>NC_135531.1:204299729-205564729 GCF_045843805.1 Urocitellus parryii
TTGCTTTAATTTTTTTCTTTCATTGAGGTCCTAAGAATTTTTGACATTTGTTTCTTCAATTCTGAATAGATAGCTATGCATTTTTTAAAAGTCTCACACTAGCTTTTCGTAAGTAGGATTGAATCAAAGCTCAGTAGACCAATGTATTGGCTGAATTTCTTTCTGCCTGAGAAATGCACTTATTCTAATGGTAGATCCTTGAGGGCTGGCATCCTTCATCTAATGAGTTGGAGCTCTGTATATGTTGAGAGATTACTGGCAACTTTTGAGAATGATTGGGGCATGTGTGTTCCTGTTCAGCCTACTGATTCTTAGTATTAAGGTACGAACCTGAGCTTATGAGAAGACATCCAAGTTGAGAACAACAAATGGCAGGACACAGGATTATATTTTTATCTGATTTCTTAACCAGAAGACTTCCCTGCCTCAGATCACTGGAACCATGTGACCACGCGTGGCATCGCGTGTGTAAAGCATTCTTGTTCTTGATTTCTTTTTTGGTTTGGTTAATGGTGCATAAGAGCCAGACAATAGGCCTCTCTGCCTTAATTCAAAATAGAAAGGATGGATTCCAAATGAATGGTTAATAAGTGTTATTCAGGGCACTGCAAAGGGTGTGCTCTTGTGATGTTTTACCCATCTTTCTTAAAATTATTCTCCAAAGAACAGAGGCAGTTTCCAGACCGAAGATTGTTAGAGGTGACTAACATAGTAAATTCCAAGTGTGGTGGATGAGTATTCAGGCTGAAGCCTGTTTGTCTGAGATGAGAAAGCAGGCCTCTGAAAGAACCTGATTATAAAGACGATTTCAATATCAATGAGAACGACCCCCACAGATCTCTGCAATGCAGAAGGGCCCCCTTTGACAGCTCCTGCAAGCCTTCCTGAGGTTTCCTGGTCCCTCAGACTCTGAACCATGCTCCAGCTTTGACTTGGAAGCATAGAGTTGGAGCATCTATGGGACAAAGGGCAGCTGAAGCAATAATCTGCAAAGGCAATTACTGGTGACGTGTGTATGGCAGATTTAATTCTAGCACTTGTGACAGGCTACGTCTTGTAATTTGTCTTAGGTGCATAATCCGTTAACGGTAGGAGACGTCTCCTGTGACACCTGAGATGAGAATGTGGGTTCACTTGACAAAAGGCATCCTGAGCCATGGATTTTTAACTTTCCCTTTGGCATTGGTAGTTCTTTCATCCAATTTGCAACGAAACCATCCATTTCTGTGCTGGACTCAAAATTAATTTTTAGAACTCACAGGTTACTTGTTGAGGTCTTTCTACTTGGAGCAGCCTCCACGTGGCAAACCCTGGAACTTCCATTTGCTCTGCTTTCTTATGCAAAATGAGTTTCTGTTTGGGAGTCGCAGGTGATGCCCTCTTCCTTCTAGACTTTCCAAACCCTCACCATGCCCCATGACCAGGCTGCAAATGATTCTCACGGAGCAGCTTCTCAAAGAGATTTGCCTACAACAAAATGTTATTCCTTCAGAATGTGTAAATGAAATTAGGGAAATTGACAGACTTGTTCCTGATGACATGTAACAGCATTGGAACCTTGAAATATTCAAAAAGTGGCAGTAAGCAGTCAATTAATTCAAGAGACTATTTTGGCGGTGTGCCAGACACTGTTTTAAGTGCTTTACATGTTTTAATCCATCTAATCCTTCTAATAACCCATGAGGTAGGCACCATTATCTCCCTTCTGCAGATGAGGAAAGGGCACAGAGTGGTTAAGCAGCTTGCCCAAGGTCTCACAGCTAGTAAGAGTAGGAGCCAGGATTTAATCCTACACAACCCAGTTCTAAGGTTGTGTTCTCAACAGCTAAAATATTGCCTCTTAGAACAGTTTGTGTGTGAGTAGGTGTGTGTGTGTGTGTGTGTGTGTGTGTGTGTGAGTGTGTGTAGTGATAATCAGCAAACAGCCTCAAAAACACTTACACCCTTTTGTAAAGAATTTATACTAAAGCCAGGTGTGGTGATTCACACTGTAATCCCAGCTACTGGGGAGGCTGAGACAGGAGGACACAAGTTCTAGGCCAGACTTGGCAATTTAGGGAGGTCCTATCTCGAAATACACTAAAAAGGACTGGGGATATAGTTAAGTCATAGAGTGCCCCTGGTTCCACCCTAATATGAATGAATAAATAAATAAATAGATAAATAATGTGAAACTTTATGTCTTTGCAACTTTTCATGGAATCAAAGACATTTACATTTGAATTACTTTAAGCAATCAAATTATCTAGGAAAGAAAAATAAAGGCAGATGCCTCCCAACAGGTTCCTGATAATGCCCACCTGCAGAGCTTCTGAAGGGGCCTCCCTGCATTTCAGTAGTGCCCTACCTAATACACTTTGAAGAGGACCAGCAGTTGCTTCTGTCACAGCATGCCGATGGTGCGTTGGACAAATTCAACGTATTGTCCATGAGACTTTTTGTGTCTTCAGAATATTAATCATATGTTTGCATTTTAAACTATGTCACCCCTGCTCCTTAAGTGAGATGCTATCAACGCTTTCTTGTGCCATCTCAACAGGCTCTCTGGGAAGGTCTGAATGACATCCGATGGGTGTCGCCTCATCCCCAGGGATGTGTGAGTCATTGTGGAGGCTGCTCAGGGGTCCCTGTTGGTAAGGGCTGCCCTCTACTCTTTCCTTGCCCTGTCATAATGATTAATCAGATCTCAATTTAGAGCTTTAGATTTTAGAAAAAGTAAACATGCCAGTCATACCACACATGCATATGCAAGTCCAACTACAGAAGGGGGTGGAAATGGAAGTGGGGTTCCCTTACAGCTCTCTGCTGAACTGCAGACTCCCTTCCCCTGTGCCTTTCCTGTTGGATGTTTCTGCCAGGCTAGGCAGGGTTGGCAGGGCGAGGCTGGTGGGTGACAGGAGGTCAACTCCTTTAGCCAGTGGCTGAAGGCAGGACCAGCATCTTTGCTGCCCTGCGACACCCTCTTCTGGGATGTTACACCACAATGTGCCCCTGGAGTATGGGAGACCACGAAGGAGCTCCACAACAGGAAGAACTATGGACTTAGGACCTGGACCTGACCCTAAGCTTCCCATCCACCAGCCAAGGGACCTCAGACAGGTTGCCCAACCACAGAGACTCAACAACCTCATCTTCACACCTGAAATCAAGGAGATTTAGCCCACGGCCTTCTATTCTTCATAGTATCTTATGGACGTTAAGTGAAAAATAGAAGGAAAGCATTTTATAATAGTGCTACTCAAATAAAAGAGATTATTATTATCAAAAAAACTTCCTAAGAAAAGGTATTTTTATCTCAGATCCCATCCGTTGCCTTATACCTCTCCCTACCCATACTTAGTGCCGAAGGGAAGAGGGCACTCTTGAGAATCACCTGATTCTACCCAGTGAAATCAGATCTCCTGGTGGCCCTCTGTGGAGGGTTCTTCCTTTTCCCACTGTCTCAGTCAGCCGGGGCTGCTGTAACAAAGCCCCGTGGGCTGGGGGGACTTGGAAATGGCACACTGTTTCCCATGGTTCTGGAGGAGGCTGAAAGTTCCACACCAGTGTGGTGGGGTTCTGGTGAGGACCTGCTTCAAGGATGAAGAGCCCTGACTTCTCACTGTGTCCTCACACAGTGGAAAGGAAGGGCAAGGGCTCTCTGGGGTCCCTTTTATAGGGACTTGAATCCCATTCAAGAGGATGTACCCTCATGACCTAACCGCCTTCCCACTCCTTATACTGCCATGTGGACATTAGGGTTTCAGCACTGGATTTGGGGGTGGGGACACATAAATCTACTGCATGTACTCCTTCACCCTCTTTTCTCTTGTAAAAACGCTGCTCTTGGGCTCTTTCCAGGTAGAGGGTGTGCCATACCTTGTGAATAACTGCAGCGCGTAGTTTCCACACTGCTTTGTGGCTTTTTATACCAGACAGCTCATCAGAACTGGAGGCCCTGACACCAGATCATGAACCAAGTCCGTGCAGTTTCCCACGCAAGGAAGCGGAAGCCTAGTTATCCCAGTTAGAGATGAAATCCCAGCAGGATCTTTGTAGGAGCTTAGCAAATTCCCCGAAGGGAGATTAGAGATGCTCAGGAGCCATTTAGCCAAGCCCTACACAAAAGCACAGCAACTTCTGTAGCAAGCCCGGTTGACTGAATACTCACCTCCTAGGGCCACAGACCAGAGGCAGGTGCTGACTGCATGGTGCCAGCCAGCTCTGGCCTCCACCCATGGGCCTGTCACTCAGAAATATGGGATGACTATGTTCATGGCCTCTGCTTTTAATGCATTATCTCACTTCAGACCACAAAACCATGAGAAACCCCAAATCCAAAGAGGTAAAGTAACTTGTCTGAGGTTGCAGTTTTAGTTTTGATCCTAGAGTTTAGGTCCCTTCTCATATAGCCCTCTGCTTGTCCATCTCAAAGGTCTGGGTTGGAAGCTACTGTCAAATGCTACTTAAAAATTCCCCTATGAGTTGTTGGAAGTAAATAGTGTCTTTCAAAGTAGATTTCTTTTAACCATATTGAACATGTGTTAGGGAGCTCTTAGAGAAACAGTACATCACCAAGATTTTAGAGTGGAAGAAAAGACAGAGAAATCACCTGGTAGTTAACAAAAGAGAAGAGAAGAGACATTGGTTCTACCTGGTGAGGTCAAATGGCTCCTCTCACATCATGCATGCTGTCAGAAGAGCCCACTCCCAGAAGACCCTGCTCAACTCAGGGATCATTCTGCTACGCCAACCCTTGGCATGCAAAGATCAAAACTGCAATGACAACGCCAAAGATCAAGGACATTGGAAGCCTTTCTGGCACAATTAGATCAAGAATTGAAGTTAGTTGTGTGGAAATGTTTTGCCACAGTCACTTACTGAGTGTATGCTGTGTGCCAGGAACCCTGTGATCAAGAGTGGACCTCGGCAGTTTAAGGATGGGTTCCAGAGCTCCACTCTTCCCTTATGAACCAAATACCTCAAGCAAGTCACCTCACCCCATGACATAAAGTAACCAGTATTTTGACAGCTCACAATAATAGTGCTTCATGTGCATTCTGGAATCTTTTACAAGGAATAGATAAGAGGTACTGCTATTCTCCCTTTACATAGATGAAGAAACTGAGGCACAGAGAGGTTAAGGGAGCTGCCCAACATCACAGCTAGTGGGTGGTGGAGTTGGCTTCAGGATCCTTTTTCCTAACCATGGGGCTAAAGATTCCCAGGGTTGCATAGGTGCCAGGGAGCATAGAGGACAGAGCTCAAATCCTGCTTTGCTCCCAGATCAGAGCTTATTCCAGATCTAAGCCGCCTCTTAAAAGAGCTGCTGAAATCTGCCTTGTGCAAAAATGTTAGTGCCCATTCATTCTTTCAACAAATATTCGAGCACCTCTCTGGTACTCAGCACAGCTGGGGAAAGGTAGGAAATAAGACAGAGCATTAATTTCCTTAGAGGCAAATTATAAACAAGTCAAAAGCACTTTCTAAGATGATTTAGTATATTCAAGTGCTGTGAAGAAAATAATCAGGGAGTGTGGTGCTTTTGAGTAGAAGATCAGGAGAATGAATGAAGGCACACCATGCCAAGATCTGGAGACTGTCACAAACAGAGGGGGACCACAGGTGCAGAGGTCTGGAGCAAGGCTTCTGCCTGGCGTGCCAGAGGTAATTGACAGAACTCTGATTTTACCTAAAAAATTTTCTCCGCATTGGTATGGAAAAACCATCCTTCATTTGCTTACCAAATTAGAAGGATGATGAGTATGTTGGTGTTGCCTTTGAAAGTAAGAAGTTAGAAAAAAGAAAAAGAAAGAAAGTAAGAAGTAAATTGGAATAAACAAAAACTTCTTTACTAGATTTAGAAATACAGGACCGGAGGCTAGGGGTGTAGCTCAGACATAGGGCACTTGCCTATCACATGCAAAGCCCTGTACCATGAAATAAATATATATATAAAAAAAAGCACCAAAAGGCATTTGGACTTTTTTTTTAACCTGTAATTTTGTGAGCACACCATAAATTGGTAGCCCTTGTTTCAGTACTTGCTCTATAAAGCCAAGTCAAAGAGGCAAGTACATCCCTAACTGATGTGTTTTGAACAGCCAAGCAGATTCACGCTGGTTCATAGATTTTGCATGTATAAAGAATAATACTAAGGGATAAATATGGAAGAGCTGATTAGCTGCTCAGCCTCAGGGTCAAGCACAGACCCAAGGGGTCCACCTGCATCTTTTTATCATCTTCTCAGAAAAATGGAACCACTGCAGTATGTCACCTTGGAAATTCTGCTTGCTGGACTAGTACGTGAGATGTATGTCCAAAACACTTTGGGAAGGTTATTACAACTTTTTGCTACATCAGGACTCTGTGATTGGTGAACATCAAAACTCCAAAGAAACACATATATCCTTGCTTGCCCTTGGTAAGCATCCAGAGAGTTTCACCAGCCAGGAAGAGGTGATTTTGGACTTCTGTCTGATCGACCCTCAGGTGATGTTTCTAGGTGTTCCCAAAACTCAATTTGACGAGCACCCTCACCACAGCAATGGCCTGCCCTGAGTCAGACTGAGCTCCTGCCTGGAAGGAAGTGGTTTTCACCATGAGGTCTGCAGGACTAGATGACCTCCTGGGAAGTCCCCTTCAGTGTCTCATCAGCCTGAGGGTTTAGGAAGTGGGACACAACATCTACATTTTTGTAGGATGTCACTTGAACGTGTTAGCTGAATAGCTTCAGCTATTCAAATAGTGACACCGGATGCAATGCTGTGTGTGTGTGTGTGTGTGTGTGAGAGAGAGAGAGAGAGAGAGAGAGAGAGAGAGAGAGAGAGAGAGAGAGAGAGAGAGAGAGAGAGAGAGAGAGAGAGAGAGAGAGAGAATGCTCCCTGTTGAAGTATAAGTAATTCTTTTAAGAAAGTTCTAGGCTTCTTTGAGCTAACAGATATGGCTGCAATTCTTATTTTCCTTTTTGGAGAAGTATGATTTTAAGAGTGCCCCTGTGTAGAGCACGGTTGTGAGAATGAGTACCATTTTTCTTCCTCTGTTCCAGTGGGTGAAGGCTGGATTTAGAGAGAAGGAGGGTCCTTGGCCTATGAGTTTCAGGCTGTCCTGATCCCTGGGCCTGTGTCCTCACCAGTGAAATGACGAGGGGGATGGGCTGAGTTTCCCAGGCTTGCCTGCAGGTGGGAAGCCCTGGAGTTGCCTGTTCAGAAACCATTCTGCTTTCTTGAATCAGAATTTCCAGGTGGGATATGTGTCCTTGGTAGTGCCATGGGTGATCCTGTCCTCAAGGTTGAGAACCAGGCCTGCATAGTCTCTAAAACAAATCTTTCTGCTTCAAAACCCCTGGCTAATCTGGAAGGCAGTGAGTCCTATTTTTCAGATTCAGACATCTTTGCAAACTAAGGAGGACAGCTGTGGGTGCTCCGTTTTAGGAAAAACAAATGTAGATACAAAATAATAAATCTTGTTGCAGGGTGTGGGGTCCTTGATTGAGAATTCCTACCCTAAGGTCAAGGTTCAAAAGAGAATCTAAGGGGCTGAGAATGTAGCTCAGTTGTAGACTGCTTGTCCAACGCAAGCAAACCCCTGGGTGCAAGCCCCAGCACTGCAAGGAATGAAATAAATAAAAATCTTTTTTGGGCTGGGATATAACTCAGTGGTAGAGTGCTTAGCTAGCAATCATGAGGCCATGAGTTCAATCCCCAACACCTAAATATAAAATTAAGAGGGGCGGGGGGGGAAATATGAATATAAGCATTTAGAACCATGCCTAGCACAAAGTTCACTAAATGCTATATATTACCTTCTCTTTGGAAAATTTCTTTGTCAGATACCCTCACAGAACTAGAACCAGAAAAGAAACTGAAGATTTCCAAGTTCAAATGTCATTTTCTTAGGCACCTGCAGCGAATAATAACAAACACAGTCTTTTGCAAGAATTCATTAATTCATCTTAAAATCTTAAGAAGTCCACCAGTGTTTTGTCCCTGTTTTTGGCACTATAATCTCTGTTGGCATACACTGGCCCTCTCTGCCCTGTCAGTCTGGGACACATTAATGATAGAGGGAGCACTGTTTATTGAGCATTTTATTCTCATAGTTGGCTTGAGCACTTCTGCATTATTCCACTTAAACTTACAACAGTATCAGACTTTCATAATTCACGTTCAAGCAAAGAACTTCAAGCAGAGACCTTGTCTGACTTTGTGGCTGCATGTTTTCCAAGCGGGAACATTGGGGAATAATTGAGGAACTTGCCCAAAGTGACTCCGCAAGTCCAGAACAGACACACAGACAGACAGACAGACACACACACACAGAAAGAGAGAGAGCGTGAGAGAGCTTGAGTGCGTGTGCAAGGAGCACCAGGGCAGAACCTGTGTCTTATTAATGATTCTCAGGCCTTTCTGGGTGGCATCACTTACCAGAGGTTGGCCCAGCCAAGATCACACACACAGTAGGAGGATCCCAAATCACAGGGGATCACACTCTCTATTGAGGGAAACCAGAACATAAAAAGGGCTGGGCCCATTTGGCATGGGTGAGACTGAGCGGCTCCCTTGTTCAGCCCCACCTGCTGGTGCAAGTGGCAAAGGGTAGGCTCTACCACAGCCCCATCCTGGGACACCAGCCTCTCCACCCATAATGCAGGGAGTGGCAGCTGTGGTAGGGCACACCTAGGTGGGGCATCCAGGTTGGCCTTGCTCAGTGTGCCCTGGCCAGCCAGGCAACACCAGATCTTAAACACATTGATGTGGAACCCACTGATGACAGAAGGGGCCAGGTCTTAAAAGTGCTGGACCTATGAGAGGGAGGGTAGAGCTTGGCCCTGACATCACCTTAGGAGAGAACCTCCAATTTTGGCCTTGGAGGTTTAATATCCAGACCTAGAAGTGTCCTGAAACAGTTATATGAAGAAATGTTCTCCATGCAACTTAGAAGTTGTACAGTGTTTCCTGCAGTACACTTGGGTTGGATTTCTCTAAGGAGTCCATAAATGAAATCAATACATGAATGGGAGCATCACACATCACTGTGTGTGTGTTAAGGCCATTTCCTTGTTAAGTGGAACACTTAAAAAATGCCACTGTTTTTGAGCTTGTCAGGGATTTCAGTAAATGCTAATGGCTTAGATCACACTTGACCTAGGATGCCTGGAAAGATTGGGACAGAGGTCTCAGCAGAGGACCAAACCCCCACCTTGATTTTGTAGAAGTTCTGCTTCCAGCCAAGTTGTCCTGGCTGAGGGCCACACCAGCTCCTCAGGACTTCAGGCCACTCTTGTTCTTTTTAGAGATGCCAATTTGAGACCCAGGCTGGGCTCTGATATCTGCGGTGGGATCCTGGATCATTTGCCCAAACTCAGGCTTACATTCCCACCAGTGCAAATCTGGCAAGACAAGAGTTCCCTGATTGTGACATCTACCTAAAGATTTGCTGGACCACTTATAAAGGTGCGCTGGGAGTATAGCCCTTCCATAAGCCAAGTGCCTGACTGGTAGTGTGTGGGAGGAAGCAATATGGAGAGGGCTGGTGTTCTGGGTTCTCAAATGATACCAAAGGAGTAATGTGGAAGCAAACTTGGGCTGGGGGGGCCAGCTTGAGTCTGGGCTCTAAAGACTGGGCCACACCTTGCTGTTCTTCAGGTATTAACTGAGCACTTGCTCTGTCCTGGGTTGTTCAAGGTTCTGGAGATTGAACACTGGACAGGCAAGGTTCCTGCCACTCCTAGAGCTTACAGTTCAGGAGTGGGAAGGACATCACTATCTGAATTATCTTACTTACGGCTTCATGTCATTATTTTGGAAAGGGAAGAAGTTATTTGAAGGGTGAGTGAGGTGTAGATGGGGTAGGATGGAATGGTCCAGAAAGGCCTGAAGTCTTTGGGTTCTGCACTAACTCTCCTGTGCCCTTGGCCCATCATTTTCACCTCTGAGGGTCTTTGCTCTCCACTTCTACGTCCCACGAAGCAAGGTGTTGGACTCATTCTCTTCGTGCTTGGTTGGGTCCGACTCATGTTCGTTTTCTGAGCGGGCCAGACTGGAAGGGAACAGGCTTCTCCCTGACTCCTAAGCAGGAACCCTCCCAGGTGTCACCTAACGCGCGGCTGCCTGAGTCTCCCTGTGACCCCACGTAGGATCCTTGAGGTTTCCCGGCGGAGCTGGACCTGGGGCTGTTCCCTCGCGGGCGGGGCACACCTGTCCCGGCCCGGCCCCCTACCGGGCGCCCCAGGTGGCTTGGGGCGGGGAGGAGCCGCGCCCCGCCCCGCGCGGCCGCAGCCAGCGCCAGCCCCCGGCGGGCGAGCTCGGAGCCGGGGCCGGGAGCGGAGCGAGGGTGCGGAGAGGTCCGGCGGGCACCGACCGCGCAGGTGAGCGGAGCCGGCTTAGCGGGCCGCGGGTGGTGGTCGGTTCGGGGACCGCGGACTCGGCGCCCGGGTCCTGCGGGGCCGCGCGGCTGCAGCGGGCAATGCGCTGCGCCCCGCCCTGCGCGCCGCGGGAGCTTGGAGCTCGCCTAGCTCCGGCGCGGGAGAGGGGTCGGGGTCCCACCGCCGCCCCGCCGTGTGCAGATGACATCTGGACCCGGTGGGGCAGGGCCCGAGTTGCACCGGTCTTGCAAGTTCCCAGGGCGCAGCGACGGGTGACTTCGGTGGCGTTGGAGGGGAGAAGAGAGGCTGGGGGGCCAAACTACTGCGGAGAGCGCAGAGCTGTGCGGGGTTCAAGGCCGATCATGAAGCCAGCGAGCTCCCGCCTTTCTCTCTGCAGCGCTTTACCCGGGTCCAGCGCGGGTGCTGCTGCTCCCCCTGCCTGGCCTTTTACTTTTGGTGTTAAATAACCGAGCGGCACATTGGCTAGTTACTGGGGCTTCCGAAAGACTGTACACCAAGGCTGCTTTGACTCCGGGGGACTTAGGTAGTAAGGCTGCAGATCTGTGTGCCCTGCGGCGTTGTGAGGTTTCGCGGTGGTGGAAGGGTACTGTCCACCTCTCCGGGTCTGGCGATCCGAGAGTGATAAAGTAGGGAAAGTCCAGAATGATGTTTACATTTCCAGTTACTAGCTCTGTGACCTTGAGCGAGTTACTTAACTTCTCTGAGCCTGTTTCCTAAAGATAAAATAGGTATGTTCTCTGAGCCTGTTTCCTAAAGATAAAATAGGTATGATATCTTAGGATGGCCTTAAGTTACAAGAGGATCACATTGCTTAGCACACCGTGCGATGAAGTTTCTCTCCCCCTTTTCGCTAATGTGCTAATATAACCATACTTCCCCAGTTCTCTGCACCCTTCTGAAAAGAAAAGGGGTCCTGAAGGCCCTAAGAGAGGTACACAGTGCCAATGGAGTGTATTAGGGTAGGCCTTCTTTACCACTCTTGACTTACTCGGGGCTAGTCCTCCATCAGGCTGCCAAGATTGAGAGAGGCCAGTGCTCAGGTCCTCCTACTTTTTCCTGTCTGTGCTCATTGTCATTATCAGTCCTGTCAGAATTCTTTGGATTGGATTTTGGTCACTTGAAAATTGCCTTATGCAATGTGGGAATTGACTGGATCACATAAATAAAACGGACAAGGGCTCTGGTTTCCAGTATAGCTAGATCTTTGGACTCATATAAGGTTCCAGGGCGAGTTCTCTCCATACACATCTTTCCCCTTTGTGTTGACTGGTTCTTATGGTATTATGGAATGATAAATAGCACTAACACCTCATCTTCAGACCGCTCCAAGAGGAGGGGAGAGAAAGAAAGATTGATTTTTCTATTCCCTCAATCCTTTTATCACATCTTATAGATCCACTTACAGGTCAAAAATATGCCCTAGCCATCTCAGCAGAGAGTAGATTTCCACAAGAGGAGAGGGCCTGTTAACCAAATCCACCAGAGCCTGGAAGGATTAGTTCAGCCACTGTGATAGTCCTATCTCAACTGCAGGGCATTGGGGGTAGGGGACAGTTTCCCAAGGAAAAGTCTGAATTGTGCGCAGGCAAAAATAGAACATGTTCATTACACATCACTGCCTTTGCTCACTAACACCTAAAGGAAGTCTAGAGTAGAGTGTAGATAGCCTAAGTGCCATTAGTCTGCCAGGCAAGCCTTCATTCATTTATGCAATATTTAATGAGAGCACAGCCTATGCCAAGGCTTCTGCTGAGGGTGAAAGGCCTTGCTTTGAGACGCTCACTGTCTAGTTGGAAGAATGGGGATGCGCAGTTCACAGTGTCAGATTGTCTATGTATCTGAGGCGTAGTCAGAGTCTCCCAAGGAAACTGTTCTCGAGCTCTGAATTGGAGATGAGTATGGGTGTTCCAGGAGAAAAAGTTGAGGGGTTTCTAGGCCATGTGGTAGGGTATCCGTAAGCATACTTTCTGATGTGAGTAGCATTATTTAGGCTAATTTACTGTCTCTCACAAAGTGTCTAGGGGAAGTGTCTAGGGGGTGTGTGTGTCAGTGGTTCAAAGCGGTACAGGTTTTGGTTGATTTCTAGAAAACTCTCTTGACTTTCTTTTTTTAAATTGATTTTATTATTTTTTTAAATGCACGACAACAGTGGAATGCATTACAATCCTTATGACACGTATAAAGCACTGCCCTCCATAATATACTGGGACTCCATCCTGCCTTCGTATGATTACATCCAAAGCAGAGAGGGGAGGACAGGGCTTATTTCTCAGTTTTCCTCTGGATATGAAAAGACTATTTCCCAGAAGTTTTCCATGCCTTTGACCAGGTGTCAGGGGCTGCAGTGGTCACATATCTACCTTTAAACCAGTGACTGGCAAAAGAAAAGAGGGTAGCTATAATTGTTTTGGCCCAGCAGTCTTTCTGAAGCTGAGGGTGGGCTCACCTTCCCTGAACACACTCGGCTCCCCATCTGAACAGAGTCAAAATTCTGCTAGCAAGGAAGAAAGCAAGACTGCCTGTTGGGCTGTTAGGGGGGCAGCCAACCATGTCTCCCACAGGTGGTGGTAGGTGATGAAAGGCATGGCATATACGGAAACGCTGGAGAAGCACAGGTACAAGAGGAAAACTGTGGAATGTGGCTGAGGGGAGGAAGGAGCAAATGCTGGATTGGAAGACTGGAGTGCCCGATGTTAGACTGCACTGTGGATAAGAAGCCTAAATCTTGATCCTGTTTCTCAAAGACCTTACATTGAAAACCTGGAAAAGACTTTCTGAGTTTTTGAGATCCTTCTGAGTAACAGCAGCAGCGGCTTACACTGTGCTGGTCACTCTCAAGAGGGTGGGATGGAGTGGAGAAGTGTCAAGAAGGACTATGCATGAAAATGTCTCCCAGGTGGTTCTGCTGGGCCTCCGGCTGCCCACCATTCCTCAGAACTTCCCTCAGTCCTCTTGAAAATACTTGCTTGCTCAAAATCGTGGCTTTGTCTCCATATTGTTACCTGTCTTCAAATGAACAGACTGGGACCTGGTGAAGGTGCAGTTAGTGGTAGATCCTGGACTGGAAAACAATTTTCTTGACCCCGAGTTCAGTGAGTGACCACCTGAGTAGTTGTGTTTAGTAGGTACCAGCCTCTACCATGAGCTGCTTTTAAGTCATTTATTTTAGCTTGTTTTTGTTTGAAGCATGCAGTGAGTGCCACCTCTGCTTCCATTGGATAGGGTGGATTGTGCTAGAAATTTGGTGCTCAGTTGAGCAACCAGATGTGCTACTTCCCAAGATCCTTTTCCCTCTATATTTAGTTAGCACAGAAATTGACAAAAAGATCTGGTCACAACCAGGCACAGTGGTGCAGGCCTGTAATCCCGGTGGCTGGAGGATGGGGGGTGGGGTGTATGTGGGGTTGGGGGGCTGAGGCAGGAGGATTATGAATTCAAGGCCAGCCTCAGCAATTTAGTGAGGTTCCAAGCAGCTCAGCAAGTTCCTGTCTCTAAATAAAAGACAAAAAGGGCTGAGGGTGTGGCTCAGTGATTGAGTAGCCCTGAGTTCAATCCCAGTACCAAAATAAAAAAAAAGATCTGGTGACTAAAGGAGGGGGTTGTTATGGTTTGGAAATGAGGTGTTGCCCAAAAGCTCACCTGTGCCACAGTGCAGGAAGGTTTGGAGGTTGTGAGAGTCTTGACATAAACAGTGAATTAATCCCTGATGGGATTAGCTGAGTGGCAGCTGCAGGCTGTGTGTGTGTGTGTGTGGGGGGGGGGATGGTTAATTGGGGATGTGGCTATGGGGCATATATTTTGTATCTGGAGAGTGGATTCTCTTTCTCTGCTTTCTGATCGTGAAGTGAGCCACTTCTCTCTGCTGCTTCTCTCTGCCATGATGTTCTGCCTCACCTTGAGCCTGGAGGAATGGAGCCTGCTATCCATGGACTGAGACACCTGAAACTGTGAGCCCTCAAATAAACTTTTCCTCCTTTACAGTTGTTCTGGTTGGGTCCTTTCAGTCACAGCAACCAAAACGCTAGAACAGGGGTGGAGGGCAGCATATTTTGTTGCCATTTTCTTTCTTTCTTTTCCTCCCTCCCTCCCTCCCTCTCTTCTTTCCTCCCTCTCTTCCTCCCTTTCTCTCTTCCTCTCTCCCTCCTTCCTTTCCTCTCCCCCGCTTCCTTCCTTCTTTTCTTCCACAGGGAATTGAACCCAGAGGCACTTTACCCCTGAGCCACATCCCCAGCCCACTTAAAAAAAATTATTTAATTTTAAGGCAGGGCCTCACTAATTTGCTAAAGGCCTTGCTAAATTGCTGGGGCTGGCCTCAAACTTGTAGTCCTCCTGCCTCAGTCTCCCAAGGTTCTGGGATTACAGGGGTGTGCTACTGTGCCTGGCTCTTTTGCTGTTTTCATCAGCAGTACTGCCATGGGCTGGCCAGGATGACTGGGAGAATGTGAAGGAAGCAGGGATAGACCTTGGGCTGTCATTCATTCCACAAATACTTACTGAGTACCTCCAATGTGTCAGATACCAGAAATCTCTCATTTCCAGTGGAGAAATATGGCCTGAGCAGGTATGGATTTGGGCAAAAAAAATGACAGATGTTCACCTGGAAGAAGTGAGTTACACATTACATAATTTGATCTCACTGGATTTTTTTTCATGCAGATTTTCTTTGTTATACCTCATATTGTTCCTCCAATGAATTTTTACATTCTGTGACCTTGCTAAAGTCACTTGTTTGTTCTAGTAGGTTTAGGGATAGACAATCATGTCACTTGTGAATAGAAATATTTTTTTTTTCTCTTCCAATCTGGATGCCTTTTATTTCTTCTTGCTTGATTGTGCTGGTAAAGAGTCGTAGTCCAGTGTTGGATAGGAGTGGTGATGAAGAATTTCCTTGCCTTGTGTCTTAACATAGAGACAGTCTTACTATTCTAATAAGTATGGTGCTAAGGTATTTTGTAAATGCCCTATGAGGTTAAGTAATTTCCCTTGTGTTTCTAGTTTGGATTTTAAATTTTATTGAATGCCTTTTCTCCGTATGTTGACAGGGATTTTTCTTCATATTTAATAGAATTATCCTGATTGATTCTCAAACATTGAACCATCCTAGCAATCCTGGGCTAACCTCCCCTTGGCTGTTTCTGAGGAGATTGTATAGAATTAGCATTATTTCTTTTTTTCTGTGTTTGGTAGCCTTCTCTACTGAAACTATCAGGACACAGACTTTTCTTTGTTGAAAGATTTTTAACTACAATTTCTTCAATGGATATAGAATTACTCAGGCACCTATTTCTTCTTGATGAGTTTTGGTATTTTGTATTTTTCAAGGAATTGATCCACTTCACCTAAGTGGTCAACTTTATGGGCATAGCAATATTTGTGATGTTCCCTTATTATCCACTTAATGTTTGTAGTGGTTTCTAGCAATGTTCCTCTCATCATTCCTCATATTGGTAATTTGTGTCATCATTTTTTTTCTTATTCTGTATAGAAGTGTATAATTTTGTTGAACTTGTCAAAAATTTAGATCTTAAAAATTTCATTTGCCTATTTTTCTCTTTTCACTTCTCTCTCTCTCTCTCTCTCTCTCTCTCTCTCTCTCTTACAATTTCTTTCCTTTTCCTTGCTTTGGGTTCAATTTCCTTTTTTTCTATTTTCTGAAGGAGTAAACTTATATTGTAAAATTTCTTCCATTGTAATATAAGCATTTAATGCTATGTATTTCCCTCTGAGCATTACTTTAGCCTGCTTTCCACAAGTTTGATTTGGGTATTTTCATTTATTTTAAAATATTTTAAAATTTCCCTTGAGACTTCCTCTTGACCCATGTGTTATTTAAAAATGTCATTTAGTTTAAAAATACTTGGAAATTTTCTACAAGTCTTTATTCTTTTAACTTCTAGTTTAATTCTACTGTTATCCCAGAATATAAATTGTATGTTCTATTCCTTTAACTTTGGTTATGTTTGTTTTTTGGTCTAGAATATGGTCTGTCTTGGTGAATGTTCAGTATGCATTTGAAGAGAATGTGTATTCTACTATTGTTGGGTAGAGTGTTTCAGAAATATCAATTAGGTCAAATTGCTTAATGGGGTTGTTTAGGTATTCTGTGTTCTTAATGATTTTCTGTCTACTTGTTTCATTAATAATTGAGAGAAGAATGTTAGAGCCTCCATCTGTAATTGTAGATTTTTAAAATTTCTCTTCTTTATCCTTTTTTGTTTAATGTTTTGACCAATAAGTCCATAAACATTAAGAATTGTCATGCCTTCTTAGGAGACTGATCTCTTTCTTATTATGTAATATTCTTTTTTATTCATGCTAATATTCCTTTTTCTGGAATTTACTTTGGGTGTATTTAATAGTAGAGCTACTCCAATTTTCTTTTCGTTAATGTTCATATTGTATATCTTGTTTCTATTATTTTAGCTTATATATGTCTATATATTGAAGGTGGGTTTCTGGTAAACAGCATACAGTTGTCTTTTTTAACCAATCTGACAGCATCTTTTAATTGGTGTGTTAGACAATTCACATTTACTATGACATTATTCTGGCTTAATTAAAATCTCCTGTTTTGTTAGCTGTTTTCTACTTGTCCCATCTGTTCTTTGGTCCTTTTCCCTTGTTACTCAAGCATGTATTATGATTTTCTTTTAGTCCCATTATGAACTTTTTATTTATGTCTCTTTCCCATTTTTTGGTGATTTACCTAGAGTTAATATATATCTTTAATGAGTCTACCTTTAAGTAATATTATTCTGTTTCATGTGAAATGCAAGCGACATAAAACAGTGCATTTCCAGTTTCTTCTTTTCCGTTATTTGTGCTATTGTTTGTCATCATTTTTAAGATATAATCAAAAATCTCATTTTTACTTTAAACCAGGGATCATCAAACTCTGTAAAGGTCCAGAAAGACCTTTGGTACCACAGATGGTCCCTGTCACTCATTTTTCTTCTTTTCTTACTCTATCCTTTAAAAATAGAAAAGATTCTTAGCTATCAGATCACACTAAAACAGACAATGGGATAGATTTAACTTGTAGGTCATTTTTTTTTCTGACTCTGGGTTGTAAACAGTCAGCTTTTATAGGTATCAAAAATAACAATAAGATAATTTTATTTGCCTTTCATTTTTTTTTAATTTTCAGCAATCTCCATTTCTTTCTATATATCCAAGTTTCTGGTACCATATTCCTTCCTCCTAAAGAACTTCATTTAACATTATTAACAGTGAATTACCTTGCTTTTTGTTGGTATATGACAGGCTTTATTTCTGCTGCATTATTGAAAAATATTTTCACTGAATATAGAATTATAGGTTGACAGGTTGATAATTTTTTCCTTTTAACACTTTAAAGATGCTGCTTCATTTTTTTCTTACTTGCATGCCTTTTGATAAGAAGTCTTCTGTAGTTATTACCCTTGTTCCTTTGATATTTATCCAGCTTGGTTTTCTTGAGCTTTTTGCATTTGTGGTTTTGTACCTTTCATTAATTTTGGGAAATTCATTGCAATTATTTCTTTTGTCTCATTTACTTTCTTTTCTCCTTCTCAAATTTTAATTGTATCTTAATTTTGAAGCATTCTTCATTTCTGTTACTATGTTTATCTTGTAGAGCATTTCATTTGATTCTTTTCTATAGTTTCTCTCTGCTAAAATTACCCATTATAATAGTCATATTTTCTACCCCTTTCCAGTTGGGTCTTTTACCGATAATTATGGCTATTTTAAATTCTGTGTGATAGCTTCAACATCTATTCCATGTCTGAGTCTGGTTTTATTTATTGTTATGTCTCTTGAAAGGGTAGTTTTTCTTGCTTTTCATATGCCCCATAATTTTTTGTTGAGAACTAGACATTTAGGTAGGATTTTAGAGATTGAGATAAATAGTTCTTATGTCTTTTAAAAAATATTTATTTTTTTAGTTGTAGTCAGACACAATATCTTTATTTTTTTAATTTATGTAGTGCTGAGGATTGCACCAGGGATTTGCACGTGCTAGGTGAGTGCTCTACCACTGAGCCACAACCCAGCCCCTTCTTATGTCTTGAAATGGGCATAACTTTCTATTTAGACTATGCACTGCTGTGAGGATTGATGAGCTTAGTCAGAGTTGACTTGAATTAAGATTTGTTGTTGCTACAGTTACCTTGGTGTAACTGGACTTCAAATTCCTCTAGTGATGCCTTGTGTTTAGCACTGGGAATGGTTTACCAACAGGCTTTTCCCTATATCTGTTCCACTGTCAATGTTAGGTTTTTATTTATCTTTGTGCCTCAGAGCAGCCTGTCTCTATGCTCTTTCACCTTAGCCTCTAGTATTCCCTTGTTGTTCATTACTTGATGCTCATTAGCCAACTCAGGTGCATCTACCCAGGGAAAAGGAATGCTCATGTCTTCCTCCTTCCTGCAGGTATGATTTCACCTTAGATTTTGGTCTAGTGTGTTATACTGCTCCCCAGCTGGATTTGAAAAAGCTATTAACTTGTGGTTTATGTGGCCTTTTATTCACCATAAGCACAGGAGTGATGCTCTTTTCAGCTCTGTATATCCTGGGTAGAAATCAAAAGCCCTGATATCATGTTTTCAAGTTCTTTCTTTTTATGATCTTCATGCAAAAACTTGGTGTTGTTTTCCTTCACTTTGTGCTCTACAAAATATCACATATGCATTCCATATATATAAAATCAGTGTTTCTTAACCCTTACCTGGGAAGCATTAAAACAATGACGATTTTGGGCCCTGAGTCTCAGTTGATGTACGTCAGGATCTAGGCATGAGTGTCTTCTTTAAGCTTCCCAGGTGCTTCGGATGTTCATTTAGGCTGAGAAGCCCGGGTCTCAATATCACTTAGAACCAATCCTTTCACAGAGGATATATTCCAATATAAGTGGCAAAAGTGAACTTCAGGCCATTTACTTTCACCTGTGGAATTGTTTCTCCCCTCATTGTACCTTCGGTGATAGTGAATTGCCTATGATCTCAACTGATGGTTTCATAGAACGGAAAGGAGTTCTTATATAACTTTCCACTGCTTATATGAATACCCTCCATGACAGTCAATGGCTACCTGAAGTTTTTCAGGGGCTGGAAACTCTTTGTCATTCATAATAATATACCCCATGGTGGGATAGTTTTCCTTGTTAGAGGTGCTTTCCTTCTATTGAATTGAAATGTTCTCTTCTATAGGCTATCAAATAATTTGTCTGACTCCTTGCAAACTATTTTAAAGAAATCCATTGGTATGACCCAGACCATGTGTATACATATTTGTGCATATGTGCATGCACAGACACACACACACGTGCACACAAACATGCAGTTTATGCAACAACACTCACTGTAAGTCTTGTATTCCTAAACTAATTTCATGATACATCAATAAGTTGCTTCTTGCAAAATTAAAAATGCTTGCCCAGCCCATCTTCCCCTGGACATGGTTTCAAACATTTCAAAACAGCTCCCCTGGCACCTCAGTGTGTTTTGGGGTCTGCTGTAATGCTGATTCCTCCAGTAGCCTTTCCAGCCTCTCACTGTCCTGGCCATGTTTATGCAGTAGGTCTGTGGCAGGTGCTGGGTGAGATGTAAAATAATATTCTATAGCTGAGGCCTGATGGGGGACCCAGGATGTGCAGGATGATTATCATTGAGTCAGGTGGCAGGTACGTGCTCTTGGAGGTCACAGATGAGAGGAAGTTCACACAAGTAGAAGACTGGATTTGGGGCTTGAAGATAAGGGTCATATATATGGAGTGGAAGGTACTCAGGAGTGGGTAGGCCTTGAAGGGAGAAGAAAGGTATTTTAGGAGTCTTCCAGGTTCTATAATCACTCTCTTTAGGAGTGACTGGATTCATAGTATTTGAGAGAAACTTTGGATTAGGAATAAAGAGGAAATCTCATTTATATTGTTTCTATAGACCAAGTTCACAGAAGGTAACAGACTCAACTCCCTCACTCCTCCACCTTCCATGCCAGAGCCTTCCAGGGCTCTGACTCTGACAAATGTAGTTTGTGTGATATTCTGGAAGCTTTTTCTTATCATGATAAGACTCAGCCTGATGGGGGTCATTTCAGGGCTGGTCACTGTAGCCTTGACTCTTCATGACTCCCTTCAAGTCTTGAAACAAACACCCACAGCCACTGGTCCAATTTTGTCTACTCTCTCTTCTCAGAGGGCCCTTCAACAGATGCATTACTATATATTCTCAAAATAGGCTACATCTGACACTTCTCATGACCCACTTCATCCAATTGGAGTATTCTTGTTTATAGTGAATTAGCCCCAGTGTCAAAATATTGTGTAAAAGCTGGATATTGTTGATGTCATGATGAAAACACGTCATTCATTTTTGGGCTGTTTTACTGTGGTAGGAAACAAGGATGGAAGAATGCTATGGGAAAAATTGGTACTGTTTCTGTGTGTGTTTGTGCCTGCACAAGCTGTGGGAACCAGAGTTCTTAAGCAACTACAAGAAGAATTGGAACAAAGATGAGGGCTGGGAGTGATTCACTGCTATTCCCACACTCCAGGATAGGCATTGGTGTTACTGAGAAATGCATATTATACATTTCTCCTATAATTCAGTACCAGGATAGTGTTTGTCTCCTGGGAAGAATTGATGAACAGCGGAGATCTATGTAATTCTTTGTATTTCTCTTTTTTCCTTGGTAGCTAGGAAGCCTGGAGCTAATCGTAAACATACTAAATTGCAGTGATAATTTTATTTCAAGTTCTAAGTATAAAGATTTCCTGTCTTAATGTGATTTCACCTTTTTTCAAGACAACAATTTTTACTTTTCTCTTATCACCATGGTGATATATATTCATCATAAAAAATGTGGTGAATAGGTTCCCACCCGAACTAGATATTCCCCCATGGCACAGAAATAGTCACTATTTATGTCTTGATCATAATCATCCTAATTTATATTCTGAGAAGGTATGTGTATAGGTATACATATGTACATGTTTGTTACAAAAATGAAACGATACCTTTCACACTGTATTAAAACTCATTTTTAAAACTTAACGTGACATTTATAAACATTTTCTACACCATTAAGTATTCCTGCGCAGCATTATTTTTAATGGATGGTATATTTCATCATGAGGATGTGTCCTGTTGCTGTATTTTCAGCTTTTGCATTTGGCTTTTTGCTATTATAAACAACTCTGTCATGTACATTCTCACAGCTAAATCTTTGAGCACATCCACAACTATTTTCTTTGAATAACTTTCTAGAAGTGACATCATGGAGTAGAGGGATAGAATATTTTTAAGGTTGGGTATATATTTCCACGTTGTCTTCCAGAAAGCATGAGCTAATCTATCTTACCACCTAGCGTTTGAGATGCCTCTTTTCCCAAACCTACCCCCCAGTACAGGATTATTATTTTTTAAATCTATATGAGGAGGCAGGACTTCTGGCCATGGTCCAGTGAGGAGGTCTGCAAATTCTCCCAGAAAGCTGCTATAAATCTGGACAAAATGAACAGAAACAGCCATGTTATCACTTCTGGTAATTCATCAAAGCCTGCAGCAATCGAGGAAGTGTTGATTCTTTAAAATCTGCTGAATTTTGAGTAAGAACAGTGAAATCTGTGGTGTTCTTGCTTGGGGCTGCTCCCATCTTGCTTGGGGCTGCTCCCAGCTTGGTGGATGCAGAGATGAGCACCAACCTCCACTGCTGCTGAGACCAAGGGAACTCTCTATGTTAGTGGGTCACTCCTGTGTCTGTGAGTGCTTTCCTAGTTCCCTCTTCCCCTGTTTCAGTTTTTCTTCAATCATTAAAAAAATATTGTGTTATAAACATTTATCTTATTATCAAAAAAAATAGAAATAAGCCAGATTCGGTGGTGCACGCCTGGTAATCCCAGCCGCTCCGGAGGCTGAGGCAGGACGATCGTGAGTTCAAAGCCAGCCTCAGCAGCTAAGAGGCTGCTAAGCAACTCAATGAGACCCTTTCTCTAAATAAAATATAAAAAAAGGGCTGGGAATGTAGCTCAGTGGTTGAGTGCCCCTGAGTTCAATTACCCATACCGACCCTTCAAAAAAATAAAATAAAGAGTAGAAACTGAACATATAGAGAAGAAAATGACCAGCACATGTAAAGCACATGTGACTTGTTTTCTTGTTTTGGCTCGTTCAATATAACTTTCTGTGATGATGGAAATGTCGTGTGTTCCATCCAATAGAGTAGCCACTGTCCTTGTGTGATTATTATGTCATGGGTGCAGCGGGAACTGGAGTTTCAGTTGTGATTAATTCTAATCAACTTAAATTGAAATAACCACTCAGGACTAGTGACTGCTATGTGAACTGAGTTCTGTTGTTACTATAATGGAAACGTGATACATGCATAGTTTTAGATAAACAAAAATAGGAGAGTACTACATACTGTGGTTTGTATACTCTTTTCTAGTTAACTGCGTATCGAAAACATAATTTTAATGGCTGGATCACACTCCATTGAATGAATGAGTTTTAATTAGTTCAACAAAGTCTCTGTTGGGCCTTCAGGATATTTCTAATATTTTGATATTAAGACAACATTGCAGAAAACATCTTTACAGCTAAAGTTGTGAAATTCCTGATTATTTACCAAAGATGAACTTTTAGAATTTGAACTGTTGGGTGATATTTAATACCCTTTTCTAAACTCTCTTCCACGAAATTCTACCATTTGGGCATTGTTACCTGCAGTACCTACAGCATCCCATCATTATTTAATTGAGACATTATATATATAATATATATATAATATATATATATATATATATTATATATATATATATATATAATAAATTTGCCCTTTTAAGTGTGTAGTTCAGTGGTATATATAAATTTTTTTGTACTAGGGATTGAACCCAAGGGCACTTTACCACTGAACCACACTCACAGCCCTTATTTTGTATTTTATTTAGAGACAGGGTGTCACTTACTTGCTTAGGGCCTTGCTAAATTGCTGAGGCTGACTTTGAACTCAAAACTCTCCTGTGTCAGCCTCCTAAACTGCTGGGATTACAGACATGTGCCACCAAGTTAATATAAATATATTAACAAAGTTTTGCAATCATCACCACTATCTCAGTCCAAAACATTTTTTGACACTTCAAAAAGAAATCCCAGAGCTGGGGTTATGGCTCAGTGGTAGAGTGCTTGTTTAGCATGTGTGAGGCACTGGGTTTGATCCTCAGTACCACATAATAAACAAATAAATATATAAAGTTATAAAAAAATCCCATACCCATTAGCAATTAATCCCCATTCTCACCTCCTCCTGACTGGTAATCACTAATTCACTTTATGTCCTGATAGATTTTCCTGTTTGGGGCATTTTATACAATTGGCTTTCTACAATATGAGATGTTTTGTGTCCAGATTCTTTCATTTAGCATGTTTTTAAAGTTTAAGGTTTAAAATGATTTCAAAGTTCAACATAAGCCAGTATTTCATTCCTTTTTATGGCTGGATAATATTCCATTATATGGATATGTATCTTTTGTTTATTCTATCAGTTGATGGACATTTGGGTTGTTTCCACTCTATTATGAATAATGAGTCAATGAACATCCATGTAGAAGTTTTGTGCTGATGTATGTTTTCAGTTCTCTTGGATATCTGACTAGGAATGGAAGAGCTGTCAAATGGTACAATGCAGGTGTGCCATTTTTATTCCCACTAGCAACATATGAAGGTTCCAGTGTGTTCTCATTTTCTTTTCTTTCTTTTTTTTTTTTTTTTGGTATCTGGATTGAATCCAGAGGTGCTTAACCACTGAGAAACATCCCCAGCCCTTTTTTAATTCTTTTTTTAAAATTTTGATACAAGGTCTTGACAAGTTGCTTAGGACCTCACTAAGTTGCTGAGGCTGGCTTTGAACTTGTGATACTCCTCCCAAGCTGCTGGGATTACAGGCATGTGTCACTACAACCAGCATCTTTATTCTTGCCTATTTGCCTCTTTTTGCTTATAGCCATCTGATAGGTGTGAAGAGATATCTCTTTGTGGTTTTAATTGACATTTTACTGATAACTAATGGTGTTGAACACATTTTCATGTGTTTATTAGCCATTGGTATATCATTTGGAGAGAAAGTTTGTTTAAAGCCTTTGCCATTTTTCAGCTGGGTGACTTCTTTTTCTGTTGTATATATATATCTATCTCAATCAAAAGGTACTGGACCTTTGTCAGAAATAAGATTTATAACTATTTCCTTGATTCTTTCTCTTCTCACTCCCTCAGTACTGCCCTCTGATACACTAAGGTGTTTAATTATGATGATGTTATACTTATCTTCTTTTTCTCCACTGGTGCTTTTGGTGTCATATATAAGAAAACATTGCTTAGTTCAAGGTACAAAGATTTTCACCCCTATTTTCCTTTAATTGTTTTATAGTTTTAACTCTTCCATTTACAGGCTTGATCTAGTTGGGGTTAATTTTTGTATATAATACGAGTTAGGGGGGTCCACATTCACATTTGCATGTGGCTGTCCACCTGTCCCAGGACCACTTGCTGAAGAGTGTTCTTCCCGAATTGTCTTGACAAGCTTGACAAAAAATAATTGACATGAATGTCTAGGTCTCTTTCCGGACTCTTGGCTCCTACTCTGTTGATCTGTTTGTCTGTCTTAATGTCGGTACTACGCAATCTTGGTTATTTTTGTCTTGCAGGAGTTTGAAATTGGGAAGTATAAGTTGTCCAGCATTGTTCTTCTTTTTCAAAATCTTTTGACTTTTCTAGGTTCCTTACATTTCCATAAGACTAACTTATTAATTTCTACAAAAAAGCAGCTGGGGTATTAGTGGACATTGCACTGAATTTGTAGATCCCTTTGAGAAGTATTGCATCTTAACAACATTAAGTTTTCCAGTTCTGAACATGAGATGTTTTTCCAGTTATTGAGGTCTTCTTTAATTTCTTTCAATGATGTTTTATAATTGTCTATGTACAATACAAGTCTTAAATGTCAACTGTTAAATTTATTCCTGAGAATTTTCGTTTTTCTGATGTTATGTAAGTGAAGATGACCATTTTATTTTTGGGTCTTCACTAATAGAGCATAGAAATACAGTTGGTTCTTATGTTTTGATCTTTTATCCTGAAAACTTGCTGAACTCGTTGATTAGCTCTAATAGGTTTTTAGTGAATTCATTAGGATTTTTCGTACACAGATCATATCACCTACAAATGGAGGCAGTGTGTCTTCTGTGATTTGAATCTATGTGCTTGTTTTTCATTTTTCGCCCAATCGCCTTTGCTGGAAACTATAGTACTGGGTTGAATAGAAGCAGGGAGATCAGACAGCCTTGTCTTGTCCCGACAGATGCTCCTGATTCGTGCGATGGTATTATTTATGCTATTTTTGTATGACCATTTTTATTCTCTGAGAATCTGGGTGTTACAGCAGAAGTTGCTGGCGTTTCCTTTTGGGAAGCAATGAAAATTCCCTTTGACTAATGCAATGGGGAGTGCAGCATAGTGGCTACTAGGAAGAAACTATTTTAGTTGAAGAATCTATTCATGTGACATCTAGATGACAAGGAGTTTGACTGACATTATCTAACATGTAAGTGTTTGTTATTTAAAGGTACAAATGAAACTCTGGTGTTTCCACCTGCTTTTTGTATTTCATGGTGCCCACTGTGTGCTGTTGGTACTGCGCCAGGATCACAGAGATGAATTAAACACAGTATCCCTCTGTGGTCATGGGGAAGAGATTAGGAAGTTAAATATTTCTGGCAAACAATCCACATTTGGACTTTGGGGTCTCAATATGCTGTTGGAACATTTACTTTCTAAACTATAGAATCAAAAGATTTGAGAACTAATCCCTTGGAAGCCCTATTTGTCCATCTCTGTATTTTTCAGTAAAAGGAATTACTTACCTTATTTAACAATTCCTGTACTTTTTTTTTTATCAGCAACTCTTCTTTCTCTGAAATGCTTAATTACGCGCGCGAGCGCACACACACACACACACACACACACACACACATGTGCACACCCACATGCGTGCACGCACGCACGCACGCACGCACACACACACACACATGCAGGACATTCTTTGAAAGCAGGCAATCCATGATCCATGTACTGCCCACTCCTGGCTCCATTTGTTGTGTCTGGCATGGGTAATCCAACACCAGCCTCATGATCATCTTCAATGTGGCTCGTCTAGGATTCCTGCTTCACCTTGCCTGCAAAGACTGCTCAGTATTGTCCTTCCAATAGATGCTTGTGACTGGAACTGACAAGGAGGGGGACGTTATCCATCTCCAAATCTGAGCTACCCAGAAAGCTTTAGGGAGGGTTCCTGTTCTGGTTAATTGCATGTTCAACTTTCTTTGTAAAGAGAACACTCTGTTTTAAACTTGTCAATTCAGAGGATTACCTAGGATGTATAAAGTCATACCTGTGTGCTTACGATTAAGTCATCTCTCCAGAAAAGAAGGAAACTAGTATTAACTAAAGCAATTAAATAGGTCACATCTTTAAAAACTTACCTAGTATTTTTATATGTCAATTCAAAATTGTATGGTATGTGCATTTCCACTTTTATTTTTCTATTTAAAAAGACAGACTTTTTTTAAAAAGCTTTATTATATGCTATTTATGATGATGATGAAAGTAACATCAGGTTACTTCTTTTCATCCCACTGGTAAAATGGAAGGCAAACCTTACGGTCTTAGGCTACAAAAGAAAATGAATGGTCTCCACAAAGCTTTCAAGTTTAATTAACTTTTAAAGGAATCAGAAGTTCTCCTTTTTTTTTATTACAAAGTATTTTTTCCTTTGATTATGTGAGGTGAGATAAGGCTGCAGAATGCTTTCTGGTTCACATTGTTTATTGCATATGATACAGAAGCCAATTCAATCAAAAGGGAAATAGGATAATAACTACTCTGTTTGTGCCTTGTAAGCGGTTTGTAGAGTTCCCTCCAGTCCCTACGATTAAGTGTTGGCATCTCTCCTTGTAGACTTCTAAAATGAAATTAAAAAGTGGAGCAAACAGCACTTTAGTACCAAACACTAATACTGCATAGGGACAAATTCAGCAAATGAAAGAATTACAGCAACGCAGGCAGTCGTTTAATTCAGTGTTGGAAAAAGTGCAGCAGATGGAGAAAGGAGGTGCGAAGGGGATCCTGAGAAGGTTCCAGTTCAGCGCAGGCCTCTGATCATCTGACCATGCTGGGGATCCGATGTGGGGAGAGTGGGTGATGGATGGGTGGTTTTAGCAGTTTTCCCTATTATGTGTGATAAATGCATGTGACACTGGCTGTCACCTGGTCCTAGCTTCTTACCTCCGTCTGAGCCTTAGGCTCAGGGGGAAGCATCAGTTCAGCAGGGTGGCATCCAGGCTGCACTGGGTGACTCCTGTGTCTGCAGCTTTTTATCTTCTAAGAGGACACTTCCCTGGGTGACAGTCAGCCTTCTCCTGGGGCAAGCTTCAAACCCTGCGCCTGGACTCAGTACCTGACCTTCCCCAATTATCTGAATACTGACTTTGGGGGCTTGCTAAAGGGGAGAGAGGCAGAGAAGGGTGTAGAGGACTATTCCTTGAAAAGGTGTAGGCACCATGTAGAGGAAAGAGTGTCTGGAACTGGAGCCCTGTCCTTAGTCCTCCTGCCTTCTGACTGTGGAACCTTGCACGACTCAC
Organism: Urocitellus parryii; assembly: GCF_045843805.1. Classification (NCBI taxonomy): domain Eukaryota; kingdom Metazoa; phylum Chordata; class Mammalia; order Rodentia; family Sciuridae; genus Urocitellus; species Urocitellus parryii. The sequence continues at coordinate 204,327,764 of NC_135531.1, forward strand.
CTTACCCCTCTGAACCATAGTTTTCACATCTGTAAACTACAGGTTTGGATTAACTATGCGATTTCCAAACGGAACCCCTAAGTCTCTCTCAAACCTTCTCAGAGGTTGACCCTGTCCCAACAACTGGGGTTCGCAGCAATGGTGTCTTCTCCATAAGCTTTTGTCTAAATAGGGTGCTTGGAAACTACTAGGTGGCCAGATCCCAAAGCTGTGATGTGGTTCTCACATTCCAGTTGTCTGGAGCTTGGACATCTACTCCCGGCTGAATGTGAAAGGCATCAAGGGGTGCCCATTATTCTGGGGCTGCCCTCTCTTTCTCTAGTAATGCTGGAATGTGTGCCTCAGGGACAGAATGCCATTCATTAGTGACTGGGAAGCTGTCCGTGGGGAAGGACCTCTGTCTCCCATTCTGGGAACCGCCCGATGCACTCTCTTTTTCTCCAAGATTGGACATGGTCTGGAGACCTGGGACTTTGAAGGCAGCCTTAGCCTCCATCTTGCGTTCTCGTTGGTGCTCTGCAGGAGCTGTGAGGCCACAGAGCCTTGACCTTTTAATGACGGTCTCTAAGGTTAAGGCGGTAATAACCACCTGTCAGCTTCTGAGATCTGGGCCTACCGGTGAGTCACCATAGCTCCTGGTGAATAGGCCTTTCCTCCACGTGGGGCCTTCACCTGCCTGTTCCCTGACATGGGAATTTTTTCTTTTCATGTAATTATGTGCCTTCCTCTGCCACAAACTTCCTTCCCTCTCTTTTGGAAGCACAGTACGTGTCTTTTTGTGTTGCCAGGGTGAAGGTTTAAGGAGCGGCCCTGAATTCCCACTGCTGTTTCAAGGAGATACTGTGTCTTTGCTTATCTGTCCCAAGACGCCCTGAACACATAAGCCTGTGAGGGAGGGTTTGGCAGAGGAAACTGTCATGAAGGAACATTTCTAATGGAGGAATACCTAGCTGGAGACCCAGGGGGGTTGAGCACTTTAATTAACATTTATTAGAAATGAAGACTTGGCTATTGAAGAATGAAAAATTTAAATCTCCTGTCTCCATATCTATTTCTCTGTCATGTCATTGTCCTTTCACCTGCTTTTCAATTTACTCATTTTTCTTGAGTTCCCATGATGCGATCAGATAGCCTAGTAACTACTGGGCTGAGGAATGAGACCCAGGCCTTGTCCCTAAGGACTCACAGCTACACTGAAGTGGGAGCTGAGCAGCCCAGAGGTGGCAGTTCTCTGTGAAGAAGTTCCTAGTGGCTGGGAAACAGCATGGAAACAGGCATGTGTCTGGGGGTAGGATATGCTTCCTGCAGGTGGCGTCCCTGGCTTGTCCCCTAAAGGGTGACCTAGAGGGTCCCAGCAAGGAACTAAGATGTGATGGAGCTGGTGGGCTTAGTGTAGGCTCAGTAGAGTTGGAGCAGACCCAAAGGGAGGTGTCAGGAAGCTGTGCAGGAGGAGGAGGAAGAAGAGGAGGTTAGGTGGCAGCTGCAGAGGTGGGGAGCAGGAGTCGGATGGAATAAGGAGGTACCAGGTTGTGAAGGGCCTTGAGTGCTCAATACCGTAAAACTCAATACTCAATCCTGTACTCAATCCTGTAAAAACAGGCTGGTCAGTTTGGATGTTATCCCAAGGGCCTGGGAACCTACAGGAAAATTTTAGGCAGCATTAGCTGGGATGCTTGCAAGACCGTTCAGTAGAGAAGTTAGAGCAAAGGCTCAGGATCCAGGTGACCAACTTCCAGCTGTGGACAGTGTACTCTACTATGTCTCTGTGGCCTCCCTCCTTAAAGTAGGATAAAAATCCTACCTGTCTCATAGGGTTGTTGTGTGCTATAACCAAGGACATTTACTGAAAGCTGTTATAATGATGGCCATGTATTAAAATTTAGCTTTCTTTCTTTCTTTTTTTTCCCCCTGGGAAGGGGATATATTTTCTATGAGCAGATTCCTTAGACTGTGAATCAGTTAACTATTGGCATAGTAAAGCCACATTAAACAAAATGCTCTCAAACACAGTGGCTTAGCACAAGAATTATGTGTCATGGCTCCTGTAGTTGTGGGTGGCCTGTGGCTTGCTGAGCCCTGGGTAAAAAGGCAGTTGGGTCTCGCATCTGCTCCATGTGGGATCCCAGTTGAGGGCAGCAGACGTAGGGTAGCTCTTCTTCCCAAGGCATTGGCAGAGCTGTCAGGGCTAAGAGGGAAACTGTAAGGCTGCTCAGGGCCGAGGTTCCCACCAGCCAAAGTCCACCTGGCAAGGGGCACGGACTCAGAGACGGGGGAAGCATCGGATCAGCAGGTGGCACCCAGGCTGCCCTGGGTGACTCCTGTGTCTGCAGCACTTCCCTGGGTGACAGTCAGCCTTCTCCTGGGGCAAGCTTCAAACTCTGCACCTGGCCTCAGTTCCTGACCATCCCCAATTATCTAACTACTGACCTTTGGGCCAAGCAAAGATGTTCTTTCTCCTATTCCTCCGAGTCTTTGGGAGAGACTGTGCTTTGGAGGGGAGAACATCCTAAGTGTGTTTGAATTGAGAGTCTCCAGAGAAGCTGAGGGTGAGGAGACCTTCCAGTAATATTTTATGAAATGTATGAAGTATTTTAATGAAATACATTGAGAACTGGGAGGTGAGTGTAGGAGTTGATGCAGGGCCGTGCATGGCCTCTCTCAGGTTTACCTGGCTACAGTGTGATCTTAAACCTGGTGTAAGATGGATGTGAATTGTCATGAGAGGGTCTTAGTGTTTAAATTTAGTAATTAAGGATGTGTCTATTTACATGTTGCTATGGTTTGGACATGATTTGTCCCCCCAAAAGTTTGTATGCTGGTTTGGTCCCTAGTACTACGATTGAGAGGTGGTGGAACCTTTAAGCTGTGAGGTCCAGTGAAAAGTAATTGGGTCATTGGGCACTTCTACCGAAGGGAGCAGTGTCATTCTTGTTGGACTGGCTCAGTTCTTGGGGAGTGGGTTGTTATAAAGTGCAGTCACACCCTATGCTTGGTCCCTTCTGCTCATTGACATTTCCCTTTTGGCTTATCTGCTATTCTGTGACACAGCCCAGGGGCCCTTGCAGATGCTAGCTAGCATTATGCTGTTTGGACTTTCCAGCCATCAGAATTGTGAGCCAAGTGAATCTTTTATCTTTATACATTTCCCAGCCTCAGGTATTTTGTTATAGCAACACAAAATGACTAAGACATATGTTTCTAGATGCCGCTTTCTTAGTACAATTGAGGACATTGCATTTTTCTAGATGCCTTGCCATTTGCTTTTAGCTCCCTGGGAGCCTCCCAAGAGGTGAGCCTGAATCTCCAGTGGACATCCCTAGGGAAATGCCAGGAGAAAAGACAGGAGAGGCAGCTGGTTAGCATTTATTGGTGTGTAACTCTACCTTTCAGTTCTCCTTAGACTCCTCAGGGCATGGGAGTGGGATGAGGACACTGATGGGAGGAGTCAAATATGATTCCTTTGCCAGCATGTAAGATAATCTCCCTATTCGTCTCTGGCTCCTTATGTTGCATGACAAATGTCCCCATTCTTCTCAGCAGAAAAGAGAGAAGCAGGGTCAAGGAGGACATTCTTACAGGTTATGCCTTTCTGTTTTATGTAATGAGAATATAAATATATTATGAGATTAAACATCAAATTTCTTAAAATGCCAGTTACTTATTAGATTAAAAATTAAGCAACAACTCTAAAATTACACTTAATAATTAGGCAGAATACTAAATTGAGCATTTGTCTCAGGACATGGGAAGGAAGTACATTTCTAGAAATTTTTGGTAACAAACACAGCCCTGGAAATAACTTGGAAAACATTTAGCAGTGTGATTGGCATATATGAGATGAATGAATCGTGCCATTGACAATGAATGCGTTTTCTCTAGTCCCTTAATTGGGGAAGAGGATTAGAGGCAAGGATTAGAAGGTTGGGGACCCCAATGGCTGCATTGCTCCAGAGGAACCTCTCTTAACCATTCCTTTCCTTGCACAAAACGCAACAAGAAAATGACACCCCCACACACATTGTATACGTTCTTATTCCAAGCCAAGTGTATACTTTAGAAGTGATGATTTTTTTTTTCCCCTTAAAGTGATTGCTTCGGAAAGGCACAATTCAAAATAGTCACTGCAAGAATAGACATGCTGAAATCTTAATGGTGCAATGCTATTTTGTTGAGTAAAAAATAGGGCTGGATAATGACGAATGGTAGCTATGCAAATGAAGAGAAAGATCATCATGTCTTGTGCTTCAGGGTGTGAACTGATGGCAGAAATCCGTCCATATTTCTCAGTAGGGGAGACGAATTCAGATGAAAACCTTCAGTGATATGTTTTTTTTTCTTAAGCATCATTTACAACTAAAATACTAAAATAGTTGGTCTGTGGGCAGCCTTTCCAGAGCATCTGGTGTGGCAGGGCCCAACAAAGAGGTAGCTGCAAGTTCACAAATTAATCGGCCAGTCCCTTAGCTCCTTCTTCTCTCCTTCCTTCCTCCTTCCCTGTCTGTCTCCCTTTTCTCCCTGCCTCTCTCCCTACTCCCCCCCTCCCAAGAAACAAAGCCTTTCTTTCCAGGAACTTCTATCTTTTTTTTTTTTATTTTTTTTTAATTTTTTTTTCTTTTTTTAATTTTTATTGGTTGTTCACAACATTACAAAGCTCTTGAGGAACTTCTATCTTAATGGAAATGGCAGGAGGCTGAAATTAAAAACCTAAAAGCAAGTGCAAATTTATACAGTACATTTTGTATAGAGCAGGTTTCTGACGTATCTGGAAGAAAAAATCAATAGAATGATGACTCTAAATCTTGACCCCATTAAACAATGAATTCTTCTACTTCTCTGCTTTTATTTACTTATTTATATTTTTTAGACCAAGGGGTATTATTTCCAGTGGTTTTAGGCTCAGAATAACTTTACCACCCAAGAAGTAGCCCCTCCCCATGAAATAAGCAGAAAATTCAAACAGTGGTTGGTGACTCAGCTACCATATACTTACGAACCCTACAATTATACTCTCAAAGTCTTCTACCGAATGGGAAGAACTGATTTTAAACAGGAATTATTGCTTAGTGGGCTGATTCTCCAATGAATTTGAAATGATTTGGGGATTTGATTTGTTCATGATCATTTACTAAGATTTCTTTTAAAAAATAGGTATATTTGGCTTTTGCTTTAAGAATTTTAGATTTTATATTAAAAAAGTGAATCAAAATGGTTTCCCAACTACATACAGCTCAGTGCTGAGAGTTATTTATTAATTGATAATTGGCTTAAACGAAATAAGAGATTAATTGGAACCTCAGCATGTCATCAGTTATACCATATCCCCAAAATAAACTCCAGAGAGTTGAATATTGCAAATCAAATTATAGAAAAATTAGCAGGAACTTATAATATTACTTGGGTCTGTGCATGAATAACAACTTTCACAATTTACAGCAAAAGAGGTAATTCATGAGGAAAAGAGGAACAAATGGGCATATTTTAAAATTTAAAACTTCTCTACAAATGAAGATGCAAAAGACTAAGGCAATTTAAATTTGTGACACATACATGATTAATATGTTATAACTTTTAATATATTGCATACTCAAATGTATAAGAAAAAGGCTGGGGTCTTGACAGACAGGTAATATAATCACTATCACTTACTGAATATTTTTCTATGCCCACAAAAATTTAATAAATCAATTTATACTGATTGTTCTGTATTCAGAATGTTTTGGAACCAATTTCTCTCACAGAAGAACCCGGTCTATGCCACTAATCAGTCTGAAGTGTACTTTTTACCTGGTTTCAAAGCCCTGTTTTACTTACAATAACTTTTCAGTGCTAGAAGTTGGAAGTTGGGCTGGGGTTGCGGCTCAGTGGCAGAGCACCTGCCTCACACATGTGAGGCACTGGGTTTGATCCCCAGAACCACATAAAAAAATAAATAAGCAAAATAAAGGTATTGTGTCCGTCTATAACTAAAAAAATTTTAAAAAATAGGTTGGAAGTTATGGAAATCTAAGGGGATTTTTCCTTCTCTCTTCCACTCACGGTCTGTCATTAGAACTACAATTATGTGCATCCTGTCAATCCAAGTGAGTGATTTACCAAAAAGCACACTGGAGACTGCTTTTGTCAACAGCTTTAGGGGTAGCCTTGGCCACTGAAACCTGATTTGGCCAAAGAGGAAATATGATATGAGATCCCACGCTTTTCACAGCATGTCATCAGTTATCTTGAAAGGCCTTAGTGGAGAGACACGTTAATTAGCATCCCGTGAGCATCCCAGGATAAGGTGACTACAGTATTATGTTAGGGCACTTTGTCAAGCATGTCATTCCCTTATCTTGCTTTTATAGCAGGGGATGGAAAAGCACTAGAGAGACATATCTTTGAGGTCACACAACAAGTTAACAGCAGATAAACATTAGAACCGGCAACTCCAGAATTCCCACTGTGTGTAATTAGTTCACGGCAGGCAGGAAATGACAGCACTGGGGATACACAGCAGATGTGGGTTTGGGGACCTGGTGGCTGGTGGGAATTCTCAGTGCTCTTCTGAATGGTTAATTAAGTTCGTTTCTCTCTGAGGGTCTCACAGCATAGAACCCAGAGGGCTCTCAGCCAGGTCCCTTCTTTCTTAGGGTAAAAGGAAAGACCAGGGTCACCCTCAAGGCCTTGGGTGAACTCACCTGGTGGAGGATGGGTGTGGGCCTCAGTAATTTCTTAGGTGTGGTCATCTCTTTGTGAGGCTTCCTGGAGTTTCTGACTGGTTCTTGTCCTTTGCTCCTAGGAGGACTGAGATGCCTCTGGGCAGTGAAAGTTGGCAGGGTGACTCCACCACTCACAGGCTCCCCTCTCCTCCCCTCTACCCCTCTGTTCCCAGAGCTGCCTGGTGAGTTGTGGTCAGTTTGTGGAGGGCACGTTTGTCTTCTTTGGTCTCCATAATGAGTGACAGACACTGAATTCGCAGACATCACCTATTCTTAGGCATCCAACAAAGTCTTTACAGGAAACAGCTTGAAAACTACTGCCAAGAGATTGGGGATGTTTATGGAGAATTCCAGGGAGGGCGGAGGCAGCCTGCCAAGGTAGATCCAAAGGCTGCTTCCATAAGATGCTCTAACAAGCTCATTAGTCCTAGAATCATGATTATTTTCATTTTATGGACCCCTTTATAAGTACATGACTAAGTATTTAATCACTGAAGAGAAATGAATCGAGCTTCTGCTTTAGCACTCTGAAGGAGCTGGAATGTTGAGTTTCCTTTCCCTTCTGCCCAGTCTAGAATGAGCTTGGCATGCTTCCTGGGAGAACCCTAGATGGACTCTGCTCCCCTCTTGTTGCATAGAACCTGGCTACTCAGAGTAAGGTCCATTGATTGGCAGCAGCAGTGTCACCTGCAGGCTTGTTAGAAATGCAGATTCTCAGGTTCCACTACCTGCATCTTAACATGCAGGTGGTGCTTACACACGCTCAAGTTTGAGAAGAGCTGGGATATAACATTTAAATTGTTTAACTGGGGTAGGCAGCTTCATCAGCAGTGAATGCTTTTTCCTGATTGCATTTTTTAATTTATATATTATGACCCTTAATAAGTTTCTTAGCCCTTTGATATTTTAATAATATAAACATATTTTTTTAAAGAGAGAGAGAGAAGAGAGATGAGAGAGAATTTTTTAATATTTATTTTTCAGTTTTCGGTGGACACAACATCTTTATTTTTTTATTTATTTTTTTTTAATTTTTATGTGGTGCTGAGGATCGAACCCAGAGCCCCACGTATGCCAGGTGAGCGTGTTACCACTTGAGCCATATCCCCAGCCCAATAAACATATTTAAAGTTGTTTTTCATTATAAATTAATATATTTTCATTGTGAAAGCTTCCCAGAATATGGAAAAGTAAATAGTAAAGAGCAGTTTGTCCCTCAGGTATAATACTTGTTAATAATTTTTAAAGGTACATTCTTTTTCTGTCTTTTCTGTGCATAATTTAAAAGATGGTACTTTTTTTTTTCCTGATTGTAGGCATCATTTATGATCCTTGTAGAAAATCAAGACAGTAGGAAACCATGTGAATCAGAGAATGGAACAGCCTCTGTGCCTAGTGCCTTGGATTTCACAAAATAGCACTTTCATAGTCTTTGCTGATTTTCTTTGGTTTAAGAAACTCCATTCAGATACTCTTTGTCTTAAAATATCATCTTTGCTTTTGAGTTTTGAATAATTTAAAAAGATTTCTGGTGTAATCATCAATGTCTCAAATAGTTAGTTTGCAATTAGAATGGAGACCTTATTATCTTTTTTGTGCAATTGCAAAAATCTAATTGACTACTTATTGGTGTGGCATATTCTATATTATAGATGAATCTTCTTTGGCCAGAACCTTGCTGGAGGGCAGAAAAGCTTTTGCTTTTGAACCATGTGTGACCACACTTCTCTCAAACTTGCCTGATGCATCATCTTCTGAAGGGCAGAGGGAGGCCTGGAACATCAGACTTTGATGATCTTGACAGAAAGTGCTGTTTTCTTAGCCAGCTGCATAGAAACTAGAAGATTAGGACACTCCATTGTGAGGAAGCAGATTAGCAGATTTTTGTTGTTTGGGTTTCTTTGTTGAGACTGGAAATGCAAGTTAGAATGCTTGCCAAAGTCTCTCTCTCTCTCTCTTTTTTTTTTTTGTGGTACTGAGGGTTGAGCTCAGCCATCACAAATGCTAGATAAGTGACATCACTGCCTTTTTTAGGCAGTTTGAGGGCGTGTGATTTTTAACCTCTGTGAAATAATAGGTTTTTATGTTTGAGGTGGGCGAGGAGAGGTCTGGTTGTGATTGTCCCTGTAGGACCTTTGCCATGCTTTTTTATAGAAGGCACCATTGCTTGTGACAATGCAGAACATATTATGCCAAGTGAAGAATATGGTGCATTCTCCTGTCCGTGGACTAGACCCTTTTGCCAAGTCTAGTTGTTCCAAGAGTAATGGATGCAATTTGCCATTCAGAGGAGCATAGTTCAGAAACTAAAGAAATCCAACAAATATCTCCAAAATATGCATCTTTCAGAGAACATTAAAAATGATCCATTGTATATGTCTTAAAATTTTAAGTAACAATTCTATTAAAGATTCTCTCCTGTCTCTCTTGCTTCACATTGTTCTGGATCACCCCTCCTCAGAACTCATTCTAGTCTTCATTCCACACTTTTGGGAAGTTCCAGGAGCTTCATCCCCACCCAAGTTCTTTCTTACATATATTGTTTTAGCCTTTCTGACTTTTTTTTAGGGTTCTGATAACTTCTAACCAAAGGAAGAGACCCAGCAAAAATATTTGTCCACTTGTGAATGGGTTGGGGGAGTGGCCTCTGGAGAGCTTGGTGGGGAAGGATTGTGGCTACTGAGTCATAATAATAATAATAATAAAATAATAATATTTTGTTACACAAGCATCACAATGTGTCCTGTAGTTTGTACTTGTTGCTTTGGGGACAGATTATGTTTACCTAAAGAACAGTGCAGTCACTGCTGTGGAGTTGGTTGTGAATGTGTGTTCATGGAAAACTGTTCACCACGTTGCCTATGAAACTGGGTTGAACAGGATTGAGTACAATTAATTGGAAGACAACAGATCTTCAGCTACCACCCCAAACCTTGCTGTGTCGCATATCTTGGCTGATAGCATCTTATTTATGTTGAGAAGCTGGTTGAGCAGGGAAGATGTGTGGTCTGGATATTGCGTGAGCCAGCTTGGCTCTGAAATTTGCCAGACTCTGTGGCATTACCACACTTTAAAATACATCCCTGTGGTGAATTTCAACACTCCAGTCCTCTGTAATTCTGCATATTATTATTTCTAGCCAACTGGACATCTTTCTACTGCACCATTGATTGTCCCGTTGCCCATGGTGTGGAGCTGCATTGTCCTGTTGATGCCTCGTCCTGGTCCTGCACGAGTTTACACTCAAAGCATGAACAGTTTTCATTTTTATTAAAAGCAGCTTAGGATTTTTCCCCAGGCAAATATGTTGGCTTGTTGTATAACATTTTTTTTTCTGGCAGATTGTTCTCTTGAAGTATGTATATATAAAATTCTTGGAAAAAAATAACCCCTGGAGTTCTGAGTAAATGAAAATTTGTAAATGCACATTTTTTTTCTATGATTGATATAAATGAGTACAGTTTGAAAGCAAGGTTCTGTATGGTCTCATTCCCTGTTCCTTTCACATTTTATTTCTTATCTCTCCCTTTGAACACTAGACTTACCCATTCTGGTTCCCTGAGTGCTCCTGATCGGCCACTGATGGTCTGCGGTGGGATCTTGGCATGGAAGTCTCATCCACCTGGGATGCCCATGCCTGCTTTTCTGCAGGGGAAGCTCCCTCGCCCCCCTTTGGACTCAAATATTGGCTTCTCACTGAGGATGTCCCAGGCTGCCCATTGATAATTTCACTTCTTTCTTTTGGCTCTTTGACATTTCCTATCCTCCTTCCCAACTATTTTTTCTCTTCTCCTTAGTGTTTATCAGTATCTAACAATGTAAAATTTATCTATTTATCTTGTTCACCTCTTCATCTTACACACACCAGAATATACCCTTCCTGAGGGTATGGTAGTCTTTATTCCTGATTCTATTCCCAGCAGCTGGAAGACTGCCTGAGCCATCAGAAGCACTCAAGAAATAATGGCTGAATGGAAACTTTCTTATATCTAGCAGTAGATATAAGGCTGGGGTCAGTATGTATAATACAAAGTATATATGCTAAATATTAATAATGGTTGTGATTTATTGGGCATTTAACAAGGGCTGAGCATTGTCCTAGAGTTTTTTTTTTTTTTTTGGTGTGTGTGTGTGTGTGTGTGTGTGTGTGTGCTGGAGATTAAACCTAGGGGTACTTAGCCACTGAGCCACATCTTCAGCCCTTTTTATTTTTTTATTTTGAAACAGGGTCTTGCTAAGTTGCTGAGGCTGGCCTTGAACTTGCCATCCTCCTGCCTCAGACTCCTGAGTCGCTGAGATTGTAGGTGTGCACCATCACATCTGACAGATAGAGATTTTTGAGGCGTAGATTATCTCATATAATTCTGTTTCCCAGTGAGGCAGGTGGGCTATTGAAAGAAAGGTTGTAAATCACTCTTGCTGGCTTCCTTCTCTTATAATTGACCTCCTCCACAATTGAGACAACCCAGAATAAGCTAGCAGCCAGTCCACCCACTGCAGAGAATGATCTGGGGATTTGGGGTGAATTTTGAGGCTCCCGTCTTCTGCCAGGTTTCATGATTAGCAACCCTAGGAAGTAAACGCTCATTAGCATTTGGTGTCTTGAGGCATGTTCCGTGAAACCTGTAAACGCCCCTTTCCTCCCAGTTCTGCTATTTCATACATTTCCAAGAAGTCAACAGGTAGTAACAGATGCAGCCTGATTGATTTCTGGGAGGGTAATGACAGAGCATATTTGCCGTGGGATAGGTAAATGGAATCTTTGGCACTGTGGTTCCATTATCTTTTGTCCACAGATAAAAGGTGTATGACTTACTTATCACTTAATCCCACACCCAGCTTAGTAGTGCTGCTAGGTGAGGGGATGGGAGGAGAGGGACTTGTGCACGGCTTTGTAAATAGTGATAAGATGGTGGGAATGTAGAATTCAGCTTGGCAGGGGCTGCCCGGGATTTTGCTGAGTCCATAGCAATACTTAATTAACTGTGCAAACATTCTATTCAAGATAAGACTATAACAGTTGCCTTGGGGAAAATTCTTTGAGTCAATATTTGTTTGATCTTTTATATGGTATTTTGGCTTTGGTATTCATGCTATAGCAAAGTTCCTATTATAAATGCTATTTTCAGGGATTTGCTGTGTTTGCAGGTCAGTCCTAGAAGAGGGAGAGGGTTGGAATCACTAAAGTTAAACAGAGGTTCCGAAGGTTTTCAAACGAATCTTTCAAATGAATTTTTAAAAGCTGAAATTTTTTGTTTCAAGCAGTTAATAATTATTAGAAATCTGTATTAAGGACTCAGGAAGATTCCAAAGTAATGAGAGAAGTTCTTTGCCCTCAATTTGCTTATAATCTAGCTGTGGATATAGGACTTAAGTCAGTATATATATTATGAAGTATATATGCTAAATAATACTAATAATGGGTGTGATTTATTAAGCATTCAACAAGGGCTGAGAACCATCCTAGAGCTTTTCAAGGGACATCAAAGGGCCAGCATGGCTGAAGAATAATATGAGGTGATGTCTTCAGGTGTGTCACTACAGGTTAGAATAATGATGACAACAGCAGGGCAAGAGGAGCTGGTGAGACATTTCAAGGGAGTGCAGGCTGGCACCTGTGAGTGCTTTCTCCAGCCCTGTGCAGTGGTAGCACAGTAGCTCCTCTTGCTTTTCAGTGACAGGTCCAGCTCAGTATCTGTGGGTTCCTGATCTATCACTGATGGGGGCAGAGGCATGTTGGCAGATATATCCCCATTAGCTGGCAGGTAGGAGACTGGCTCCAACCCTGGGTGAGAGCAGGCATGTGCACAGAATAGCACTCTCACCTTGACCAGACAGTGCTTGCTTGGCTTCTAGTTCTGAGGTTCTTCTTGGGCTTTCCGCTTGCATTGTAACCTGGCCTGATCAGTAGCCCACTTGGCTGCTTCATGGGTCCCTGGATCTGCCTTGTTCTTGCCGCCCAAATCCATCCCATGTTGGCAGGACTCAGTGTTGGTTCTGAGCTGTGTTCTGTGGGTGTTTGAGGCTCTACGCTGAGTGCAGAGTCAGGAAGATCCACTGTGCTTCCAGGACCTCCTTTCCTCATCCCCGATATTCTTGGTTATCAGGTACCACTGTCAGGTCTCCATGGATGATGAACTTGGAGACTGCATAGGGCTTGATTGACTGTGCTCCCATGGGTACATGTGCTGGACCACTGTCAAAACTCTTTGGGCTGGATGTTGGCACTGGGTCTCCTGCAGCCTGGACTTGCCTGTCTCTGATCCTCCTATAGCCTAGGTTGCTAATGCTCTCAGTTGTGAGCACAGGCCATCAGAGGGGGAGAAGACGGGACCCCAGCTGATGGCAGTGTAAATGGAGCAGGAGGGCAGAAGTCAGGGGTGTGGGGAAGGAAGCCTCAGTAGACCTGGTGCAGCTGGCTTGATGGTGACTCACTAGAAGATCAGAACCCAGATAAGTTTCAAGAATTTAAGAATATTAATTCCAAAATTGCAAATGCAAGCAGTAGTTACAGAGAGTCACAGAGCCAAGTCAAGTTAGGTAAAGAAGAATGTGTTGTGGAGACCGGTGAGTGTGCAGGTGAGTCCGGTCAGCATGGGTCAGGTCAGACGGGCAGGCTAATGTTTACTCCAGGGGTCAGCTGTTGGGTCACTTCTCTGATCTCTCTCTCTCTCTCTCTCTCTCTCTCTCTCTCTCTCTCTCTCTCTCTCTCTCTCTCTCTCTCTCTCTCTCTCTCTCTCTCACACACACACACACACACAAACACACACACACACACACACACACACACACTTTCTCTCTCATTCTCAATTTTTCTCTCCTTTGGTTTTTGATCTTAGTTGCAGTTACTTTTATACAAATCTCAAATGCCAACTTCAGTGCCATTAATAGGAACAATTATAGCACAGACTGGATTCCCAAACTTACAGAGCAGAGATTCAGGTGCCATAAGACCTTCTTGGCTTTCTCTTGATTCCAGTGATGGGAACCTGACTTATGGGGCAATGTGGAGGCTTTTCTAATCTCCTGTGAGTCAGGGTGAGCAGTTGGGCCCTTTTAGTCCCAGAGACGAGTCATCAACCTGAGAAAATGTCATAACAAAAATAGAATATTGGCAGGATCCTAGAAGGTGGCTAAATGGATATTACTTCTTTGAAGAAAAAAGCTCATTTATTTAAGGAAAGTGGTCTCCCTGGGCCTACCACTTACTTCCATGAGAAATGGATTAATTTGAGTTAACATTTACTGAGCTTCTGGAATAGCCTATGAAATTGCTTTAAAATTTTAAAATACAATTTATTTTCTGAATAGGTAATTCATGCATGTGACTCCATATTTAAAAGCTGTAAAAGAATGTATAGTGAGAATTCTCCCTCCCCTTTGTCTGCTTTCAGGCAGCTGGTTTCTTTCTTCAAGACCAATTTCTAATATATTTTGTTAATTTATAAATGTAGTATGCTCAATCAGTATTAGTAATCTTAAGGAAACAAAGGATATCTTTTCTCTTTTTAAGGACCTTGTGCAGTTGGTCCTCCATATCTGCAGGTTCCCCATCAACAGATTTAAACAACCAGGGATTGGAAATATTTGAAAAAAAAATATTGCGTCTGTATTGAACATGTACATATTTTTCCTTGTCCCTATTCCATAAATAATACAGTATAACAACTACTTAGATACATTGAAATTACATTCAGCATTATGAGAAATTTAGAGAGGATTTAAAGTATATGGGAGGATGGACATTGGTTATATGCAAACACTACACCATTTTATATAAGGGACTGGAGCACCCATGGCTTTTGGTATCCATGGGGGTTCTTAGAACCAGTTGCCCTTAGGTACCAAGAGATGGCTGTATTTCATAAAACAAAATGAGCTAGTTAATCATGAATAGCTATATTTTAGAAATTTTTATTATAAACCCATAATTATAAGATTCCTAATGCTGTAGTGTAGATATCTGCTATCCAGTCTGGTCCTCAAACTGCCAGTGCCCAGCAGTGCCCATATCCAATGGGAATGCAGAATCTTAGGTCCCACTCCAGACCTCTGGAGTCAGAAGCAACATTTTATAAGTTAGCAGTTGATTTAGAGCACATGTAAGTTGGAGAGGCCACAGCCATCCATCATTTCACAACATTGGCCTGCGGTAGCAGAGTGACTGTGAGGTCCCCATGGAATGAAGGAAAGGAGAGGTGGTTTAGGAAGAAAGGAGAGCTCTGCTGTTCACATCATTACTGAAGGATTATTTTGTGGCTGGATCCATGATGGTGATCTTTTCTTAATGTATAGTCACAGTTTAAGGGGCTCAATGGACTTGGTGATTTGATTTTTTTTAAACCAGAAATCTTCCTCCTTCCCTTTCCCTTCTTTTAAATTGTTTTTAAACCTTTGACATTTGCTGTTGCTTCCTTATGAGGGCAGCCCTGGTCCTAATGGAATGAGGAATAAACAAATGTTAATACAAAAACCTAGAAACAGCCAATCCAGAATTGGACTGACCACTTCTATTTTGATGGGTGTGTATGTTTAAGGCTGTGGTTTCATATTGTGTTCTGCAGTGTGTTCAGTTTATTAACTTTGCATTTCTGAGCAATCAGTTTAGACTTGATGTATGTGTTTGTGTTAAATCTGTTGGAGTGATGAAATTAAATAGTTAATGAGATGCAGGAAAAATCCTGACAACCAGCAAACCATGATTTTAAACTCTTCAAACGTTGTCAAAAGTTCTTTTGGAGAAAAGAAGAAAGGAAACTTCTTTGTTTTGTGTAAATTAAGGACTAGAGGGCAGAAATTATTGAAAGCTCTTTTGATAGAAAAAGCTTTCATGTAAACTAATGTGAATAATTTTAATATGACCTGTATTTGACTGGGAACTTATGTAAAATTTTACAAAGGAAGGAAGTTAGAAAGTTGGTCACAACACTATCTTAGGTTTTTTTTTTTTTTGTGTGTGTGTAGGGAGTGGGAGAGGAGGAGATAGTTAATAAAAATGTCTCTAATCACTAAATGTCTTACATTCTAAAAAGCAGGTGAGATTAGATATCATGTAGTCTACATGATTTAAAAAGCAATGTTAATGGAGTACTTTCTTGAATATGTTATAGCAGGTTTGAAGGTTGATAAAAAATAGACAGAAAACAAAAGTAAATATGAAACAAAACTCCAAGTCTTCCAAATGAGACTCCCTAAGTCTTGCAAGTGGGTCCAGCTCCCTGCTGCTGAGACTGGAGGTTGAGGGAGGAGCCAGGCAGGTGTAGGAGAGAGGAGGCCCTACAGAAGAACTCAGGGAGGGGAAGGGAGACTTTTTAAATATGGGAAAATGAAATGTCAGCCTTTAACACCAACATTTATGACAACCCTTCGACAGTAAACTATTGAAAGCTTTAAAATAATTTGTCTGAGTGACTATACCTAGAGTAATTCTAGCTCTAGAAATCTCTTTTTAAGGAAATGCTCATCATATAGAGAAAGAATTGGCATAAAGATGTTCATTAAAGTGTAACTTATAATATTAAGGAAAAATTGACAGTGAGTTAATTGTTTAACAAGAAAAGAAAGGATAAGGAAATTGTAGTCCATCCATATAATGAGCTGTTTTACAACCATAAGAATATTTAGGATACGTTTTGCATTAGATATGAAGCAGAATAAAAATTATGGAAAAGGAAGGAAATGTGAACAGTGGTCATGTATATATGATTAAATTTTTAAAAAGGCATTTTGGATCAAAAAATTAGCTATAATGAGGATATATTACCTTAAAAAGTAGGAAAATATCCTCATTTCAATTAAAAAAAAAAGACCAGGGGTGAAAATGGTTAAAAACCTCAGCTACCTTTGTTCAATGGAGGATTTTTATTATGGATATCTTAAATCTAAGTCATTCAAGGAGCTTTTGTGGATTCTTCGCCTACAGAGGGTCAAGGATAGGCTGTGCCGGGGCTGGAGTTGGTTATTAAGTCAGGAGGGAGAGAAGAGGAGCCTGGGTAGGGAGAAGTGAAAGCTTTCCTACCTCAGGAGGAACACAGTTTGCAGCCCCTGCTCCCAACATATACTTTGCACTTGTACTTTGCAGTAATGACAAACTGCATTTCTGGCTATAGCCAAACTGCCAGGCAGCTAGGATGGACAGCCATGGATAGCTTAGCAGCCAGTCCCGTACAATGCCTCAGAGCTCCCTGGAGGTTCATGTTGAATTCCCAGGAAGTCACTTTTCATTAAAAAGATCTGACTAGGGGTGGGCCCAGTGCATAGGCAGCCCCTAGTCACGTCTTTTTAGAACACTCTGGAGAACTGGGAGACTTCCCAGCTTCCCAGCAGCTTCTGGAGGTGTGCCTTTGGTTTCTGGCAGGATTTACCTGGCTACCTGGACATAACAGGTTTACTCTGAAAATTTGTGCTCTTTGTGTTTAGAAATCTTAATTTCTCACATTTTATTTTAATTTTTTTTTCTTAAGGGCAGTGTGGTTTGTAGTGAGAAAGTAGTAACTATAATTTAAACAATCTCTTTAGGACTCTGTTGGAGCAGCTCTTGGAAGTGTTTGTTTTTAAAGTGATTGAAGGGCGTGACTTTGAAGGTTTTCATCCTTACCTTTTTGTGTATCTTATTCTTTAAAGCTGGTGACCTGAACATATCTACATGCACACATGCCACTACAATTGCACCGTTCTCCTTTTGAGACAGGGTCTCTGTGTTGTCAAGGTTGGTCTTGAACTTGTGAACTCAAGGATCTTTTTGCCTCAGCCTCCCAAGTAACTGAAGCAGGAGCACACCCCCAAGCCTGGATTAATTGCCCCATTATTTAAAATTTATTTTTTTTTATTCTACTTTGTTATATATGAGAGCAGAATGCATTATAATTCACATTTCACATATATAGCACAATTTTTCATATCTCTGATTGCACACCATATAGAGTCACACCATTTGTGTCTTCATACATGTGCTTAGAGTAATGATGTCCATCTCATTCCACTGTCTTTCTTACCCTCATACCCCCTCCCTTCCCTTCCTTCTCCTCTGCCCTATCTAGAGTTCATCTATTCCTCCCATGCTCGCCCTACATCCCCATTATTTCTCTGCATCCTTATAGCAGAGAAAACATTCGGCATTTGGTTTTTTGGGATTGGCTTATTTCCGCTTAGCATTTTATTCTCCAACTCCATCCATTTACCTGCAAATGCCATGATTTTATTCTCTTTTTAATGCTGAATAATATTCCATTGTGTATATATACCACAGTTTCTTTATCCATTCATTTACGAAAGGCATCTGTTGGTTCCACAGTTTAGCTATTGTGAATTGTGCTGCTCTAAACATTGATGTGGCGTGTCCCTGTAGTATGTTGTTTTTAAGTCCTTTGGGAATAGACTGAGGAGTGGGATAGCTGGGTCAAATGGTGGTTTCATTCCAAGTTCTCCAAGGAATCTCCATACTGCTTTCCATATTGGCTGCACCAATTTGCAGTCCCACCAGCAATGTATGCGTGTACATTTTTCCCCACATCCTCACCAACAATTTTTGTTGTTTGTATTCTTAATAGCTGCCATTCTGACTGGAATGAGATGAAATCTTAGAGTAGTTTTGATTTGCAATTTTCTATTGCTAGAGATCTTGAACATTTTTTAATATATTTGTTTATTGATTGTATATCATCTTCTGAGAAGTGTCTGTTCAGTTCCTTGGTCCACTTATTAATTGAGTTATTTGTTTTATTGGTGTTAAGGCTTTTGAGTGCCTTATATATCCTAGAGATTAGGGCTCTATCTGATGTGCTTGTGGTAAAGATTTGTTCCCATCCTGTAGGTTCTCTGTTCACCTCATTGATTGTTTCTTTTGCTGAGAAGAAACTTTTTTAGTTTGAATCCATCCCATTTATTGATTCTTGATTTTAATTCTTGTGCTATAGGAGTCTAATTTAGGAAGTTGGGGCCTAATTTGACATGATGGAGATTTGGGCCTACCTCTTCTTCTATTAGATGCAGGGTCTCTGGTTTAATTCTTAGGTCCTTGTTCCACTTTGAGTTGAGTTTTGTGCATGGTGAGAGATGGGGGTTTAATTTCATTTTGTTGCATATGGATTTCCAGTTTTTCCAGCACCATTTGTTGAAGATGCTATCTTTTCTCCAATGTATGTTTTTGGCGCCTTTATCTAATATAAGATAACTGTAATTATGTGGGTTAGTCTCTGTGTCCTCTATTCTGCACCAGTCTATTTTGGTGCCAATACTATGCTGTTTTTATTAATATTGCTCTGTAGTATAGTTTAAGGTCAGGTATAGTGATGCCACCTGCCTCATTCTTCTTGCTAAGGATTGTTTTAGCTTTTCTGGGTCTCTTATTTTTTCCAGATGAATTTCACAACTGCTTTATATTTCTGTGGAATATCATTGGGATTTTGGTTGGAATTGCATTAAATATGTATAGTGCTTTTGACAGTATGGTCATTTTGACAATACTATTTCTGCCTATCCAAGAACAAGGTAGATCTTTCCATCTTCTAAGGTCTTCTTTGATTTCTTGCTTTAGCATTCTGCAGTTTTCATTGTAGAGGTCTTTCACCTCTTTTGTTAGGTTGATTCCAAGTATTTTATTTACTTATTTTTTGAGACTATTGTAAATGGGGTAGTTTTCTTCATTTCCCTTTCAGAGAATTTTTCACTGATATATAGAAATGTCTTTGATTTATGGATGTTAATTTTATATCCTGTTACTTTGCTCAATACATTTATTAGTTCTAGAAGATTTCTGGTGGAATTTTTTGGGGTCTTCTAGGTATAGAACCATATTGTTGGTAAATAATTCTAATTTGAGTTCCCTTTCCTATTCGTACCCCTTTAATATCTTTCTTCTGTCTAATTGCTCTGGCCAGTGTTTCAAGAACTATGTTAAATAAAAGTGGTAAAAGAGGACATCCCTGTCTTGTTCCAGTTTTTAGAGGGAATGCCTTCAATTTTTCTCCATTTAGAATTATGTTGGCCTGGGGCTTAGTGTAGATAGCTTTTACGGTGTTGAGATATGCTCCTGTTATCCCTAGTTTTTCTAGTGTTTTGAACATGAATGGGTGCTGCATTTTGTAGAATGCTTTTTCGGCATCAACTGCGATGATCATATGATTCTTTAAGTATATCGATGTGATAAATTACGTTTATTGATTTCCGTATGGGAGCAAATCTTTACCAGAAGCACATCCATTTCTTTCTTGCATCCCTGGGATGAATCCCACTTGATTGTGGTGCCCCTATTTTTTGATATTTTTATATTCGATTTGCCAGAATTTTATTGAGAATTTTTGCATCTATGCTCCTTAGAGATACTGGTCTGAGGTTTTTTTTTTCTTTGATGTGTCTTTGCCTGGTTTTGGAATCAGAGTGATACTGGACTTATAGAATGAGTTTGGAAGTGCTCCTTCTTTTTTCTATTTCCTGGAATAAATTGAAGAGTATTGATATTAGTTCTTCTTTAAAGGTCTTGTAAAACTTGGCTGTGTATCCATTAGGTCCTAGGCTTTTCTTGATTGGTAGGCTTCTGATGGTGTCTTCTATTTCATCACATGAAATTGATCTGTTTAAATTGTGTATATCATCCTGATTCAATTTGGGCAAATAATGTAATTCTATAAATTTGTCGATGCCTTCAATATTTTTTATTTTATTAGAGTACAAGTTTTCAAAATAATATCTAATTATCTTCTGTATTTCTGTAGTGTTTGTTGTGATATTTCCTTTTTCATCATATATGTTAGTAATTTGAGTTTTCTCCTTCTCTTAATTAGCTTGGCTAAGGGTTTGTCAATTTTATTTATTTTTTCAAAGAACCAACTTTTTGTTTTGTCAATTTTTTCAGTTGTTTCTTTTGATTTCAGCTCCGATTTTAATATTTCCTGTCTTTACTGCATTTGGTGTTGATTTGTTCTTCTTTTTATAGGGCTTTGAGATGTAATGTTAGGTCATTTATTTGTTGACTTCTTCTTCTTTTAGGTAATGAACTTCATGCAATGAACTTTCCTCTTAGTACTTCATAGTGTCCCAGAGATTTCGATATGTTGTATCAGTGTCCTCATTTACTTCTTTTTTTTTTTTAAGTTACACAGATTGTTCTGAACTTTATTTTTGTTTAACTGGATCCTCAAAAATTATAAATACAGGATGTTATTTCTTAGGGAGTGCCATGAAGAATCAGTTGGATTAGACTACCAATACTTTTTCTTTTTTTTTTTATTGGTCTTTCATAACATTACATAGTTCTTAATACATCATATTACACGGTTTGATTCAAGTGGATTATGAACTCCCGCTTTTACCCTGTATACAGATTGCTGTGTCACATCAGTTACCCTTCCATTGATTGACATATTGCCTTTCTAGTGTCTGATGTATTCTGCTGTCTGTCCTATTCTCTACTATCCCCCCTCCCCTCCCCTCCCCTCCCCTTTTCTCTCTCTACCCCTTCTACTGTAAATCTTTTCTTCCATTTGTATTATCTTGTCTTACCCCTCCTTCCCTCTTATATGACATTTTGTATAACCCTGAGGATCGCCTTCCATTTCCATGCAATTTCCCTTCTCACTCCCTTTCCCTCCCACCTCTCATCCCTCTTTAATGTAAATCTTCTTCTCAAGCTCTTCGTCCCTACCCTGTCCTTGTTTACTCCCCTTATATCAAAGGAGTCATTTGGTATTTGTTTTTTAAAGATTGACTAGCTTCACTTAGCATAATCTGCTCTAATGCCATCCATTTCCCTCCAAATTCTATGATTTTGTCATTTTTTAATGCAGAATAATACTCCATAGTATATAAATGCCACATTTTTTTTATCCATTCATCTATTGAAGGGCATCTAGGCTGGTTCCACAGTCTTGCTATCGTGAATTGAGCTGCTATGAACATCGATGTAGCAGTGTCCCTGTAGCATGCTCTTGTTAGGGCTTTAGGGAATAGACCGAGAAGGGGAATAGCTGGGTCAAATGGTGGTTCCATTCCCAGCTTTCCAAGAAATCTCCATACTGCTTTCCAAATTGGCTGCACTAATTTGCAGTCCCACCAGCAATGAACAAGAGTGCCCTTTTCCCCGCATCCTCTCCAGCACTTATTGTTGTTTGACTTCCTAATGGCTGCCAGTCTTACTGGAGTGAGATGGTATCTTAGGGTAGTTTTGATTTGCATTTCTCTGACTGCTAGCGATGGTGAGCATTTTTTCATGTACTTGTTGATTGATTGTATGTCCTCCTCTGAGAAGTGTCTGTTCAGGTCCTTGGCCCATTTATTGATTGGGTTATTTGTTATCTTATTGTCTAATTTTTTGAGTTCTTTGTATATTCTGGTTATTAGGGCTCTATCTGAAGTGTGTGGAGTAAAGATTTGTTCCCAGGATGTAGGCTCCCTGTTTATCTCTCTTATTGTTTCTTTTGCTGAGTAAAAACTTTTTAGTTTGAGTAAGTCCCATTTGTTGATTCTATTTGTTAACTCTAGCGCTATGGGTGTCCTATTGAGGAATTTGGAACCCGATCCCACAGCGTGTAGATCATAACCAACTTTTTCTTCTATCAGATGCCAAGTCTCTGATTTAATATCAAGCTCCTTGATCCATTTTGAGTTAACTTTTGTGCACGGCGAGAGATAGGGATTCAGATTCATTTTGGTGCAAATGGATTTCCAGTTTTCCCAGCACCATTTGTTGAAGATGCTATCCTTCCTCCATTGCATGCTTTTAGCCCCTTTATCAAATATAAGATAGTTGTAGTTTTGTGGATTGGTTACTGTGTCCTCTATTCTGTACCATTGGTCCACCCTCCTGTTTTGGTACCAGTACCATGCTGTTTTTGTTACTATTGCTCTGTAGTATAGTTTGAAGTCTGGTATCGCTATACCGCCTGATTCACACTTCCTGCTTAGTATTGTTTTTGCTATTCTGGGTCTTTTATTATTCCATATGAATTTCATGATTCTTTTATCTATTTCTACAAGATATGCTGTTGGGATTTTGATTGGCATTGCATTGAACTTATAGAGAACTTTTGGTAATATCGCCATTTTGATGATGTTAGTTCTGCCTATCCATGAGCAGGGTATATTTTTCCATCTTCTAAGGTCTTCTTCTATATCTTTATTTAGGGTTCTGTAGTTTTCATTGTATAAGTCTTTCACCTCTTTTGTTAGGTTGATTCCCAAGTATTTCATTTTTGGGGGGGATATTATGAATGGAGTAGTTGTCCTCATTTCCGTTTCAGAGGATTTGTCGCTGATATACAGGAATGCCTTTGATTTATGCGTGTTGATCTTATATCCTGCCACTTTGCTGAATTCATTTATTAGCTCTAATAGCTTCTTTGTAGACCCTTTTGGGTCTGCTAGGTATAGAATCATATCATCTACAAATAGTGATAATTTAAGTTCTTCTTTTCCTATTTTTATGCCTTTAATTTCTTTCGTCTGCCTAATTGCTCTGGCCAGTGTTTCGAGGACTATGTTGAACAGAATTGGTGAGAGAGGGCATCCCTGTCTTGTACCTGATCTTAGAGGGAATGCCTTCAATTTTTCTCCATTCAGAATGATGCTGGCCTGTGGCTTATCATAGATTGCTTTTACAATGTTGAGGTATGATCCAGTTATCCCTAATTTTTCTAGAGTTTTGAACATAAAGGGATGCTGTACTTTGTCGAATGCTTTTTCTGCATCTATCGAGATGATCATATGGTTATTATTTTTAAGTCTATTGATGTGGTGGATAACATTTATTGATTTCCGTATATTGAACCAACCTTGCATACCAGGGATGAATCCTACTTGATCATGGTGTATAATTTTTTTGATATGTATTTGAATCCGATTCTCCAGAATTTTATTGAGGATTTTTGCATCAAGGTTCATTAGAGATATTGGTCTGTAGTTTTCTTTCTTTGAAGTGTCTTTGTCTGGTTTCGGAATCAGGGTGATGTTGGCCTCGTAGAATGAATTTGGAAGTTCTCCCTCTTTTTCTATTTCCTGACATAGCTTGAAAAGTATTGGTGTTAGTTCCTCTTTAAAGGTTTTGTAAAACTCTGCTGTATACCCGTCCGGTCCTGGGCTTTTCTTAGTTGGTAATCTTTTGATGGTTTCTTCTATTTCCTCTATTGTTATTGGTCTCTTTAGGTTGTCTATATCCTCCTGACTCATTCTGGGCAGATCATAAGACTTAAGGAATTTATCTATGCCTTCACTATCTTCTATTTTATTGGAGTATAAGGATTCAAAATAATTTCTGATTATCTTCTGTATTTCTGAAGAATCTGTTGTGATATTGCCTTTTTCATCCCGTATGCTAGTAATTTGGGTTCTCTCTCTTCTTCTCTTCGTTAGCATGGCTAAGGGTCTGTCAATTTTATTTATTTTTTCAAAGAACCAACTTTTAGTTTTGTCAATTTTTTCAATTGTTTCTTTTGTTTCAATTTCATTAATTTCAGCTCTGATTTTAATTATTTCTTGCCTTCTACTTCTTTTGCTGTTGTTTTGCTCTTCTTTTTCTAGGATTTTGAGATGAAGTATGAGATCATTTATTTGTTGTTTTTTTCTTTTTTTGAGGAATGAACTCCAAGCAATGAATTTTCCTCTTAGACCTGCTTTCAATGTGTCCCATAGGTTCCGATATGTTGTGTCTGTGTTTTCATTTAACTCTAGGAAGTTTTTAATTTCCTCCTTGATGTCTTCTAAAACCCATTGATCATTCAGCAACCTATTGTTCATTCTCCAAGTGATGCTTGATTTTTCCTTCCTAGTTTTATCATTGAATTTCAGTTTCATTCCATTGTGATCAGATAAGATGCATGGTGTTATCTCTACCCCTTTATATTGTCTAAGAGTTGCCCTGTGACATAATATATGGTCTATTTTTGAGAAGGTTCCATGTGCTGCTGAGAAAAAAGTGTAACTAGTTGATGTTGGGTGGTATAGTCTATATATGTCAATTAAGTCTAGGTTGTTAATTGTGTTATTGAGTTCTATAGTTTCCTTATTTAACTTTTGTTTGGAAGATCTGTCCAGTGGTGAGAGAGATGTGTTGAAGTCCCCCATGATTATTGTATGGTGGTCTATTAGACTCTTAAACTTGAGAAGAGTTTGCTTGATGAACACAGCTGAGCCATTATTTGGGGCATATATATTTATGATTGTTATGTCTTGTTGGTGTATGGTTCCCTTGAGCAGTATGACGTGTCCTTCTTTATCCCTTTTGATTAACTTTGGCTTGAAATCTATTTTATTAGATATGAATATGGACACTCCTGCTTGTTTCCACAGTCCATATGAGTGGTATGATTTTTCCCAACCTTTCACCTTCAGTCTATGAATATCTTTTCCTATCAGATGCGTCTCCTGTAGGCAGCATATTGTTGGGTCTTGTTTTGTGATCCATTCTGCTAGCCTGTGTCTCTTGATTGGTGAGTTTAAGCCATTAACATTTAGGGTTATTATTGAGATATGGTTTGTTCTTCTAGCCATATTTATTTATTGATGTTACTAAACCTGATTTGTTATCCTCTTTGACTACTTTCCCCCCTTTACTGTCCTACCTCCCATTGTTGGTTTTCAATGTTATTTTCCATTTCCTCTTCCTGTAATGTTTTGCCAAGGATTTTTTGAAGAGATGGTTTTCTAGCTGCGAATTCTTTTAACTTTTGTTTATCGTGGAAGGTTTTAATTTCATCTTCTATCCTGAAGCGTAATTTCGCCGGATACACGATTCTTGGTTGGAACCCATTTTCTTTCAGTGTTTGGAATATGTTATTCCAGGATCTTCTAGCTTTCAGAGTCTGTGTCGAGAGATCAGCTGTTATCCTGATTGGTTTACCCCTAAATGTAATCTGCTTTCTTTCTCTTGCAGCTTTTAAAATTCTCTCCTTATTCTGTATGTTGGACATCTTCATTATAATGTGTCTAGGTGTGGATCTCTTATGATTTTGCACATTCGGCGTCCTGTAGGCTTCTAGGATTTGGGATTCTGTCTCATTCTTCAAGTCTGGGAAGTTTTCTCGTATTATTTCACTGAATAGACTGTTTATTCCTTTGGTATGGAGCTCTGTGCCTTCTTGTATCCCAATGACTCTTAAATTTGGTCTTTTGATATTGTCCCATATTTCTTGGATGTTCTGCTCATGGTTTCTTAGCAGACTTGCTGAGCTGTCTATGTTCTTTTCCAGTTGAAATACTTTGTCTTCATTGTCTGATGTTCTCTCTTCTAAGTGATCTACTCTGCTGGTAGTATCCTCAATTGAATTTTTAAGTTGGTTTATTGTTTCCTGCATTTCTAGGATTTCTATTTGTTTGTTTTTTTATTACCTCTATCTCCCTGTGAAATTGATCTTTTACTTCCTGAATTTGTTTGTCAATGTGATCTTTCATTGTCTGATTTTGCTGTCTCATGTCTTCCTTGAGACTCCAGATAATCTGAAGCATGTATATCCTGAACTCTTTATCTGACATTCCATCTGTTGCAGCTATTACCTCTTCTAATGTTGAGTTGACCTGCATTGCTTGTAGTCCTTTTTTTCCTTGTCTTTTCATACTGCTCGCGTTTCTTTCTGCTTGGTGCAACTGTTGTGTTTTTGAAATTTACCCCCTGGCCTGTCTTTCCAGTGGGCCGCAGGTATCGTTGCTCCCCCGCTCCGGCACCTTGCCGCTCCCCGGTGCGCGCCACAGACTCCAGCCGCAGGGCGATTGCCTATCAGGCTATGCGACCCTCCGTGGGGAGAAAAGGAGCTCCCGCAGTCAAACTTTGCACAATGGAAATCTGTCCACTAGATTCTGGGGCACCTCGATTTCGCTGGAAATTCCCTACAAGATAGCCTTCAGGCGATTCACATCATCTTTCTCCCGCTCAGTGACACGGCGCACTGGGGTGATGCACTCCCTTCGCTGCCATCTTCCCTCCTCAGGACTTGACTTCTGCACCCGCCGCAGGGCCACCTGTGGAGCCGGGTAGCTGTGGCCACGTGGTTAGGAAGCGGGCGGGAGAGGCGGTTGTTCCCAGAGTGAGCGCTAGGCCTCCTGGGGGAGCCCGGATGGCGGAGGCAGACTGCGGGTTCGGGCGGGGTGGCCCAAGCCGCTCAGGGTGTCCGCCGCTTGCAAAAGCAGCAGCTGGCTCCGGGACTTGACTTTTGCACCCGCCGTGGGGCCACCTGTGGAGCCGGGTAGCTGGGTAGCTGTGGCCGTGTGGTTAGGAACCGGGCAGGAGAGGCGGCTGCTTCCAGAGCGAGCGCTATGCTTCCCGGGGGAGCCCGGATGGCGGAGGCCGACTGCGGGTTCGGGTGGGGCGGCCCAAGCCGCTCAGGGTGACCGCCGCTTGCAAAAGCGGTTGCTGGCTCCGGGACTTGACTTCTGCACCCGCCGCGGTGCCACCTATGGAGCCGGGTAGCTGTGGCCGCGTGGTTAGGGACCGGGTGGGAGAATCGGCTGCTCCCAGAGCGAGCGCTATGCTTCCCGGGGGAGCCCGGATGGCGGAGGCCGACTGCGGGTTCGGGCGGGGTGGCCCAAGCCGCTCAGGGTGATCGCCGCTTGCCAACGCGATTGTTGGCTCCGGGACTTGACTTCTGCACCCGCCGTGGTGCTACCTGTGGAGCCGGGTAGCTGTGGCCGCGTGGTCAGGAACCAGACAGGTGAGATGGCTGCTCGCAAAGCGAGAGCTAGGCCTCCCGGGGGAGCCCCTTGCCGGAGTGGCTAATGGCTGTGGGACTAGTCCTCTGTGCCCGAGTGGCCATCCAAGATCCACTTCTCTGGAACAAACTGTCACTTCCAATAAACCTACCAGATCACGGCTGTTCTCCTCTAAAGGGAATTATGCTAGAAGTTCCTCCGTAGGTAGGCTGCAGCTGTCCAGGTGGGTCTTTCTTATCCCGTTAAAGTGGAGACGTTGGAATCGCTGCTTCCTCGCCGGCCGCCATGTTGGATCCCCCCCCTCATTTACTTCTAAGAATTTTTTAATCTCCTCTTTGATGTCTTTTGCAACCCATTGTTCATTCAATAGCATATTATTTAGTCTCCAGGTGTTGGAGTAGTTTTTATTTTGTAATTTATTTCTAATTTCATTCCATTATGATCTGATAGAATGCAGGGTAGCATCTCTACTTTCTTGTATTTGCTAAGAGTTGCTTTGTGGCATAAACTATGGTCTATTTTAGAGAAATATCCTACTGCTGAGAAGAAAGTTTATTTGCTCATTGATGGGTGAAATAGTCTATATATATCAGTTAAGTCTAAGTTATTGATTATATTATTGAGTTCTATAGTTTCTTTGATGAGCTTTTGTTTGGAACATCTATCAAGTGGTAAAAGAGGTGTGTTAAAGGCACCCAAAATTATTGTGTTGTGGTCTTGAACTTGAGAAGAATTTGTTTGATGAGCATAGATGCTCCATTTTGGGGGGCATATATATTTATAATTGTTATGTCTTGTTGATGTATGGTTCCCTTGAACAGTATGAAATGTCCTTTTTTATCCCTTTTGGTTAACTTTAGCTTGAAGTCTACTTTATTTGATATGAAGATGGATATCCTTGCTTGCTTCTGCAGTCCATGTGAGTGGTGTGATTTCTTCAATATTTCACCTTCAATCTGTGGATGTGTTTTCCTATGATATGAGTGTCCTGGAGGCAGCATATTGTTGAATCTTTTTTTTTTTTATTCAATCTGCTAGCCTATATCTTTTGATTGGTGATTTTAGGTTCATTAACCTTCAAGGTTTTTATTGAGACATGATTTGTATCCCCAGCCATTTTTTTTATGTTTTTATTATTTAACTTGTCTTGGTTTCTTCAATGATTAGTTTTTCTTTTAGAGTGATACCTCCCTCTGCTGATTCTCATTGTTGTTTTTCTTTTCCTCTTCATGGAATATTTTGCCAAGGATGTTCTGTAGTGCAGGTTTTCTTGCTGTAAATTCTTTTAATTTTTGTTTATCATGGAAAGTTTTTATTTTATCATCAAATCTAAAGCTTAATTTTGCTGGCTATAAGATTCTTGGTTGGCATCCATTTTATTTCAGAGCTTGATATATGTTGTTCTAGGATCTTCTAGCTTTCAGGATCTGGTTTGAGAAATCTGCACATAACCTAATTGTTTTCCCCTATATGTAATCCGATTCCTTTCTCTCGTGACTTTTAATATTCTCTCCTTATTATGTATGTTAGGTATTTTCATTATAATGTGCCTTGGTGTAGATCTGTTGTGATTTTATACTTTTGGTGTCCTGTAAGCCTCTTGAATTTGATTTTCCAATTCATTTTTCATGTTTGGAAAATTTTCTGATATTATTTCATTGAATAGATTGTTCATTCCTTTGGTCTGGAAGTCTATGCCTTCCTCTATCCCAATAACTCTTAAATTTGGTCTTTTATGTTATTCTATATTTCTTGAATATCCTGTTCATGGTTTCTTACCATTTTGCACTGTGTGTTCTACATTCTTTTCAAGTTTATTTTATATTTTGCCTTCATTGTCTGAGGTCCTGTCTGCCAAGTGGTCTAATCTATTGGTGATGCTTTTAATTTGGTTTATTGTTTCTTTCATTTCAAGGATTTCTGTTTGGTTTTTTTTTTTCTTAGAACCTCTATCTCCCTATTGAAGTAATCCTTTGCTTCCTGTATTTGTTTATGTAGCTCTTTGTAAAAATGATCTTTTACTACCTGTATTTATTTGCTCTCTTACATCCTCCTTTAATTTGCAGAACATTGTAATTATGTACATCCTGAACTCCTTCTCTGTCATTTCTTCTGCTGTGCTGGCCATGAATTCTAATAATGTGGTATCTTGACTTGTTTGAGACACTTTCTTCCCTTGTCTTTTCATGTTGCTTGTGTGTCTTCCCTTCTAGCACTGTGGATCTGAGGCGTTATTGTTTTTCACCTTGGCCAGCTGTAGTTCTAAACTGGGTGTTGCCCCCACTAAAGATACTGATGAAGGTGACTGAAGATGGAGGCAACTGTTTTCAGCAATGGGGTGTCGCGTTGGGTGGGGGGAGCCAGCTGATGGTGTTGGACATGGATGATGTGTTCAGAGACAGCTCTGTGGCATGCAGCATGTGGTTTCGGTTGTCTTCAGAACCTATGTGAAGTTCTCAGGTGCAGGCAGGCTACAGTTCATAGGGGACTATCTCAGTTGCTGCAGAGTTCCAAGATGGAGGTGATCAGGGGAGCCCCATGTTGGTAGATGGGAGTCCACATGGGAGTGGCAACTGGAGGTCCTGTGTATGGGTAGCTGCTGGGTGTCCTGCATGGGAGCGGTGTTAGGGATTTCTGCTCAGGTGGGTGGCAGAAAATTCTGTGTGGGTGCTGATGCTGATGGTTCCACTTGGGTACCTGGTTGTCCTGTGTGGGTGAGTAGTTGGGAGACCCACTCTGATACTGAGGCCTGCAACCCTACTAGGCATGGTGACCGTGATTCCTGGGCGGGGGCAGGAATATCACTCAGAGAAGCAGTATTCTCACTACCTGAGTCCCAGGTTATGGAGTGACACAGAATGCTATCTCCCTCTGGCCTGCCATCTTGGATCCTTAATGGCCCCATTTTTGAGCTGACCCGTGCCCTGATGAAATCCACTCCATTAATACAGTGTGCAATCCCTTGTCCTGCGAAACACCTTCTTAATGGACAGATTTCAAATTTATTCATGTAAAGATTGAAGTTAATCATTCTGGCCATCTATTCTTCCAATTTGTCATTTGTCTGAAAGTGGTCTGGTGTCCTTGAGAAAGAAGTCCTAGTGGTGTAGCTTTGGGTTAAAACCTGCTACTTCTTTCCAAAGGGCTGAATTGTTAGAGAAGCTGTTTCTAAACTGTTAGGTTCTCGTAGGAAAGGGTAGTCTCAGGACTCACATGATGATAATAGTCAACATTCTCCTGATGTCAGGTCACAGTGTCATAATGTCAGGCTAGTGTCAGGTCCCTGAAGTACTGTGGACACCCCACTGTGGTAGTGGAGAGAGTGCTGCTGTGACTTCCCATCCCTCCATACCTTCCTCCAGGAAGGTGCCATGATTCCTGGTGGAGGCCCAGTGTCTCCTGCTGCAATGAGATCTTCCCTTGACTCTTCCTCCCCCTCCCCAGCCTCCATGAAACGCTTTGGATGTCTTGGCTCCATTGTGGGACACCTAATCCCTTTCTGTAAACCAATACCTTGAAATGTAGTGTTGTCAGCCAGAGTAATGAGTCCAGTCTCTTGAAGTTACCTGGTCCTTTGAGGATTAAATCAGTGACCTTGGCTTTCTCTAGCTGAACCTGGTCTGCTTCTGTGGTTGCCACACAGAGCCCAAGAGAGCTTTCTTCCCAAACACTACACCTATGACGAGCCAGCCCAGCCTCGGGTACTAATTTCGGATAGTTATCGGAGATCTGGCTACTTTCAAAACTTGAAAGAACAGATGGAAATTTCTAAGATTATTGTTGCTCAGTTTTCACCTTGGAGGAGCATTACCACATTGGAGGAGTATTACCACAGTGCCAGCTACCTCTGAACTGCAGTTTGCAAGCTCAGCTCTTGGCTGGTATTTGTTCACCTCCGGTCCATCTTTTGGTGCTTGGGCTGGTATTCCGCATGTAGAAGGTACTAATTAGTATTCTTTAAATGAGTGGATTTCCAATTTAACTCTAGCAATACTTTTTCAGCTGATATTAAATTTAATGTGGATATTATTATTATTTTTTTTTAAAGAGAGAGAGAGAGAATTTTTAATTTTTATTTTTCAGTTTTCGGCGGACACAACATCTTTGTTTGTATGTGGTGCTGAGGATCCAACCCGGGCTGCATGCCTGCCAGGCGAGCTCGCTACTGCTTGAGCCATATCCCCAGCCCAAATGTGGATATTATTGATGTTTAATACAATCTGGACTTCAACCATAACCAGCACATGCATGCCAGAGTTCAACTCATAGACCTACCCTCATGTTAATGTTAAGAAGCTCACTTTTATTTTCTGTGGCTGCATTTGAAATGGACACCATTGTGTAAGGTTTTTGCTGGACTGACATTTTTAGAAGACAATGTAGATTAATTCTGTATTAGAGTTCAGAAGTGATTCTGAACTATCAGCTTCCCTTGAAGTCTCATTACTTATTAAAATGCCATTTCTATTCATATTCTCTTCTTTTTTCCTGCCTCATTTTCAGTAACCACATTCTTTTTAGCAGATTCAGGTATTTGAAAAGTAATTCATTCCCACAGTGGGAATTGCAGACCTATGGGGAAGGTGTGCTGGTGTTGGTTTAGATTGTAGGGCTGGGAGACACCTTCAAGAACGCATGCTGGCTCCCACCATTCCCTCACCCAGAAGCAACATAAGCCAAGTCAGAGGAGTTAATGGGCCTCCAGGCAAGGCGAGCTTATCATTTTTTTCATTCTTTACTTTTAACAACTTTTTTTTTTTTTTTTTTTTTTGTGCAGAATCTGTCTGGATTCCTGAATTCTAGGCCTTGTTAGTGACTTTGTGATTTAAGACAATCTGCTTTCCTCTCTGTCCATGTTTCTTAATCACTAAGGTAAGAATGGCGCTGCTTTGTTAATATTGCCAGGCCAGGACGTGTAGGTATGCCAGCTTGCTAGAGTTGTCAAAGCAAAGAAACAAACTGGGATCTCACACAACAGAAGTGTCTAGTCTCAGTTCTGGGGGCTATGCTGAAATCAGGGTTCCGGTGGGGCTGTGTTCCCTTGAAGGCACTACACAGGACCTGTCCCAGGTCTCTTGTGGCTTCTGGTATTTCCTTGGCTTGTGACAACACATTTCTAGTCTTGACACAGTGTCCTGCCTGTGTGTGTCTGTGAACACAGTTACCCATGTGGGTTTAGGCTTGCCCTTCTCTCATTTTAACTACTTCCATCTTCAAAGAACCTGTTTCCAAATGAAGTCACATTCTGAGATTCTGGGAGTGAGAACTTCAGCCTGTTCATTTTGGGGGTGGGGGATGCTATTTCATCTATCATGCTAGGCAAGAAGGTCAAATAGAATTGGGAGGTCTGGGGTTCACAGGCTGTTTTCTCTGCAGTTTGTTTCTTCTTTTCTTTCTTTCATACATTAGAAAATGCCACCATAGGACACACAGATTTACCCTCTGACTGACTTTCTGTTTATAAAAGGTGGACAGAAGTTAATTGATGTATATCCTGGTTAGGTCATAATGTTTTTCTATCAGGACATTAGTAATCTCTGAGTCCTTCCCTGAATTGAGCTTCTACCATACAAAGGTGACTGGATTTGGGCCTGGTGCTCTAAAAAGATGCCAAGGCAAGTGGTTTTGTCCAGGGACTACTGGGCCTTGCTTGTTTACTGGCTTCTTTGAGATCCCAGATAGGAGATATAATAGAAGATCAAAGGCCTTTGCAATTACTTCTCCCAGCAATTCTCGCTAATTCCTGCAGAGTTATTTGTACCCTGTTGCAAGGACTGTGTCTAATTTCACTTTACGTTTAGACTTAGATGTTGCCTCCAAATTGCCTTGAGCTCTTCACTGTCTTTAGGTTGATGACTTTATATAACATCACCATTTCTGAGGTCATTTCAAAAGTAAAAGTCAGAGATGTCTTGGCATAAGACTATTAAATTGTATTCATATTTGAAGTAATTTTTTTTATTGAAGTATAACATACATATGGAAAAAATGCACATTTAAGAATACAGTTTAATGGATTTTCACACATAGAATACGCCCATTTCAACTGGAATCTGTATAAAGGATTAGAACCTCACAGGTAAACCCCTTTGTCATTCTCCCTCCTAGTTATCACCTCCCCACCCTTCTGAGTTCTGTCAGCATCATTTTGGGAGAGAGGCTTGGTTGAAATTTTATGTACATATTTAAAATATGTTAAAAATGTCAAATAAAAAATGCTATATAGTCACAGAACATGTGCTTTTTTGTGTCTGGCTTTTAGTGAACATTATTTGAGGCTTCATCCATGTTATTGCTTGTAGTGATGGTTCATCCATTCCAACTGTTGTATGGAATCCCAGGGTAGCCTTCCCATTTTATAATGAAAAATTCTGTCTTCTATATGGTCATTGTGTAGTTCCGTATTGGAGTAGCACTCTGAATGCTACTTTTTTTTTTCTCCACAATTGTTCATGTAATTTATTCACTGCTCTCACACATATGATGTTGGAAGGTTTCCCTGCCCGCCCCTCTTTATTCTATCTCCATAGGATATTGAAGCTTTTTCTCTCTCTCTAATAATTGTCTGCAGTATCTTTGAGGAAGGAAGCAGCTGGTCTAGTCTTTTGAATTTTCTAACAGTTACGTGTGAAAAGAGAGATGTGAGCAGTGGCCGCATGGCCAATTAGGGGTGCCCACGGAGGAACCGCTGGATGAGGTCATCTATCTTCACTTCTCTTGCTTTGATTGCAATGGTAGGCAGGACCCATGTCAGGAAGCAAGCTGGGATTTTGATTCTTTCTCATGATAAATGGTTATGGATACCTAGACTCTCAAGAATTGGGGGTGTGTGAATTAATGGCTTTTAGGAGAGAAATAGTGAACCTGCCTCTCCTTTCCCATGTGAACTCTTGCATCTTCAAGCAAAGAGGACTTAAACTTTGTCAACCATATGGCAAATTATTATTTCTGCCTTTATGTGCATGTGTATTTTGTTTAGTCCTTGATAATTGTACTTAATGATACTTTGATAAAAATTAACCCCATGTGGAAATCCACGAGTTAGAGTATGTATGAGACATTTAGAGCAGTGTCTGTCCCTTGGTGAGACCTCAAGAACTATGGTTGTCATTGTTATTATTTGAAATTATTTGGGGCTTTTCATGTTTCAGTGGAGGTCCCAGGTTGGGTAGACTTTCATTGTATGGTTGATAATTATCCTGCAGTAAGGCAGCCGGAAAAGCTTGTCAGCTGAACCTGGCTGGGTACAGCCATCAGTCAGACCTCCCTTTTTACCCCATTGACCTCAGGAAATAAGGAATTCAGGGTGTGGAACAGTTCTCCCTGACTGCCCCGCTGCACCTGGCTGTGCCTCTGTTCAGGAAACTCAGTGACAGCACATGGCTTTGACGCTCCTGCTGTCACATAATGCAGCCAATACTGAAACATGTCTCAGGGCTACAGTCTGGGACACTGAATAAAGTATCCTTGAATAGGAACAAAATGGCACAGTAGGGCAGACATACCTGCAGAGCAGTTACTAAAAAAAGAGAGAGCATCATGCATCCCATGACTGGATGCTGCACCAGTAAACAGCATTCTCTCTTTCTTTCTCTAAATTTCAGACATCGTATCATATCATCCTTAACTGTGACAGAATGCATCTCCTTAAGAATTAGGCCATTTTCCCTAGATTACCATTATGTAATTATTACACTTAAGAAAATTGACAGTGATTGTTTTTTATCATTGAATACCTAGTGCATTTTCCAATTTCTCTGTTCATTCAAAAAAGTCTTTTAAGTTTGTTTTCTTCCATACTGAAATGCTAACTAGGTTCATTCATTGCATGTGGTTGCCATGCCTCTTTAATCTCTTTTAACCTGTAACAGCCTGCACACTTTTTTTTTTTTTAACTTTCTAGAAAGTCTAGGCTAGTTTCCTTGGAGGATGCCCCATATTTTGAGTTTCTTGTTGGTTTCCTCAGGTGTCGTTTATGTATCCTATATTTCCCATAGATTGGAAAATAGGCTTACAGTCAAGAACAGACTCAGGCTAAACCTTTCACCTCACAGGTGAGGCTGTGAACTTCAGATGGCTAAGGTCCTGATCTCTCAGAATGTGCTGATGCTGAGCGGTTGACCGTTGGTGACGACGGTTGGATCTTTCCACCATGAAAACACACTTTTCCTTTGCAGTTAGTAAGAGTTTGTGGGGTGGTATTTGGCAAAGTACAAATATGTTGTTTCCCAACAACTTTTCAACCCACTTTTTAAGCTTTCTTTGATCCATGCCTGAATCAGTTACTCCCCTGAAGTTGCACAATGGAGATTTTGTAATTCTTTAATTTCTTCTGCATTGAGATGCAGGGATTCTTCTGTAAAGAACTTTGCTCATGCTTTTTCTGAGTCTCACTAGCATTCACAATTTCTATTTAATATGTTTTAATGAATTATGACCATTATTGTTTTTGACACTCTACTTGTCTTTGAAGTTAACCCTCTGTGACTAGTTCCTTATTTTCTGGCATCACCAGATGCCCCCTGTTCATCTTCCATGTTTCCCATCCCAGCTCTGGAATCAGGCATCACTCCAAGAAGCCCTGGTTCCTTTTTGTGGAGAATGCATTTAGAACCCCAGATCAGGATGCTAGTGGGATCCATGCTAATGGAGTCACTTTAGATCTATTCAGTGGACAGAGCTAGAAAATACATTTTCAAAATGCCTCTGTGTGACCACTGACCTCTTGGTGTGTCACATCCACTTAACTTATTATAATTATTATTTTTTTAACCCTGAGTTGATGGTAAAGCTTATATAGAGGAACTCATACCCTGAGCAAAGAAAAGATGAAGGGAAGACTTTGGCCCCTGCTTCCCATTGGAATGGGAAGAGTTGGTTCAATAGAAATGCACATTTATTTTCCCATATATATTTTTTTTCTCACTTGACCTTTGAAGAAGTTGAGTTAGTTAATTGACAAGTTGGACTTGTGAAGAGTGGAACTGTTTAAAGACATTTATTAACTTTTAGCAACAGGTTTCAAGTTTAGTTACGTTTAGAAATATTTTGAAGTTGCCCCAATGGGAACATGG
The DNA here is from genome assembly GCF_045843805.1 of Urocitellus parryii. NCBI lineage: Eukaryota > Metazoa > Chordata > Mammalia > Rodentia > Sciuridae > Urocitellus > Urocitellus parryii. The sequence continues at coordinate 204,364,167 of NC_135531.1, forward strand.
GCGGTCAGTTCTCTATAAGAACTGACTTTGTATCATTACTATCCAAAATACATGTATGAAGACATGAATTGGTGTGAATATACTATGTATACAATCAGAGATATGAAAAATTGTGCTCTACATATGTAATAAGAATTGCAATGCATTCTGCTGTCATATTTAAATTAAAAAAATTACATTAAAAAAAGAACTGGCTTTGTGGGAGTCAACGGTTACATAGTTGCAGAATCCAGGAAGTACTTTTGAGCTACTGAATTTTGCTCTAGCAATGAGGACACTGAACTCTTTTATGTGAAGGTAACTTTTCTAAAGTCTTCTGTGATTTGAAGCATTATCCTTTCTCCAAATTTTCTGCCAGTGATATGGAAGAAGAATGAGCGCAGACTAGTGGGATAGGGAGGTAGGTCCCTCCTCAGCGCAGTCCACTTCTCTGTGGGGACTGGATTGCCCACGAGGGGAAGTTAGGCCATCGCAGTCTCTTGGTTAATGCAGGCAGCAGGAGACAGGGCCCGTAGAAGCAGCTCCGTCAAATTCCAGAATGTTACCAGGAAGCTGTTCTCAGGCAGGGGCCTTTTCAACTCATGGAGGTACCTTTGGTGAAGTGTTCTGACCAAGGTGGACCGTGATCCATGTTCTTCCAAAATCACCTTTCTAGAATGTGCCCCCCCCATTCCTATACTCAGGACACTTCCCCAGTGTGAGCCTGTCCAGTGGAAACAGCTCACCAGTATCTGTACACAGTTCCTAATAATGAAACCAGAGTGGGCTACATCTAGAAAATGAAAGCAACCATCCACTATTCCTTGATATGAAAACAAAGGGGGAAAAAGGGCCGGCTTTTGGGTATGTGAGTATTGAACTTCTTTCTTGGACTTCTTTCTCCCAAGACCCCATCTGCCCTCCAGACTCAGGAGGAGAAAAGGAGCCCCAGGAAATTGAGAAGTGCTGGGGCCATTGGCTTCAAATATTGGAAAGCAATAAATAATAAAAAAGTAAATGCTTCTTTTCTTCCTTCATTTTCTCAGTGTCAGCTTCCTGGTGTCAGGTCTGAGTGACCCTGGCCGCTCTTCAGAGTCAGGACAAGGAGAGAGCAGTCAGATGCTGACCTAAAGAGGGTGTAGATGAAATAGGATTGCTTCTCTTTCTGTCTGGGGAGATGTTCTAGAGCTGCTATAGCAAAAGCCACAGACCAGATGGCTAAATCAACGGAAATGTATTTTTTTTTTTTTTATAGTTCTGAAGGCCAGAAGTCCAAGGTCAAGGTGTTGGCTGGGTTGGTTTCTTGTAAGGGATGTGAAGAAGGATCTGTTTACCACCTTTCTCCGTGGCCTGTGGACGGTCATGTTCTCTCTGTATCATTTTCTTTCTATAACTGGCTTTCCTAAATTTCCTTACCTTATAAGGACACTGGTCAGACTGGATTAAAGTCTACCCTAACGACTTTCTTTTAACTTCATTACCTCTGTAAAGACTCCATCTCCAAATACAGTCATATTCTGGAGTACACAGGGATTAGAACTTTGCCACTCATGTTTCTGGGACGTACAACTCAGCCTTTAACAAGAGTTATAGACTTTCTATCAATTATTTTGATTATTAAAAATCATAAATATATGTAAACCTTAGACTTAAAAGCAAGCTTCCTAAAAATTGTTCTGATGTGCAACAAAAATGTACCAGAAAAAAGAACAATAGTAAGGTTAAGATGTGATCTACAATAATTGAGTTTAGCAAGAAATAAAATACTTAACTAGTGCTATCTTTTTCATCTGTAGTGTTAGAGTTTTAGGCGTGTGGAGAAAGGAGAAGTCAGTTAACCATATGTTAATGGTTATAATACACTTTTCTCGAAAGCAGATTATGTAAATACTTCTGATTTGTGGAGTCTCACCACTGATAGTTAGGGTAGTTACTTGGTGGCAGCTAGTGGAATTAGGACCTATGCCCCAGGGAAATTCCATAGCTTCTCAATCTAGTACCACCATATCTGTATCACATGTATTGCTTTTAAAAATGCATCTCTGGGTGATACACTGTATCTTCTGAATCAGAATCTTTGGAAATAAAGTCCATCAATTTGCATTTTAAACATGGGCCTCTGGAGATTCTTGGGCAAAGGGAATTTAAAAACTGCTTCTTTATTGGCAGGGCTGGCAATTCTGCACCATCATTAGGTAGGTGGTAATGGTCATCCCACAACTCTCTTTGCAGATAAATAATTTAATGCTTTGACTTCTTATCCCTCTCATCTCTCGCCCACATTCAGCCTTCTTAAGAACAGGTTGTTTAATCTCCTGGCTTTCCCTTGCCCCATGTCCCTTACCTTCCACTTTTTGAATTGGTGTATTCTTTGTGGGTGTTAGGTGTGTCCTGAGCAACTCCTTCTCTATGATGGTGGGTGGCTTCTAGAACCTTCCAAGACATCTAGAAAACAGCTTACCATATAACTCTTTCAGAGCTTTTTTTTAAAAAAAGTGCTCAGGACCAAGGTTACTTGGGTATATATCATTATGGTTACTTGTGTTCTGAGTTCAATGTAGGCTGGGTTTCACCATCCCAGGGATTGGTTATGCTGATAGGAGGAGTAACATGAACAAATACATGAATATAATAAATGTTCCTTTGTTTGAAAATGTTTTATTTTTTAGTTTCAAAATTTAACTGTGTGAGCACACTTTTGTCTTTTTGGCTTGGTTAGGGATTTCTTGTTTGGACCGGTGTTTACATGGAAAGTTCTAATGTTCATGAGCAAATCCCAGTCACACTGCCTCATCTCATGCTTCTTGCTGGTGGCACCCATTCTATTTTAACAGTGTAAGAACATGATCATTTCTGTACCTCTACCACCTGACATCCTCCTTAAAGTTTGTCGTCTAGGTGAACAAATTCTTCTGATTACATACAATAGTATTTAGTAAGATTTAGATCAAATGTTAAGAGATTTCATGTTGGAACCATGTGCAACAGCTAAACAGTGTTATGGTGTGGACAACTTAGGGGATTTTCACAGCAGTGAGTAACCATATTAGGGTTAAGAGACATGAAGATAAAGGGAGTTTTCGAAATTCTTCTGTTAAAGATAAGTAGTTTTATAATATAGATAATTTGAGCCTTTGAGAACAAAGGGCTCTGGAGATAGTTCAGCATACCTGTCTAAGAGCACAGTTTTTGAGTGAGAACTTGAGAGAGCTACCACATAATTCTACTTGGGTATCTTTTGAGAAGGTATTTAACTACTTCTTCTTCTCCTTCTTTTTTGAGATGGGGTTCTTGCTCTGTTGCTCAGGCTGGTCTTGAATTTCAGGACTCAAGGGATCCTCCCATTTCAGCCTCCTGAGTGCTGGGACTACAGGCACGTGCCAACCAGCCTGGCTGCTACTTAACTTATTGAAGGTTCAGTTTCCTGTGCCTTAAAATGGTAATAATACCAGCATCTAATGCAGTGAAGACTAAGAGATAGAATGTGTGCCAAGCATGTAGACAGGACCTGGCAAATTTTAAGTGTGCTTGTGTATACATTCAAAATTCTGTGAACATTGTTTTAAATTCCAGGAGAGCCATTTGGCATGAAGTGTTAACAAACACGGATAGAGAACATTCCCAGCAATTAACTCACCTTCTGTAGTATAGACATTTATTGAGTCCCACTCTAGATTGGCTAATATATTTTACTTCAGACTGAAAAGGGCCAGTTGCCATTTTGTGTTGAGGATGGTGAGGCTGCTTCTGTATGTAGTGAGAAGAGCTAGGTTTCTCTGTGTCTGCACAGGTTCTGGAGAAAAGGTTGATATCATGCTTGCCAAGTACTTGCCAGTCATCTCCTACAACTCATAGCTCAGCTCTTTGATCTAGTAATTTTTTCCTGTAGACCTTTATGTGCTTGATATGAAAAAATGAATTTTGTGAGGTTACTTTACTTGGAATTTGTTAAGTAATTAAAATTCTTACATCTGATCTTAATATATATTTTTTTCTTGGATGATCACACTCTATTTATGGTTTAGAAATATTATGCTTCAGTGGAGATGGTAGGAGATTTATGAAAAGCATTCATTTTGGATAAATAGAGGAAGTAAATTCCTGAGAGCTTCTTTTGTCTATTAACGACTTCCTGGTTTTTTGTTTGCTGGTTGGTTTTAATTGTGCAGTCTTGCTCACTCTGTAGCTATTAGCCTTTTAAAAATGTTTTATTTCAAAACATAACTGGCTCAATAAAAAGAATTGAAAAATAAATCCATTTAAAAAAATCAAAATAATTGGGTTATAGTTTGGATCTTAAATGTCCCCCAAAGGCTCTATTTTAAAGGCTTAGTCACCAACCTGTGACACTCTTCAGAGGTATTGGACTCTTTAGGAGGTGAGGCCTCATGGAGGAAGTAGGTCACTGAAGTTGGACCCTTGAAGGGGATTTTGGGACCCCAGCCCCTTCTTGTCTCTCTCTTTGCTTCCTGGCCACTACGAGGTGAGTAGGGCTCCTCTGCCATGTGCTCCTATGTGTTGTACTGTGCTGCAATGGAAATAGCTGATAACAGGTGATATCCTTAAAAAAGACTTTGTACCTGGAAATATATGAATTTATCCTCTCCAGGGCCCAAGTCAAGCCCAAGCCATTAACGTAACAAGGACATACATGCAGTTATATTGTTTTTCTGGCAAGTGGACTGCTTTTCTAAGAATGGTTCAGATATAATTTCCAGTGGACCAGACAATCACATGACTTATGACTTATTGCAGAATGAAAGCAATGTGTACTTAAGTAATATGACTGAATCAGCCTTTCTGGATCATACATTTTCATTGTAAACTTCTTTGGGGGCTCAGAAGTATTCGTAGACTGTTAGGAATGGAAGCCATCTTTGCAAATATTGTCAATACTCTTAGTTCCTTCATGCAATATAGTTCATATTAAAATAGACTTAGCCAAATTTTGCTTATAAAATTATACAAACTGAGATACTATAATATCTTTTAGTTAGTTTAGAAGAATACCCTATTCTTAAACAAGTGCTTTCAGGCCACCAGGAGAGATAATTCAGACAGGGGACCCAATAAAGCAAAATGGAAGGGCCTTAAATCTTTAAAAACTTGATGCACAGCAATAAGTGTTTGTCTTTATTTATTGCATGATTCAATATATTTCAAGAAAGTGTTTATTTTGTGACAAGCATTGATCATTTTGAAATCACGAGTTGTGTTAAACTATAGAGTATTTGGCAATGTCACTGGGCTAAGTGTGGGGACAGATATAGCATGATTAATACACATATCTTTCTCTTGAGTTTTTTGAGGTTACTTTTCTTGGAATTTGTTCTGGTTTATTCAGATTATTCTGAATATATGTGGGTGCCCTGCACTAAACATGCAAAGCGTAATTGAACATGGAATAAATTATGTCTCAGTTTTGGAAGCCATATGTCTATTAAGGTAGGACAAAGTGCCATTAGCTCTTAGGAAGCTCTTGTTTGATACTGAGCTTTTCAATGAAATACAAACTTATATATGTATTTTCATGTGTATAATTTTGTTTATTCCATTTTGTTTCCATGTCTGAAATTGGGCTTTCAGATCTAAGAACCTAAAGAACTTATATATATGAATGTATAAATACAAACATTTATATATGTATTTAAAGATATAATAAATATATTGATATATCTAAAGATTATATAAAAGACTAAAGAGATTACATATAAATACTGAAATATGAAGTTTATTTATGTGGAATGTATATATATATGTATGTATACAAAGGCTAAAGGTGAGCTGGGGATGTAGCTCAGTGGTAGAGAACTTGCCTAGCATGTACAAAGCCCTGGGTTCAATATCCAGTATGGCAAGAAAAAAAAAGAAAATTGATTAAAGGTTTGGGCTATTATTTTGGCCTATTGAGGACTCTGGATCTTATTTTTGGAATACCATCTTTATTTCACTGTAAGTTTCAGGTCTTTGGTATTTTTAATAATCATGTCAACTATGTCCTCATTCTTCTTCTTTTTAAAACTAATTAATTAATTAATTAAAATTAGGTATATATGACAGCAGAATACATTTTGATTCATTGTACACAATTGCAGCACAACTTTCCAATTCTCTGGTTGTACATGATGTGGTATTGCACAATATATGCAGTCATACGTGTACTTAGGGTAACAATGTCCATCTCATTCCATCATCTTTCCTGTCCCCATGCTCCCCAATTATTTTTTCAGTACTAGAGATGAACCTAGGGCCTCACACTTGATAGGCAAGTGTTCTACTACTGAGATACATCCCCAGCTCCTCATTCTTACTTTTGAGTGGGACAAATCCAAACATAAGGTCATGAACTCTACCTTTCACTAGCATCCCATGGGCTTATATTTATCATGATTTGTATTCACTCTTTTTTTTTTCTAAGCAGATACATGTGTACAAATCTTTGTAGGTATTTTAAGTCCAGGTTACATTATTTTCATCAATCCATTTATCTACCTTCTCACCCATGAACCAATCAATGTTTATGAGGTGCTGCTTGTGAGTCACAATACTGCTCCACTTCTTCAGGTAAAATCTAGAGAAGTTATAGCCTGTGGTTTAGGAAAGGAGAAAGTGGCATGAAAAGATACTTTTAACACTATGACAAATTTAAGCCAATTTTGAGGACCTGCTGATTTAGAAAAAATTGATTCAGGATGGAGGTTTGCTGGTAAGGTGAGTTGTGGTTGGTTCTGTGGGGACTTGGGCTGCTGGGGATAGTTTATGTGAGCAACTGGGGTGTTCAGATTGGGTGATAAAAGGAGGAAGGGAAGAAAGATTGAGTGGAACAGGAAGAATCCTGCTGGACTGGGAGAGATGTAGCTATCATCATGATGTATGACAGGTAGAGAATGAGAAAGAAGGTTAAGAAGTTGGGACTGGTGGTATGTGTGGGGTAAGCCCAAAATGTCAGGGGTGATGACAGGATCTAGCCTATGGGTGAGGAGGAGATGGCAGAGCTGGAGGGGAAGTGGAGGTCTTGGCTTTGAGAACACCAAGTCATTGTGCTGCTATAGCTCTGAGTAGGCTCTCTGTACATATCATAGGATTGTGTCTTAGATGACAACAGGATTTGGGAGTCAGTGGAAGTGATGAGGCAATCTCTGTAAACCAAGAGAGGCATGCAGTTCTGGAAACAGCCCCAAGTGTCAAAGATTTACTTCCGAGGCAGAGACTCCAAATGGGAGTCCATGATATGGACAATATCAATGCGATTTTTAGCTAAGCACTTGAAAACTCAGAGTAGGACATTTCCTAGGCTACCTGCAAGAAGGTGTGGCCACGTGACTAAGTTCTGGGCCATGGGATATAAGTGGATGTGGTGCATGCAACTAACACAAAGCCTCCTTAAGGACAAAAGCAAGCCTTTTTTCCTTCTTGCTAACTTCAGTATTTTTGTACCCTCTTGCGAAATGACAGCCCTCTTGTACCAGGAGGCAGAAGCCACAACAGAAGATAGGTGAGGGAGAAATACATTATCTTATCTCACAAAGCCATTGCTACCTTGAGGATTCTGTCACGGAAAGCCAAACTGTCCACACATCTTAGGATTGGAGGAGAGAGAAGTTGGCATCAGCAGGGGAAGAAGCAGTATTTCTAGAGAGAGCCAAACTTCAACTGAAGTCAGAAGTTGGAAACAGTATTCTGAAGAAGACCAATGGGTGCTTCAGGGATGTTTTACCTGAAACAAAGCTGCCAAAGGGTATAGTGGAAAGTTTGGAGGGGCCAGGAACAGAGAAAGACGGCTCCCAAAGAAGCAAGGATAGGGAAGGTTTGGGAATGGGTAGGTATGGATTTATATTTTTGATAGAGATCAAAGAAGTGGGGATATGATACATGGTGATAGAAACTGGTCTTGAAGATTCAAGCAGATGTTTGGCGTAGGCTGGCTTGGTCCACGTACAGTTTGGATTGTTCCACATATTGTTGTACACGATGTGTACAACAGGTCTGCTGGAATAGAAGCTTGAGGAAGAATTAGGCTCTGGTCTAAAGGGACTTCATGATAATTTTTCAAATATCAGCAATATTTCCACTAATAAGGCTGGGAACACTATTCAGAAAGGAAGTAGAGTATACTGACATTCATTTTCCTGGGATGACCCATGGTGATGTCCAAAGAGCTCTGATTTTTTTCTAAGTGCTCATGTACCAAACCTATAAAGATCAAATTCTGACATTTTGAGCTGCACGCAGTTCACTATTCATTGTCTGGACAGGACTGGGTCTCTTTTTTTCTCTCTTTCTATGTGTACATTCTACTATCACATTTTCTTCATCACTCATGGCTATGAAAAAGTATTTGTGATTTTCTGTTTCCCTCAGAATTTTCTTTTACATTTCTTGCATATGTCATGAATCTGCATTTTGTTTTACTACTTCAGCTCTTGGCTGTGAGCTTTGATTTTTTTCCACTTTAAATAATTAAAATATATTTTCCACTTTAAATTTAAGTGGTCACTTTGAATTATTTCTTATGCTTTCATCTCTTCTACTAGTTTAGTGACGTATTTGCCTCTTTATCTGTGATTCTTATCAATTACTTTTTACAGTTTTGTCTAATTATAATGAGTTTTCTTAAATGTTTATTTCTTATCAATGTTTCTTTGATATTACAGTTTTTGTAAAGTGTTTGGGCCATAATTGGATAAAATAAACATGTATAATGTATGAGAAGACTTTGTCCAGCAAACAAGAAAATAATTATCCATTTCATTTTTTTGTACTGATTTAGTTATTTTTGGTCCCTGGTGTGAATGAATAAATATTATTAGACATACTAAATAGTACATAAAATAAAACTGTTTTTTTTCCCTTTTTAATTGCTCAAGCACCCTTGAATATCAACATGCAATTTTACTAAATAAATTTGCATGAAGTTTTGACAATGGAATTCTAGTTCCCACAATGGAAAGTTGAATAAAGCCATGTGATATGTGGAAAACCAAGGCATGGGCATAGTCTTGGGAAAACATTTTGTATATAAAAATCCTGATTAGATTGGCCAAACCAAATATCAAAAGGATTGTCTGAAAAATACCCTGAACCTCAGTCTGGGGGAAATGAATAGTTGGTAAGGAGGCTGTACTCCTCCGGATTGCTAAGGAGACTTAGCTCCCCTGCTAACCTCTTAGGGATTAGGTTCTGGGTAAGGTTGTGTTAGAACTGCAGAGTGACACATTACCCATAAGACTGGTGATCTTGAGAGCATTCATCAGCTCTCAGATGCAATCTTCTTTGTGAAGCAAACAAAAATAGACTGGACTTTAAAAATATTTTAAACTAGACATCTGTAGAAAAATATGGTGAGGGGTGCCCTTTGCATTCCTTAATTTCATCTCCTATCTTGTCAGTAGGTAGACCTAACTTGTTACTTGGTTGTAATGAGAGAGCTGAAAGCCATCACCATGTTTTGGTTGCTTTGCCTGCTTGGCACTGCTCTGTCACTTATCATAGGGTTTTTAAGAAGAACAAGGCAGGCATCAAATAGCAGCTCCAAAAATAGTCATCAAAATAATAAATCATTTTTATATAATTATTCTAGCTTATGTGATGTTTAAAAATTTTGTAAGAATTCTTTTATTTTTATTTTTTTCTTTTTGTATATACATGAAAATAGAGTTTATTTTGACATAGATAACGGGGAGTATAACTTATTCTAACTAAGATTCCATTCTAGTGGTTGTGTATGATGTGGAGTTTCACTGGTTGTGTGTTCATATATGAACATTGGAAAGTTATGTTGATTTATTCTACTGTCTTTCTTATTCCCATCCTCTCCCTTCCTTTCATTCCCCTTTGTCTAATCCAATGAACTTTTGTTCTCCTTCTCCTTATTGTGTGTCGGTATCCACATATCAGAGAGAACATTCAGCCTTTGGTTCTGTGGGATTGGCTTATTTCACGTAGCATGATAGTCTCCAGTTCCATCCATTTACTGGCAAATGCCATAATTTCATTCTTCTTTATGGCTGAGTAATATTCCATTGTGTATGTATACCATATTTTCTTTGTCCATTCTGTTGAAGGGCACTTAGGTTGGTTTCACAGTTTGGCTATTGTGAATTGAGCTGCATTGAGCTGCATAAACATTGATGTAGATGTATCATTGTAGTATGATGGTTTTAAGTCCTTTGGGTAAATAGTAGGAGTAGGATAACTGGGTCAAATGGTGGTTCCACTCCAAGTTTTCTGAGAAATCTCCATACTGCTTTCCAGAGTGGTTGCACCAATTTACAGTCCCACCAGCAATTATGAGTGAATCTTTTCCTCACATCCTCGCCAACATTTATTGTTACTCTCTCTATAAATATTTATATTTATTTATTTAATGGTGCTAGGGATTAAACCTAGGGCCTTGTGTATGCAAGGCAAGCATCTACCAGCAGAGGTATATCCCCAGCCCCTCATTACTTGTATTCTTGATAATTGCCATTCTAACTGAAGTAAGATGGAATATCAGTGTCATTTTAATTTGCATTTCTCTAATTGCTAGAGTTGTTGAACTTTTTTTAAATATTTTTGTTGGTAATTCATATTTATTCTTCTGTGAAATACCTGTTCAGTTACTTTGCGCATTTATTGATTGGGTTATTATTATTATTATTATTATTATTATTATTATTTTGGTGTTAAGTTTTTCTTAAGTTCTTTGTATATCCTGGAGATTAGTGCTCTATCTGAGGTGCAGGTGGTAAAGATTTTTCTCCTATTCTGTAGGCTCTCTGTTCATGTTCTTGATTGTTTCCTTTGCTGTGAGGAAGCTTTTTAGTTTGATACCATCCCATTTATTGATTCTTGATTTTACTTCTTGAGCTTTCAGAGTCTTGTTGAGGAATCCAATTCCTTACTGACATAATGGAGATTGGGACTACGTTTTCTTCTAGTAGGTGCAGGGTCTCTAGTCTAATGCCCTAGAGACCACTTGGATCCACTTTGAGTTGATAGCTTATGTGATTTTTAAAATCTTCTAAGAATTTTTATTTTAGAGGAATACAGCTTGGATGATAAGTAAAATAAGCTAGACTCAGAGAGCCAACGGTCAAATGTTTTCTCTCATATGTGGAAGCTAAAGAGAAAAAAAGAAAAAAAAGAAATAAAAGGATTTCAGGGCTGGGGTTGTGGCTCAGTGGTACAGCACTTGCCTAGCATGTTTGAGGCACTGGGTTTGATTCTCAGCACCACATGTAAAATAAATTAAATAAAATAAAGGCCAACAACAATTAAAAAATTTTAAAAAAGAGAATTCATAAAAATAGATCTGCAGAGTAGAAGTGAGGAAGAAAGGGGAAGAAGGAAGAAAGGGAAAGGGGAAGGACTAGGGAATGAAGTCCATTTATTGATTAAGTTATTATTTTTATTGAATATATGAAAATGCATTCTAATTATATATATAAATATAATGCATCAATTAAAAAATAAATAATAGAAGGAAGACCATTAGAGTAGAAGAGGGGACCAGGGGGAGGGAGGAGTGAAGGGAAGAAAGTAGTACTGGAAATTAAAATGGAGAAGACCCCATGTTATAGCCATTTATGAATATGCTTGGATGAACCCCACTACTATGTATATTGCACAAAAAATAAATGTAAAATTTTTAAAAAAGGGGTATGGCTTGAAAATCATAGCTGATTTATTAAGATAAAGGTGAAAGTTGAAAGGGCAGTTTTCCTTTTAAAAGGGTAGTGTGCAGTACCATGTGACACTTTCCTATAGATGAGTATAACTGAAGCCATTTGATTCCCAGTGAAAATTATTGCACAATTTTAGCTGTTTTTTTTTTTTCCCCGCCTTCTAAATGGGAGCTTGGTTAAGCACAGCCATGCTTAATGATTTGTATGCACTTGGGCTGAACCAAAAAAAAAAAAAATTATTGACTCTTAGCTAGTTTGGTTAATAATTGCTCTGTGTTTGGTGCTGAAGCCATTGGATTCTGTGGGGTGGGAGAGAGGCACAGCAATGGATGAGGTCATGTGAGGGAGCAGAGGACCGAGCTCTGAATCAGGTGAAGGCAGGCAGGCAGGTGTGACTAGAAGGTGAGAGGTGAGCTGGTTGGAAGGGAAGAGAAAGGTGAGAGAGGGAGCGAGACAGGACTGAGTCACACAAAGACACAGATACAGAGACATACTTGCAGATGCAGAGACAGAGACAGGAAGAAAGTGAGGGAATGAGGGAATGAGGGAGGGAGGGAGGGAGAGGGAGAGAGAATGGGCCAAAAAAATAAAAATAAAAATAAAAGCAGTAAAAGAAGCAGGAGAGCCTCAGAGAGAGGAGAAAGGGGAGGAAGGAGTCCGTGAGTCTGAAGAGGTCTTGTTTGTCATGGCTCCCCTGGTAGCTGCCTGAATTCCTGTTTTTGTGAGTTACCCTAAAGCCAATGTAAGTTCATTTGCTAGTTAATGAATGAAAAATCATTTGAGAGAACAGGTAGCAAATTACACTGATAGGTTTAATTTCGTTAATTTCCACCTAGTCCATGCTTTCAGATCCCGAACTTGGGTCCTGAGTCATGTTAATCATTAGTTAATATTAATATGGAAATGAGTTTACCCTTTTGCAAGTCCCAGTTTCAATCAGTATGTAATTATGAAAATCAGTCCTAAAGATGTTGTGAAAGGGTGTTGCTTTCCAGGCAATAATTAAACCTCTCTGTATCCCTGGGTGGTTGATTTTTTTTCCCCCTCTTAGTTTTTATTTTTTTTCTTTTTCTTTTCTTTTTTCCTTGGACTTTCTGCAGGTGGAAAAGGATAGCAAGTTGTTGACTGAGAGGTTCTTTGGTGGAGGCAGGTAAAAGTCCCACCGAGAGAAGGAAGCAAACTGAATGTTTTAGTGCTGGAGGTGAAAGGGATGAAAGATCAGATATTTTCCCCTGGTCCAAGGGGAAAACCTTAAATTTTTAAAAAAGTGTCAATAGAAGCTTTAAAACTCCAGTTGTTTTCATAGAAGTATTTTTGAGTCAGATCTCAAAACATGGAGCTAATCTCCATCTTCAATTGGGATTCAACCAATCATGCTTGCCAGTTTCAGTTTCTTGCAAGTAAACAGTTGCTCAAAAGTAGTGACATATGAATGATGATAATGATGATGTTGATGATGATGATGATAGTGTTATGGGAACTGTGCATTACTGGAAAGGTCAATCGTGAAAGTCTTGTGGACACTATGCACTGCTGTCTTCTGCTCTACCTCACCCCCCCCCCCCCGCACCCCCAACAAGGAAACCTCTCCAACTGCAAGTGCAGGGCAAGGCTGCTTCAAAAATCCTTCAAGTATGAGACCTTCAAGGAATAGGTGCAGATGTAGGCACTCTTCTTGGACTTTGTGTCTGCCCCCCCTGCAATATTTTCAGCAGGATGTTAGAAAGGGACATCCATTTGTGCACATCATATACAGAAATACCCTGGGTTGTCAGGTAAAAGAAAGAACATCCAATTAAACTTACAAAGAAGTATCTGCTGTTTATATGAAATTCCAGATTTTTTTCCTGAGCATCCCATGTTTTTATTCTCTGAACTGGCAACCCAAAGAGTCACTTCCACTGGGGACTGCCTGGCTGTAAAGATCTCAGCTGGACAGTAATTAAGCTTGTCATTCCCAGAGCAGTGACAAGTTCATCTGTCTTAGGATCCTTGTACCTTCTTCCAGAAGGCAAAGTAGATGTAACAGTAAATAACAATAATGAAAGAAGGTAGCATTCTTGGATCAGGTATCATCAGAGACACATACAAAATTACAGAGTAGGCAGTATAAACAGCCTCTTATGTAAATTAAATTGCTTTACCAACATTGGGAAAAGTCAATGTCTGTTGATCCATCAGTTGGAAGTGCAAGTGTGCTTCAATTTAAGCATCAGCAGGGTTTTTGAGCTATTTGGTTATTCCATCATGTCTCCAAGTGATTTTTAGTGCACAGAAACAAAATGTATTTAATCAGGAGTTGAATATTACATTTCTGATTATTTTGAGGTGGTATTTTTTTAAAGATTTTGCAAATAGACATTGCAAATTCTTACTTATTATAACTTTGTCTTTTGTTTGCTTTTTGAGGTGGAAAATCCAAGAAGCTGCAAATCCTAGCTCCATGCTCTCTCTGAATGACTTTAGCACACCCTTGTAAGTACCGATGTTTGTACATCTTGAATTCTGTTATGAAACCCCTAAAACTTTAATTTTCTGAAGTAGCTCTAACTTTTATATTATTAGACTGATGTTGAGCTGTGTTTTTTAAATCTGTTTTCCCTGTGTGAGTTGTTTAGGACATGACCAAAAATGGGCTTTGATTTCTCACATTGCTTCTGAAAGTTAAGCTCATCCACTGACATTGGAAAGTTGTTTTATATTTTATGTATGGCTATATATTTTTTCTTTTTTTAAATCATACTGCGTTACTGAGGAAGTTTAGGACAAATGTGAGATGACAGGACTGTGATGTAGGGCACGTCCTGCACTTTCACAAGGCTGGAATGCCTTTCCCACATATTGAACTGTCACAGCAATGATCAGTAGCTCAGAAGGCCTCCTGCATTCTTGACTGGCTGCCAAAACAATTGCTTAAGTAAATGTTTCCTGATGTCCATTGACCATTAACACCCTCCACATGCAACTGGTTATGAGCTAAGACTTTTCAAGAACCTCTGTCTATATATACTTAGGGAAATCCACAAAGGAAAAAAGCTTTGCTGATGTGACCCTTTGGACTAGGGACAGCAAATTAGTCCCTTCAGAAGAAACAGAAGCACTTCTCTTCCATCTATTCTTGCAGAACAGTGTGGGTCTCTGAACTGCCTAAAGTAGAATCACAGCAGGCCTCCAGGAGGCAATTGGTATTCTAAGATCTCTCTAACTTGGAACCCAGGAGAACTCCTAAGAGTGTCCAATGCTATATTTGTTGGGGGTTAAAGTGATTCCTAATGACCAGGGTGTCATCAGGTCCATCTCAGGTCTCCTCAGAGCTCTGTGAGTAGCATCAAGGGAAATGCATGGTGTAGGATCAAGTGCTTTCTTTTATGGTGGGCTGATATTCATGAATACAGCCTTAAACCCAGAGACTTTTAAAACCTATTTTTCCCCAAATTAAAAGAGGAACTAGTACTTAAGATGAGACCACACCTGATTGTCCTGTGTTAATGTGAGGTTGCTTGTAAGCTTATTTTTGGTACAGCAGAGTGACATTTAAAACACAGGGGCCAGAGACTTTGCCAGAAGTTATTTCCCTAGATTCATGCAGGCCTTACGTAGAAATGTGTTCAGGAGTGGTCATACCCCTGTCTCAGAGTTGTGTGAGCAATTTGTCCTCTTTATGTTCAGTTTCACATTTTTGTTCTAAAGAGAACATTTTTTTTTAAATCAGCTTCTTGTTAGGAAAAGATTGATTATTAACGTCTGTTGGAAGCTGCGGGGAGGGATATGCTGCAGTGGAGTACATTACAGTCTAAACTGGGCTGAATTTTGTGTTTTAAAGTTGTCCTCATTTCCTTTGGGCCTGGGTCTGGGTCCAGCATCCTTCTCAACTCAGAGGTCAAACCAGTCACTGCTAATCAGTTGACATTGACTCATGGGCTGAGGCCAATTTGCTTTTGGCTTTGATGACTTTTTTTTCTCTCTTCGTTTGAAATTACTATTCCAAAGCAGCTCTATGGGTCTTCTAAATGTAGGTCTCAGGTTGGTATCCTTTGGCCTTAATAGAAGAATGGCCAGAGTTGCAGGCAGAGGGCTGGTCTGCTGCTGTGGATAGGACATTGACCTTTAGTAGGTAGGGGTTGGGCAGGGGGAACCCTTGCTTTTTCCTCTGTGTCTCCCTGCCATGTCACCCATGGGCAGTGGGTGCTACAACTAGGCTAGAGGACCTTTTAGGAGATTTCCCATCCAAGAATATAGGGTCAATGTATCCTATTCTTGGACAAATTTAGTTCCTTTTCATCCCCTGCCTCAACTCCCACTGGTGTTTGTGAACCAAGTCTGTCTTATTACTATGAATGTTTTCAGATGATAGCATTATGTGAGTTATTGAAGAAGGTTAAATGAATTCTTCTTTGAACTTACTAAAAGTCTTAGAATCCTCTTACAAATGATCATGCAGGCTGGGTTGGGAGTTACCCAGCATTCAGAATGGAAGAAGCAAAACAAATAAAAATCTGCTTCCTCTCTGTGCTAATACTGCTCCTGAGCCCTCCTGCTGCCCAGCTCTCTGTGGCATTTTAAATCCACACTGTTTTTGCTTGAACAAACCCTGGTGGGTGTTCTGATTTTGCAGGGCAGAGCTGTGTATCTTCAGACAGTCAGAAGTCATTTACTTAAACAATAGACCCCGTTGTTATTCTGCTGCTTTCAATAACTTACCTTGACTTCACGTTCATTAGCTTGCCATTGGCAAAAGATGTACATCTCAAATTTGGCTAATTATTCAGTCAGTGCAACTGTCAGTAACCTAGCCATCTTTGCACAGGTGACTCTCCATCAGAGCCAGCCTTTCATGCAGCCTTTCAAGGGCAGGAAGAGATGAACCAAAGCCAGAGCACATCTGGAATTCTCAAGGGATCTGCTAAGGTCTCTCTTTTCTTCAGTATACTCATTCCCCTGTGGATCTCCATAGAAGTACTGTTGAGAGACTACACAGCCCAAAAGCTGGAAATGAAAAGGAATTAGGATTGGTGGGGAAGGGACACCACAAGTAGCCCTAAAAATTGTCACTGAATTATGAATTTAGTAGTAACTAGTGGAATTGCTGAAGCTTAGGTCATGCTTGGCAAACCACTATGGGTATTTGTGCACAAGGGCACTGAGCCAATGGGTTAAGTGGGGCCAAAATCCAACTCATGTGCTGCCTGGCAGAAGGCTCTGTTGGCCTGGAGAAAGGAAGGTCTTTGTCAAATAATCACACAATTATTGTTCTCTCTCTATGCTGTGTCCATGGCAAGGCTCATCTGCCCAGAGTGAGCACCTGTTTCTAGTTTGCATATGAGCACCCTGCCTTGATGCTTCCTCCCAAGGCTTCAGAGTAGGTCAGACTTTTATGTGAACCCTGAACCCATCTTGGCCTCATGGCTCAGGTGACAGACTCTGTGAGATCCTGGAGGGCAGGAACTCTCATGACATGAGATCATTACAGGAGGTGCACATGATAACATGTAACCAGTTATTTCCTCTTAACTTTCATTTAGCCCAACTCACCAGCCAAGAAGGAAATACCAGTTGTCAAAAGGGATAATCAGCAAGTGCTAGACATGTCTTAGTTAGACACACCAGCCTCCAGAGAGAACTGCGCCTAGACCTAGGACTTCTACAGAAAATTCTGCAGGCATTTACCTATGGTTGTAGTGTTCATTATATTTCTTTCTTTCTTTTCTTTTTTTTTTTAGAATTATCTTCTACCTTTATCAAGGGATTCTGTTTCTCTATTCAAAGAAGTGAAGGAATATTTTAAAAAGACATGAGTATATATAAAAACATCCTTTAAAAATAGTAGGTAAATCATAATGCTGGACCACCTTCGTTGCTTTAGTCAAATCCAGGTTATCGCTGGAATGGACTGAATGTACGCAGCACTGATATAGTATAGGGAGACCCAGTGTGAGATGGAATTGTTGAGTGTGAGAAAGGGAGTAATATAGGTTGCTGATAATTTATGTTAAGAAGCATATAAAAGGAATCATTTGCACTGTGATTGGAGGGATTTTTGTTTAAATGCAGAAGAGTGCACATTTTTGGGTGTTCTTGTTCTCTCAACAAAAGCTAAGAAATTGACTGGTAGACTCCATGGATTCCTGAGGTAGGACTGCAAAATGTAGGAGAGGAAGCTATTTAAAAGTCAGGCAATAGCACCCACATATTTTTTTCCTGTAATGAAGAAATGACTGGATTAAAGGCAAAAAGTTACAGAAGCGAAATACGTTTATTAATTGCCCCTTGACTTGGGGTCTCTTTGTATGTCCCTCCATCTGATTCATTTTCTATGTCCATCTTTCTTGCTCACAAGTGCACACATACCAGCCAATCCACAAATGATTCAAATCTGCCTTGTCTGTTGAACACTTTCCTGCAGAAGCCACACTGTAAAGGAATAGGTGAAATACCAACCCAGGGAGCTCAGGGCGTTGTTCTCAGTCCTCTTTGGTGAAATAACACATCCAGCTGTCATTCTGGAATGGCTGAGATCACTGCAGTAGGAGCATTGTTTGGCGTCCAGCGACAACGTCAGCTTATGTTTACATAAAGAAAAAAAGCATGTCATCTGATATAATCTCAGAAAACTGCTGCCACAGGCCTTTGAAACAATTAGTTTAGACTATTTCACAGGGCATTAAGCTTAACAGTGTCAGTCTGTTCCTAAATGCTGTTCAAGAAATTTTTGCAATGAGGCCAAAATTCAGATTAGCCAAAGGGCAGCCTCAAATAGGCCATCTCATCTTATTATTTTTTAAACAGGTTTTCTTAAGATATAATTGACCTACAATAAACTGTGCATATTTAAAGTGTGTAATTTGCAAAGTTTGTACATACGCATACATCTGTGCAACTATCACCACCATTAATACGAATGAACACATTCATCACTCATGAATGCTTTCTTCTGCCCCTCGGAAATCCCTACCTCCTGTCCCTCTCTGTCAGCCCCCTTATCCTGGCACAAAAGTGGGTTCTGCTTAAATTGAGGGTACGGTGTATACTTTTTTGTGTCTGGCTTTGTTCACGTAGCATAATTATCCTGCGATCTGTGCATGTTGTGTATATCATTAGTTCATTCTCTTTTACTGCTGAGCAACATTCCATTGTGTGGGTATGCTGTAATTTGGCTTAGCCACTCACCTGTTGTTGGATATTGGGGGTTGTTTTCAGCTTTGGGCCATTACAAACAAAGTTACCATGAACGTTCGTATAAAAGTCTTTGTATGGATATATACTGTGCAATAGCTGGATCATATGGTAGCTGTGTAAACAGTGTGACAGTTTAATAAATTGGCTTAGCTATTTGATAAACAGCCACATTGTATTCCAAGTTACTGTTTCATGTTCCCACAAGCAGCGTTGAGAGTTCCAGTTTTCTATACCTTCACCAAAACATGGTGTGTGAACCTCTTGTCCTGTGGTTTCCACTTGCATTTCCCCACTGAAATAGGGCATTGAGGCTGAGCATCCTTCATGTGATATTTACCAGTTGTATGCTTTTTTTGGTGAGGTGTTTGCCCTTTTGAAAAGTTGGATTGTTTTCTCATTTAGTTTTGAGCATTATTATGTATTCCTTAGGCAAATCCTTTATCAGATATGTGCTCTGAAAATCTTTTCTTTCAGTCTTTGTTTTGTCTTTATATACTTTTAGCAGTAACTAAAAACTAAAAGCTTTTAGTTAAGAACTAAAGTTTTAGCTTTGTGAAATTCAATTTATCAACTTTCTTTTTAAGGATCTTGCTTTACAACCAAGAAAAATTTCTCCTAACTGAAGGGTGACGACTAAGAAATCTTCCCTTAACTAAAGTAATCAAGATTTTCTTCCCCTGTATTTTCCTCTAGCAGTTTTATAATTTCAGGCTTACCTTTTGGTCTATGATCTATTTTGAGTTATTTTTCTCATAGGGGGTAAGAAAGGATCTAAGCTCAACTTTTTACAAATTTACATCCCATTGCTGCAGCACTGTGGCTGTGAAGTTTGTCTTTTTCTCCATTAAATGATCAGAAATCTGTCAGAAATCAGTCACTCAGATAATTTCCAATGCATGTTTATTACTGGACCCCTTAAGGTCCCCAGTCTATGAGCCTGTGCCATCTTGATTGCTCCAGCTCTGTCATAAGACTTGAAATCAAGTGGTTGTTTGGGTTACCCTGGTTTCCTTTGCATTTTCATAGGAATTTTTTAATATTTTTGGTTGTTCTAATTATTTAAAATGACAGATTGTATTTTGACCCATCATATATAAATGGAGTATAACTTCTCATTCGTCTGGCTATACATGATGTAGAATTACACAGGTCATGTAATAATGTGTGCATATAGGGTAATAATGTCTGATTCATTCTATACTCATTTCTACTCCCATGTCCCCTCCCCTCTGCTCACTCTCCTCTGTCTAGTCCCCAAATACCTCTATTCTCTCCCACCTTATTGTGAATTAGCATCTGAATATCAGAGAAAACATATGGTTCTTTGGGACTGGCTTATTTTGTTTTTTTGGGATTGGCTTATTTTGCTTAGCATAATATTCTCCAGTTCCATACATTTACTGGCCAATGCCATAATTACATTCTTCTTTAAGGGTGAGTAAGTCCATTGTATCTACATACCACAGTGAGAAAAATGGATCTCGATTTTGGTGTGACAACTAAGAAATCTTTCCCTAACCAAAGTAATCAAGGTTTTCGCCTACATTTAAATGATTTTTTTTCCAAAATTTTGATTTCTGATAATTTGTGCTGACATATTTAAATATAGTTGATTTTTTTTATATATTGGTCTTATATCTGATAACCTTCCTACTATCACTTATTAAAATTGTAGTTGTGGGGGGATTCAGGTTTCCTGTAGATGATCATGCATACCTAATACAGACAGTTCTGTGTGGGTACCTTTCATTTCTTGGGCTTGGATTGTTGCAAGATCATGCTACATCCTCCTGTACAGTAGTTAGCAGAGGAGAGGGCGGACATCTTTTTTCCTCATAAGAGGGGAAAGCCTCAGTCTGTTCCTGGTGTGCTGAGAGTTTTTATCAGAAATGAATGTTGAATTTTATCAAATGATTTTTCGGTGTCTCTTGAGATAATCATGCTTTTAATTTTTGTTAATATGGTAAACAATGTGGATTTTTTAATCTTTTAAGTGAATTTTAAACCAACCTTGTATTCTCACAATAAAATATGTGGTTGTGATGGATTATCATTTTACGGTATTTTGTTTAGAATTTTTACATCTATGCTCATGAAGAAGTATATTGGTTTGTAGTTTTCTTTTTTTTTTTTTTATTGGTACTGGGGATTAAATCCAGGGGTACTCTACCACAGAGCTACATCCTCAGTCCTTTTTTTTTTTTTTTTGCCTTCTGCACATTTTATTTTTTAAGAATGTTTTCTAATTTGTTATATATGACAGCAGAATGCATTTCAATTCATATAACATAAATATAGCACATTTTTATCTCTTATTGTACACAAAGTAGAGTCACATCATTCATGTCTTCATACATGTACTTAGAGTAATGATGTCCATCTCATTCCACTTCCTTTCCCACCCCCATGCCCCTTTCTTCCCCTCCCTACCCTTTGCCCTATCTAGAATTCATCTGTTCCTCCAATGTCCCCCTATCCCCATTATGAGTCAGCATCCTTATATCAGAGAAAACATTTGGCATTTGGTTTCTTGGAACTGGATAACTTCACTTAGCATTCTATTCTCCAACTCCATCCATTTACCTGCAAATGCCATGATTTTATTCTCTTTTAATGCTAAATAATATTCCATTATGTATATGTACCACAGTTTCTTTATCCCTTCAGGAGATGTACCGAAGGGCATCTAGGTTGGTTCCAGAGTTTAGCTATTAGGAATTGTGCTGCTATAAACATTGATGGGGCTGTGTCCCTGTAGTATGCTGTTTTTAAGTCCTTTGTGTATAGACTGAGGAGTAGGATAACTGGATCAAGTGGGGTGATTTTATTCCCAGTTCTCCAAGGAATCTCCATACTATTTTCCAAATTGGCTGCACCAATTTGCAGTCTCATCAGCAATTTATGAGTGTGCCTTTCCCCCCACATCCTTGCCAACACTTTTTGTTGTTTGTATTCTTAATAGCTGCCATTCTGACTGGAGTGATATGAAATCTTAGAGTGGTTTTGATTTGCATTTCTCTAATTGCTAGAGATGTTGAACGTTTTTTTAAAAATTTTTCTTTTTCATATTGAGACAGTCATACTAATTTGCTGAGATTGACCTTGAATTTGTAATCTTTTTGCCTCAGCCTCCTAAGTAACTGGGATTGTAAGCATGTGCCAGTGCACCTGGCTAGTTTGCAGTTTTCTTATAATGTATCATTTTGTTTTTGGTATTAGAGTAATGCTGGTTTTGTGGAATGAGTTGGGAATGCTTTCTACTTTTAATTTTTCTGCAAGTGTTTGTGTAGAACTAGTATTATTTTTTTCCTTAAACTTTAGTTGAATACATCTGTGAGGCCTTTTGGGTCCAATGTTTTCTTCATGGGAACTATAAATACGATTTATTATAGAGCTATTCATGGGTTCCTAATTTCTTCTTGAATAAGCTTTGGTGATTTGTGTCTTTTAAGAATTTTTTCCATTTATTTTGTTCCTTTTTATACTTTTGATATTTGAAGAATACATTATGCCAAACCCTAATATAATTTGTTTTTCTCTTGTTTTCTTAATAATTTGTATAGAAGGTTATGAAATGATTGAGCTTCTCAAAGAACCAACTTTTATCTTTATTGGTTTTTGGTTTCATTATTTCTTTAGTTTCTTCTATACCTTTAATTTCTTTTCTTCTTAGTTTGGGGGTCAATTTCTTCTACTTTTCTATCATTACAAATTTCTTACTGAGTTCTGTTTAGCATCGTCTCACAGACTCTGATGTTTCCTGTTTACATTTTCATGTCTAGTTATATTTTAAATATATTTGATCCATGGTTTATATAGAAGTGTGTTTAGTCTCCAAATACTTGAGGGTTTCCTGAGCTGAGTTATTCTGTTACTGATTTCTCATTTAACTCCATTGTAGTCACAGAGGATTTGAATCTTTTTAACCTAGGTAGGCTTTTTGTTTTTGTGTTTCTTTTCTGCACAGAATACATTCTAGCTTGGTGGGTTCCAACTGTATGTTAAAAGAATTCGGATTCTTCCTTTGATGAGTGGAGTGATCTATAATTGCCAATTAAATCAAGTTGGTTGATAGTGTATCCTTACTGTTTTTCTGTTTGTTCTATTAAATATTGAGTGAGGTATTTATATTTCTACATTTAATTAGAAATTTACGTCCTTTTGAAGTTCAATGAGCTTTTGTTACATATAATTTGACACTTTTGTTTTTTAGGTTCATAAATGTTTAGCATTGTTATGTTTTCTTAATGATTAATCACTTTATCTTTATGAATTTTTTTTTATTTTTGGAGATATCTTTTTTCCTGATTTGTATGCCATCTAATGTTAGTATTGTCACTGTAGTTGTTTTTTTTTTGACTAGTGATATCACGTAATATCCTTTTTTCTCCTTTGGTTTTTGACCTTTTTATGTTTATATTTAAAGTGTGTTTCCTATGAACAGTGAATTGTTGGTTCTTGTATCTGGCTAACAATGTCAGCCTCCGGTTTCCATGTTAGAATGATTGTGATGACTAATTTGGTTACTTTTAAGTTTTTGTCTTGCTACTTACTTTCTATTGCTTACTTTTGTTCTTTGCTCCCCATTTTACTTATTTTTCTGGCTTTTGTTTGGATGGAGTTGTTTTTAATGATTCTGTTTTAGCTACTATGTTGGCTGATTAGCTAGACCTGTTGTTTTAATTTAATGGCTGGTTTCCAGTTTGTAGTACATTTTTAAATTATCTTAGTGCACATTAATGATGTGATATTATGTCACATCATAGTGTGAGAACATTATAATAGTATAATTTCATTTCTAGTCCATTCTTCAGTCTTTTAAATATTTTGTCCTACATTTTACTTATACATATGCAAGAAACCCAATACACTAGTATTATTTTATGTCAATTATTTAATAAAGAGAGTTAGATGATAATAAAAATCATATATATTTATCCATGTAATTGGCATTCCTGGTGCTCTTTATGTAGAAACATATTTCCACCCAGTGACAGTTTCTGTTTGAAAAAATCCCTTTGACAGTTCTTATAATGCAGATCTTAAAGCTTTTGTATATCTGAAAAAGTCTTCATTTAATTTTTATTGTGTATAAAATTTTGGGTTGATTTTATTTCAATCCTTTAAAGATGTTCAACTGTTTTCTTATTCACATTGTTCCTGATAAAAGAAATTTGCTGTCCTTTTGCTGATTGTTCCTCTGTGTATAATGTGCCCTTCTTCTTTTGCTACTTTAAAGATTTTCTTATTTTAATAACTGGTTTTAAACAGTCTTATTACTATGTAAGTTGCTATAATTTTATTTTTTCTTGTGTTCTGAGTTCATTAAATATCTTAAATCTATAAGTTAATAGTTTTTATCAAATTTTAAAAATTTCCTGGGCCCCATTCTTAGTTTTTTTAAACTGTTTTTATTGGTACAAAATAGTTATACATAATAGTGGGATTAATCATGCCATATTTGTATGTGCATATAACATAATTTGATGAATTTCATTTCCCACTACCTTCCTTGACCCTATCCTCCCCACTCCTTTAACCACTTGCTCTGCTTATCTCCCTTCTATTATTATTATTATTATTATTATTATTATTATTAAACTGCCCATCTTTTATTTTAAAGAGAACTCCAATCCCCATGTATTTTAGACTGCTTAAAGTTTGCCTTCAGTTCACTAATGCTCTTCTCAATTTTAAAATTTCTTTTCCTCTCTGTTTCATTTTGGATAGTTTCTATTATTCTATTGTTAAAACTCCTAATCTTTTGTTCTGTAATGTCTAATTAGTCATTTATTCTGTCTGTTGTATTTTACATCTCAGACACTGGTTTTCTTTTGTAGACATTTTATTTGGGGCTTTAAAAATTTTATATATCTCTGCTTAACTTTTTGAACATACGGAGTGCAGTTATAATAGTTTTAATATTCTTGTCTGCTAAGTCTAACATCTGTGCCAATTCTGGGGGTTTCAGTTGATCATTTTTTTTCTACTTATTATGGTTGTTTTTGATGCTCTTTATTATGCCTTGTAATCTTTAACTGGATGCCAGACATTGTGGATTTTACCTTGTTGGGTGCTGGATATTTTTGTATAAGTACTCTTGAACTTTGTTCTAGGAGGCAGTTAAATTTTTTGGAAACGGTTTTATACAATTTTATAAACACTTTTTGGTATTCTTTTATTATGTGGTCGAGAACCATAGCAGCATTTAGTCCAAGACTAAGTACCATCCATTATTCAGAGAAGACCCTTCCCTCATTTATTTAATGACTGATTTTTAAATATGGACAATGAAATAGGTGTCAAGTGTAAAAGAGCAAATAAGACAAAATTCTTCCTCTTAAGGGGTTTATATTCTATGGGTGGAGACAGACAATAAACCAATAGTTATGTGTCAGGTAGTGATGTGTGCTTTTGAAGAAAAATAAGGCAGAGTAAAGGAGAGAGAACAATGGAAAAATGGAATAGGGTAGAATAGTATATGAGAACAATTTTTTGAAAAGGTGACATTTGAGCAGAAAGCAGAAGATGGGGGGAGAAGCAGTACACCAAGTGTTTATCTGTAAGTCGGACACTACAGGAAAATGGAAAGATAAGTGCTGCTATGTAATAATAAGAGTAGAGTCTGGTTTTAGTACGTTTGGGGAAGAGCAAGGAGGCTATGAGGTGTGGTAAGAAATTAAGGGAAGGAACAGCAGGAAGTAAGATCAGAGAGACAGTATTCAGAGTTTGGGTAATCATATAAGGCTTTGTGCATATGGTAAGAATTTTGAGTTCTTATTAAATAGGGTGATGGAGACCATTTAGACATTTCAAGAAAGATAATGGTATGACCTAACTTATCTCTTTGAAGGCTCATGCTACATCTCTGAGTAGAGCTTTTTCTGACAAAGACAAAAAGTGAGTTTTTGGAAACAGTTTTATAGAATTTTATAAACACTTTTTGGTATTCTTTTATTACGTGGTCAGAAGAACCATAGCAGCATTTAATCAAAGACTAAGTATTATCCATTTTTTCAGAGAAGAGTTTACAGTACTTCCTGGAATGAGCTGTAGGGTTCCTTCTTTGGGAGACTAAGTTAATTTTACAATATAAGTGTCTTTACTACATAAGTTATGGAGAAGAAGATGCTGAGTTTTTAACTGAAATGTGCTTGTCCGTGTCTGGGATTGGAATGGTAGTTGGTTGACTACGGTGAGATTTGGATATATGTGCCATTTATCTTTTTTTAAAAAATATTTTTTAGTTGTGCATGGATGCAGCATCTTTATTTTATTGATTTACTTTTATGAGGGGCTGAGGATTGAACCCAGTGCCTCACACGTGGGAGGCAAGCACTTTACCGCTGAGCCACACCCCAGCCACCTGAGCCATTTATCTTGACATGAGAAATTCCTTTCCTTTCCCTCTCTCCTCAGAAACAATAAACCAAGGAAAAGGAAATTGTGGACAGAACTTCAAGGGTTTGACCTGATACCAGTTGAAGCTCTTGCTTAGTACTTCGTTGACATACCCGCAACTTTTAAATTAAGAATTAAAGTATAGAATTTAAGGATTGAAAGAAAGAAAATAAGAGTTTAGCTAATTGCTCTCTGAACTCTCTTTCTGAATATATCATCTTTGAAGAAAAGCCTTATCATTCCAAGTAATGCTTTTATCTCAGTTCCAAGGGATATTTCATTTTGATCTAGAAATCTAAGGGTTGGATACACATTGTTTTGGAAAAAAAAAGTGTTGGCATTTTGTGCTGCTGAATGAAGTAACTCATGAGAAAGAAATCTCCCAGTGCAGCTTTTTCCTGTTGCCATAAAACCATACCAAGACCCCACATATCTGGGAGGATGAAATTGTACCTTAAGGCTTAACACAGAAGTCATAAAGCCTGGTCTCCTTAAAACTGGCTGTCAGCAACCTGCAAATTAGAACTGTAGGGAATGTTGAAACTTAGAGTTCATCTTGAACATGAAGGAAGTTCACACACACCTATTCTGAGGACTAATCTTCAGTGACAGATGCAGAGACAGGAGACTCAAGTGTTATTAGGAAAACCCGAGCCTTCTTCCATTCTAAGCCCCTTTGACTTTCATTTGAGGCATTAGCTAGTCATTGCCAAGAATATGTCTGAAAGGATTGATCTCAGCTATTTCAAAGGGACCTATTTTGCACAATGTACTTAGAGAATTATGTAGTGTTCTATTCTCTTTATATTTTGTATATACCAAAATAACCTCAGATATCAGTGACCCAAATGATTTTTCTACCAGTTAATGTCAAGGTGGACTTGTGGAAAGAAAGCTTATAAAACTGGGAGGCAATCCTCATTACAGAGATTTAAATTATATATTACCACTAATTAGGTAAGTTGATGAAACTTTTGATGCCCCAATTTCTACATCTATAAAGGGAGATTCTGATAATGTCTGTGTCTACCTTATTGGGAAGTCTTGGTGGTCAAATGTATGATTAGATGTCAGATCCTTTGAAGAACTGAAATTTTGCTTGTGGGAAGACTTGTCATGCTCATCTACTATCTACTTAATCACATGGGAAGATTCTTCTCCTGATTCCCCCTGAGATTGGGCAAGTGATGCGTTTGGACAGTGGGTTGTGGTTGAACATGAGTCACTTCCTTACCAGACCATTTAATTGCTGGTGGGAGACCCTTTAGGACTCTCTTTTCTGCTGTGGTGATTATGGAAATGTGTTTGTACAGTTTAGAGCTGTTTGGAGTACAAACACAACACAAAGAAGATAGTTATCTGGGACAGGTGCCAAGATCCACAGTGGGCTTTGAGTAAGCAAGAAATAAATGTAGACTGTGTCAGATCACTGAGGTTGTGGGGTTGTTTGTTATGACAGCATAACCTACTCTATCCGGACTGCTGTAGGTGCAAAGAAGTCAAAATTATTATTGTAGTTATTAGTCAGAAATCTTTGAGCTGTGTCCTAATATTTATCACTAATTTTCTGGTGTGCCATATTCTGACACTTAATGGATTTTAATATGACTTTTTCAACTCTTTCCTCCTATTGGATTTAACTTGGACAAGCTGCATAAGCAGTCATAACATATTGCTGGTTATAACACAAAAGGATGAAAACTAAGTTCAAGAAGTACTGTGTGATGGGTCCTCAAGCATTCATTGACGAAAGGAAGAGGAATTGGATCGTGTGCCATTAACAGTGGTTCGTGGGGCAAAATCAAATACGCTTTCAATTTTCATCTTATTGACTTTGTAAGCAGGCTTTGGCATATTTTATCACCTTCTCTGCTGTGGTTTGTCCGCCAAGAATTCATGTGCTAGAAGCTTTGTTCCCCATTGTGACCAGACTAAGAGTTGGAGGGGCCTAGCTGGAGATTCTTAGATCAGTGGGGGCACTGCCCTTAGAAGATTAAGAAAATTCTCATGGTGCTCCTGAGTTAGCTTTTCACAAGAGTGAGTTGGTATAAGAGCCTGAATTTGACTCCTACATTATTCTCTGGCTTCTCATCTTGTGCCTTAAGGCTTAACACAGAAGTCATAATTGTGATTTCTTCCTCTCTCATGTGCTTCTGCCTTTATGTTACCACCTGCAACAGGGTCCTCACCACAGCTGGCTCCATGACATTTGGAATTCCAGCTTCTGAAACTGTGAGCTAAAGAACCTTTTCTCTTTCTTTCTTTTTTTAATTGATTTTATTTTTTTAAAAAAAACCATTGGAATGCTTTACAATTCTTATTACACATATATACTACAATTTTTCATATCTCTGTTTGTATATAAAGTAGGTTGACACCCAATTCGTGTCTTCATACATGTACTTTGGATAATGATGTCCATTATATTCCACTATCCTTGCTAATCCCCTGCTTCCTCCCTTTCCCTCCCTCCCCTCTTCCCTATCTAGAATTCATCTATTCCTCCCATGCTCCCCCTCCCTACCCCACTATGAGTCAGCCTCCTTATATCAGAGAAAACATTTGGCATTTGTTTCTTTGGGATTGGCTAACTTCACTTAGCATTATCTTCTCCAATGCCATTCATTTACCTGCAAATGCCATGATTTTGTTCCCTTTTATTGCTGAGTAAAATTCCATTGTGTATATATGCCACTTTTTAAAATCCATTCATCCACTGAAGGGCATCTAGGTTGGCTCCACAGTTTAGCTACTATGAATTGTGCTGCTATAAACATTGATGTGGCTGTGTCCCTGTAGTATGCTGTTCTTGAGTCCTTTGGGTATAGTCTGAGGAGAGGGATAGCTGGGTCAAGTGGTGGTTCCATTCCCAGATTTCCAAGGAATCTCCATACTGCTTTCCATATTGGCTGCACCAATTTTCAGTCCCACCAGCAATGTATGAATGTACCATTTTCCCCACATCCTCACCGACACTTATTGTTGTTTGTCTTCATAATAGCTGTCGTTCTGACTGGAGTGAGATGAAATCTTAGAGTGGTTTTGATTTGCATTTCCCTGATTGCTAGAGATCATAAGCATTTTTTCATATATTTGTTGATTGATTGTATATCCTCTTCTGAGAAGTGTCTCTTCAGGTTCTTGGCCCATTTGTTGATTGGGTTATTTGTTTTTTTGGTGCTTAGCTTTTTGAGTTCTTTATGTAGCCTAGAGATTAGTGCTCCATCTGATGTGTGAGGGGTAAAGATTTGCTCTCAGGATGTAGGCTCTCTGTTCACCTCACAGATTGTTTCTTTTGCTGAGAAGAAACTTTTTAGTTTGATTCCATTCCATTTATTGACTCTTAGTTTTAATTCTTATGCTATAGGAGTCTTATTAAGGAAGTTGGGGCCTAATCCCACATGATACAGATTAGGACCTACTCTTTCTTCTATTAGATGCAGAGTCTGTGATTTATTCCTAGGTCCTTGATCCATTTTGAGTGAAGTTTTGTGCATGGTGAGAGATCCTTTTTTCTTTACAACAGTGTTATAAATCTGTGATATTGTGTTACTAGTAACAGAAAGTGGACTAAAACTCTCTTTTGTAGACGGTTTCCTGGACTCTAGAGTTTTCTTATTTTCCTCTTGTCTCAGTGGTCACTCCTTGGTGTTTGCTGAATCCTCCTGTTTCTTATTCTAAATGCTAGATTGCTCTACAGCTCAGATTTTGGGGGTGGAGTGGGTAGGTACCGGGGCACTTAACCACTGAGCCATATCCTCAGCCCTATTTTGTATTTTATTTAGAGACAGGGTATCACTGAGTCACTTAGTGCCTCACTATTGCTGAGACTGGCTTTGAACTCCACATCCTCCTGCCCCAGTCTTCTGAGCTGGGATTACAGGGGTGTGCCACCATGCCCTGCAAGAGCTCAGTTTTTGGACTGAGCATTTTTAATTTGAATCTCTCAGACACGTCTACTCTCTGTCTTACTATTAAATGGTTTCTTTTTATTGCTCTATACTTTTTTTTTTTTTACATAGAGAGTAGTAACCCTTTCTATCCTATATTGCTGATAATTTTCCTCATTAGTTATTAGATTTTTAGTTTATTTACAGGTTTTCATATAAGGAATTTAAATTTTTAATAAAATCCCAAATATATAATTTTTTTAAAGACTTTTGACATTAGTGTGGGATTTTGATCATTTATTCAGGTGTGAAGTAGTGTGCTTAGAATATGAGTGTGGTCTCTACATTAAAACTACTTCCATTTGTAGAACAGGGCTGTGTTGTTCATCCATCACTGTTTGGCCACGTTCTTTGGGTAATGTAGCTACATGGTGAAGGGACAAGTTACTCCAATTCATATTCTTGCTAAATTACCCTTTTTACCACAATAATTAGTCATTGCTACGTAAAAAAGAATTCCAAAATTTGGAGGTTAAAAAAAACAAACCCAGTAATCATTCATTATCTGACATGGTTTCTGTGATTCAGGAATTTGAAGTTGCTTGGCTGGGCAGTTCTGGACCAAAATCTCTCATGCAGTTTTAAACAGATATTGATCAGGCTGCAGTCATCTAATGGGTTCTGGGGATGGAGAATTTATTTCTAAGGTGGCATTTGGTGTTGGAATGTTGGTCCCTCTTTATGTAGGTTTATTCCTGGTTCTTAGCTTTCCCCAGAGAAAGTGATCCAAGAGGCCAAGGAAGAAACTCCAGTTTGACTTAGCTTCCAAAGCCACACATCATTGTTTCAATCTAATTCTAATTGTCCATGTAATTACCATCTCTGCCTCAGCATATGTGTTGAGGGTGGGGATTCCCAAAGGTCTGAATACCAGGAGGTGAATTACTGGGGGCCCTTGTGGAGGTTGGCTGCCACAGTAAGCAAAGGACATTATTTGTTTGAGATATTTTCTTAGGTATAGGAAGCTTAGAGTATTGGAATACCAACTGATGAATACTGGATTTATACAAAGTCCTATTAACTTCACACCAGCTCAACAGAAAGGAAATGGATGGATTTTTGTGTACTATTTACTCAAGTAAGGCCCCTAGGATAGAAAGTATCTGAGATTGAACTGATACAGTACCTTCTGAGGCTAACTTTGATATTTCTTGATTTTCCCACTTCTTCCATACTTCTCTGAATCCAAATATTTTAAATAAAATAAATCAGACAGGGAAAGAAAATATTTATTTATTTATTTTTATTTATTTTTTTTTAAGAGAGAGTGAGAGAGGGGAGAGAGAGAGAGAGAGAGAATTTTTAATATTTATTTTTTAGTTTTCGGCGGACACAACATCTTTGTTGGTATGTGGTGCTGAGGATCGAACCCGGGCCGCACGCATGCCAGGCAAGTGCGCTACCGCTTGAGCCACATCCCCAGCCCCGAAAGAAAATATTTAATGCAGAGAGAAATAGATGCTAGTAATAGCAATCAATACCTGCTCTAGCTGTTGAGTGCTTGCTAGGTGCTAGCTAGGAATGAGATCCTTAAGTTACATCTTATTACTTATTTATTTATGTGGTGCTGGGGATTGAACCCAGGGCCTTGTGCTTGCAAGGTAAGCATTCTACTAACTGAGCTATGTCCCCAGCCCAAGTTACATCTTATTTAGTCCTCCCAAAGGCCATTGATACAAGGTGATATTCCCTCATTTTAAATATGACAAAACTGATAGAGTAATTCATCCAAGGTCATGTAGCAAATGGTTCAGCTGAGAGTTGAACCCATGTCTGTCTCCAAACACCAAGAGTAGTTTACTATCTCTTACTGTATTCCACTGATACAACTCCCTACCTCACCCGAATAGGGTTTGGACATCAGAAAATTGAAAAACAGTGGAATTGTGTATTATTTGGAAGGATCCATGAAAGGTAAAAGATCCAGGAAAATGTAATACCAGATAGGAAAACACATTGAAACTGAAAATTGTTTTATAAACATAAGATGGCACAGTTATTAATACTAGTCAGTACAGAGAAGTAAGAAAATGAATCATGTATAATTTCTCTATTTCTTATTCAGGCAGGTTATAGCAAAGCACCTGCCCATTAATCCTTACCCTGCTAAAACAATAGCAGCCTATCCAGGTAATACATTAGAATTAATGTGTAATTAAAGAAAATTATCATCTGCTTGGCTGTGAAGTGGAAATAGCAATATTTCAAATTAATATATATATAGAGAGACCAATGAATGTTTTAGATTGGGAAAGCTTGTGAAAATGTATAATTTAGGAAGCTATCAAATCATCAGTTTTAAATTAAGGCACTAAGAGCTTTAGGTCTGTAAAACACTTTGTTCTAATGTCAATATAATGTCATATTTATCTTCAACATGAATACATTGTTATTTTTTTTGACAAACCCTATTTTAAAAAATTGGCCTTGGGATGGGGAGAGCATGTTTCTCTTGGATTTACTCCTCTCTCAACGTGTTCTTTGGTGGCACTAACACATTCATGGTGAACTGGGATGATGATCTTGAGAGTGAGGGATGATATGTAGCCCTCATTACATCACCTTGGCACCCAGCCCATAGACACGAGCAGCAAGAGCCTTGATTTCTTTGAAAAGGAGTTAGAAGAATGTGAAGAAGGTCATGGCCATCAATCTGTTATCACTCTGCTAAATAGGCTCTCTTTAAGGAGGCACATGAAACATATTTCAAAACCTCCAATGAAGGCCCCCAAATGACAATGTTCATCTTACCCCTTCCTAATGAAAGTGTGCAATCTCTGAAACAGAGCTCACAAGCACTGCGCTACCAAATTGTTTAAGAAAATGCCTTTGTTTTAAATTGTCTCAGCTAGAGTCAGCAGTTAACACATATAGTGAGGGATACATATGAAAACAAAAACCATTTTGCAGTCACATTTTATTAACTTCAAATTTTTATGCGTGGGTCAGTTCAGTTGTCATATTACTGCAGGGGTAAGAAATGGAGACTGAGCTTGAATGTCCTGTGTACAGATGCTTGTTGATTGGAAGGCAGAATTAGTCTTGAGGAGCCTGTCTCCCAGAATGCACCCTGCTATCAGTAGCTGTAGCCATGGATGTTATATTATGCCCTTGGTTTGATTTCTTTTGCCTTATTTTTAGGGTATCATTTTTTGGGGGGTGGGGTGGGTACCAGGGATTGAACTCAGGGGCACTTGACCACTGAGCCACATCTTCAGTCCTATTTTATATTTTATTTAGAGACAGGGTCTCATTGAGTTGCTTAGTACCTTCCTGTTGGCTGAGTCTGGCCTTTGAACTCGAAATTCTCCTGTTTCAGCCTCCTGAGCTGCTGGGATTACAGGTGTGCACCATTGCACCTGGGGCTATTTCTTAGGGTATCTTAAAAAAGAAATATATAGTACTTAGAATTTGAGTCCTCCAACAAGATTTCATGGATGAAATTTTATCCAGCTTTAGATGCCTGCATATGTATTTTACATAATTAAAATTCTGATGCATGTTCAAATATCTGTTTATTTATCACTATTGATTTAAACTTTTTTTTCCTGCTACACAGATTTTTAACAGTAATATTTTATGGTGGCCTCATAATTCATCAAGTTGATATGTCATAATTTAACGGTTCTCTTCCTGCGGCTGGTCACTTAGTTTGTTTCCAAAATATCCTCTGCTATAGATGATAATATAATAAACTTCTTCATTTTCCAAGGCATTGTTTTCTTAAGTGGATTTTTCAAGATGATTTAGAGAGTCAAGACCACTTTCAAGCTAGGCATGGTGGTGTATTATATACATGTGATCCTAGAGACTCCGGAGACTGAAGCAGGAGGATAACAAGTTTGAGGACTTGTGAGGTTACTCAGCAAGGCCCTCAGTAACTTAGTGAGGTTATATTTAAATAAAAAAAGGGGGGAGGGGGGCTGGGTATGTAGATCCATGGTGAAGTGCCCTGGGTTCAATCCCTAGTACCCATACAACAACAACAACAAAAACCCCACAACAACAAAACCAACCAACCTACCAACAATAACCAGATTGTTTATGATTTCCCTTCATGGGTTTGCATGGGTTTATTTTTCTGAGAGATTCTTTTTTAGAGTGTTGATTTTTGAGCATCTAATCAGCCATTTAGAGTTCACATAGTGCTGATTTGTCAGACCAAGTCGGATGACGGTAACTGTTCCAGCAGGTCCCACAGTTCACTCCATTGGTTCAGATGAAGAGGGCTCAATGGAGGGCTGCCCTGGGCAGCATTGAAGAACAAAGAACTGCAGCCATGGAAAGCCATGCCAGCACTAGGCTGAGAGGACAGAAGGAAGGACATAATGTTTTATGAGGAGCTGTAGCTGTGGACAAAGTGGAGCCCATGGGGGCTGGAGACAAGGGACTGGGGCAGGTGGGAAGCCCAGGGGCACCTCAACCTCCCTCTCCTCCTTCCCTCCAGTTTCCTGTTAGAGCCTCCCAACGGTTGACCCAAACAGACATGCCCTGGTTCAACCACAGGAACCTGGTTGACATTGTCTTCAGGGGTCACCTCCTGGGACACAGAGCAGAGCGGACTGTGCATCTAGGGCTGGTGATATGGAGGGGAAAATGGCAAACATGAGAAACAAAAAGCACCCTTGCACAACAGCGATGGAGAGTCTGTTTCAGTCTCAAGTGTGGATCCTATTTCACACCTCTTTCCTACCCAAGGCCTTAACTATTGCATTTCCTTTATTTTGAAAACTGGTCACATTGAGGGGGCTGGGGGCTTGTGAAGGAGCACTCAGTTCTAGAACAAGTCACACACCAGTGGGCTCTGTGTTCACTCCTTGGTGGCACATGCCTAAAATACTGGCAGCTCGGGAGGCTAAGGCAGGAGGGTTGTGAATTCAAAGCCAGCCTCAGCAACTTAGCAAGGCCTCACGCAACTTAGTAAGACCCTGTCTTAAAACATAAAAAAGGTCTGGGGATGTGGCTCAATGGTTAAGCACCCCTGGGTTCAGTCCCTGGGACCAAAGCCAAAATATCATCAAGTAGAACCACTGTTAGTATTGAGGGTCTTAAGAAATAATCGGAGTGGGCTGATCCCAAACATATTCATATCCAGAGACCAAATGTGCACAGAGCAGGCTGATGAAGAAAGGTTCTTTTAAGGTAAATGGTGGAAAAATCCAATCATCTCATGAAATGTGGAAGGAAATACTTGCTGAGATCAAAAGGAGCCACGCCACAGTGATTAGCACCATCTGTCTGTCCCACTGGAGCAACGGTGTGGTTCCAAGCAGAGCATCACCTAGCATGTTAATTTTATATGATTGATGTGAACACTATCAGTCTTGTAGTTTGGGTTGTGTTTATTTATGCACATTCTTTTATTTAGAGGTTAGGGCCATGGATCTAAGGATCTTGGCCCTGGTTTTATGTTTGTTGTTTTCTAACTAACTTACTGAAAATGAGAATTAGCACCAAGGAATCCAAGGCAACATTTTTTCCTTTAAAGAAGGTCTGTACATAATTGAAGTTGTATAAGTGGTGTGTGGAGGGGAGGGTGCTAATCGGGTAATTTTGGCCTTCATGTAATGATTTAAGGAAGGAAGAAAGGGAGGAAGGGAGAAAGAAAAGAACTTTAAAAAAATGCTCTCTCTAAGGACTTTATGAATCTTCACCCCAAGAATTCACGAGGTTTTGGCTGATCTAGAAGCACATATATAGGAACAGCCCTATGGTATTGGCTGATAGGATCCACTGGTTCATTTGCTTTATGCTTTTATTTATTTATTTATATTTATTTATTTATTTATTTATTTATTTATTTATTTATTTATTTATTTATTTTTGTGTGGTGCTGGGGATTGAACCCAGGGCCTTGTGCATTCGAAGAAAACACTCTACCAAATGAGCTATATCCCCAGCCCTGCTTTATGGTTTTATACCTATGGACTCTTTCCTGTGGAATCCAAGAGCTATTCTTTTTTTTTTGTCATAACCAAGCAGCATCATGAACTCTTGTATTAGCTGATTTTCTGAAGTATGAACTCCATTTGTTGAAAACATTAAAGACTATCTCTTCTTTTTAATTCTTCACTGCACTACCTCTCCAAGGTTGTGGCTCATGGCTGCAGTACTTCTTGGAGGAGACAATATATTGTTCTCTTTGTTTCTGGGGCAAACTGCCTTGTACTTATCAGCAACAGTATTTCTGTTGAGCAGAGAACATTGTCTTCTCTGTGTATAGCAGATAATTGAGATCAACACTTGGCAACTGTATGCATGTGGGAAACCCAGGTGATGGTGTGTTTGGCGTTAAGTGCCTGGGTCTGTTCTTTAGGTGGGGTTATAAAACACATTATATAATGAGGATCATATGATCCCATGAACAGGTGTGCATGCTGGAGTAACCTGGGATTCTCAACTAGGCAACAGCTTTTGTCCTTAGCAACCCACAAGAATGGAATCACTTCTAATGCTTCTGAAGTTGTGGCAGCAGGACAGTAATTATTACTGCTAGCTACTTCCTCTAATGAAGTTCATCAGACATACAGATTATATAAGTAACAGATTATAAACAATTTGCACCCAACACAGAAATGTGTTAGGCAGTTTTTCTCTGGCCAACTGACCTTTCTATTTGTTTGCTTTAGGATTACGTGAAAAGGAGCCTGAATTCCACGAGTTGGGATTCTAATTATGGTGTCGCTCCTCCCCAATGCTTTTCTCATGTCCCTCCTCACCTGCCAACCCCATTGCCCAAGTTGTCAGGAAAAGGATTAAGACCTGGTCACAAGAAGCTTCTTTGGATAATTTTCCTAGAGCCCAGAACCAACACTCAAATCAAGGAAGCCTTTGAAGTATACTTTTTCTCAGAAGTCGGTACAGGTTGAGCATCTACCAGAAAAATCTCAGGAGGGAATTGGACTTTCCCAGTCGAATATAAACTTTTCATGGCACCTCATTCCATCACCCCAAACCTCTCTATTGGCAAAATCCAGCACATCTTGGCCTACCAGTGCAGGCAGTAACTTTATAAATCACTAATCTCCCAGCCTGTTTGCTGAAGTCAAACAATACCTTGCCCCAACAAAGCCCTCCACAAACAAAGCCACGCCTGGCATCGAGTTAGGATAAGTAGATTACTTTTTAGACAGGCTGAAATTTTCAGCTGCCAAAACATTGTCTTTCCTCCCACTGGAAGACTTTTCTTTGCCCAGAGCTTCTCTTCCTCTCTCAGAGAAACCACCCTGCCTCCAGGGGCCATGGGACCCTTCCAGAAATTTCACTCTGTTAGGAAACAGGTCTACTTCCCCCAAACCCAATCACATCACCCAGTCGTGTGACAGGGAGGGGCAGGCTTAGAAAGGGTTAGGATGGGAGGGAAGAGGAGTCCTGGGGCTAGTCCAGGTAAGTAGCCCCCCCCCCAACTCCTGCCCTCCTTGAATTAAGCCAAGCACTATCATAACTCCCATTTCTAAATAACATGAGCACTTTGGTTAAAACCACCCTTCCCTGAAATATATGCTATGGTGCAGTATTTCAGTTTGAACTTTTTTTGAAATATATATAATATATTTGATGAACACAATACCTTTATTTTATTTCTTTATTTTTATGTGGTGCTGAGGATAGAACTCAGTACCTAATATGTGCTAGGCAAGCACTCTAACCCTGATCTACAATCCCAGCCCAAGTTTGAACTTCTTTACGACACAGTATAGTAGGTTTATTATTTTATACATACATTTTTAAATATCCTAATTCAATACCTGCATAATGGGGCTGAGGATGTAACTCAGTGATTGAGCACTTGCCTAGCATGCTTGAAGCCCTGGGTTCAACCCTTAGCACTACCCCCTTTCCCACCAAAAAAAAAAAAAAATGTTAAAAAAATTATTTATGTATTTACCAACTTTCCTGTTCCTTGTATGTCAAGCCTTCTGTCTAGGTTCATTTCTCTCCTTAAATATGTTCTTTAGAAATTAGTTGAGTGAAGTTCTGTTGATAGCAAGTTTGGTTTCTATTTATAAGGAAAAATCATATATTTTGTTCTCATTCTTAAAAAATAGCTTCATTGGGTACTCCAGTTACCAGTTATTTTCTCCTAGCACTGGAGAGTAACTGCTGTCTCCTGACCTCAGTTCTTGGCATTGAGAAGTCTGAAGTCTCATTGTTGATCGCTTTCCTGACTGCTTTTATAACTTTGTCATTGCTTTTGGAATTCCACAGTGTTCACTTCAATGTATCTAGATGTGGCATACTTTTTATTTCTTTTGCTTGGGATAGAGTATGTCTTCTTCCTCTTTGAATTGGTATCTTTCATCAATTTGAAAAAATTCTTGGCCATTGTATCTCAAAATTGTATCATCTCCATTCTCTGATTTTTATTCCACTCTCCCTGATTATTAGTGGCCTTTTAATATCTTCCATCTCTTTATCTCTCTCTACTTCAGTCTGATCGCTTTTTTTTCCCATAACTCTTATCAGATCAATAATACTCTTTGTGTAAATCTGAAGTTAAACCCATCCATTGAGTTTTTAATTTCAATGTTTTGTATTTTCCTTGTTGATTTCCAAAAGTAGTCTTTGGCTAGTTTGCAAATCCTCCTGGTTTTTCATTTTTTTTTATTTTTTAAGTTTCCTTTTGTTTGTTTTTAATTCCATATTTTATTACATGAAATATTTTATATACAGTAGTGTTTTATATTTGAGAATACTAAATATTTGATAATTGAAGATATAGTTCTATTGTTCATTAATTCTGCCAATACACATTTATGCTGTTTTGTTTTCTTAAGTTGAAGAATTCTTTTGAGAGCTTGTATTTGGCTAACTTTAATTTATAGCAATATTGAGAGCTTAAACTGAGAGCTTTCCTCCAGGGATTTGCATTTCTTGTGTCCTTGATCTTGGGAACAGGCCTGACCTGGGCCAGTTTTAGCAACTTTCAAGGGTCTTGGTTTACTGCACGAGTCTCAATGCTGCTGCTTCACCATGGGAAGGGCCTGATCTTCAGTCTGCTCCCAGGGCAAACCTGACTTGTATATGTGCTTGCCAATTACCATTTTTATTTTATCTTATATTTCCTAGTTTCCTGCTTTTCTCCCCTTCCCTTTTCTCTCTCTCCCTTCCATGTGTGTATATATGTATGTGTGTGTAGGAATACGTGTGTGTGAACTTTTAAAATTTTTGGTGCTAGGGATTGAACACAGGGCCTTGTTCATGGTAAGCATGTGTTCCACCACTGAGCTACACCCCTAGGCCCTATGTATACACTTTCTTGGGACATTTTCTTTACATTTTATTTTGTGGTCAGAAATGCATGATAAAGTCTGCTTATTGTATTTATACAGGAACTTCCTCTATCATAGCAGTAGGGCCTTGCAGATTATGGGGCTAGAAGCAGAAAAGTTCATCTCTAGAGAGGATGTCCAGTTCCTCTCTCCTTTCAGTTACACTGGCTTGTACTTGAGTGTAGGCTGAGCCCTCTTGGTTGACAGAATATAATGTTGCCCTACAACCCCACATTTCACCTTTACCTTGTGGTCTTGAGGTTGTTGGCCAGAGGCGTGTCTTCAAACTATAGTTCTGCCTAGGTAACTGATTGTTTTTAAAATTTTTATTTATGTTTTTTCAAAGATGAGGTGAATTTATGATACCTTCTACAGCAAGGAGTTTTGTTGTTTCATGTCATGTATTTTAAAATTCCGAGCGGTTGCTGTAGCTGGCTGTTTTCTAAAAAATAAATTATACATTTTACTCAGGTATTTAATTCCTTTAAAAGATATGTTCTTAACAAACACATATCATTCATATTATTTCTTTATTTTAAAAATTACAACCTACTACCTTTAAAATCTTTTTGCTCTTTCCACTTGGATATAATATTGCTGTCCTATGCTTCTTGAAAAATCAGGATTGTGTCTTATATTTCTTATTCTACCTGCTCATTCCTACCATATGTAAGTTTCTTTGGAATTAAATTGCGTTTTCCAGATGACTTAACAGAGGCATGAGACTAGCATTTGGAGGTGTTTTTTTTTTGGGGGGGGGTAGCATTTGAAATCTCCTGTAGATTATTCTTAATAGTAGAGCTGTTTGTTTGGTTCATGTTGTATATTCACATCATGGACTTCAAGGGTACTTTCTGAAAACTGTCCTTGTCCTGGTTCTGTTATGGCTGCTGCATCTCTGCCCACTATCTTGGGCAGCCACTGTAATTAATGGAGAGAGTCTCCAAAGGATGGAGAGTGGAGATAGAAGTGGGTTTTATTTGGTGCTAATCAAGGCAATCTTCGCCTCCTCTGCCTAGAAATTGTTGAAAGGAATATGTCAGGCACTTGGTAATTTCTGTTGAATAGTGGCTAGAGGGTCTTTGAATGTGAAGCATTTCCTGAATGTTCTCTTTTTAAAACTAACCTTTCAAAACAAGTCAAAATTTCATAGAGCAATTACAGAGCCTTTTGTATCAACCAAATTGCAACAGGATGCATTGTGAAAGGCTGTGCATCTATTTGTTGCTCAAGTGCATAAGGATGAGCCGATGAAGACTGTATCACCTGCCTTTTATTTTTGTTTGAGAGACTGTTCTATTTTTAATCCTGCATGGTGTTCTGATCCCCTTGATTGTATACAAGAAGAAAATCTGATGAGAATTATGTAGGCCACCTGCCTTACTTAACCTTATGAATGAGAGAAAGAGAACTCACCTGGGGAATCTTATCTCTTTTCTGATGAAAATGATGAATTATCTCTGATTAGTTGCAATGCAATGTGGGGTAGGTAAATAGCAAAGGGCAAATGGAATTTTGGAGGTCAGTTGCATGCTTCCTAAAACTGCAGTTAGACGATGTCCTTCAAACAC
Organism: Urocitellus parryii; assembly: GCF_045843805.1. Classification (NCBI taxonomy): domain Eukaryota; kingdom Metazoa; phylum Chordata; class Mammalia; order Rodentia; family Sciuridae; genus Urocitellus; species Urocitellus parryii. The sequence goes on from NC_135531.1 coordinate 204,405,185, forward strand.
AAGGAGATTGCCTGCTGATTATCTATCAGGGATGTGCAAGGCAAGAACAAGCAAATCCTTATTTTCGGGGAAGTTTCTGAAAAAGCCATCACTTCTAAGATCCAAGTAAGAAAAAAAGCTCTAACAGCCATAACAGGTGAAATTACTAGAGTAGAAGCAATTTTAAAAGCTTGAGATGAACAATATACAAAATGTAGCAATCAGGATGTCACTTGGGAGTGCGGCCTGAAGGGATTAGGACAAGTGCTGGGCCTGGACTGCCCTTACATAAATGCTGTGACCCCAGAACCAGCATTCAAACTCTCTATCTGGAAATCTTGTCTTTGGGAAGGACGTAGTGAAATTCTTCCTACAGAAGCATATATGATTAGTAGGCTGTGTGGCTTTCCTCATTTTGGCTTTATGTAGACATCATCTTTAAGTCAGTGGAATGGAGCTCCAATGGCGAAATAGTGAGTGTATCTACTACCCATGGGAAGGGGTGATGTGCAGAGTGCAGTCTAGGGGCACAGGCCTTCCCTATGATGTTGGCCGCATCCCCAGCTGGTGGTGCTCATGATAGAATAGACAAGAAGCACAGTGGACTTTTTCCAGCTTTCTTGGTGGGGTTTTGTTCACAGAGTAGAGACTGCACAGATGTTCCTTCACTGGATGACGGGGTTAAGCCCAGGGAAAGCCATCATAATCTGAAAATATCTTAAGCTGAAAATTAGTTTAATATACCTAACCTACCAAATACATGAGCGACACAGTCCATCGTAGGGTCTCAGTTTTTTCTCCTGGTGATGGTGTGGTAGACGGGGCGCTACTGTTAGCTGCTGCTGCCCAGGATCACAAGAGAATATCCTGCCACATTTTGCTAGCCCAGGAAAAGTTCAGAATTCAAAACTGAAAGTGTGGTTTCAACCGAATGCAAATCATATTCACATTTCATTAAGTTGAAAAGTCGTACGTAGAACCTCATGGCAAGGCAAAGCCTCCTGGCTAAGCAGTCATCTCTGCACTGTTCATGCCTAGCTCAATGCCTGGTGGCTCAGGTATTGCTCTTCAGTGGCTTGACCTGCCAACAGGGCCAGCGTGTCTAAGAGGTGTGAGGATGCTGAGCACCAACATTGCCAACTTCTTTATTTTGCCGTTGTCTCAGTCCTTCTTGATACCATTTTTCCTTTTGTGATAAAAGTGGCTTCCTTATTTCTTGATTTTGTTTTTTCTTGCTCTCCAAGACTCTGCTTCTGTTCCATCCTCCACCTTTGGTCCAGAGCTGGAGGGCTGCTGGCCTTGAGCTCAAGGGTAGTGGGTGTAACCTCTTCCTCCCCACATGCTGCTCCTACAGGCCAACTGGGCAGGACTCTTGAGTGGCAGCTCTTCTTTCCCCACATTTAAGATCAGCCCATGTTTTTTTTTTTTTTTTTTTTTTTTTCTGCCTTGGATTTACTCTGGATGCAGCCAGCAGCTTTGTTCCACCATGAGATTATTGCTGAGGACAGTTTTGCTGCCCTATTGATTATCTCCACTACGAAAATGACAAGTTTCCAAATGTATTGCTTTGTGTTGTCCTAGGAAAAAAAGTCTTCAATGTCCTTTCAAGGGAAGGAGAAGGAGGGGTGAACATTGTTTTAATTTGGACATCAGAGTGTCTTGGTTTGTGTCCTATAGCCGGACCATAATGAGTCTTCAGTTGGACAAGCATCCATGGGGTAATACATCAGAGAGGGACCAAACTCAGTCATCCATATTAGGTACCTTGTACATTCTGTTTTACTCCTGGAGGTCAAGTTCAAGGTGCTTGCTCAAAACCACAGTTTTCTGCATCTGAAAGAAGGTATCAGTCCTGGTTCCACTGAATTATAGGAGAGGGGGAGAGGTAATTGACTTTTTTCCTCCCAGTTTCTGCTGACATGGAAAATCTGCATCCACTACCAGATCTTTCCACTTGGGGACAAGAGGATGCTGTGCAAAATTTGGGTCTTTGTTTTTATCTAGTTTGTGGCTAAGAGAGGTTATTAAGCCTAAGGACCTCTACAACTGGTCCCCACTCTTAAACCTCCTACTTACTTAAAAGCCTTTTATCCCAAATGTCTACAACACCCATCATAATGATACCTTTCCATGTTCATTTGTTTGGATACGCCACACTTCTGCCCGCCATTGGCAACCCTCCTGGACGAGGCTGCTTTTGTTAATCACATGGTTGTTATGAGTATTAGGTTCACAAGTGGATGCAGAGGAGATATTTTGATTGAAGTGTAGATCCTCACCACATGAGCTACTCATGCTTAGCAAAAATATAGCTAACAGTTGTGATCTAGAGTTTCATTAATCTCAGGGATTATGCTGCTCTCATCAGTTAAATACCATGGTTTTGTTATCTTCCTCTAACCGTAACAACTTTTTATGGAAGAATGTTCAACACAAAGCTGTATCTTAGACTGTTTGGACATGAAGGCTGTTGTGGATCTTAATTTGTGATCCTGAATTCATTTACTCTCTCACTCTTTTACGTTACAGCTTTCTTAATGTTGTCAATATGAAAGTGCTTCAGATAGCTTTGAGTTCTAATCTTGTGGTTCTGTTCACTGAAGATAAGCAGCAATTTCTCTCTCTCTCTCTCTCTTTTTTTTTTTTTGGTATGGGTCACTAATAGGTCTAAATAACCTCCTTAGTTCTATTTGGCAGGACCATCTGAGAAGAGATGAAAAAGAGGGAGGAAAAGACAAAGAGTGAGAAAATGTGAGAAAAATAAAAGAGGAGGGAGAGAAGAAAAGGGAAGCAATTTGGGGAAGGAAATAGAGACCACTAGTAACTTCAGACTACATGTCTCCTGCATAAGAATTTATAAGCCCTGGGCTAGAAAGGGCCCACCTCAGGCCTTCGTGGGGGGCCCAAATGGCTACTAAGGCCACCTCTTTCCTCCCTAAATTTTATAATCAAAGGATGGGAACGTTGTGAAAAGGCGACCCCAGGGCTGGAATTCCTGAGTTGGTCTCCCATGTGACTTGAACATTTACACCGAAGATAATTCAGCTCAGGACTGCCTTTTCTAGATGCAGAGACTTAGTTCAGTCAAGGCCGTGTTGCATAGAATCAAATAAGATAGGGCCAATGAGTTTCAACCATTGTGTGTTTAAAGAAGAGCCGTGCCTAGAATGAAGGTCATTTTTCCAAGTCTTGCAAACTTTAGTTTCCCAGAGCCATGCCTGTCTTCTGTGTGCAACTAGTGGACGTGGCGGTGATGGAACTCAGGCAGCCTGTGCCGCCTGACACTCAAAGGCTGACATGGAAAGGCACTCTCCCTCCATGTACCATGATTTGTTTGGGCGAAAGGAAAGGGACTTAGAAAAGGTACATAGGTTAATAACGAGTTGAACATGATTCCATGTGTTTTTTCCTCCAGGGAAAGGGTTGGATACAGCTCAATATCTCAATCTCTGGCAGCTCCAGTGAGCACTGGGGAAAGCCCATGTTTTGGCTGCCTATCTTTTTCTGCACACGGAAATGAATTCCTTGGCAGCTACACACCTAGGAGGAGAAAGGCTTTGAAACCCTTTGAGAGCTGCTTAGCCAGGAGAGTTACTGCTGAAGCCTTGGACGACTTATTTCCATCTTACAGATGTGCAGTTTGCTAACTGCACTTGGCCCTGCCCCATTAAATTAGCCTCCACTCTCAGTAGCTTGTTGAAAGAATTGCAAGGCTCTGCTTCATTGCCCCTTGGAAGACAGTTTAGTAGAACTCTTTGTTAGCAAGTGCCAGGATAGAATACTCAGGCTTGGAATTAAGCCTGCTCAATCCCCTCAGCTTCTGTGGACTAATGTTTTTATTTATGTATATATTTAATTTTTTTGTCCAATGGTACATTCCATTGTAGGGATAGACCAAGAGCAATTATGGATCAGGAAATATACTGCTTATTGAGTTACACTTTCTAGCTCTCTTTTTACTGGGTTCTGGAACCCCAATGACTTAGTGGATCAAAAAATCTCCTTTCTATGCCCATCTGGGTTGTTTTCTCTTTAGGCAAAGTTAACAAAATTTAAAGGGTCCTATAATGACTCATTCAAGAAGGTGAATGCTTTTGGAGAGATTCTGAACTGCAGAGGAGTCTTGATGAAATGGGGCTGTGAGGAAGGGTTAATAAGGCCCAGGGATGCAGTGTCATTAATAATTGTTGGGCCTTATGCATTTCCTCCATTCCATTGCCCTAGATGCTGGGAAGGGTGTCAGTATAAATTTGTCTCATTTCTAGTTTGCACTGTTGTTGATTTCTCCTTCTGTAGAAAAACTCTTGGAGAACATTTTAAGAACCATACATTTTAAGAGTGTCAGAGGGGCTGGGGTTGATTGTGGCTCAGTGGCAGAGCGCTCGCCTCACATGTGTGAGGCCCTAGGTTCGATCCTCAGCACCATATAAAAATAAATAGATAAAATAAAGGTAAAAAAAATAAAGAGTGTCAGAAGCACTAAGCCAAAACACCTTCAAATATTGGTCTGTGAGATGTGATTCTAGATGTTTCCTTATAGGATTAGCAGAACTTCTTAGGAATTTGCATCAGTCAGCTTTGATTTTGGGTGCTCCTCTTTGCAAGAATCAGGAAGAAGAGAAGCTTGGGCTCTTTTTTTTTTTTTTTTTACCTTCAGTGTGCTTCGGTTTTAGTATTTTAGGGTGGAGATGCAAGGATTGAATGTGAATGAAGAGTAAAATTTTTAAAAATTAATACGGCAAATATTTACTAAATGTCCACTTGGTGCTAGATGTTGGCAGGAGAGTGATGGACAGACATAGCCCTTGCTTTCTGGGGCATATGATAGGTTGAGGGAGGAGGTGTTCCTGGTGGTAAGCACTGTGCTCTGCAAAAATGAAGGAAGGAAGGAAGGGAGAAGGAAGAGAGGGAGGAGGAGAGGAAGCCAGAAAGAGCAGAACAAAAGCAAGGAAGAGGGATGAGTGCTATTTGGAAGAAACGTGTAAAGGCCTTTCTGATAGGGGACATTTCAGCACAGACACGAAGAAAGGAGGCAGAGAGCCCCGAGGGTGGAAAAGGTTGGGGCAGAGAGTACAGTGAGGATGTAGTCGGCCCCTCCTGCAGCTCTTCCTGAAGGCCCATCTCATAACCCTTGTTGATTCCGATGTATAAATTGGATGTTATCTTTTACCATGGTTTTATGAAGCAGCTGCTATTAAGTAAGAATTATGCATAGAATGCACTTTATTTAAGCAGTTGTTGTCATTGTTGAGCACCGTATTCATCATATTTCTATTAAGTGGAATTCTTTTTAGAAAGCCACAAAAAAAAGCTCCAACCTACTAAACTCTTCATTGCTTCAAAGGTATTTGTAGGTACAGAAAACTATTCCTGGGGGGATGGGAATGCTTACATAAATGCAGAGTTGTTTTACTGCCTCTGCAGTTCAGATCACTGGAGTATTTGTCTGAAAGAAAAGCAGGTTTGCTTGGGGATAGATTCGAATCAATGATATAACTTGAAACTATGCCAGCAACCCCATTCTCTCAGAGTATATGATGTGGCAGAAGGAAAAGTTGGTGTATAAGGAGTCAAATGAATGCACTGACTTTGCATTAGCTGAATCTGGAAGTAAGCCAGGGTCCATCTTGAAACCACATAGCCAGGTAGAAGGGTCAGTCACTATCTACCAGCCCAGTGCTACTCCACCGAGGTCCTTGGGGTTGGCATGCTGGAATAAATGGTAGTGAAGCCGACAAAGTTTTGAGAATATGCTAAATTAATAAAATATCTTAATACTTTTGAACCAAAATTATTTAGGAATCATGGAAAATATTTCTGGTAACTATCAACTCTTAAAAGATTACTATCGGTTATATCTTATTTTCCCAGGGTTCCTTGGAATGCCTGATGTTTCCTGTTTTTCATAATTTTTGAAAATTCAGTTAGGTGAAAGAGTATTGGATAGCAAGTGTTCTCTCTCTGAATAAATATGAATTTTCCCAAAAGGTTTAACTTTTTTTTTTTTTTTTTTTTTTTTTTTTTTAAAGACAGGGTTTTTCTATGTTGCTCAGACTGGCCTTGAACTCATAGGCTCAAGTGATTTTCCCACCTTAGCTTCTTAAGTACCTGGGACCATGGGTATGCACCACCATGCCAGGCTAGGAGGTTTAAAGCATTTTAAAAGAAAAAAATAAGAAACATTAGAAGTCAAATGAGAGATAATTTACCAAGAACCAGAGCCAGTGCCTTATGTCATTTTATGGGGATACCCTCCTTGATTCTCCCTGTCATCCCACTTTTCTTCAGGCAGAGTGGGGACTCTTTTTCTGGGCTCCCAGAGTATTCTGTGTATATCTCAGTCACAGTAATGACTAGCTGTTAATTTAGTATCTTTCTGAAAGGCTGGCACTGTGTCCTTGAGCTCACAATCACCAGCACTTTGCACAGTGCTGGCTCTCGATATTCTTGGTCCTTGTTAGCATCTTAGCAGATTCACTGTCAGAACTTTTCTCAGATGGTAATGTGTCCATGAGCAGTCTTATTTTATGCTACTGGATTTTGTTTTTCTGTTTGCAATTATCTAATAGATATTCTACTGAAAGATTTTACCGGACTCTCAGACTGAGGCATTAGGTAACGTGTGTGAATTAAGGAAAAACCTCCAATAGCAAGCCCATGGCAAGGGCACCTCCTTAGCAGGGTGTGGCTCCTCCAGATTCTTCAGAGGCATCTGCCCTTGATGACTTATAGGCTTTATGAGAAAATAATTGCTTTGTGAAGATGAATGTGAATACAGGTGAGGATCAGCTAATATCTGCTTAATTAAAAAATGTTTTTTAACAGGCTTCTTCTGCAAAGAGGGCACAGAGTTAAGAAATACAAAGACTTTCTTACTGAGGAAAAGAAGATTAATTGAGTTTTGCTGTGTGTGTTTGGGTTCAGAGAAAGAAAGAGAGACGGGAAAATGAAAAATCCTTTGATCTAGCAGGGACAATTCTTTAAATGTTTCAATGGTATATTTTCTTTTAAGTTAGATGATAAATTAGTAGAGAAAGGTGGTGAGTGATTACATCTTCTGAATCCCAAGACTTCTAAGGAGAAGGGGAAGGAAACAAATATTTGTTAAGCATCTGCTATTTTTTAGGCATTGTATAAAGAGTTTTAGTTTTTTTTTTTTTTTTTTCTTGAACTGTTATGGTAATCCTCTGAGTCAGGAGAAACTGGATCAGCCAGATTAAGTACATCGTTGGGACCATGTGATTAGTGTGTATGTCAAAGCCAGGAGTGTCTCCACTTGGGTGTGTTCCAGAGCCCAGCCTCCTGTCTTTATTTTATTTTAAAAATAGTTCAGTGGCTTCCTACCTGCATGTAAGGAACCCAAAGAAGCTTCAGAGTTATTGCAAAGGATTCATGTAAAGCACATCTGTCATTTTCTATATATATGAAAATGTATGTCTCCCAAATATATGTGTCCCTTATTTTAAAAATATGTTGTTATTCTGGGATTTGCCAATTACAAATTTGCTTGAAAACATTACACCTAAAATATAATCTGAATCTTGGCACGGTGGTGCATATCTATAACCCCAGCAGCTCAGGAGGCTGAGGCAGTAGGATTTTGAGTTCAAAGCCAGCCTCAGCAACTTACTGAGGCCCTAAGCAACTTAGTGAGAGCCTGTGTCAAACTAAAAAATAATAAGGGCTGGGCATGTGGCTCAGAGGTTAAGTGCACCTGGGTTCAATACGTGGTACTAAAAATCAATAAAGCAAAATATAATCTGAAGAAGAGTAGCAATTTTTGTATATTTTATGTGAGGTAACTCATGTGCTGAGAACCAAACTTTGTAGAGCAGATGCTTAATAAATATTGTGTATGTGAGAGTGAGATAGCCGGTAGAGTCTTTTAAATATGCCATGATCTATTTAACCAAATTTCTAGTAATAAGCATTAAAATTGTTCCTATTTTTCATAAATAACACTTGTAGGTATTTATGCATGTATAACAATAAGCTCCTATACATTTATCTTTACAGTTTATAAAGAAATATTCTATTATTTTGTTATAACAGATCCTGGATCTAGACTTGCTAGGGGTAAGCAATATCTATTCAAACTCAAGTATAGTCTCTCTGGGGCAGTTTGCATCGCATGTGAGAATGTCTGTTTCACCTCATCCTGACCAGATGTAGGGAGTGATCGTTTACTCTTTATAAATTATCTTTAAATTCCAAAATTCAGAAGGCTTTTTGCCTCCTCTAAGTTTCTATTTATCTTACTGAGTAACCAGGACAATGTGGAGTTTTTTCTTTCCTCCTGGATCTACAGAGTATGTGTGGTGATATTATTTAATGAAATTAGTCTTTGAAACCCCATCATTTTGTTTCTCTCTGGTACTCTGTGTACCCCTGTTTGAATACATGACTATGTCTCTTGTCATTGGTAACCATGTGCCTAGGGAGAAAAAAGAAGTCTAGAATTAGTTGCACACCTTAGCAAGTGGAGTCTGATCACTTCCTGAGAAACCATGAATGCATTTCTAATCCAAATTCAACTCTGTGGGAGTTGCCCACCACTGGGAATATGTGACCTTCTTCCAGTTCAGGCCAGCTAGTATGAATGAATGAGTCCCTACAGCATATTCATGTTGGCTGGGAAGAATGCAGAGAAGAAGCTACACCTTGATCTTTGCCACATAAGCAGGTCTGTAGAAGGGACCATCCTTGTGTGACCAATAGATCTTTCCACTTGGCAAATAAAGCAAAGAGCTCTGGCCTTTTGCATGGCTTTCAGTAGAGGATTTTAAGAATGTACTGAGGCATGGGCTCAATGCGGTCCCAACAATGTTAGTAGTACTGCATCTTCTAAATCAAGTTCTTTTCTATACATATATGGAAAATGTGCAAGCCAGGATATTCCTCTGTTTGCTCTGGTTACCAAGAAGTTCAGAAGCCAAGTGTAATTTGTAATAATCAATTCATTCATTTATTCGACAAACATACATGGAGGCCCATTACATGTAAGCGCCATCAAAAGTGCTGGCAATTCTGAGCTCAAGGACCCAGCCTTCCAGCAAGGTGGTTTGGGTTCCAGCTCAGGAAGGAATGGTTTATTGCTCCCTAGATCTCCTTGCTTTGCTTGCTTGCCCTGGAGCCGGTGAGCCCTCCTTTCCCATGGAACATAACCCCTTCTCCCCTAAACTTATTAGCACTAGAAAGAAGGCAGCTCACTTTCCTCTCAGGTATAGACAAAGGCTCTGTTGTCCACGGGTGAAGGGCCTTTGGTGACTAGATTAGCCCACAGCCTGGTCTGTGCCACTTTTCAGATGGAGACCAGCAGATATCATCTGCCGCCTCATTAGGCTGACACTCTTCTTGCCCTCTCTTGTAATAATGTCCCTGAAGCACTTAATAATTTTAGGTAAATGCTGGAAGCATACACTTCAGAAGTAACCCAGGGGTCAGCGGCAACAGATGCTCAAAAAGGCCATTGTTTCTTTGCTCCCTAGTTTGCTTAAAATCTAACAGGCAAAGGAGGTGTAGTGATTAGGCAATTTTAAGTTGTAGAAGAAGAGCAGAACTTGCAGCAGTAGGGTAACTTTAAAAAAAAATCTCATTTGATTTCACAGTTTTTCGAAATCAAGGGGACAGTGAAATAAATTGGATGGTTGCCATGGGATTCAATAAGAGAGATTGCTTACTCTAGAGAAGAGAAAGCAAAGAGGGGCCCTCAAGTCTTTGGAGATATATAATATGGACACTATTTCCAAACTGATCTCCATTTCCAGTGACAAGGGGGAGATGCATGTCTTGTTTTGATTCAAGGAGGAAATAGTTTAGACTGTGAGAAGAATTTCCAGACTACAGACTGGAAAAGCCCATGAGTATGGAGTGTGCTAAAGGTTCACAGTTTTTTAATTTGTTTCTTTTTTTTTGGTCTGTTAATATAGTAGATGGTTATTTTCTTTATCAGAATTGTATTCCAGAAATAATTCATTGGGCTGACAGGAGGCTATGTGCCAATTCACAAAAATACATAACTGCTGTCAGGGGATCCTATGGATGTGACAGGAAGTGAACAGCAGCTCTGGATTCTCTGGGTAATAGCCATGGTGGGGAGGGGCCAGGGCAGCGCGCCGGGGCAGTGGAGCACTGGGCTTGCTGCCCAAAGCAAACACCAGCCTCTCTGTGGGTCAGAGCTGGGGAGGTGAAGGCCATGGGTGAGCTTGTGACTCATGCTTAGCAGGACGGGGGGCTCCCATAAAGAACCAAAGTGTTGGGGGTGCTGACCTCAGAGCAGATCTGTCTGGAAGTGGCGGGTGGTGAGGCTTCTTTCTGTCCTGATGATTCTGACATAGGTCAGTGCTGTTTCTCTGGTCAGGGAGGCTCAGAGAAGACAAGCAGGAGAAGTCCCACAGCAAGCCGAAGTGGACAAGGGTCCAGGTGTCCATCCACAGCACAGGGGCAAACTGAATCCTGGGTCTTCTGAGTCTGGCTAGATCTGAATCACACCTGCAAGACCACTAGGGCTGAGGTCCTTCTCCTACTCCTGGATCAGATAACTCCTGTAAACTTATCTTCGCTTTTAGGACACTTCTGTAGCCTGGGTGGGTTATTCTCTGTACTGTCTGAAATAGTTTTTTTTTTTTTTTTTTTTTTTACTTTCATGATTGGGTTACCAAGAAAATAAATGCCTTTTCTGAACATTAAGGTAACACATTAGCTTGGTGAATTTCAACACAATTCAACATCATGACAAAAGTTCTTTCTCCATCCTTAACTCCTTTATCCAGAAAGAACTTTTTCCCATTTGTTCTTTGACACTAGCTGGGTGTAAGAGATGAGAGAAAGCTGCATTTTGAAAAAAATAATAGAGCAGGGGTTTGGCTAACACTTAAAAGAAAATTATGCTATAGATTCCTCATCTGAAAATTTTATTTTATTTTTGGGGACAATTATTTTTTTAGTGCCTTCGAGGTATTGGTAGATCGTGGCTATGTGGGGAGGGAATATTCCAGAAAACAAGAAGAGTATGTGCCAAGGTCCTGTGTCAAGGCCAGAGTGTGTTTGGTGTCTCCATGTGGAGTAGGGAGAGGAAGGAGATCAGAGAGGTAGCAGGGTTCATCAGGTTGGTATAGCATGAAAGGAAGCCATCTTCCACTTCTCCCACCCTGTAGATTTTAACTGAGTATCTTTACCAAATAGGTAAAGTTCATTACCTGTGCCAGACAGGTAATGAACTTCTTGAAAATCTTGTTGAATGGGTTTGCTGGCTTGACTGCAGACGTGTTAGCCCTGACAGGTCACCAATATAGGACTTTGGAGGAAACATGCAGAGGAATTTGATATTTCTTCAATAAGTCACTGGACACTTCATCGGATTTAGATGTTGTATTTTAAATGAATAAAGAAAATGACCAGAGGCCTTTTTTATTTCTTATTTGAATAGTAATTCATGAATGTGGAATGTGCAAGTTTTCCATCAAATTATTCAGTGAAAGTAGGTCTCTCTTGTCTCCCTGAACTTCTTTCCAGAAGCAATTAATGTTAGCTAAGTCTTGGGTATGTTTCTAGATGTAAGTACTCCTCTCCTTATAAAATATTAAGATGGTGACTAACCCACGGTGCTGCGCCTTGCATAACTTGGAGCTTTTCCATGTCGAAAAACACGGGGTTCTCTCATTCTTGTTAATATTCAGCTATATGCAAAAAGTACAATTTAATCATTTCCGTATCGACACACGTATCTTTTAGTATAATAAATATACTTTTCTATAGTATATACAAAATACTTTTGTGTCTTTTACTATCATAACAAATACTAGGTGAAAAATTCATGCATGTTTTAGTCAGCTTTTTTGCTGTTGTGACTAAAAGACCTGACCAGAACAGTTTAGAGCAGGGAAAGTTTATTTGAGGGCTCACGATTTCAGAGTTCTCAGTCCATAGACAGCAAGTGTCCATTCCTCAGGACTTGAGATGAGGCAGAACAACATAGTGGAAGAGTGTGGTAGAGGGAAGCAGCTCACATGATGATCAGAAAGCAGAGAGAGAGTTTACTCTCCAGATACCAAATATATACCCCAAAGCCTGCCCCCAGTTCCACCTCCTCCAGCCATAACCTACCACTTCAATTACCACTCAGTTAATCCCATCAGGGGATTAATTCCCTGGTTGGGTGAAGGTTCTCACAACCCAATCATTTATTCTCTAATCTTCTTGCACTGTCTCACACATGAGCTTTTGGGGGACACCTTATATCCAAACCATAAGAATGCATATTCTTCTTTTTGCACATTTGTAAATGTAGCTATAGGGAAGTTTTCTAGAAAGGTATCAGAAACAATGAGGAAATGTTTGTTTTAAATTTTGGTAGACACTGTTGAATTATATTAATTTACACTCCCATCTTGACAGAGCCTTGTTTTCTTTCATCCTCACCGCTAGCGTTACTGTTTAATCATATTGGCAATAAAATTGAAAAATGCTATTTTGTTCTAGTTTGAATTGTTTTTAGAGTGAAATTGATTTCAGAGATTAATATTATCGCACTTTGGTAAAGAAATGTTTTCTGTGTGACCCTACTTCTTTGGAATTTGTTGGGACTTTTTGGAAAATAGAACATGGTTAATTTTATAAATATTTCTGTGTACTTAAAACAAAGAATGTAAATCCAGTTCCTAGGCAGTATATTTTTTTATATGTTTCTAGATGAATCTTACTGGTCAAGCCATTTCCATTATCTGTATCCCTATTCATTTTTATCTGTATCTTTTCTCAGGTCACTTGTCTCAGAAGAGGACTTCTTATATTCTGACTATAGGTTTTTTCCATTTTTCCTTACTATTGACAGCTTTCCCTTTGTAGGCCATATTGTGAGGGACATTATAGTTATTTCCTCTTGGTGCATTGTCAGCATGAATTATTTCTTTTTGTTTTTGATATTATACCAGCTATTCTTTTTTCTTTTTCTTTTTTTTTTAAGTTAGTGCGTTAGGAAGTTTCTGTTACTGTAACAAAATATCTAAGACAATCAAATTAAAAATAAGAAAGGTTTGTTTCGGCTCATGGTTTCAGAGTTTTCAGTCCATAGTCAGTTGGTCCCACTGCTTTGATCCTGTGGCGAGTCAGTTTATGATGTCAGGGCGTGCATGGTAGAATAAAACTGCTACCTTATGGTATTTGGGAAACAAGAAAAGAGAAATGGGGCCGAGGCAGTCTCAATATTCCCTTTAAGGGCGAGTTCCCAATAACCTAACTTCTCTCACAAGCCCCACCTCCCAAAGGTTTCCACTACCTCCCAACAGTGTCACAGGCTGGGGACCAAACTGTTGGTGTTTGGTGTATCTTTTTTATTTTCGTTATTCTTTATATATTTTGAATCATTTTGTTCTGTTCTAGAAATGTCATTTGAAAATTGTATGCTAATGAATCAGATTTGTGAACCCATTCAGCATTGGATATTCTAACAAGTGAATTTAATATGTATGTAGTTTTTAAATTACTAATGTATTTGAATTTATCTCTCCCAGTCTGTTTTGGTGTATAAAATCTTCTCTTTTTTTTTTTTGGCATGAAAATATTTCCTGCTATTGAAAATAATTCTCTTGGATTATCAAATTTTCTCTTAATCTTTCTTTTCCCTCTGGGCCTATATTAGTTGCCTAAAGTTACTGTAACGAAGTCATACAAGCTGGCTGCTGGCTCAGAACAACAGGGATTTATTTTCTCAGAGTTCTGGAAGTTAGAAGTCAAGATGTCAACAGGGCTGTGTTTCCTCTAAAGCCTGAAGAGAAATCCCTCTTTGCCTCTTCCTGACTTCTAGTGGTTGCAGGTAATCTTTGGCATTCCGGGGCTGTAGTTGTGTAACTCCAGTACCATCAGTACAGTAAGTTTGTAGCTGCTGGAGGGAGAGGAAATCCCCACACCTGCAGGGCTGTAACAATTAACTGATTTCTTAACGTCCAGATTTGGTGCTAAAATTTACCCTATAGACTCCTGTATGCTCAACCCTGCTGTGTGTCAGAAATTCCTGTAAACTTTTGAAAAATACTGTTGTTCTGGCCCCCATTCATATCTTTTCAACTTTTCCATAAGTCTATAAAGTGAAAAGTTTATTAATTTAAAAAAATAAGGACAGCTCCTGAATAATATAACTCTAACTCATAATCAAGCAGAGGAGGGAAAGGTAAGTTTTTAAAAATATATTTAGTCAGCCCCAAAGAAGGTAGGGAATAAGAAAAGCATGTCTGTTGATACACATGGTACACAGCAAGCATGAAAGATAGCAGCAAAAATAAGGATAGGGTTTTAGGTATGTAGACCCTTTGCCTAATTTAATAGTTGGCTTCTGATCTTGACTTTTATCACTTATAGGCCAAGCAGCTTATCAGACCCTCAGTGTATGTGTGAACCAGCTCCTGGAGGAGCAAGATGGCCATCCCCAGGGACCAACTTCATGGGTCCCAGACCCAGCACAACACTGCAGACTGCAGGTGCTTAGTGTGCATTTGTCTTGATTGTCTCCTGCAGTGGACCAGAACCAGGGTGCCCAACAAAATGACCTGAAAAGATAGTAGTGGCCTCCCACATACTCCACACTCGATTCTTGCTTTTTTTTTTTTTTTGAAAATTTTTTTAGTTGTTGATGGACCTTTGTTTTATTTGCTTACTTATATGTGGTGCTAGGAATCGAACTCAATGCCTCACACGTACAAGGCAAGTGCCCTGCCACTGAGCTACAACTCCAGCCCTTCATTTCCTGCTTTTATCAGCATCTTACATTAGTAAGGTAGTTTTGTCACCATTAAAAAGCTAATTATGATACATTATTATTAACTAACATCCATACTGACTCAATGTTCCTCATTTTCCCCCAACAACCCTTTATTTGTCCCAGGACTCCATCAGGGATACTTTGTTACATTTATGGACTACCATCTGTTTTTTAGTATTCATAAATCCATTTACTTTCCTGCAGAGTTTAAGTAAGTTGGTAGTTTTCTATTTTATAAGATAAGAAAGTTAAAATACTTTGATGTCCCCCTTTTTTTTACCATCCCAGTTTCTTGATTAGTGGTTGTAAATTTTGGTTCCAACTGGTGTTCAGGACTCTAAATGCCAATGAGTGTATGATCCATCAGAGCAAGGACACTTAAGAAATGGCTTTATGTTGGTGTCCTTTTGTTGAGGACAAATCCAAGTCTACACCACCCAACTTTGGCCTATACCATTTGAAAATTTAAGAAATTTGTGTTTTAAAATTGCAAAATGATGTAAAAAAAAATCACCCTGGCTTTACCAAAAAGAAAAAAAATAAAGGCAAAAGAAATTATCTGTGGGTGATAATAATGTGTCCCTTCAATCTCAGCAGCTCTAGACGCAGTTGTCTCTTTTGAGGAGCATAAAGACGGAATCATCATGAGACGCAGTAAATAACCCCCCAAGAGTTTAATTGTCTTTTAAATTGCAATTATAACTAATTAAATGCTAAGATGCAAACAGCTGTAACGAGAATATTTAACAGATCTCTTGGAGTCCTCCCCACTTTTGATATTACTTTTAAAAAGCTATCTTACTGAAATACATAGTAAGTGGTTTTGTGTTTCACATTAGAAACTAAAAAAAAAAAAAATCATGAAAATTGGCAAAGAAAGAAGTGGCCTGTTGTAGGCCACTATAACTGTCAGACTACCACAGCATGCCTGTGAGCTGTCAGCGGACACTGCAAGAGGGGGCCAGATCAGTTCAGGTGGCCAAGGGAGAATATGACATGGAGACAGCCTCTGAGCCCAGTCTTTTTTTTTTTTTTTTTTTGGTGGGGGGGACCGGGGATTGAAAGCTGGGGCACTTGACCACTGAGACACATCCCCAACCCTATTTTGTATTTTTTTTATTAGTCGTTCAAAACATTACATAGCTCTTGACATATCATAATTCATACATTTGATTCAAATGGGTTATGAACTCCCATTTTTCCCCCGTATACAGATTGCAGAATCACATCGGTTACACATCCACGTTTTTACATACTAGTGTCTGTTGTATTCTGCCGTCTTTCCTAGCCTCTACTATCCCCCCTCCCCTCCCCTCCCCTCCCATCTTCTCTCTCTACCCCATCTACTGTACTTCATTTCTCTCCCTTTCCCCCCACCCTTTCACTTCACCTCCTGGTCTCACTGAGTTGCTTAGCACCTTGCTCTTGCTGAGGCTGGCTTTGAACTTGCTATCCTTCTGCCTCAGCCTCCAAAGCTGTTGGGATTACAGGCATGCACCACCACGCCTGGCCTGAGCCCAGTCTTGAAAAGTGAGCCGAATTCTTTCCCTCGACACACACATATTAAATGTTGACTGTGTACCCACCACCTAGTTAGAACTGGGACCCTGGAGTGCCATTAAGTTATGGAAAAGAGCTCGAAGGGTAGTGGGGGAGGTAGACCAGTCCATTAGTCGTGGCCTTGCTCCTGTACATGGGGCAGCCTGTGGGCCAGAGCCAGCCTGCCCCCGGAGTCTGTGTGGTCCATGAGCTAAATTGTGGTTATATCTCAGAGTATGTGAAAGAAAAGCAACTCCCAGAAAATTCCTCGAGTCACAAACAACAGACATCAGAGACTTTGGGGCTGGTAGCTGTGGGGTTAGGAGACCCTCACATTTACCCACTGGTACTAGGAACAATTTTTAAATGTTGTAGAGCTTTGCTAGACTACTATTTTTTCAAATTTTCTAGCAAAACTGTCAAATAGGGAAGAAGTTTAAGCTGCCCATGTGGAAAGTTCTAGAACACAGGTGCTGAAGAGTTTCTCCTACAGTCTTGTTCTGGGACTCTACAATGGAGGATGTGACCTTGGGCCCTCCAGAGCCTTGGCTCAGATCTTTATTGAGCCTTAGTCAATAAAGACTCCAATACTATGCCTCCAGAATATCTGGGGGTATTCTTGTGGCCAAAACCTCTGTGCATTCAAATAAACAAAAAGCAAAGCAGAAACCCCATGGTGAAGCAATTTGAGAAAAATCTATTATCAATCCAACTTACCAAGTTAACTTTGGCTTGTGATAAACAGAATAATCCAAATCATTAACCCAGGAGAAGGTCTCTCTGAAGGGAAGACTTTTCTGCCTCTTGAAAAGCTTTGAGAGGAATTTGAATTAATTCTTATTTGATAGGAATTTGTTTTTGTATTACAGTTATCTCCAGTCTGAGAAAATTGTCTGATGCTTTAGTAACTGCAAGAAATTTTGGGATTGAGTAGGGAAAGCTTGGCTGATTACAGATTTATGCAAATATATGAGCATGTGTGCATGCATGTGTGTGTGTGTGTGTGTGTGTTTTGAATGTGTCTGTATATCTGTCAGAGATGGTTGTGGTCATGTGCGATGAGGTATGGGTAGCTTTAACTCTTCTTGTCTTCAGGATATGTCAAGATGGCAGCAGGGACAGAGATCTTGACCCATTGGCCTGAGTCATTTCAGTGAAATCATGGGAGAATATTTCCATGCTAGATTCCAATACCTCACAATCCCTGGAGTGCTCTGTATTTTCCTTTCTGAACTGGGCAGCTGCACATGAAAACTGGTTTAACATGTCAAATCTTAGATATTCCTTTTAATAGCTTCCAGGTAATTCTAAACTGTGCTGTATCATCCCAGGGAAAAGAAATGCAGGACTTTACTGTTGGATTTGAACAAGCTGAAGGCATTTAGAAAAGAGTCATAAAAGTGATTGAGGGCGGGAGGGAACGATTGGACAGAGATTAAAGGAGTGACATTCGGATCTTCACCGAACTACAGATGTGGGAGAAGTAGAGGGCACAGCTCTCTGAGGATGATACAGTGTTGGAGAAGGAAGAGGAGCTGTCTCAAGGTTACTAACCTTTTCTCGGCTCATGGACCATGTACAAATGCATTAGTCACTCTGAGCCCTCTCTGAGAAGAACGCCCAGGATCATATGCTTTTGGCCCCTTTCTCTTCCATTCATTCTCATCTCCAGCCATATGGAGTTGGTGTATAAATCTGGAATTATCTTGATTTTTTTCAAGAGAAGTTAGAAATAAAGATTTTTTATGTGGATGTAGCATCTAGGCTTCCATTTTGCCTCCTCTTATTTAAAGAAGTGCTGAGAAAGGCTGGAAGCAATGGCTAACATGTATGGAAACAAAGCTTGGCTGACCTGTAGTGAGCTCCTGCCAGTTTTGGGATGGTGGAGAAAACATGTATGTTACTGACTTCCTAAAGCCTGCAGTCTTATTAGTCAAACACTGCATCACAAAACCAAATATTATTGCACATTGTGATAGGGGGTGGAGTGAGGGTGGTGTGATTGACAGTCCTGACTGGTTTAAGGGGAAGTGGGGAAAAGACCTCTGAGAAAGTTGTAATTCTGAGAACTGAAGGATACATAGAAGACTGACAGAGGAGAGAGAAGGAGGAAACACTGCAGGCATGCAGAGATAGACAGGAATGACCAGTGGTCTAGATGGAACTTGAAAAGTTATGTGTCCAATCTCTTCATTTTACAAGTAAAAACAAGGCCAAAACCCCCAAACTAAAGTCAAGACAATAAGATTTTCAAGAAATGATTTTGATTTTTCCTGTATACAACTCAGTTCCTACACACACACACACACACACACACACACACACACACACACACATACACGTGCGCCCTTTGGCATTTTGTCTGTGTGGTAATTGCTGGTTTTATGCATCTTGGTTGCTTTTTTTAAACTTTCAACTCATATTTTAAAATAACTGCTGAAGGCAAATCCCTGTAGGAGATACAAAGAAGTACCTGCCTTTGAGGAGTTTATGTTCTAAGAGGTTGAGGAAGACTTCTGTACAAGGAATTAGAGAGAATCATGCATTATGAGGTGGGTTTCCTGATTAAATTTGTTTATCAACTCCTCTTTACTATACTTCATTCCCCATACTTAAGCCCCTCAACTCCTAATATTTGCAAACGATTTGAACTTCCACTTCCTATCACTTTAGCTTCAGATTGTCCTGGGGCCCATTCTTCCTCCCCATGTTTTTCTTCCTGTAACCTCTAAAGGGCTTATAATAGGAGTTTTATGATCCCCATATCTGTAGAGAACTCTGTCCTCAATTGTTGCAGCTATTTTTTTTGGGGGGGGTATTGGTGTCTACATTTCTAAGTAACATTCTTACCCCCCCTCTTTCTGATCTTATCAGGTTTAAATATTATCTCTGACTTTTTGTAATATCAAAGGGCTTGGTTTAAATTAATAATAAGCTTTCATGTCATTATAATTCTGGAGTTTTGTCACTCCTTTATTCAGTAGTACACTGTGACCACAAACCTGCTTTCTTGTGCATTACCTCATTTTACCTGGAGGTTACTGTTGATGAATCGGATGTAAAAATAATTGCTCCAGGCAGCTGGGAGCCCTCAGTCTTCTTGCTTTAATGTGGACTGGTTGGTCTGTGATTGGGATGGAACTGTTGGTTCTCCTTTGCAGGACTTTTATTTCCTGAATCCTTTCTTTATTCTCAAAGTCTCTTTATTTGCTTACTCTTTTGTTTTGCTGGCATGCATCCTCTGATTTTTTTTCTATGCATCTTTTTATAGAAGCCAAGTTCTTGAGCCCTTGCATATCTAAAGATGTCTTTAATTTTGTATCCAGACAAATCATCTTTCATGTGCGAGGGTAGAATAAAGATTGAAATGGTTTCCCTTTGGAATCGTGCAGGCATTTTTCATGCTTGTCTATATTTGGGGCTACGGGAAAAGTCTTATGTTATTTGAATGCTGATATTTTTTTCCTCCTCTCTAGAACTTTAAATTTCAACATGATGCACATTTTTCTCCATATTTTTTTTCCTTGGGACTTCTCTGAGTCCTTTCAATCTGGAGATTTATAAACTTCAGTTCTGGAAATTTAAAGAAAATTTATCTAGATGATTATTTTCTCTCCTCATATATATCATCCCTTTGGATTGTTCTAGAACCCCTGTTGTTTGCCTTTTATGCAGATCCTCTGTGCCTCCTCTGATTTCTTTTCACAAATTCTTCTGCTTCCTGAAAGATTTCTTTGACTTCAACTTATAGCCCTTCTAAACTTTTTTCTATTAAGTTCTTTTTACTTCTAAGAATCTCTCCTAATTTTCATTGTTCCTGTTTTTTTAAAAAATATCGCATCCATAAAACAAGAACTGGATAACATTTTCATCTTTCTGAGGACACCCCTCCCCCCTGCCACACACACACCCACATGTACCATCCTCCTCATCATGCCTGAGCTGCATGTGTCTGTTTTGGCTCCACTTTTCCCGTGGAGGTCTTGCTCACTCCTCTGTGCATCCAGCTGCCCTTTACTGGACATTATGTGTGAGTGAGTGAGACTTTCCTGTAGGTGAAGGATGGCGAATATAAATTGCTGTTTCTCTAGAGTGGGTGAGTTTCTCTAGAGAAGAACTGTCCAGTCTCTTTGGTGGAGGGAGGCAGGAGGCAGAGTGTGAAGTGGGGGAGGCGTGTTCTATAGCTGGATGTGATGGAAGGATGGTTTCATGAGCAGACAGACTAACACTTGTCCCAAGTTTTCTGTCCTACATGTCATCCCACTGCTCCCTCGTGCCTCATGCTTTTGAGACCAGAGAACCTTTCTGTTAAATTTTCCTAAAGAATGAAGTCCTGGTTTTCTATGGGGTCTACTACCCTGTTATGTGGAGCTAGGGAAAGGCTCTGGAGGTTTAAATTGTTCACTTTGCTTTTAAGTAATCACTATTTCAACCTAAGAGTCGCCCAGCCTTCTTAACGCCTGTTTCCTTCAGTCCCGAGCTCCGCAGACATTCTGCAGAAGAGCTAGCTACTTGCTTCTTGCCATTATCCAACTCTGCACTGGTCTCAGGACAAAGAACATCATAAACTAAGTTACATAAAATTTGTTCTGCTTTCTACTTTCCAAAATCTCTCCCCTGCACTTCTTTGCTTCTTGTTGTCTTTGTTTTAATGAAGAAAAAAAATTTTAAAAAAATTTAACAATACTAACCAGCAATATTTTTAGTGGGATTAGGGACAAGAAGGATGAAAGTGTGTGTTTACTGGTCTGAGATTTCCATCAGAACTCCCTCCTGTTTCCTGATTTGGTTCTCTCTTATTTCTTTTTTTTTTTGGGGGGGGGGTGGTGTACTGAGGATTGTACTCAGGGGCACTCGATCACTGAGCCACATCCCCAGCTCTATTTTGTATTTTATTTAGAGACAGGGTCTCCCTGAGTTGTGTACACCTTGATCTTGCTGAGGCTGGCTTTGAACTTTTGATCATCCTGCCTCAGCCTCAGTCAGCTCTCTTTTGCTATGACAAAATACCAAGAGAAGGGGCTGAGGTTGTAGCTCAGTGGTACAGCACTTGCCTGGCATGTGTGAGGCACTGGGTTCAATTCTCAGCACCACATGTAAATAAATAAATAAGATAAAGATCCACTGACAACTAATACACACACACACACACACACACACACACACAGAATCAATTTATAAGGAGAAAATGTTTATTTTGGCTCAGAGTTTGTTTTAGCAGTTTCAGTCCATGGCCCCTTGGTCTCTTGTGTCTGGGCCAGTTGGGACGCAGCACAACATGGGGGGAGCAGGTGGCAGAGGATTCAACTCACCTGGTGGCAGCTGGGAAGCAAAGATAAATGGGAAGGACCAGGATCTTCAGAGTTCATTCCCAGGCACACTCCCAGGGACCTGGCTCCCATCCACTAGGTCCTGCCTCCTAAAGTTCCACTACCTCCCAAAAGTGCCAGTCTGGGGACCAAATCATCCATTCCTGAGTATGGGGAATCATGACCTGCATCAGTGAGCCTGACCTTGTCACCTGATGCAGCCTAACACAAATGCCTACCAGAGCCATTAACACAATGGTTCTGATGAAACCCCCAATTCACACATCCAAAACCAAATCAGTTTTATTTCCCACCCCCTGATCCTCCTCCTGTGTTCTCCATTCTTGTTAGTGGGGTTGCTGTCCTCTGATTCATTCAAGTTAAAATGGCTTTTATCACCACTGCCTTCCTCAGAACCCCATGACCTCTTGCAAAACATTGTTAATGCTCTTCCTGCCTCTGCTTTCCCTTCCCACCAGTTCATCTTCTGTGTCAGTGGCTCCCAAATCAATGTTCTAAAAACACCAAAAATGATTTTGAAAATATTGAGAATATTGCCTATTTTTGGACATTTCCACCAAGAGACTGTGATTAGTTAGATCTGGGTAGGATGCAGGAATCTGAATTTTGAAAAATGTTTCACAGTAAAGGAAACCCTACTTTCAACAATATTTAGTGGGTGTATCATTTACATAATCCAAAAAGAGAAATGCTATGTAGTGTTTATGGAAATGATAGAAGGAAACTTCAAATGAAAGCATAGTTTCTCTTAAAAATTCTAAAGCAAAAATGGCAAAACATCAACATGATTTTATTGTGAATGGAAAAAATGTTTTATTTTCATCTGTACTTTTTTGGGGTTTTTTTGGAAACTCTGTACATGATTCTGGTACACATTCATCCCAGTTTGGGTTCTCTGATACCATATTAGGAAATCATCTTCAAATGCAGATCTGATCATGCTACTCCACTGTTCCAGAGCCTTCTGTGGCTCCCATGGGCTATAGTCTTAACTTCCTGGGGTCAGTTCCAGATGCTGGCCTGCCTTGCTAGCCTGGAACCCAGAGTGTGCCATCTGCATTCACTTGGCTCTTTGTCTTTTACAGAAGCTATTTCCTATGTGTTTAATTCTTTCCCTGACTCCCCAACCATTTGCTTATTAAAATACTCTTTATCCTTCTTAAGTTCTATCTTAATTTCTACTTCTATGAAATTCCTAGCTTTAAAAAAGTTTTCTTTTCTGTGCTTTCCACAGAAATTCACTTATTTTTCTTTTATGATATTTAGAAAATGTGATGAGTCATTGCTATTCACTTTTGTGCTTACCTAATCCTCTCCTGTCCCTAAATGTGAGCTGCTTAAAGACAAGAACTGCCTCATTCTCTTACTGTATGTACCTATCATTGATTAAGTAGTTATGAGTACCTGTCACATACGAGGCACTGTGCTAGATCCTCAGGGAGATGCACATGTGAAGGGCAGAGTTCCATCCATTTTGTCATGAAATGCATGACCAGTGCTCTCAGGGAGCACCAAGTCCTCTATGGGGGGAGGTGACCAGAATCCCTTGTTTGGCATGCAATTTAATCTTAAAATCAGAAGAATTCAGTGAGGTTGATGAAACTGGACAAGGTCTTAAAGGTGAGTTGTCTTTTGAGTTGGGCTTTTCTGTGTAAGTTATTAACAAGGAGAAACAAGTTGAGATAGAGACTTACTGAATTAATGAATTGATCCCATGCAGTGAAGCCTCAGGGATTTGGAGACTGAGAGGGTCTATTTACAAACAGCTGGTATCCAGTGTCTGTTAAAAAGCACCTAGGTTGGTGCACCTATTGTGAATTGAGCTGCTATAAACATTGATATGGCTGTGTCATTGTAGTGTGCTGATTTTAAGTCTTTTGTGTATATGTGAGGAGTGGGATAGCTGGGTCAAATGGTGGTTCCATTCAAAGTTTTCTAAGGAATTTCCATACCGCTTTCCAGAGTGGTTGCACCAATTTGCAGTTCCACCAGAAATTTATGAGTGAACCTTTTCCCTACATCCTCACCAACATTTATTGTTACTTGTATTCTTGATAATTGCCATTCTGACTGGAGTGAGATGGAATTTCAGTGTATTTTTAACTTGCATTCTCTAATTGCTAGAGATGTTGAATAGATTTTTTTAATATATTTATTGACCATTCATATTTCTTCTTTTGTGAAGTGCCTGTTCATTTCCTTTGATTGATCGGGTTATTTTTTTTAAGTTTTTTATATATCCTGAATATTAATGCTGTATCTGAGAGGTGCAGGTGACAAAGAGTTTCTCCCATTCTGTAGGCTTTCTCCATATTCTTGATTGTTTCAGTATTATTTGACCATAAAGAAGAATGAAATTATAGCATTTGCTGGTAAATGGATGGAACTGGAGACAGTCTTGTTAAGTGAAATAAGCCAATCCCAAAAATCCAAAAGCAAAATGTTCTCTCTGATATGGGTTTGCTAACACATTGTAGCGAGGTGAGGGGAGGGTGGCAGCAGTGGGGGCAACAGAATTTCATTGGATTGGACAAAGGGAAATGAAGGGAAAGGAGAGGGGGATGGGAATAGGAAAGACAGTAGAATGAGTATGTAACTTTCCTATGTTCATAGGAAATACACTCCACACATCAAGTACAACCACAAGAATGGGATCCTAATTAGAATAAGTTATACTCCATGTATGTATGATATGTCCATATATACTCCATTATCATGTATATCTAAAAAGAACAAATAAAAAATATTATCTATAAGGAATCTGATAATCTATTGTGACCAGGGCCTGGACTAGATGAGGGAGCAGTGGAAAACAGCTTGGGAGAGGGGTGGGTGAGGGACTCACTCTAGTGGACCTGAATGTAAGGCCATATAGAGGCTGGGCTTCACTTGTTTTGATGACTCTCTCTGCTGTTTGTGGACAGTACCTTGTGATCAGGCTTTGTTTAAAGCAGTGTAGCATGTGGTATGGCCAGTAAAGGAGGCTGGGAGAGCAACTAGGAAAAAGTCATGACCTTGTCCAAGACAAATGACCCAAGCTTGGGCTGGGGTGATGACGGAGGCAAGCCTGGGAGAGGCGGAAGGCGTGAACCCCTTTACAAGGCAGAGTTGATTTAATTGTGCTTCATCACTGTGGGCTAGGGGTCTAACTGGAATTGGGGAGCAGGAGCCTGCAAGGCCTTGAAGGAGAGTCAGGGAGTTCGTCCAGGGGCCCGAGTAGGAGAATGGTGATTGCACTGATTTGAAAAGAGTACAGGAGGGGCTGGGGTTTTGTGGTGAAGACTGTCTTGGTTTTGGATATGGTAGTGAGTTAAGTAGTTTCCCCTGAAAAGACTTAATCAAACCTAATCCCAGTACCTTTGCAGATGTGATTAAGTTAGGATCTCAGGATGAGCACATCCTGGATTTAGTGTGGACCCTAGATTCAATGACTAGTGTCCTTATAAGAAAAAGAAGAAGGAGATTTGGCCAAGAGACCCAGGGAAGGAAGGTAGAGATTGAGATAAGTAGCAGCAAACCAAAGTGTCCTGTCAGAACACTAGCACCTGCAGAAAGTAGGAGGGAGGCAGGTACATCTCCTCCCAGAGCCCCCAGGGAAAACAGCCTCTCCAAGACCTTGATTATATCCCTCTGGGCTTCAGAACCGTGAGAGAACACATTTATGTTGTTTCAAACCACCCTGTTTTTGGTGATTTGTTACAGTAGCCCTGGGAAACTAATTCAGGTATGTTGAGATTTAAGAATAGAGGGCAAGAGTTTACCAACCAGCTCCAGTTTAACTTTGTTCTTTTATATGATCCATGGAGAAGCCAGACATTCACTGGGAAGATCCTGGTGTTGAGCATTGGGTGGCGGTGGGAGGAGGGGAAGTGGTGATGTTGAAAAAATGAGGCAACTAGATTTGCTTCCTGCAGGGAAAACTATTTCAAAAAGCGAGAAGCAACCAGTGGTTGAGGACTTGCTCAGTTTATATTTTGTGTCCAAGGCTGAGTTAGGCCCTGAAGGGGATACAAGAGTGTAAGATTTCACAGGCACTTCTAGTGCACATGATCTAATAGTTAAAACCGTTTAGCAAAGTTAATGTGTAATCATTGGTAAGGGATATAAGGAATACTGGATTAGATAAGGCAGTTTAGTTGATTTTTAAAAATTAATTAGATACGAAGTTTCAAAAAATTCCTCACTGAGTTTGAGATTCTGTGGCAAAGCCACTCAGTGGGATGAGTCCCTTGACCCTTTAAAGTCAATTACCCCTTGGCTTGAGGCAGGATGAGTGCTGCTTTAACAGCAGAGCCCTGTAATTTGTAGGCTGCAAAATCGTCCTCTTTCTTTTCTTACTTCCTTGTTAGGAAAAGGCTGTGCACCCTGCAGAATCAGCAGGGGGTGGAAGTACAATCACCCTCCTAGTAATGGGAACTGAATAAATTCCAGGACTGTCTTATCTAAATGGTTTGACAAGTTCTCTGTTCACCTGGCTAATTGCATCAGCCTGCTTGCTCTTCTTTTTCTTTCCCTGTTCAGATTTGGCAGGTGTGTGTCAGCCATCCTTTGTGGCTGGAATGTGCCCTGGACAAGACTTCCTAGCTCATCTCTGCCACCTGGAGAGGACCGAGTGACCTCCTTTGCTGATCCGGAGATGCTCAAGGGCATTACTTCTAAAACACAGGGGATTTCACTTTCATTTCTGTATAGTTTTGGGCAAAGCCGAGCTTATCTTGTATTGACTTTGTCAATACAAAGACTGGAGAGGAAGTTTAGGACCCTGATGGATCTGGAACACAAGGACAGGCTAAATGATCTCTCTGTCACTGCCACCATGGTGCAGTCCATCTTGTTGTGGTCCCTGTGAATACAGTGTCATCCACTTTGAGCCACAGGATCAGAAGTCATGCCTAATGCCACCTCTATTGCAGAACAAGCATTGTCTGTAGAGAAATTAGACTATGGTGATGTCCAGCACCAACAGAGGACATCACTTAGCTATCCTGGATGAACTTTTCCAGTGAAAGAAAACGCAATTATTTTGAGTCAAGTCTTGAGATAACTGGGAGTCCTTCTGGTAATCTCTTGCTCTGGACTTATCTTCCATAATATGCAAAGCATTTTGTCCTCCTGTGCTTCCTTTTTTCTTTTAAGCAAGAGAGGAAAGTGAAATTGGTTAAGGCATCTAAACCAGCTTTGGGTGTTGAGGCAAGAGAAATGAGGACACAATTTCTGGAAAGAACATCCTGAAGATGCTGTTGGTGGGGCAGCTTCTAGGGAGGACACAGAATTTGGTAAAGACAGAAAGGTCCTATAATATGGAGGTCAGAGGGCTTGGAACAGGCAGTGATTCCCTATTTTGATCTTTAGGTTATATGTGAAGAGTTGCTATTTGACAGTGAGATCCTTGAGAGGGGTAGGAAACAGAATGTTCTGAGATCTTTCTAGTTTGTTCCCTGGGAATCCTAGCACTCTGAGGAGAGAAACAAAGGGAACGTGTATTAGTTTGCTCAGGATACTGTAACAAAATATCCCAGGGAGTTTAAACCATAGAAAGTTATTTTCTCATAGTTATAGAGATTGGAAGATTGAGATCTGGTTTTAGCAGGCTGAGTTTTTTTCTTGAGGCCTTTCTCCTTGGCTTGTAGACAGCTGGGTCTTCCCGTGTTTTCACATGATCTTCTATCTGGGTGTCTGTATCCTAATGTTCTCTTATAATATCACTAGTCATACCGGATCAGACCCCATTGTAATGACCTCATATTAGCTTAATTGCCTCTTCAAAGACATTATCTCTAAATATAGATAGCCACATTCTGAGGTAGTGGATATCAGTACTTCAATACTTCATATATTTTTGGGGCAGGGGGACAAAATTCAGTCCACAACAGAAGGGAATTGGCATTCTGCCAAGTTCAAATTCAGTTTTATTTACTACTGAGAAATCCTGATTACTTTGTTGGGACTCTGATTTTTGCAAATGGATTCAGGCCACTGGGGCTGTGTTTTTGAGTGATGAGAGTGGGATTGTGCATCAGAAGTTTTACCTGAATGAATTTAAATGACAACTTTGAGGGTTCGAATGTTTGTCACATTTGATATTTTAGTACTCAAGTTACATGCCTCATCTGCTCCAGAATGTCTATTACTGATACCCTAGAAGGGTAACGGAGAATCCAATGCCTTCTAGTTCGGAGGTCCCTGACTGGACTAATTTGAGATCCTTTGGATTAGCATTGGGTTGAGGATCATCTTCTACAACACATGGAAAAGTTTCTTGTTTTAAAGGCAATGGATTATTTACATATATACCTTCAAAGAATAATCTCAACAGTATTCATTTTCTCTATCTAAGAAACAAACTTTTGCTCTAGAAGTCAGTCACTAAAAACACACAGGATGAACTCAAGACATAATTCCCTATGATTTTCAAAAACAGCTTCTGTGTTTCAGTGACATATTCCCAGTGAATTGAAGGCCAAAGCAGTGAATGAACTTCAACTCAGCCAAGTGCTAACAATCTGGGATGACAGTGGATCCTCCCAGCTGAGAAGTTTTTGCGGAACAAAGTGGCCTGAATCCTTCATGGCTTTTGGTTTTGCTTGCAATTCCCTTGCCAGTATGCAAAAGTGGTTGTTTTCTGTCGACTTCCTGTGGACATCTTTTGATGGCTCCCCCTGGGCCACTTTTGTGAATTCAGGTGTGTGGTGGCATTCCCCCTTTATGCCATCTGCTCCTCTTTACACTTTGATGGTGAAAACTGGAATGGAGTGGAGCTTCTCTCTCTCTCTCTCACCTGTTTTCTTGCTGGAGAGCTGTGTTCATCTGAGGACCTGCATTTCCACACTGAAAGTTGGTTACCTTATTGAAATGTCCTAGAAACGAAAGCTTTGGGATGGGCCGCAGCGTAGGGAAAGACGTGGCTATCTCTTTAGTTTTGTTAGGGCATTTTATCTGCAGGGATGGAAACCAGGGTTTCCTGGTCCTGCAGTTTCTGACTTCTTGATATCCGCTGTTTGGGTAGAAAGCTCATTATCACAGGGACCAGGGTCAAGAGTGACACACTGTGTGTTAGGTCAACCTGATATTAACAGTTACAGTGTACACTGGCCACATGGTGGTAGATAGTCTAATCTCACTTCTGCTTTAAATATGAAGAACATTAATTAAGATTGTATAAAAGAATTTATCAAACCCTTAGGGAAGAAAAACTGTCTAACAGATTTTCGTTTTCTTGCTGCTGCTAGGAATTCTGAAACCAGAATTTGCATAATTAGGACTGGGGCTGTAGCTCAGTGGCAGAGTGCTTGCCTAGCATGTGTGAGGCACTGGGTTGGATCCTCAGAACCACATAAAAATAAAAAAAAATAAAATAAAGGCATGCTGTCTATCTACAACTACAAAAAAATTATTTAAAAATTTGCATAATTAATTGGTTCCTTGTGGAAAGCTCTTCTGTCTTTTCTATGCTCACTGCTTCTAGGATAAAGTTAGTATTTTAGACCTAAGACTATTCACATTATAAATGCCCAGTAATCACCTGGTGAACTAGTTATATAAAAATGGATTCCAGAACAAACAAACTCTGGTATATATTCAATGAAATATTATTCAGCCATAAAAAAAAGAATGGAATTCTGACACTCTACAAGGTGAACTTTGGAAACATTGTGCAAAGTGAAAAGCCAGACACAAAATGGATAAGTATTGATTCTACAAGGCTGTATGATTTCACCTATATGAAATAATCAAAATAGGAAAACTCAGAGACAGAAAATAGAATAGAGGTGACCAGGCCCTGGGGAGGAGGAAATCTTGAGTTAGTATTCATGCATACATAGTTTCTGTTCATGGTGATGAACTAATTCTGAAAATGGATAATGGTGATAATTAAATAACATTGTAAATATACTCAGTGCCTCTGAATTGCAGATTTTAAAATGATTGAAATGGCAAACTTTTATTATGTGTATTTTATCATGATAAAAAATTGTAAGTTAATTCTAATGCAGGAAGATATTATAAGACTTATACAAATGTGAAAATATAAATCTTAAGCTTTTCTTTAGATAAGCTTATAAGCCTGCCTGAGGGCAGTTTTTCTGTGGATCTGCCCCTAACTGTCAGTAGAGAATTCCTTTATTCCAGGCTCTTACCTGAGACACGTGTAGCCCAATTCCCACCCAACATGTTGTTGGGAAAAATAATATATTTATGGAAAATATCTCAAAGGATATATAGTTCACTAATTCTTCCAGAAATAATAATTTTAATCCCTGGATCAAGCCCGGTGGTCAGATTGCTATGTACATGGGAACATTTTTTTTTTTTTTTAGTTTGTTTTCTTGCTAAGTCACTTTAGTGAATTGTGCTTTGGCATCACATTCCACATGAAGAGACTCCCTGGTGTATCTCCTTAGAGGTTCTGTCAATTAGGTACTTCCCTTTCCTTCCCCCAAAGGTGGGTGCTAAACTTACCAAGGAGGGGAAGGTTATTACCTTGGGAGATATTCCCTAATGACAAGAAAAAAATTAACACTTTTTTTTTAAAGTTTTATTTTGTGGACTTATGTATCCTATATTTTATCTTAGATTCAGTGTGATTATATGGTGTCTATTTTTTTCCCCTAGCTTTGGCCACTAGAATGCTCAGAGCCTAATTTATGAATCACAAGTTAATAGTTAAGTGCTTTATACATATATGAGCCCACTTTTCCTCGTGTTCTTCTAGCCTCTCTTTTATGTTACCTTTTTTACATATTGTAATGCCAAATTCCTGGGATCCCAGTAGACCTCCAGGAGCTGAATCCGATGCACAAGAGTCTTTATTGCAAGCTTAAGCCTGGACTCACATCCGTTTCCAATGCAGCGGTCCCACAGAGTGATTCCCGACCGTTAGTTCAGTGAGGATTTATAGGTTTTGGGGATACTCTATGCGTCACAACGTCACACAGCAAATCATTTCATACCGCAGGAAAATCAAACAACAACTCTTAACATTGATTAGCACATTCACTGGCGGGGAACAAGTTGGGTAAGGATGTTTGGTTAGTTCAAGTGGTGGATACATTTAAACTGATGGGTTTAGTGCGCGAGGGGTTGCAAGAGTGTATACTTTAAACTGCAGAGTTGCCTAATCATGTTATCAATCATGAAACTACTGGGAGGGTCATCTGGCATTTCAGATATTTTCTCTGTCTCATGCTGATTGGTGGTTGCTAGGTGGTTGCTATGGTCCTCACCTAGCGTAACTGAGTCAGGGACACCCTGTTAAACAACTCAGCAGGTTGGGTATGTGCCTAGGAGCTTCTGTGGGTTTTTCCAAGGACAAGGGTCATGCCCCCTCCCTCTGGACAGGCCTTGAGGTAGAAGCTGGTTTCTCAAAAATGGAGTCACATCAGTTTCTCAATATGAAATGTTTTGTAAGTTAACTCATCCTTTAAAAAACTTAGATGCCATATTAGGGTTCTCTTATTTGTGTGTGTGTGTGCGTGTGTGTGTGTGTGTACAACATATGAAGAGATTTATTTTAAGAAATTAGCTAATTATGGGACCTGGAATATCTAAAATGTGCAGGGCAGATTGCAGGTAGGAGGCTCTGTGAAGAGCTATTGTTGCTGTGTTGATCCAATGTTAATCCAAAGGTAGAATTCCTTTTTGGGGGAACCTGTGTCTTTTCTCTTAGAGCCTCCACTGACTGAACGAAGCCTACCCACATTAGGAAAAATAATCTGTTCTACTCAAAGTCTGCTGATTTAAATATTCATTGCATTTTAAAAAGGCACACCTTCACAGACACATCTGGATTTTTTTTTTTTTTTTATGATACTGGGTATCGAACCCAGGGCCTTGAACATGTTAGGCAAGTGCTCTTCCACTGAGTTACATCCCCAGCTCTGAATTGATGTTTAACCAAATCACTGACCACCATAACCTAGCCACTTTGACACAAAATTAACCATTACAGAGACGGCTGTAGCTATAATAGAATTTTCTTGAAATTGGACATAACTGTGTTCTTTTGTATTTGCTTATTTGAGTATGTGCAGGGAAAGGTTCTAGTTCCCTCCCACCTCCTCATCTAGGTTCGAGTCTCATGCTGTCATTATTTCATCAGCTGGTAGGGCTGCCTTCCAAACCAGCACTGGTAAAATGGCCTAGTGTCTTCATTGTGGATGTGTTGAGTGTGTGAATGTGTGAATGCGGAGGCCTGCCAAACACCCTGGTATATATATGTCAGTGTTATAGAGAGCCCTGCCAGCCCTTTGGTAAACAGCCATTTTTGTGGAGGAATGAGATGAGGTGTATGATTTCACCAATTATTACCATTCCCAGCCCAGGTGTGTGCTAATAAAACGTTAGCTCACTCCTTCTGTAACACTTAACGGCCCGTCTTGACTTCAGTCCAGGGGTTTCATGCATATGATATTGTCCATTGATTATACTGCTGTTGTTCTCTCCTGAAAGGCCTTCCCACATCTGGAGACCTGCTTTTTGTTAGAAAACATGCCAGTTGTTCAGGAATGTAACCTGGCAGCAGTGTGGAAGCTCTACCTTGTCTGTTTTTCCTCTGGCAGGCTGCTTACTTTGGGTGCAAACCTCTTCCCTGCTCTAGAGTGGAGCTGGAAAACTGCGGTCTCTTTCTGAAGGTAAGAACTGCAGCTCTTAACGAACGACGTGGGCTTCTCAACTGGGAGCCCTGGGTTAGGTTTTTGGGATCCACGTCGACTCCTGAATGTCTTGGTACTCTTTTCCCCATCTCCTTCCCACTTTGCCAGTTTTCTCTCCCAACCTAACTCCTCACTGTGGTCCTGGGATTTGGAAGGCTGGTTTGGGCTTGTGACATGTCAGGTGAACCCCAGGACGACTCTCCAAGTCCAGGGAATGGTGAGTGGATCAAAGACTCTCAGCTTGCTTCCCACAGAGGACCCTTATTTGTCAACTAAAAGAGAACACACCCAGAGGTCTTCCCAGTGCCCAGGGTGGGAGCAAGTGGGTGGCACTGATGCCCAAACATTTGTGTATCAAGTGAAATACTCTGTTGATTGGGCTCCCCCCATATGGGCATTAATTATTGAGTATTTGTAAGATATTTAAATATTAAGGCTTAGAAAGTATTTGTCGATCCAGAACACGATGGGACTATTACCCCAACAAAGAAGAGATGACAGTATGGGTATGGACACATTTAAAGTTGTGTGTTTTGGTGATGATGGTGTTTTTACTTTATTCATTTTACCCCGTGGTTTTAGGTGTAGTGCTTCACATAGAGGCTAACCAGGTTAGGTTGTTAGGACTCACTCCATTTTCCCAGGTGAAGAAATCAAAGCAGAGGCCTGGTTTGCTGAGTTCAGGCTGCAAATGCAAGGAATGCCTTTCTGCAGCTCCAAGACTGACCCTGGTCTGCTGAGTCATTTTCTCCCTGGCTACTAGTGCTTTCAGCTCCTAGCCCAGAGGCCTTTGCCTTGAAACAGACCTCCCACCTTGCTTCCAATGGGTGGAAGAGAGGGAGCAAGCACCCATAGGAAACTGAGATTACAAGCTGATTGGACCTTGGCCATGTTTACATTCCTTTTTTCTTGTCAAAAGAGGGAATTGAATTATTAGCATCCGTGTTTGTTAATGATAATTATATGTTTCGAGGCAAAGCAGAATTCTGTAAGAGATCTACTAGGATGCCTTTCTTTTTGCTGTTCTGAATGGATGACATTGTACTACCCTAATTAGGCCAAGAAGACAAGTAGGAATCTGCATATTATCATCACTGTTCTCCCCAGGGCACATTGGGTGGTGTGTGAGCTGTTACTTCAATTTAGGAATCTGCAATTAATAAACCCAAAGAACATGAGAATCAGAGGAGTGACAGTGCAGCCCTGAGACATACAAGAGCAGAGGGTCATCTTCCAAGGCAAGGAGGCTTAATTCCTTGTTAGTAACAGCGTTAACCACAATATTGGGAACATAATAATCATAGTGGTAGTAATAATGATAATAGTGGTGGTTAAAAAATCAGAACTATAGTATTAACCACTGCCATCACCACCATCATGACATCTAACATTTATTGGTCTCTACTCTGCCAGGCACCAGAATAAGCATTTTATTTGCATTCTCTCTCTCAATCTGCACAGCATTCCTATGAGGATGCCTCTTAATGGGAGTAGCTATAAATACTTAGTGGCCATTTCTATTTATTCAGTAAATAAATAAAAGTTAACAGCCTCGTTTTTTGTTGTTGTTGTTGTTGTTGTTTTGTTTTGTTTGTTTGTTTGTTTTTGGTACCTGGGAGTGAATTCAGGGGCACTTGGCCACTGAGCCACATCCAAGTACTATTTTGTATTTTATTTAGAGTTGCTTAGCACTTCAATTTTGCTGAGGCTGGCTTTGAACTCACGATTCTCCTGCCTCAGCGTCGTGAGCTGCTGGGATTATAGGTGTGTGCCACTGTGCCTGGCTACATATTCGCTTTTTGGGGTGGTGGTGGGGTACTGGGAATTGAACTCAGGGACACTCAACCCCTGAGCCACATCCCCAGCCCTGTTTTGTATGCACCACCGTGCCTGGCTCATATTCACTTTTTAGAGTTGAGAAAACTGAGGTTTAAAGAAATAAGTTGTACAAAGCTAGACAGCCAAGTCCCAAAGTAGCAGAACTGTGATGTGACCACCCATGGGATAGCATCGATTGGGATTGAGCCTATGTGTAGGTATGTATGGGTGCTGCTCTGCTGACTTCCACACTGTCCCCTGCCCTCATTCCCTCTTGCCCCAAGCCCACCACCTATTATTGACATTTAATCTCCTCTGCATTGAGGTAGAAAAACATTAAGTAGTACACAAGACGTTCTAGAGGTATTCAGAGATTTCTGTGTTCTTGAGGCCACATATTTATACCATGGGGATTTCGTGGTTGGTTCTGACCTTATCCCTTTATTCTCACCTGGTGACACTGACCATGAAGGTATCCATTTACATATGGTACGATATCTAAGCCCATTGAACAAAATTGCTGCCAAGAAGTTGGTATGATCTTGGTATTTCTGGTCCTGCATTTTAGCAAAGACCAAAAAGAACCAAACCCAACATTCCCACCATATCACTCTGCAAACCCTACCTTGACAACTACCTTCGTGCAGAAAGCCCATCTCTTCCTTAGGTTTGATCATGAACTGGTCTTAGTTTTTCTCAAGGTGATGTGCTGATTTCCGTGTCCTCATCTGCCCTAGGTGGGTGGAATGAGAGCTCAGAAGTTCCACATAGTGCTTCATAAATTTGCTGGCAAACAGACAAGTGCCCTGGTTCATGTGTGTGCACTTGTGTTTGAAACACTATTGATAATAAAGCCTTGTTTGTATAGGGCTATCTATCAGTTATCTTTTGTATAACAAACCACCCTACACTTGTGTCTTAAAACATCAACCATTTTATTTTCT
This sequence comes from Urocitellus parryii, assembly GCF_045843805.1. NCBI lineage: Eukaryota > Metazoa > Chordata > Mammalia > Rodentia > Sciuridae > Urocitellus > Urocitellus parryii. The sequence continues at coordinate 204,440,202 of NC_135531.1, forward strand.
CATGATTCTGTGGGCCAGGAATTTTGGCTGGCATCAGCTGGCAGGTCCTTTAGCTACTCTTACCTGGACTCACTAGTACTACTTGGGCTTAGCTGGTACCTGGGAGTTGGTTGGTCTAGGGGACCTCGACTAGGATGACTCACCTGTTCTTCCCTGTAGGAGGTCAGCTTGGGCCAGCTGAGCCTCCTTCACCTGACAAAACTGGCAAGACAGCAGAAACAGAAGGTGTGGGCTTGAAGCCTGAACTCAGAAATCACAGAGCCCAACTTCTGCCTCATTCTGTTGGTCAAAGAGCATCGTAAGACCAGCCCAGATTCAAAGGAAGGGGATGAGAAATTGACTCTACTTCTTAATGGGAGTAGCTATAAACTATTAATAGTCATTTAAAATTTATCACAAGCTCTTGGCTTTGATATGATAGTAATCTGAAATTATTTGTATTTTATCTTTTAATAATCCTGGAGCAGGAAGGGTCTTAGCCAATTAGTGAGAGGAGAATCCTGGAAAACCAAGGTCTTCAGAAGCATAGACAGGAATGTAACAGCAAAGATAGCAACAGTAATATTAAACAGTAACAACATTCTTACAATATGCCAAGCAATGGAGTCTTTACATCTCATGATTCATTTGGTCATTACAAAGTCTCATGAATTGCTGACATTTCTTTGTTTTGTAGCTGAACAAACTGAGGCAAAGCAGGTTAAGCAGCTTCCCTCAAAGTCTTGCAACTACTAACTGGTGGAACTGGGATTCCACCCTGTGGTCAGGCTTCAGAACCTGGGCATTGACCCCAAGTGACCCTCAAGTTAATAGAAATGAAATCTTTCTGACTCTTAGCAGAGATCTCTCTTGGACATGTGATTTTTTTTTTTTCTAGAGACAAAGAGATTGACTATCTGGCGAGTACCACCAGGCCTTTCTGGGTACATCCATGTGACCCAAAATAGGTTTAGTCATATTGTAGGAGACCCTCATTGGGTAGTTCAGGTAGTTCAGGTGGTTTATCTGAGGAAAATGATAAATTTCACTGACACTTATGAGGTCATCCTTCAGCCAGGAATGAAGTGGCCCACAGTTCCCATATCTTAGCAATGGACCCTTAGCACCTTCCTTAATCTGAGGGGCACAGAACACAGTGGGCAGCCAGGATTAGATTTGCATCTCAGAATGGTCATTCTCACTCTGCATTCAGCCCTAGTAAGGGAGTGACTACTAGTCTAAGGTTCACTGGAGGCTATTCACCCCACCCAATATCTTCTCTCCCTAAAATCCCACTGAAACCTCTTGGCTCCACAACTCACCATTGGACATCACTGTTCTCTTATGCTGACTCAGGTTGTCTCCAACTTCTGTGTACATGAGAATTTACACGTTCATCGTCTTGTCTGCTCAAGCTAGGATCTGACTGGGGGTAGGCAACGGGATAGGCACAGCCTCACCAGAGCCAAGAGAGTAGGGGCAGGGGCTGGGGCTAGGGAGAGCCACACTGCTGAATGCCTCTCATCTCTCACTCCCACCTCCTGTCCCAGAGACTTCTCAGAAGGACACATATATTGTCAAGCACAAAATCATAGGGATATTTCCCTCATACCAGTGGAAACTGTTACTCTCAAATCTTTGCCTTCAACTAATCTTGAGCATTTATAATCCTCTCTTGCATTAAGTACCTGTTCTTTGTGGATGATTTACCCCCACCCCCTTCTTTTCAAACCAAGAGTTTCCCCTGGTATATTTAGAAACTGAAACCTGACAGGTGGGTCCCTGCAGCAGAGATTAGGCTGGTTCTCTTTCCAAACAGTGCTTTACAGAGGGCTGTTGTAGCTGAATAGTTCAGTCTGCCTTTAGGATTCAATGGCCCTGGACAGAACACAGACAGGAAGTGTCCTCTATTTCAGTGGCCTTTGGGAATGTTCTTTCCCTGCCATAAACTTAATTGCTTCCTATGATGTATCTGACAAACCGACCAGTACTCCTTTAGCTCCACCCTGTTTGGCCAACCAGGACTACCAAAGCCTACAACTTTGCTTCTAGGTAGTTCTGTTTGATTGACATGAGTTTTCCTTTCGCTTTTGCTAACATCACCTATTCAGGGGGACTAGGTTCCTATTTAGTGATATAAATCAAATAAATGTGCCTCAGTCACAGAGCCATGGGGAGGGTGTGTGGGGCAGGAGGGGTGTAGGGGGGAGGGGTGGGGGGAGGGGTGTAGGTGAGACAGCTGGGCCTTTGGGGACTGTGAGTGAGCAGGTGTGATTTAATGGGATTAGGAAATTGTGGTTTGCTGTAGTGTCCTCGTGTGTATGATAACATGCTCGTGTCTCCTGAAGGGGAGGTTTTATTTACCTTGTCCCCGTAGAAGATGTTTCAGACATGGCATTTCCTTGCCTTCACTGCAGATTGACTCACCCTGGGACTGTGGTGTTTAACTGTTTCCTTTCTTATTCGTTTTATGACCAATGTTGCATGGAGAATATTGAAAGTTTGGGGAGGTCCTTCCTCCCCCGCCCCTTGCAGTGAAAACAATTACTTAATAATAAACAAAAAGGAAATAAAAAAATAAAAAACTTTGCTCAAGGCTGGCTCTTGGCAAAAAAGACTGAGCTGGGGCAGGGCTTTGAGTGGTTAGAATACAAATTTGCACATCTGGATATGCTTCCATTCATCAGTTCTAGCCCATGGTCGCAGCCACTTTAGCAACTTTCTTGTCATCCTTAGTGGCTCGTTCTTTAAAATCTGTTATCAACCATCCAACCAAAGCACAGCATTCCAAATTTAACCTTAGCTCTTGACATTTCAGCTTCAGGACATCTTTCTAGAACAGAGATGAAAACTTGGTCTGTACCTAAGCTTGACAAGCCCATGCATGATATGCCTGTTCTCGCCGTGACCACTCTGCATATTTAATCTATGAATATTGAGTTCTAATTATTAGCTCTGCCTGCTTCTTGCCCTGTTCTCTAAATATGGGCCCTTGCTAGAATAGAAAGGCTCTCACTCCAGGGTAACAGATCTGTGCAAATGCTCAATGTGGCGCCATCAGATGGAGGAAAAAAATGAATGTATTTGGATGATACGGTGACCTGCAGGCAACACGCTGATCCTAGGGGCCTGGCTTCTCTTTTACATTAAAATTCAGGTATGCTTTAATCAGGTATGTGGTCAAGCCCTTTTTACTGAAGTTTATTTTGGAGACTTAGCAATATACTCATGCAGATTATTGCCAAAATCACACATGGAATGTGCCTCTTTAGGTATTATCCAACGCCACTCTAATGTGAGGCAATAATGTAGAAAGCTCTTTACCGTCTATTAAACAGTGTATTTTCTGTACTTTCGGGGCACTTTATTTGTAATTAAACACTATTTTAACATTTCTCTCCCCAGAGAATAATTTCTAATAAGGAATCAGAATAACGCCCCATGGAAATTAGTGGGGGAACTTATAAATTAGGAGATGATAATCCTTAATGTGTTCATTTCCCTGTTTGTGAGATTGATTGTGACTTAGGAATAAGGTTTGCAATTGTCAAGTCTTTAAACTGGGCTGCCACATTGGAGCCTTTTATTTCTCCTTGTCAATATGTTTATTTACCCTGTATCCATAAGACACTGTATTAGTTTTTTACAAAGGATTCTTGAAATACTGAGGCAGTCACTAAGATGGAAGAACCAGCTTAGGTTTCTATAGAATTTCTCTCCATGAAAGTCACAGTGTCTTCTCTACCATTTCCCATCTATCTGCAGTCCATCTCTGTTATCACCAGAAGCCCAACTGATGGTTTCATGGGTAGCTTTCCTTGAACTGTGAGCTGAAATTCAGACTTTAAATACAGAGTTTAGTGACATGAGGGAGGAAAGTGACATTGATTTATTTGTTCTGTTCTTGGCCGGCCTGAGAAACCTGTCCCGTCAGGTAGAGAACAACTGCTCTCATCCTGACCAAGTGAACATTACTCATTGCATCATTACCATCCCTGAGTCATCTAGACCAGCACACGTTGGCTCCCACTGCATGAGAATCCGAGGGCAGAGGGAGTCCAGGGCCAAGGCTCCTGTTTAGTAATATGAATTATGCAAATGTGCCTTGGACATGGAACTGTGGCCTGTTCTAGGTCCAGATCTTTAACCACATGCCTGAGAAATTGTATTGGCCAGTATTGTCATGAGTGGCCATCTTAATGGTTCATGTGGAATGATCATGATTGACCAAACTCTCCAGCCTGTCTGGTGTTGATCTCAAGGACAAAGATACAGCTATTAACATTGGTGGTGATGGGGTACCTCTTGCTCTACCTTCTCAGTAGTACGCACAGTGGCTACTCACTAGCCAGCGGGGATCGTGGAAAACCCCCTATAAGGCCCTGTGCTGAGACAGTGCTGAGAGGGACTTTTGTGCTTGACATGAGCCATCATAGAGCAATACTGAGAGGCAGCTGGAGCCATTTCTCGGTTACAAATGCCATCTGTCTTCTGTTGTGTCAATCTCTGCTATTCTTAGGTCTTGTTGTGTTTGATTTGGATGACAAATATGATACCTAATTGTCCTGGATCAAATTTGAATGTCTGTGTAGTTATAGAGATTGATATTGATTGGCAAGTGTGTTCAGTTCATTTCAAAGTTCAGTTCACTTTGAAATTCTTAATATTTAAATTCATTACAAGGAAGAGAATTTTGAGCAGGACTGCATTTCGAGACTGAGTCGAGCCATCTTGTGTTTGTGGGTGAACTTGACATGTAGAAAATACAGTGAAAATATTCAAGGTAGAATGCTGTTATGTGAGTTTGTGGGTTAGTAGAAAATCCTACCTCTTCTACAAATTCTTAACTAATCCTTCCTGGGTTTAAATAAAAGCAACAGTCACTATTATAACAGCTACTCTGTCACCTTTCTCTTGAAATACATCATTAAATAGCAACAGAATTAATCCAAGGCCTTTTAGACTGTAGACTGAGCTCCTTGGGGCCTGAACCCTGTCTTCTTCGTCTTCATTTCCTGGGATGCAGGAAAGTAAATGTTTTATAAAGTAGGTATATATGAAATAATTAGTAGCTGCAAAAGTAAAACAAACAGCAATCCAAAAGCCTGGCAGTTTGACGGCCTGTCCCGTAGGGTCAGAGACAGATGGAAACGTGGTTCCCAACGGCAGCCACTGCCCTGGGATTCCTGAACAGGGCCTGCACAGAGAGCAGTAATGTGTGCCCTGGAGCGGGTTGACTTTTACCGTTGTCCATGATTCTTGTGTTGAAATAGGGAGGCTCAGCCAGACAAATGCTAAGGAAACAAAACCAACTCTTTTTATTACTCTCTACAACATTTATAGCCAAGTCCTATTCAATGCCCTTATCCTTGAGGCATCCTGACAGTCATTTTAATGATTTATTTTCTTTTTCACAACCAAAAAACAAATAAAATATTTTATCACCTTTTGGGTAGATTTGATGTCTTTTCTCTTCATCACTTTCTGGGTCTATAAAATTCCCCTTACCTCTGGGTTTTTATAACTCACAGACAGGAATTCTGTTGTCTCATTCCTTATAAGAAGCCTTTTTTTTTTCCTTTTTGGCCCTGAATCCCCAGCCTTTTTTTCTTTTTTAAATTTGTTGTGGTGGTGGTGGTCGTGGGGTGTGTGTTTGTGTGTGTGTGTGTGTGTGTGTGTGTGTTGGGGAAGAGGGAGAGAAGGGATATGGAAAAGTATCAAAAAGGGCCACATGTTTGCAGTAACACATAAATGACAGGAAAAGGTTTTGAATAAGAAAAATCACTTTTTCAATATTATTCGCCCGTATGCAGAGATGCAAGAAATTTACTTTCTTATTTTCAGAGTTATGGGTGCTGAAGAATTCACTGGTTAGTTTAAGAAGAAAATGCTCTATGACTGAAATTTGCTCTGTGGTTTCTTTACCAGGATCTACAATAGAAGCCAGCATCTGTGTGAGAGCCCATGGCTTTACGATTGGCCTTTTCCATTCTGAATTTTATGTCTCAACTCAACTCTCTGCTTTACGGCTCCCAAGCTAATTATTTCTGCCCTTTGCCCTTTGGGCTCATTTCTGCCTCATTTTCCATATGTCTCCTTCCATTAAGGCGTCAACAGCCTGATCTTCCCTCAGACCAGTTATGAGCTGCAAAAGCTACTCAACCACTTGTGGATCTGTAAGGGCAAAGCTCTTTTCCTGTAGGCAGTTTCAAGGCTTAGTTGATGCAGCATGTAACTGTGTCCAGTTGAGAAGTACAGTCTGGATCTGATCCTCTAGGCCTTCTAATCAGATCTGGATTAATATTTCAAAGTTGATCAGACTCATCTCACTGTGATGGTCTGGGATTCCCAGGTAGCTGGTAAAACATTATTTCTAGATGTGGTCTGTCTGTGAGTGTGCGTCACAGTTTAGATCTGTCTCCTAAAGGCTCATGTTGAAGACATGGTCCCCAGTGCTGCAATGTTCAGAAGTGGAGCTTTGGAGAAGTGATGAGTCACGGAGGCTCTGATTTCATCAATGGAGTTAATTGATGGATGCCTATTTGGAAGAGGGTCTCCAAGCTTGCAGTTGGCTGATGGTTGTTAAAACTGCATAAGCCTATTCCTTATAATTGATCTCTTGATACATATGTACAAAATCTGCACATTTGTGTGTTTGTGTGTTTATTATTGGTTCTGCTTCTTTAGAGGATCCTAATGTCAACCTGAAGAGCAGTTTAGCTTGATCCAGATGTTATAATCTAAAGATAAAGCTCATTTATGCTTCAGGGTTTTTTTTTTAGCAGCAATACTATTACTATATTAAAAACAAGATATCAATTTTTTAAAAATTACTTATAAAAGTCACATAAACTAATTCCTATCTAGTGAAGTCTTGATTATTCTGTGTATTAATCACTTGAATAAAAATTGCTTCATATTTTATCTGGTGTTGAATTCAGCTTGATAACTTAATCTATCAAGTGTTTCTTTTCTTTTTTTTTTTTTGATCTTGATTCTGTTATGAATCAAGTGGCTGCCTTTCCTGGCTTTAAGCCATCCTTAGTTTTGATAAAAACTCTTCTTATCTTCATTCAAGTAGTTGGTAAAAAATGTTAAACAGATTAAACAAAGACAGCATTCTACAAAATACTACTAGAACATTTAGTGTTGAGGCTTGTCTATTAAAAAAAACCCATTATTTGGCAGCTCATAAGTTGTCGTCATTTCCCCAAGGATGAAATTGTTATATATTGCCTTACTGAAATCCAGGTCATGTGGTGGATTCCACTGATATAACAGCCTCGAATTGCGTCACAATGGAAAGGTGATCTGTTAGGCAGTACTTTACATTAATTTACCCACCCTAACCTCTTGTTTCTTTTCTACTTGTTCACAAACAAATTGCTTATTAATCTGCACTTTCATTATTAATTCTAAGTGATGTTGATTTGTGAATATTCAGGGTCGGCTATGGCACTCAATACACAAGACATAGTTCCTGCCTTCAAAGCGTTTATAATCAAGACAAGCAAAAAAGATATATAATACTCTATTGATATCATATATGAATTTGTGTTTGGTTTACTTATAAAATAAAGGAGTTTTATATAAACATAATATTTTATTTTAGTCAGTCTTTTTTGTTGCTGTGACCAAACCACAAGAAGCAGAAAGAACTCTGCTCATCAAGGACAAAATGTATATCCCCCAAAGGCACACTGCCTGTGACCTACCTCCTCAAGCCACACCCTAACTGCCTACTGTTACTGCCCAGTTAATCCATATTAGTGGATTAAACCATTGATTAGGTCAGATCTGTCATAACATAATCATTTCACCTCTGAATGTTCTTGTATTTTTTCACACATGAGCTCATGGAGGACATCGTGTATCCAAACCATCCCATATAGTAAAACTAGTATCATAAATATGTGTCCCCAAGAACAGACAGTTGCCTGGCAAGTTCAAGGACAAGGAGAGTAAAATTGAAGTGGGCTTCACAAAATAAGGAGTTGATTGTTAGTTTTAGAAAATGTGGAAGAACATTTGAGGACAGGAGTGAAGCCTCTGTTGGTCAGCTGCCTGGAGCTGGACTCCAGACCTGGCTACCACCACTCCTGACCCCTGGACCCACGGCTTGGTCTTGATCACATTATCTCCTGACTTTCTTGCCCTGTACTTAACTATTTGATCTTCAGATTTCCAAACTGAGTTTAATTATTTTTTTTTTTAATTATGGTGATCATTCAGGCTAAATGGGTCTTTGGGCAGTTCACAGGATTTCACTGGTGGGCCCCTACAATCTAGCATGGCAGCCACTCCGAGATTCTATAGGAGGCTGTAGTATGATGGCTTTAAAAGAGCTCACGTGTCATATAGAATGCATAGCTGACAAACTAAAATTAGAGTAGCACTCATGCTTTAAATAAGTAATAACTGTACTTAAAAGACACCTTCCCCTTACACACACCTAGCCACTCAACTCAAGCCCCAAGTCATCCACTCATCTTTACTTTGAAACATCTCCTCTGCTTTCATCCTCAGTTGAATTGTTTGTGAAGATTCGAAATGGATCAGTTCAGCTGCGTTTGCATTTCGTGGAGCGTGAAAAATGGTGTTTCAGTTATTACGTGTGGAGAGAAGAGGAATAAAAAGTACAGCCTGGTTTTTCAGCTAGCAGGTGGAATTGGCAGCATTGGTAGCTAGAGAAATGGCTCCCAAAGCATGTGAGCTGAGTAAATTTGATCAGTGTCACGCAGAGAGAATGAATCTGGAACACCCTATTGCCATTTCTCTTCAAGCGCATTTCCAACTACTTCCCATTTGATGGGCAAAATGCTTATATATTTTCATTATTGGATCTCTATTTCAATCAGCTATGTAGCCAGTTGGCTAAGGTGTGGACTCAGGAAGCTGACTAGGACTCTGATTTTAGTGTCCTGGCAGTAAAGAAAGATGTTTATTATATTTGGGTACCCTAGCTCTTCCTCCATCTGGCCATTTCCTCCTGTCTCTTATTCCCTATTCACTTTGTTTCTTCCAAGGTAGGAATGTTGCTTTTTCTAAAGAAAAAATGGATGTAAATTTCCAGGGGCAATGAAACAACTCATGCATTGCTTTTTTGGCTGAGGGCAGACGTTTTGGGAGTCAACCGCAGGATGCTTTGCAGTGGGATCTGCAAGGGGTGGGAAGAGATAGCTAATGCTCTGTGAGCAAATCTCATGCCTGCCGGGCACTGGATTATCCATTCCTGTGACAAGCAGCTTCAGCAGGTGGGCATACAGAGCCTTTTCATTGGACTGAGGGTGGAGCAGCTAAATCTGCCTCCCAAGTATCCAGAAAGCTCAAAATATGTCATCTTCTTACTCAACCTGGCACTGTCTCCCTGAGTTAGAGTTTCTTTCTAAACCATTGAAAGTGAAAAAACCTGGAGGGGAACTAACATTTATTAAGCACCTACTGTATACCAGGTATTGTGAAACCTACTTAATCATTAATTTGTTTAATCCTCATTGTTTCTTGTTATCTGCTTTTGAATACAGCCCTGAAATTTATTACTGTCCTGATTTATGAAAGAGGAAATTGAGGCTGTAGGAAGCTAAGCACTAACAGTCCCTAAGTGATGATGACAGTCTCAGTTCAGGATCAGAACAAAGGTATCTCTGACTCCAATTAAATCCAGAATATGAGAAGCCTTAAGAATAACAAGTTGTGTTCCATTCAGGGTAAGAGGCTGAGAAACAATTAGGCTTCCTGCACCAACTTTTAATATGGAATGCATCATACAAAGGGTCATTGCTCCTTCCTCTGTTGCCATCCAATAACATCCGGGCTTTGAAATGTATATATATATATGTCTTTTGAAAATCTAAGATATTATAAGGACAACACCTGTTACCAATGTGATCTAGGGGTCAGCGCACAATTAACTGAAAGTCATTTTATGCCTTCTTCCCTGGTTAGGAGACTGAACAGAGCTACCTGGATGTCTGTCCTTTTAGCCCCTGAGAAACAACAGAAGTGACAGGCCCTGCAGTACAGCCCCTGTTCACAGAGGAGAGTCTGTCAGAGGTCAAGAAGTGGATTCTTGAGCAGTTTCAGACACTGATGCGACCTCTCCTTGCTTTTGAAATGTTATTTTCCCTCAAATTTCAGAAATGTTTCAAATGGCTTTCTTCCTGACACTCTTCCATTGTTAACATGAGCTGCTAACTCTGACGGCTGTTTTATGAGCTCCTGGAAGCCTGTCAGTGGTCTATAGTCTTCTCTTTCTCTACCATGGTGCATCTCCATGTTCACTCCAGACAGTAGGTCTCCTCAATAAATCCATCAAAGGCCAGGCTGGTCTGTACAAAGCATGCTTTCTGCCTTCCCCAACAGGATCAAAGGCCCCCCAAGAACAAAAGTATACATCTGTTAGCTTCATTTTTGCCTGGTTCCTACAGTGGTCAGGAGATGACTTATTTTTTTCTTCATGACTTAATTAATAGCTTCCCAAGTTTGGGATCAAGGAAAGGAAGTTCTGGCTGCACACAGTGATGTCACATTCACTGGTGGCAGGCAGGAGACAGAGTGCATTCTGGGAGGCCTGCTCTCCCTCCACAGCAATGCCGAGTGCCTGCCATTCAGGAAGAATCAAGCAGGGAAGTTTGTGCATCTAGTTACCAGCTGGGGAATCCAAGGGCCTCTTATTCTCCTAGCACAATTATGGGTCTTCCCTGGGAATTAGAAAGCTCTGCAATTATGCAGATGACTTTTAGATGCAACACAAGATATTTTACCTCTCAAACCAAGTCCATTCATCTCAATAACTCTCAGCAGCTAGCTGGCAGTGCCGATAACTATTGTAAAATCTGGATCTTTCATGTTGGTGAATTACTCACGAAGTATAGAGAGCTGTGTGATTTATTAAGGGGATTTTGTATTCCTAACAGGGACGATTAAAAAGACAGGCTCTATTGCTCAGATCAGCACATATGCCACCGATGTAATTTTTCCTCCCGATTTCTAAGTGGGATGGATGTATTTCTTTTAGCAATGTAGGAGAATACCCAAAAGGTCATTTTGATTTGTTCTTGTTTAAACCAAGCATTCTGGGTATCCAGGAGTTAGTCAATTCACAGAGAGCTGCTAATTCATAACTTAGAGTCTCTTGCCACCAGTGTCATTGCTAGCAAACTCACAGTCCTCTTAGCAACTTCCATGCTGAAATAGTGCCATACCATCCTGCCAGGGTGAAGCTCATCTTGCACTGTTGGTGCAAGGTCATCTGTATTCTCTCCAGTTTTCCTCAATTAACAGTAAGAAGTGTTGATGGTTTAGAAAGTCTTCTCGTTAGATCAGATAATTCACAAAACCAGTAGAAAATCTTTCAACCTAAGTTAAAACATCAATAGCTACATCTTCAGCAGGAACTTTCTATAAAAAAATCTGTCACTTTTATTTATTTTTCCCGACAATGAGATAAAGAAAGGAAATAGTGGAATTGGAGTGTCGGCCTTTTTTTGGAACTGGCAGGAAGTTGGGTTCTGCTTTGCCTAACTTTTCTGCAGAAGATTTAATCAGTGTTTGCTGTCACAGAAGAGAAATGCTCTCGCTTCTGCAAAGACATCGTCTGTCTTGATAAACACAGTTAAGGTGACGGTAGGCCCTTTGTGGAAAAGTGAGGGGGACACTTTTTATGATTGGAATACAAAAAGACAGATTTACTAGGGCCTCTGCTGTTTTTTTTTTTTCCTCCGTAAACTTCCTGATTCAGCACCCAGTGCTGTAGCTGGTACAGTGTTATATGCTGTTATACAAGTGAAGCCGCTCGATTGAATGGTTCCTCGGTCCTGGGTCATAATTCTTTGGTAACAGCGAGAACTCCATACCTGCCACACCTTCTGCTTCCCCAGGCACTCACAGCCCTTTTCTTAAGGTGTTTTTTGTTGTTGGAGTTGCTGGATTTTTTTTTCCCCGGTGGTTCTGGGGATTGAACCCAGGGTCTTGAGCATGTGAGGCAAGCACTCTACCAACTGAACTATATCCCCAGCCCTAGCCCTAGTCTGAGTGTCCAAAAGGAGATTAAAATGGGGCTGAGGGGGGAGAAGTAAGCAAGTCGTGAAATGAGAATGAGTCAGATAAAGTGTCAGTCAGACCTTTTTCTTGTTGGAAGCAACCTTGTATTCATAGGCAGGAGGCTCGACATTGTCATAGGCTGCTCGTCTGCAGCCCTCCTGATATTCTGAGGCTCACCTGGATGAGTGTCAGGAGCTATGACCATCTTTGAGCCTAGCCACTGTGCTGGCCTATGTGGGGTGTCTGGGGAGTGGCTCTCCCATAGGCTCAGAAAGGGATTCCTAGAGGAAATCCTGGTTCCAGAACTTCAAAGTTCATGCAATGATTATTGTTTTCTGAGTTCTCAGTTGCCTCATTGAATAAAGTGGGAGAAGCCCCTCAACTGGCTGCATCTGCTCTGTGCCCTTGCAAAGGCTCTGTATCTCTCAGGCCCTGGGTTGGACTAGATCCATGACTTTTCAGATGTTCTGAGCTGTGGAACTCTTTATCCAGGTGAAATATCCTAAAAAGGAGCAATTTTCATTTCTCATTGAAATGGAGGAAAGGAACTCAGAGTACCCCACCCCTGTCCCAAGTCCCCTCTTCTGCAGATCCACCTCCAGCCAGCCCGATGTTGGGCTGGCCAGGTGTGAGAGTGGTGCTCAGCCACGGCCTGCTAATGCAGTTCATTTTGCTGTTGTCAATTCTCAGTCCTAGAATTATAGGACAGAGGAAGCTGACACCCAAGGAATTTTCAGGAAGTAGGTTTATTTAAGCTGCAGCAGTCCAGAAGGGCTAATGCCTCAAAATCTCTGGACTCTTCGTCCAGAAATTCTTTTAGATTGATTCTCAGTGGCGTGGTTACATGACAGTGGGTGGCTACATAACAGTTACACTTTGTCCCATATTCTTAGGCTAGGCAGAGGTCTCACAAGTTTTTACCAAGGGAAACAGAGACAGGAACTTTTTGTACAACAAATTCTGCTGAGACAGAGTCTGTTACACCTTTTGCTTGCAAACCTGGCATTTACAGGAAAGAGGCAGCTTCAAACCACATTGAGCTCTCTGAAAAAATCCTGGGAAATCCTGTTGACACTCCTTGTGAAACCTTGCTGACAAGAAGCTTAAGGATGATGGGGGTCCTTGGAAGCTTAAATATTTCAATTATGGTGAGGGTCTCTTTGGTGGGGATAGCTGATGGCTGCATCAATGTAAAACGGCTTAATTCATTTTAAGTTTGTAAACATCACTCATCCTTATATTTTAGAAGCTCTGTGCTCTGTAACCAGAGTCTCTGAGCTTTGCTGCTGTTCAGTGCTGTCAGATGAGCAAAAGAGCCTGGGTCAGTTCTGCCTAGCATCCCCACCTCAGCATTTCAGAACCTCATCAGACCTCCATCTACCCCGCTCCTGGACTCCAAAACCCAGACTCCTTGCCCCTCCCCCTACCTTCCTACCATAGGGGCACCACATCCACTTTCTCCAACTCTACTGATCACTTTCCTTGCAAAAGAGTGTTGCTGCTTAAAAAACCAAAAACTCAACTCCTGACTCTGAGCCTCTGTCACACTTTGTCCTTCTTTAAATAAATAAAATTTTCTTAATTGATAAACAATAATTGTACATATTCATGGTGTAGAGAGTTCAGTTTCAGTGTATGTATACAATGTGTAATGCTCAGATCTGGGTAATTGGCATATACATCACCTCAAGCATTTGTTATTTCTTTGTGTTGGGATTATCCCAAATCCTCTCTACTGGCTAATATGAAATGTAGAATTAATTGTTTTCAACTATAATTACTCTATAGAACATTAGTAGTTATTCTTCCTTTCCAACTCTACCCCTGCTCTGGTTAAACACCATGTCTCCAGCCCCCTCCCCAATCCTGCCCAGCCTCTGGTAACTACCTTTCTACTATCTACTTCTATGAGATCACATTTTTTCAAAGTTTTAAAATTGACATGTAAACATTGCACATATGCTATCAGCTGCATTTCCATACATTGTTTAATGTTCAAATCAGGGTAAACAGATTTATCTCCTCAAAAATTTATTATTTATTTGTGGTAAAAACATTCAAAATTCTTTCTTTTGGTGTTTTTTAAAAATATGAAGTACACAATCATTATCAATTGTCACCTTATCATGTAATAGTACACCAGAACTTGTTTCTCTTATGTATAACAATATCCATGGGTCAGCTTTTCCCACCTCTTCCCTAAATGCCAACCTTGTTCAGCTTCCACATATAAACAAGAACGTGTGATATTTGTATTTTTTCCTGACTTATCTCATTTAACTGTTCTCCAGGTTCACCCAGGTTGCCACAAATAACAGGATTTCATTTTTCATGGCCAAATAATATTCAGTTGTTTATATATACCACATTTTCTTCATCCATCTATTGAGGGGCTCCTAGTTTCAGTTCTTATTTTTGCTATCATTAATAGTGTTTCTTTTCCTATCTTGCTATCTTCCTTTTTCCACGAAGACTCTGTATCCTTTTTGTCGCTCACCAGTGTCATTCATAGCTCACCCTCCTGGTCTTGCTGTGTTTCCTCTTCTCTCTCCCATGGTACTTAGCAAAGAGGCAGCATAGGGGTCTCAAAATTACAGAGCAGGACCAGGTGCAGTGGCACATGCCTGTAATCCCAGTGACTTCAGAGGCTGAGCTGAGACAGGAGGATCACAAGTTCAAAGCCAGCCTCAGCAACTTAGTGAGGTCTTAAGTGACTCAGCAAGACCTTGTCTCTAAATATTTTTCAAAAGAGCTGGGGATGTGGCTCTGTGATTAAGTGTCCCTGGGTTTAATTCCTGGTAGTAATAATCATCATCATAATAATAATCACAGAGCAGGGAGACAACCCTGAGACCACTGTCCTGGAATCCTGCCACTTTTCTGCAAGGTGTCCTTGTGTAAGTCTCTGGACCTCTTGAAATCACAGTTTTCTCATCTGTGAAATGGGATTAATAACAACATCTCCCTTGTCATATGATTATAAGACTCAAGAGAGGTATCGTATGTGAGTGCACTTTATTGGTTTTGAGCAGTTTACATTCTGAGGTTTTTGTTCTTAAATAAGAAGGTATTATGATGAGGTGTTATCATTGTCCCTGATTGTACTCTCTGCAATTGTTTTCATACTTAACCATACTTGCCCTAAACTTACTCCTGTCATTTCATGTGTCCTCAGTTCTTTAGGCCAAAATTTATCCTTATGGTTTAAAACTCCCTGGCTGTTATCCCAGTGTTGACCACACAGTAGGTACTTCTTATGCATTTAACAGAAATTTGGTCTCTGATATCCTCCATGTACCATTTGGTGTGCTGGCATACAGGTCATTTAGTCATCAGAAGGACACTTGAAATTCTGGTATCCTCTCAAAGCAAGATTGAAATTCCAAAGATGAGGAAAAACCACAGGATGCAGGGTAAACAAGTCGTTTGGGAAGATACTTTCTTGAAATGATTTCAAGGTAGAACTCTGTTTTAGGACTAGCTAGAAGGAGTCTTGCAATCAGTCCCTTGAGTCATGCCAGTCCCTTTAAAGCTCTCTGGATGTTCAACCCACAGGGAGAAAGTCCCTTTGCTTAAGGATGTTGCCTGGACTGTCAGAACTATTGTGTTATTCACTGAGGGGGCTGCTGCATCAAAAATATCAAAGTCGGGCTTTGATGGCTTCAAGAGGTTATGTATTTTAAAAGGCCACGTGACATTGCATGCAATTTTTTCCTAGTCAACTATGTTTCCTGTAAAAAGTGCTTGTATGAAATCATGTCCATTGTGAGCGTGAATGCTCTGAGTACTTTAGTGAGTGGTTGCCAAGTAGTTCTTCATGTTAGTAAAAGTCATTTCACTTTGGATCATAAAGAAACATGCTATTTTTAAAAGATAACTAGAATGTCTTCAGAAAAATAAGGTGAACATGTTGTGATAAAGTCTCATTAGGGAATTAATTAGAGTATATTGGGTACCACTTAACATAAAGGAGATTTAATTTTAAAAGGGTAAACTGGTGATCAGTAAAATTTGATTTTCCCTCCCACCAAGCTTGACATCTGTAGTGTACCTTATGCTTCTGAAAGAATTTAATTTTGCTGGAAGACTGAAATTTATGGACCAAGAATGGAGTTTGCTAACAATTCTCAAGAGTATGAGTTGTCCAATTCCAAGTTTAGGATATGTAGAGTGAACCTAAACAAAATATCTTGTCATCGTTGCCAATCGAAGCTCTCATCTGAACTTATCCATTTATTATTATACTACCTGTGGAAAATATCAGCCAATGGGATTGCTTCTTTTGTTTTTCAAAGAAAATCTTTTCCCGATATATTTCCTGTACTTGGACAATCGATAATGTATGTAGATTTGTTCTTTTGCAGATTTGCTCATTTCTGGAACATTCCTAAATGAGTTTGGCATATGAAACATGCTTTCCTACCTACTACAAGCTGTAGGAATTGTGAGGATTTTAGAAGAGTCAATGTAAGAGAGTTAGTAATGCTTCATAACCCATCATCCCTATAGCTACTGTCCTATGTTTGCCATTTGTAGTTGGCCTTCATCACTATATTCAAATCACTTTGCGGCATGGACCTTGTCTTACTTAGATTTTTATTTATGTTACTTTCATGGCACACAATGGATGCTCAGGAATGTTGATTTAATGAATAAAAGGGGAAATATGCACATGTATTTATGTGTGTATATATACACATACATGTATGTACACATATTTTCAATTTTAAAAATTTGGTGAATGCTTTTTCCACTTTTTTTTCTTCGATAATCTTTTATCTAAGGAAAAAAAAAAGATAAATTTGGATTGATGATGCCAAGACATGACACTTTGCATCCAATGATCAACATAATTACTCAAACAAAAGAAAGCCAACTATGTGCAATCCATTCATCAACGTGTGGCCATGGAGCAGCTGCAAACCTTGCCAGGATTTCTTAGATCTGTCCTTCTGCAGGGCCCAGCAAACCCAGACTCATTAAGGAACTCCTGAAACAGCTCCCAACTTCCCTCCGTGTTCTATCATTGCCAAAGGGTGTAGAAAGTTGAAGAGAAGCATAAGCAGGAGTAGCAATATTTTATGTACAACTGCCTAGTAGGCCTCATTAAGGTATTAAATTCCTGAGAATCTGGAATTTTCCTTGAGGGATTTCATAACCAAATCGAGTTGTAGAATGTTGGCTGTTGCTGCCGTTGCTGTGGCTGTTTTTTTTCCCCCTCTTTGATTTGATATCAGCTTGTGTACTTCAACCTCTATTTTTTCTTTCTCTGTCTCATGCAGACTTTCAACATCTAACTATTTTTGTGTTAATGGTGAAAAGCCAGAGATAATTGTAAAATATGTGCAGAGCACTGGCCATGTGCTTAGAACTGTCTTCCCAGTGTCCTCATGTAAGTATAGTATGTTCTATACTTATCCCCTCTGCAAGCAGTTTTTTTTTTCTTATTAAATCCGTTGTCCTGGAAAGTGCTCCTTAAAAGAAAATGTGACTTGGCTTTCATACCCCTTTCTTCCTTGCACAATATTCAGCAAATGTTTGGGCTTCCCTATGCCAGGTCTATGGCTGTGGGTGGCAGACTTCTGGCATAAGGGGTCTTGAATATGGTGAGGCAGCAAGGCAGGCATCTCCTCCACACATTTCTTCCCACTGACAAATCTGGTTCCATTGCATGGGCTTCTGAGGCATTCTGGAATTAAAAGCAATGTTTTTTTTTTTTCAGTGAATCCATTCAAGAAATCATCAAAGAGAATAGTGAGGGTCTGAAGCCCCAAACCAGAAAAAGCTCACATTAACCTGGCGAGGCAGCAGCCCTGGTTGCCATCTGCTGACACACCACCCATAGATCAGGAGCAAGGAGTTCTTGGCCAGCTGGACCTCTTTTAAGCCGGAAGCACATCCCTGAATAGAGCAATTCAAGTGACTCCCTATTTCGGTTCAAAACTTGCTTAATCACACTCACTTTGCTGAACTGTGGTTTCAGCTTCGGAGGTTTTAGGGGGAACAAAAATGCAAAGTTTGGGGAAAAACAAAGGAAGCCATTAGGGAAAGCAAATTCAAGTCGATTCTCCTCTCTCATCACTTTGGGGTTGGCAACAAAGAAGGCAAATGACATCAGTGACCAGGTGTAAGTATAAGAAAGCTGATTTGGAAAATAGATCCTTTGAGGCCCATTTGGGGGAGAATCATTGAGATTACACAAGGAAGCAGCTGGTAAGTTCTGGAAACCTTTTTATATAAGCCCAGAATTTGAATAATGCACTAAATGGAGTGTATTGCATATATTTAAATATTTACGTACAAATGGCTGTCATTTCTTAGCCTGCTGTGCCATGGTCCCATGACGTGAGGCAATTGTTTTAAAATTATCATTGCTAGATGCTAGGAAGGCATTGTACACAAGATGAGAATCGCAGAAACCCAAAGAATAGGCAGAAGAGGCTGTTACAAACCAACTACATTCCTCATAGCAAACTATATGCAAGAAGTTTTGAAAGCAGTATGTGTAGTGATTAAAATGGAAGGGTTTGCAGTCAGATCTGAATTTAAATTCCTTCCTTGATTCACCGGTTTTGTAAATTTGGGCAAATCTCTTTTCCTCTCTTTGAACTTCAGATTCCTCATCTGTAAGGCGAGGATGATAGGATGATAGCCATTTGCACCTCACCAAGGTGAGGGAATTAAATGAATTAATGGTGTTGGCTCACTGACACTAAATCCTCAATACATGCTAGCTTCACAAAGGACGTTATTTACACGAGGTTGCCTAGAGGAAGTCATTATCAAAATATTGGAAAGTAAGATTCACTGAGACGCTAGGCACAGTGGTGCATGCCCATAATCCCAGCAGATTGGGAGGCTGAGGCAGAAGGATCACAAGTTCAAAGCCAGCCTCAGCAAAAATGAGGTGCTAAGCAACTCAGTGAGACCCTGTCTCTAATTAAAATACAAAAAAGAGGGGGGCGGGCTGGAGATATAGCTCAGTGGTCGAGTGCCCCTGAGTTCAATTCTCATTACCCCAAAAACAAAACAAAACAAAACAAAAAAACATAAGATTTACTGAGGCCAGGTACTCTGCTTTAGAAGTGAAGCCAAAGCAATAGACAGAAAAATGCCTGGTACCTACATGGTAGGTGTCCCTAAATACTCGTTGAGTAACTGAATAAATGTGTCTAGCGGATAAATGTGTCTTAGAGTGGATAAGTTGGGTTGTTTTATGACATTAATTCAAATGTGAATTTCAAATGAGGAAAGTATAAGGGAAGAAATAATGAGTCAAGATTTTGAGTGCGGCAACCTCTCATTTTCCATGGGGGACACAGGGTTGGGTTCCATTTTCTTCCCGAAGCCCAGATGATGTAGGGAATGGTTTTGTGGTTTTTTTCCTGGGCACAGCACTGCCATTTCCTTTTGTTCTCCTGCTTGTGTAGTGTGGAACAGAGATGTGGGAGGCAAGTGCACATGGAGACTACAGATTACAGCCACTGTTTTCTCTCATTTACTTCTGGATCATGAGTGTCATATCCCTCTCATGACAGCAAACAGAAGCCCAGAGGTAGCAGACTCTGGAGTCTAACTGGCGTCTGTTTGTCCTGGACTCTTCTAAATTCTCAGGCTGTGGGCTGGTTGGTTCTATCTTTGACTGACATGTGCCTTATCTTCTCTGGTCTCCATGTTCCAAGCCCTTGCACTGCTGGTGAGAAAAGGGATTGACATCATCTGTCTAGCCCCAGCCCACAGTCATTACCCAGGCAAGAGGCGATGAGCAAATATTGCCTTTGGAGGAAGAGGTACAAATTTGCCAAAGAAAGGAATGTTGTTCTGGGACCTCCTAGCTACAGGATTACGTAAATCACTCAACACTAGCGAAGTTCAAGTTATGAAAGTAATTTCCATCTGTTCCACAGATAATTAGTCCAAGGAAAATGGTGATAAAGGATGTATTCTGTAACTTCTCAGGAGGCAGTCCTCAGTCCTCGTAGTTAGGCTCCAGAGAGAATGTTGAATGTTCAATTGAAAGATGTTCCATGCAGGTCACTACTATGTATTAAGCTCTTTCTGCTTCCCAGGCCTTACTCTGAGTGCTGGAGAAAAATGAACTCAGTCAGCTGAGGTTATTATTTTTTATTATTATATCCTATTTATAAGGAGGAAACTGAGGCACGGGAAGGTTAAATGAGTCTTCCAGTGTTACACATTCATTTTTCAATACCTGATTCTATGTGTGAGGAAACTGAAATGCTGAGAATTAGCCCAGGTATGGGAAAAAAATTTAGCTTGTTCACTGTGTCAGTAAGGTTTTTTTCTCACAGGGACCAAAATACCTGAACAGAACAACTTAGAGGAAGTTTCTTTGGCTCATGATTTCAGCAGTTTAGTCTGTGGCTGGTGGACTTCCATTGGACTCCATTGCTCTGGGCTGCAAGTGAGGTGGAGCATTGTAGCAGAAGAGCCCAAGGAGGAGAGGTACTTAGCTCATGGTGGCCAGGAAAATAATCTCCAAGGACACACTCCCAGGGACCCACCTCCTCCTGCCATGTCCCACCTTCCTAGAGTTACCACCCAGTTAGTTCTTTCAAATTATTAATCTATCAAATGACTAAGCCACTGAGTAGGTTGCAGCTCATCATCTAATCATTTTACCTCCTGCATTCACACAGGAGCTTTGGGGGTGACCCTTGTACTCAAACCATAACATTCAGTAAGCTGAATAACAGGAATTTTCACCTATAAGATAGGTACACGTGGAATCATTGCCTTCTTGACTTTGAGAGTGGGTTTCTGCCCCCATGAAGTCTTCCTGCTAGGGGCTGCAGGGTGAGGCACCTCAGGCCTCCTCCTCTCGCTTCCTCAATAGCCTAAAATATGGGATCTTAGAACCTCTGATGTAGTTACCAGAGATATTGAGCTATTTCTAATATTTCAAAGAACTTTATCCTTTTTAACAAGAAATCTGGGATTTGTAGTGGGGGCAAGATAGAAATGGATCTTAGGAATGAGAAAATTAGCATCCCTTGGCCTGTAGTATAAGAGAGAAGTGCTGCTAATAGTCAACAGATCCCAGGAAACTGGAATGGATGTAGACCTTTCCTTCTGAAAGAAGATAATGCTTTCTGGTGATGATCTTCCTTATCTGCACTCTTAATCTGCTCTTATTTCATACAACTGTGCATGATTTTTTACCAAGATCTTAGGACTCACCAAGCCAAGATCTTGAATTTCACCAACAGAATTTGTAAAACATAATCATAGTGGTGAACTGTTAGGTACCCCCATATTCACCTCCTAATAATGCATTTAAAGCCAAACAAAAATTATATTTTGTATTATCTGATGTTTGGATTTTCTAAGCCATCAAGCCTTTAGAAAGAACTGTTGGAGCTATAACTTAGTAGTACATTTACTATTTATATACTGTATATATACTAATGTGTAGTTAGTATAGTATAAGTACCAGACATGTACCAGTATACAGTTGTAACCATATAGTAGATATGTAGCCATAAACTGTAAAACAATTTGAATTGTTTTATTAGTAGGAAAAGGCATTTCTAACTCTGATTCAAAACCCAGGGATATAAAATTAAAGTTTGATGGATTTAACTGCATTAAACTACTTCTACATGACAAACAACAACAACAACAACAACAACAAAAAACCCATGAGCAAAGTCAAGAAACAAATAACAAACTGGGTAATATATTTTCAGCTCGTATCACAGACAAAAAATTGATAATCTTGCTAATATTTAATTGAATTTAATTGAATGTTTAATTGAATTTTTCAATAATTCATATGTTTGCATGGATTAAAAATCGAACCAATGAAATGAAGTATATTCACTTCTGTTTTCTTGTACTATATATATATATATATATATATATATATATATATTTTTTTTTTTACCCCCCCACCTAGGCCATTCCTTTTATTAATTTTCTGTATATCCTTACTGATTGTACTTTATGCATATACAAGTAAGTACATACAGTATTTTTTATTCTATTCCCTCTCTAACACAAAAAGTGACATATGGAATATTCATGTGTGAGCACATATGTGTATATTTCTTTTAATGGGAATATGGATTGTTTCCAGTCATTTGTTATTACAAATGGTGCTGTGATGAATATCGTGGGACTATGTCATTGTGCATGTGTGCAGGTCTACCTGTAGAGAAAAATTTCCAGTAGAATTTGAGGGCGCGTGTCAAAGGTAAATGTATGTGAAATTTTAATAATGTTCACAAATTGTTCCTTAGGGGTTGTGTTCCCATCAGCGAGATATGAAATTTTTTTGTTTTTGTGGGCTCCTCAAAAAAGAGCATTAGAAAACATTTCCACCTTTCAGATTGGCCAACATTCAGAAATTATATTTCTCCTATTCAAAAAGATACTCAACCTTTCTCATGATGTTTAAGGGTCATTTCATTTATTTTCTATGAAATGTCTATCAATATTCCTTGCCAAAATTTCCATTGGGTTACTCATAGTTTGTTTACTGATTTCTAGTAGCTCTTTCAATATTAGCCAGATTATCAATTTTTTTGTCTGTGATATGAGCTGAAAATATATTACCCAGTTTGTTATTTGTTTCTTGACTTTGCTCATGGTATTTTTTTTTGTCATGTAGAAGTTTGTTTAATGCAGTTGAATCCATCAAACTTTAATTTTTATATTCCTGGGTTTTGGATCAGAGTTGGAAATGCCTTTTCCTACTCTAAGCAACTCACTCTTGTTTTCCTCTGGTACTTAAAAAATTATGGAAAAGTTTAAGCATACAAAAATTAAAGATAATAATTTAGTGGAACCCAGGCACCCAACATCTAGTTTTGACAATTAGAAATATTTTGCCTGGGGCTGGGGATGTGGCTCAAGTGGTAGCGCGCTCGCCTGGCATGCGTGCAGCCCGCGTTCGATCCTCAGCACCACATACAAACAAAGATGTTGTGTCCACCGAGAACCAAAAAAAAAAAATAAATAAATATTAAAAAAAGAAATATTTTGCCAGTCTTATCTCTTGCCCTACTCATTTAGAGAATATTTAAAGCAAATTCTAGACATCATATTATTTTCTTAATAAGCACACCAATATATATCAATAGCTTGTAAGGACTTTTTGGAATATGCTTTCTGTATCATGATTATATCAATAAGTTCTTAAAATTATTGAATACCATTTTGTATTGAAATTTTCTCTTCTAGGATTTTTATAGCTGTGTGTGTGTGTGTGTGTGTGTGTGTGTGTGTGCGTGCGCGCAAGCACGCAAAACAAGGTATGTATCCAACCTTATTTTTTTTTTCCTCATCACCCAGTAGTCCCAACCCAACTTCTTATGACATTGATCCTTATGGTGTAGACTTGGGAAGATATCTTTAGCATGGAACAAAATTCCACATGGATTTGAATCCATTCCTGGACTCTCTATCCTGTTCTTGGGCTCTCTATTCTGTCTACTCATATGTTAGTTCAACACTGTTTTAATTATTGGAGTGTTAAGAGTATTTTAATGTCTGTTCAGACTAGTCATTCCCTAAATGAAATAGTAAGTCATCTACTGAACTCATGCTATATAAAAATGGCAGGAAACCACAATTTACAACTCAGCCTCCTCAGTCCAGGGAACGGCCTGGTAATTTAGAAATAGGCAGTGTAGGAATGGGAGTTGAATGTGAGAGTGAATGTGTTTCCTAAGGAAGGTTCTGATAAAAGCAGAGGGTGGCAATAAACAGTAATAACATAAAAGCCTGCAACTGGGGCAGAGGAAGGAAGGAACCAACAAAGGGGAGAGGACATGGTCTTGGTGGTTGAAGCTTGCTTCTTTCCTTGGAAATAACAATCCTAATTCTCTCAGCAAAGTAAGAAGGAAGGCTCATAGCAAAGAAGATGGATACTTTTGCCTACTATGGGAAATCATTAAGAAATTTTGAAGTGCTGCAGAGCCTCCAGGGCCTGGTCAGGTATGTCAAGGAAGCTGTGCCATCATTTTGCACTAAGCAAAGGTCTGGACAGGTAGTGACCCAGAGCCTGTGCACCAGCTTGTGCCTCTGACTCAAGAGTATGCCTCATACCCACTTCCCAGGAAGAGGGGAGAAGGTATGATTCCCAGCCGCCTTTCTAGCGCTTTATTAGAAAAGATCTGGGAGAGCTGACTTCTGATGCTGAGTTATTGTGGGAAAGACATCTAATGTGTTTAGCAGGGGGCAAATGCTAGTCATGGTTTTTCCTTTGAAATGCTCCTGCCTGCTAGACTCTGCCTACACCTCTCCTAAAGCCCTTGGAATGATAAGATGGTCAACACAAAGCGAATGGGTGTGGATGCCAGAGTGGGCGGAGAAACTGAATCTGGAATTGCTGTAAGATGACTTCATTCCCCTGCAGACACCCTTAATCACCTTTGGAAAAGCCTGTAACCTCCCCATCCCCAATTTCCTCCTTACATCCTGGAGGTGATCACAATGCACTTACCTCACTGGGATGTGAAGAGGGTTAATTAGTTTCGGATGGGAAAGTTCTTTGAAGATGAATCATATGGTACAGTGGATGTGCTAATTCAAAGCTTCACAGCCCTCAAGTTGGGATAGCTGCCTGTTGCCCCAACCCGGGGCACTAAGGTGTAAATGGAAACTGGTCTGCTTCAGAGCCAGGGGCGTGGACTTTGCTATCTGAATAGAAGGGCGAAGTCAACCTCATTCAAGCATTTCTTCAACTGTCACTTAGTGAGAAACAGTCCTGTATAAACTGCAGTGGGCAGCTGTGGGGTGCGATGGGGTGGGGGGTTTAGCCCTGAAGTGCAGGCCCTGTGCTCCCTGCAGGAGTGGACAGTGCTCATGGTGGAAGACACTTGCCAGAATTGTGACTCATAGACTACAAGTTACTTTGCCAGCAATGGCTGTGGGCTCAGGTTTGGTTTCAGTGGTCTCTACTCCTATGAAAACCCTGTAGGGTTGTGTCTTCAGTCTTCTGTTTTAGGAACTTTAAGAGAGAGAAAGAGAGAAGAATCCTTTATGTGATCTCTGTTGTTACGTGCCACTGTTTTTAAAAGTATCTTCAAGGTGTGCTGTGTTTTAAGAACAAGGTAAAACGGGCTATTTTAGGCATTATCAAAGAACACTTTGCCAATAACAAGTTTTATGGTCTGGAAATTGGTACATTTTAAGCTCTGCATTTTAAGCTGAATTTTTTTTCCTTTTTTTTTTTTGTTTTTTCCTTTTGAGGTGTCCTCGAATGAGAGAAGCAGGAAATAGAAGAGGAGGAAGCAGAGGAGAGAAGAAACGTAATTAAGAAAGGTAAGTATGAGTAAATTTAGAAGTTGGAGTAAAGGGTTTCCCTGAGCTAATAAAGCTCCTGAGAACATTGTCCCAAAAGAGATGAGAGATCACCAGAAAAATAACCACAAGCATTTTAGGAGACGTTTCTTAATTTAAATGAGAAGTCCGTAGTCAAGTACATATATAGTTTTGTTTCTTGGCATGCAGTATCTCAGGAAGGAAACCGTAGAGCAAAGCACCAGAACATTCATAGCAGATTTCAATATTCACTGAATTCAAATCAACCTACATTTCTGTGCAGATATATTTATAGGTACTATAATGTCATAAGATGATATTGCCCTGAATATATTAGGGCTTCATGCGTTTCAGAGCTGTGTTCATAGTAATCTGTGTTCATTTTTCTTACCTCTTTTATTGAAGTTCAAGAATTTTTCCCATCTCTCTCTGCTTATTTAATGATGCGCTTCAGTGACGGTAGGAGGAAACTTAACTTTTGGAAGGATGTGATATCTGCATGAGATTATGAGATCTTCACCAGTTTATCTTCAGATACAGTGCTCAGTAGTATCCTGGTTTCCTTATAGTCTTTCTTCTTCTCTGATTGATTTGTTGTATCAATTTGGTTGTGGGTCTCCTATCACCTAAGAGATTGTAACTGTAGCTCATACTTTACTAGTAAAGAGGCTACTGTTTATTCACTGCAGCTGTTTCTGTAATGGCTCTGCTATAACAATAAGCCCTGATGCCCTGGTCCAAGGTGGCTCTTTCTCTGATGTTTAGAGACTGGATATAAGACCCAGTTGGGGATTTTGGCAGGAACTAGATAATATAAACAAACAAGCATGTAGCCAATGCTGATTACAATGCATGGGCTAGATTTAAGGAAATCAACAATAGATAGTACCAGACGCTGGAGTTAGCAGCAGAAGAGCCATAACCTGTGCCTGAAGGATGAGGGGCGGAAATGGTTACCAGCATCTGGGATGAGGCCACTGTGCCACCTGAGAGGAGCTACAGGACATGTTGACAACCTGATATGGAGCTCCATATCAGGGGTGGAAATACCCATTCTCACTATCATCTTATGTTGCAATCTCTGAGCACCTGCTATTGGCCAAACCAAATGGGAAGCCAGTAAAAAGGGAACTATGTGAATGGGCTTTATAGCCTTCTTCCTAGCATGAAGGATGGGCCTGGGATGCAAAGGAAAGAGCCTGTCAAAGTCACTTCCCTTTGACTGGACTTGGAGAGCCCAGGAAGGTGGTGTGTTTTAGGCCCAGGAAGGTGGTGTGTTTTGGTGTGTTTTAGAGTGTGTCCATCTACCTGTGAATGCATGAGGTCCTTATTGGACAGAATTTCAAGTGGTTGATAATGGTATTCTTGGAGTCTCCACATGAGTAACTTAGCAGAGTAATAGAAGACTGATAAAAGATTGATCACTTAAAGAACAATCAAAATGGCAATGGAAATTGTGTGGTAGGAAACAAGAAAATTTTGTTGTTGTTGTTTTGTTTTGATTTCTTTTCAGTTGGCAATGTCTACAAGGTCTCTTATCTCTTAAAGAGAGACCTTTTGCCTATTTCTAAGAATGGACTTGAACTTTCTTTGCTCAGCCCAGTACTAAGCAAAGAAGGACAGTCTTGTGTCCACAAACAAGTTCCAAGCTTTTCCCAGGCTATTGACCCACTCAGGGCCTGGAGTAGACATGGAAAGGTTTTGTGAATGAGAAATATTCTAACTGGGCCTTCAAGCAGAACAGCAAATGTGACACATCTTGAAGCAGTGAAATAATGATGCATATGAGAGCATAGAACTTTTGCTTCTTAAATCAGATGCTTTACAAACTACTGCATGCTATTAATGTGTGTGGGCAAAGAAGAGGGTTTATCAGAAAATCAATAAATGGAAATGCTCTAGTGAGGCCTGAATATTGTTCTCACATATATTCTAGAGTAGTTTTTAAAAATTGGTCTTCAGAGGAATTTTACATCCTGTTTTCATATATGCTCGAATAATCATAAAATTTGAGAATTGAAAATATGCATATTGACGTTCAGTCTTAAAATTTGGCAGATATCAAAAGGCCTTAATGATATTGGCCAGTGTGGTAAATCATAGAGGAACAATGGACCTCACATTTAGCTTTCTAATTGATTTGCTATTTTGACAAAAAAGGCAGCAGGTAGAAACTTTTCATTCATTCTCTTTTAATTCCTATAACTCTCTACAGAATAAATATGTAATTTATCTCTCTCTCTCTCTCTCTCTCTCTCTCTCTCTCTCTCTCTCTTTCTTTTACTGAGAGGGAGACTGAGTCTTGGAGCAATTGAGTGATCAGGTAATGGTAATAGATCCAAGAAGTGACAGAGTCAGAATTTGTACCTACGCCTGGGTGCCTCCAAAGGCCAATTTTTCCCCATTACACCAGGCAGCACTTTCACTTGACTTTACCCTTGTGGGACTGTGAACCACATCATGAGCAATTAAATGT
Source organism: Urocitellus parryii (assembly GCF_045843805.1). Taxonomy (NCBI): domain Eukaryota; kingdom Metazoa; phylum Chordata; class Mammalia; order Rodentia; family Sciuridae; genus Urocitellus; species Urocitellus parryii. The sequence continues at coordinate 204,467,989 of NC_135531.1, forward strand.
CTTTTTTCATGTTGCAATTAAAACACTATTTAATGCACATAATTTTTCAGTTTCCTCTGGGAATATGAAATTATGCACATATACATCTTTATATATGTATGTTTCCTTCGGCTGCAAGTGGTAATAGTGACAATTTATAGAGCAAGTGACACACTGTAACTTTGTTATATATGCAGGATGCAGAAATTTTTTTTTCCTTGGGACTGCTTTTATGAGCTTGTCAGCTTCCCGAGAGTTCTTTGAATAATCTGTTCTGGGTTTTGTGACTATGCAAAAGTCAGCACAATATTCTTTTGCCATAGCATGCAGTTTATTGTTGGTTTTTAAATACCTCCTGTTTCAAAATGATATCTACAAACATGTTCTCTACTTGTGTAATATATTTTTAGATGGAGAAGCAAGAATAAAACTGAGCTAGTGGGGGCTCTATAAATAATGGTCAATGACATAAAACTCCAGGACAGAAGAAAGAAGGTAGGACAAATGCAGAGTAACAACTGTGCTCCTAAAGATCTCTCAATTGAAAGATAACTGTGTGGGTGATAAAAGCAGCTGAGATGACTGGCAATCCAGTCTCTTCCAAGGAGGCTTGGGATGTTTTTGCAATCTGGTTTAAACTAGCATTGAAGTAATTACCTCATACAATAAAGTGTATACACATGTGTATATATATATATGTGTGTGTATATATATATATATATATATATATATATATATATATTTGTGTATGTATATAGATATATACATATATGTGAGCAAGTACACATATATACATACACACATATGTTTCCAAACAAATGTATCACCTGTTTTTGCTTTGGTACATTCTATCATATTAGAATATATTCAGAGAGATTAAATGGGAAACATTTCCGTATGAACACTTTATTCTTATGGCCATTTTTCTGTGTCAGCTGAGATGAAACAAAGCAAAAAATGTTAGTCATCACCTTACACACAGAGTGGCCCCAATGGCCAATGTCTTCAGTTGAGTTCTCAAATCCATGAATTAGAGAGTGCATCCTTGGCCTCGTACACTCCTTCACTCAATGAATGTAGAGTAATGGATCCTTAGCCAGCTTTTGGACATTTCAGCCTTGAATTCTATTTTGAGAGCTTTGATTGGTTATTAAAAGAAGTTAGTTCAGTAGAGCAAGCAAGGATATGAAACGTAAAAGCAATGTGTTCTGTGCCCAAACTGTGTTGCCACTCAATTCGTATCCATGCAGCTCTGCAGAGGAGTTGCTCGCAGTACTAGCCCTTGTCTGCCTCCAGGTCTCCAGCAGAATTGTTGTTCAAGTTTAAACTGTTCTCAAGTATAAACCCATCTATCTCAAAGAAAAGAAAAAAAATCTTTCATTTACTTACCTGATAACATAAGTATTTCTATAAAAGTAACTTTAAATATTATGCCCTTGGCATGTCTTTTTTTTTTTTTTTTTGGAATGGCCAAATGACAGATGCATCTGGATCTCTTCAAAACAAATTTCAGGCATGATCCATGTCGCTTGGTGCCTTCTATACGATTATTCAAAGAATTCACTAATTTGAGAATTAAGTATCAGAAAGAACTCCCTTTTCTGACAGAGTGAGAATTAATGCATTTACTTTGTGTCTCTTGGCTTCTGGGAAGTTCAGAGAAAAGGGCACTTCATAGCACAGAGTGCCATTCATGGAAGGGCTTTGAATCGTCACCATTCTCTCATCCAAAATATGTTTTCTCAGTATCTTAAGAGACTTAATGCATAAGTTACTTGGCATAAGCCTCTGATAGGTCATTCATGCCTTTCAGAATGGGTAAGAATTATTCACCTGCGTGAAGAAAATTTCAAATTTAATCAATACTTTTTTTTTATTAGTTCTGCTCTACGTTGGATCTTAACTATCTCCCAAAAGCTTGTTAAAGGCTGCGTCCTTAAGTTGGTGCTATTGGGAGGTGGTAGAACCTTTAATGGGTCGAGTTTAATGGGATGTGTTTAGGTCTTTGGGGGTATACCCTCGAAGGGATAGTGGAATCTTGGCCCCTTGCTCTTCCTCCTCCTTGTTTCCTAGCCATGAGCTGTGCAGCTTGGCTCTGCCTTGTACCCTAGCCATGATATGCTGCCTTGCCACAAGCCCAGAACAATGTAGCTGGTTGACCAGGGACTGAAACCTTCAAAATTATGAAATAAACTACTCTCTTTTTAAGTTCATTGTCTCAGGTATAGTGACAGAAAGTTGACTAATAGAGGTTCCTAACATTTGTCCAATAATTAAATAAAACATGACAAACCAATCTTGATTATTTAAAAAGGGAATTCAGTTTCTAATTCCTAAATATTTAAGTCTCTAAATTTTGTCCATGTGGAATTCTTACCATCTTAGCCCTCCATTGTCATGAAAGCCTTCCCAAGAAAGATGTAAAATCATATCTTTGACAACAATGCCTCTGAAAAAGCATCTTTTAGCTTTATCTTAAAATTTATATCATATTTAGAAATATGATCTTAAAATTGATTAGACCACTTTTGTATTAATATTACATACTTATCACTCTGTATTAATTCATGATTAGATTTCAACTTGATTTGAATAATGAAATTATTTTAATATCAGTGCTCTTTTAGACATTATCTTTGATCAAGTTACACATAATGGAAAAAAAGTATGTCTTTGACATTGCAAAATGTTCAGCTTTATGCTTAGAAATGAGATATTCATATCTATGAGTTTTTGATCCTGGGATTGATGAGATTTTTTTGTTGTTTGTATTCTTTAAAGTACTGCAATCAGAATCTGAATTATTATGGAAATACTACATTGCATGCAGGACTGTTTATGGTGTAACTGGAGTTCTTCCTTGATCTCCTTCCCATAAAAATCATAGATTATTAGAAGTAGAAGGGACATTGGCAGTCATTGATTTTAACTTCCCATTTGGTTGCGATAGGGAGAATTTCTGAGTCTTCTTTAGAAATGAATCTACTATTTACCAGATTTGTTCTAGCTAATACAAAATAAAGTTGGACAGTGCTATGCCTTGATCTGATCTCTCTTTTTCTGCTAATGACATCTGAAGAAGGGAGAAGGGACAGAGAAGAGGGGAATTGGATATTGAAGATTTCTCAAATGCCATCTACATAAAAGATACTATACTTATATAGTTGCACTCAATCCACACAACAACTTATGTTATCTGTGTGATTCTAAGCCTCCTTTTTCTTTTTAGCAAATGGTGATAAATCTTAACTCTTTAGTTACCAAGTTAGTAAATGTAGGACTAGAATTTTATTCTAGGTTTTCCTAAGTCTAAAGCGTAGTATTTTCCCTCCTCTCAAAGATGATTGTATTAAATCTTGGTGATGTCTTTTTTTATTATAAATAAATTTTTTTTTCAAATAACACATGAGAGCTCAGGAATTAGGTCTTTCTTATTCCTTATTATATATTAAGTATTCAGCTAAATACTTGGTATAAATGAATGACTTATAATCATGCTGCTTTTAAGGTTTGGACAAAACGAAACCCTCCATGTACCACAAATGGAGAGTGAACACATCAGAGAAGGTAGAAACCGAACTCTCTGAGCTGGCCCTCAGTCCCCTGGGGAGATTAGAAACTAAGCCCTCTGTTACCCTGTTAGGGAAGGAATTAGAATCCAGTTTTGACATAAATCCCACAAACACTCTTCCTAAATATAATAGGAACTAGAATATCTTCATTTGCCAACCTGGCTTACCAGCCAGAAGCAAGTACTGCAACTCTTGTTATGGATGTTAAAAGTTTTCTGGTGAATTTCCCATTTTGAGAAGAGTGTTTTCACCTCTTGCATTCTCCCTGAGTAAATTTCAGCATTTGTTCTGAATTTCCATTTTGCTATCTATTCTTTTTACAAGGGAAGCCAGGCCTATTAAGGATTGTCATTAAAGTGTCTGACTGTGGGATAAGTGGTGCTTGCAGGCAGGTGTGGATTGAGTGGTGATAGGGCATGCTGGACTTTGCAGAGCTGTTTCCCTTAAATTATCCGTCTCACTGGCAGTGGGAGTTGGTTTTGTGCATGCTGACTCATTTTTAGCAATTGCATAAGAAATGCCAGTATTTACTGCCTAGGTTTTTCGTCTTCTTTTCAAATTTCTGTGGGAGTCCATCATTTCTTTGTCATTTTTGGACACCATACCAATTCCTTAGTGCCCACAACTTTTGGGTTATTCACTAAGAAAGGCACTCCTCAGAGGTCATAGCTAATGATGTTGATTCTCTTCCAAGAAGTATTCACTCGGTGTCTACCATGCACTGAACGTGGTTCTGGGGAATGTGAAAAAATAACGTTATTTTCATTTCCTACTCAAAAGTTTGTGATGTCAAAGATGCGTTGCTTCTTGAGGTCCCATCAGCTTTACATGTTGTCCTTGGGAGTTTAAAATGCCACACGGAGGATGAGATGATTGTCAGGACTCAGACTTGGGAAACTGTCATGCTTCTGGACCAAATACCATGAATGAAGTCTTTAATTCTGGGAAGTTAAGGGGCCAGAGTCTCAGGAGGGGTTTTCTGAATTTCCAAATCTGGCTACCTGCCATTCACTAGAATGCCCGGGAATTGCTCATCCCTGCTGTATCCCTACAAATATGCTTTTACAGAAATGTCTTGCCTAGGCCTACTGTCTGGGAAAGATGGGCGAAGGTAATGGCCTCTGCTTGGGGTCAGGGGATATCTCGATCTGCCTTTGAGTTTGAGGGGTGTGGGTCAGATATCTAAGGCATTTGTGGAACTTTTTTTCTTAATGTCAAAAGTGTGAAAATGTCTAAGTCACAGGGAGCTCACCTGGGGCAGCTCTGTTGGGAAACAGCAAGCAGGTGTTCTTAGGCATTGTGTGAGTCTCAGATTCCACTGAGCTACTCCACCCAGGGGGAAATGTGTCTAGACACACCATTTTGCAAATTACCTGAGGAAGTTCACAGATCACCCATTCCCCCCTCATGAAGAAGTAACACTGCTTTGTGTGATGGCCTCCGAGAAAATAACCTGAATGCTTTAGTTTGACTTGTATTAGAGATTTTCTTCCCTCACTTACAAGCTCTCCTGTAACCTTGCTCTGCAACAAAGTCTGCAGTGGAAGCCTACTCAGCACTCTCAGCAGACAATTTTTATCTAGGAGTCTCTGAGAAATGATTCTGAATGTAAAACAACCCTCAGATACTATATTTAGTCATTTACTTTTTCATTATCCTAATGTCTTTTGGTTGTGGAAAATAAAACAGTATGTTCCCACAAACTTGTACACTGAAGCATAGATAGAGATAGATGAGGAGCTCGGGGAGAAGCAGTGTGTGGTAATAGATTATAAAACCTGCTTTGGAATTCTGAGACACTTTTATTTAGTACTTTTCTTATTTGACAGGTAAGAACTTTGCAGTCTGGGATAATTTTGATAGAATAAGGCTGTATACTCTTCAGTATAAAGTGGAAACAAAAACACATTTTGTCTATATGAAGCAATACTCCTTTGGTTTACTTCTCGCTAGCCTTCAAAATTCTTGGCCAGGATGTCATGTGGAGGGTTTTTTTTGAGGGGAATCCCATGTTGGGGGCAGGATGCTAGGAACCTTACATCTTCTGCCTCTAAATTACCAGCTCCTCAATTACACAGTATAATAACACTCTGTCCTTGTGGTGCTGTTTTGAGTGATGGAAAAAAGCAAAAACAAAAACAAACAAACAAACAAAAAAAACCCATGGTTTCATTCTTGGACTTATTGTCCAGTCATTTTAAAATTCACTCAGAGAAGCCTTTGGTGTATCTGATTTCTATCTACTTCTATACTCACAATCATTTGTATTCCTTTATTCCAGGAGTTAGAAATAAGGCTAGGGATTTAGGACCAATTATTCCACAGACACAGAGTATTTCTTGGTGTTGTTTCTAAATTAGGTAATCTAAAATTAAACAATTGCCTGATTTTTCCTGAACCCAAATTCTTGCAGTAAGTAATCAGGCCTCTCTGACTCCCTGATTTTGCCTATTCCTCCTGCTCAGCTGGTTCCAGTCATACCAGCTGATTTTAATATTACCCCCACAGGGCAAAGCACTCAGGACAGGTATTTGATTCTTGGCTTGGCTGATTCCTTCTCATCGTTTACTGTACCTGTTCAGATGCCACCTACTGGAGAGTTGTTGTGGGACCACCATGTACGTAAAGCAGCTCTCCTATTTACTAACATATCATCTTATTGTACTGCCTTCATGAAATTTATGACTAACTGAAAGTAGGTTTTTTTTCATGTGTGTTTCCTGTTTTCTCCCTCTGAAATGCAGTTTGCATGAGCAAAAATCTTTAGGGGGTTCAGTGACAACAATGTGTGTTGCATACCAGTTGTCAACAATGACACGTTTGATGAATGAATGAAGGAGCTTTCATTTCATAAAGGTTACATGAGGCAAACCAGGGATTTTGACTTGGGATTCCAAATTGGGGATGTGTTCATAATAGTAAATGCTTATATAAGAATTAGCAAAATTCTAGGCATATAGCTAATTAGATAGTTCAAACATTTTATATGCTTTAAATAATTTAATTCCTATAGTTCTATGGAGTAGGTACTGTTATCACTCTCATTTTATAGAAGCAAAGTTTTTGGCATAGGAAGGTTAAAGAACTTGCACCAGGCTTCAAATAGCGGGTTGGGAAACAGGTATCTGAGCCAGTGCTTTACTACTGAATAGAAAGTGCTCAGTAAGTACAGCTCCAACCATGTGCTCAGTACTTGCTGAGTGCTTCCTATGTATTGTGACCATCCACACCTCAAAACGAGAAGATAAGTACTACTAAAGTACTATTTTTATGCTGGTCCTATGGATGGGGAAACTGAGGTTTGGAAAGCTTAAGCCACTAGTCTCAGGTTTCATAGCTGCTTAGAGCTAGAACAGGGAGTGTGAGACAGCGTGACTCTGAAATCCATGATCTTAGCCATCTCTCCATGTGGATTGCTGTTGGAGTGCAGTCATCCTGAGGTTTGTGAAAGACAGATCAGTCTTCCCCTCCCCCAAAGGTCTCCACTGGTATAAAGAAGGAGCATGCATCCATTACTTGGCTCCAGATTCAAGATGACTACAAAGCAGACCTACTCAGAGAAAGAGACAGGTGAAGCAGAATTTGGATCAGTAAAACCACTTGACTGTTGGGATAATATAGTTGCTTAAATGTCTATTTCTTCAGAAAGAACATAGGAATAGAATTTAGAAATCTGTTAACTGTGAAAAGGTCAAGCTTGGTTTTTAAAATGAACTAGAAAAATTGCATACATTTTTATATATCTAGATCTTATTATGTTCTGATCTAAAATGCAGTGTATAAAATTTAACACTATTGTATTATTTTTGAAATTTACTCACCAGGGTTATTTTTTTCCTTTCATTCTTTTTTGAATACTGAGTACATCCTTAATGACTCAGTTCTATACAGCAAAAGCCATCTCCAGGGATGACATTGTGTTGTGCTTACATTTTGTCTAATATTCAATTCCATCTTCATGGTTATGCATTATTGCTCATGTGCAAAACCAATTGATTCATAAGAGAGGGAAGTAAAATCCTTAGAATCCAGTGTTATTTTCCTGTTCATGTGAAGAATTATACACATATATGCAGAGATTAAACCTTTTTTCATTGAAATTTTTTTTCTAAATCCACTGAGAATAGTTGATTCTGTAAGAAGAAAAGGATTTCAACCAATGTCATTGAGCTCTAATATTTCAACATTTTTACAGAACTCTTATTATGAGGGCTTTTATTTTCACAATCCTTTGTGATCCTATCTGAACCTGTATTTGATGCTCACAATTACCCAAATGTGTGGGCAGGTCCGGTGTTATTAAGCCACTTTACAGATGAGGAAATTGAGGTTAATAGAATGTAAAGAGCTTGTCCAAGGTCAGGCCGCTAATAAACAGCAGAGCCAACCCCAAATTGAAGCCTTTAGACTCCAAGTTGTATCTTTTCCTGCTGCCCACACATCTTCCAGGTCCAAGAGGAGTCCTGTGACTTCATTGGAACATGCCTGGAACCATAGTTAATTTGAGAGATCAGGTGTTTCAGCACAAAGTCAACCAGCTAGACTCAGGTGATGAAATAGGTATAACCTGGTCAGTATGGGCTGCTTGGTCTTCCTGAACCTGAAAGGCTACTGGGCATCCTGCTAAAACTCAGATGGTGAGTGCAGAGGCCTGACCAGTAGAAGGCAGTAATTACTTAACTTTCATCTGATCAAAAGAATAATGTTTAGTTGCAGGTACCAGCCAAACACAATACATAAATGTTTAAATTATATTCAAATTCAAATTGAAACTATTATATTCAAATATATTGAATAATTGAGTCTTTCAAACAGAAGCAAACACCCTCTTATTTTTAATGAGTAAAATATAAATAAACTCAAATAATCTGTCTTTTCATCATAGACATATGAGTTTGGCCTGTTCAATCCATGAGGTCAGGATGCTGCTCCTCTGTCACGCTGTAGCTGTGGCTGTTGTCCACATCTTTATCCTCTCAGAAAACTGGGCATCTGCCAAGAACATCAACTTCTACAATGTTAGGCCTCCTCTGGACCGTAAGTAGTGGTTGTCGTGTTAGTTCATGACTGGGGAGGGAATCAGAATGTCCTTTGAAGCCCCACTTCCATCCATTGTCACCTTGCTTTTTTTTTTTTTCCTGGAAATGCTTGATTTATATCTAGAATAAAACAGAAAGGTTTCAACCACTCCATGGGTAAGGGTATGGTAACAAAAATATTCTCCATTTCTTTAAAATGAATTAGCAAAAAATAAATAAATAAATAAATAAAATGAATTAGCTTCCTATTAAAGTCTTAAAAGCTTTCTTGTTTAAGAAATTCTTTTGAATATTGTCCCTAATCATGGCTTAGCAGAGGAAATTCAGTGTTCTTTATTGATTTCTTCATTGGAGAAGAAACTGGCTGCAAGAAGTTTCTGCATAAATGATATATTTATTCTTTCAAGTGGTCATTAACAGTTTTAAAAAGATTAGAATAATTGAAATATTTGAAGATGAATATAACCTGGATTTTCATTATGCATAATCACAGTTAGCAAGAATTACATAAAACTCAGCTTTTCACTAATAGTTTTAAAATAGGCTAACAGTGCATATCATCTTATAGGATAATTTATGTTAATATATTTTATATAAACATGTGTATATGTGTCTGTATGAATATATACCATCACCCCTTCTTTTTCCTCTTCAAATAAAACTTCTCTCATACAAACTTTATTAGAGAAAAAATTATGTGTATACATGTAAATGTTTATGGTTCCCCCATCTGGAGGACTATCAGAATCTTGATGGAAATGATATATCCCCAGGTCACTTCTCGAGAGATTTGATAATCAAAGGGGTGAGATGTGGAATTTTTTCTTTTCTCTTTTTTGAAAAGGTCTCCTGATACTGTTGATAAACAGACAGTTGTGAGAACCACTATCTTTATACTACACTTAGGTGACATCTATATCATTACTATTCTTTACTCTGTGTTTTCTTTATTATTTAGGACACTCAGTCATCTAGTTCTCTTTTTCTCTCAGTATACATATAAATGCTTCACATATATACATATACACATATGTACTACACATGTATCTTGAATTATCATTTGTTATACATCCATGCATTGTTAATCCCTGTTTATTAATAGGTAAAATGCATGACACATGGTTTTTGTAAATCTAGATTATTTACAAGTTTCCAAATTTTAAAGACTGTTATAATTTTTTGATGAGAAAAAATCTAGAAAAAGAGAAAAATATATGTTCATTGTAGAAAATCTCAAAAAGACAGGAAATATACAGAAGAAAGTAAATTTGTTCATGATTCCACAATTCAAAAGTGCTCCTTTTTACATTTTTAAATATTTTCTTTCAGTATTTTCCATATATGTAGATATGAGACATACTGATGTTACACAAATTTAGTCTTACATTAGTTTTTCACTCTTTATGCTATAATTTGAATATATTTAAAATATTCTAATGTCTTTTACTTTTAAAAATTCATATTTCTGATCTGCTATTTATTTAACCATTTCCCCATACTTTATGTCATTAAAAAATACAAGCAATTTAAATTCATTGAAATTGCCATTGAAGATCTTTTTAAATGTACTTTTCAATTTGCTGATGACCTTAGAATAGATTTTACCAGAGTTAGAATTACTAAATATAAAGGATTGTGCAAATTTATACTCTAATTGTTCATTCATTAGCATTGACTATTAATATTTTTAAGCCCATACAGGTGAAAATGGCTGTCATTATTTTTATATATCTGCATAACATTCTTTTTGCATAGGCCAAACTGAAATGTATCTGCAGTATTTAATTTCATGTCTCCTGAAACTTTGATATTTTGCTTGTGTTTTGTACAGCAATGCATATTCTCCCCATGTACCCTAAATACCCACTGCTTCTACTTTTCACCCTAACTTCTGGTTATGTTACTAGGATGGTTTGGGGTTTACCTTTACTTGCCTACATTATTCTGCAAAACCAGGAGAATTAAAAATTTTACCCAGACCCTATGCCCTGGTCTATGCAAAAAATGTCAAATTATTTTATTTTCCCTCTTTCCTACTAAAATAATAAGATAAGGGGCTGGGGTTGTAGCTCAGTGGTAGAGCACTTGCCTAGCATGGGTGAGGCACTGGATTCAATCCTCAGCACCACATAAAAAACAAAACAAAACAAAAACAGCAACCACTTTGGAAAGCAGTGTGGAGATTCCTCAGAAAACTTGGAATGAACTGCTATTTGACCCAGCTATCCCACTCCTTGGTCTATACCCAAAGGATGTAAAATCAGCATACTATAGTGACATAGTCTCACCAATGTTTATAGCAGCTGAATTCACAACAGCTAAATTGTGGAACCAACCTAGACATTCATGAATAGATAGGTGAATGGATAAAGAAACTGTGGTATATATATACAGTGGAATATTACTAAGCATTAAAAGAGAATAAAATTATGGCATTTGCAGGTAAATGGATAGAGTTGGAGAATATTATGCTAAGCGAAGCAAGCCAATCCCAAAAAACTAAAGACCAAATGTTTTCTCTTATTAGTGGATGCTGATCTATTAGTATAGGGGGGATGCATGGGAAGAATGGAGGAACTTTGGATTGGGCAAAGGGGAGGGTGGGGAGGGGTTATGAAGATAGAAAAATGGTGGAATGAGATGGACATCATCATGCTAGATACATGTATGATTGCATGAATGGTACACCGTGCACAACCAGAGAATTGAAATGTTGCACTCCATTCGTATATGACGAATTGAAATGCATTCTGCTATTATTTACAACTAAGTAGAACAACTAAAAAAAATTTTAAAATTAAAAATAACCAGATAAAAGGCAAACTTTTCAAAAAGATATAATGACAAAAGAACATGTTAATTTTGCTCAATTCACATTGTCAGCAACTCAGTATTTCTCCTTTCCACAGTGCTTTGGCCTGTGTGTAAGGGCTTATATTAAATATTACCTTCCTGGTCAAGGTCTAATGCTGTGACAATTGACATACGTCAAATGAGGTGACTTCCTTGAGGATAACTGTACCTGTAATAGAGTGCATATGGATGCAAACTAGCAAGACTTGATGTACTAGGGACCCCACAAAGGATTTTCATTGCAGTGTTCCATTTAATTCTCACAATACCTCTGCAAGTCATAGGGATCTTTATTTTTATAATTATAAATATTATAAAATATTATGCCTTAGAAGTTAAAAATTATACACTAATTAGTTTAAAGGACAGAATTCAAACTGAGGTTAATCTGGACTCTAGTTCTTTTCAGGGATGATATATGTGGGTCACATTATTAGTTCCAATACCACTACCACCCTCACCCATACCCTCAACTCCCACTTATCCCAAATTATACATCAAAATAGAATGATATGGATCTTTTCAAAGTGGCTTGTGGAATCATTTTTGTTACTCTATAATGGAAATTCATGGAAGTATTTTTAAATTTTTTTTAAATTGCCAAAAGCTTGATGGGTAAATCCAACTCCCTAGACATGGAATTTGTAAAGATGACATCATATAAGTTTTGTTTCATCTAACATAAAAGTTGCTGACTTTGTACCATATTCGATGTTTGAAATTTTTGTCTTTTTTAACCTTATCATTTCACTTTGCATTTTTTTTCTTTTAAAGCAACACCATTTCCAAATAGCTTCAAGTGTTTTACCTGTGAAAATGCAGGGGATAATTATAACTGCAATCGATGGGCAGAAGACAAATGGTGTCCACAAAGTAAGTGTGCTGAGTTTGGAAGACTGTGACGTCACTTCCTTTAGGTCTCTCCTGAATTGCCTGGAGCAAAGATGTCCTGTGTAAAGGATCAGCACAGCAACAGGCTGGTGATGTTCTATAGAAGTCAGAGATTTCCTCTAAGGGTCTATCCTGAGAGAACTCACAAACCGGCAGCATAGCCTCAATTTGCAGTTGTGTCTGCCTTGAGGAAGAATTTCATAAACAGTATTTACCAGGGAGAAGAGACCACAGTGTTGACTAAGGCATTCTAACAATTTCAGAAATGCTTGATGATACCTTAGAAAAGCCATACTTAACTGACTTAAAGCAAAGGAAAATTTCTGTCCTCTTGAGACACATCCATGCTTAGGAAACTCTGTTCATTCATTTAACAAACATTTGGATCTCCTTTTAGTTTATTTAGTTCACTAATGCATCCCAGTGCCTAATCCAGTGCCTGATTCATATTAGGCCCTCAGTAGTAGTATTTGTGGACAGAATGTGTGGATGAGTGTACATTAGAACTAAGACCTGAATGACTGAACCAAACCAGCCACATAGGGATCTATTGGAAGAGCATGTCAGGAAGAGGGAATGGCAATACAAAGGTTTCCAGGGGAAAAAGTGGGTTTGGCCTCTTCAATTAATAGAAAAGACACTGGCCATGTGTTGTAGTGGGGAATGGACAAAGGACCTGAGAGGGAGACACAGACAGGACAGGTTCTTCTTTCTCTGATAGAATATGGGCTTCACTGTGACCAGGATAGGTGGACAGTAGAGTTTTAAGCTAGGATGTGATGATACTGGTTGTTTTTAAAATATTGCTCTGTCTGCTGTGTGGCGAATGGATGTTTGGGGTCCAGAATAGAAGGAGACACCAAGTAGGGACTATTGTTGTCATCAGGCAGAAATTGGGGACTTGGACTAGGTTGGTAGGAACAGAGGAGGTAGGAAGTTGAATGATTTAAAACACACGAACTTGAAATAAACCAAGTAGAGTGTCTGGTGGAAGAATTGGAATTTAAAAACTCTACATGGAGCTATAAGGATATCAGATGATTCAGACTTCAGGGTGTACTGCTTTTTAGGTTTTCAGATGTAAACAGCTAAGAAAAACAAACAGAAAACCAAACTTTTCCAGAATTGGAGATTACTAGTTTGGGTCTACTATTACCTTAGATCTTTGGGAATTTCTATATATGGTATTTTTATACCATTATTATTTATAGCGTGGAACCAATAATTACTATATACTATACACTGGAGACTTCTACGGGGTCTGAGCATCTTGTGCTGTAAATTAGTCATGTATCTGTGACTACATTTTTCATTATTCCTTTTCAAGTATAATTAATTGTGAACATTTTTTCTTGGGGTTCTTTGACATTTCTGTGGCATGAGTGCCCTTAACTCACATGCTTGTGAGTGTGTGTGTGTGTGTGTGTGTGTGAGAGAGAGAGAGAGAGAGAGAGAGAGAGAGAGAGAGAGAGAGTGATTGTGTGCTTTATTTCTACATTTCCAGGGAAATTTTTTAATTGTTTCAAACTCTAAGGTTGGTTGATATGTCTCCTACCTTCTTTCAGAGAGCAGGCATCATACTTTAACAATTTGCTTTCCATCTCCTTGAAAACCAAGTAGAAGGGTTAGCATAGTTGTACATGGGGGCCTTGGAGCCCAGCTTCTCAGGCCTTCTCTTTACAGACTGTGTATTTTTTCAAATTGTACCCAAAACTCTGTCTCCTAGGTCTGGGCATATCCTATTATTCATTCACTTAAGCCATTTTAGCATGCAAGCCAGGAACACAAGTGACTGTTTCTAGGTCTTAGAATTCCATCTCCATTGAAACATGGGCAAACAAAAAGCAGGAAGCTGCAGAGACCACCAAGACAATTCAGAAATGGGGAAAGTGGAAGAGTTGGTTCTGCTGTGTCCAGAAAAGCTGGCTCTTAGAGATCAGCATGGAAAGATCCTCCATTCCAGCATGGCATAGAAGCTCCTTCTTGATGGTTATGTCAGTCAAGTCCTAAAGATACTAACCACCTGGAATTATATCTGAGAGTATGGTTTCTTCCTTTTCACTTTGCCATTATTTACGGGAGTGATAGTTAACCATTTGGGGAGGCCAACTGGCCTGCAGCTATTGCTCTTTGTCATCTCACGTTTCCTTTTTTTTCCTTGCAGCTTCACTTCTGTGATCTGTCAGTGTTGTTAAAGGGTTCCCATGTAACAGGATACAACAAGAATGGCATTTCTAGTTTTATTTACCCTGGCTTCAGTGCTGACTTGTTGAGGCTGCTTTTTGCATGTGTGATATTGTGTATGAATGCATGCAGCTACTGGTTTTCAATTCCTCCTTGTTTGGACTATGAATTGAAATCCCTTCTCTAAAACAGTTAGTTCCCCCTTTCTTTCTGAATCCAGAAGCCAGCCACACTTGCAGAGCACTCTGTGGGCAGCACTAGTTTGTAGCAGCGTCTAGCTTAATATTAATGTTAAGAGTGCAAATCCTAGGAAACTGCTGCATTAGAAGCTTACCCTCCACCTGTGTGACCTTCCACCTGGGTAAATTTTCTGCTTATGTGACCTTCCGTGTATGTGATCTTTCAGCTATGTGACCTTTCTACTTATGTGGCTTTTCCTTTATGTGATTTTTCTACCTTTGTTACTGTGGACAAGAAATTGTGCCTGATTTTCTTCACCTAAATGAGGATGTTAAGTCTGTGTGCCTGGCTGATGGTTCATGCCCAGTATGTGTTTGCTATTGTTAATATTATCAGAATGCCAGTGCACTTAACTATTTTTCTAAAAATAAAATGGGCTCAAAGGTTCTAAAGTAGCTTACTTTAAAAAAATAATAATGTCATTATATTTTTTAGACCTTTATTTTATTTATTTTTAGGTGGTGCCAAGGATTGAACCCACTGCCTCACACATGCTAGGCAAGCACTCCACCACTGAGTCACAACCGCAGCCTTCAAGTAGTTTACTTTTGATAGGCTATTCCATAAACCCAGTCTTCTCAACTTCAGTCCAGTCTCCCTCCCCTATTCAGTGATGTTGTTGTTGTGATCCCTGGTCAGAAAGTTTCCTTGGCCTGAGGTAGTTATAGAAGAGAGACAGAATCAGCGCAGTCCTAGGGTAGTGAATGAAACCACTTTCTTAGAAGAACTTTAAATAATAAAATGTTTGTGGTTAAAGCTATAAGGATAATGCTATGCAGAAGTCTTTCTGCAGAAATGAGAAGCAGAAAGGAAGAGTTGATTTAAAAAGAAGAGAAAATGGAAATTCATTGATGAGGAAACGCTTTGGGAGTATAAGGACTTGAGTAAGAATTAGATGAGAAGGGAAGATGATCTTGACATGGGATTGGAAGCAATATCTTTTTTTCAGTTTTGCCCTCCATGTGCTGGGGATTGAACCCAGGACCTCATGCATGCAAGACAAGTGCTCTACCACTGAGCTACTTCCCTATCCCAGGAGTCCCATCTTTTAACTTTCATTCGCCTCATCACCTATAAGAAACAAATGTTGAATGATGAAGAAATAGATATTCTGACCTATTGCATTTATACTTACAATTTTCATCTTAGAGTTTTAGAACATGTGTTTCAAAAGTAGGGGGGATGGACTAGAGACACAAACATGCATCTTCAATGAGCATACCCCTAAGTTTGGTAAAAAGTTTGCATGTTTATTCTCAGCTTTAGTGTATACCAAAGGATGGGTGACTATTTATATTCTTTTTCAGTATACATATGTGTTTTAGAAACACATGTTATTGCAAAAAAAAATCTATCTAGAAACTCTAGAGCTCACTGCTATTAAATTTCTTGCCCCAAATTTAAGGTTCATCATGAATATTGGTCATTTCTAGAGTAGTTGTTGAAAGGTCTCTTTTGCATTGTGGAAAAATGAAGTTGCCTTGTTTTGATTGCTTTTTTATTTTCCTTTACCTAGATACACAGTATTGTTTGACAGTTCATCATTTCACCAGCCATGGAAGAAGTACCTCCATCACCAAAAAGTGCGCCTCCAAAAGTGAATGTCATTTTGTTGGGTGCCACCACAGCCAAGATTCTGAACATACGGTAAGATCATGTGTGTGTAGGCAGGTGTGAATGGTCCAAAGCCAGCTCTGGTAGCCTGTGAGCAACTCATCTGTGACAGAACCATGAACACTAGAGCCCAGCTCACCTGTTTTGTTCATGGTCAGAAATCACCAAGAATGCCGCACAGGGAAAAAGGAAGGTAGAAATAGGAAAATAGTGATACCTTGTACCAAGGGAAACTTGTCTCACCCACCGCTTCTGCTCAGAGGAGAAAGAGTCGAAAGATTAGGCTCAGTTTAATGCAAAGAACTATAGACACACTGTGGATCAATTAATCTTTTTAATTTTCTCATTCTATGATTCTAAATGAGCATTTTATACTTTTATATGCCTGGAATCTTGAAATTTTTGAGAAAAGATTATTTGAACATATATTAATTTCATGAGGTTTTAGAATTTAATTTAGTTTATAAGCACAGAAAATAATTCCAACATTAGTGGTTGTTGGCTTTGGTGACGCCAAGATTACCTGGGTGGCTGTTGTAGGGTTTGTTAGTCGGGTGGTGAGGGAGCATCCTCAGACCAATTTAAGCAGAACCTTAAGTAGAGGTCATGGGCATTGAGATCTTTTCAAAATTGCCCCAAGGTGAACCTGATGTGCAACCTGTGGTGAAAACCACTGACATGAATGCTTAGCGGTTGTGCCTTTGTGTTGCCTGACTGTTCCAGAAGCCATAAGGAATGATTGGGTTTCTCAGGTCAAGGCATGCGCCAACCATACACTTGTATTACCATAGGAGACTACTTCCCCTGAAAATATCTCATGCTCTTAGGGACCCAGCCCTTTGTTTTTTAACCACTCAGGAGCCACAATTAGTAAACTATTGCTACAGTAATGATAGGAATCAGATATGAGCATAGAAAACAGTGAGTCACTATTATCCCCTATCAAGTAACACTGGGAAAGAAAATCAATGACTAATCCAAAAGGTTCCTAGCTTTCACTTTTGCTTCAGTGTTTTCTCTTAAAACCTTTAGAAAGATTTGGTGACTCAATCAAGCAGTCTTATTCAATTTCCCTTCCACCTCTCTGCCTTGATGATGATTGGGTTTGATGAAGATAAATCATAGTTAGGAGGAAAAGATTCTCAAGATGGTTCTTCCCTCCTCATCCTTTGCAGAGGAAGGGAACCCAAAGACCTGTGTGATACACAGACTGGATAGCCCGCTAATGGTCCTCTTACGATGGAGCTGAAGAAGCCTTTGTTTTTCTGTGTTTTACCCCTTCTCCCTTCCCGTTATTCACTATTTTCCATCTCTTGTTTATTTGTAACAGGAGTGTAGGTCTTGCTGTGAAGGAATGATTTGCAACGTGGAATTGCCCACCAACCACACCAATGCAGTCTTTGCTGTCATGCATGCTCAGAGGACATCTGGCAGCAGTGCCCCCACACCCTACCTTCCAGCACTTGCTTGGGTCTTCATGCTTCCATTGCTATGATGCCACCACTGTTCAGAGAGGCAGAGACTAGCCCTCTAAAGCACAAGGCAAGAACAGCTTGAATCCTGAACTTTGGAGCGAAGACACTCTTGTACCTGGTGAAGAGTGCACATTGGAAGCCCAAAGCAGAGGCTTTGCTAAAATGCTCCTGCATGAGGTCCCAGCACTGAGGATGGGGATTTGGTAGGGACCAAGAGGACTGTATAACTTTCAGACTTCCTGGTCAAAGGGAGCTGTGTGCTGCAAATTCTGCAGGGATGAGCCTGCCAGTATCTTTGATGAGTTACAGAGGCCTGGCCAGTCCCAGTCTGACCAGGCCTTCAGCTGAAAGGCCCTCCTGACCTCATTGACACCCTCAGAGGCTGCTGGGTCAGACCCTCTGGTATCTGTCATTAACTCAAAGTTTCTCTGTGAAATCTAATTCTACTACCGAGAAAGCAGTTTCCCTACTCTGTTGGTTAGCTTTCTGTTACTGTAACAAATGCCTGAGATAATCAGCTTATAAAGAGGAAAGGTTTACTTTGGTTCACAATTTTGGAGGTTTCATGTTCATAAATGATTTGGCCTGTTGATCTTGGGCTTGTGGTGAAGCAGCACATCATGGTGGGAGTGTGTGGCAAAGCAAAAAGCCACTTGTCTCATGGTGGGGACATGAACGAAAGAGGTAGAGGGTCCTGAAGTCCTCTTTGAGGACATACCCCCAAGTGGCCTAATCCAATAGGCCCTACATTCCAAAGGCTCCATCACCTCCCCAAAGCACCACAGGCTGGGGACCAAGCCTTTAACACTTGGGCCCTCAGAGGACATGCAAGGTCCAAGCTGCAGCACCCACCAACAGTAGTTGTCAATGAGAAAGGCAACTGTAGGAAGAAAACTTCCATTTGAAATAATATGAAATCCATTTGCCAATTGTGAAGTGGGAGGGGGGAATAAAGCTGTTCCGTTTTACCATGTAAATGCATGCTGTGTGTTTCTTGATGGACTTGGAGGTACACCATGGGTGACATATGCTGGCTTAGAGAATAAAATTCTATGCCAAAGTGGCTCCATTTCTCTTTCTTTTTCAGAAAGGACTCTTCTGTGGAAGCTAGATGCAAACTTGGTGAATTGAGATGGTCAAAAAAAAAAAAAACCACCCTAATTAAGGGGGATAACATTATCATACAGGATGTACCCTCTGCAGAGGTAGCTTAAAGAGTCCCAGTCAGAGGGAATGGCAGGAGGGCCCTCTCCCCTGTCCAGTCACCTCATTTTCTCTGGATGTGAGATCCATCAATAGAACCTCTTTAAACATGGGCTGAAATGTTTGGTCTCATTGCCTTCTTTTCTTTCCCTTTTATAACACAGCCCTAGAATTTCACATAACTTCTTCTACTGTTTCTGCCTTCAGGCTTCCTACTGTCACACTTTGGGATGATCTTTAAACACTCTTCCCTTGTCTGTATAGTGATGAGTTAATGGAATGTTTTATGGTCCCTCACTAAACACGCACCATTTGAATACTGGATGCTCTGTAGAACCCAGTAATAATGTTATCCTTGCCACATGGACTCACTGTGACATGGGTTGGCAAACTGTGGCCCATAAACCAAATCCAATCCACCACCTATTTTTTGTTAATAAAGTTTTATTAGAACACAACACACCCATTTTTTTTAATGTGTCATCTGTGTCTGTTTTCATGTTACAAGAGCACCATTGCATTATGTTGATGTACAGAGACTACGTGGTTTGGATAATCTAAAAGTCTTACCATCTAGTTCTTTTCATCTAGCTCTTAATCAGTCTTAACTTCTCTAACCTATGAGAAGTTAAGACTGATTAAGAAGAAAATGCTTTCTTTACAGAGACCCTGGTGCTAAGGTGGTTAATCAGCCTGGGCAATTACTAGATCTCCCTTTGTTTTCTGTGCCTTCTGCATCAGTGCATTTTTCTCCTCTGTTTTGATTGATGTTTCATTTATTCAGTTCCGTGTGCTGGTAGTTGGTGATGATGTGAAGGGATGGTCTTTATCTGTCTCTTCTTGTCCTTGATGCTCTGGGAGCGTCTCGTCTGAAGACTCTTTAGCTTCCCATAAAACAGGGAGGGAGCAGACAACAGTCTCTCTCTGTCTCTGGCCTAAACTTAAACTCACCTGGAAGCACTGATTTTGAGGCTGATGTAGATTTATCCCATTTTTCACTCAGCACCTTGAAGCATTTGTGTTTTCATAGCTTATGCTTGTTTGAAATTAATTATATACAGCTTCACTTGGAACATTTTAATAGCATCTTTGGTGTCTTTTTGTTCCCCAGGGTTTCTTTTGACTGTGTAATTGACGAATTGTCTGGTAAAAAACCATTAGCAGACTGTAAATTTTTTTTTTCTGATTTTGTTTCTGCTGTCTAGATTAATGAATTTGTGTGTGTGTGTGTGTGTGTGTGTGTGTGTGTTTTCTTTCCTGAGGAAACATCTTAATTTTCTCTTCTTCGCCTCACATATCACATTTGTATGAGTTTTGCTCACCTCCATTCCCTTAAGCATTTAAAACAGGGATATGTGAGGGAAGGAGGGAGCACAGAGAGGAAAGACACTCCTGGCAAAGACAGCTGAGTGAGCAGGGAGTGCCACATTTGCAAATAAAAACATGGGATGCCCCATTACATTTGAGTTTCTGATAAACAACAAATAACTTTTTCTTATAAGTTATTCATGAACTCAAAAGTTTGGCTCATCTAAGGAAATGGCTTCAAATCCTTGTCATAAATCAGAATCTTCTGGGTAACTTCAAAACAAAACAAAACAAAAAACTCCCAGGGAATCTGGAAATGTTGATTCAGCAGATCTGAGATGAAGCCCAAGCTTAACCTCAATAATTGAATATTAAATTAAAAAAATAAAAAAGCTCCAAGTGATTATATTGCTCAGCCAGATGCGTTATCTCTGACCCGAGGATATTCCTTCTTCAGAAGCACAGTCTTTGACCACAAAATAGAAATGCTAGTGAATAATAAATCTATGCACAAGCTGTCTGGGTTAGAGGCATAATCCTCCGGGTAGAGAGACCAGCCATCAGCAACACCTGGAAACTTGTTAGAAATACAGATTTACAAGCTTCATCCTAGACCCATTGATCAGAAACTTTGAGGGTTCAGTCTGCTATTAAGGCCTCCAGGTGCTTATGTTGCATGTACAAGTTCAAACCAGAGAAATGCTTCCCAGATGCCTTCAGTGAATGGGTACTTGGAGGCTGCATGAGAATCACCTGGGGAGCCTATAGAAAGAAAGGAAGGAAGGAAGGAAAGGGGAAAAATGAGTGAGGGAGAGAGAGAAGGATGGAAAGGAAAGGAAAATAAAGAAAAGAGAGAGGAAGGAAAGCAAGCAAGCAAGCAAGCAAGCAAGCTCACTTGCTCACTCGCTCCTGGGCCCCAATCCCAGAAAGTCAGATTCTTTATTTCTGGGTTGAGATATCAAGTCTTTATTTTTAAAATCCCTCAGCTGATTCTGATACACAGTTACTGTGGGAGCCACCAAACAGAACAATCAAAGATGGGGGTGATGTTGGTGACCAGAAGACCCAGGGTACAACCTCTTATCTTTGAGTTTCAAAAGCTCTGTGCATGTTAAATTGACTTGATGGTCTCTGCAATGTAACTTAAAAACTAGAATCCAAAAATAAATGCAATTATTGGAGTCCATTTCACAGATTTTTTTTTAAGGTTCACTGCACAGGGACATGAAATGGCCAGGTATCCAAGAACACAGACTAAATTTGTCCCTAGTGAGCAAGAAAATGAGAAATAGTTTGGTGTCAAAATGTCTAATGACAGTTGGAGTAGTGGGACAGGAAAGAAGAGGAACATGTAGATTTTCTTTTATAAAAGAGGCTATGGATATGAATATGAGGAGTATTACTAAGGATGGCCTGTTGAAGATCCATTTTGAACAGATCTACATTGTGGAATAAGGTTTGAATTCCAATCCATAAATCATTTTTTTTGGAAAAAAACAATGTTACCTAATAATTATTTTCCCCCCATCAATGCCTAAACTCTTCCTAAGTTCAATTCTGAGTGAAGTTAGCAGTCAGAAATTACAGGCATTACTTCCGTTTGATCTGCATTCTATCGTGTCTATTGCTGGATAAATATATTTCATAAGAAATGGGAAGAAGGTGGGAAAGAACTTAAAAATCATGAAATGAGCAATTATGGAGTGGCATGGAATTGAGAGGGAAGGCGTGGCGTGGAATCAGAGAACATACTTCACATTTGTGAAATGAATCAACCCCTAGGCAACATTTTTGTGGCATGTAGATTTCCAGCTAACAAAAGTTTGCTCTGACCTTTGGATCTGGGGCATTTTTTTCCCTCTCATTCTTTGTTGTTGACTCTATGATTTGTAGAGGGTTACATTGTCACACTGGCTGTCTGGGTACAAATCATGCTAGAAGAAGAAGGCTAGTAGACACACAAAGGTGAGTGTCAAAGGAAGTGGGAAACAAATGGCTGTCATAAAATGAGTCTGCCTTTAGCCATAGTTCCTCTGCTGTCCATCTGCAACAGTCTAGCTTCTTTCTCTCACACTCCCCTTCTCCCTTCCTCTTCATAATTCTTGTTCCTTCCCAACTCCTCCCAACTCCTCCTTTGACTTGGCCTCTGTTTCATCAGATGCTGAGGTTGAAAGCTGAGTTGACTTTGGGGTGATCCAGAGTATGAGATAACCATGGTTTGGACTGTGAAAAATAGTCTGTGGTTCAATGCCAGGGTTACTATGTAGCAAGCCTGGGAACCTGCATTTTTTAAACAAGCCTCTGATTCTGATCTCAGTGATTCTGATACTGGAAGGCCTGGGGCATCAGTTTTAGAAACAATAATCTAGGGCTTCAGTATAGGCTATGGGTTCTATGCCGATAGCGTCATCTCCTTCACCTCTATACAAGGACTTGCTTGGTTTGTGGAAATCAGTCCTAGCGAAGAGGCTGGGAATAGACTAGAGGATACTGTGGCTTGGCAAGGGTGCCAAGTCAAGAATCATCCTGAGAGTCCTGGTACACATGGGAGCTCTGAGAAGGGAGTTGGGGCCTCTTCCAGGCAAGTAGGACATCCGAGGTTTTGAGTATTGGCTGATGTCCCTAGAGGTCATGCTGAGAGAGGCAGTGAGAAGCAAAGCAGAGCAAATGACCAAGTAAGCCAGCCCACAGAGGCCGAGCACAGGTTCAAAATCAGAGCCAGGGCTAACATTTTTCAAAAGAGGCTAGGCAATGTGAGACAAGCAGTTCCTGGAGGCAGGTTCTGATAAGGTTTCTGATGGTCCCCAGCCAAGGAAGACGTCTTTCGTTGAGTGCAAAGATGACTTTGACTCTTAAGTAACAGAATCCCAATCAAATTGGTGTAGAGGAATTTCTTAGTTCACACAATAGGAAGTCTTAAGGAAGAGTAGGCTTCAAGGTGGCCTTAATCAGTGCTTCGAGCTCCTTCTGTTCTTTTTCCTGTCACCTCCCTTGTGTCCTTTGACAGCCAGAAGGCCACAGTTGTGCCATAGTGTCTACCCATTGTCCAGAAGAATAGTCAGAGGGTTGCTCTAGGCACAGCCCAAGAACAGAAGATCTTCACCCAGGTCCTGGCAGATAGCAAACAAGAATGATGTGGTCACCCTTGGCTTACTACAGCCAAAAGTAGCTCAATGTCCCCTGAGGGATGTGTGGTCCATGGTGGAGGATAGAGACTCAAATAAAACAGGAAATCAGAAAAGAGGCAGGAAATGTCAGCTGCAGATTTCCACAGCGTGAGGCTGGGTGAGGAGGCAGCTGTTCGGGTAACTGAGGCAATGCCATCATGGGTGATAAGAGAGCCAAACCTTCCAGAACTGTATGGACTTGCCCTAAGCACATAGCCAACTGGAAGCAGAGCCCAATAGGGACATTCCCTTGCCTGCAATTCCACCCTGCAATCTTTTGATTAATGTGCATTGTAAATCCCCAAGGGATGGAGTGAGTATACAGCCCCTCCCAAATTATTCCATGAAAGAACATTCTCTCCATGGAGAATCTGGGTTCCACAGAATACACCTGTAGCCAACACTGCCTTACAAATGTTGAGAGATATGAAGAGAAACCTGCAAAATTGAATGTATTTCAGATCCACTGACTCCTGGAACACACAGCATGTCCTAGGGTACTTAATAAATGCATGCTGAATGAATGAACCTTAAATCTTCAGAAACACTGCTCCAAGCCCGAGGCTCTGTCCCACACAGACTTCTTGCTGAGTGGAGATACAAAATGTAGAAACTGCCTTAAAAGGGGAAAGCTTTGGGCTGGGGAGATTACTCAGTAGTAGAGCTAGTCATGAGGACCTGGGTTTATCTCCAGAACTACAGGAAGGGGGAAAAAAAAAAGTGGGGGAGTTGATGCTTCAAATACTTTTTCCTTGTTTGTTTGTTTGTTTTTTCTTATGTTTGTTGACTATTGAGTGCCCCTATTTTAATCCAACACATGCCCATTACTCCTTAGGACTCTACCATAAGCCAATCAAGAAGGCACTCTCTTCCAGATAATTTTTTCTTGTTTCCATATATCCTTTGATGTAGTCAGTCATCTGTTCATCTCTAGATAACAGTTATCTCTAGATAACAGATTCTAGATTTAATATGAAATTAATCTGGAGTCTGAGATGGGTCCTGTTAGGTATATATTCTCATTTTAACTAATGAATTTAGACCAGAATTCATATAAGGGACTGAGTATATCTTAGGGATCTGGACAGATCCTCAAGGGATGTACTTTCTTATCTTAGCCAAAAAATAAAATGAAGATATCACTAAGTGGAAAAGAAAACTAAAGAACAATGCAGTATTTTGCCCAATTTAGATAAAGCCACATCCTTTCTGTGGATCTTTTCTTGTAATTAATTTAGATCCAAGGGTCTACCATTGCTTTTGGAAGTACTTTTCTTTGCAAGAGCTTGTACTTTTATGCTTACCTGGCTTTAAAAATTCAGGAATTTGAAGAAACATAAGAAAAAGATTTTATTATACTTGTGACAATGTCTCATCTTTAACAACCTGGGGGTGGAGAGCAGTCATTTGACTGATATAATAGATTAGCGGAATAATTCTACATGACATCTGTGTATTTCTTTCTAATGCAAAGTTTCAAAAGCTAAAAGTAAGTTTAATTAAGTGGAAAGATAATCCATGATAAATGACAAAGTGCATACTGCCAACAAAGGAACACGGTCAATACGTACAGTTCATAGGGAGAAAATAGTTTTTAGACAAAACTTTCTGGACTGATTATTGGGGAGGAAAAAAGTAATAATGCTACTTATCTACTTTTTGAGCAAAGTAAGGGGCAAGGCCAAATCTTCCCTGTTTCATTATCCACCGGTCTAGAAATGCAATTACCTGAAGTGGTTTGATGTCTCTTGTCAGATGTGGATAAGTATTTGTGCTAACGATGCAAGGACAGAACCGTGGTATATAGGATGCAGTTCCCAGGGTGCACCCACAGAATCTTAATGAGCATTTACTTCTTTTACTCAGAGAAGCCTGCTGTGCCGTGAGGGGAAGTATAATCTGAGATCTTCACAGCGTGGTTAAAAAAAATACTGCATCTGAAAGGGACTTCCCAATGCTTGCTCTCTTAGAATCTCTGCTGGTTCAGCAGCACCCTAAAAATGGAGGGAGGTGAGAGTCAAGTTTAGTGGAATGGGTTACCTTGGGGAGCTTTAGCTGCTAGCTTTGTCCTAAGGTTTATAAAAGCCAGGGTTTGAATGACTTATGTCTTAACACACCAGACACTTGGCCCAGAGTGGGCTCTGGGGACAAGGTTGGTGAGTGGGAACTGCCTTTACTCCTTGTGGTTCTGCTGAATGTAACATTTGCAGATCTCTGTGGTAGTCGGTCAGTGTGAAGGTGAATTATTTATAAAATGGCTCTAGGAAATGGCTTTGTAACCTCATATATGATCCCATTGGGTTCTTCCCCATTTCCTTTTTGACCCCATGTAACCAAAGTCTTGTCTTTTTATAAAAGATATGTAAGATTGCATTATTGTGGCTGACTTTTGATACATTTGTCTTTTGTAGGGAGCAGCTACTTAATAAAACCAAACAGAGGAGATGGAGAATAGAAGATGCAGCCTAAAGTCTAATGCTTCTCAAATTTGTGATGTAGTCTTTGAAGAACTGAATATGACCTGGGCATGTGACATAAACTCATGACTGGGCACAGAGGGTCTTTAACTCTCTGGCTTTTCTACCTCCCACTATGCACTGACCTCCATGTAATGGGACCAAGAGCAGGAAAACCAGAGCTTTGGCCAGCAGCGAATACCGGTTGAACTGAATTCATGAAATACTTTATGCAAAACACTTGACCTCACTGCTCTGGGATTTCCTATTTGTGTTCACTATTTATTCCTCTTTTGCCTCTTCAGCATTTGCAGGAGTATCACACAATGACTCTTTTAAGTATTTGGTAGTCAGCAAATGAGGCAAACTTGAAATTTGAACTTGTATTGGCTCCATTTAATTTTAGTCAATCAGTTATGTTTATTGCACTACTTTCTATATTCCCTGTGTTATTTAAAGTCACTAAAATGCCCCTACTGTACCTCACTAAACTGGCTTATTTTCTTAACCAGGAGAATCTCACTTAACTGATAGGATTTGCTTAACTTCAAATGCCTCATTTTTTTTAAAAAACAATAAGATCTGCTTTATATTATCTAATGTACAGGGCTTCCATTTAATGAATTGTTTAGCTAATTTTCTTTTAGGCAAATAAGCAAATTAATTTATACAAGCTATTAATACCAATTATTAATGCTTTTCATTTTGTTGGTTTCAGCAATCTCTGCATGACACATACTGCAACAAAATGGAAATTGATTTCACCAAGTTTGGCAACACTGCAGTGTTTTGTAACCTTTGCAACACCGCTTATTTGAAAGGCTGGGTTTAATTATCCTTCTTTTGCCTGAATCTCAGATGCTGATGGGTACCAGTTCTATCACACTTGACAGTTAAAAGTAAATTCATCTCAAGTGTTCCTACACGTCCTTGATGCTTGTCACACAAGGAGACTGTAATAGGCCCACCAGAAAAGCATTAACCTAGCTTATCTGAGTCTTGGTTTTTGTATGAGGAGGAAAAAAAGAAAATAAGTTTTTCAGCCACAAGTTGAGTTCTCAGCAGAACAGGAGCCAGGCCTATAGAACCTGGATTAGCCAGTGATGAGACTGGAACTAAAAATCCACTGGGATTCGGAATCCTCAAAGGTAGGAGAGCTTGCAATACCTTCAATATGAGTTTTCAATTTTTTTTGTGTGTGTCTTCTCATCTTATCCCTCCTCGTGGGAACTGCTTCCCTGATGCTCTCTCTGGTGTAGTTTCTGCTTATTGAGATGTTTGAATCCCTCATGACTCTGCCTCTCTGGGCTCTATCACTTCTATCTATCTTACAACATTTCTGCATTTACTCCTACTGTACAATTTGATTTGCTCAGAGCTTCTTGTTGTAAGTCATTTCCATTCCCTCGGGCCCCTGTGCTGCCTTTAGATTGGTTATCCAGCTCCAGGGAATCCTGACTCCGTAGGGGGTGGTTGCATGATTCACGGGTAAGGCAACATGGGTCCCAGGTGCTCCCTCTTTACATAGAAGCTAGGCAGGGAAATTTCCCTTAAAAGTAGGCATGCAAGGGCTGAATTGTATGATTGGTTGGTCAATGTGGCCATATGGGGACATTTTTCTCTCCTGGTCTCTCTTCTCACTTTCATACCTCAACCTTCCCTAGCATCAAATTTATTTCATCGGCATTTAAATGTCAACTATCAAGGCCATGAAGGCGCAGCTGTCAGGTTCTCAGTGACTTGAAACTTTTGAAAGTAAGTGTTATGGGAAACACTCTTTGTTCCAGTGCTCTGCACAGTGGGGCCACACTCATAGAAGGACAGAATCCACAGAGACACAAAAAAGTTAAGAGAGGAGGCAGCCCAGAGGGCTTGCTCTTCCTGTGTGACTACCATAGTGTTAGTTTTCAAATCAATGCTTGGTCCTGAAGTGGATCAAGAGGCTACAGGTCCAGAGTTACCCTGACTGGGAAAGGAAATTAGAAGAATGAATGAATGAATATATATATATATATATTCATTCTAATTGACTCCTGAGGAAGTGCAGTCCATCCTGATGTATTTTAGTTGTAACTTTCTGCATCTTCAGCTATTGTGATAATTGATATAATAATGTTCCCTGGTCTCTCCAAGCATCCATATTGAACCAGCAGACAAATATGGTTCTAGTTTTGGAGACTTCTGATCCAAATGTCCTAATGCAGCATTTCTAACTTTCTGCTGATCTTGCTGGCAGTCTAATGGAACAGTGGCTAGACTGCTTAAACTTGCTCTAAGAAACAATGTTAAATTAAGGAATAAAAAGATAGCTTTAATTTAGTCAATATTCAATTAGGTCTTTTTGTCTTTATCCTAACTTTTTTAGATGGCAGAGTTAGCATTTCTTCAATATGTTGAAGTAGAATTTATTTTTCCTGAGGGCAAATTTCTGAGAAGTGTTTGAGACTGCAGGATAACCAGATTTTTGAAAATCAAGCCACGGGGGTAAAGCTGTTTAATAAAATGACAGAAAAAGTAAAACCAAAATCTGATTAAAAATGTAAGTATGCTTCATAAAGCTTCAGGGCAATGTCCTGAGGAGGAGCTTGGATTCTAGAAGCTAGGTTTGCACCAGAAATTATCTAAGCAGAATTTTTCATTCTGGGGAGCATTGTCTCTTTCTGCCATCTACTGTGATATTCCAAGGTCTCCATGTCACTGAACACCAGGCATGCCTGGCTGGGCTCAATCCTTCTCCCTAGCCCTGATCCTCCTTATAATGAATGAGGGTCTTCCCTCCCCTTTGGATTTACCAGTGGGCATGGTGGGGGGAGGTGGCAGTTCAAGTGGAGGTCTCACATAATGCTAGTTTTTTGGATCATTTGATTTATTTAAGTACCTACAATGCCAAGGCCCCTGGGCATTCATCCAACCAACTGCTTTCGTTTCCATAAATAATGTCAGCTCTGGGACTCAACTGAATTAGGTCAAGGGCTGGCTGCACGGGTGTGTCTCATGTTCCCTGAAGGTCAAGATACCTGGACTATCAGTATACAAGAGCTTTTTCAGAAAACTGCCCCAAGATCAAAATTTCATGAACAGTGTCATTCTATATTCCATTTTCGATGCATTTGATAATCTGTGTGCAGGCTATTTTGGTTGGTATGGAGAGGGGGGCTCCAGAAACTGATGTGGAGGAGACTTAGAACCTAACGCACACTGATTAAGCCTAACAGTTTTATCTTAAAAGGCACTGTCCAACAAGATGATATCCAAATAGCAGAAAAGAATTTGCAGATTGATGAATTATGTTTTCACATGCTGAGATCCAGAAGAAATTTAAGTAAATGCTTGAAAATTTAAATGCCTTAAAATTTGCTCCTGGACCATAAGGATGAATGCAAACACATCATGGTAGTTAAAATGAACAAATCATTAACCTCCTTCGTTACAATGAGCCAGCACCATAATCAATAAACAGTATTTGTTCCTTCCTGCCAAGTAGTTTGGTAGATGAAAAATGACGGGGCAATATTTGCAATGGACCCTGAGGGGTGAGAGAGGTCAGTTCTTGCTAGCCTGCTCCAGGGGATCCTTTCAGGTGACCTCAACATCGTATAGAACAGATTGCCATTGCATAGAATTGAGGCGTTTTATGAAATGTCCATAAAATGAGAGGACCTGGGAATCAATGACCAGAGGGAGGATTTTATTTGTAAACATTTTCCCAATGTGCTGCTTTCTGTAGGAATTGGTCCCCTGTGTCCCCACCCCACCTTATTAAGACTCTTCTGCTTGTCCTCTTAACACAACTCACGGTTTGGAGATTTGGGCATCACTTGCCCTACATTAATCCTGTCTGTTCATCCCCTCTAGCTAAGACCATACTGTGAAGTTTGAAAGAAAATTCCCTGAGGGTTAGGTCATCCTGGAGAGGAAATAGAGCACAGAGGAAGTGACCGCTAATAGTTGTAGAGGCTGTACATTGTCACTCTACAGAGCCTGCCACTCCCTGACCTGTCTCCCTGTGCCAGCACCAGTGCTACCCAGACTTATCCTATTGATTTGACCCATTCTCCACTTTACCCCCAA
Source organism: Urocitellus parryii (assembly GCF_045843805.1). NCBI lineage: Eukaryota > Metazoa > Chordata > Mammalia > Rodentia > Sciuridae > Urocitellus > Urocitellus parryii. The sequence goes on from NC_135531.1 coordinate 204,498,041, forward strand.
ACCCCTATCAACCAGGAGTCCACTATGCATCCTAATGCTTTGAGTATCTGTCTGTACCTGGCACAGAGAAAACAACAAGCTTTTTTCTTTGTTTCGTTCATAGCCTTTTCCCCAGGCTTTTCGTCTTGTCCCAGAAGCTGCCTCTTCTCAGAATGACTGCACAGGAATATCTCTAGCACTCAAGAGCTCCACCTTCTACCCTGATGAAACATTATGGCCTTTACCTCAAAAAATGATTATATAAAAATAGTATTATGTAAGACTGAATTAGTGATTAGAATTAGAATTCTAATTTACTTAATTAGAATGACTGATATTGAAACATTCTTTGACTTATTATTAAAGATGTAGTTAATTTGGGGGAGTGGTAAAAAAAGATAGGAAAATACAAAAGGGAGGGAGAAATAAGAGATAGAAATGTTTGGAGTTACTATCTTTCAACATTGGGTCTCAGACATTTTTCCACTTGGACAGCAGCTAATCAAATTTCTCTCAAAGGGTGTTTAAGGGTTTTGCTGTATGGTTTTTTGTGGAATGAAAGGCAATCTGCCTGTGCTGGGTGGTGTTCCTTCACTTTTTGGGTAGTATCATTGTCACTGTGTGTGTGTGTGTGTGTGTGTGTGTGTGTGTGTGTGAATGTTTGCATGCAGATGCACATGTGTTGTGGGCAAGCTAATCCCTTAGTGAACTCTTGGTAAGCCTAGACTGTGCAGTCACCTTTGCTTCTCATTATGCTAAAATGACATCTTGAAAAAGTAAGTACCACTTTTCATTAACCCTAATAGTTCTCACCAGTTTGCTTTTACCCAATAACCCAATTATGTTGCTTATAAGATGGAAAGTATGGGGGCTTAAATGGACATTTTCAGGTTCTTCATTTACTTATTCAGTGGATATTTAAAGACTGATAACATAGGATTTGATGGGAACAAAACCACAGAAACCCTTTCTAAGAAGAGCTGAGTCTAGCGGGAAGCCAGATATGCAAGGGATTAAACAGATGCATATTTTTCAGACCTCAAGTTGGTTTTAGTTTTATTTCCCCCAATCAAGGATTTTGATTCAAGTTGCTAGTTTTTTTTTCCCTCTATGGGGGAAAAAGTCTAGTCCCAGGAAGTAACATGAGGTAGTGGGAAGCAAGACAGAAAGGGAGGGAGGTAGTAATGGTAGATTACTTGCTATGGGCAGCTGAGGCTCTGTCCACCTGGGCCCTTCTGAGAAACTAAAGCTCACACCTTAGAATTATCTCCTCAAGGAGCAGGGGAGTTGAGGCACTTATCCACCAATTCCCACCTTCACTGACTGGGGGCCACTCCAGAGAAGTTCACTTTTGGTCCTTCTGGGCTGCCTGCCACCTGGCTGAACATACTGCTATGGCTCCTTCCAAAGAGAGCCGCTGGAAGCTTAGTGACCACAGGATTTGTCTGTGTGTGACCTCTGGGTTAGTCAGGGGCTATAGGCCAGGCAGTGATCACTTTAGCTCTGGACATATGGCAACAGCTCATTACGTTCAATATTCACATCAAATGTCATGCAGTTCCACTCCATCACACATAATGTCATTCTTCCCTTTCTGATGTTCTCCTTCCTGGATTTCTTCAAGAGCTCTGGTTGTGTTTGCTCCATAATAGGATCTAGGTCTAATTTGGTTATTTTCTATTGACAGAAATCTAGTCATTCATAGATATATATCTTTTGCCTTTTTGTTTATAAACACTGATACCAGGTCACTGGGTGCCATGCCAGCTCTTGGCCAGAAGCTCAGCAGGAATGTTGGATGTGCACAGCACTGCATCCTGTAACCTGGCAGCAGTGGGGTGATAAATGCCCACTAAAGAAAGGAGTTTTGCCAATCTAGGGCCACTGACCATCAGTGGTCCTGGGTCAGAGGTAAGTATTTATATCTTCAATTATTATGATCATTTAAAGTCATTCAAAGCCTTCCCAGAGCTGACGTCCCAAAGATTACAGCTCTTGAGGTCTAAAGTATACACCTTCCCCAAGGCACTTCCTTTGCTGCTATGGTAGATTCATGGCTCTGAAGGTGGACCTGATCTTGGCTGCCTGGTTCATTTACAAGGAGCTCTTTTCCTACCTCTGTATTCCAGCCTCTGAGATCAGATGTGGTCCCTGACTCTGTGGTTCCCAGAACTGCCATTCTTTTCCTGCTCTGGGTAAATGGCAGTACTTCCATCTCCCCACGGGGTTCTGTGCCCCACAGAGATGCACTGAAAAAAAAAGAAGCTAAAATCAACTTCACCCACCATCCAAAACCAGTTCTTACTGCTTCTTGTGCAGGGAATGCTCTTCCTTGGAATCAGTAAAGCTCTAAGGTTATAAGACAACCACAGGGTTCAGGGTAGGGGATGGGGTAGTAAATAAAGATAAAGACATGAATTGAGACAACCCCGTGAGAGGCTAAGTAAGGGGAAAAGTGGAACAAAAACTGGAGAGACAGAAGAGAAGGCAAAAACACAGAAGGAAGAAATAAGGAAAGGAGAAACCACATCCTTTTGTAAATCTTTACTAGGATGGGAAAAGTAGGACACATATACATGAAAAAAGTCTTAATATCCAGGCAATGCATAAAGCAGTTCAAAGTTTTATGGCTGCAGAAAGCCATGCAGAGAGACCAGTTTTCTCAGGTATTGTGATAGAGCACAGAAAAGATTTTTTTTTTAAATCATTGCTACTATTTTGGCAAACCAACTGTACCATTTTGGAGTAAAATATGGATGCTTTCCCTTAAGATTTATGTTATAATGATTTCTATATATTGATTATATTGCAATTCAGAACTATTTTTCTTTTTAAACTATATATACTATATATATACCATAATAGTATATATATACATATACTCTATATATGTATATATATATATATATATATATATATATACTATTATGGTTTAGATATGAGGTACCCTCCCAAAACTTATGTGTGAGGCAATGCAAGAAAGTTTAGAAGTGATATGATTGGGTTATATAAGCCTTGATTTAACTGATGAATTAATCCATGTGAATGGATTAACTCGGTGGTAACTGTAGGCAGGTAGGGTGTGACTGGAGGAGGTGGATCATTGGAGGAGGAGGAGGTGGGCACAGTTTTGGGGTGTATATTTTGTCCCTCATGAGCAAAGGCTCTCTGTTTTCTGATTGTCATTTCCTGAGATGCCTTCCTCCAGCACATTATTCTGCCATAATGTTCTGCCTCATCTTAAGCCCAGACCAATGGAGTCAGCTGTCTATGGACTGAGACCTCTGAAACCATGAGCACCAAAATAAACTTATTCTCCTCTAATAGTTCTTGTCAGGTCTTTTAGTCATAGCAGTGAGAAAGCTGACTAAAAACGTACCGATTACCCCCTTCTCCCTGAACTGAGATAGTTCATTACTTTACTCCCTCCCCCCCATTGAAGTAAGTAGGAGATCTGTTATATGCAGCCATAAAAATAAGGGCCAGGAGGACACTGGACCAGAAACTCCCAATGGTGCAGCTAGTGCCAGTTGTGACATCCCTCTTTTATTTGTCACTGTTGAGGAATCTCTACAATATGTTGACAGACTGTGTTTAGCTAATGTCAGTAGAGGCCAACTACCAAATGTCTCTGTTTCTCGAAGTGCTACAAGAACTTTTTACAATTTATTGATGTGGTCAACTCCTTGGTTTATTCTGACAGTCAATGAGTTCACCTCATTTTCTCAGTCCTGGAACCATTAATACTCTTTTTTAGGGCAGTGCTATTCCAAACTCAGTTTAAAGACTCTGACCATTTTATTGCTTGTGCCACTATATTAACTCTTCTTTTTTATGAGAAACAGGATGGAAAAGATGAACTATAATTCTGTCATAGATCCTGGATTCAAGGAGTTACAGATATCTCTTCCTTGCCAGACTACATCGGTTGTCCTCTTTTACCTGCCTGCATCAATTCACTCAGCACATCCTTCATGAGCATCTGTTACTGAGGGCATAAAAAATGTTTTATTGATCTTTGTATCCACATATCCTACCCTAAGAGCAGCAAGGAAGACCAAAAAGAATATAGACATCAAAATACTTATTCGTTTAAAACAAAAATCAGAGTCCATGGAAAGGGAACCCACCATATATTATAAGAGTTACTGACTTCACAGATTGTCCTTTTGTGCAAATGTATGTAAGATAATGATCTGTGCTACCTTTGTGTAATGACGATTTTTTTTTTAAATAATCATGCTACAGTTTGCTTGTGTAGTTTGCAAGCTTGAACAAGGTTGGGATGCTTTTTAAGAAGCTCTGATGAATATATTGATTTCAAGTACAAACGTATATGCCCATTTTCAATATGACTTCATTGGCCCAAAATATGAGTACAGAAAATTTACCATACTACATTTGTAAACCTCACTTGAAGGGGATAATCCAATGCAGAAGGACATCTGGTATCCACTTCTTCTTTGCTCATGAACTAATTCATATGCATGCTGATTTTCAAAAATAAGTCAAAGATTAACTTTTCCTTTAGAAATAATTCTCCCCTCTTCTAGTTATTATGTTGGTCTGGTTTAGGGACAGTTGCAGAACCTCAAAGCTGAATAGATATAGAACACGAATTTCACAAAAAGTCTTTTGGCAGATTAGATATTGCCATTGAGGTGGAGTTTATCATCCACCTACCCAAGCCTGTGTCAGAGACCTTCAAAAGAATTGCACATAGTTTTCACAAATCATTTTCCTGCCAGAAAGCTTTGAGCTGGAAGGAGCTAAATATTCAGGTCCATAACTCTAGTACTGAATTCTCACCCTCTAGGAGACCTTCAAAACTTGTTCCATCATGTTTCATTATTGTTCATTTCAGGTTCTTCCACAAGTCTCACTCTCTTCTCCAGGTATTAATAATCACTTGGATTCCTCTTTACATACTGGTTGGTACATGTTTTAATTTCTCTCTTTCCTCTCAAGTCCTTGCTCTGTATCCAGTTTACCTTTTGTCTCAAAGACTTTTGCACCTCTGTGAGCCCTGTTATCCACCTGACACCTTCATATCTCGGTTCCTTTACCATTTTAACCACAGATCCTCCCATATTTATACCTTAAACTTATTCACTAGAAGATATGCCAAATTAAACTCTCATTTTTTACCTCACATCCTTAGGTGATTCCCAGTTCTACACGAGGCTCACTGGGTGACTCTATCTTCACTGGTACAAGTCTTCAAACTCATCAGGACCTTTGTGTCAGTGATCCTCACAGTGGTCACTTCCTTTGTGACTTCAATTTTCTTCCTATCTGTCTTTTAGTTCATTATGTAATGGATATCAATTTCACTCAAATGCTCTGCCACTCTCCCTCATCATACCTGTCTGCAAATCTCCCAGTTATCTCCATGCATGTCACCCTTTCATGAATGTCTCTTTCATGTGAGAAAATCATGAAAAGTCTTCATACAAACACATCCAACAATAAATACCTGTTCATTTCTCTAATAAAAAAGTCTTATTTTGAAAATAGTAATTCATTAGCACATTCTGTTTCCTTATATTTTCCCTTTATTTTCCATACTTAGTTTCAGTTGAAAATATGCTTCATATTTCACAGAGAAATCATATGATATGGAGTAGGGTTCCAAAATCTTCCCACAATGTAATCCAAATGTTGATCTTCATCAGCATCAGTCTTCTATTTTTTTAAATTTCCTTTCATTATAGATTTACTAAATCTAAATCTCTCCTCTGCTTTTACTAGATTCCATTTCTCCTCTCTTCTGCACCTTCTGTCTCTCTTACCACAAAAGTTTTGAGACTCTAGAACTAAAAAGTACTTTAACTGAAATGAATAATTCCCTGGGTGCACATAATAGTAGATGAGAGATGACAAAATAGGGAGTCAGTGAAATTGAAGATAGATTGATTAAACAGTATTCAATCTGGAGAGAACACAGGGAACAAAGATAGATGAAAATGAACAGAGCTTTGGAGACCTATGTAAAATACCAAATGGTCTAATGTGTGTGAAAATAGAGTCCAAAAAGAGGAGATAGCATGTGGCAGAAAAAAATTTTGAATGTCACATCAATTTAAACATTCAAAAAACACAGTGATCTTCAAGCAGAAATACAAAAAGAAAACCACACCCCTGCACATTGGGGTCAATCTGTTGAAGTCCAAGGACAAAGAGATAATCTTGGAAGCAGCTATTATGACATTAGGACATTTCATAGAGAATAATATGAATGGGTGGACACCATAAAAAATAGAGTCCAAAAAGCAATGAAATGACATCATGATAGTGGGGAGAAAGAGGAGAGAGATAAAGAGAGAGAGAGAGATCTCAAACTTCTCTATTGAATATTCTATATCTAATGAATATATTATAAAAATTGGTGTGGCAAGAAATGATCACATTTTGAGTCTTGCTAACATGGAGAAATTTGCAAAGCATAGGGGTAAAGGAGCAGGCAGGAAAATAGTTGGAGAATTAGAATTATGTCATATAACATGAAAGGAAAGCAATTACAAAGCAAGAAGTAATCTGTTTCAGAGCTACTGTTTTTAAATGAATGTATTAAAGTGAAAAAAATGTAGGTTGAATAAAGACAGTTTCATATAAATTAAAGGTGAGAATTTGTAGCCAACAAAACTGTACCATAAGAAAAGCTAAAAGATTCCAGAGAAGTTGATCTCATAGCAGGAGAGCATAGAATAGTGGTTACAGAGGCTTAGAAGGGTTGAGAAGAAAGGGAACTGGAGAGAGCATGGATGGTTAAATGGTACAGGATGCAACTGGCTGGTGGAACAATTTCTACTGTTCTATTGCACCGTCAGATAACTATGCTTTACAACAATTAACTGTATGTTTCAAAATAGCTATCTGAGAGCATTTTGAATGTTTAAGGCACAAAGAAATGATAAATGTCTGAGGCGATGGATATACTGGTTATCCTGATCTGATTTTACACACTTAGACATGGAATGAAATGTCACACTGTACCCCATAACTATTTACAATTAATATGTGCCAATTAAAAAGTACATACCAAAAAGAAAAGAAAGGAAGGGGTTAAAAAAAAGAAAAGCTAGAAGCTTCAGGCTGAGAGAAATGAAACTCTATGGAAACATGGATTTACACAAAGAAATGAAAGGCACAAAAAAGGGCAAATGTAGAGATATAAACGGATATGGTTTCCCCTTCTAATTTTCTTCAAAGACACTGGACCATTCAAAAGCACAGATCCCAACATTTGACAGTGCAGTTTACAAGGAACGTGAAAGTTAAAGTTGTGGCAATGATGGCTCAGAGTATGGCAGGAAAGGCCGAAGAAGGGTGCCACTGTAAAGTTTCACGTTCACAACTGGGTTGTAGGACGTGTGAAGCAGAAAACAAGGTAAGAGCATGACGTGTCAGAGGTGAAACATGAAGTGACAGAAATCAAACTCGAATGAGCGATCAAGGCTGAAAAGCCCTATTCTAAACCCTCTCCTGGATGGTTTGATCTATTTCCAAAGCTTTAAAAGTCATCTTTATGTTGCTTTACTTTAAAATACATACTTTAAAAGGGAATTAATGAATAGACTGAGCCTGCACAGAATACCTTCATCTCCTTTCCTTCCTGGCTTTGCTTTTTTCCTCTGTTAGGATTTCCCTCTCTAGCCTATGAGAGGAAAGAATCTTCCTGAAACACCTTTGAAGTTTCCTCTAAAAACACAACAAAGCAAAACAGAGAAAGGTGACGTGGAAACCAAACCAAAACCCGTAATGGAGAGAGGTGGATGAGGATCCCTCTTAGGTCTGCCTCACATTTTTATTTGTTCGGGATTTATGAATTAGTAATTATTTCCATGATTGCACAAAGGCTTATAGTTAAAACCATTGACTCCAATTAACTGCTGAAGTTCCTTGGTACCATCTCATAATTTTTTAAAAAAGTGTAACCATAGGAAACTCTTATTAAAATTTTACTATATAGAACCTGGCTGCTGGGTGTTCCCTTTATGTTTCCAAGATAATAAATCTTCCAATGGTTTATTCATTCAATACATATTTATCGACTGCCCACTATATTCTAGACAGTGCTCTCAGGTGTCGGGCATATGGCAATGAACAAGTCAAAGTCCTTGCTTTATGGAATTTATCTTCTAGTACAGGGAGCTAGTACGCAAACAGACAATCCGGGAAGAGCTATTGCTGGGAGGAAAAATAAAGCTACCAAAGGGGAAGGTGGCGAGTGGAGTGGGTCTGAGTGATGGAGGGGACCTTTTTAGAGAGCAGGGTCAGCTGAGACCTCTTAGAGGATATGACATTTGATGAGACACCGTTAAGTTGTTTTGCCTTGAAACCTGCTTTGTCTTATATTTTATTTCCATGAGTAGGATTCTCTGGAAGCAGTTGATGAAACAGACTTTGAGGGTGCACAGTGTTAATTAGGGATCAATACCTGTGAAAGGAAGGGAGGAGGATTAGGCAGAGAAGGATGTGGGAGTGTCATGCTTTGGCTCATCTGTGTTAACAAACACAGGCCTTTTTAAAACAGAGGTTCCTGCTGATGGCTGTGTTCACTCATTGACTCGCATAATCAATACACTGTTAAGTGAGTCATTGAACAAATATTTAACCAATATTAGCTGTGAACTAAATGCTCTGATGAGGACCAGGTGGGAGGGAGAGGCAACATTCTACCTTCGTGGAGCCCACATGTCCAGTGTGACGGAGGTGTATGTGAACACTTTCAACTCAATGTGGAAATTACATCAAAAGGGCGAGGGCACATCAGAGGGGAGGTTAAGTGATTTACCTGGAAGTATATTTTGTTGCTAACTGACCTGGCAGGCTCATTGGTATGCAGTGTTCCTCAAAAATCAGGAATTCTGCTGGAACAATATATTTTGGAAAAGGCAGAAAGTTGATAAAACCTGCCCTGAGAATCTTTCCTATCTAGGACATCTCTTCTACACAGGATTCTGGGGCTTCAGCTGATTTGTTTGTGGAATATTTGAAGAGATAATGAGAAGAGTCAAGCTTTCTTTTGGGTAAAAGAAGAGGACCTATATTATTTTAAGCCCCCATAGTTACCGACGCACATGATGAAGAGACAAATAAATTCCCCATCTTTAAGACATTTCTCTGTGAAGGAGCAATACTTGGAAGATATTAGCACATAGCAAATATAATCTATTTGTATTCAACTAATGTCTACAAGTTCTTTTAAAGAGGAGAAAGAGAGAGACTTTTCCATGCAAGAATGAAAGAAATCTAGAAATTCTTAAAAAAAAACACAAATAAATAGGAAATTAACTTATAAAAGAAAACTGCCTAAGATCTGCATTTAGAAAAGTCCAGATGATTTATTTCAGAAAGAGAATATATCAACAATATATTTACTGTGACTATTAGTTTTCTGTGCATTTATTTTCGTTTACACAAATAACATGCATTTATTGGGAATATTTGAAAAGCTGAAAGATTTATTGGTATTACCTATTGTTTTATGAGTCAAGAATGACTACTATTTTATAATCTTATTTCTATGTATCATATTTCTCCCACTTAATTATTTTAAATTAGCATCTTTTCACATCACTGTGCAATGCTGGAGGGAAAGGGGAGTTCAAGTTCTAGAACAGAAGAATCAGACAGGAGCAGAGAAGCTATATTTCAACAGGTACTGAGATATAGTGACTTAGCTATTAAGGTTTTAAATTAAATGTTATTGTTTTAACTCCAGGCAGCCCAATCTGTGTTTAGTCTTTAATCCTATAAGAAAGGTAGGTGTCACGATACACAACTAAACCAGTCAGGGTCACTCCAGGTGAAGTGGGTTGGCACGAAATAATCACAGAGACAGAGAAATACCTTTTTCTTTGGGTTCTGTGATGGCTTCTCTGACCCAGATACCACCAAGGAGGCAAGGCAGGCAAGAAAAAGAGAGAGCATGCCTTGAAACTGGGGTTTTATTTGGGGAGGCTGTTCCATGTAATATTCTATCCCCAAAAGGGCAAAAGGGTAGGTTTACAAAGGAACAGGTGAGTGTAACTCAATTCCACCTGGTGATGCCTACTTCTGGAGCCATGCCTCATTATCTGAGCAGAGGTAAAGCCCATGTTATTGCAGGGTGCAATAATTGTTCAGAAATCTGGTGCATCAGGACTTGAAAGTGCCTGCATCCAGGGCACCTCCATAAGAGAATAGAGTAAACTTGTGTACTGAGAACAATTTTTACTTACTTAGGGATTTTTTTTAATTGAGAATGCACACGTAGTTTGGGAAAGAAATCCTTGTTATTGGAATTGCTTGGCCTTGTAATCCTCTTCTCCTTGGCTACATTCTTTACTTAGTGCACCTTCCCTGAGAATCACTATTGTGCTTACTACTACCTGGAAAGCTTGGGGCAAATCATCCCTTCTCTGATGGAATTTGTCCTCACACAAAAAATTATCTACCCATTGGCCAAGCCATAGACAGTTTTAGGCTGGATAAATGAAGCATGATAGAAGCAAACAAGCACAACCTGCTCCTGTGGCATTTTGAGACCATTATTGAAGAAGATGAAAAATTTCACCTGTGTCTCTGTCAACTCTAATATACCTGGACATGATCCTCAGACTGCATTTTAGTTCGGTGCTTTGCCTGGGATGACATGTTGATGTGTGGTCTTTGCATGAGCAACTGCAAAGCAGAGAAATCAACAGCATCTTTGAAGGAAGAAGGAGGACTTTATATGGTGATATTAAGGTTCGATCGGAGACCTTAGCAGGAGGTGGTAGCAAATTTACTTTGCAATATGCTGAATGAAAATCCTTTTGTCTGACAGGTACAAAACTGCCTTTCCTCCCTCAATGGCTGTAATTTATGTCCAGAAAATTGCTTTTCTTGGAAAGTGCTTTGATGTCTTTCCAATGACATCATTCTTTTGTTGTTACATGAAAAAAAAAAAACATAAAGGGAATCACTACAAAAGCTGCACAACCTTTTTGTTCATTTCATTAAAAAATAGCATTTTTGAATAGCATTTTGGTTGGTTTTGGCCAATATCATGCGACTAAAAGTAATAATAATGATAATAATAATAGTAAAATATCAATGCTTTGGTTAACAAATAATGGACTAAACTGATTAGGAGAGAATGTACTCTATCATTTGGGAAGCACATTTATCAGAGCACCAATCCTCCTTAGTAAATGATTATAGAAGCCAATATAAGATACAGTGAGGTCTCTCGTTTTGGGGAGACATGTTATATATTTATTGAAAGGGAAGTGCCTCTCTTAACACACACTAAAAATAAGTAGAAGGTAACACTTTAGAATATTGAATATAATTATGGTAAAAATGAGATTCTTGTCCTATTCCTACTGCCTTCTAATAATTACGGACTTTCAATGTACATTTATCCTTCAATATCCATGGGGGATTTATCGCAGGGCCTTAGTAAATAGCAAAATCTGTGTACACCTTATATAAAATGGTATCCTATATGCATATAATCTAGGAATATCCTCCCATATACTTTAAGTCATCTCAAGATGACTTATAATACCTAATGTAATATTAATGCTATGTAAAGAGTTGATATAATACATTATTTAAGGAATAACAACAAGGAAAAGTGTCTGTACATGTTCCATACAGATGTAAGACTAATTACGTAGCCCACGTCAGCAATGACTTAAAGGTTTTGTTTTGAATATTTTTAATCTGAAGCTGATTAAACCCATGGATGCAGAACATGCTGATACAGAGTGTCAATTACATTTCACAAGCTTTCAGGATCTGTAGTTGACATGTAAGTTAATTTCCCGGTTTTGGGAAATGATGCTCCTATAGCTGTGGTAGTTAAGCATGAGTTCTCCCTGAGCAACGGGCATCATCTCTACAATGTAGGCTCCTGCACACACATATCCTAGAACAGAATGCTTGTGGTCATACCTCAGTGTCTGGGCTTTGCAAAAAATCCCACCTTCCCTATTTAGGTCAGGCACTGGACTTGAGTAATCGTAAAAAAGTTTCTTGTCATCCTACTCTCCATTGTTAATTATTTCAGGTAGAAATGAAGATTTTATAACAAGGATATAAAGTATTTTTCATACTTTATATCCTTGTTATAAAATTGTTAAAGCCTTGATTTTTTATCTTTGCTGTCCTACTATATGAATATGATGGGAAGTTGAGATTCAACAGAAAATATTTTCCCCTTGGTTGTGAGCATAATGAACTTGAACTTGAACTAGCTCAGTGTCTCTAGCAGTTAGGGTTCTTTGTTGTTGTTGTTCATTTGTTAGTTTTGTTTTGTGGCACTGGGGATTAAACCCAGGACCTCCATATGCCAGGCTTTACAACTGGGCAGCTGTTGGGTTTTAAGTCAGGTTATATATGTGTTCCCACCATAAGAACCATAAGAAATAGTCTTGGAACAACATGTTGCTTTCAAGTGGTTCAGATGCCATCCAAAAAGGATAACAAAGATTTTTAACTGCACATCTGTTTGACTGCTCACCAACCTTCTGAATAACCTTTCAGGACTTTGAAAATTTTGGGTTCAAAGGTGCATCAAATAATTTCTTTTAAAAAAAATGGAATGGTTAGAGATTATGTAAAAGGCAATACTTCATTGTTATGACTTGGAGAATGAAACTAGGAGAAAGTCTGAAGATATTCTGGAATTCTTTGAGAATTGAAACACCATTCAACTTGACACTCAGGTGGAAGGTGTTTCCCCACCTGAGCATCCTCACCTGCATTGCCATGCACATGCTTTGAGAAGGAACACCCACTCACCAAACAACCACCTGCTGCTCTTTCCAGGTGTAGGATACTGCTCCATGCACTTTGGGAATACTAACTCAATGGGACAGTAGAGAGTTTGGTGTCTATTCATGGGATCTGTGAAGACTTAAATTTGGTAGCCACCCTGGCAGCTCTATATCCTTCTGCTGCAGCTTTGTTCTCAGAAAAGCAGGCAATCTCTATTTCTCAGACCTTCAGAGGAAATTCAGTTTTATTATCATGGACCTGGACTGAGGACTGGGAATATGGTAGATATAATTTGTGGCCTACACAACATCTAACCCATCTTCTTCTGTGCTCATGGAAGCCTATCTGGGTGTGTTCAGAGGAGCAAATTCACTTCTAAGGTCTCAGGGATTCTGGGAAATGCTTTCGCCTCTAATAGGTAGGATGATCATATACCCCAGTTTTCCTGAGATAGTTCCAGATTATGTGTACTGTCCTAGTATAATTATCAAAAGCGCCTCCTTTCTGTTTCAAAACATTCAGGTCTGAATGGTAAATTATATGATGTTCCTATGAATACGAGAAAAATCATTGGTTTCCTTTTCTTTCTGTCTCTGACAGTATAAAGTGAATGTATGAAGCATTAAGAAAAGAGGTGAGAGAGAAGCAGATCTAGAATCAACTGTGGAACAGCAACAACTGCAGATTTAATAATGAAAGTGAAAGTTCATTTTTCCTATTTAAGACACATTTAGGGGATTTTTTTCTCTTATTTTCAGAGAAGGGCATGGAGGAGAAACAGGAATAAGGCCTTTCCGTGATCTTTCACTCTGCAGTAGACTTTGATTCTTCTGTTTTTGACCATTCCCATTTCCAACTTCCTAAAAGGAAGCATGGAGAACATAACAGTAAATATAGCTCAGAATCTTAAAATAATATTAAGTATAACTCAGAACCTCACCCAAAATAATTTAAAATCCACCCTGGTACCTAAAAGTGAAAAAGCTACCATCATCCTATCATCACAAACTAAGCTCTGGGGATTCAAAATTTTGATTTTTACATCACCAAAAGTAGTTAGGTTCAAAATTTAGGTTTTGTTTATAAATATGACACTTGTTGTATGTTATTTCAAAGGAGGGTGTTTGTTGAGAAATCCTGAAAACTGCTCTTGATTCTCCTGAAGCTATGTAAAAAAGCAGATACATATACTTCCATTTAATTACTTGAAATTATTTTAGGAAAATAGGTGAAAGTGTTTAAAGTTAAATATGGTGCCTTCCAAAAGCTCACGTGAGATAATGCAAGAAGGTTTGGAGGAGAAATGATTGGGTCATAGCCTTAACCTAATCAGCAAATTAACACCTGATGGGATTAACTGGGTGGTGACTGGGGGCAGGTGGGTTGTGGCTGGAGGAAGTGGTTCATTGGGGGCGTGGCTATGGGTATGTATTTTGCATCTGGAGGTGGAGTTTCTCTGCTTTCTGATCTTGGTCTTCTTTCCTCTGCTACACTCTTCCTCCATGATATCCTGCCTCACCTGGAGCCCAGAGAAAATGGAGCCAGCCTTCTCATAGACTACAACCTCTGAAACCACAAGCCTGAAATGAACTTTTCCTCCTCTACAATTGTTCTGGTTGGGTCCTTTAGTCTCAGCAGCAAAAAGCTGATGAAAACAATGAAACACAACATTTCTACGTGGCTTTGATTAAAAAGTGAGTCATTTTCTCACTATGTTCACCCAAACCAAACTAAAACCCATCTAAAAATTGTGTTAGTTTTGATACCAAACACCAAATTGTTCAGGTCTCTTTTGAAAATATATCTATATGTCTATAGATATTAATAGATGAATAGATTGATAATAAGTGTCTATTATAATTCATAAAGCAAAACCACTGACTCTCAAGGGAGAAGCTGACACAGGGAGCACTGTGCTTGGTATTTAGACCATGGGGCATTTCTTTCCTGATCTCTTCTTCACTTTGCTTTTAGATGATGATGTAGTTCTATGGGGTTTTGGTTTGGGAGCAACTGGATACTTACAGGCTAGTTTTCTTTTCTTGCTTTAAATAACACATCCCTAGTACCTTTTCCTATTAATGAAGACAAGGTTCTTTTTCTTTCTCCTTCCCCAGAAGTCTATGGAAGAGGCTGTACCTGTGGTCAATTGAAGGGTGGTTGGTCAGTCCTTGTCATTGATTTGTGTCAATGAACACAATTCCTTTACACATCTCTACTGATCTGCAGAAGAGAAAAATGCACTAGCACAACTTCCTGTCTTCCTTCTGTTGGATCCTATGGCCATCTTGGGCTTATCTCCATGGCAGAGGGAAGGACACGATGGTGACAGCCCTACTGAAATGAAACGGAATGAAGAGAATGCCTGACCTTTGACAGTCCTGCTAGCAGCACACAAAAGCACCCATCTCCCTGTTTCCTTACAAAAGCAGATATTGCTTTCTTTTATGTCCAAATCAAAGACTTGTAAAAACTGATTATCTCATTACTGCTTTAATTTTATTTCTTTAATTACTGCAGAGGATGTAATCTTGCTATTTCTATTATTTTTAAAATTACCTATTCCTATCTTTCCATTTCTATTAGAATATATTTTCTCTTTTTAGCTTGAATTTCTTTGCGCAAACAAATATTGTATGTGTGTGTTTGTGTGTGTATGTGCCCGTGCCTATATGTACGCACATATGCTTAACACAGTGGTCCTACATTGGGCTGAGGATTGGGGGAGTAATGTCAACATCTTGCCACTTTCACATCAACATCTTGAGTAAAGATATTCTGATACCCCAGCTAATTCATTAATTAACTAATCAATTTACCAGTTTATGCAATCACTTCTCAGATATGTACTGAGAAGCCACTGTTCTGGTCTCTGTTCTAGGAGCTGGAAATACAGCTGCAGCAAGACATCACCCCTCTATATGGAGTTTACATTGCAATGGAGAAAGTTTGTGAGAACCAGCAAATAGATAAAAGGGACATGCTAAGTATAGGTATTAATAATCACTGTGAAAAGAAGTGTATGAGAGTAGGACGATAACCATGAACATGATGCTGCCTTTAGTCAAAGAACAGGATTTGTCCTATTATAAGTCTTCCTTCCCCTCCTTCTTTCCCAGTTCTCCTCCCTCCTTCTCTCCCTTCCTTTTGCCCTTCCCTCTTTCCTGATATTAAAACTGCTGCTAGGGTAGATAAGGCAGACTCAGAGATGAGATCTAGTGTTATTTTTGTTTTCTTTTTCTTCATGAAAATGCCTATTCCTAGTGAGTATTTTATTATCCCTTCCAAGGAGCTAGTTCAACCTTGGCAAAATTGGCTTACATTTGAAATGAATAAATATCTTTCAGGCTCCATCAGCCCTCTTTCTTCATTGCTCAACTCCCAACAGCCACTGAGGTCTGCCCTGGTATTACATGACCTCAGAGCTTTTGCATTGACAGGCTCAGCTAACGAGCCTTTTCTTGGCCTGTGTGTATGGGCTAATCTCCATTTTTGAATAGACGTGTAATTAATTTTCAAGTGTTCTTCTTGATTCAGTCACAGAGCTAATGATGTTGAGGATAAAAATACTTCTTCTAAAATGAAATTCACGCCAGTTCACTGCTGTCCGGCTGTTCTTCACTATCAAATTTCTTTTTGCACTTCATTTCAAACTAAGCCTTTTAAAATTTTCTTGTCCTCAGTTGTGCCTGTTTTAAAGGAGCAATCTTAGAGGAACCCTTCCTATCTTACCCTGACTTATCTTACCTGTTATGTTCAAAGCTTCCAATTGAGTGGACTCAGTTTATTATGTATTTATATACACTGGTATAATGTTCTCAGTGATTGACCTTGACCCTTAACTTTTCCTCTAAAACCATTTTTTTGAGCTTCATCAGTACCTACCATTGTCCTTTAAAGATATATTATTAACAGTAAATAAGGGTGTGAACACTAATCCTATTGTCTTCTTACTTCTTAAAATTGAGTAATAGGAGAAAAATAATAAAGTAACATACATATTTGTCTGTCAGCAATATCTCCAGTACATTAAGCCCACATTTGTCCGCAGAAGCAAAGTCTAACAAACTTGGCCTTTCTTTGTTCCGAAATTTTGGACTGACTATTTTTGTCAACTCTCTTAATCATTCCTACTGACATTCAAACTTGGAGTACCAAGGCTAATGGTGGCAAATAATTTAGGAATGTTCCTAATCCAATCCAACAATAACTGAAATTCAGCATTGAAATGCACTTGGGTGCTTTCGTGTTAACCTGTGTCAATGCAGATTCATAATATTTCACACAAGCTGGATTATTGAGTTCAGTTATGTGAGGAAGTTAAATAAGCTGCAAGGGGCCAGAGATGTGTTAAGAGTGTGAATATCGTCTGTCACCTCTAAATTCACATCAGTGTTCTGCCATTGGAGAACCAGGTGACCTCAGTCAAGTTGTTAAACTTGGAGTAGTGATTATGTTTATCTCAGGGGACAGCTGCAAGTGTAGAAAGAAATAAAAGCACACAATCACTTAGCAAGTTGCTCAGTACATGGTAAGCAGTCCCCAATGCTAACTACTATCATTGTCATCATTATTTAGATAAGTGACAACTATTGGCCACATGTATTGGAGTTTTGAAAAGTCACAGATTACGTTTCATGCCAAAATCATTTAAAAATATATTATTATAGACTTTGGAAATTATGTCATCAAGGGGAAGAAACCAGAAAAATTCCAGGAAATATAAAATGTAAGAATTGTATGAATATTTCTCTGAATCATCACGGCAAAATGTGGGGTGAGGTAGGAATGGATGCTAGGGTATTCAGGTTTTACATGTTTTATAATTGTTTTGAAAGTGGAAATAAACATCAAAGTTGCCACTTTGTGAAAAGAACCATGGAATTCTAGAAATCACTAGTAGCCTTTTATTTTAGAAAGCTAACCTAAGTTTCTGTGAGTGTTCTGAAAATGAGGCAGAGAAGCCTCAATGTGGCGAATATAAGTAATGCATTTTTTATAACATCTGTGAAAAATGAGCCTACAGCTTTGATCCAGAGCTGCCAGGCCAGCAGTTGCTATCTTCCTTAAAGCTGCCCAAAAGGCCATGAAAATTGGGCATGAAGGGGAGGGTGCTCTGTCAGGGCAGAGCTCATCCAGTTCCTGCATGATCACTTCACAATGAGACCTTAGCAGAGATACAATGAGTGTGGACTGGGTCCAAAAGAGACAGCTAGAACCCCCAGAAACCAGGAGGACATGGATGAAAAGAAACACCAACTTGAGTTTCTATTAGGTCAGACAGACGTGTTAGAATTGTTGAATCTGGGAATTCAAGCTTGGAGAGAGTATAACAAACATCTTGACAAAATATATGAAAATAGATTTGTTGATTAAACTTGGGTCTGCTAGGATGGGTGGGGGTAGCCTGAGGCTAAAAAGAGATGGTTTTAGTAACTTTTTTTTATTTTGTCGATGTCGATGAACCTTTATTTTTATTCATTTATTTTTATGTGGTGCTGAGAATTGAATGCAGTGCCTCACACATGCTAAGCAAATGCTTTACCACTGAGCCACAACCCTAGCCCCAGTAACATATTTTTTAAAAGGAAGTATTTTTTTCATAGCAATAATGAATAGATGGACCTTTTTAGATCAAAGAAGTGGAAGAAGTACAGCTTTAAACAGATAATAATGAGGCTAGGCAAGGTGGTACACACCAGTAATCCCAGCAGCTCAGGAGGCAAAGTCAGGAGGATTACAAATTCTAAGCCAGCCTTAACAATTAGTAAGGCCCTGGGTAATTTAGTGAGATCCTGTCTCAAAATAAAAATGTGGCTCAGTGGTTAAGCACCCTTGGGTTCAATCCCTCAAACTAAATAAATACATAAATAAATGTATGTAATAATGAATTATTAGAATATAGCTTCAGGAAAGGTTTTTTGGACAAAAGGAGAAAGCTTACCTAATTGAGGTCACTTTAACTCTAGAGATGTCTCTTGATTTTATTGTAAGAAAATTAGATTGGGTGGTCCTTTGGTGCTATCCAGCAAGGCAATTTCTCTTTTTTTAAAAAGAATTAGTCAACTGGGTAAATGTTCTGTCTTCTTTTGAGGGACAGTCATCCTGGTAAGATCACAAAAAGAAACAGAGGAGAGGTTCAGGGAAATAGTCTGTTATACCCACAGGTCTGAGAGCCACAGCATTCTATTACAGGATCACATGGGAGTCACCAGGGTGGTCAGGAGCAGAAGACAGGAGAGAGAGGAAGAGTCAGGTCAGAGACTTTCTTGGGGGTCCCTCTAGGGACAGGTTGAAGAGTTTAGGACTGGCTATTTGAATGATTTGGGTAGGTTTTGGGCTATAACTGCACAACACCTGGTCCTTGGGTGCACAGGCCAGGTAGAGGAGGTCTTGCTCCTGATGGTTTAGAGTGCCTATCAGACACATGCACCAGGTGGGCCTTTCCTGTCTCTAGGAATTTGATCAAATTTTGCAATGAAGAAGAAAATTGTATGAATTCTCTTCCCTATGTCAACTGGTTGATTTTTTTTTCTTTTCTTTAAACAGGTTGGATAGTATCTTCTGCCAAATGAAGCAAAGAGCCAACGTTGTTCCTGGATTCATATTGAGAAGAGGAACACACAATCTGAAGATGTGGGTTGAGGGGTGTATTGGGCTGTTTCAGACCCTTGGAGCTGAGTAACTGAATCTCCTGCCGCTTTCATCCATTTGCCTTCCTCAGACCACAGGATTTGCTTTCACACATGGCTAAGCCTACTTCTCATTAATAGCTTGAAAATGTTTCCCATTCATCTGGAATCTGCAATGGCTAGAAGTAGACTTCAATATTTTCCTTTGCCAATAGATATCGTTCTCTAATGCAGGATGAATTTCAACCTGATGGTTTCTGAGACTTGCAGTGGGTGGGAATGACAGGTTGTTTCACTGCATTATTTATGCGAGATGATCAGACACTGGCAGTTAGATGTGCTTTATTCCGTACCCAAAGAATAGGCATGGTTTAGAGCAAGAGGTAAGAATGCCATCATTTTGCTGTTTGAATGCAACCAAAATGTTGCTTTTATAAAACAGTTGACATCCTTAAGAAGAGATAGAGTTGGCAACTCCTTAGTTTAGGATATATGTCTGACTCTCACAAGATTGATATGCCCCGGATATTCTGCAAAGGCCTCATTTAGAATTTTCATTGTGTGTGGTTAAGACATAAAGCCATACTGCCAAAGTTTATTTTGTATGTTCAATTTTTGAGCACTTGCTAAATGTTTCATGCATATAATCTCATTTTCTATTCCAAGCAACTCCATGAGATAGATGCTACTAATATCTTCTCTCATAGATGAGACAATGAAGATTGATAGAGGTGATGTGTCCATCCTAATGATAAGGAAGTGGATGGTGGCACAGTCAGAACTCAAGTCCATGTTATGTACTACTAAAATTGTGGTCCATTTTGTATGCTCTCTCCCTGCTTTCTACTTAACTGTTTTGGTCCTTCACTTGTGATAAATCTAGTCTTCCTTCTTGGTTAATAACTTGGCAGCCTTTAGTCTCTCTCCTGTAAGACCATCCTCTACCACATTCATCATTTCTGTCTTCCTTCAGTGATTGCCTCACAATTCTCTCAGCCTAGAGGGTGGACACTGCCTCTGTTCTTAACCCCTTCAGATTATAGTCTGGCCCCTTTGGACAAGGACATATGTAGCTCCAAGGTTCTCCTCTAAGGCCTTCTGGCTATTGGTTGATATTTTAAGGCAAGGGCTTATTTAGGAATGATGTTGTAAAGTATAGCATGTTGATGGTTTGCAGTGACAGTTATTTTATGTTGTACGTTAATACCTGAGAAGGTATATGATGGAGGTAGATAAGACACACACGTAGAGGTCTGCAACAGCTAAGCACAGTAAGAAGATGATGCCTGCACTATAATAAGATTGGAAGATACTTTGCACAAGGTTGGAACCAATTGTTTATATGTTTTTTATTGTGTGCAGAGATGGCTAAGTTAATAGAACAAATAGACAACAGATTGACTTGAAAAAGTGATGTAAAAATAACAGAGAGAATACAAACCAAGGCTCAAAAGTGAGAATTACCTTAACACATTTTCTTGATCATGTTTACAACTTGTAAAGTATTTCTGCATATGTTTTCTCACTGGAGCCCTGTGACATGTTGTGATATGGGGAAACAGGCATTGTCTGACCATTTTACAGATGAAGGATCCAAATCTTAGAGAAGTTGTTTGACCTGTCAGATCACAAGGATTTATGGTTTCTCTGATGCCACTGTGTTGCTTCCTTTTCCCCAGAGGGCAGGGCTACTGGCATTAGCTACACAGCAGAAAGCCCATTTGCCATGTGATGTCTACTAAAATCTGAAGCCAAGTCAGCATTTCCACACCACACCTTCAAAAACCACCATCATCTAAGAAAGTCTGGCCAGCTACACACCCTCCAACTATGCCAATGAAACCTCTATCCAATGGATTACTCAAATCGTTAAAAGGAAACACATATGTAATCCCAATCTAATCTTTCTTAATCTATCATTTTGGACTATAAAATCAGTTCTCAAGTATATGGCAGTTGTTACCTTCTTTTAAAAGCTTTAAAAAGAAATTTAAATTGTGGTAAAATGTACATAAGATAAAATTTACCATCTTAACACATTTTTAAATTTACAGTTTAGTAGTATTAATCACATTCACTGTGTTGCATAGACAATGTCAGAGCTCTGCTCATCTCACAAAACCGAAACTCCTTACCTCTAAACCATCACACCCATTTGTTTCCTGCCTCCCTGGCAACCACCATTGAATTTTCTGCCTCAATGAGTTTAACAACTAGGTAACTCACATATGTGGAATCACGCAGTATTGCCTTTTGGCAACTGGCCAACTTCACTTGCCATAATGTCTTCAAGTTCATCCACTCCAATATGTGTCAGAATCGCCTCCCTTTTCAAGGTAGAAGAGTGTTCCATTGTGTCTATGGACCACATTTTATCTGTTC
Source organism: Urocitellus parryii (assembly GCF_045843805.1). Taxonomy (NCBI): domain Eukaryota; kingdom Metazoa; phylum Chordata; class Mammalia; order Rodentia; family Sciuridae; genus Urocitellus; species Urocitellus parryii. The sequence goes on from NC_135531.1 coordinate 204,519,787, forward strand.
AAGTTTCAGTGGACATTTGGGTTGCTTCCATCTTTCAGCTATTATGCTGTGATGAACAAGGACATGCAAAGACCTTCTTGACATCCAATTCCTTTGAGTATTTTTATCAAAAGTAGAATTACTGGATTCCATGGAAACTCTAGTTTGAGGAGCTGTCATGCTGTTTTACTTATTGACTGCCCCATTTTACATCCCACCAACAGGGCACAGGACCCCGCTCTCTCTACACCCTTGTTGACATTTGGTTCTTTCTTTCTTTCTTTCTTTCTTTCTTTCTTTCTTTCTTTCTTTCTTTCTTTCTTTCTTTCTTTCTTTCTTTCTTTTAAAATAGAAAACATCCCATGGGGGTATGGCATCTCACTGTTCTTTTGATTGTTGTTTTCCTAACATTCGTGATGTTAAGCAGTTTTTCAGTGTCTTCTTGTACATTTGTATGTCCTTTTTTTTTTTTGAGACACATGTATTCAAGTCCCTAGATACTAATCTAGATACTAATTCTAGATACTAATCCCTTATAAGATATTTGTGAATGTTTTTTTCCCATTTCATAGACTGCCTTTCACTCTGTTGACTGTGTCCTTTGGTGTACAGAAGTTTTAAATTTTGATGTAGTCACTTTCTTCTTCATCAGTTCTTAGCCTGTATTCCTTTTTAGCAATCAATTAAATGCATAGATCATCTCCCAATGAAAATAATATGTGTGTGTACATATATCTAATCATATATGTGTATATAAAATATGTGTATATAATATTATATACATGTATACATAATATGTATAAATAAGATTATATACACATACATATATGCATGCTATGTATATATGTATATAATATATATGTGTATATAATCTTATTTATACATATTATGTATATACAAATATATACACACACACATTCAAATACGATCTCACATACCTACTCATGAGGTTTCCAGTTTCTTGGCCTCTATCCAGGGAGCTCTGGGGAAATTTCTGTGGTTTGACTGCTCAGTTCATGATGACTTGGCTGGGGATGGCACAGGCCCTGGGTGCTGGTGGCAGCTCCTGTTCTGCTGAGCTCTGGTTCAAACCTGCTTGATTCCAGACCCTGCCCTTGGATTTCCTCTAGTGGAGGAAAGTTAGGTCTACAGTTCCTGCAATGACAGGGATTTAACTAGGATGGCAGAAAGAAGGTTCAGATGTGTAGGCAGGGGCTGAATGTGTGTGGGGGGTGGGGTGAGGTGGGTATTCGGGCAGTGGGGGATGGGGGTGGGTGCTGGAGTACTGCTGTCTTTCAGGTGGCTTTACCTAAGAAGATGGATTAGTCAACATCTCAGGAAAATGGAAACCTTCATGAGCATTGAATACAGAGAGAGAACTTATTTCAGGGAATTGGTTCACAGGAGAGAAAAGAGGCTGAAAAACCAAGCCGGGAACATCTTACCAATGCAGAGTCCTGTCTAAAGCAGAAAAGCAGTAGGGAAATAGACCAAAGAAGAAAAGAAAGGGGAGGAACACACTGGTTTCTACTGTATTCCAGCCAGTGTCTCCATTGGCCACTCAGCCAGAGCCCTCTCCTGGGGACCACAGAAGAAAGACCAGGCGAAAGGCAGGGAATGAATCTGAGACAAACAGGCCTGGATGACAAGGTACACTAAGGTCATCTGGACCATGGGATGCTGGCAACCCTTTCCCAACTTACACGGAGGATCTCAGCTCTTTTTGTGCATTTCATTGGCCAGAATTGGCAGTGCCACTTGAGATATACTGACTAAATGTTATAGCTTAGGCTGCTCTCAGTTGGAAGGGTTTTATCTACTCTCCCCAGGTTTATCCAAGGCTGTGGCAACTTGGAACTAGGGTAGATGGATCAGAGGAAGAACAAGGGAGAAGTGAGCAGCCCTGTGGCCAAACTCATGGCCTTGGTTAAACAATACAACTAGTATGTCTGGTTCATTGGTTTGAGAAGATAGAGAAAGGTGCCTAAGGATAATTATCCAAAGAGGGCAGGGTGAGGAATTTTTAAATTAGTAATTTTGAAACAAGTTTTTTTTTTTTTTCTGTACATAATGAACACTAAGGCTATTGTAGGGAGAGGCGGGTACCATGGATTGAACTCAGGGGCACTCGACCACTGAGTCACATCCTCAGCCCAATTTTGTATTTTATTTAGAGACAGGGTCTCACCGAGTTGCTTAGCACCTTGCTTTTGCTGAGGCCGGCTTTGAACTCAGAATCCTCCTGCCTCAGCCTCCTGAGCTGCTGGGATTACAGGCAGGTGCCACCATGCCTGGCAACTAAGGCTAATATTTCATTTTCCTTTCTTAAGTGTTTATTTCCTTACATGTAGCCCTGAAGTAAAGCGAACCACAGTGACACAAAATCACTACAAAAAATAAAGACTACTTACAGGACAGCCTGGGGGGTGGAGAAAAATGAGAAGAGAAGAACTAGATGAGAAAAGTAAAAGAGCAAGGAGAGGAGCCAAGGGAGAGAGCAAGGTAGAAGTTTGTTTAAAAGAACAGGGAGGAGGCCATGGGAGAGCTGACATTAAACAGAAGGTGAATAATATAGAAAATTGAAATATGGTAAGGAGAAAGGGGATTCATGAGATGCAGAGAAGTTTTGACGAGAGCTTATTTGAAGTTAATTGTCAAGTACATTCAATTAGGCACTTAAAACTTTGTACAAATTTTCAGTTTTCACAACTCCAGCTCTACTGATCTGCAATCTGAGGGTTTCTTACTTCTCACCTTCAGCCTGAGTAAGCTAGTGTAGTGGTAGCAGCAATTCACATATTGAGTTAACAGTGCTCTCAGCTCTGAGGCTCACTCACCCACCCTGATGCCTTGGTCCTTCTGAAATCAGCTTCGGCCTCCACTCCTTACCACCCCACAGCCAAGGGTCATTCCGTGAAACAGTAGTCTTCAGGTCCTGCTCTGAGGCTCATGAGGAATGGTCAGTAAATATTGTTTCTCCACTCCTATGTTAACAACATCGTGACTACACTCAGCCCAGAAGGATTGTTCTTTGGGTTTCAGCTGTATGAATTATAAAGTAAGCTGGAAGAAATTCGAACAAGGAATAGATGTGGTTTGAATTGACAGCCGTCCCTAATTCTGGCCTAAATTAAGGAGAAAAACTCAGTCAATGGTCCAGATATTTCTCAGATTTCAGCCTAACCTTGGGATTAGATGGACGTGCTCCTCTGGGGCACCAGGCTTACTAGGGATCTAAGATAGAGAGAATACTTTAGTTGAACATAGAACTCAGCAGTAGTAGGGTCTAAATAACACCCTCGGCCTTATCTGATGGTTTGATCTCTTTAAAGGGCTCAAGTTGTCCATCAAATTCCTTAAACAGAAATTTTCTCAACAGAGTTCAAGACCTGAGAAAAGAATATGTGAAGAGTTATGTCATAGTTTGGCTCTATGCTTCACAAATTTAGAAAGCCCGTAGCATGTGCGTGTGCATGTGTGTCTGTAGGTGTGTGTGTTATCTAGTAACCTTTTAATCTGCAGTTCATCGTTTTTTATATAATCCCACCTCTGGAGCACTTGGATGCTTGAGTTTTTGCATCTAGTCTCTCAGATCTTTATTTCTTTTTTCAGTAAGTTGTCATTTTTTTTTTAAATTGGTACCAGGAATTGAACTCAGGGGCACTCAACCACTGTTTTGTATTTTATTTAGAGACAGGGTCTCACTGAGTTGCTTAGCATCTTGCTGCTGCTAAAGCTGGCTTTGAACTAGCAATCCTCCTAGCTCAGCCTCCAGAGCCACTGGGATTACAGGAGTGTGCCACTGTGCCTCGCTAGTTGTCACTATTTTTACACTGTTGCCCCAAATTCATTTTAATTATAGAATTTGAATCACAAGGTTTGTCAAGAAGTTTTTGCTCTTCTCTGAAAAGCACCACAGAAATCTGATGGTAGTTATCCATTACCTGGGGTTCACTGGTTATTTATTTATTGCTTCTTTTTTGTTCTCCTCTGGTCAGATAGCCCTGTTTCCTTTCTGTGCCAAGAGCAGGGGAATCTTGAACTATGTCCAATTGAATAGAGACAGTGTCTTCCATACTGACTTGTGGGCTGAATTTAGCCTTTACCCCCAGCATAGACACACAGACTTTAGGAGAGCTGTCTTTGGATATGAAACATCGTTTCTAGGGCATTCTGGCATCAGTGACAATGCAGCAGTTGTAATTTAGGGTTATTCCCACCAACTGTTATGTGGGTTACATTTGTTCCGGTAAAAAGAAATTTCAAGAGCACAGCATGGTCACAGGTGTGCTATTACCATGCTGTCTAATTGAGGGCCATTGGCCAATTTTCTTGAACATGTAACAATCTTGCTTTCCCTTAAAGAATAAGCTGACTGAAAAGTCACCTTGTTCTCTTCTGCAATGAGATTTTTCTGTTTGGGGGAGTGGTTATTAGGGTTTGAACTCAGGAGCACTCAGCCACTGAACCACATCCCAGCCCTATTTTGTATTTTGATTTAGAGACAGGGTCTCACTGAGTTGCTTTAGTGCCTCGATTTTGCTGAGGCTGGCTTTGAATTTGTGATTCTCCTGCCTCAGCCTCCTAAGCTGCTGGGATTACAGACATGTGCCATGGCGATCAAGGAGATTCTTGAGCAGAGAAAGTGAGGGACATTCAACCAAGAGCAAGGGAATGAATTCAACCTCTGTACCAACTGAACAGGCACCTGCCTACTCTATTGGTCGTTTTGGTAGGAGGGTAGGAAGAGGCTGGCAGCCTGGAAATGCCACAGTACAGAGAGCAGAGTCTGCTGTGGAATGGTTCTGCCTGTGAGTGGAGATGTGCATGTCACAGCACAGGAGGCTGCAGAGGTCTCTGCAAGGCCTGGGCTTTTGGCAGAGGAGGCCCTGCTGAGAGAACAACTGAAGTCTGCCCTCAAGATCAGAGAGCAAACTTGTTTAGGTTTAGACTTCAAAGTACTCGCTTTTATTACATTTTAATGATCAGAGTCATATTTTATTCATAGAACTCAAGCTGAGCACCCTGGAGTTAGTAAAACATAAGGTTTCCATTTCACACTTGGGCCAGTCATGAGAAAGTTTGAAACAGGAGAAAAATCTGGAGATCACACATCCGTGTTAAAACTGAATTATATAGGATTTGCTGATCACTGACAATAAAATATATAGGGTAATTGATTCATTATGAAGACTTCAATGGTTTGTGTTGAATATGTGAAGCCACATCTCATTTGCTGAAAAACTAGCCTCTCTTGTATGCCAAACCTTCACGATGTACCTCTCCATAGAGTTACATCTCTTCCTGAAACTCCTTGCCAACTTAGAAAGTTCTAGAATCATTCTCTATTTGTGTTTTTTACCTTTCACTCTTTGAGGGGAGGAGAGAGAAGCATTGGGTTGCACTCTACTTTCACATATAATATGGAGAAGATTGAGGGGGGCTCTAATTCATTTTGTAGGGAAGAATGAAGAAGAATTTAATTTCCTCTTTACCCTGCTGCTAGATGCAAGTAATGATAGGGGGTGATTAACTTTTATGGTTCTGAAGCATTTTCACATGAATGTCATTTTCAAAGAAACAGCAAGTAAGCCTGGTAATTTAGAGTTTGTTTGAGGCACTTTCAAAGTGACCTCTGTCTTTGCGGGAAGATTAGGACAGCACTAATGTGTGTGTGGAGGGGTGACACTCAAATGTATTATTGGCATACATCTGTAAAAGATTTATCTGTAAATCTACTGATGGCCAAATGACAAAGCCCAAAGTTCGGCCAATGTTTGATTTTCTGTTTCTCTGTAACTTTTGCAACTGTACTTGAAGGTCAAAGGCCACTTTAGAAGGAGACCTCAGGTTAATGATAATAACAGTTGTTCAACATCAATTCGGATCACTAGTTTTCCATGATCTGCCTTAATTCAGGGTCCTGGTCCTGTATATTTAGCAGGTTTCCTGTAATTATGGAGTGAATGAATAAATGAATGAGTACAAGAGAAGGGAATATCAGCAAATATTTCCTAATTATCAGATAATCCAAAAGCTATTTTCTTGGTTGTTACAAAGCATACATGATTGTCTTTTTTTCTGCTATAGATTTACTTCCTTAATTACATTTTTCTTGGACTAATACTAAAATTCATGGGTTTTTTTTTAGTACTATCACACTAATTATGTGAATTTACAAACCTAGAGGGTGCTGAATAACTAGAAAATATTAAAAATGTTCCAGGGATAATTTTGAAGTAAATAATCCATCACAATTGTCATAAAAGACAGTAAAATGTCATTCATGTGTTTCATCAACTCCTAAACCCTCTAAAGTTGAGACTTTTATAGAAGTGCATTCATATATCTTGCACATCATCAGGGCTTTGCTTAAATAGGAAGGGCATGATTTCAAATATCTTCAAAGGAGTGTAGACTCCTTGTTTTTTTTTTCTCCTTGATTCTTGAAACAAGTTCATCAAGCAGTTATACAAGTTCATCATTTTAAGATGACAATAGTTCTCATTAGTAAGTTTTGCTGTTCCTTATTTATGAAGGGAAATAATTGTCAAAAGGATTAAAGGTGATAATCCACATAAATTTGGATAATGGGCCTTTGGGTATCTTCTTTATTACTATTATTACACATGTCCTGTGAAGTCATGGCAACAACCTGTACCTTTCTGTGAAACTGGCAGTGGCGAGGATAGCCTCATGGCTGCTGAACACACAAGCTAGTGGTTTTCAAACTTTTCACCACTAAAGAATGCTCCATGTTTTTTTCCCACACTACATTAACTCCTTTTAGTTAGAAATTAATCAAAGATAGTTAACTACCCATTGGAACCTCTGGTTGATGTGACATAATTAGTGGTATAATAGATTAATATAACTCCAGCTGTTTGGAAAATTAATAGATACTTTCTTTTAGGCATTAAAAACTGTGACTTACAATAGCTCAGAGATCTTAATTATGACCTTCAGTAGATGCAACTATTTTAAAAGACTGATTTATTGCTCTTTTTCTGGACAGAAAGGGATATAGTAATAAGCATTTCAACAACTTTATTTAGCAGTCACAAGGCCAGCATCACTATGTGACTTCTAATGTTAGTTAGAGGCAGGGTCAGACCTCCTAGGATCAGAACTCCTAATTCCAAGCACTATAATTTTCCCAGTCACCACAGGAATGCCCACATAGAGGCAAATGAAATTATCTTCTGATGTTTTGGTACATTTTTATTCAGAAGGGAGAGAACTGAGGTCCTTCACATACAATAAAGACAATCGGCAATAACTGAGCAGCTCCTCTGTATTAGTGACAATGATAAGTGCTTTATAGGTAAAATATTCCAAGAAACTTTACAAGGCAGGTAATATTATTATCCCCGTATTACATTTAGGAAAGTAGCATTTAGAGATTTGAAGCACTCAGGTTGTAAATTGTGAGCCAGGATTCAAATTGAGGAAGCCATGACTCTAGAATAATCTAGGTCCTCTTCCATGAACTACCATCACACATCTTATCCCTGTGCCAAAGAGATGGAAGATGGTGTTTGGTGTGTATGGCTGTGTTTCTCAGCCAGTTCTGGCTGCTTGTTTTCAACAACCAACATTTACCTCTCACAGTTCTGGAGGTTGAAAGTCTGAAATCAGTGTAGTATAAGGTCAGGTTCTGCGGAGGGTCTCTTCCTGGTTTGCAGACGTCTTGTCTGTGTCCACATGTGGTTGAAAGAAGATGAGAAAGCTCTCTGAGATCCTCTTTAAAAGGGCTCACATCTTATTCATGAGGGCTCCATCATTATGAGCTAGCAACTCCCCCAAAACTCCATCTCCTAATACCTTCACTTTGGGGGTTAGAATTTCAACATAAGAATTTGACATAGGAAAATTTGAAAGTGAGGAGAAATCCATGGGTTCCAGAATGCAGAGCCAAGGAACTTTACTAAACCTATTAATCCCTAGGCTGTTATAAATGTTCAGCTATTTTTCTACCTGTAGATTGTTTTATAATTTTATTTCAAGTTTATAGTTCAGGCTCTTGTCTCGTAAGAGGGTTAGGTTAATGGAAACCCAGTGAAAATATTACTTCATCAGTGATAATTCTTCTCTATTTCTGCACATTTAACTGGCAAATGTCACCACTTAGGAACCAAAGTGTGTTTTGGGGGTGGGGTTGGTAGATCATAAAACTCCTCAGAGGGTAGTCACAAAGCCCAAATCCATTACCTTAGGAAGACACCTTTCATACTTGGCAGACACATTTCCTTTATGAATTGCTTTTGTATGTTATTTGGAACTCTTTACATACTAAGCCTATTAATCCCCAGGCTGTCATAAATGTACAGCTATTTTTCTATGTGTAGATTTTCTTATGATTTCATTCATTCTTTATACATAAAATTACTATAGTTTTATGTAGTAAAATCAGTAATTCTTTTCTTTCTGCCTTGGATATTTCTACCTTGAGTATGATAGAAAATATACTCCCAAGACAAAAATATATTGATATTTACTTATATTTCTTCTATTATCTTTATAACATTATTTTTGTACATTTAAAAGTTTGATCAGTTTTATCAAGTAGGAATTTGGTACAAAATAGGAATCCGTCCTCATAAGTTATTAGTTGTGTGTGCGTGTGTAGGTACAGTGCTGGGGATTGTACCCAGGGCCTTGTGCATGCTAGACAGTACTCTACCACTGAGATAATCCCCTGCTCATTATCAGTCTTTTAATAGCACACATTTAGTGAAAAATATACTATTTCTATTTACATGAAATATTCTAAATCCTTATATATGCAATTTCTTTTGCAATTTTTATGCCATTTCATTAAATCATGTCTGTACTGGTATTACACTAGTTTTTATTATGTATGTAAGTTTTAATTGACACATAATAATTGTACATATTTATGGGATATAATGTGATATTTCAATACATGTATACAATGTATGATGATCAGGAAGCCATGACTCTAGAATAGTCTAGGTCCTCTTTCTTGCCCACTTCCATGAACCACCATCACACATCTTATCCCTGTGCCAAAGAGATGGAAGATGGTATCTGGTGTGTGTGGCTGTGTGTCTCAGCCAGTTCTGGCTGCCTGTTTTCAACAACCAACATTCACTTCTCACGGTTCTGGAGGCTGGAAGTCTGAAGTCAGGGTAGTAGCAGGTCAGGTTCTGCAGAGGGTCTCTTCCTGGATTGACATATCCATCACCTCAAAGACTTATCATTTCTCTGTGTTAGGAACATTCAAACTCCTGTCTACCAGCTCTTTTGAAATATACAATTAATTATTTCCAGAAATATTCAACTACTTTTTAATTTCCTTGGATATGTACTTAATCACATATGCTCATTCAAAACTAGATAAGGTTTCTAGTTTCTTGGCCCTTAGCAATGCACAAGAAGCCATCAGAAGGGAGCATGAGTATATAAAAAAGTGACTGTAATTAGCCTGATTAGAAGGTGGAAGGCAGAAAACACTACAAAGTGGTCTTAAAAGCTTAATCAGAATTATTTGGTATTACTCAATAAAAGTCAAACCCCAGCCCCAGAAAAATGTTAATATGCATCTGTGTTGTGGATATGTCAGTGTATTATTTTTTCTTATTTCTCAGTAGTATTTTTTCATATGAATATACTGCAAATGTTTTATATATTAAGATGTTGGTTAACATTTGGTTCTAGATTTGGGCTATTATTAGTAAAGCTGCTATGAACATTATTACACATGACTTTACTGAACATATATTTTCAGTGTTCTTGTGTAAATATCTGAGAGTGGAATTGCTCTCAAAGGGCAATTATGTGTTTAACTTGATGAACAACTGTCACGATTTCCCATCACGATTATGCTACCTTAATGTTCTAGAATGTGTGAGTCTCAATTGTTCCACATCCTTCCAACATTTGGTACTGTCAAGCTATGTTTTCAATTTTATTTTTAGTTGACAGGTAATATTTGTATATATTTATTGGGTATAATATGATGTTTTGATATTTGTATATACTGTAGCAAGATTAAATCAAGCTAATTCATATAATCATCACCTCACCAGCTTATTTCTGTGGTGAGAACATTATTAATCTATTCTTTCAGCAATTTTGAAATATACGATACATTATATTAACTGTGGTCACCATGTAGCTCACTAGATCACTGAAACTCATTCCTCCAGTCTAATGGAAACTCTGGACCCTTTGATCAATATCTCCCTCTTCCCCTCCCTTCTTCTCTAAGCCGTATACTCTGGGAAACTCTAATGAGTTTCAAGTAGTATCTCCTGAGTGTTATAATTGCACTTCCCTGATAACTAATGTTGTTGAGCACATTTTCAGGTGCTTATCATTTATTCTTATATCTTCTTTTATGAAATGACCATTTAAGACTTTTTGCCCTGTTAAAAAAAATTGAGTTATATTTTATTATGTCATTTTTAAAGAGACCTTTCTTTATATATTTGAGGTGCATCATTGACCTCACGAATTGCAAATATTTTCCTTTGTTTTGAGACTTGTTTTTAATTTTATAAATTATTTTAGGAACAGAACTTCTAAATTTTGATGAAATTTAAGTTATTAATTTCCCCCTACTTTTTTTTTTCTGGCTCAGTATAAGAAGCCTTTGCCTTCTTTAAGGTGGCACAGATATTTTTCCTTTTAGAAATTTTTTAAAAGTTTACAATTGACATGATTCATCTCAGATTACTGTGGAGGTATAGTGTGAGAGATATGAACAACACTTGTGGAAAAGATTTTTATATGTCTATTATATTATCCTGGTGCCATTGCGAAAATTGGTTATTGCGAGGGGTCATTTCTGGATCTTTCTCCAGAACTACAGACTCAAAATATCCAAATGTCTTGTTTGACGTTGTCACTTGGACATTTCAAACTCAACATGCCCCACATGGAATTCCCATCAATTTGAGTCTTCATGTAGTCTTCTCCACATAATTCTGTTCTCCCAATCATTTAGGTAAGAAATCATGGAGTCACTGCTCTTGCTATTTCTTATAGCGCCAATTCTGTCAGCAAATCTACCCTCAAAATATATCTAGGATCTGACTGCTCCTCTAGCCACCATCATCTCTCCTGGATGACTACCCTGATTCTGTCCCTATCTTTGCCCCTACAGACTATGTTCAACAGCCAGAGTTTCAAGAATTTTTAACAACTTAAGTCAAATCATTCCTCTGCTCAAGCCACTGCAGCTCTGTCCCTCTGTTCAAAGGAGAATCCTAGGTCCTGAAAATGACCTTCATATCCTGCAAACCCTTTCAGGCCTCATCTCCCTTCCCCTCTGACTCATCAGTATCCCCCTGCCCTGTTGCTGTTCCTCCACAGCAGGCAAGGGCCCACCTCAGGGTCTTCACTCTCTGCCTGGAATGCTGTGAATTCTACATTCTTCCTCCTCTCATTTTCTTCAGGTTTGTGACTGTTGTGAGTTTTTCTGATTTGGTCTGGAGGTCTCTTTCTTCAGAGTGACCATTAGACAAGATGGCCACTCTCTAGGAGTCTAGTGCAGCGGGGTTAGGGGTGGGTGTGTCAGGTGGAGAAATATGAGGTGAAGCCAAAATGCATGAAACAGATGAAAGTTATCACTCGCAGCTCTGGGAGGGTCAGCAATGTGGACAGGAGGCTGACTGGAGTCCAAAGGAAAGTGGAAGGGAGTTCCACCCATGGTGGGAGAGAGAAAGGGAGAGGATCTGTGCATGGTGCTTTCCATGGGTGTCATCCCATGAGGTTTCCCTCAGGGGTTGTGGATTGGTTAGGTCAAAGAAAACAGTGTGAAGAGGGAACTTTTTTTTTTAAACTCTGTTGTTGATCATTATTATTATTTTTTTTTATCTCTTCCAGCAGCTGTGGGTGTGCTGGGCTTTGGACTTGTGAGATGAGGAATAAATGTGCTATGTTACAAATAATCATATCTAGAGAAGAAGTTTCTCTTAGGCCACAGGTGACAGGATACAACAGTGGTTCACAACTTATGTTAGGTCTAGAAATGAACAATTAAATAGCAGCCATTTCACATCATTTTAAGACAATGTTCAAATATACATTACCTCTGAGGGTTTGCCCAACTGGTTTTTGGTTTAGAATCTATGTTTCTACCAAGATGAAAGTTCCATGAAAATAGGGACTTTTGTCTGTTTTGTGTCTTGTCAGTCATTCATCATTTAGAATAATTTCTGGCATACAACAAATACACAATCAATATTTATTAATAAAAATTCTTATCCTTAAGGGCTAGAAAGACATTTGCAGCATATAGAAATAAATATGAAAAGTAAAATAAATTTGGTCTTAGATGAGGGTTAGTGTCACTTTGGGGTCTAATTTTTGAAAACATATAGCAACTGAAACATCCAGAGATTAAAGTGATTATACAACATATCTTCCCTATTGCTTTCTGTACTCTGTTCTTAGAAAAGACCTTGTCTCACTTTATATATTTAGGATAATATATGGAATACATTTTAGAAAGATTCTCAACTAGCAAAAATTAAAAGTTTTAGGTAATAGTTACTTGCAACATACCCGGTTTTCCAAGCAATGCTGCCAACAAGGGGGGTATTATTACATTTTTAGTAAAGCTATGTAGTTCTTCATAATAGAACCCCTGCTATACACAACACAATGTGCCTAGGACTTTGCATACATGGTCTCATTTAATCTTCACAATAATATAAGATAGACTGTGGTACTATCTGTACATTTTTGAGTTGAGACATTCAAGACTTCAGTAGGTTAAGTGATTTGACAGAGATCATCAGCTTCAAATATACATTTCCTCAGGATCATCATCTTGAAAAATAAACCTTTTGCTGAATTTCCAAGGCTGATTGCACAATAGAGGAACTCTTGAAAACTTCTGTCCAAGTTATAATGTTATCAGATCTAGATTGGTTAGGGCTGTTGTTAGAGATTTAGTACTTGTTGACAAGCTTCTAACCCCAGATTCCCACTACTAGAAAACATGTTGAGTAATAATAGGAATAGCAGCTTCAGGATTACCATGTTACCATCCTACTTCTCCAAAAGGGATTTCCTCTCGGCGCTCTGGAGCCAATTAATTTCTACCCATGGATTTTCAGACTCACATGCTGTTGAATGAAAAGAAACATGAGTTTCAAAAGAGAGGGGAAGAAATCTCAAATATGTGATCCTAACCTAGCTGTGTCATTTAAGGATTTATGATGAAGAGCAGCCACTGGTCTCCACCACACATCCACATGAGCAGAAATCAGTCGCATATGTGCCTAAAAAGAGTTCCTGGAGTTAAGTGCATTGTAAGACTGAGCCAAAATGCCTCACGTGACAGAAAGAATTCGTCTCATTTCTGGAGCTCTTGAGAGTTGAACCAACCCTGGAAGTTTCAGTGCTTCGATGCTCTTTGTGGTACCCGGTAGCATAATTTCCTGATCTTTGATGTCGGAGAGTTTGCCCATGCAGATGGGTAAGCCTGTCTTTAGAATCTATAAATCCTTACTTTGAGAATAGAATCCTCTTCGGTTAGTTCATTGAATTCTGATGACCTCCAATGTCTTTCCAAAGTTCCAGAAATAAGCTTATCCTTTGTTTCCCAGATACCATAATTCCAGGAAGGGTAGCCTGCTTTAAACCTTCCCCATCAGCTTCTTTCCTTCTTTCCCTGTCTTTCCCTCCTCCTGTCTCCCAGGTCCATTGCTGAAACTCGGTTCCCATGACAACACACATCCACTGCCTTTTTGGGGCTTTCTTCAGGTCACTAATGTTGGATTGGTCTTGAGAGTCTGACTATCACCTGCAACTTATTCCATCCAGAGTGGATGTTCATGTGCAGAAGTCTCCAGATGAAGGCAGTCACACAACCATCCACAGAGGTGAGCAGACTCAGTAGAAGCTGGAGAGAAAGCGCCTGATCAGCATGATGGTGTTGTGCTGGGGAAAGTGAGAAAGGAGTCTGATGGGGACAAGGCTTTATTTCAGAGAGCTCAGCAGTCAGAGGAATTTTATATTTGATGAAATAGGCAGAACCATTGGAAATGCTCATACAAGAGGGTGAAAGGATGAAAGCAAAGCTTTAAAAAGATTAGTGTGCCTACTATGGTATGTCGGATGAATTGGAGGCAGAGAGGCTGCATTTAGCAAGGTTTTGCAGCAACAAAGAAATAAAAATCCATGGACAAGGCTTATGAGGATGGACCAAAAGAGGAAAAACCAAGCGAATCTTTAAAGGGAAAACAAATAAAAGATGAATGCAGACCCAATTTATATGCTTAAGAGCTGGGAGAAAATGGAGACCTGTAGCGGAAAATCCAATGTTCTCAAATACACATTCAAATCTTTAAGGTTAGATGAGCCACACATTTACATTTTTAAATTTTTTTTTCTAGTGGGTGATGGCTATTTTACAGACCCAAACATGCTTATGTACACTTGGAGTCAACAATGTTCAAGGAAAAAGCTAATAAAATTTGATAGATTTGGGAGCTAGTCAGTGGTGTTAATTAATTGTTAAGATTGTTTGGATAGAGATCTAAATAAACCTTTAGGAATTAAAGGTAGTAAATAGTTTTATTTAAAAAGTCAATCTAGCAGGAACATTTAAGAAATGGCTTGCTAGCACCAGCTTGCCTGGGAATAATATATGGTGGGCTATTAGCAAAGAATGTGGATTTTATTAATTTATTATTCAGGTTTGGAGAGACGGTGGGTTGTTAAGTGTTGATTCTGTTTCTTGAAAGAGTGAAATTTGTTTGGAGACAGAATGATCGAGTACATTAGAGATGAAACAGCTATTTTGAAGTCAGGCTGACCTGGGCACTAATTTCATCTCTGCTCTCGAGCAGCTATGTAATGTGCATAGTCACTTCACCTGTGAGCCAGTCAATTTTTTATTTGCAAAATAGAGATAATAGTATATAATTCATGAGGCTGTTTGCAATAATTAAATGAGTTAGTGTGGCATAATGGCAGATATGTGAAATGCAGTCAGTAAATGCCAGCTCCATTCCTTAAAAAACCTTCAGAAAGGTATACCTGCCTAGCCAGGTACTAGAAAGGTTATCTTGATTAAACCTTGGGGAACTAGTGCAGAATTTATCAGGTATCAGAACACATTCATATAACCAGTGCTACCTGATTCTTACAAAATTAGGATGGGGATTTGACTAGCAGATAAACAAGGACCAAAAGAGACTATGGAAAGTCATTTTTCTACTCTTAAAGAAAAGTGAAGAACTAATCAAGGAAGTCACTGAAGGAAGAAGTTATGATTCCGTCCCAAGTTTAGGCAGATTTATTTCCATTTTGGAAGGAAAGTAATTGTATTAGGGAATAGATTGGAAGGGTCAACAATATGAAGATGAAGAAGGAACCAAATCATAGTAATGGACAATAAATCTGGAGCTTCTGAATAAGCCAAAAACTAAAACACAAAAACCACCAAAAGTCATATATTTAATTTTGTTCTGGGAAGCGGGTGTTGTTGTGGGTATGGCAAATCCAGAGCACAATGTGAATGATTGTGTCTTTTGCTGCATAAGAAATGCTGATTTAGTGTTTGGGAGGGTTTTATTAAGAAATTTAATCTAAGTTTGGTGGGAAAACAAGGGCAAGTGATTAATAATCAAACTGAAGGATGCAAAAGGGACAAAATAAGTTTGAATAAAGGAAGAAAAATGAGGCAGAACCTTATTTAAGGAAACCAGGCTAAATTATGACCTTCAAGCCTGCGTAAGTAGCTCCAAACAAGAATAGCAATTAGTGAGGTAATGGCCTCGTATTTAGTAAACCAATAACTTTTCTTGTGTGTGCACTCTGGATATATATACATACCAGCACAATGATATGAAACAATTCATTGTTAAAACGGAATGAGTTTTACCTTTAAAGCAAGGACAAAAATAAGCCAAATAGCTCATGCATATATGTATTAATTGTGTCATTTAATTTGTTCATGAATCCAGTTTGAGAAGAAAGAAGAATACAGCACTATATGACTACGGGAAGGTTTTAGCAAACTAAGGAACCAGAACTTAAGAGGAGCAGGAAGACATGGAAGAGATTTAAGAAGAAGCAATTCTTTGCAGATGTTTAAAACTGAGCCCCTGACTTCATACAGATCAGGGGAGAAAGTCAATATCACCCTCCAAGAATGGCAGATGAAGGTCAGGGAACGGAAGAGAGTGATTTGTGACGATTTTACGGGAAACAGTGCAGTCGTGTGTTCCTTGAGAGCAGAGATCACATCTCTTTGATATGGATCTGTCTGTGCCTGGGGTGCACATCTAATGCTTTTGAAAATAGTTCTAATTTCAGAAATTGAAACTAAAATGAGATGGTATGGAATAGAAGAAATTCTGGTTTTCTGTAATTAGAATAATGCTTGCTATGATGGCAACTACAAAATGAAGCCAAGTCTTGGGAACTTTGCTCTTTGATATTAAGATCCTTGCTTTATGCTATGAGTATGTTTCTTATTCAACTTTTTGTCCACCTTGAAATGGCAGATTGATTAAGAGTACACCCCTGAGTAGACAAACACTTGTGGATCTGTCTGCAAACTTAGTGTCACATCTGTGATAGTTTATTTATATAATTTAAATGTGCAATTAGTAGGGGCAAAATCTGGAAGAAACCAAGCAGTTAATCATAAATGAACTTATGATTAACTGGTGAATGGCTATTAATACTTGAGTTGGTCATGCCTGGGAAAGACCTGGAGCCACAGCAGCACACATGAACCCTTGGTCGCTTCATGGTCATCCTAGCCTCCTTCTGATGTTGGATGGGATGACTCCTGAAACTTGCTACCTGTGGGCAGGTGGGAACCAGTGCAGAGCTACAGGCCAATCCCTCTCAGGAATGGAGAGTTGACTTGAAAACTCAGAGGCGATTTCTAGCTCTCAAAGTTGATGGATGTTAACCTAGTTTGAGAACAAACCCTCAAGAGAACTTGGCTGGGTCATCTCATTCATCTTTTTAGAGAAGGTAGGAAGCCAGATCTGAAGAGGTTTCATGATGGATGATAAAACACAGGGTTCAGTACTACAGGTCCTGAGGGAGGCAAGGGAAAGATTTAATAGGAGAACAAACACTGTATGCACTTAAAGGGGAGTGTGGACAACCACCCCACAACTCCAGGAGATGTTATTGTCGTTTAATGGCTTGTTTGTGATGTCACGTGGCCAGTCATGTTTTCTTGGCCCCACAGTTAGTTATGGCCATTATACACAGGAACTCAGCAAGTGAATTCTTCCCAGTGGAGAAACAAACATCCTTGCTATGTGGGGTAGTAGTTTGCCTGTCATTGGGTTACTGAAACCAATCATTATTTCCAGGGGACTGCTGAAATTATTTAGGAATCCCCTGTCCCCGGGCAGACAGACCCGAAGCTCAGGGCTGACCTTCGATGCTTCTGCCATCAGAGCAGTAACTCTTCCTCGAAGGCAGATAGCATTTGGGTAATTTCAGAGAGGGCAAAAGAGCAGAATTATAGGTTGTCTGGAAAGGGTTGAAAGATGAGACCTCTGGAGGGGAAAAAAACAAAATGAATCATGTTGAATAGTAACTTCTTCTTGGGGTCAAAGTTTAAATGTCTGTAACCAGTGTTTAAGTTTGTCTTGCTGGCTGGGGTAATTAAGGTTCTCAGGTCTCAGATTAATTGAAAATAAAGAGGTACATTTAGAACAGATGAAATTCATTTCAAAAAACTAAAAGGACATTCATTTAAAAAAATAAGAAAGAAAGCCCTCGCTCTCAGTCAACTGAAAACATGGAGACAAATACCAATAATCTAACTTTACTTTTCTGAAATAAGTAATTTTATTTTTTTAATATAAAAGGATATGGTGGATTTTCTTAGAATGTGAATGGTGGACTAGGTTACAGAAATAAATTTAAATCAAAAAAGAAGAAACAAATAAAAAGGATGGTGGAATAATATTAGGGTAGATCCTCAACTTCTTTCCATCAGATGAGTCTCCCTTCATGTAGCTTAATTTGTATTCTTTAAAGCTTTCATTTAAAGAGCCACATAAGATTTTGGAAGAAATTAGAGACTTTTGATCCTAATGTCTAGGGAGGTAGTTAGACACCCTGTCCTTGGGGCAATGTAGCAGGAATATATGTCATGAGCTTTCTGTGTCAAGCAAACATGGATTAATAGGCTGAGTAGTGGGTTAAAATCATTTGTCTCTTCAACAGTAAGTATACTAGCATTGTATGTTTAATAATGCAGTCAGATTTAAATATTTCTCTTTTATTAATTTGAAATGCCTGATAATTACAAAGCGAGATTTAAGATATTTTGTTTTATCAGGAGGCAAATTTTTCTGAAGTCTGTCAGTATTGTGAGTATTTGGATTCTATTTTTACCTATTAGTCTGGCTGAGTTACACTGGGAAGATAGAGTTACATTAAGATTTAACTATGGGAAACTTTGGAAGTTTGAATCTTGCAGATATTACATCCAGAATTCTGAAAGCATTTGTAATAAATTTGATCCCATATAAATAATCCTAGAAGCTCAGGACAGGAGCATGACAAGTTCAAGGCCAGCCTCAGCTACTTAGTGAGGCTCTAAGAAACTCAAAAAACAAAAAGGCCTATCTCAAAAAAGGGCTAGGGATGTGGCTCAGTGGTTAAGTGCCCCTGGGTTCAATATCTAGTACCCTCCCCCCCAAAAAAAAAAACAAGGTATGTTGTAGAAATGAGGTAGAAACCCATGATAATGGAAGACATTGGTGAATCACAGAAACTCACAAACAGTGGTCTTTATTTCAGGTATTTGCTGAGAATCCCTTTGAAGGACACAGTGAACGTCTTTGTGGGTGGCTAATCTCAAACCCTTCTACTGACAAGGAGTTCCACTGCACCTGGGATGGATGGGTCTGTCAGTTTTTCCAACTCTGGGCCAATAATTCTTCAACTCAGATTCAGTTCCCCATTGTCCAACCTCTCCGAGCAGTTACGACTTTCAAATGTCATGTGGGAGAATACAGTGAAAATGACTCTCCAAGGTGCTGTTGTAGCTTTTTCTAAGTCAGAATACTCAAGGGAATGTGTGGCCTTGGTCATGGTCAAGCCAGCTGCTGTTGCATCAACCTGGGTTCCAATGAGATCCCTCTGAACCCTATAAAGAGGCCTGGATATCTGTTCTGTCGTCATTAAGACCAGTCAGATGAAAGAGGAAAAAAACTATGCAGATAGAGCTAAGTAAAGTAAAATGAAATAAAATAAACCCCTCACTTCAGAAAAAACAAAACAAAACAAAAACCTTTATTCTAGCTAATTTCATCAGGTAGAGTGAAAGGAAACTGTTACAAATATTTTTTTTTCCTCCATTATTGTTGTATTACTTCACTTGTCTGCCTAACTCACATCCACACTTCCATGAAAATAAACTCTTTGGCAGCTCCAAGTTCAAGGGCTAGTGGCCATTGTAGACATTTTTGGAAGCCACAGAGCAGAGCTGTCTATATCCTTATATGAAAACTCCTCTCTGAAGAAACCAACACAGTTGCCCAAACTGAGCTATCAAGAAATAGGCCAATGACTACAGTGATCTCAGTCCATGCATAGGATTAACCTATTGTTTGAATGTGTCCAGTTGGCAGAATGTCATAGTAAAATTTTTCTGGCACAAGCTTTGCATGAGTCTCTTGCTTCACTCCAAGCCTTGGTATAATCACCTTCCCAAGTGAGTTAGGCATACCTTCCCAGAATCGAACAGTTAGATCTCTGGCTCTGAGGGATTTGATCGGCTTGCAAGTTATGTTTGTCTGAAGCTCACAGAGTTAAGCTCTCTATGCTTATTAGAGTTAATTGTACACAGATACCTTCTGTGTGTGGTGCCTGAAGCCCCATGCCAGGCATGGGGTGGTGTTTAAATAAATCCTTTGATAACATGATTACTGAAGATTAAAAAGTAATTAAAACGACTGCCCATGACAATCAGTTCATCAACAAACACCAAAGGAAGCTTGCCTTCTTAAAGCCATAGAATTGTGTGGCAAAAACTTGCAACCACCTGGTGTTCAGAGATTTGTGGGAATGGGCAATTCTTCTCCCCTCTCAGAGCAGTGGATAATGTCATTTGGCATCCTGTGGGTCCTTAATTATGGCAAGGCAGCTCAATGCCCCCCAATGGCTTACTGCCTGCTCTTTCCCATTAATTTTGAAGCTGTAACCCAAGTCCAGAGCTGTTTCTGTGTGACCCTGAGGTTACTTGAGTTTCCCATTTGTGTTTAAGTAAATAATTGTGATTGGTAATTTCCCTCTGGAACCCTGAAAGTATAGCAATTACATGAGATTTGCTTGGCTCTTTCATGCATGCTTGGAGTTAGAAATAAGTGCATAAGGCATTTGGAATGATAATTTCCAAGATATGCCAGTGCCCCTCAATATCCCTGTGTTCCCTCTGGCTCATCAATATTCCCATTGTCACTTAACTGCACAAAATCAAAGGAACTGGAGAAGGAGAGTATATTCTTTTAAGTCACAGAGAGGAGATGGTTTCTATTCTCTCCCACTAAGATGAAACTGTATTTTCTCTGTATATAAAAGATAATGCTTGAGGCAATATTTTATTGTTTGACATTTTTTTGGCTGAAAAAACATATTGATATTTCTAAAGTAAACTATGCTGTAGTTTGCTAAGAGACAGGCTGAATTTTGGAAATGAATTAAATAAAGTGTTATATGGGAATACCCATTCTGAAGAGTATTCACATTCTCAACAGCACTTAAAGAAAGGCAATACATGATCAATAATGATGTACTGTTTGGTTCTTCTAAAAACCAAACTCTGGGTAGGGAATGCATAGTTTTCCAAGAAATCAATGGAAATTAATTTTACAGAACCACAAGTCAAATTTATAACAAGTGGAGAGAAATAAAAATTTTCATACATCAACTTCATAGATATAGGGTAAATATTTAATTATGTAACCTACTTTGTTACTTCATAGAAATCTTAAAAGGTCCTGCATTCTTGAATACAAATAGCACAGTGGAGTTTTATAATGACTAAACCATAAATTGATGTTATAAAGTCTAATAATTTAGGAAATAACAAAACATGATAGAGTGGATAAAATAGGCAATAAAATAGAAAGGGTCTAAATTTACTAATAAAAAAACTCTTGTCAAATCTTTACTATGCAACTTAATAACCACTAGACATTGAGCAAGTCCTTTAATATCCATGAACTTCAGTTTCTCCATTTATAAAATAAAGAACCCAATATTTTACTCAGGTCCAGGGTTATTGTGAGGATAAGTGAAATATTTATGATAGTGTATCATAAACCATAATGTTCAATGCAAATGTTATTATAAGGATGTTTAATATAAAGTGATAAAAGTTCTTTGAGGATTTTAACCTTTGCTCTCATTTAAAGGGCTCACTAAAGTGTTGGTCTTAGAAGTAAACATTTAAATTTTTCTTCAAAGTTATTTGTGCCTACAATGTGAATCAATAGTCAACAGAAGGGTAATGATGACTTGTGATCTAAGTAGCTTGGCTTCTCATAGATGTGGCTAACAAAGGATTAACAGGGTAAGCTTTTATACACATAGATTCTTTTTGAAGACGAATTGAAATGGAAAACTATTACATGAGCTAAAGTTGCCAGATCTCAGCAAGGCACAGTGGAAAGACCAGTGGACAGAATATTAAAGAGGCTAAAAATGTCTTTCTCTTCCTGCCATTAACTTGCTCTCTGGTTTTTTTCCTAAATTCCTTCTGATTCTCAGTTTCCTGTGAAACTTCATGAAGTCAGGAGAACACAACTATGGAAGGGCTTTTTAAGAATAATTCCTGAGGAAAGGAAAGAGTGAAGGGGGAAAGGCTCAGTAGTATGTGGTCTGGGTGCATCCATAGTAGCCGCTGGCCTCACCACTCAAGAACACTTCCCCCTGATGGAGGGGTGAGAGGTGCCTGCTCTTGGCAGGCAACACCCAGACAGCTAGAGCAGAGTGCAGGGGCAATGAGTGGTGGCCCAAGAAAGAGAATCAAGGGACACCAGACAGTGTCTATGACAACTGGCTACACATTTTCTCATGAAAAGCTTTCTAACCAAGTCAGGCAAATATGTATGAAGAACACATAACCCCTGAAAGCTAATCTCTCTTCTTTGTATCATTTTTGTCAAAACAATGTGGACTGAAATACATCACCAATAGTCAAAAAACAAAAACCAAACAAAACTTAAAGTCCATATTATACCTGTTTAAAGAGAGTTCTTCACACCTTAAAGATTCTCCAGAAACAAAGACTTCCCAAACTAAGTAACTGTTTTTCTTTCTTTCTTTCTTTCTTTCTTTCTTTCTTTCTTTCTTTCTTTCTTTCTTTCTTTCTTTCTTTCTTTCTTTCTTCCTTCCTTCCTTCCTTCCTTCCTTCCTTCCTTCCTTCCTTCCTTCCTTCCTTTCTTTCTTTCTTTCCTTTCTTTCTTTCTTTCTCTTTCTTTCTTTCTTTCTTTCTTTCTTTCTTTCTTTCTTTTTTCTTTCTTTCTTCCTCTATCTCTCTCTCTCTCTCTCTCTCTCTCTCTCTCTCTCTCTCTCTCTCTCGTACTGGGATTTAACCACTAAGGGACCTTAACTACTAAACCACATCCCGCAGCCCTTTATTTCTTGTTTTGAGACAGTTTCTCTCTAAGTTACTGAGGCTGGCTTTTAATTCACCATCTTCCTGCCTCAGCCTCCCCAACTGCTGGGATTACAAGCGTGCGTCGCTGCGCGTAAGGAACTTTGTATCTGGGATATGCTGCAAGCTTCATCACAAACACTTTATTCAGTACTTAATTATTTTCCTGTTAGTTTTTCTCTTTCCTGATTATTATTTGCCCTCCACTTGTTTGTAACTACTGAGAGCGCAGGTGTCTGGCCAATTCACCATGGTATCCCTAACGCCTGGCCAAGGGCTTGGTTTATCATAACTTTTGATAATTATCTGTTGAAGAAAAAAAAAATCATTAGGAATACATTGTAGCTTTGAAAGTTTCTGGAGTAATTATACCTGTTTAATGTGTCAACATAATGCTTCCTAAATGAGTTTATGTACAAGAAACTCCCCCCACCCATTCTGAGCCTCCATGTGGAATACATTTTGGGAAATTCTATCTTAGAACAAGAAAAGACAGCTCATTAGAGGTTGGTATTTCATCTTGTTGTGGATGGTGATTGTGCAAATCATTTACTCTTTGCCTTTCCCCCAATCCATACTTCTTTATTCCTCTATAGGCTATGTCATCTGGCCCCCACCACCCTCTGGTTGGATTTTGATAAATGGCAGTGTACGAGATCAAATAGTCAGAGTATGTCTTCCCCACTGTCTTTATTTCGACATTTAGAGTGATCTAGAAGCAAATGCATCCTTCCAGGATGATTGTTCCCCCACTGTGAGCACCCTTCCATTCTTTCAGCTCTCTCAGGTTCCAACAACATGTACCTTCCCTTCCCCTGTCAGGTCTCAGGGTGGTGATGACTTCCCCTGGTACTATATCTGGGATCCTCAACTTTGCCTGTAGGTTTCTTTGATCAAAACCAAGTCTCTGCAGAGTCCTTTAACTTTGCCAGAAACATGCCTTCTTTTTTCTGTGAGCCCTCTGACTACTTCATTGTTGGCTTCCCCAGTCTGGAATGTGCACGATGAAATGGAGCCCCTTCCTGGTAGAGTCAAAACCTCACACGGTGGTGAATTTCCTGAATTCCATCAACATCTATGCCAGTTAGTGCAAAAATAAACCCCAGAACCAATGTCAAGTGCTCTTAAAAGTTATCCATCTTTCTAGCTCTCAGCTGGGAGTTGAACTATATACAAGATAGTTTTAATTTATTCCTCACACAGATTTTGAGTTCCAAGGAAAATGCAAACTTATTCCTCAGGGCCATCAATCCTCATTTTAATACAGTTTAGGACATGGTGGGCACTCATTGTACGTTAATGCAATTCATGCCTTCATTTAGATGATGGCCGCAGCTGTGGAGAGCAGAGGAAGTAGAGGCACTATCCATTATCATCAGACTGAAGGATAGCATTAGGCGGCACTGTGAACAAAGGCAAAGAGAGATGCATTTGTGAAAGGAAAGAACCAATACCCAGATGGAATGTTTAGCATCCTTCTGTGATATAAAGTTCAGACTAACATATTTACTTTTTATTATGGCAAAATTTAGGATCTGTTCAGTGCTGGTAGAATAATACCTAATATTACCTAGAAGCATATGCCCTGTTAAGTAGGGATGATGATGTACTGCACGGATGGGTGGTTTTCTAACTAGCTTTTGTAAGTTTATTTGCCTTGGAAATCAATGGAGATAGGACACAGTAAATCAAAAAATGTTACAAAATAAAATTCCCTAAGATGCATTGAGAGAAAACTTCCCACTTTAATGATGAAATTTAAAAAAAAAAAATCCAGTGTGTTTGTGGAGGTCTGCAGTGAACACCATGAGCAGTAAGAGGTCATAACAATAGGATTTCAGGCTAAACCTGTTTCCACAGGTAGACTTGAAATAAAAATAATGATAAACGAGTTCTTCTATTCCTTTTAATAATTATTTATTTCAGTAATCATTTGTTTAGGTGACCATCTCCTCACAGTATCAGTTCCTTGAAAGCTTGTCTCTGATCTTTATCTTGTCTTATGAGCTAACTTTTCTCTGGATGACTGAGAGTGGAAACAACTAATCTTTCTGGGAAAGCCCAGCCCCGGCTTTTCATCTCCTCCAGAAAAATGATATCAGAACACACAAGACATTCCCTGGTGTCTTGAGTTATGCAGTTTGTAGGAAATCAACAATCAAGGTTTGGCAGTACGCAGCCTGGTCTGCAGGTGGCCATTCCTCCAGGGTCCCTCCTCCAGAGTGAGCTTGGATCTAGGCTCACACCATTCTCAAGTCACACTTTGAGGTCCAGTCCCATTATCTCTTCAGTGTTGTTTACTTTTTAACATAGGTAGCTTTTGAACTGTTTAACAATGAATAGTCACAGAA
This sequence comes from Urocitellus parryii, assembly GCF_045843805.1. Lineage (NCBI taxonomy): Eukaryota > Metazoa > Chordata > Mammalia > Rodentia > Sciuridae > Urocitellus > Urocitellus parryii. The sequence goes on from NC_135531.1 coordinate 204,544,744, forward strand.
TCTCAAAACCCTTTATGTGCATGAATCAATGGTCAATTTTGATGGTTTTCTCAGAGTAAACCGTGAAAGTCTCTAAGCCTCCAACTCTTGCCAGTTGAAAGAAGATTTGCTTTTATTTCTAGTATCTCTATTAAGAATTCAAAAATTCATTAGACAAGCTTCAGGCAGAGTATAAATCAAGGGTACTCTGAGTTTCCTATACTGGTTTCTGCATTTGATACACCAAAGGAGTTAATGAGAAAGCTAGGTAGATCATGGAAAATCATGGTGGACTAATATCTTCACTCACAGCAATGTCTTTACTAGAACACATCAACAAAGCCACTTGTACTTGGGTACCAGTTATATGATTATTTATTTGGTGCATATGCCCTTCAGGCTGCATTGGAAAGTAGAGTCAAAACTAATTTCCATCCACTGGGGATGAGTAGTTGTATTCAATCAGAGTCTTACCCAAGGGCCATGTTAATTGCTGTTTGGCAGAGTATAATCCATAGAATTTTAGTTATCTTGATATTGCACAGAACATCACACAAATTTACTTCAGCCTCATTATTTTGGGTCCTCATGTCAGATAGAGAAAGTGCTTACTTGAATTACTTGCTGACACTGACAGATCCAATACAGAGCTAGGAAGGGTGGTGAGTATCAGAAGCATGAAAGTTTCCCTGGGGAAGCTCTTAGTGTTTCCTTACACTGGAACATCTTGAAAGGATGCCTCTTCCATACCTCGGGCATGCCCTACCAATCTTGCAGCTTTATACTGCAAGATCTGTTACCTTCTGAGGGCTGCCCTGGCTGAAAGCATTCTTGGTCCAGCTTGGGGCAAGTCAAAATGCCAGAAAGCCAATGGTCCTGGAAGAAACTCTTAACTAGAGATGGATGGGAGTGAGTGGATAAATGCCTCTAGATTCCTTTCCTTTGGAGGGAACCAAGTATTGTTGTGGACTGACCATTGCTGCAGAAGTATAGAAAGCAAATAGCCACCACAGCTAGATAAAGAAGTATTGATGGAAGAGGTAGAGAAATCTCTTGTAAGATTAGATTTTGGCAAGGACAAAGAGAAGGGCAGGCATTAGAAAGGGGGAATGTTGTAAGCAAGGATCTAGAGGTACAATAGCTTTATTTTATTCCAAGCAGGATAATTCATCCTTCTTATTTCTTATGTTTGCCAGGGGTTTGATGGGTTATTTGCTTACTTTATAAAGGGAGAAGTAGAAGATTACTTTGAATGAGGCAGAAGCATTTGAGAAGAGGAACATTCAGAACATATTAGAAACAAAGCCCAGAAAAATGAAATCCAGAAATAAGAGTTCAAAATATATTGGTGGGATTTGAATAGTGGGAATGAGAAATACAAGATCTTAGAAGCTGATTTGAAAGCCTGATTAGCAAAGACTGGAGTGCAAAGACTTTATAAGGTCAAAGACCAGTTGAGAAATCCCTGAAATAAGCCAGATAAGGTACAATATGACATGGCCCCACCAGGATGAAGGCCATGTGGGACAGGGAGGAATGCTTAGACACAAAAATGTCAAGAATATGCAGAGGGAAGAGGGATAAATCAAGGGTATCTCAAGATTTCCTTCCTGGTGGTAGATGAGTGGGAAGACATCCAAAGAAAGAAGGAATGGCTAGTCGGGAAGATGAAAGAAATGATCATCTCCCACCATATCTCTTTTCCTTTTTCGGTAAACCATTGCAGATTAGAGCTTCTGAAACTGAGTTTTTGTGGACTGGATTTGCTAAGGGACAAAAACGTTGAACCAGATTTTATGCTGTCCAAAGCTCTTGCCTTTTTCAGTCCTCTTGTATCATAGTATTTAATTGAGGGGAGACCATATTCTCCAATCCTCATTCCAATTTGCTTTTCTTTTGGAGAATCTTATTCTTACAACACCAGAGATTGTAGACATGCTAAACTTGGAATTTCCCAACTTCCATCAGGGTAAGTCATATCTTTAATGTTTCTTAACTATAGTGTTGGGGCATTTAATTATATTATGCAAAATTAGTAAACAGTTATTTTAAGACAGGGTTAATTAAAGTGACTCTGAAAAGTGTGGTATTTATTTCAGAGCCAAGGGAGACAGTGTGCTAGTTTTTCAGGTTAAAAGAGGAGTGGCACCTAGAAAATGACATAACAGGGAGGACAGATGGTGTTTAAGTTTCAGTAAGATAATGATTCATGCTCTGACTGAGAGATAAACATTTATACTCTCCTTTTTCCTTTATCTATCACTTACAGAGTCCCATACATGTTCCTCACCTATTCTAGACTTTTTGCTCTTGTTCGAATTGTCAGAGGTCTACTAAAAGAGGAGCTGATCAGTCCCAACCTGGTGAAAATGACTGTGGATAAGGAGCTGGGAGAGTATAGAGAGATGACCACTGGAAAAGTCCAGAACATTATTCATCTCTCTGTTGGTCCTCTGGCTAAAGCCATGGGGATTATCCTTTGAGACGTGATCACCATGTGCCAGGGGTCTCGTGGTTCCTGTGTGCTTTGTGGAATGCAATACATGTTACTCTCTTAAATTGTGCAGGTGTCTTTGTAGAAGTAAGGTAACATATTTTAAAACCTTTCTCTCATTATTTATATCTGTGTAACTCTCTCTTTATATGTCCTTTCTTATTTTTAAGGAATTCTGAAGGGAAGATATTTAAATACTTGATACAAGGTGGTTTATGGTCTATGAAATCTGCCTGACTTCTAGATATTCATCTTTAACAGTCAGGCTGTTGTTCCAGAGACCACTTGGCAGAGATGTCAGTTGGGTCTGATTAAACAGTTTGGAGTCGGGTTGCATCTCAAGATCATCACCAGCATGGAGTTTCTTTTTTTCTCTCTTTGGCCACTGTAGGTATTCATGAAAGGCTTATATTGGTTTAGTCATGTATGGTTCCCCTGGTAATTTGCTTCAGGGAAAGTGGTTACTGTTGGCTCAGAACTCTTGTGACTATTTTAAAATATGGATCCCCATCATAAATATTTAATTTACAGGGAATAATGGAAGACAAAATCGGTAGTTCCTCATGGACACCTTCCCCTCTCCACTTCCCTCCCCCTGCCCCAGTACTTTGCATCAAACCCAGAGACTCTCTGCCACTATGCCACATCTTTAGCACTTTTCATTATTTTTTAAATTTTGAGACGGGGTCTCACTAAATTGCCCAGGCTGGCCTCAAACTTGCCTTCCTTCTGCCTCAGCCTCCTGAATGACTAGGATTGCAAGTTTATGTCACTGAGTCTGGATACCTTTCCCTTCTTTATCCTCAATTTCAGCTTATGATTAGCCTTTCTTCCTCCCTTGAGACTGAGGGGATGACATCATATTGGGTTGTATATCCTTGGATCTTCACTCTAGGAATCATTTCTCTACCTTCCAGAAACTAAATGTACTCCTATTGTCTGATATATTTTTGATTGTGAGCCTGCTTCTTAGTTATTTTGAAATCTACACATATTTATCATTTATCTGCTTCTTGTCCTCCTTTTTCTTTTTAATCCACAGGATTTATTCTTGCTTCCAAGTCATTCCTCTGCGTTTGCACATACACACATCATCTCCATTGCCCACTGTTAGTGGCCTTTTGTCAAGTTGTCAACTGACTATTTGCAGTTCATTAAAAGGGATATCAGTTACTTTTTGTGAGTTCAGCATCTCTTCACTTCAATTGCCACCTGCCTGCTAGAGCTGTCTAATCCCATTATCTCTTCTCCTTGGTACCCAGCTTCCAGCAATATAGTCGGAACCCCTGTTGGTTCAGGTGAGGGCATGTGACAAAGCCACGCCAATCATAAATCTTTTTGGGGATTTTTGTGGGGACTTTCGGGAAAGTGGCTCTTTTAGACTCCTTCTGGGATTTTTTGGTGTAAACAGAAAAAAACTTGGGACTGACAAGGGCTATCTTTGCCCTAACATGGGGGTGTTTCCTAAGAATGAAGCCAGCACAGAAAAAAGCAGAGCCAGGAGAGAGCACAAGAGTAGACATGTGCTTGTGTTACGTTGAGTCCTTGAGGTGTGTGCACCAGGCTTCTAGCTTTTTCAGATATGTGGGCCAATATATTTCCTTTCTTCGTTAAGTCAGTTTGAGTTGAGTTTTGTTCACAGGATCTGAAAGTTATCAAACTAAAACACCAACCCAAAATGCCATTTGTAAGTCAAGAATGTCACCTTCAATAAGAGAAGTTCTTACCAGCTTATGACTGGAAAATATAATGTCCAAAATGTGATAGACATCATTATCCAAAGTACGTGTATTGAGGACACAAATTGGGTGTCAAAATACTTTATATACAGAGATATGAAAAATTGTGGTGTATATGTGTAATAAGAATTGAAATGCATTCCGCTGTCATTTATTTTTTTAAATCAATAAAAAAATATCAATTAATGAACTGTGAATGAGAGAGGCTAGATTCTGATCATCTGGAAAGTGAGGAAAAGAAACAAACTGGCCTCAGTTATATTATGTCTGGCCCCGGTTGTATCATGTCTCATGGTGTCTCCTTCAAAGAGGTCCCTCGAATTCCTCGTTTTGGGTCATGTTACCTCACCACTTTTTCTAAAGCTCTGGGACTGCCCCCTTCAGACCTCTTTATCACCACCAATCTGGCAGAGCGAGACAGGCTGTTGTTTCCTTTATATTTCTTCCAAAACCTAAAAGAATATCCTTCTCCAAGTTTGGACACCACTATAGAAAATAAAGCCTAACTTAACTAACTGAGCTTAGTCGGCTGTTCTCATAGTCCACAAGCCCAGACTCTCCCTGCTTGGCCCCCAGTCTGACCACAGGGGGAGACGAAGCTTGACCTCTCCAAGCATGTCCTTCTATCAGGGGCCAAGCGAAGAGATGCAATTTCTCGTTCCTTCAGTCTAAGGCTCACATTATCTTCTATTCCAGAACTAACCTGTCTTCAAGCTCGTGAATGGTGAAGATGCCTTCTCCATGTGAGGAAAGCACAATTGGCTCACAAGAACATGGTGCTGCTTGCTGGCCCCAATGGAATAATGACAGCATACATTGCCAGCAACTCGGTCGGTCAACCTTCAATAACACCTTGTGTAGGACAGAACTGGTCCAGTCCTGTTTTATCCATGCCTCTCTTCCAGCAAGAGAAGTTCACCCCTTAAACGTGAGTCTGCCTAGTTAGCACACACCCCTTAACATTGCCTAGAATTCTCTTTCAATCCTGGCTCTGCTGCTAAAGAAGCGTATCACTTTTCAAAAGTAGCTTAACCATTTGAAGACCTGTTTTCTTCAAATCTAAAATGGTAAAAAGGATAGTAGCGCTCTCTTCAAAGACATGCCCAAAGATGGACCAAGGCGCCAAATGTCAGGTTGTTAGCCCAATACCTAACTTGCAGGTTCCTGGTAATGGCAGCCTCTGCTGTTGGCTTGATTATCACTTCAGTAAGCTTTTTCTTACCAAAGAATGAATCCAGACCTTTCAAAAAACAAGAGACAATTGCAGGCAAAGTGCAATAGACAGTCTTCCTAGAAACACATCTCTTAACCCATAAAAGGGGGAGAACACTAGTGTTTGCAAAGACTTCTAATTATACTCAGTGGTTTATATTGCCTGGAGTATTTAGCATCCAGGCTAAAATATCTGTGTTTAGTTCAATGAGGACTTCAAAGTTTACCCAAGAAAAATTTTGTAGGAACTTGCTTTATTTTCTGATAGTAAGGGATCCTTCTGAAAACAAGAAAACTACCTTCTTTAAAGACTAAAACAACCTTCTACCACTTGAGGAACAGATTGCTTCTTGCAATTTTTAAGGCATTTCTCCAACTTCTATCCATCCCAGATTCAAAAGTCTTTCCTAAGGTACTCTGTTCCATTAAATTTAAATAATTATTGACATGGGAACATGATGGCAAACAGTTATTTTATGTTGGAAGGATGGAGATAGTTTTCAGGGAGAGCCTGTTTATTACTCACTGATTGTGCACTTTGTGAAGTAGGTTTACAATTTATATAGGAAATAAAGGAAGCACTATCAGTGCACTTGTGAAGCTCATGGTCTAGCTGGCAGGCAAGTGTCAAGTGAATAAGTGTGTACATATGAATTGCTGTGAAGTGACAGAGAATCCCAGGGAATGCTGGGGTGGGGTATTTAATATGGTAGACAAGGAAAAGTTCTCTAAGGAAGACACACTTAACTTGGTCCCTGAAGGAGTCAAAGGAGCTGGGAAAAGAATACAGCAGGTTTCCAGATGTGGAAAAGATTCAGCACTTTCAAGGAGGTGAAGGGAAACTGCTTATGGAGAGAGAGTCAAAGTGTCAGGGAGGGAGTCAGGAGTCAAATCATACACTCTCGGATGACTGAACTTTTTTACTTTTTTTTTTTTCTAAATCCATTTAGAAGGCATTGAAGAATTTTATACAGTTCAGATACTTCATCAGTGTAATGTTTTAAAAAGACTACTCTGGATTCTACATGGAGAATAGATGGCAGGAGTCAAAATTGTAAAGGAGGCCAGGCAAGAGAATTTTATAAGAGGTTTTTGGTTCAAGTAAAGGATGATGGTGACTTGAATGGGGTGGTAAAATGTGGATCAATTTGAGGGGCTGGAGATGTGGCTCAAGTGGGGGCGCGCTCGCCTGGCCTGCGTGCGGCCTGGGTTCGATCCTCGGCACCACATACAAACAAAGATGTTGTGTCCTCCAATAACTAAAAAATAAATATTAAAAGATTCTCTCTCACTCTCTCTCTTAAAAAAAAGCTTGAAGAACTGTATATCAATAAGAAAGTTGATTTAAAAAAAATGTGGACCAATTTGAGAAACATAGGAGTGTTTATTAATTGATATGTTCAGGGAGTGAGGGAAGGAGATTGTGAATGATGCCTAAGTCTCTGGCCTATGCCGCTGGGTGAGTGGTGATACCATCTACTGAGATGGAGAAGATGGGGAGGAAGGGATTTTAAGTAAGTAGGGTGGAAATCAAGCATTTAGTTTACAACATGACAACTTTGTGGTGCTAGGAGGATTTCTACATAGAGATCACACATAAACAAGTGAATGTATCAGGAAGGAATTCAGAGCCTGAAGATATACAACCAACATATGGGTTGTATTTGAAGCCATGCAGCTAGATGAGATGAACTACGAGGTAGAGAAGAGGCCTGGGATCAAGCTTGGGAAATACAATAATCAAGGAAGAGGGAAGAGAAAAGAACTGGCAAAAGATTGTGAAGGAGCCAACAAAGAGGAGGGAGAGAAAACTTGGGAAAAGTGGGTTCACTAAGGCCAGGGAGGGCATATCTACAGGAGGAGGGCTCCCCTCTGAGATACCTAGAAGAAAACCAGAGAAGTTGTTATTGGGTTTTGCTACCTAGGAGAGAAGTAATATCTTTTCCTCAATCATTACTAAGTTCATCACTGAGAACCCTGTAACAAAAGATGGATTAACAGGAGAAAAACATACAGATTTGTATAAGCATTCCATGACATGGGAGCCTTCAGAAATAAATACACAAAGAATCAGGAAAACCATATATTAATACTGGGTTTGATGAAGAGTGGGAAGTCATGCAGAGGTATGGACAAACAGGATGTGATCCAATGTTAATAAACTGGAGGGAACTCAGCAACGTCTCTGTCCCTATGTCTTCAGAGATACAGATGTTAACGAAGACTGTGTGACCTATTTCAGGGAGAAGAGTAGGAGAAGGGCAAAAGGTCATCTCCCTGATTCTATGGATTTCTTAGGATCCTTCAGCTTTCCAAAGTGCCATATTTGGGAGTAGCTTGTTCTGAGTTCTGTCAGCTGCATGGAGGGGATGGATTATCTTGAAAGGAGTCCTTTTGGTGGAATAGAGGAGTCGGCTCTTAGACTGGTCTCTGAATGAACGAGGGAGGAGGGAGTGGAGATAGCGTACATGAAGAACTATATCAGGGACTTGGTCATGGAAAGTGGGGTAAAACAGTAGCCACTGGGAAGGAATATGGACCCTGGAGTTTCTGGTTTTCTCAGATAGGAAGTACTAGGCAATATTTATTTACTGGTAGAAATTAACTGTTGAATTAGTAATGAAAAGGAAGATGATGAATCAGGAGCATGAGGACAACAAAGGCTCTAAGTTCAGAAAAAGAATAGACTCAAGGGTTGTGTTTTTCAGTGTTCATCTGCACATGCATATAAACCCTGGAAAGCTTGTGAAATGAACTTCCAGACACTGTAGTTCTGGAAGTTCTATAGTTTCTGAGGTGATGCTGCTGCTGGCTGATCCATGGACCATGTTGAGTTGCAAGGATAAGAGCAAATGAACATTGCTCTAACTGAAGAAATGGCAAAGATGAGGAGGAAGCCAAAGATGGGCAGCCGCAGAAGCAGGGAGGTGTAGCTAGCTCATAATTTCTAGTTTCTTAGTAAACTAGGAGAGGGAGGAAGGAGGAAGAGAGGAGAGAAGAGAAAAAAAGAAAAGGGACATGAAAGCCATCTCAGAGAATGGATAAGTAATCTCTAAAGAAACAGATTTGTGAACAGAGTTGAGAACTCATTTGAGGTTCACAAATATGACTTAGTGTGAAATCAGTCTACAATGTTTAGCAGTTTGGGTGCCTTCAGAAAGTAAAAAGATGGTTGGATTTCTCTATTGTTGAAGTTCTGCCAATTGTGCATTGACAGAGGCAGCAAGGGATTAAAGAAGGGAAGGTCTTTTAAAAACTTATTGTAATGGTGACAATGGAATCTAAGCTGGACAAGAGTGGAAGTGAATTTATTGTTCTTGCCAAAAATGTGTCAGTTGAGATACGAATGTTAAAGTCTTTGTGGAGGCATGTCAAGGTCATTTTTTGGAAAAAAAAACTGGTTCATTATATCATTATATCTTCAGAAAACACTCACCTAATTTAAAAAAATGAGAGGTGTAGAATGGCTGTAGTATTTCTGTTAATACACGTGGGTGTATTAGTCAAGAATATATTTGGCTATAAGAACAGGTTACTCAACGAAGAGTAGCCCAAATAGCCTTAACTGTTTTTTTGGGTTTTTTTAAAGAGAGAGAGAGGAGAGAGGGATTTTTTTTAATATTTATTTTTCAGTTTTTGGTGGACACAACATCTTTATTTTTTATTTTTATGTGGTTCTGAGGATCAAACCCAGCGCCCTGTGCATGCCAGGTGAGCGAGCTACCGCTTGAGCCACATCCCCAGCCCTAGCCTTAACTATTAACAATGCCATCTTGGGCCTGATCTCTTTGTATCCTTTCTTGTCCTCAGACTTATTGCCTTCTGTTTATAATATGGCTGCTGCTGCTCCAGATAGCCCTTTTACATTCAAGTAAGAGCAGAAGGTAAAGGGAATGTTGCTAACCATGATTTTCCCTTTTTATCATAAATGCAAAAGCTTTTCCAGAAATCACTAGCAGACTTACATTTACATTTCATTGGCCAGAATTTCATCACTTGTTCATTCTGTTATGGAGGTGGGTGAAATGAATATTAATTTTTTTCCATTCTTAATGATAGGGAAGGACAAAGGAGAAAGGGGGTGGGAGAAAGGGGTAAATATGAGTAGGCCCCCCCTGTAATATCCATTTTACTCAGAGCTGACCAAAGAGTTTAAGAATCTTTGTTTTAGAGCAATCAGTTCACCAACAACATGCTCTTAAAATAAATGTATGTGCTTAATCACAAAGAACTGTCTTCTCTTCCAGTAGTTCGCATGAAGGCCTGCGTTTGAGAAGGCATGTGGAATATACTGAGAACTCTAGTCCCTTAGCTTATGTGACTTTCACCTGGCTCATGCTCCCAGGATGTAGTGGTTGTTTGGGGGAAAGATAAACTGCAGAGAAATAACTATGTTTAATTCTAGGAGAGTAGTCAACTCTGGATTATCTATGGATGGACAATTAGTTTAAAGTGCATCCATATTGAGAGGGGAAACCACTTCCTTCAGCTAAGTTCTGTGTTTTCATCCCCAAGAGTACTTCATGGGGTGGGGGTGGGGGGGTTCAGCAGAAGACAGAGGAAGTTCTATTACAGCTTGACTAGGCTACTTCAAAACTCTATTCTGTAATTCAGAGGCAGACAAATGCCCTTAATCCAAAGTCATGAATAATATAAGATTCTAAGGAAATCACCAGAAAAGTCCAATACACAAACCCTGTGGTATTAGCAGGCTTTTGGTAGTAAATTCTCTTACAGGTAGAACACGAGGCTTATTGCAAACTGGGCCCTGACAGCCTCCCTTGCTGCACCTCTGCTTCCTGAGCTCTGCCTCCAGCAGTTCCTGAAATGAACTGTGTCACTTCCCTGTGACACAGTATCTCCTCTGCATACACTATTATGCTTGGATGCTCTATCATGCAGGGTCCCAACAGCAAACAGACAGTGCACCCAGGAAGGTGATAGAAGACAGCTGAATGAAGGGACTCCTCATAGAGCTGTGGGCAGGAGTGAGGAAGCCAAAATGGGAAGTAACGACCTTGGGGCCAGAAACAGCAGGCAGGAAGCTACTGAACCTTCCGATAAATTTTCTGCTCCTGCTGGAAGTTGGGGAGGGAATCATAGTCTTGGAGAGGAGAACAGAGAAAAAGCCAGAGAACAGGGAGGATATAATCCATAAAAACTAAACTCTCAGGACACAGAGCAGAGAAGAGATTATGCTAGGTATTGTAGCAGAACACCTCCAGATTCAAATGCCTGCCTCCCAGTTGTTGGCTACGCAAACTTGCTTCACCTCTAAGACCTGTGGAGTTTGTTCACCAAGTTCCCTTCTTCAGTAGTATTCTACACATTGCTGCACACTTGCCACTTAACATAATGTTCATTACTTAATAGGTCAGAGTCCCACTAAGTTGTAAGATTGTTAAGGTCAGAGATGACACCATTATTTTTTGGGGGGGAGGGGGTGGTACCAGGGATTGAACTCAGGGGCACACTACCACTGAGCCACATCCCCAGCCCTATTTTGTATTTTATTTTGAGACAGAATCTCACTGAGTTGCTTAGTGCCTTGCTTTTGCTAAGGCTGGCTTTGAACTCTCCATCCTCCTGCCTCAGCCTCCTGAGCCACTGGGATTACAGGATTGAGCCACTGTAACCGGCCATTATTCAGTTTTGAGTATTCATTTTTGTCTTTTCAACCCCTGGCCTATTGTCTGGTTTAATAGATATTTCATAGAAGTTTGCTGAAATTAGGAATAGGGAAGACTACCTCCATGAAAGAGGCTTACCAATTAAAACTTCACCGTTAGCACTGCTTTCCAAAGAACAGATTTCACATTTGTTTAGACTACAATTCAAACACCTTGCAGGTAATTTGTAAATCCCAGGCTTCACACAGTGACATGTGCCATAGTTGTAGTAATAGCTCAAATCTCAATACTCCAAGGTCCCTGGCTAGCTAACTGATCTCCTTCTATGACCCTCTCTCCTCTGACAGTAGAGCCTCTCCAGGTGTGCCTGCAGGGATACTCTGAATGTTCCCAGTTCCTCTTTACTCCTTCTTTAGGCTTCAAGGGTCCAAAATGGAGTCACCATCCCACCCTAGAAGTCCCAGGTTGGGATACTGCCTTGTAGATGACACAGCTCAGCTGGACCTCTGCTCCTGCCTCCTCTGTTTTGATCTTTCTTCTGTCCCTTGGCTGCCCACTGGATACTGCCATTGCTGCTGCCCATTTTCCTTTGGAAAATGCCTGCAGCACTGCAAGAAGCTGATCCAGCTTCATCCTGCTGCTGTACTGCTGGCCATTCTCAGCCTGCCCTAGAGACCACAGGCCTGCATCTGTCTCCAGGTGGCTGTTCACACAGCTCCTGACTTCTAACCCACCAGTTATCATTGCTCCCCGGGCACTGTGCAGCAAGCGATGGAACTCCCTAGAGAAGTGCTTTCAGCTTTGCCTGACCATCCCTTCAGAAGGGCTTCCCATGTCAGAGCTTTGGAACCTCCAAGGACTAAGTTCCTCATCCTTCTTTGCAAAGCTCCCAGGCATTCTGCGGTCATGATGGCTGTATCTGGTCTGAATCCCCACCCAGAACTAAAGTGTCAGCCTCATTTGCTCAGTTGGCCACCCCTGACAGTGTTTTTTTTCTTCATGGTTATTTTTCTCCAAGGTTCAGCTTCCATTTCTGATTGATTCTTTCTTGTTTTTGTGATATCTAGTCCATCCACAGGGTTGGTAATGTCTGAAGCCACATCGTACAGAGGACTCAAGTTCTTTGACGTAGGTCTACAATGTTCCCTGGAAACCAAGGGAAATTAGTGGTCATCTATTTTTAAATATCTTTGAATACCCTAGGATAATGAACAGGCTCATTGACTCTCTAGAATAGGAGGCTTTCTGCTTAGAAAATCCAAAACACTTCTACAAAGTGGTGTTGTTTAACCTCACACTGGACTGGACCAGTCTCACACCCAGTCCAGACAAGATACCAGTGACCTCTGGCAGGGATAGCACATTTTAATCCTACACATATAAGATTAGTGATTTTATTTTGTCAGCACAGTGGGCCATTGCCAGGCCTGCTGTAGATTCAGTGATGCAGCAAGTTGATGGGACTCAGAAGTGGGTCTGGTGCTGCCAGCAATTCCTTATATGGTAATCTCACTGCATTTGTCTGTGTCCCTGACCCATCCCAGGGCACTCCTGTGTAATAGCTGACAAGCCTGTGGGTCTAGGGCCTCCAACATGGCCAAGGCCTCCCTCCAGCAGACCACTGAATATTGTGGAAGGAACCAGAGAACGACAACCTCTCATTTTGCTCTTTAATCTCATGAATGTTATTCACAATGCTTGTTTGCAGATTTGAAAGGAAATGGAAATGAAAACCAAGTTAAACTGAGACAGATGTGTCTTTTTTTGCCCCTCTTCAAAACCAGCTCAACCTTTCCGGTCTGACTTGACTTTGTCAGTTCCAATTAACCTCCATAAGGTTCCCTAAGCTCTGGGGTGCGTTATCAATATGAAAGAGATCATAAATATTCAGATATTTGGATGCTTCTGAGAAAGACAGGATTCAGGGTTCAGCATGAAGCAGTAGAAACCACAGGACCTGGAGTGGCCAAGTCCCAAACCTCACCACGTTTCATTTCCATGACATGGAATGGGGAGCAGCATCTGCCCTTGTTCCACATTTCTGGCTTAGAATGACTGGTGGTCAATAAGGGAAAGGCGAGGCTTTGCAAAATACAGACACAGTGTAATGATTATGCGAGGACATAAACAGCAAAAGAAACAAAAAAAACATTGGGGCCTTAATAGAGGCATTAATGAGCAACATTGACCACCTCTCAGTCTTAGCCAAGATTGACAACATAGGGGAGGTGCTAAGGAGGTGGGCTTGGTAGTGAGAAGGGTGAGTCAGAATCCAGCATGGATACTTCTTAGTTATAGGTCTATGGGTAAATGAATGAAGTCCTCAAATCCTCAGTTTTTTCATTAATTAAAAAAAAACTCTACCTGGAAATATTCATGTTTAATTAATTATACTGATGACAGAAAATACTCAAGAAATAACAGGTATCCAATGAACTATTTGGGAGGGGAAATACGCAGTCAGCAGCATTTCCCATGTACACATTGTCCATAATCCTTAATGACGGGAGGAAGGACTTAAAAGGTCTGTGAAGTGGAAACTTCTCTTTTGCGGCAAGATAAGATGAATAAACGCATACTGATGACTCCTGAAGAAAATGCGCATAAAGCAAACGTGCTGTAAGCACAGGTTCAGGAGCTACACCATCCAGATTCAAATCTCAGCCCTTTCTCCTGCTGCATGTACAATTTTGAGCAAATTACTTACCCTTCTGTATGTTTATCTCTAAATTGGAAATGATAATCATATCTTTTCTAGGGTGTCATTTATGTGATTGCATGATTTATTACAACCAAGAGGGGGCTGGGGTTATGGCTCTGCGGTAGAGCTCTCGCCTCGCACGTGCAAGGCCCTGGATTCAATCCTCAGCACCACATAAAAATAAATAAATAAAGTTTAAAAATTAAAAAAAAAAAATTCAATCAAGAAACTTTGAACAGTATCTGGCATTCACTAAATGCTATGTGTTTGCTATTATTGTTGCTATTACAACTGTTGTTACCATTATCAAACTTACTTATCTCTCTCCATGACCAGACAGTGCCTTGAACATATGGAGCATGCAATAAACATCTGTTGAACTGTTTTTTGAAAGAAGGAAGATGAGCAGAGTAAGATGGTAAATGATAGTTTCTATTTTATATGAGACTAATTTTGACCTCAAGAACTAGAGCAAATGGGGGCAGAAGTTGTGGGAAGAGGAGACCCCACTGCTGAGACCCTTAACTCAGCCAGTTACCTCCACTTCCAGCTGCTTTTTATGTCACGGTGTCACTTTGAACATTTTTTTTTTTTAAATCACTGTACCAGACGAATCAAGAAAGCAATACGCACTTACTTACTGTCTAGTTCGGGGGAGCCAGACCCATCATATGCTGCCCTTTCCCAGCAGGTCTGGGGGGAGTGATTTGTGAATTTCCCTCTGAACTGAAAACCAAGCCATCTACATGCTGTCTAGAGACCTTTCTTCTGTCCCTCTCCCTACTTTTTATTTCCTACTGTCCCTTTGTGCACCAATTATGCTATGCATTTTCTTTTTATGTTTTTATGGCTGCCGAGGTTACTTTCAGAGGGATACCATAAGACAGCGGAGAAATGAATGCATCAAGGGACTTCAAGCAGAAAAATCCATCTGACCTGGTGACAGTTGGTAAGCATTAGAGAAAAATCTCATTTACTTGAGAACCATAACTTTGGCAATTTCATTTCAGCTTACTTCACTGCCCTTCCCAAAGCTCCGGTTCAATCAAGAGAGAGGTGGAAAAAGCAACTTCACTGAATTTGGCCAGAAAGAGAACTTTGAAGCCCAATGCCAGGCCGTCCAGAGGAAAGCAACTGTGAGAAGAAGATCTTATTGTTGTTGCTCCAAATCCGACTTCCTGACACTCTATTCCATTTTAATGAAAACTTGAAGCCTCGTCTTACATTTTCCTTTTTAGTTGGTGGATGGAGAGCATTGCCCCGTAAGAGGACACACATTTATTTTTGCCTTTTTGTACTTCCAGATACTTGGCTAGGTGCTTCATCTCAATCACTGACCATTGTTTTATGATGGACGCTATACCCCAGCTCATCTTGAGATGGAATGTGCTCTTCCAAGTGGGCAGGGCTGGAGAGGAATATCTTGAGAGAGGAAAAGTGGAATTTGTCAGTGATGTAAAGCAGACAGGAAAGGGAGGGAGAAACTCTGGTCATTCACAAGAGGATACTAGAATGATGAAAAGCAAGCCCGACAGCTTCAGTCAGCGACGGGGGTCATCAGCCTGCAATTCAGTGATCTTGTCTCTAATCTTGGGCAGATAGAACCAGCAGCCTGCTCTGGGCTGTGCATTATCCTGTGCTTTGAAGGTTGTGATAGACACTGGGAATTTCATCAGATAGCCACAAAGCCTCTCCCTTGGGAAGATCTTTGGCATGGGGTTTTTGTTCTTTATATCCTCAGCCTTCCACCTGCCCTAAATTTAACCCTTCCAAACAGGCTTGAAGAATGGTTCTACCCTCCTTAATCTAATCAATCCAACTTAAGACTCAAATTAGAATAAAACAATTCCATTTGTAAGAGAAATTCCATTTTAACTTCACTCTCCCATGAGGTCACCATAATTCTGAGGTATTGCACTTTTCTAACTGGACTGCATGTTAGTCCATTTTGAGTTCTCATAACACAATACCTGAGGCTAGGAGCTTTGTTAAAAAAAAAAAAAAAAGAAGAAGAAGAAAGAAAAAAAAAAGATTTATTTTGCACACATTTCTGGAAGTTCCCCCACATCTGGTGATGTGCTTTGTACTTGCAGAGTCCTGATGCAAATGAGGACCAGAGGCACAGTGTATTCATCGGTTTTATTGTCCTACGACAAAATATCTGAGGCAAGTGACTTTATAAGAGAAGAGGTTTACTTAGCTCACACTTTTGGAGGCTGAAAGTCCAAAGAGATGCAGACTCTGGCTCTGACAGGAGCCTCATGGTAAATGATGGATGGTGCAGTGTGTGTGTGTGTAGCTTCTCCATATGGTGTCCAGGAAGCCAAGAGAATGGGAGGGGTCAGTTTTAATTTTCTATAGCAACCCTCTCTTGAGAACTCAAAGGGTCACAGAAGAACTACCTCCAAGGACTTAAGGACACCACTGGAGTCCACCTCTTCAAGTTACCACAGCACTTCCCACTCAGACCACACCTCTAATGCTAATGGATACCTGGGGGACACTCCAATCATGTCCAAACCATAGCACATGACAAGAGACAAGGTGAACAAGTGTGTGTCTCTTCTGGTCTCTTTACCTCTCCTGATAAAGCCACTAGTATATTCAGTCATGGGGGCTCTGCCCCATGACCTCAGGTAATTCACCTCCCCAAAGCACCACAGTTGGGACAAGTTTCCACCCTCTTAGTACCTCACAATAGGGGTGAAATTTCAACCCATGAACCCTTGAGATACACACTCAAACCATTCTAAACCATAGTGGGTTTCTAAAAGGGACTTTAAAAAATTTTTTTAAAAAAATTTCAAATAATCTGTGAAGCAACATCTAATTTGGGGGAGAAAACTAAGACATAATCCAGTTGTTTTATTTTATTTAGTTTTTAAAAAATATGCGTTAGTTGTAGAAGATGGAACCCAGTGCCTCACCCATGCTGTACCACCGAGCCACAACCCCAGCCCCCAGTACAGTTTTATTTTTGATGTGTGGTTTCAACCTAAAAGTTAGTCAATTACTGATCGTGGAGTTGTGTATCCATGAGGTGCTTGGGCCTATTTTAGTTATTCTGATATGTCAGAGGGTTTCAATATCTTTTCTTCACAAGAAGTTTAAAACTTAGTTGAGGAAACAATATAATCTCAAATGGCAATTAGTGAGAAGACAATGTGATAATTAACTATATTTTATGGTGACAAAACAAAGTGCTAAAGAGTCAGTTTCAGAGAAGAGAGTAGGGTAGAATGAGGTGTTAATTGCATGGTATAATTAGAAAGGCAGAATCACTTACAGATGATTATGGTACAACTTTGTTGATAATGACTGAGGAGGCAGCTCTTAGGCAACATTTAAAAATCTTGTTCTTGGTTGTATTGCACTGCTCTGGGATTCATTTATGATGGTTGACATCAGATCTATTGGTTACTCTAGCGCCTGGGGAGAAAAGTACCCACAGAATGCTGCTGTACTGTGTTGGGCTTGATTTCAGGTTTACCCACAGGAAGAGGCGTTCTAATTTAGGCTTTTACCAGGCAGTATTTACCCTGCTGACTGAACTCATTCTTTTCTCTTAAAAATGTTTCCTAGTTTTTCCTAAAATGTCTTAACAAGGTTCATAAAGACTAATGACAGAAGGAGTGTAGACTTCTTTCCATGATTTCTCTTACCGTCCACCATATTCCTACTGTATGTGGCATGAAGCTGAGCTCTCCATCTCACACACTCCAAAGCCCTGAGGGGTGTTAACATTTCCTTGTGAGTAGTGAGAACCCTCTTTGGGTCTTTTTTTCCTTCTGTTTAATGGGGAAGCTAAAGAAAACAAAGACAGCCCTATGAGTGGCATTGTGTGAGCAGCTGTTTTTGGACCTCCTGCAGAATTCACTTTAGCAAATGCCTAACCCACCCACACAGCTACCAAGGACTTATCTCACACTCACACTTTCTTAGATGGGAGAAATTCTCTGAAGCATCCAATGGGGTTTCTGTAAAAGTCATAGTTAATATTTCATTACCGATTTGTAAACTGATTAGAAACAGATGCTTGCATACTTTTCATTAATTAAAAAAAATTAATGCATTGTAGTGATACATAATGGTGGGGTTCATCTTGACATATTCATAAATGCAAATAACATAGTTTTCTACATCTCAATCCCCAATACTATCTCCTTTCCTCCTTTCCTATTTCCCCTGATCCTGTTCCTCTACTCTATTGTTCTTCCTTCTATTTATTTTTTAATTGGTACATTATAGGTACATATAAAATTGTAATGCATTGTGATATATTAATACATATACACAGCATAATTTGGTCAAGTTTACTCCCAGTTTTTGCCATTTCTCTGCCCTCTTCCCTCCTTCTTTGTCCTCTGCTTCTATTATATAGTACCCTCCCTTATGTTTTTATAAGATCCCCCTTTTTTTGTTCCTTTTTTTCTCTAGCTTTCACATATAAGGGAAAAAATTCCACCCTTGATTTTGTGAGTCTGGTTATTTCACTTAGCATGATGTTCTCCAGTTTTATCCATTTACTGGCAAATGACATAATTTCATTCTTCCTATGACCAAGTCAAACTCCATCATCTATCTATATCACATTTTCCTTATACATTCATCTATAAATGGACACCTTGGTTGGTTCCATACTTGACTATGGTGGATTGTGCTGCTATAAACATAGGTATGTTTATAGGTATAGCAGCACAATCCACCATAGTTGAGTATGGAACCAACCAAGGTTCCATATCACTACCTTATGCTGATTTTAGTTCTTTAGAATAAATATCAAGGAGTGGGATAACTGGGTCATATGGTGGTTCCATTCCTATTCTTTTAAGGAATATTCATACTGTTTTCCAAAGTGGTTGTACTAGTTTTCAGTCCTCCCAACAATGTATAAGCATACCTTTTTCCCCCACATACTCACCAGCAATTTTCATTATTTGTTTTCTTCATGATAGCCATTCTGACTGGAGTGAAATAGAATCTCACCATAGTTTTGATTTGCATCTCCCTGAATGCTAAGGATGTTGAACAGTTTTTCATACCTTTGTTGATCACTTGTATTTCTTCTTTTGAGAAATATCTCTTTAGATATTTTACCTATTTATTAAGTGGATTATTAGGGGTTTTTGGTGTGAAGTGTTTTGGGATCTTTGTATATTCTGGTCAATCTCTTGACCGAGGAGTAGCAAGGAAAGACTTTCTCCCATTCTGAGGCTCAAATTCACATTCTTAATTATTTGCTTTGCTGTGCAGGAGTTTTTTTAATATAATGCTATTCTACTTATTGATTTTTGATTTTATTTTTTGAGCCTCAGGAGTCTTATTAAAGAAGTTAGAGTTTGTCCCAATATGTTGGAACATTGCCCTTACATTTTCTTCTAGCAGTTTCAGTGTTTCTGGTCTAATTCCTAGGTCTTGGATCCACTTTGAGTTGATTTTTGTGTAAGATGAGTGGTAAAGCTTTAGTTTCTTTCTTCTACATATCGCTACCCAGATTTCCCAGAACCATTTGTTAAATAATTTATTTTTACTCCAACTCATGCTTTTGGCAACTTTGTCAAGGATGAGTTCACAGTATTTATGTGGATTTCTCTCCACATCTTCTAATCTGTTCCTTTGGTCTTCGCATCTATTTTTATGCCAATACTATGCTGATAATCCATTTGGTTCTGAGCGTTTCTTTATTGGAATGTTTTTTATTATTATTTTAATCTCATTGCTTGATATAAGTCTGTTTAGGTTTTCTGTATTATCCTGGTTCCATTTGAGTAGGTCATAATTGTCTAAACATTGTCAATATTGCCTAGACGTTTCAATTTATTGTATTGTCTTCAAAATTTATTGTATTGTCTTCAAAATCATCCTTTTTGACCTTCTAGACTTGATCAATGCCTGTGGTGATATCTCCTTTTTCATCTCTAATTTTGTTGATTTGGGTCTTTTTTAAAATTCTTAATTGTATTAATTTTGGCTCTGATCTTAATTATTTCCTGTTTTCTGCTGGTTTGGAGATTAGCCTGTTCCTGCTTTTCTAAGGCCTTGAGATACTGCATTGGGTTATTTATTTGTGATCTTCCTGTTTGTTTTTTAAATATAGGCGCTTAATGCAATTAACCTTCTGCTCAGAACTGCCTTCATTGTGTCTCAGAGATTTTGAAATGTTATATCACTATTCTTGTTTGATTCTAGGAAATTTTGAAGTTTCTCATCTCTTTATTCTATAATCCATTGCTCAATCAAAAGAGTATTTTTCAATTGCCATGTGTTTTATGGTTTCTATAATTTTTCTTGCTATTGATTTCTAATTTCATTCCATTATAAGATGCACAGGAATAAATCTTTTTAAATATTTGCTAAAAACTTACTTTATGGCCTATAATATGGTCTATTCTGGAATATTTTCCATGAGGAGAAGAAAGTAAATTCAATTGTTTTTGGATTAAATATTCTATAGCTATCCATTAGGTCCATTTGATTTATAGTATTATTTAGGCTTAAAGTGTCTTTATTGATTTTATGTCTGAATTACCTGCCTATTGGTGAGAGAATTATGCTAAAATAACCCACTATTATTGTATTAGACTCTATCTATGATTTAATGTGAAGAAGTTTTTATTTTTGTATAATAAGCTACAGCAGTATTTGGGGCATAAATATTTGCTATCATTATATCTTCTTGTTGGATTGTTTCTTTTTCAGTATGAAGTGATTTTTAAAATTTTTTGCTTGAAATAACTATTTCTGCTTGTTTTTGGACTTCATTTGCATGGAATATCCTTTTCTGTCCTTTAATTTTCAGCTGTGCATGTATTTGCATATAAGATGGGTCTCTTGCAAACAGCATATAATTGGATCTTGTTTCTAAAATTCATTCTGATGATCTGTGCTTTTTAATTGAACAGTTGAGACCTTTTACATCCAGTGTAGATATATGTTTGTTATTTATTTATTTTTTGCCAGTTTGGTTTGTTTCCTATCTTTAACTTGACCTTAATTATCATTTACTTGACTTGCCTTTCCAGAGAACTTTATTCATTTGAGAGCTTTGTGGTTTGTTTTGGATTCCTCTATGTCAGTGTATTTTTAAGTATTTTTTTTATAGTGCTGGCTTAGTGATCATGAATTCTTTTGGTTTATCTTCATAATAGAAAGTTTTTTTTCTTCAATTTTGACAGATAGCTTTTCTAGATATAGCAATCTTAGCTGGCAATTGTATTCTTTCAGACTTCGAATATCACATTCCCAATCCTCCTTGATTTTAGAGTGTGATTTGAAAAGTCAGAAGTGAGCCTTATTGGTTTATTTTTAAATGTGACCTGACATGTTCCTCTTCCAGTTTTTAATAGTTTTTTATTTTTTACGTTAGGCATATTGGTAATGATGTGTCTTGGGCACATTCTTTTTTTAAATTTTATCCATTTGGGTTGCTATTGCATATATGGTTTTATTCCTTGGAAACTTTAAAACATACAGATTATTTGATGGGCGTCCATGGTACATCAGAATTTTTTGAACCATGTGATGGGAACCCTGCTTTAGGTTCATTGAGGGAATGGCTGCATTGTCTGAAAAGAGAAAAAAATGAGACATTCCTATGGTGGAAGAAGAGAGAATGAGCCTAAATAGGAAAATCAGACAAATTTCCTCTATTCTCACAACATTTATGACACTAAAGTTATGTTTTTGGAGGGGAAGCAGACCCACTCCAATGAGTTCTCCAGTTCTCCGGTCAACATTTGTGCCCTACATTTCAATTATGACTCTATCTACCTGAAGTTAGTGTATACTTCACAGATCAAGTGCTTAGTACCACCTCATATGTCAATTGTATATTGGTAACCTCAGGTTACCTACAATTCTTTCCCACTTAAATGAATTGGGTGTCTACATACTTTATATACAAACAGAGATATGAAAAATTGGGGTATATATATGTGTAATAAGAATTGTAATGCAAAAAAAGACAAAGTAAAATACATGAATAAAGACACAAATTGGCATAAAAAAAATTGAGGGTTCCCATGACCACCTCCTGAAGGTTAATAATTTGCTATAGCAACTCACAAAATTCAGGGAAGCATACACTTATGTTTGCTGGTTTATTATAAAGGAATACAAATGAACAATCATATGAACACAAGGGTTCTGAGCAAGGGAGCTTCTGTCCCTGTTGAGTTGGAGTATATTACCTTCCCAACACATGGATGTGTTCACTAACATGGAAGCTCTTTGAACCCCACATGTTAGGAGTTTTTATGCAGGCTTCATCACAAGTCCTGGCCAATATTACCTGAGTCTCCAGCTGTTCTCTCCTTCATGGAGAATTGGGGTGGAAACTGAAAGTTAGGAGTTTCTAATCATAGTTTTTTAATCTTTCTGGTTGTAAGCCCCCAACCTGAAGCTACCAAGAGGCCCATTCAAAATTCCCCAAATAGAACAAAAAATGGCCTTGGAACAAAAAATTCCAAGGAGTTTAAGATCTCTGTGTTTGTTACCAGGGTCAAAGACTGAATATTAACACAAAAGATGCTCCTAGCATCTCTCTCACTACTATAACAAGGATTGTAAGAATGCTGTGTCAGGAACCTAGAGCAGGAAGCAAATATATATTTTTCATTATGTCATTGGGCCTGAGATGACAGAATCTCAGATAGAAATAACTCTGGAATTGGGAGCTAAACATAGGCTTGAGGGTCTTGGCAAAAGCCCCCTAACTAAGTGTGGTGGGATATGGAAAATAGTTTTAAGGGACTTTCTTTGGAACCAGTTGTTTTGTATATCCTTAAAGGCCTGTGAAGTAAGGAAAAAAAAAAGAAACATCCCTACTAGGTACCATTTTTCTGGGCAATATCAACCTGGGGATCTTCTAAGAGCATTGATGAAGCTCTGATAACCAAACTTCTCATCAACCTCGGTGGACTGGTGTTGAAAGATTTATTTGATTTAGAAAAACTGAAAAATACAAGTGGCATTGTATTCTAGAAGCCCCAGGACAATTATACCTCTTAAAATTCCAAAAGAAGATGACTGAGAGACAGACCTATTTCAATTTGGATGTGGATATCTCTGATCCTATTTGAGTACTGGCTTTACTGGCAAAGAAAATTCAAGAGATAAAAATGCAAACGAGGTTTTACGTAAGCAACATTTCCATTTGGTAAATTGGAAAAAAGAAGTATCTTAACTAAACAGGTATTTATTGAAATCAATCACCATTTCTAAATAAAAGCAACCAGCAACATTCTGATTACTCTCTGATATTTCAGTCATTGAATATGGGCATTTACAAGTCTTTAAGTGGCCCGAGCTCTCTTACTTGTAGTCAATGTGCTCATATTATGTCAAGCATCTTAGAGTGAACTGACAACCCATTTCAGTAATTGAATAATCAAATAAATATAGAAATAGAAGAGTTGACTTGTATTTACAGGTACCATGATTTATATTTAGAAACAAAATCAAGTTCTAATTTTATGATTTAAAAAAATATTTGGAAACAATTTCTTTTTGCATATTTCAAACATTTTAACAGGCCCTTGGAAATCTTAAAGACCCCAGGTGATCATATTTATGGTACCTAGTGGATTAAAGTACCTATCCAAATGGAGAGCTAGTCATCCTCCTGCTCTTTATAAAAATAGCAGAGTTTATAAGGTGAGCTGACCTTAAACCAGTGTTAAATTCCATAACTCAACATTAAACAACCCTTTCATTTCCAGATAAAAATGAAAATGTATTCTATTTCAGTGGGAGGAATGTGGATGATTTTGTCTCTAATGTGTTCATAAGGAGGTTGAAAAAATGTTTTTATCCTGGCACAAATTAAGTCAAACCAGTGGCTTTCAAATGTAAATGCATTATTTTTGGACCAGGCATATTTTATAAGAGTATGAAATCTATCCTTTTTAATTGGAAAGTTTAAGGTAGTTTAAAACAGTGAAAGACTAGTAAGAATACTGATCACACTGAAAAACAAAATGAACTTGTTTTATTCCTCTCACTAAGAAATTGTGTGTCATTGCATCTCCTTCCCCATCTAAGTCTTTTATTTTGCTTGTATATGAATGATTTGGAGAAGATAGATATTTCCTTCAATTTTGTCTTTTACAAAGCACTTCTGTGATTTTTGCTATATTCACATGACATTAGGCCAGGACATTAGTAATATTTTCCTTTACATAAATTAAATTCTTCTTAATGTAATTCTTTACATAATTCTTTTTATGTAATTCTTTACATAAATTAAATTTGTTTTAATTAGTTACACATGACAGTACAATGACCTTGACATATCATACATTTGAATCAGATGGGATATAATTTCTCATTTTTCTGAGTATACAGGTTGCAGAATCACATTGGTCATGCAGTCACATATATACACACAGTAATAATAATGTCTGTTTCATTCTACTATCCTTCCTATTTCCCTAACCCCTCCCCTCTCCTTCCATCACTTCTCTCTACCTAATCTAGGGTAACACTATTCTTTTTTTTCCCCCTCACATCTTCATACATGTATTTTGTATAACAATGAGGGTCTCCTTCCACCATCCATGCAATTCCCTTTCTCCCTCCCTTTCCTTTCCACCCCTCTTCCCTATGTAGAGATAATCTTCTTCCCATGCTCTTCCTCTCTTCCCCATTTTGAGTCACCCCCTTATATCATTGAAGACATTCAGCATTTGTTTTTTGGGGATTGGCTAACTTCACTTAGCATAATCTGCTCTAATGCCATCCATTTCCCTGCAAATGCCATGATCTTATTATTTTTTAGTGCTGAGTAATATTCCATTCTGTATATATGCCACATTTTTTTTTTATCCATTTATCTATTGAAGGTCATCTAGTTTGACTCCACAGAATTAAATTCTTTACTTCATAAATATACTGAAGGGGATTCTGCTTCTGATCAAAATGGAATAACAGGGAACAGATTAACTCTTCAAATGGAAAGAACTGAAACCATGAACAAAATATAGGAAGTAAGCATTTTTAAGACATTGGACACCAGGTATGAAGGTTAGTGAATACCTGGAAGAGAAAAACAAAAAAACCAAAAATCAAATGAGGTGAACCCTACAGTTTCTCTAGTTTATTGTCTAGAAATAGTTTCCATGTGTGGCCCAGGGAGAGGTAACTCCAGCAAAGCTTGGCAACCTCCCTGAGTTGAGAAAATGAAACTTTTGAGTCAGGACAGTCCAAAGTTCTGGAGAGGAAACAGATAAACAATGAAAAAACTCTAGAGACCTGAAGAGGACTTTAGCTGAGTATTGGTCAGTGTATGCACTGAAGGAAACGCCTTGGTATGGTTTGAATGTATCCCTCAACCCCCAACAAAAAGGGTTGTGTCTTAGTGACTTAATTCCCAAATTCACATATGGATCTTTGAAGATGAGCCCTTTAAGAGATAATTAGAATTAAGGGAGGCCATGAGAATGGGCACCATCATGACATTCGTGGCTTTATAAAAAGAAATGAGAGCCAAGCTAGGACAGTTGCTGTGACCCAGCATGTGATTTCTTATGCCATGTCGTCATGCAGAAAGAAGGCCATCACTAGGTGCCAAGCAGGTGCCAGTACCATGCTCTTGGACTTTCTAAACATGAGAACGGCATAACAAATAAACTTCTTTAGAAATTATCTATTTCCAAGTATTGTTACAGTAATAGAAAATGATAGAATACACTACTCAAGGATAAGGAAAGAACCACCTAAAAATATTAGAGATCACAAAGGAATGGGAATAGTGACTATTCCCACCAGCCAGATCTCACAATATATAAAGCACCAGATATATGGAAGGGTTTTGCCAAAACAGTAGGGCAGAATTAGTCTTTGACTAAATTCTGCTCTTATCTCTCACCTAACAAAAGTTCTAGCTTGAAGGTAACAACACCCAGCAGGATTAAACTGTTTCCAAGAAATTTAACTGCATCCAGGAAGATAGCTCAAGAATATTTATTTGACTCTCAAAATACCCACCACCCAACAAAGTAAAATCTGACTTTCTGGTGCCTAATCAGGACTTACCAGAAGCATGAGGAGAAAAATGAATCAACTAAAACTTACCTAGAACTGACACAAATTATAGAATTTGTCACAAGGGGCATTTAATCAGTTGTTATAATCCTATTATAGATATTCACAATTCCAGAGGAAAGAATAAAGATTGTTAGTAGAGAAATGCAAGATGAAAAGATGCAAATCAAATCTGAGAGATTAAAAACTGCAAAGTTTGAGGTGAAAGCACATTGGATATTATCATTGTCAGATTAGACACTACCAAAGAAATGGTAAATGAGCCTGAAGACAGAGAAATAGAAACTATCCAAAATGAAGTACATAGAAAAAAATAAGAATTAAAATCATCAACAAATCTTCAGTGAATTGTGGGGATACTTCAGGCAGTCTAAGAAACACGTAACTGTAACACGTAACTTTTAAAAACAAGGGCATTATAAAGACCTTTTTTTTTTTTTTCCAAAGGTGGAAAGAATTCATCACTAATAGCCTCACACACTACAAAACATATTAAAGGATGTCTCTTAGATAGAAGGAAAAGATGTCAGACACAAATGTGGATCTACACAAAGTAATTAAAAGCACAAGATATGGTAATTACATAGAGAAATATAATTTTTAATATTTAAATAGGTTTAATAAATATTTGGCTAAACAAAATTAATGTTATATGAGATTTTCAATACAAATAGAGTTACAATATATGATAACAGAAAGTTTTGGTTAGTGATAGAGTGTATAAAGGATGATGGTCTCATATGATCATATCAGCTAGGGCATTGAAGTCATCTTACTTTATGTAAGTACACTTTGGTGTTTGCAAAATGACAAAATTGTCTATATTTCTGTAGGCATTCAATACATTTGAATGTACATGTATACATATCACAGAACATATTAAGTGATGCATGACTGCATATCAATCTTAAACATTCATACAAGGAAGTAACAGAGCTTCAAAGTTATGAAACCCAAATTGATGGAACTACAAAGAAAAATAGACAAACTCACAATATAGATATTTCACTATCCTTCTTTCAATAATGATAGGTCAAGCAGGTAGAAAATCAGCAAGAAAATTTGAACACCACCCTTAAACTACTTGACGAGATCAACATTTAGAGAACATTCTACCATCTACAGCAGAATACATATTCTTCCCAAGGGTAAATAGAACATTTGCTAAGATAAACCATATCCTGGGCCATGAAACAAGTCTCAATACATTTTTAAAAAATCACACATGATATTTTCTCTGGTTACAAAGAATTAAAGACAAAATACAATCTTCAAATATTTGGAAATTAACACCTATGCATTAGCCATGGGTCAAAGCAGAATTTAAAAAGGAAATTGAAAGAGTAATTTGAATTGAATAAAAATGAAAACACAGGTATCAAAATTTTGGGGATTTCACTAAAGCACCAAACCCTTCTGTCAAACCAATGACTCTAGCTTGAAAAATTGAAATTTAAAAAAGAGAGAATTAGGGCGGGGCTGTGGTTTAGCGGTAGCACACTTGCCTGGCATGTGTGAGGCACTGGGTTCGATTCTTAGCACCACATATAAGTAAATAAAATAAAGGTCTATCAGCAACTAAAAAAAATTTTTTTTTTTTAAAGAGAGGAATTAAAACTGATATATATGCAGAAGAAAGGGTTGGACTTTATTTAGTCAACAATTAGCTGTGTGACCTGGGCAAGGGCTATTTTCCTCTGGTCTTGCCTTGACAGATGATTATAAGAAATAATTGCTAGGATTACTACATATGAATCACGAGGGCTCAGTGGTACAGCACTGGCCTAGCATGTGTGAGGCACTGGGTTGAATCCTCAGCACCACACACACAAAATAAATAAAAATAGAATTATTATGTCCATTTACAACTAAAAATATTTTTTAAAAATCACAAGAGGAGCTTATCAGAAATACTAAATTTCCAAGCTCTGTCCCAGATCAAGAGAATCAAAATTTATGGGTAGAGCCTGAGAACTTGTCTATGTAAACACAAAAGTGATGGAAATGTCCTAAGAGAGGTAGTACCAGTGTCCTTCCTGGAAACATCCTGTTCATTGAAATAACTACTGAGAGGATGCAGGTGGGAAGTCTCAGTGCTGGGTGGAAAGGCTCTCAGCTTCACAATAATCCCTGCACCCCTGTCACTCGAGCCACACAGGGCCTAGGGATAGTAGCAATAGCAATGATGAGGATGGATTAATGATAGCAATCTTGCATTCCCCTTATAGAGCAATTTACACTCACAGATTTATCATCCCTTCCTGGGTAGGTGAAGGAGTCTACTATGACCTGAAGGTTGGTGTGCACCCCTTCCAGAACTGTGGGAAATGAGGATGTGATTTAATTTGTCTCATTTGCATTTCATTGCTGCCTATTTCTGTTCCATAATTTATTTCTTTAATGTGTAAGTGGCTTTATTTATGTCTTTGAACCACCCCCAACAAATTTATTCTGGTGTCTTTTCAGACTATTCTCTAAAATAAATTTCATTTGAAAATAAGTCACTCTTCCAAGTCTTCTGTTTTAGGCCTATCCTCTCCTTGTAGAAATTAAACTTCTTTAATAAGTGTTTTAGAATTTCAGTTTGCAAGTACATTTTGAGCATTCCCTTCAAAGATTTCCCTCCCTAAGAGTTTGATGGTGTCTCTACCTGGTCAGCTCTCCTACTCCTGACCCTGGACCAGGTTTACAACTGGACTTGGGACTTACTGCCCCTAGGAGACACTGAAGGGTATAACAGATCCATTGTGGTGTCTACACACAGTTGGCTCAGTTCCTGGGAATCTTTGTTCTTGTCTCCCCAGGCTCCCAGCTTCCTCTGAAGTCGTAATCCCAGTAAAGTGGAAGGCCCTGTTGGACTCTGGCATTAAACAGGGGCTTGGCTCTACTCTATGGCTCAATACTTCTAGAATTCCTTGTCCCACAGGAACAAGCTCTCAGTCACCACTGCCTACTTTCAGAGCCCAGAAAACCTACTGTTTATATTTTCCTTTGTTTCTGGTCCACAGAGATATTTCTCTTATACTGGAGCCTGATTAGATCTTCCTGCTTTTCTGTTTTTAATATCTCATCTGTCATTTCAATGTGTTCAGAGCAGAAAGGTAAACACACCACCTTTTGGTTATTAGAAAAGTCTGAATTAATTAATTCATTTGAAAATGGTAAATAAGTGACATTTCTTCCAGGTCCAAGTCTCCAGGGTAGGATTCACATCCCCTATAATAATATAAGAAATTCTTCTGGGGCTGGGGATGTGGCTCAAGCGGTAGCGCGCTCGCCTGGCATGCGTGCGGCCCGGGTTCGATCCTCAGCACCACATACCAACAAAGATGTTGTGTCCGTCGAGAACTAAAAATAAATATTAAAAATTCTCTCTCTCTCTCTCTCCTCTCTCACTCTCTCTTTAAAAAAAAAAGAAATTCTTCTGAAAAATACTTATAGTTGACTCTTATTTATTCTTCTACTTGACAGATCCTAAGCATTGTTATCATCTACTAATACTTGTAGTATGTTATACAAGTTTATACTTATTGATTTGTTAGAAAGGCTATATGTGTACACGTCCAGTTCTCCAAATAATCTGCTAACTACTGTAGGAACAATGACTTGTCATTAAAATATTCCCCAAATCATATATTCTCTGGTAGCCACACACAGTAAAAACCTCAATAGAAGTATCAATTATCTGACTGATTTGCTCAGTGTATCCAAAATTTCCTTAATTACTCAAGTGCATGATAATACTTAATAAAAATATTTATATATTCAAAGGTAATGTTGAAATATAAGAGTGAACAGCTATACGCAACATAGAAATATGTACATATTTGACATTTTCAGAGGTTATTGTTTTCCTTGTACGTGCTTTGAGAGTTAGTGCCAACTGACCTTTCGACTTGGAAAACACGGTACACTTGTCTACTGTCCGTTTCTTGTTGATATGGAGACACAAATATTCCACTGAATGGGGCCTCCAGCCTGCCCATCAGGAAATCAGCTCCCTGTGACCAGAGAGCATGAGTACATTCCTCCTGGGAGCAGGTGTTAACCCACCCCAGTTTGTTAAGAGCCTGCAGGGCCCCTACCTTTGGGAGATAAAGAGGCAGGCTGTGTGGGGTCCCCTCTTCTCCCCCACAGAGCCATTTGTTGCTGAAGATACAGCCCCCCCCCCAGGAATCTTTCAATGCTCTTTAAATTGTGGGCATGCACAATGCACCTGACCTTGTTCAAAGACAGGGGCTGCACTGCCCCCAGGCAAAGAGTAAAGAAATACAGAAAAATACATCTCTTTCCAGCTCTTTTGCTCTGTTGTATGGAAAGGCTCCTGTGTCTGTCAACCAAAACACTTATTAGTTCTCCTTTTTTTTTTTCTTCTTTTCACTCTGGTAAATTAACTAATGCACACCATCAGTTGTTCACGATTTGGCAACTGGAATCTGTCCTTTGATAAGATGCAACCAGTGGGAAAAATGCAAAACTTTGTAACCTCTACATTTTAGATCATCTGTTTTCTCCCGAGAAGAATGTTCTTTGTGCCCCTCATTGAATCAGGAATGGACTTTGTGCAAAGCATGTTTTATCCTGTAGAAAGGATAAAACCCTTTGGAGGGTGGCATTTACTCAAAGGGAACAGATGTCTGCAGGGTGTTCTCACTGTGGTGGGGATAGCTGATGACAAGGTGTGACATCTGCAGAAGAAATACAGGCAAGCACTTTCGCCACCCAGTAATGCCCAACAGAAGGCAGGCTCACCCACAACACAATGGTAGGTATCTGACTCATGCCTGCAAGGCAGTTTACTCAGAACTCTCCCTACCCAATGGCACCAGCATTTTAATTAGGAGATGAGAAAGGGGAAGTGAAATCTGTGTGAGGTCATCACTGCCCCCATGCACTCACACTTACATGTGCAATTCCTGGCTTGGAGTGGCCAAGGCTGAAATAAAAGGAACCCATGGTAAGAAATGTGTGCCTATGGATCTGGATAGAAAATGAGGGAGACTTAACAAAAATGTAATTTGCTAAACGATTGAAAGGTTATCCCTATACTTTGGTTTTCCTTTCAAGTTTTAGATTGAGGCTTACAAAGACAAACTAGATAGCAACCGCATTCCTAAATCCCTGAGAAATGGGCTTAAAACTAATTGGCAGATTTTAAAAACATGTCTGAGTCAGGCGTTGAACACTAGGAAAATGCTTTTAATGTTTTTTTCTTCTTAAGTGAGCACTCAAAGGTAGAATCTATTAACAAGGGTAGTCAATATTGTCAACTTTCTTTGCCAAAAGGATTAGATTCTAAAAAAGGGAAGTCCTGAAAGGTGGAGGAACTAGGGTGGGGCCTGACTTGGGGGAAAAAGGGGGTTTGGAAGAGTTTAGCAAAAACTGTCATTTGGTTTCCTCTGGTGGGGAGCGGAGAGTAGGACATATATCAGAGTCTGAATTACATTTTCCCCCTCCAAAGGTATGTTGAAGCCCGAACCCTGGTACTCCTGAATGTGAGATGGGGTGGTTATTTGAAAATAAGGTGTTTGTGTTCAATTATGATGAGGTCATATGAAATCAGGGTGGGCCCTAATGAAATAGCAATTGTCCTTATAAGAGGAGAAAATAGGAGGAGACAAAAGACACACAAGGAGAATCCTATTGGACAATGAGGCAGAGATAGAAGTGATACATCTGTAAGCCGAGAGCAATAAGGATTGTGGGCATCTGGAGTCTGGAACTATGGGAGAAGTAAGGAATGGACCCTCCTCAGAGCTCACATGACACCTTGATTTCTGACTTCTGTCCTCCAAAATGAGAAAGAATAAATTTCTGCCGTCTTAAGCTCCCAAATTTGTGGCCATCCCTAGGACACAATACACAGGTAACTGTGTACTTGGTTTCTGATAGATGAGCAAGGAATAAGAACTGAGATCTCAGCTTTGGAATGATATTTACATATCCTCTTGCTATTCTGCCTGGCAGCCTTCACCTACCTTTTATTTCTTTAAAGAAGCCAGGTGATGAGTACATGGAATGGGTGGCCCTCATATTATTCTAAATTTGCGTATTCTGAATTTTTAAGATGTAAAGCTAAATGTGTAAATATCTTTAGAGAAATGAGAATCATTGTATTCATGCAACAAGAACAGACTGTTAGAAAATCAGAGGACTCCAAAGAGCTCTTGGGAATGAAAAATAGGTTGGCAGTAATTTTTTAAATCCTTGTAATGATTAGAAGATTGAGTGGAAGGGGTTTCCTGGAAATTAATATGAAGAGAGAAGTTCCAGCTTCTCTAGTGGACACAATCAAATCAATATGAGAGAAGCTCATTGAGATTGGTGAGTAAAGGAGGGTGCTGAAGGAAAAGAGGGATGAAAGAAGACAGGACAGAAAAGATAAGAAAATTAGTTTCAAAAGTTCAGTTGGCAAACCATAAAGGAAGAATATAGATGATAGGAAAAATTTGAATCAACAACCAAATTAAAGAAAATGGATTTCCACACTGAGAACTTCCCCATTGCCATAAGACAGAGTTCAATGAATGGAAAACGATGAATAACAAAGCATCATTATGATGATGGTTTTATGCCGCAGTCTTGGCTGGGCACAAGATCACGAGCCACTCACAACTTTGTAGATTCAAACAGCAATTCTTTATTCCCTAACTTGCACCGGCCTCCACACACGCTCAGGGGAAAATCTCCGTTCTGCCGCCGCCCCATTCACCTACTCCACGAGGCTTTTTTCCAAATACCATTTGAATCTCACGGAGAACTCAAGGGGAACTCAAGCAGCAGGAACGCCCTATTCCCAGCAGCAATAATCTTCAACCTCGAACTTCCCTAAAACCCATATTGTCTTAAACCAGGAACGCCTTAAACTTGTCTTAAACTGGGAAAGCCTTAAACCCAAGGACGGGATACTCCCTAAAACCTGATCAGCTCTAAACCCGGATCTGCCCTGGTCCTTGAGCAAGGTCACCTTACATGCAATGTCAACAGCGAAATTCCAAGGCAAGTCCATTTAACATGGGGTACGCTGGCCAGGAAATTTCGATGCGTCATTCCTACTTGGCAATGGCCCTCAGCAGTTTTAAAATATGTTCTTGATTCTTTGACAATTCCATCAAAAGGAGGAATCTCATAATTTCCCTTGAATGTGTAAGTTTTAGCAAAAATGATAATACATGACTCCTAAAGCTAGGTCACAAAAGGTTATATGTCACAGATGTCTTCTACTTTGCGTGTTTTTCTCTGCTCACCTTGGTAGCCATCCATTATGCTGAGGAAGCTATAAGAGAGGAAGGAGGTGGTTTCTTCTCTTACCCATTCTAAGGGTCATTTCTAACAAATCCTACAATAAAGGGAGGTCAACCAAGAAATAATCATAACAAATTTATCTTGTCACAGTTTTATGTGACATGACCCAAATACCCAGGGCAAGCTGTCTGTTTTATGCTTAGATTCAAATTAAGAATGAACAGCTCCTCCATCAATAAATGGGCAAAGGAACTGAACAAACACTTTGCAGAAGAAGAAACATAAATGGTCAACAAATATATGAAAAAAATGTTCAACATCTCTAGCAATTAGAGAAATGCAAATCAAAACTACACTATGATTTCATCTCATTCCAGTTAGAATGACAATCATCAAGAATACAAGCAACAATAAATGTTGGCAAGAATATGGGTAAAAGGGTACACTCATACATTGCTGGTAAGATTGCAAATTGGTACAACCACTCTGGAAAGCAGTATGGAGATTCCTAAGAAAACTTGGAATGGAACCTCCATTTGACCCAGTCATTCCACTCCGAGGTTTATATCCAAAGGATTTAAAATTGGCATACTACAGTGACACAGGCATATCAATATTTATAGCAGCTCAATTCACAATATGGAATCAACCTAGGTGCCCTTTAACAGATGAATGGATAAAGAAAATGGGATATTACTCAGCCTTAAAGAAGAATGGCATTTGCTAGTAAATGGATGGAACTGGAGAATATTATGCTAAGCAAAATAAACCAATCCCAAAGAACCAAAGGTCAAATATTTTCTCTGATACACAGATGCTAATTCATAATAAAGTGGGGGCAGGAGAGGATAGAGGTATTTTGGACTAAACAGAGGGAAGTGAATGGAGGGGAGGGGGCATGGAATGATAGTAGAATGAATTGGACATTATTACCCTATTGCATACATGATCATATGATCCGTGTAACTCTATATCATGTACAACCAGCCGAATGAGAGGTTATACTACATTTATGTATAATGTACCAAAATGCATTCTACTGTCATGTATAAATAATTAGAACAAATAAAAAATATATTTATAAAGAAAAGAATTGATAGCTATGGGGAACTGATTGAACAAAAAGGGTAGGCTGGGGGGGGCACAGATTCTTCTTGGTTTTTCTATGTATCATTCCTTCCTCCTGGTAATGGAGTCAGAACCTTTCTGGAATGAGGGTCTTATTGTTATGGAGCCAGGGCCTTTCAAGAAACTGAAGTAGCCTGAAGACCCCCTATTCAAACCCTGAGTCTTTTGGTCAAGTCAGAAAGATTTCAGACATGCACTCAGAGTAACAGGAATGAGTTTATTGAAAAGATAGGAACGGGAGTGAGGATACTCTCAAGGGAGAGAGTGGGTCCTCTCAGAGAGGAGAAGGACAATGTGCCTCTCCTGCACTCCAGTTTTATTGGGGATCCCAGAGAAATTTCTAGAGAGTCCTGTCCAGGTCCACATCTTAACTTTTGACTGACAGCAGGGTGACCTCAGACTTTCAAGTCTCCATGGTCTTGGAAATTCTAGGTTACCTTGGCCCATGCTGGTTCCAGTTGGATTCTTAACCATATATTCTTATAGATTTTATGGTTAGAAGGAACTTTCCTTATCTTTCAGAGTTTCAGGATCTGGTCATAAAAGTCTCTGGGTTCCTCCCATCCACATCATTTAGGCCTACATTTCTCCTGCAGTTAACAGGTAATTTCCTGAGGAATGTGACGTGACGAATCCTGTCCACTGAGGCCAGGCAGGGCTGCAGGTAAATTGCTTCTTGGAAAAGAAAGTATGTGGGGGTCAGCAGAGTGGGCCTATTTTACAGAATTTTTTTCTTTTAAATTTTTTTTTAAATTTATATATGACAGCAGAATATTACACATATAGAGCACAATTTTTCCTATCTCTGGTTGTATGCAAAGTATATTCGCACCAATTCATGTCTTCATACATGTACTTTGGATAATGATGTCCATCTCATTCCACCATCATTTCTAACCCCATGTCCCCTCCCTTCCCCTCCCACCCCTCTGCCCTATCTAGAGTTCGTCTATTCCTCCCATGCTCCCCCTCCCTACCCCACTATGAATCAGCCTCCTTATATCAGAGAAAACATCTGGCATTATTTTCTTAGCCTTATGTTCCTGCTATCCTCATCTGTCTATTCCCTAACATTTGACCTATCACGTAAGGTAGGACAGAGAATATCTTAATGGCCAGCCATTGCACAGAGAGGCAGGGGAAAGATCTAGTAATTATTTTAGGCTTTATGGCTTGCTTTGGGGAAAAGAGATTCTAGTTTCTATGATCTGCTTTGGGAAGAGGAATTATGGATTCTAAGACTCAGTTTAGAGGAAAATGAGGGGTGAAAGACAGGAGGGCAGAAGGAGGGCAGAGAGATCTTCATTCTGAGGCTGACTCTGAGGCCTTCCTATGTCATTTAATGCCACATAGCCACATGAAAGAGCAGGTGAGGTGTTCTGGCTGTATTCCCCACTGAGGTGGCAGCAGACATCCAGCGTCGTTGAGTGAATGGGAACAAGCAGGCCTTCAGAAGATTCCAGCCCCTAGCCCTCTTTCCAAATGCCCCAACTAATGCCAAGAGGAGCAATGTTAGCCTTGCTCTGGTATCAGATTATTTTTGCATAGATTCCAATGGGAAAAAGTGCAAAATTAGGGAAAAGAGAGGAATAGGAGACACCCTGAAAGGTTTCTACCTGTTCCAAAAAAATAGAATGAATAGGTCCTATAGAAAGCCCAGCAGTATCTGCTACTTTGTCCCTTTAGCCTTTGTACTTAATATTGGGTCCCTGTATGGAGACTTATTTGAAGAACTTTGAGGATAATGGTCAACTTGTAATTTTTCTAAGAAGTGATGTTTAAATTTCTGAATTTTTCTAGGTCTTGTTTTTAAAAATCCATCTGCCATTTTAGTATTTTTTTATATCTCCCCAGAAAGTGAACTATTATTTTTTTCTCTTTATATTGCTTTATTTCAAAACCACTGGGGATTTCCTTTGGTTTGTAAAAATATTTGCTTTGTACTTTGTGACTTAAGCAAACTGATGAAATAAGTACTTTGCCTGTTTCTATATTCTTCCCAAATTATGATTTTTAAAACATGTTCAACCACAGATTTCTTGGCTCCTATCTGCCTCTCAGATTAAGTAAAGTTTTGTCTAAACTTGAGTTTTAAGAATGTGCCCTTTCTGAGAGAAGCTGACTGCTCCTGAGGAAGCCTAGAGATTCTGTGGTGGGAAGAATAGATGGTGTCAAAATACCCCCTTTCTCATGGGATTGGTAAGCATCTCCTTCCCCCAGAAGTATCACAAATATTATCTAAAACCTGTCAATAAGGGAAAAAACTGGACAACATATCATTGTAGTGCCATACAGGAGCAAAACCACAGGAGGGTTATCCCAGGAATTGTACTTGGTTTCATTTAGTATTATTGATTAAAGTTCCCATGTTAACCAGTAGTAATAATAATTGTAATGCAAAAAAATGTACTTGGTTTCATTTAGTATTATTGATTAAATTCCCTATGTTAACCAGTAGACTCTCGTCAGGTAGAGCTGGGAATAACTTATGTTCATTAGAAATGATAACTCTTAACTATATGGTTTATAATTTATGAATCAGTTTTGTACCCAGCACTCTTATCTTGGTATTTCTTCATTAAATTGTATATATACACACTTCCACTACTCTTGGGGTTATTTTTGTTTTATTTTTAAATTTTTTAAATGTATTTTTATATTGTTTTCTTATGTGGTAATGAATTAAATAAGATCTTTGACACAATTTCATTTTAAATTTGCATAGGGGTCATAATTTTTAGCTCTTTGAGAATTATACTTTAGCAAGAACCTGCAATAATCAAGTCCAAGAAAGATCAATGAACTATCATTGGAAGGCCGAACCCACAAGTTTGCTGGGTACAGCAAGTATTTGATAAAATAAACATTTTCCTTCTAAGGGAACTTCAGGGGAAGAGTAGCTTTAAGAAGAGAGATGAAGAAGACATCCATAGAGGTTATCATTATCATTTTAAGAGCTCCCTCTTAAAGTACCTCCGTCTGTGGACCAGGGATTGAATTTATGTTGACACCTCAAATTCCAACTGATTCACTCGGAGTCTGATCTCTTCTTCCCTCTTTTTCATATCTGTAACTCCCTTCCCCCCAGATGAAAAATCTAGCCAATAAGTTAGCATATGTTGTATAATGTTTCCTGTCTCTCAGGATTGTGTCTTTTGTAGTCTGACGTTGTATCTGTCTTATACAGATATTGTCCAG
Organism: Urocitellus parryii; assembly: GCF_045843805.1. Taxonomy (NCBI): domain Eukaryota; kingdom Metazoa; phylum Chordata; class Mammalia; order Rodentia; family Sciuridae; genus Urocitellus; species Urocitellus parryii. Next base: position 204,582,112 of record NC_135531.1, read on the forward strand.
TTTGTGGATGCTTCAATAGAGAGGGTAAATTCAGTCTCAGCTACTCCATCTTAGCTGGAGGCAGAAATCTACTAATGCTATTTTGATGAATTATTTAATGTGTTGTTATGAGTATCTTTTACATGAGCATATTATGTAATAAAGTAATTTTTAATGTTTACTCCCTCAAGCATACCTTCTGAAACCTCTCAAATTCCCCTGTTAACACTTTTCTATTTCACATTTATTCGTTAGATTATTTGATTAATGATGTTTTTTTCTCTCACTGCACTGATATCTCAGTGAGAGATGGCATCGACTGTGTTTTTGCTTTCCTCGCCATTGTCTTTCCAGCTTGTAGTATGTACTATGTGTTCAATAGATAGTATACAAAAAAATGAATTTGTGCTGTTGGCAAAACTCACTGCTATTCTGTTAACATAGAATTCCTGGGAACTTCAACACTTCCAGATTTGATTATTCTATGTACTTTCCCAGTATCAGTCCAGGGCTGTCCTACATTTGCCTGATCTACCAGTTAGGCGAAATGTTAGCACAGAGGCACTTTTGTATTGGATTGGCCAGACTATGCCTTATGCCCTCTGACCAGAGAAAGGATTGACTGCTGGGATCCTGGAAGCTGGACCCTAGAGGTCTGTGATATTCATGGACTTCTCAAGATAGGGAAGCCAGACCCTGCAGAGAAGGCACCAAGAAGAGATGTATTGCTAGATAACTGTACAATCTTAAGAGAAATCAGGGTGTTTTTTTTTTCTTTGACATAATCTCTCATTGAGAAAAATGGGAAGGAGCGTGTCGTTATGATTAAACCCAGTGTGTGGTATAAGGTAAGGATTATTTAAGTCCTTAAAAGACCACCAGAGACACCAATGGATCAAGCAAAGCTAAAACTGTTAGGTCTACTGCAATATGAAAAACAGCATAGTCTCACCATCTCAAAGTTGAAAAATTAAGGAAGGATACAGAGACTGAACATACAACAAACACTGGCCAGATCATAGGTGACCTAATATGACCCACAACTTCCTTAGCAAGCAGACTCTGAGGCCAAGCCACAATTTCTATAGCAATTGATCCAAAATATCCAGGACTTAGTCAATGGCTGCGAACTCCCCCATTTCCCCCACTTCTAACACAGAACCAAACAAAGAAAATCAAATAAGTTCCCCAACTCAATCACATATACGTCTTCCTTCTAGTTAGTCCAGTCCTTTTAGTTAGTCTAATTGGTTACTTTCACTCCCCATGCCAACAACTTCCAACCAGAACATATTTAAAGTCCCCCAGCCTCACTTAAAACAAAAACAAAATCAAAAACAAAAACAAAATCAAAAACAAAAACAAAACACTGTCCATCTTTACCACTCCCTGCCAGCCTTTTAGTTTCTGCCAAATGTCGATGATGGTGGCTGACATCCTTACCCTGAATTGAAAGCCGTGAATGAACAACTTCTTTTTGTCTGGGTTGTTTACATTTATTTCCATAAGTATTTATAATAAAGTTTTTAGATCCAGGACAGGTGATTTCAGGCAGGTGTTACAAAGAAGGGGCTGTTTGGGCAGTTGATGACCTACTACTTTTAGATTCGAAGGCACTGTAAGACAAGAACCTTGAAGTCACTTGAGGAGTTACAAGCCTTAAATGCACGGAGTTAATAGGTGCACAGTTTTATTTTCAAGAGCAGGTATTTCATGGAGCAAAAGAAACCCTAGTCTCTTGGTTTCAGTCTTATTTAACATAAGAAGAGGAAAAAGTATGCCTAGTCCCAAAATTGACAATACAAGGACAGGGAATTATGTTGGTTTTAACTCATCAGATTGGAGTGGATATCAGCAAGATGGTTGGTAGGATAGGATTCTCCAAAGCTCATTCCCCACTCAGAAACATTAATTTAAATATACAGAATTACCTTCACAGAAACTAAGGGAACTAGGTGAGAGATTATAGCACCTAGATGTCACAAATCTTGGAACTGATAAGAAGAAAAAAGTTCATTTCTAATTTTATCTTGATTTTTTTTTCTTTTTTTAATCCAACCTAGACAACATGATCAGTCATTTGAATAATGCTCTCGTTATCACAAACAACTTTACTAACTACCATCTTTTTGTACTAACTCAAAGTGCTAAGCCTGAATTTATTGTATGATTTGTGATGAAAGTCATTTTTTGTTTCTTGTCTCAACTATTGTTGTTGATGGTTATGAAGATCAGTCATTGAGGGGGGTGGTAGTCAAGTTAGGCTCAAAAGAAACAAGCCCATGATCACATGATTGGTTTACAGTGTTTATTATGGACACAGCAGACAACAGTGAGAATTTAAGTTTTATACTTAAATTTAAATTTTATATGAGACACAAAAATTTGTATTTCTGTGGCACTTTGGACCTGTATAACCAACTATAGCCTGAGTAATCTTGCCTGGACACCCAACAGCCTCAATCTGCACTTGTCTAAAATTGAAATTACAATTACCCTGCTTCACCAAAGATTAATTAAACAATTATTCAGATTGGCCTCGTGTTCCTTGTCAGCACAGTGTCCCAGGCAATCCTTTCCATGATTCAGAATAAACCCTATGTCTTAGTCTGTTTCTGGTGCTATAACAGAACACCTGAGACTGAGTAATTTACAAAACAGAAATTTCTTACTGTTCAAGAAACCAGGAAGTTTCAGATCAAGGGACTGACATTTGGTGAGGGCCTTCATGTTATGTCATCCCATGGCAAGAGGCAGAAGTGAAAGAGAGAGAGAGAGAGAGAGAGAGAGAGAGAGAGAGAGAGAGAGAGAGAGAGAGAACGAGGAAGGGAGCTAGACTCCCCCATTATAACAAACCATCTTCCAACAGAATGGCATTAATCTGTTCATGTGGGCAGTGTCCACACTGCCTCTTTACCTCTTAAAGATATTGATTCTTTTAATTTTGCTACACTAAGGATGACGTTTTCAACACAAGCTTTTGGGGACACATTCCAACCATACCACCTCCTTTGCCATCTGACTGAGGAAATTTATTCTGATGGTGGAATTATCAGCATCAGCAGTGGGGACGAAGACAGAAATGATGAAATGATGGAAATCCAGGGTCTTGTAATGGACTTCCATCCCAACTTTCTTGGCCCTGAGTACAGAAATAAAATTATAGGGAAAATCCATCCAGCACTTGATTATTTCAGATACAGTGACAGAAACTGGGAAAAATAAAGACAGTAAGACTCTAGGACCTCCTGGGAGCCATTCTTTATGTCCTATTTAGTTTACATATTTCTGCCCATCTTCTTCAATTTTCTTCTCCTTAAGCCCCAATATTTTTATTGTCAGTGATCATTAGGAGACAAACTCATTTATTGGAAGAGTTACTATGGCAAACTCTTGGTATCTGTGTTTATGCAAAGCGTGCTCCCCATTAGAAACAAGGTATAAAACTGACATCTTAAGGCAACTGAGGGGTCTTTGCTGGCAGTTGGGGGTACTGTTTTCTAGCAGAAAAACTGGTAGAGAAAATTGAGTTCTTATAATAAATTCCATAACAGCAGCTTAGCTGTAAATGATTTTTTAAAAGTCACTTGACTGTGCAAACTGGTTAGAGCAGAAATATTTTAATGATATTTCAAGAGCTTAATGTCAACCATCAGTGTCCAATAAATGAAAATTACTTTAAGTGATACATCTGGAAATATGATGTTTTTTTGAGCCTAAATCTCTCAAGTTTTGCATAAAATCTGGATTTTTATTTTTACTCTGTGTATGTTATATAAACTTCTTGTATTTATTAGAGATAAAGAAGATAAATTAGATGCTACTTAGAATATTGAAAAATGAATAAAATGTTAAGACATGTTAAATTTATTGTTTGATCATTGAGGGAGAGCAAGCAAACAAATAATTTATTTAAAAGAAGATATTTTACCTAAAGAAAGGATAATATTTTAATAAGCAGAAGGGGGAGAGGGAATTCATTATGAGATGGAAGCAATGTTATTGGAATGAAAAATGTAATGTGCCAAAGTCACTACTTTGAAGGGGAACACACTGATCCGAATATAAAATTTTGTTACATTCCTGCAAAATCCTAACTTTATCTTCATTCTTATCTGTTCATGCATTTAACTGATATTTATTGAGTATCCACTCTGTGTACCAGCCTCATAGGAGGAGCATTGGTGATATTTCAGTGAATAAGACAAGCCTACACTGAGAGGAATTTTCATTAATTAACTTATGCATTCATATGTTAGGTAAAATGAGGCTTAGTCCTGTGTGCCAGAAAACTTGAAATAACAAGGTTTAACAATTGTCTCATGGAAATAGAGATCTTTCAGACCTGAAAGAGTGACTCGATTATCATGAAAAACTTCAAGTTCTTTGTCTTTTTGCTCTGCCATTTTTAATCTTTGTATATATTTAGGCTTTTGAATCTCTTTCTTTCACTTGTTATAATGTGTTGAGATGTAGACTGTTGTTTGGATCAACAGTGTACCCTTTTTATTATTGAGCAGTATTCCATTCTATGGATGCACTACACTTTGTTTATTCCCCAGCTAAGGAAGTTTCAGGTTGTTTCAAGACTTTGGTAAAATTGTTATAAGAATTTGTTTATAGCTTTCTGTGTGAACATAAGCTTTTCATTTCACTTGGGTAAATATCTAGGAGTGAGGTTAATACATTATATGATTAGGCGTATATTGAACTTTATAAAAGCTACAAAAGATTTTTTATCAGGGCCATACCATTTTGTGTCCCTACCAGCAATGTACAAAAATTTTAGTTGCTCTTTATCCTCAATAGCACTTGATATCACTGTTTTATTATTATTATTTTATTTATTATTATTTTATTTATTATTATTTTTTCCTATAGTAACAATTGTATAGTAGTGTCTCATCGTAGTTTTAATTAGCGTTTCACTAATGACTAAAGATACTGAGCATCATCATTTTGTGTGCTATTTATCATCTCTGTATCTTTTATGGAGAAGTGTCTGTTCAATTCTTTTGCTGACTTAAAAATTTTTGTTGTTTTCTTATTGTCTTAACAATAAGAGAGTTCTTTGAATATATTAGCTACAAGTTGTATGCCAGATATATGATTTACAAATATTTTCTCCCAGTCTGTGCCGGTCTTTTAATTTTCTTACCACTGTTATTTGCAGAGAAAATAGTTTAATTTTGACGAAGCCTAATTTTATTTATTTTTTTCTTGCAGGTTGTGATTTTTACTTTGTGTATTAAAATTATCAGTCCTGGAATTTTAAATGTTAAAAGTTGCTTTAAAAAAACAATAAATTCCTCCTACCGATAACAGATTATCTACACACGATACACTAGCTTTATCTCCTAAATGTGAAATCAAGTAGAAAGATATTAGATAATTTTTGCAGGAAGAACCAAAATAGAGTTAAGAACAATGAAACAAGTATGTAATGATGATAACTTTTACAACAGAAAAATATATATTTTTTTGGATCTTGTTCAATAGAAACATGTAAACACATGAAACCCTAATGCTTTGTGGGAGTTTGAAATACTCATTCATTTATTCACCCATGTATTTACTATAATATTTTTACAGAGTGCCTACTATGAGCCTGGTACTATGTTCTATATGAGAATACATAGATGAATATCATGGGAGACAAAACTTTCAATAAATAAATCAAAAGATCATAACAATTCAGTAAGAATTATGATTGACATATGTTCAAAGTAAACTCTGCTTCTTTTTGTACATATAATGGTTCTATGACACTTATCTCAGTTTGAATTTTTTTTCTTTGATTTAATGTGCACTCAGGGTGCACTCCAGGAGAACAAATACAATGTATGTTTTCATCATTGTGCCTGGCACATAGAAGAAGCTGGATTAACAGTTATTGAATAGATATAGTGCCTGCTATTGAAGTACAGCCCTGAGAAACTGATAATTCGACCCCTGGCAGTTTTGAAGACTTCATTATAATGGTGACATTTGAAGTGAATCTTGAAGCTGAAGTAGGAACTTGCCATTGAGGGGAGGGGAGAGTTGAGGGGGAAGAGAAGACAACATTCCAGCACTGGGAGGTCTTAGACACAGACTGTGAAGGTCCACTTCCCTGGCAAAAGTTGCCTATGAGGATAGGGGCAGGATGAGGCCCACAGGGAAGGCTGAACTCAGATCAGGAAGGAAAGGCCTTTGGTTTCAACTTCATTATTTGGGGGACTGACAGATTTTAATGATGTGATCACATTAGCAATTCTCAAATAGAGATGGCAGTATGGAGAGAAGAATGTAGATGTTGCTACAGCTCTGATAACACAGGATAAGGCAACAGAGATGTTGAGGGACAGACCTGAAAGCTATTCCAGAAGATAGAATTAGTGATTAATAAGATATGAAGGGTAAAGTAGAAGGAAGACTTAACACCTTAGCTTTACTGATGATGCCTGAGGAATACGCTATGATAGTTAACATTGTTTATGATATTACATGTTCTTTAGAAAATTCAACAAAATATAAAGAAGAAAACAGGATGCTACTCATTATACCAACACACAGAGTAACCATTGTTGATATTTTATATGCACATCATTCTATCTTTTTAAAATACAGTTTTTGGAGAGAGACAGTGAGGAGGGGAGAGAGAGAGAGAGAGAGAGAGAGAGAGAGAGAGAGAGAGAGAGAGAGAGAGAGAGAGACTGACTCTAAGGATTCCATTTCTACCCAGCACTATGGTCTTATGAACTGCCTTAATATGCTGAACTTCATTTTGAATTCAAATATTAAGTTTTAACTAAACTATGCACGAAATCATTCTTTTTTTAAAAAAAAATTAAATGAAGTAGGTTCGTGGTGGAGAACTGAAGAAGGCAATTTCTTCCCTGGAAAGGAAGCTAAATGAGTGGCAGCCATGACACCCTGGACATGCCCTCATTAGTAACAGATACTAACCTGCAGAGGTTATCTACCCAGATACTGGGGGACACAGCCAGGGTCAGTTTGATTAATTCATATTTAATCTATTAAAAGTGCTGAGCCTTGTAGGAAGACAAACACTGGAGCATCTCCATCTTGTTTGTCCAAAGGTCTAAAGGAGTGCTAATTATTTTTGTTCACTTGAACCCTGAGCTTGTGTAAATTTGTGCGCATAAACTAACTGGGAGGAAGGTTAAGGAGCTGTTGGTTCAAAATACCTTATCCTAACCCCTTCCAAATAAAAGGATGCTTTAGGGGGGAAAAATAAAGGATGTTTTGATGTTGAAATAGATTATAATAGATTGAAGAGGAGAGGCAGGGAGATTCAAAGAGGCCCGGAGAAGAGGGGTGGGGGTTGGGGAAAGACCTCCAAGACCCATGTAGCCATTGTGGCGGGCATAGCTAAGGTAGCCTAGCAAGGCAGTTACCAGGCTAAGGGTTGTGGGACGGCTAGTCCCGAGCTCCCCCGTGGAGTCCTTCCTTCAGATTTCCTGGGAGACCCTCCCTTGTCACCCCAGCTCCCCATCAGCTTCTGGCTTAGCTCAGATGGACGAAGACAGAGATGAATTCTGCTTGCACTTCAAGGCTCCCAACTGAAAACTCCAAGAGCATCAAACATGATTTACAAGGAAGAGAAAAATCAGTATCCTGAGAAGGGTGGGCTGGGTTGGGGGCTTTACTTGGGGAAAGGGTTTGGCAGAACGCAGGAGAATTAGTCCCTGGGCGATTCCCACCAAAAACCATAATTAAATTCCCATTTGCAAACAAACATCTGCCTTCCCATCCCTGTATCCACTGTCCCTCACTCTGGGTCCTCAATTGTAAATGTCAAGCAGCTTCTGCACCCGCTGGCGTTTGGAACTCCACTTGCTCTTCAGTTCCAGCTCAAGTTCAGCGGGTGTCTCGAAGGGGAAGGGTAGAGCGTGAGATTTGGCTTGGTCCCTTCAGTTTTACCAGGCAGCTGCTGGGCAGGGTGAGTTGGGCTGCTCAGGGAGAGGCACCGGGGAGCGGGTGTCGCGCACAGGAAGGAATCTGCAACCTGAGCAAACACTGCTTGCTCTGGACGCTCACTGTGAACAGGCTTCCCGGGCAGGTCCCAAATCCCCCACCTTTTCCGTTCACCCAGTCTGCCAGCGAGCGGCGCCGGGGCGCCCCACCTGCGCGGGGCGGACGTCTCCTGCTGGCGGGGAGTTTACAGACTTGGCGCTTAGTCTGACTCTCTCGGAGTTGGGTCGCGCGCGCCAGACCAATGAGCGCGCACCGCGGAGGGCTCGGCTCCTCCTGCGCGCACTGATTGGCTCCCACGACCCGAGAGGCCGGGCTGGCCGGCCGCAGCAGCGGGCGCCCGCGAGTGCGGGGCGCGAGTGGGAGTGGCGCGCGCGCCCCCCGTCGGCCCCCGCCCCCTGTCCCTCCCCGCAGCGATCTCTCCTTCCCTCCTCCCTCCCTCCCTCCCTCGCTCCCTCCCTGCGCTCCCGGGCTCCGGCCGCGCGCTGGCGGGGCTCCGCATTGCACACTCTGGGGGCGCCGCAGTGTTCGTGGGATGGGGCAGCTGGCTGCCGCTGGCGCCCGGAATCCGCGCGCAGCCCGGGTGAGTAGAGACGGGCTTCCCCGAGGAGCACAAAAGGAGACGCGGTTGGTGGTAGCGGGCCCCCAGCTGATGCCTGGCCTGGGCCAAGCCTGGGAGTGGGCTGAGTCGCTGGAACTACATAGCGCTAGGACAGCCTTCACCCCCGCCCCAAGGCCAGCGGAGCTGTGGTGACGGCCTCTACACCCAGCTTTCATGCTTTGCTTCGGAGTGAGCAGAAAGCGCTGCGCGTGTGTCTAGAGGGGCGTGTGTGTGCCTGTGTTTTGTGCTGGAGCGCGGTGGGGTGGGGATGGAAACGTCAGGAGCTGCCAAGTTCAAGGCTGGAGGAATCTTCTCCAGGAGTAATTCAGTACCTTCTCAGGGCCAAGCGTGCATTCACCAGGAACTCCAGCTGGAGAGAGTTCCCTGGTAGCTAGCGGAGTGGCAGCACCCCACATGTTGCTGCGGGGGGTGGTGTTAGTGGGTTGGAGAGAAGCCGGCTGCTAGGAGGTGCACTGTGCTGGGCCACCTCCCAGTTGCTGTAAAAGGGTGCTAGGCCCTTGGACAACCCACTCCTAGGATCCTGGGCGGAGACTGTCCACCTAAAGTAGGGACTTCCTCTGGGCTTCACTTGGTGACCGGTTTTCTCTTTGGTAACAGCAGTTCGGTTGATTCATATTTGACCAAGCCATCAGTTTCAACATAAAACTCTATTTTCCATCTAACTCATTCTGACCCCCCACTGCAGTCTCACCACTTCTGCCAGCAACCCCTCCAGACCCTTAACCCCCATAGAACCTACTATTTACTGTGTGATTCAAACTTGATATTTGGACATGATTTTATCTTGCGTGGTCCCAGGTATCTTTAAGTGTCACAATCACTTGCCATCCTAATGTACTCCGGAGACTTGTTTTAATTTCGGAGCATTGGGGAGGTGGAAATAGATCTTTGATAGCGACTTGTTGGTGGAACAGCATTGACCTCCCAGAGCACATGACAAAAACAATGTTAAGCTTCTCCCTTCAGTAACCTACCCAAGGTGTGACCTCCAAAATTCAATTTTCTTTGTGGGAGGCAAGGGAGTTTAGATTCTCTAGGGGGAAGCTTATTTCTTGTTAAATTGACTTGCGGTGACATACACTCTGTTCTGCTCTGCTCTGGCCAGCCATTGCAGATGCCATGATATTATTAGAGCAATTCCCTTAAAGCCATTACATTTTCTTTCCAGTGAAAGGAACTCCAAGTAGCTGTTTAAAATTTCACATCTGCACCTTATTTCTCTGGAAGACATGAATGGTTACTGTATATGTGCTCACGTGTACCAAGTTTGCAAAAGATATTTGTGCAATCGTCCATGAAATGGCTTAATGCACATTTATGTTAAACCCATTTAAATGTAAAACATCTATCTGTTTTCAATTTTAGTTTCCACCTCAACCAAAGCCACCAGAATGAAACAAGACTTAAAAGAGGCTTCCTTGTTGAAACAGAGGTTTACTGCACTCTAGTCTTGAGAGCAAACAGTAAGCTTTTTGAGCTCATAGATACATAAAACCTGCTGAAAATTGAACGTTGGTTTCTTGGGTTAAAAATATCAGAAATGCTTCCAGGCCAAAAAAGGTAGACACAGTTCATGGGGCTATTTTTTGAATTTGTCGATTGTCTTTGTAAGGTGAATGTTTATAGCAGAGAATGTATAAATTGGACTGATTCTAGGCAAGTAATGCCAAGTAAAACACCATACCATGTATTGTATTATACTGTACAGTTTACATCACCCCCATTTTACAGATGGAACAACTGAGGTTCTTAGAGGTTGAGTTTTCCAAGGTGAATGGCAGAGTTCAAATCCAAGTTGCCCCTAAATCCTTCCCTCCCTTCTTCCTTATTCCCACCCCCCTTCCCTACTTTTCTTCCTTCATGCTGGGTGATGTCTTTGATGTTTGCCTACTTCTAATTCTACATCTCATTTTACTATTCAATCCACAGCTTCAGGGACCCCATAATGTACCACCCTTGAAAGGCTCTGCTGTCTGCTAAATATCACTTAGCTCCCACCAAGGTGTGGGCTAATAAAGATTTAAAGAGAGAGCTAATAATGATTTTTAAGGAACCACCCTTTTCATTTTATTATTTTTAGTAGTAAGTTGTTAAAGATACAAATCATCATAACTCTGAAGAAGGATGTCCTAGTGGTAGTGTTTCAAGAAAATCAAGTGACCAATAGTGGCAAGAATTTTACAGAAATATGTAAATTTTCTACTTTATAAGCAGAAATTCCTCATAAATTCTGTAGACAATTAACAATGAAGTCTTAAATGATTATTTCATTAGTGCTATTTTTATTTGAAAAAGAATTGACAAAACAGATGACTTAAACCTCTAAAGAAAAAGTCCTGAAATCCTTATTAACTAGTGTACAAATGTAGGAGAAGACATTGGTTAAAGATAAATCATATTTTCACTTGCATAGGTAGCAATAAGAAACTTAGAGATATCTGCCTATCTGATTATTTATAAAAGCCCAGAAATTACGAATCTTTTCTTGGAAAATTATTGCTAACATTATTTATTTGTGGCATTGCATAATATTTATTAAGATTAATGGTGTTAATTTTGTTTGCATTAGTGTGGGTAGGTGTTGAATTTACTAGTAATATCTTGGTTAAATATTTGGGCTTTGGTTTCAAGTTATGGCTTAAAACATGCTGTGGAACTTCAGAAAATGAACCTCTGTGTTTCAGTTTCTTATGTTTAGCACATGAATAATGCACCTACCTTATGCAATTGTTCAATTTACTTATGCAACAAATATTTAGTGATTTCCTAGTTTGTACTGCTCTGTTCTATATGCCGGGGATACACGAGTTTACAAGTCTACCACTCGAGATCTGATGACATAATGCATGCTTAGCATGGGACATGACATCTTATAAGTGGACCATGATTTTTAGTTGTTGATATCACACATTCATTCATGAAGTGTTCACTGAGTACATAACAGATATAACACAGATTGGAGCATATAGTGATGAATGATATACATTTCAATTTAATTTAGTTCAGTGTTCTAATGGATAGAGAGGACTCCAAAGAAAGACATCAAGTGCATAATCATTCCCTAAAAGGGAATTCAGTGCTGACACTTGGAGCAGGGAAGAGGGCTGGAAAGAAATACTTAAAAAGCCGAATTGCTCATTAGAAAGTGGGAATATATAAATTCTCTTATGGGAAACCACCTATGATAAGAAAAATGAAGCCCTTGTACTCAAGTTCTTTAAAACATTAAATAGGGGGAAAAATTCAGGAATGAAAAATATTTGAAGGGTTATGTTACTAAATTGAGTCCATAAAGGGTGATAGATCCTGTGCACACTAGACATGAAGTAGCCAAAGATGAATTTTTACAATATATTTCTAAAACAATAGTGCAAGAAAAATACTGGGAAATCAGGATTGTGGAAGCAGTTGGCTTTCATCACACCTAACATACACTCAGAGATAAGACGTGATAAAATAGAGTATAAATTAATTCTTTGCTTCTATTTTTGCTGAGTAATATTCCTGTAGTAAGGCTTTCTCAAGCAGTACACACACTGGAGAAAATATATCAAGAAGTGCTTAGGGTACTCCAGACCTAATCAGCACACTAGATACAAATAAATCACCAAGACTGTATGGCCTTTGTCCAAGTATGTTGAGGAAACTTGGTGTGTGACAGTTTGGGGGGGCATTTATGGAACATTGGCTGGTGTCCCTATGGGGTGCCTGTCAACGAAAGGGTTTCAGGAAAGACCCCGGGCCCATCGAACCAGATCCACACGGTTGGGAGATTAGTATTCAGAGCAAATGGATAGTAACAAATAATAATTTATATTAGAGAAAGGAAGAATAATGTATTAGAGCTAATGGAGGAACATGCGTTTGTTGTTAAGTGTTGTAGAACATGCAATTTTTTAATCTTTCAGGAAGCCTAATGAAGTAACTGAGTCCCAGTTCCCCCTGTATTCACAGTCTTTTGTTATGAATGGGAATCTGGCCAAGGAACCAAAGTGTAGATCAATAGGTGCTTCTGAGTGGACAAATAGGCTCTTCCAGGAGGTAGTTTGGAGATCATCTTATTTAACACTTGTACAAATGTTTATAGATAATAGGTGTTATGGGGAGCTGCCTCAGAAACACTCTAAATCTGAATTCAAACAAAAGAGAGCTTTATTTACCTGGTCAGGGGCTGTCTCCCCCCTGTAGAGACTGATGCTCTGTGGGAGAACAGCCCTTTCCTGGTCTGTGTCTTGACAACATCAACTCAGGGACTTTTCTCAGCATCATGCAAGCAAGCAAGTTACAGAGGCTAAAAAAAGCAGTTAGCTTAATCGCGTCTAGGTCCGAACAAGTGTTAGACAACCATATCCTGAGTTTCAGCTGAGCAGGGAAGATAATCTATTTTAAAGTCATGTAGACCCATATATGTACTCAGACCTGGGATGTAGCTCACTAGGACCACCACTATATCCTGAGTTGGGTACATTCTGTGGGATACAAAGTACAGAAAAACAATTTTTAAAAAGAAGACAGCTTTCGTTTCTCTTTCTCAGAAGTGGGTCATGCAGTTCCCTCTTCACAGGAGCAGTAGCAGAAAAACTGGGATAGAGTCTAGAACAGCTAAGATGGAGTTCCTACGGCCACAGTGACTCTGTTCCTGCTGTCCTAGTACTAGGGACTTATTTGATGCTTGCAGTTATCTCATTTACTTATCATTTTACTACTGATCAAGCTATACAATTGTTCACAACTATATTTGATTTAACCTTGTCTATATCTATATTAACCTATCAGCCTATATTTATCTATAACTATATTGGCATACTGACTTATCACCTTTCACTGTTCCATATCCTATGTATCACAGTTACATGATTTTATTACTATTACTTAGGGTCATTCCTCACGAACTTATCTATGAACTTATGTCTTACTGTTGCTTATCCTTATTATCTTACCTTATTCCTATAATCTATAACCTATGTATGACTTATTGATTATATCGACCCGTTCACACAACAATAGGCAGCTCTTATGGTAAGTAAAAACCAAGCTGCTAAAGTTGAACTATGGGAATAACTTGAAAGACCACTTAAATGGAAAGAAAAATAATAGAAGATTAAAGTCAAAGTGGAAGATTGAAGATAAGTGGACTTGGAAAAAGCAATCCCCAAGCACACTTTCAGGAGATGGTTTTAAATTCTATTCCCATCAGTGGCTAACATAACTGGCTAGTATTTCAGTTCTTTAAAAAAAAAATTGTCAATGTTAAGAGTAGGATATACAACTCTGTATTTGTGTGATACATAAAAATATATAGTTAAGTCTATATAAATCCACTGTTTCTGTTCATCTGTCAATATGGAGAGAAATGCATCAAGATACTAACAGTGAATATCTCTGGCTATTATGTATTGCAAGTGATTTTTGTTGTCTTTTTTTTTTTACTTCAGTATAATCCAGATTTTCTAATACATTGCATATGTATTGCTTTTATGATAAAAATGTTATGAAATATAGGTTTATTATTCTAACTCAAGATGTAGTGTGATCTTACCATAAAGAAAAGCTTATTTGATGATGATCATTTCTGTCTCCTGAAACTCTGTAGTTAAAATTTTTGCCTGTTATTTTCCCCCTTGAATTTTCTTTCTCTGGAAGGCAGTATATTGAAGTGTTTTTTTTAAAAAAACATTTGGAATTATGGGAAAGTATGAACACCATTGCTTTTGTAGATGGTGAGAACTGGGAAATCTAAAGGTATTCCATTTTTTGCCATAACTATTAGGCTGTGAAGAACAGAGTTATGGAAGCATTGCTGATTCCCATCTAGAACTGAGGCATCTTGAGGACAGGGCACTGTCAATAGTACCTTGATGCCTGTACCTTGGTACCTAGTACAGAGAAGTCTATCAGTAAACACTGTTGAATTTTCTGAATTAAATGAAAGGAATGAAAACTCTCATAGATGCACACAAATTTGGAATAAGAAGAGTGCTTCTGGCTCATTGTACCCTCTGAGGTCCTAAGATTCAGTCATCTTAGTTTATCCTTGTTTCTGTAGGTCATCCTGAAATTCCTGTGTCATATAATCCTGGGCCATGAAAGTGGCTTATGGTGGTCATCTAGGATCTACCAGCTTATTCCCAACTTTTGTTCCAGTTCCCATCACTTGCATCCCTCTCTTACTTCATTTTGTTTCTGTGTTTTGATGCTAGTTTTTTCCTTGACTCTGGATTTTACCTCTGAGTCTTTAGCTTTGGTTCATCTTTTTTTCCCTCACTGTGGATGATCCCCGTTAGCTTTGGTGAACTGGAGTCTTTGCAAGGGATTATTTTATATCCAAAACTATTAAAAATTAATAATTAAACATTTCTACAATCTGAATATTGGTACCCTCCCATTCATATGTTAGAACTTAATACCTAATGTGATAGTGTAGAGAGATGTGACCTTTGGAGCACAGCCCTCATGAGTGGAGTTAGTGCCCTTATAAAGGAGGTTGAAGGAAGCTTCATGCCCCCTCTGCCATTTGAGGATGAAGCAACAAGGCCCCATCTAAGAGGCAGAGAGTAAGAGCCCCCACCAGACACAAATCTGTTGGCACCATGTTCTTGGACTTCCTGGCCTCCAGAACTGTAAGCAATAAATTTCTGTTGTTTGTGAATGACCCAGTCTAAAGTATTTTGTAGGGTAGCCTGAAGAGATTAAGACAGATATTAACACTTGATCCCCACAAGGGATCCAGGATCCTTGTATATTTTTCAATAACACCAAATTGATAAGGAATTGTGATCAAAATATTCAATTATTTACCTGGTCTTACTGGAAATTATCTTAGCAGAAGAACAAAATACTTATCTTGTTCTTATATAATATCTGGTGTATATGCTATATCATTAAACTCTTGTGTCATTTCTCCAGAAAGGCAGACATGGAGGAATCAGATAAGAACACTCCAATGATCAAGTTAGTGTCAAGGTTGTGAGTGAGGACCTGGGGGAAGTAGTTGTTATCTGATGACAGAATGTAAAGATAAGAACTCTAGCTTGGAAACGCAAAGGCTGAAGGGACGGGATCCTTCTACCTAGAAAGGATCTCCTTAAGTTCAATTAACCTGATTCTAAGACTACATTGGACCATCCCCAAAGGCTAACTAAACCAAAAGGTTATGGGGCAGTTGTTCTTCTTGGAGAGAGGCCTTGAATGGTTCACATAGCACAGTTCAGGAGTGAGGAATAGATCCACACTGGACAGAAGTGGGGGCATCTAGCTTAGAAGACTCATGCCAGCAGGTGCCAAAGTATCTTATAACAACTTCATAGGTAAAGCTTCCAGGGCTCACCCAAGGGAGTTGCCCAGTTTCGAGAATCATTCCTCAGAGAAGCACCAAACATGGTGTCCCATCAGGTAATTTTAGTTTTTCTCTTAGTCTGCCAATTAGGGATCATAGTAGTAACTGGTTTCTAGGACATTTAATCTCCATCACGTTGACATTTTACCCTTTTCAGGTTGCTACAACAAAAGAGTTAGACAGATACCAGAAGTCAAATTCTAATGTACACAGTTACAAATAGAGTGAATTTGGGCTGTTTATCATGGAAATTAAAAAAAACAACAATAACTGGAACTAGAATACAATTATTGTTATTTGAAAACAAGGGATATTAGTTAGAAAGTGCTTAGCTCAGGGACTATGTAATTTCACCATCTCGTGTCCTGCAGTCCCACCCGCTCATCCTGGCTTTCTTTTGCTAAGAGGACCCAGAGTGAAATTTAAGAGCTTGAAAAAAGTTTAGTTGTATGTATGGATAATTACAGCATGATGGGTTGTTAGGCAAAATGAGTATTGGGTGTAAAATCTTTATCTTTGATAGAACTTTTAGAAGCTATGGATATAAGAATTCTTTTTTGGTACTGGGGAATGAACCCAGGGGTGCTTAACCACTGAGCCACATCCCTGGCCCTTTTATCTTTTTATTTTGAGACAAGGTCTCACTAGTTTGCTTAGGGCCTTGCTAAATTGTTGAGACTGGCTTTGAACTTATGAACCTCCTGCCTCAGCCTCCTGAGCTGCTGGGATTACAGATGTACACCAGCACACCTGTCAAGAATTCTTATATCTAAGACTGTTCAACTATTTCTGCCCCCCTGCTTTGAAGTCATGATTGCTACTTATCAAAAGAAGTATCTTTAATTATTCCATATTATTGAATAACAATGCAATTAATGTGTTTGAGTAGTGAGTTTGAGGTGAATATTTTAAAAAATATACTGGCTATTTTAATGCCCTGAAAAAGCAAGAGAAATGCAGACTGCATTTTTCTCATTTCATTTTTTTTTGTCTTTTTCAGTAGCAAATAATATAATAAATTAGCAAGTGTGCACATTATTTAGATTTCCACCCTAGACGTTTAGAAATACTTGTTCCTTTATGCCATTGAAGCAATTTAGGCAATGTGTACACTTATTTACACTTATAATCATAGCATTTATTTTCCTCCACTTTTAATTTGCATGGCTTTTCATCTATAGCATTCTACCTGCTTATGGGAGATTGTGTTAATTTTCCATGGCAGGTAGGCAGTAAAGGTGAGGGGGTCTAGGCTCTCCTCTGTTGTAATTCTGACTCTACCGATTGCAACCTGTGTGATCTTGGGCAAGTTATTCAGTTTCCTCCAGTTTAAGTGGTCGGCTGACCTTTAGCCAGTTGCTTACCCACTGGTTGGGCATCATTTGCCTCTACTATAAAATCAAGGGGCTGCACTAATTAAACTTTCAATCCCCAGATGAGTAGGAACCAACATATATTTTTTGACATTTAAAATTGCCGTTACTGCTGATTTAATAAAATGGTTTTGATTAACTGAAAGTGTAGCATAATTTGGATATATAGACCAAACAAAGTTAAACATACGAGAATTCTTGGCTTCTAAGGAGCATAAGATCTGTACTGAATAATTTAAAAGATCTAGCATTTCCCTGGAATTTGTTCTTTTCTCATTATATTGAGACATTCACTGTTCTTTGACTTGATTATTCATGTGGAATTTACTTAATTTCTTAGAATTTTTCTATCTTGGAGAGAAAAAAACATCCACTTTCAAGTGTTCTAAAAATGTTGCCACTTAAAAATACTGACTTTAATAGAAGTAATATTTTGCATTTATGTAGTAGCTTTCCATAGAAGATCAAAGGAATGGTATTAGAAATACATGGGTTTTCTTTTATGTATAACTTCATAGAAAATTTTTCTTTTATCAAATTCTTTTAATTCAGATTCCCAGTCACCCAACTGAGTAAGTTCACAGAAACTTCTGCAGCAGTCCTGACTCTCTCACAATCAGCTGTGTCCTCAGTCAGGAGTGGCCTTCCATCCATTATTTCCCAGGTTACAAACCTTTTTATCCTTCAAGGCATCATTCAATGCAATCTCCTCAAAGAAGCCTTTTCTCCCAATTTCCCCATCAGAGTAAATTTTACTCTTTTACTTATACATGTATTTTGTACTGACATATTCTTTTTATACATTCTTGCTTCTTATTTATATAATGACTTATTTCTCTGGGATGTTTGGCATGAGCTTGTTATCTTACACAGTGTGAACTCTCAATAAATACATTGCATAGCATGACAGTGTTCACAGAGAAAGGCTATAAAGATCCAGGGGCAATCACAAAGGACTGGTTTAGATGGAAAGGGTAGGTTTTGTACTATGTGACCATTGACACCTAATTTTGGTCTCTGGATATCTTTGAAGAACAAATAAACACCACAAGTTGTGAAGGTCCTTCTTGGGACCTTCTCTGCCTTTGTGCCCTAGGAATTCCTCCTAGGTATTGAGGGAGGTATGAAGCAGATACTGTCCTGAGTGGCCAATGACATAATTGTCTTCACAGGTAGAAATAAAAAATCTGGAAACCTCACATCTTTATACTATACTATAGGACAGTGCTTTATAAGTGATAGGCAATTTCTATTAAAAGTTCAAGGAAGAAAATAATCATTCCCCTTCCCATCATTTAGACTTAATTATTCCTGTGTCATTTCTTTACAACTTTCTTACTGCTGTACTTTCCCTAGGTCACATGATGGCTGCTGAGTTATGCATATAGAATGTATTGAGTGTGTTGGATCCTTATTTTAATAGAATAAAATAGAGGGAAATATATTAAACTTGCCTTATATAGATAAAGATGCACATGGTCCTTCTATGCTATTGTAAAACTTTTCATGAACCATCTCCCATATGGCTTCCTATTCATAGACGGGAAAAATGCCCAAAGGGCTGGTACTTATAAACAGAGGACCAGACTAGGTTAGATTTGTTTAATCTCTTATGATCAATGTTCTTCCTGTTCATTGCCATGGGTTGGAATCCCATCCAACTGACTCAGAGTGTTGTTTCAGGGAGCACTAGGTGAGATGTGGTTAGATGGCTATCAGCTCCACCGAGTTCTGAGGAATGATACAAGGTTCAACTCCTCCTATTGCCAGTGTTGTTATTTTATCATTATTGTTGTTGTTGTTGTTATGATTTTGGTATAAGTAAACCAGGCAAATGAAAACCAACATAGTATGACAGATTATAGCACAAAGGCTATTCAGAGGCTCAAATTTTAAGTGAAGGGCATTGCATTTAATAGGATGGAATGACATTTTAAAGAAATGTATTGTCTGTAATGGTACTTTCTTCTTAATTTGGGAGTGACATAGGAGAGACCCTAGCTAGAAGGGGCAGTTTTCAGCTAGGCCATGTAAATGAAAAGAATATAGCATGCTAGAACATCTACAAGACATTGCAGGCAAGCATGCAAACTTATTTTCTCTAACTCCTGGGCAGTGCAGACATTTTCTTGTGGACTTGAGAGCAGTGTATGATTGAACATGGAAAATGGAAGGGGAAAGAGTGTGGAGAAGAAGGAGCACAGCCACGTCAATGTTTATAGTGACACAATTCACAATAGCTAAACTATGGAACCAACCTAGATGCCCTTCAGTGGATGAATGGATAAAAAAAAAAAAATGCGGCATATATACACAATGGAATTTTACTCAGCATTAAAAGAGAACAAAATCATGGCATTTGCAGGTAAACAGATAGCATTGGAGAAGATAATACTAAGTGAAGTTAGCCAATCCCCAAAAAGCAAAAGCCGGATGTTTTCTCTGATATAAGGAGGCTGACTCATATTGGGATAGGGAGGGGGAGCATGGGAGGAAGAGATGGATTCCAGATAGGGCAGAGGGGTGGGAGGGAATGGGAGGGGGCAGGGGATTAGGAAAGATGGTGGAATGTGATAAACATCATTATCCAAAGTACATATATGAAGACAAGAATTGGTGTCAATTGTATTTTATATACAACCAGAGAATGAAAAAATTGTGCTGTGTATATGTAATAAGAATTGTAATGCATTCCACTGTCATTTATTTTTTTTTTAAATCAATAATAAAAAAAAAGCCTCACTGCAGATGAGTAGCAGAAAGGCAATATGTGTAAGGGGCAAGGAGTCAGTGGCCCTGTCTGGTGGCACTGATAAAAAAAAAATAATAAATAAAAAAAATAAATAAAAAGAAGGAGCTGAAGGACTTAGAATAGGGAAGGCATCATCTACTTTATAATCAATTTAAGAAAACTTCCTCCTCTTGACTGATTCCACTCCTATCAAGGGAATCCAGTTCCTGCTACTTCCACTATTAAAGCCATTCTCCTGGCAAGTCATTGTCTCAACTCCAGTGGAGGAGATTAGTGTCAAGTCTTCCTGGAGGAAAGAGCATGCTCATTAATAAATGAATTCAAGCTGAATAATATACGGATTAAGTAAGCAAGAAAAAGTTGAGGGAATGTGAGTCCAAGCAAAAGCACTGAGACGGAGACACAGAGAAAACAACTTCTACCTGGTGAGATGTGGGGGGAAAGGAAAGATTCTGGTATTTTTGCTTATTTCTCACTTTTATCTAAACTCATATAACCCTATTTGCCAATTAGTTGTAGAATTTTTGGCTAAGCCAGTTAATTTCTTTGAACTTCATTTTTCTCATTTGCAAAATGACTGTACAAGTTCAGCACTGCCTGAGAGGATTTGAAGGAGAGATCCAGTTGCTGGTGCCAGGGAAGGGAAATGTACAATGGTAGGTATGGAGTTTGTGTTTGGGGTGGTAAAAATGTTCCAAAATTAGATTGTGGTACTTCTCTGTGAGTATACTAAAAACCATTGAATTGTATACTTTAAAAGTGTGATTTTTTATTGAGTGTGAATTATCTTTCAACAAATCTCATTTAAAACAAACAAACAAAAAGATAAGTATGCTTGGGAAGCAATGGGTTAGATAGTGTTTGCATTTTTTAAACTGCAGGACTTTCCAGAACTTTTAGTAAATTAATGTCCACTCCATATGTCTGAAAGAAATATAATTAGTGAATTCCAAACCTATCCTACACTGATGCTCATTATGAGGGCTCGACATACCACCCTGGACTTGCTGATGTCTGAGGTCCTTCTGCTTTTAATATTTTTTTAGATGTTGATGGACTTTTATTTTATTCATTTTTTATATGTGGTGCTGAGAATCAAATCCAGTGCCTCACACATGCTAGGCAAGCACTCTACCACTGAGCCACAACCTCAGCCCCTTGGTCCTTCTGGTTTTAAAGTCCATGAATCTACAGTTACAGAGTTTGTCTCTCTTTCTGTATTTTTTCCTAACTAGCTTCTTAGCCTCTTACTTAGAAGAATTTGTGTTGTGTGTAAAACTTTTGATCAAAAATGTACTGTCGGAAAACCCCTGCTTCTATTTTAAGAGAAATGTAGGATGAGAGTGCAAAGCTGCAAACTATGTATTTCCTGTATACTTTTACATTTTAGACTAGATTAAGTCATGGGCAGTCAAAATACAAGTAATGAATTTCCTAAGTGCAGGTGTGCACACACATGTACACACATGCACATACACAAATACCCTAAACTAAAATACTGAAATATTTATATTAATAGAGGAGATAATATTCTAGAAAATAACAATTTATAAAAGATGCAAATTTTAATCTGACAGAGGCTTTTCTGAGGAAAGTAGTGCAATTAATCACAGAGCTGCAACCTAAAGATGAATACTGAATATATACAAATGTGTGTCACACCAATGCAAATCTTGGACATTTCATTTGACTTGTTCTAGATCCACCCATGCCTTGGTGAGCAGCAGGTGAAAGCTGGGGTGTTTTGCAGGTATGGATGGGAGAAGGGAGGCAGATATGGATGTCCAAGGCAGAGTGGGGCTAGTACTAGATGGTGCCTCCATCAACTGAAATACCTCTTTCAGGAGTGTTGGGCCAGGTGACTGTGGGTGGTTCATCTATAATCCACTGGGCAGAAGGATTCACACTGACTCTTTCATATTTTATCAATACATTTTGTGAATTCTCTGGAATAAGAGTGATCTAAATCTCAACAGTTAATCTACAGGTAACTTAGAGCAGGTGTATTCTAATAGGTATGTGAGGTTTCCTTTAAATGCTTTTAAAGGAATAATTTGTTAGATAATGTTAGCACACAAAAGCTAAAATCTGTTATTGATTTCCATTTTATAATTAAGTTTACATGTTGCATTTTCTCAAATATTGGTTATCTATCCTCTTCCCTTATTTAAAATTTTTAAGGATCTTTGTTGCAATTTGAATATGAATCAGTCTTACATTTGATGAGTGTTAGTATTCCTGTTTGTTTTTTCTGACCTTATTTAAAAAAAAATAAAAATAGATCTCCCATATGGTTTAGTTATCCCACTTCTAGGTATATGTTCAAAGAAAATGAAACCAAAGCGAGACCTGCACACCCATGTGTAATGTAGCACTGTTCACAAAATCTAAGACATGGAATCAGCCTAGGTGTCTGTCAACAGATGAATGGATATAAATAATGTGTTATATAAACAAATGGAGTATTATTCAGTCATAAAGGAGAAGGAAATCCGGTCCTTTGCAACTGAATGGATGGAACATTGGGTTAAGTTACATAAGTCCCCTTCAGACAGACAAATACCACATATTCTCTCATGTAGAAGCTAAAACAGCTGATCTGAAAGGTGAATAATGATGACTGGAGATTGGGAAGGGTGTGTGTGTGTAAGGAGTGGGTTGGAGAAAGGGAGATTGAATTGGATCAGTGTATACTGTGTGCATGTGTGGAAAAATCACACCAAATCCCATGTATAATTAATAAATGCTAATAAAAAACAAATTCTATAAAAACAAAGCTAAATTAATATACTATTTAAAGCAGTCAAAAAACTGGGAATTGGTTGTATCCATTTAATTAAATATACTTTAAAATTCCAAGTTGCATTGTGAAATTTGATGAATAATTGAAAACTATGTTTTTCTCAAGTGATAAAAGATGTTATAATATTGACTTGATTCTGAGACCTCATGGTTCCTTGGCTTCCTTGGGTTGTCTTGGAGAAGATTCCATGTTGCACTGTGTGCCAGTTTTTGAATTTATGCCTCCATTTTCAGAAGCCACTTTTTCTATTCCTTAAACATATAAATGATGCTTTATTTGAACACCCATCACAGGCTCTGGAACAGGGGAGATGCTTGGTAGATATTTGATGAGCAGGCTCTTCCTATTCAATCAGTGTTTGCTGAGTAAAAGAAGAAATTAGTTAATGAGCAGTGCTTTTTATAATTATCCTCACTTTCATGCCAATAATGTGACCATTACCTGGCTACGTTAAAAGTAAAATTCTTGTTAACTCACAAGCTAATGCTAATTAGCATCTAATGCTTATTTTCTTATTTTTTTTTTACATTTTTTTAATTGGTTGTTCAAAACATTACAAAGCTCTTGACATATCATATTTCATACATTAGATTCAAGTGGGTTATGAACTCCCATTTTTACCCCAAATGCAGATTGCAGAATCACATCGGTTACACATCCACATTTTTACATAATGCCATATTAGTGACTGTTGTATTCTGCTACCTTTCCTATCCTCAACTATTCCCCCCTCCCCTCCCATCTTCTCTCTCTACCCCATCTACTGTAATTCATTTCTCTCCTTGTTTATTTTCCCATTCCCCTCACAACCTCTTATATGTAATTTTGTATAACAATGAGGGTTAAAGGAATTATACACAGAAACTTTGGTATAGATTTCACAACCTCATACAGATGCATGTGATCGATTTTTGAACAGCAGCAGCTCCATGAGCTTTGGAAGAGACCTGAGGCCTCTCACATGGGACTAAGATGCTCTTTATGGGAAGGAACATAAGTGCTGCACCATAAGTACATGGCCCTTTGCAAATCCACTTGGTAGGGTTTGTTTCCGCATGTTACAGCATTTGCACTCTGGAATGTTCAATCATTTCATGGATGAAAGATTTCCGTAAGGCCTTCTACATAACCTTCAAGCCATCTTATGTGGAAAAGAATTTAGTTTGCGTTTGGTTGTACTTAATCACTGATGTTTTATAGGCAACACTCAGGATGTGTAGAAAGATTGAGGTTTCCGCAGCCATTTGTCAAGCTTAGTGACCAGTAAGCCTCTGTTGTTGAAGACTAGTTGTTTAGGCGATGACAGAGTGTCTTAGTTAGTTTAGGCTGGTATATAACAAATCACCGTAGACAGGTGCCTCAAATAATGACATTTATTGCTCATAGTTCTGGAGGCTGGAGAGTCTGAGATGAAGGTGCTGGCACGTCTGGTGTCAGCAAGGGCCTCTTTTGGGTTGCAAAGGGTCATGTACTTATGGTATCCTCACATGGCAGAGAAAAAGAGAGAAGCAAGTTTTTTTTTTTTTTTAGGTCTCTTCTTCTAAGGGCACTAATTCCATTCATGAGGACCCCACCCTCAGGCCCTAATTACTTACCTAAGGCCCCATCTCCAAATACTATCACATTGGGATTTAGAGTTTGAATATATGAATGGTGGGGGGATGACACCTTTCTCCTTTGGGATAGGGGAAAGGACATGTTCCTTGTCTCTATGTTGCATTCCCCTGATTTCCCCAGTTTCCTTACCATTTAACTAAGTCGTCATTATCATTAATTCTTGGCAAAGTGGAGTTGATTTGTAAAATCACCTGCCTGTTTTAATAATCTAATGGCAAAAGAATTTAAATTTCTTGTTTTGGAACTTGACATTGAAATTCACCTCATTTGCTTTAATTTTATTTTAAAATTAACAATACTGAGATATTCTTTCCCATATTTCTTTTGAGCAGGTATTTGTGTTATTTTTCTGGCAGCATTTAAGAAACTGACTCATAGGTGATTTTGAGATTTTTCACACATGAACCCAGATTATAAGTTTGAGTAGCTTTAAAATTTAAAAAATCTACATCTTTTAATATTGCATCAACACAGTCTGTATTTAACCTTTCCATCAATGTAAATGACCACTGTTTTGTATTCTGCAATGCAAATAGCAATAATCAGGCAACAAGCACTTTTTTCTGGGCCTTACCCAGGGATACAAAGAGGATGTGTAGGACATGCTTTGCATCCATCAAGAAACATGGAATTGACTTCTCTCCTTTTATCTCTAAGTATTTGAGGGCCAACTTGTGCCAATCATCATTCCAGGTAGAAATAAAATAGTGAATGAAAGAAGCAAAAATCCATGGGGAGAAATCAGAGGACGAAACTTACAAAAATCCTTGTCTTCATAAAGAGGATGGGAAATGACAGAATGTCATCTAGAAGGGTAGAAAATAAACAAATTGAAAATATACAGCATGTCAAATGGTGATAGGTGCTATGGAGACACTAAAATGATAAGCAGGAGAGGAAGTATTAGGGATGGGTAGGAGTCAGCTGGTACCTTTAAATATGGTGACGATGGAAAACTGCCCTGTGAAGGTGACACAGGATGAATACCTGAACCCAGTGAGGGAGAGAGTTCTGGGCATTTCTGTGGGAAGAAACTTCTGGGCAGATATGCAAAGGTGCTATGGTAGCATCATGCCAAGGAGACCACTGGCAGGAGCAGAGTAAACCAGAGGGAGAGCAGTGGAAGGTCTGTCCATCTGCAGTGCTTAAGAGCTTACTCAGCTTCTCTCTCTCTCTCTCTCTCTCTCTCTCTCTCTCTCTCTCTCTCTCTCTCTCTTTGAGTGAGTTCAGGGGCTCAGACTTAGCACTGAGGAATGCCCTGATTAAATCCATGATTTAAAAGATCACTAGCTAGTATGAAAATAAATATTAGGTGGGTAAGGTTGGAAGTAGGGAGGCTACTGTTGCAACCATTTAGATGATGTTGGCTTAAGTCTAGGTGGCTGCAATCAAGTTGGTGTAAAGGATATTCTTTGAATGTTTGGAAAGTGTAGAGAAGATACAGTTTTCTGAAGTACAGGATGTAGAATGAATAAGACAATAGTGTCAACCATGATTCCAAGGTTTAGGGGTCTGATCACTCAAGGTGAAGCTGCTATTTATTTACTGAGATGCATTGACTAAAGAGGAGCAGATTTGGAGGAGGATCAGACAACCTTTGGATATCATAACTTTGGGGTGCCTATTAGGTTTTCAGATGGAGATATGGATTAGGCAGTTGGGAACAATGAATATGAGTTTAGGAGACAGAGCTGGGATGAAGGTGCAGTTTTGGGAGCTCAGTTAATCTCTGTAAAAGCCATGCCATGGGTAAATCAACAAGAGTGAGGTCAGATCTTTATGTCAGAAAGAGATGAGAACAATTGAATTGAATGGTCCCTCATTAGAGCGCAGAAGGAAGTAGGAATTTGTAGACTAGAAGAGATGAAGACCTTCATGGAAAATGGGGGACTAGAACTGGTCCTTGCAGATGGTTAGGATTTGGAGGGACAGACAGAAGGAGAAGACATTATGGTGATGAGATACTAAAATGAAACACACTGCAGCCCCTTGGTAGGGAGGTAGGAAGGGAAAACATACCAATGTCATGGTAGACTTTTATCATGAGTGGAAGGGGTATGAAATGGAGTCTCTGCTGGGCCAATTTCCTAGGCTCCTGATATGCAAATAGTAAAGAAACTTGGGTCCTATTAAAATCCTTAACATTTCCCGACACTTTGCTAACAGCCTTTCCTTCTTATTTTTGCAGCTGGTTCTGCCTTATATTTTGTAGAAACTTGAAACTGACATGTGGGGAATTTTAAGTACATGTGTTATCAAAACAGATGTTTCACAGGCTTTATAGACTATCAGGAGGTCATCTCATCTTTCAGAAAGCAGCCTGGAATTTGAATGTAGTTCCTCTCATAATTTTATGTTCTCCAAAGCAACTATGTGGAAAATTTTAAATTTATTAGCAACTTTCCCTTGTTAGATTTTAGAGAGATGGCAATTTTAGTAAACCTGAAAAAAAAAACCCAACTATATGGTATGTTACCTAGAGGTAGATTATTGAATAACTCTACTTTTCTGGTGACAAATATAAGGCACATAAATATTTTAACACTTTGCTTGACATTTTGGAGTTAAATTTTTAAAAATAGAAAAAAAATTCTACATTCTTTTTTTTTTGGATGCAAAGTGATAATTAAAGAAAAAAATTAGTGTCATAAAATAATACAAAGGATACTGACTTCAGAACAAATAGAGAAACTTTGCTTCTTGTTTTCTCTTTTTCCTCTACATTTTACTAAATCTACATGAGAACCAAGTCTTTTTCTGTGCTATGTAACAGTTTCTCAGAAAGCAAAAGCTAAGGACTTTGGTGAACCTCCCTGGGGGGTAAGGGCAACTTAGGTGTTTCTTTGCTCACTTTCCTTAAGGAACTCAAACAAAACAATGCAAAAAAAAATTAAATAAATAAATAAAGCAATGTGGAGGGTTATTGTTTGGAATGACCAGATATAAGATTCCACATCTCCATATTTCCTTAGGGTTTCAAGGAGGTACAGAGTAAACTCCAGCAGGATTTGACAGTTGATCTCCTATTAGTTGACTCTTATAGGTGCTGGTCAGAGAGCTACAATCAGTGAATGGAACAGGGGTAGAGAAAGAACCTGTGGACCCTCTTGCACCATCCTGTAGAACTTTCTATTCTCTTCTTTGGGACAGATATAGTCTATATATTGCAATGACCAATATAGTAAGCACTAGCCACCTTTGCTACTGAGTACTTGAAATGTAGCTATTGCAGTTGAGGAACTGGATTTAAAACTTCATTTTAATTTAAATTTAAGTAGTGGAGGTATCTCCTATCCATTAGAAACAGCACAACCTAAAATGACAGCTCACCTTTGATGGTCCTATGTACCAGATTAGCAGATACCCACATTGCCCCTGCTGCTTCCTCTCTGCTACCCTAAGCACCCATAAGCAGATCTTTCCTGTCAGGATGTGGTGCCCTTAGTTATTTCTAGTAACTGGATATCATATAGGGTTTGGTAAAATCCCTCATCAGCACCTGTTGAGTCCCATAGGTGTTACCTGGGTTGGAGAAATTGGTGTGTAGTAGGAATGTGGGGAGAAGGATTATAAAAAGGTCGCCTGATGTTAAAAGAGATGAGGTTATTGTTATGGTCTTAAAAACTCCTTTCTCACAGAGATATTAAAAACAAGTCTGTTTTTTTTTTAATATACTGACTTAGAAAGGGAATAATCCTGGGCAGTAAATTTTAGAGGTAACATTGAGAGATACTCATTTTACTTGTTTCTTGACAAAGGACCTTATTTCGTTCCTTGAGGAGGATTGCCTGTTCACAAGGCACACTTATTATTTCAGTTGTTTATTGTTTTTTAAAACTTAAGGATGGATGACTGACGGCTGACCAGGTGCCTTCACAGAGATACAGAAGGTGTAGCCTTGCTGTGGGATGGGGATTATTAAAGAGAGCGATAAATAGCACAGGATGTTAACATGACTAGGTAGGGTCACTGTGAGCCAGTGAAGGGTTGGGCATGTGACCAGGACACACAGTGGACCCCCATCTCAGAATGCCCAAATAGAACAATGAATGTACCAACAAAACTATATACTCCAGGGTCATGGTGGATGGAAGAAGATAGAGAAAGGAGGTCTCTGCCTCTTAATCAGGTATAGGTCTGAGGGGGCAGTCATGCCACTACTGTGATGAGCTGTCTACCTCCTGTATCCAGCCATCCCAATAGCATTCCTTGAGGAAGGTGTTTAAAAAGAAGTGTTGATTGACATTTCTGTGGTCATTCTGCCACTCTTACTCGTCAAACTAAATGAAGCTTATGTGCCAGGGATCATGCTTCACTTGCCATCCCAATGAGGAGGAAAAAAGTGTGTACAATGAAGAAGAAAACCAACAATAAGACACGCGACGAGATGGATCCCCAATGAACACAGCAGACAGTAAATGCCATATCTGGTAGTTGTCTTCAGATGCATAAGAGGCTTTCAGGTGGAAGAGGTGGAAGACTTCTCTCTGGGGCTCCCAAAGACAAAACTGGAAGTATTTTTCTTTAATTAAAGAAGTTGTGGGCTGGAGATGTGGCTCAGCGGTAGCATGCTCACCTGGCATGCGTGCGGCCCGGGTTCGATCCTCAGCACCACATACCAACAAAGATGTTGTGTCCACCGAAAACTAAAAAATAAATATTAAAAAATTCTCTCTCTCTCCTTCTCTCTCTCTCTCACTCTTTCTTTAAAAAAAAAAGAAGTTGTTTTTGATGACCTATTTATGCAGAATACTCTAGGGAGGGAGAATGATTTAGGAGAGGACAGAGTGTAGGATATGAAGATGTTGACCCGCTGCATATTAGAGGAGGTTCCTTTCAGTCAATAGAAGGGAAAGCTTCAGAAAATAGGCTGCTGTGAGGAGGTATTCAAAGAGACTCTGCGGCGTACTGACTGAGAGAGAAGGGGACACATGCTTGGAGAGCAGGGGTCTTCCCAAATCTGCTTGCCACCTACTTTTGTGAATAAAATTTTATTAGGACACAGTCATGCCCATTTGTTTAAATATTGTACACTCCTGCTTTGGCCCCACAATGGTGCAGGTGAGTGTTTGTGATGGACATTGCATGAACCATAAAGCCCAAAATATTATTATCTAGTATTTCTAGAAAAAGTTTGTCAGGTCCTAAGGGAACTGGATACAGTGACATGTAAAGGCCTTTCTGATTCTCTGATTCTAAGGGATTCAGAAAGAAAATAACACTAAAGCCTTGTGGGAAGTCTGGATAAGGCTTCTTGTAGGAGATGGGACTTTTGGCTGGAGCTTGAAGGAAATATGTGCTAGTCTGGCCGAGGAGGCCATTCCACAGGAGACCACTTGGGCAATCCTAATTCTCAGGAGGATTGTCACTGTTCCTGGAATGCAGTTCACAGGCTCATCCCACACTCATTCGTTCATTCGTTGTGCCTCCAGCATATTGTTGGCTAATGTAGACATTAATCCAGAATGTTTCTTTGCCTGCTCTTGGTAAAGTAAGCCCCAATTCTGGCATGAGCTGTTGGCATTTCAATAATAACTTTGCTAGTGTGGAAATGCTCATTAAGTCCAATGTTTATAATTGAGTTTTATGGAGTTATTTTAAGTATAATCGTCTCACCTAGACACAACTTAGAATTTATTCACGTGTTCGCCTTAATTGTAGGATGTAAGAAATGATTGTTCCAAAATGGAAACCTTGCTGTACTGCTGTACTTGGAGGAGACGTCACTTGCAGTGCTGAGGATAGGAGGCACATTACTATTCATGCCTTTTTAATTGATTAGCCTTTAAGGCTTCTGAAAGCCTTTAAAAGTTGTTTTGTCAACATTAGACCAGCTGCTGTGTAATTATGGTAGCTCTTCTTGCAGTTAAATTCTTTTAATAACGTGTTCAATCTGCCGATGCCAAAGTGCTTTGAACCTGTGATATATACTATGGAGAGCTTTTGTTTTTACTTACAGATGGTCGGTGCCATTTTCTGGGCAACTCCGTAGAATTTTCACAGAAACTTTAAAGATGAATTACTTCAAAATGAGAAGCAAATTAATTCGAACATCAGGTTACTCCTCCCCCTGAAAAAATCGTTCATATGTGACTTGAATTTTGAACTTGGCTCATAACAACCTAAATATGTTCATTAAAAATTTTGTTTCCACCTTGAAACCTTTTTAAGGCTCTTGTCTCTGGCTCTTCTGCTTGTAAATTATAATTTTGTAGCACTCCACAGATGATGATGAAAGTGGAGGGGCTTGTGATGAAGATTGTTGCTTTATGAGGAGCCTCATAGGGGGGTTTGGCCTTCTGAGCTGAGGGCTTAAATTCCCCTTAGAAAACCACATTTGAATTTTGTGGAGTATTTTGCTGTATTTTAAGAGAGTTCTGTGCTGAAGTGTGATGTGAATGATGTAACTAGGGATGAGGGCTCTGTTAGAAAGATGCAAACAAAAGGTCCTGCCTGTCTCTTCTCCCAGATACACCTTTGCCTGCATCTTGCACAGAATTCTGTGGCAGAATTCTGGTGGACAAGGAGGGTAAGAGATGGCACGATGAGCAAGGTGGCTGTAGAGGTTGTCCCTGGTAGCTCAGGTCACTTTCGTAGGCCATTTTGTTAGCATTGTAAGAGAGAAAGGCAAAAGCATTTAAGACAGAGGTCCAGAGCATCAACACCTGGTGGAACAAGCCACGAAGCAGGGCTACAGCAGCTTTTTATGGAAGCTTTATCCACTTTGTGTTACAGAATGCACCTGTTGTTGGAAAACCACAAGGTGAATCCCTCAGCTCCCTGGGCTCACCTTTTCTCGCTACTTCGTGGTATAAGGGGTTTGGGAGTACAGTTGACCTTTTACTTTTTGAAAATGCTAATTAGCTTTAAGCTTGAATAGAAGTTCAAGAATATTAATGACCCAGAAAATCTGAAGAAGAAGCTAACCTTGACAGTATTGGATTATATAATGGCAGGGCTAGCTGAAAATTCTGTGGGCACTCATGATGGGCACATGTGCTTGCCTTGGTAGTTCTTGAGCCCTGAAAATTAGGGCACATAAGAGATTTGAGGAACCAAGGACTCAGAAGTCTAGAATACTTGGGGTGTTATGGCATAGCCACTGAACCACAGTTATCAAGAAAACTAGAATTTATTTAATTAAAACATACATAATTAACTTAATTTCTGTGTAACAAAACTTGTTTCTGTTAAATGGCTTAATCTTTTCAAAGTTATATTGAATGCTTCAGAGCATTTCTAATATGGCAGGCTCCTATTAGAATATTCTCATCTACAAAGATATGACCAAGGAAACTCTCATGATCTCAGCAATCTCTCTCTAAACACTTAGACTTGTTAGTATCATCATCCATTGTTTGGTGACATTACCTTTCACTAAAGTAGATAGTTATACTGATATGATAGGAATTAAATCCGTCTTCAAGTGTTAATTCTAATTGCTTTCACAAGATCTGGTCTTCTGACTATTCTTGTCACATAAACATTAGTATTTTATATGCCTTATCAAAATATTTTATATAGATTTAGAACATTATAAGCTTTTAAACTATCTCTGAGCTTGTTACTCTCAATAATCTCATTATCTCAAGACTGCATTGACCCTCTGGTGTTAAGATGAAAGCCTACATGTGTGCAGACGTATGTATGTCATACATATGATTAATCACTTCTGAAAGAACCCTACCACCAGCAAGACAAAGGGCTTGCATTTACTCAGATGGCCAAATATCACAAAGGTCACTCCTTCTCAAAATAGTTGTCCCTCTAAGTCTTTGATTACATTTGAAGGTACCAAGACATAAACTTTATTTTTTCTTATCAAGTATTTAGATTCTTGTTTATAAGCAGCAAACATCCAACTCAAATTATCTTAGGAAAATTTATTTAAATAATTATTTCATGCATGGGGTAGAATGTGTCTTTTTTGCCCTTACCTTACTCTCCATGGACTCTAAGGATTGATCTTTGCATTCTGGGTGATTAGCAAAGGGGAACTTTTTGAGATGAGAGACTGTGCCACCTCTGCCTTAGGTTATTAGCTGTAGAATAATTGAAGGGAGAGACTGATAAATAGGACTAAGGCTGAACAGCAGATACCAACATTAAATTACCCATCTCTTTTTTTTTTTTTTTTTTTTTTTTGCCTCTCAGCTTGCTGGTTTTATTCTTGCTTAGTGAAGAACAGGTGCAAATGAGGTGGGACTGGTGGACTCCAATGTTCCTAGCCTGTCTACATCTCATAGTTTAGGCCACTACTAAGGACTGATTTGTGCTTTCTCCAGTCCCAGATTCAGTAGTCCTGGGGGAGAGAGCTCGTTGGTCCAGCTGGGCACAGATACCAACCTTGTTCAATCTGTGGCTGGTGGTAGGACCACATTGTATGAGCCTGTCTTTGATGGCCCCTTTTCTTATGTACTACAGAAGAAGAACCATTGTGGGCTGGAGCAATATGAAACATGAGATGTTTTCCTTCCTTAAACGGGGGCATATCCCTTCTCTCTTCCCAAGCATGACTAGTCTCTTCCAGATTATCTTCTTTTTCCCCATTACCTCTACCTTGGGTGATATATATAACATTGTATATATATATGTATATACATAAATATATGTATGTGTGTGTATATGTATATGTGTGTGTGTATATATATATATATATTTTTTTTTCTCTCCTTGTTTGGAAAAAAGTTGGGGGCAAGACATATTGTAGATAGGAGGAGAATTCCTGACTTGGTGAATGAGAGCGGATCTCTGATCTTTTCCCCTTTTTGTAATGCAGAGGGAAGTGGTGGCTCAGAAGAAGGCAGATGAAAAGGTCAAATGGTAAAGCTCACCATCTGCTTTTGGCTCAGGAGATGATGCCCTTTACTAAAGGCTAAATGTTTTCTCAGGATGAATGGATCAGTCATGAGTCCAAAATTTCATGACTTGTGTAGGAGATATTTGATCATTTTTGTGTGTGTGACTTGTAATCGTTGGAGAAAATGCACTTCTGATTATTCTGCTTCCTGATTTCTTTTCTTTATCTAAATTCATTTGCATGTACTTTTAGACTGGGAGAGTTTTCCAAAACCCATTTAACATGCAACTCTTACAAATTTTTGTGGTATTCTGTATGTGTTCACTTAAATAGGATTCATTCTCCTCACCTCCGAGTTAACGATGTTAAGTTGCTTATATTCTGCTTCTGACAGCCCTTCAGTAGTAATGCACCCCTGAAGGAGTTGCAGTAGATTTCTAAACAAATTGCACTTTCAGCTCCTGCCTACTTTTCTCATCCTGATTGGCATTTAACCATTGAATTAGATTTTTTCCTATTAAAGAGAGCTTTATGATCTTGAACTTCAAGTGCTTGTGTCTGTGTCTGATGTACTTACTTTATGATTGACGCTGAGTAAGCACTTTTCTTGCAGGAAAAGGTATTGCATGTTAGGATGGAAGGAGGATTTCGACATGCAGTTACCTGACATTCTTTTCCAGGTTTCCATTTAATAGACCGGGCATATCAGTAACAATCTCACCTGGCATATGTTAACATGCTTACTTTATTTTTCCCATCAGTAGGGATCATATTCCCTGGGAGCTGTTTCTCTAGGCTTGTTGACTGATATGGCCATAAATATATCCCTGAAGGCTAAAACTGTACTTATCTCAGCACAGATGGAATAAAATAAATGTCCTACTGTTGTAGTATTACAAATTGAAATCACGCTACTGTATGAAATTTAAGGTAGCAATAATTCAATTTCTACTCTTTTTTTCTAATTTGAAGAATAAAACAAAAAAATTTAATCAATTTTTACTGACTGTAGTTTCACATGGTTTATTTTTTGCCCTCTAAATCATGTAATGTGTTACATTTCAAAAACTATGCCACCTTTAGAAGTTCTTAACTTTAGTTCTTCGTAGCAAATATATAAAATAGGGTTTCTGGACCTATAAATGGATTTTGATTATATCCTTGCATGAGAGAGACCATATATTATACTTCCTATCTCCTCCTGCTATATTATAATATTCATTCATTCAACCAACAAACATCAATTATTCTATCTGTGGAAATTTAAGACTTAGGAGATACACACATGTTACAAAGCAACAATATAGAGTTATAGGCATCATGACAAGGTACAGTGGGACATGGAACTGAGGCCTGGCCAATTTGGTTCAGGGATGGCTTTAACTACGTGGTAGTTGAAGTGGGCCATATTTACTGAATGCATGTGTGCAGAGAAGGCAAGAGGGCAGAGGAAGGCTGTGGACCAAGACAGAAGGAGACCTAAAGCTGCATGGTTAGTGGGTCATTTGAATGAAATTAGGGCTCAGGCTGTCAGTACATGGGAGGCATAAAAGAGCTAAGACCAAACCTAATCAGAGAGGAATTGATGTATTGGGCTAGACTATGCATTTTATCCTAGATCTTGAGTATTTTCCTTTGTTGTTGTGGTTGTTGTTGCCATTTTGTTATGTGTCCTCAAATTTCAGAGGGCTCTGAGTATTCCTGTGATTGTTAACATGGGGGAAGTATCAGAATCTTGTAGGGGGAGGAAAAGGCTATATTAACAATTTAAAATTCTCAAAGTGGTGAAGTCCCTACTTCTACCGCACTGAGAATGACTTCTTCTAGGCTGTAGAAGCCACTGAAGAGTTTTTTAAAAGTGGGAGCTGATATTATCTTTAATATCAGTGACCTCATTAGAGTACTATCCTGATTCATTATTCTTTAAGTGCAGTAATTTAAAAACTTTGTTACTTGCCTCCTCTATCTCTAGGCTCCCATAATCCTCATATAAATTTTTCAGTATTAAGTAAGAAAATCCATTTGTAACACTGTTGGTAAGAATGCATTTTAACCACTACTGGGAAAGAAGTATTTGAGGAAATAAAACAGAAAACAGAATAGAAAGTTGAAGCTATTATTTGTAGTTTCACATCTTCATTGCATGACTTAGATTTTTTTTCTGGGGCTGTTGTGGGCATTTCCAGGCCAAGTCAGAGAAGCAATTGTATGAAAATATGTCAGGTATAGTACCTGACACATAATATGAACATATGATTGTTGTTATCTGTATTAGTTAGTTTTTTATTACTATAACAAAATACCCAAGACTGGATCCTTTATATAGAAAAGAGGCCTTTTTTAGCTCACAATTCTGGAGGGTCAAGGATATAGAGCTGCCATGAGCTCATCTCTGGTAAGGACCTCGTGGCAGATGCATCACATGGCAGGGGTATGTGCAAGAAGGAATTGAGTGGTGAAATAGGAAGCCAGAACCCCATTGAGTTCTCATGAAAACTACATTAATCCATTCTAGATGCCCCCATTGACCTAATGACTTCCCACTAGGCCCTACTTCTTTTTTCTCTTTAACGTTTTTATGAGTGCATTGTAGTTTTACTTAATAGTGGGGTTCATTTTGACATAATCATACATACATGGAATCTAATTTTCTTTATTTTGGTCCCATGTTTCTTCTTTCCCATTCTCCTCCCTCCCCCAACCCCTTTCCTGGTGGTCTACCATTTATTTATTTCTTTTTAAATTGGTGCTTTACACACACACACACACACACACACACACGTATGGAATTCACCATAGTATATTCATATATATATATAGCATAATTTTATCAATTTCATTCGCAGTTCCTCCCTTTTCTTGTCTCTCCTCCCTCTCCTACAATTCCCTTCCTGTGTTCCACTGATTTCCCTCTATTTTCATTGGTTTCACCCTCGACCCCTTTTCCCTTATTTTATTCTAGCTCTGTATATGACAGAAAACATTTGACCCTTGACTTTCTGAGTTTGGCTTATTTTACTTTGCATGATGTTCGCCAGTTGTATCCATTTTACATCAAATGCCATAGTTTAATTTTCTTTCTGGTGTGTGTGTGTGTGTGTGTGTGTGTGTGTGTGTGTGTGTATGTGTAGTCTCACATTTTCTTTATCCATTCATTTGTTGACTGACAGGTACCTGGGTTAGTTCCATAACTTGACTATTGTGAATTGTACTGCTATTAACATTGGTATGCCTGAATCACTATAGGATGCTGATTTTTAGTTCTTTTGGATAAATACCAAGTAGTGGGATGGCTGAGTCAGATAGTGGTTCCATTCCTAGTCTTTTGAGAAATCTCCATACTGCTTTCCAAAGTGGTTGTGCTAATTTACAGTCCCACCCAAAATTCATGAATGTACCTCTTCCCCGACATTCTCTGGGCTCCACATCTTAAGTTTCCACCCCTCCTTAACATCACCACACTGGGGACTATGCTTCCAATGCATGGGTTTTCAGGGGCACATGCTTATATCATATGCAAACATGGCAGTGCCCTGTCCTTCCCCTTTAAACTGTAGCTTTGTTATTGAAATCAGAACCCATTAGATTTTCTGCCAGTGGCTAATGTAAAAAAAATAGTGAAAACCCCAAGAAAGTAATTATTCAGATGTTAGACCCATTTAATGTTAAAATAAGATGGGAATTTAATGATTACCTAATGCCCCGTATCTCCCACTTCATGGATAGGGAGACAGGCCCTGAGAGGATAAGGGACTTGAAATCACAAACGTAATGTCAGAAAAGAACCAAACTCAGGTCCTTTAACATTCTAGTCTTGCAGACATGTAGATGATGTTTTTGCAGTTTTTTTTCTTTTTCCTATAGTTAGTACCAAAATTTCTAATAAGCACATTTGAAAATATGCCTCCATAAACTGTCTCTTCTGTCTGATTTTTGAATTAACTAGTGATATCAGCATCCACTGATTCCTGAGCGAGTCATTTCAATGTTGCTTTTGTTTCTCTCTTAAATTCAATTTACTCTTTGGTATTGTCGATTTTACTTTGAAAGTGTCTTTGCTTTTATTTTCATTCTTAATTTAATCTTTCCTCCTTTTTATTTTTTTTAAACAATTTTAATTGAAGTAGTTTTTAAATTGAGGCCTCCCATCTGCAATCCATTCTTAGCAGCGCTACTGGAATTTTCTTTGTAGCACATAAATCTATACGATAGGTCCAACAGCCTTCAACGGCTTTTAATTCTGTTAAACCCTCTCCTTTGCTTGGCCCTTCACAATATGTTCTTACTGTCCCTCTTTTACATTTTACTTATATATTTTATCTCCCCCTGCCTTTTTTTAACCAGTCTTAATCCCAGCAGCCCATTCAACATTTCTATCTTTTTCATGCGGTTTCCTGGGATGCCCTACATCATTAAGCACATATCAATGCCCAGGACTATGCATGTTGTGGGGAAGGAAGAGATAAGTTTGCATCTATCCTTCATGATTCTTAATTGGGATGGACCCCTGTAACAAAAAGAGATTAATAAGTGAAAAGCAAACAGGTGTTTGTTAAAGAGTGTACCTCATATCTCCATGATGCTATGGTCTGGATCTGTAATGACCCCAAAAGCTTATGTGTTGTTAGTGTGGTCCTCAATGCAGCAAGGTTCAGAGGTGGAACTTCAGGCAATGATTGGGTCATGAGAGCTTTGACTTCATTATTGGATTCATCCATCGATAGCTGGAGGGACTAGTGGGAGGTGGGGCTTAACTGGAGGAAATAGGTCACTGGGGCTGTGCCCTGGGAGGATTCTTCTTCTTCCCAGCCCCTTCCTGCCCCCACACCAGGTTCTCTCTTTACTTCCCAGCTGCTAGAAGCTGAGCAGCTTCCCTCTTCCAGACTCTTCCACCATGACATTCTGTCTCTGCTCAGGCTTAAAGTAATGGAGCCAGACACCCATGGACTGAATCCTCTGAAAGGCCACAGTAAATTCTTTCTCCTCTAAGATGTTCTTCTCGGGTATTTTGATTTAGTGATGAAAAGCTAACACACATGGTAAATAACCACAGAAATGAGCAAATCCTGTCAAATAATATCTGCAACTGAAGCACAAGAAGAAGGGCCTTAGGGGTGCCACATGTCGGGGTGGGGTGCCCGATACCCAGGGTAAGATTGGTTAGGCAGGTGTAAGTCAGCACTTTCTCCTTTCATAAGCTCTAGTGTTTTAGAGACATGTTTTTCTTCCTGGTTCCAGGAGGAATAAAAGATGGAACAGAGAATGGAAGCTGTTATTTGTGGTTTCACATCTTTGATTTCTGCTCCTTGTGTCTTTTCTGAGATCCCTTTGAGAGACTTCCTTAATAGATGTAAATTTCTCTTACAAAAGATAACTTCTGCTATTTTCGGAGCTTCTGTATCTGCAGTTTTTCAAAATAACCTTTATGCCCAAGAGGCAAGCTTTGGGATGAAGTACTCTGGTCTCCCCACTCCTGTTATTGGGTGGCGAATTCTGGCATGTTAGATATGCACCGCTGTCTTCCCGAGGATTCTCTTCCTTTCTTGGTGGAGATAAACACCCACCCTCTGTTATCCTCATAGCATTTGGTGTGTACTTCTCCTTAGCCTTCAGTGATGTAGTCTGATGTGCATTACAATTGCTTAGGTTTAAAACCTGACTGTCTTATTTAAAAAAAAATTCTCATTTGTAGAATTTGAATATTTTTTGAATTTTCAATTGACATAATAATGCTACATGTGAATGGGGTGCAGTGTGATTTTGACACATATACAAGGTACAGTGAGTAAGCCGGGGTAATCAGCATACCTGTCACCTCAAGTGCTCATCATTTCACTTTGTTAACTCCTTGAGTTGCATCTGTTTCATTTTGGGGTCCTTGGAACCTATGATAAACTGAATAACAATCTCCCAAAGGTGTCCATGTCTCAATCCTGGAACCTCTAATTATGTTACTGACACAAGGAGTTTCAGGGCTGGAGTTGTAGCTTAATGGTAGAGCACTTGCCTCTCAAGTGTGAGGCACTGGATTCAAACCTAGCATCACATAAAAACAAATAAAGGCATGGAGTCTATACACAACTAAAAAAAAAAAATTTTCTTTTTTAAAAAGAGTTTCATAGATGTGTTGAAGTTAAGGATCCTGAGATGAGGCCATTTTCCTGATTATCCTGATGGGCCCATTGTAATCACTCAGGTGTTTATAAGAGAGCCAGGAGAGTCGCCGGCAGAGAATGTGACATGAGGAGAGAAGCAGGGGAAGAAGGAGGTACTGAGCAGAGGTAGAGGTTGGCATGCTATGCTCCAAAGATGGCAGAAGGAGCCATGAGCCAAGAAGTGCAGAGAGAAGCTAGAAAAAGCCAGGAAATGGCCTCTTCCTTGAGCCCCCCGAAGGAGCACAGCCTGCCGACTTCCCCACTTCAGACTTCCCATCTCCAGAATAGTGGAACGATAAACTTGTGTCATTTTAAGCCACTGAATTGTAGTAATTTTGCTACAGCAGGAGCAGGAAACTGATATAATGTAGGAGAAGAAAAACATCTTTTCTCCTGCCCATCTCTGGTTCGTCATGGCCGAGGCCCTCATCACAAAAGATGGATTAGTTAGAGACAACGTACAAGCTTATTTGATAAATTTCACATGACATGGGGGGGGATCTTCTTAATGAAATAAAGACTCAAAGAAATGACTACGCTTGAGTATTTTCATGCTAAGCTTGATGAAGAGTGGACGGCCATGGAGAAATATGATTGGACAAAAGGTGTGATCCAGTGGCAATCTACTGGGGAAACAAGGGTGGCCTGTGGGTCTGGATTCTTCTCCGTGTGTCCCTGTGTCTGCAGAGAGAAGGATGTCCCTTTCTTCTCAATACATGAAGGCAGCTGTCACGTGAGGTCTTATGGCTGACTTCAGGGGAAGGTTGGAAAATCCTTCCTGGGTCTTATGTCCTGCTTCAGAGAAGGATGAGGGATGGTCAGAGACACTGTTTTGCTTTCGTCATTTTCTCAGATACCTTTGGTTTCAAACATTTGTGGTGCTAAGGTGCCTATTTTGGAGTAGTATGCCTCGCTAGCTGCTTCTAGCCCACACTGGACCCATTTGGACTCAGTAGATTTGCATCTTATATGGAGTACTCAGAGAATTGTCCTGATCATAGCTTACCTTAATCGAACCTCTTGCTTTGGGTCAGTCACCGTGGTCAGCACTTTATATGATCCTTGGAATCATGCCATGGCTAGGACTACTTGGCAGATGAAGCAACTGATGCACAGAGTGATTTAATAATTCACCTCAAATCACACCACCCAGGAGGCGATGGTGATGCCCTGGGACTTGGAAGCGAGCACCCTGGCTCCCGGGTCTGTGCCAACAGCACTCCATCCTGACTCGTCGTGGACGCACATCACACATATAGAACCGGTGCGCACCATCCCAGCGTGATAAGGCATGCAGAAAATGGCAAGAGCTGGATTTGAATATTGATGCTTTCCATAGTGAATTAGCTCTGTAAATGTGGGCAGTCAACCGGCCTAGAGCTCTGTGCCTGTCTTTGTTAAATCTTTCTTTTTTCTGCTTACTGAATGGGGTTAGATTGAGGATCCAGTGATAAATCATATGTGAATATTTTTGAGAAATGTCAGGCACTATATGTGTGCTGTTTATTATTAGATATTGGTTGCTTGTATATCTTCCACAGATTCTCCAGACTTGGCTGAATAGCTATGATGTCTGACTCATTTGGTGAGTAGAGGCTTAGTAGTACTTGATACATGCATTTAATAGACATGTTCTTTTGTCCTCTTGTTTATTATTATTATAGTTTGGATCATTGATACGAAAATCCAGAGAGTCTAAAACTTAGCTTTTTGCATGGAACTTCATCTCTCTTCCTTTAAAATGAGCCCCTTTTCTTGCATCTTATAGCCCACAGGAGGTAGGACATATAGAAGACTTGCAATGACTTCAGCACGTTTTCAGTGAACAATTAATCTCTTGTAAATGCTAGTTATTGATGGTGGAAAATCTTAGGTCAATGATGAGTTGCAATCCCAGAGATTCCTGACTCAAGACAGCAGGGAGTTTAAAAAGAAAACCTCAGTGAAGTCAATACTGTTGTCTTTCTGCCTGTCCTGCATTAGTCTGTAATGTCACTTGTTCCTTTAAGAAGCTTTGATTTTGCTAATTCTCTGGCCTTTGATTTTGAGACTAATTGAAGTCACCAGAATGATGGAGGGTTGAGGCCTGACCTGGCCTGACCCGAATCACTTGGTGAGTTCTCAACTTTTTGAAAATTAATGAGTCTTGGTTGAGATGACACCTGACTTTTTATAGCATCTTATTTTGATTTATCATTTCTTTTCTTTACCTGCCAGAGATTCTGGCCCCTAACAGGGGTCCAAAGAGCCCAAGGGTCTCATGTGTGTCCAGAGTGAGCCCCACTATCCCAAATGGTGCTACATCCAGAAGTAAAACTGTCCTAGGTATCCCTGGGTACCCTTTTTTGTTCCTCTCTCTGTTTCCTTGGGATGGGTTCATAGACATAGAATTCCTGAACAAAAAGCATGTACCTGGAAGCTTTAAGCAGAACGAAACAAGAAAACACTTGGTTGATATTAATAGATGGTTTTCTCTAAAGCAGAACTAATTTTCACTCCCACCAGTATCATATCAGGATGCAGGTATTGCTGCAGCTCTGTCAATGCTCACGTATTCTGTAAGCATTTGTGGAATTCCCACAGTCCTCCAGGTTCAGTCCACACATTTTTCAAAAGGTTTCAAAAACACCCCAGATACTTCTAAGTGTAGGCTTAAATTAACAGGAGAAAGAAAAAGATAACAAAGTTTTTTTTTTTTCTTTTTCTCAGTCCATCTCTATGATCTGAATATGTCTGGTGAGCCCCTTAAAATAGATGAGTCTCATTGGGTCATGCCTATTTTTTTCTTTATGGGACCTGCTATTCTTAATGAGCAGCCCCTTCACACACCATCTTGAAGACTGAAGACTCAGCCCCAGTAGTTCACAGTGGTGCC
This sequence comes from Urocitellus parryii, assembly GCF_045843805.1. Classification (NCBI taxonomy): domain Eukaryota; kingdom Metazoa; phylum Chordata; class Mammalia; order Rodentia; family Sciuridae; genus Urocitellus; species Urocitellus parryii. The sequence continues at coordinate 204,624,401 of NC_135531.1, forward strand.
AACCCTGGGCTTGGTGCTGCCCAGTATCCTCCCGGTTCTGCAGGTGCTTTGGCCTTCCAGCTGGACAGCATTTTCTTATTGTCAAAGGCCTCAGTAATATTATCTTATTTAACTATTGCAATGACCTAATTCTCTTTTTATAAAGAATGGGAAAGAAATTCAAATAACAAGTAGCTTTTCTCTAGGGTTGCACAGCTAATAGTATGTGTTAAGAGCTGTCTCAAGACTAGTCTCTGCCTTCAAGTTCTGAGTTTCTAATGCTGTGTCATAACCTACCTTTGGGATCTCTCTAGTACTTCTTTTATTTTAGTGCACAAATGGATCCAGTTATTAGATTGTTATTAGGGTTATTTTTTTAGTGTCTATGGGGTTTCACTGTACCCTTCTGGTGCTCATTTTCTTCTCTATGTACTCATCCAGAATTCTAAACTTCTAGAAGGGTATTTCTCAACTTTTTAAATTTTTTTTTGCCCTTCTCTACCAGAAGAAAGATTGAATTTACATTCTTCCTGATGTAATACTAAGAAATAAGATCTTTTGGGGGAGGATTGAGATTTAGAAGACCACAAACTATTGTATTGTGTAAGTATTTTTTCTTGGTCCTCTATATTAGTCAGTTTCTATTACTGTAACAAAATACCTGAGGTTTAGTGACTTTATTAAGAAAAAAGTTTGATTTAGCTCATAGTTCTGGTAACTAAAGAGCACAGCATTAGCATTGGCTCTGGTCTGCTCTGGTAAAATTCTCATGACAGATGACATCACAGTGGCAGGAATGTTGGCAAGAGGAAGAGATCACATCACCAGACAGTTTGCTTTTTGTTTTTTGTTTTTTCTATCACAACCTTCTCACAAAAGCTAAGGATCCCATGGTGACTACCTTGATTTCTTTTGAGGATAACAGTTACTTTACACTAGGCCCCTTCTCTTAAAGATCTCACTACTTCTCACATCATTACATTGAGGACCAAATCTGCAGCACATGAGCCCTTGGGATATGAACCCTGTTAAAACCATAACACCCCTAACAACAGCCAATTTTAAACTTCTTGGGGACTCAAACATGCTGTTAGTGGACACACCAACGTAGATGACCCTTATTCTGGCTATCAAGGTAGAAGAGAGATTTCTGATTAATAGAACTGGTATATATATATATATATATACACACACATACATACATACATAGAGAGAGTGAGAGAGAGAGAGAGAAACAGACAGACATATGAAACTGGCATTATTCTTTAGCTGAATGCTGTTAGCTACAAACTACTTCCAAAGGAGCTATGTTTTAGTGTGAATTCCTAATTATTTAAATATGCATTCGGATAAGCCAGTCTCCCCAAAACCCAAATGTTGAATACTGTCTCTGATACGAGGATACTAACTCATAATGTGGGAGAGTTGGGAGGTGAAGTATAGAAGGTCACTGGATTAGACAAAGGAGAACAAAAGGAAGGGAGATTGGATGGGAATAGGAAAGACAATAGAATTAATTGGACATAACTTTTCTATGTTCATATATGAATACACGACCAGTGTAACTCCACATCATGTTCACTGTAAGAATGAGATCAAATTGTAAAGGGTTGCACCCCATGCATGTATAATATGTAGAAATACACCCTACTGCCATGAGTATTTAAAAACAACAAAATTTTTTTTAAAAAAGAAAATAAATAAATATGTGTTCTGCATGACTGAACCACATGGAATATCAAATTTGCCTTTATTCTACCAGATGATAACTTCTGATGATCCACTGCCTGCCTCTCTATGAGCTTGTATGGGCTCATGTCTATTTGTGCTCCCAGCTCTGGACTGAACTTTTTGATTTATTAGTTTCAGATTTGTGGCAGCTACATATGTTTCCATGTATAATTTTAGAGAAATAAATGCTGGCATGCTCAGAGGCAGGAAGCCACTGCATTGGTAGATAAGGGCCATCCTATGCTGGACTTGACAGTCTGCCACCAACTCTGACATCCCCTGACCCTTGGCAAGGAAAGAATGTAAATGAGTGAGAATAAAGAGCCCCAGGTAGCTTCTGTTTGTTTTTACAAGGGAGCCAGATCTAAGTGATTTGAGAGAATGCCAGACTTTAAAAACCAAAGAGAAAGATGGCAGGGAGGGTCCCAGGCACTGGGGGTGGTGCTGGGGAAGGACAGGCTGGCCTGGCGCAACACAGGGGTTTCACTCTTTACTGTGGGGAGAATTTTCAAGAATAACATAGTAATTTCTGTATTGAAGTCAAGCGGGATTTTAAGCCATTTATCAGGACTCATACAGTGCTTATTTATAGAAAGTCAGAATAAAAGTAAATGAACCATGAATGCTAACATGCATCTAGCAAATTTAATAAGATTTAAAAGTTAAATAAACCAATGGAGCCTGCAGATTTTCTCCAGGGGCCCTTATAAGTTTAACTTTGTTTCCTTTTTTCCTCTTTGTTTTATACAATGTGTTGTGTGGATTCTTTTAGCCTTAGCTTTTAGAATTCTAAAATGATTTAAAAGCTTGGCTCTTAACAGAATATTTGATTTTTAAACATTCAGTGAATGGTGGCTTTTTGTCTACCCTACTGAAGAAGGAAAGTTTCTAATTTTTTTTTTTTTCCTCCCCAGGTACTAGACTTTCAATAGGAAGAAAGTAAATCGTATTAGTTATTGTTGCAAAACAAATTGCTACAAATAAAACAAATGTTTATTTTCTCATTTTCTGTGTCCTGTGGCTTAGATGGGTCCTCTGCTTCAGGATCTCTTAGAGCTATGATCAGTTTTTACCAGGGCTGGGATCTTTACAGAAGGTTTAACTGGGGAAAGATCTGCTTACAAGCTCTCATGATGCATGATCACTTGTTACACGGGCAGTATCTTGAGGTTTTGGGATCGAAGTTCTCAGTTCCTACCTCAGATCCGTATTACATGGGCTTCACCAGTCTGGCAATTTGCTTGGTCAAAACCAGCAGGAGATATGGTCTGAAGAATTTTCTATTGGTTAGAAAGTCACAGAGTCACCTTTGTAAGTGGGCAGGAGGTTATAAGAAGTGTTAAGACCAGATTGGGAAGCACTTTAGAAATTTATGCCAAAGATATGTCTGACCCATGCTACCAAGCCTTTAGAATCTTAGATTCTCTGAGAGAAGAAACCTTGTTTTGTTTTGTTCTGAGTTAGAATAATTTCAGGTGGTGGCTAGCATTTTCTGCTAACCCAGATTCTGCAGTCCTGGGTCAGCATTGTGCAGGGGAAGACCACTCTGTAAATAAATGCATGCAGAGAACAACTTCTTCGAAGAATCTTATGCAAGAGAAAGAAAATACCCCAGAGCTCTTGCAAATCAATGGGCAAAAAACAACAAAAAACCCAAACCAAAAAATACCGTCATCTTTCTCTTCTCATTTTCAAAGCTGTATCAGAAGAAAAGAAATACATTCTGATTCTGGAGATTTTCAGGTTTTTTTTTTTTTCCTGTCATTAATTCCCTGCTGGGCACTTCAGTACAAGATATCCAAAAAGCCTTTTTTTTTTTTTTTTGAATAGCAGGCATTCTGAATACAAATACAGCCCTGACTGCATAACGACATTTCAGTCAATGACAGATGGCATACATGGCAGTGTGGTCCCATAAAGTGTTATTGCCTAGTGACACTGTAACTGTCTTAGTTTGTGTAAATGCATACAATGATGTTCTCACAACAACAAATCACCTAATGATGCATTTCTCAGAATGCATCCATGTCATTAAGTTGTGTTTGTATAAGAAAGACACTTTCTCTTTTTTCAGGGAACTTATGGTCTTGTGGAAAAGATACAAGATAGAATTACCAAGTGTAGCAAAATACCTGGGAAATAGTTTCACAGAAGATATTTGGGGTTGTGGTAGGATATGTTTGCAGCACTGTGGTAGAGCTCTTGCCTGCATGTAAAAGGCCCTGGGTTCAATCCCCAGCATTACCAAAACACACGCCTACACCCAGAGACATACACACCAGCACACACACACACATGAACACAGAGGCTATAATTCAGAGCCCAGATTTCAGGTTGGTGAGTATTAGATGACATTCAAGGAGGGTTTCCTGGAAGAGGGGAGGCTGGGCTCAATTAGTGGGAGTTAGCATTGGAAGAAATAGAGCAGACTTGGCAGGGAGTGGTGAGTCATCTGATGTGAAGGCTCAGAGGCGGGGAAAAGTTTGGGACCTGAGGAAACTGCAAGGTGTTGGTATGGATAGAGTTTAAGGGCCCTTTGGGGAAGTGGTAAAAGACGAGGCTAGCAAGATAGGGAGGAGAGAAATCATGATCAGGTGATTGTTATTTCAAGAAGTTTGAACTTTATCTTGAAAGAAATAGGGATAATCCATCCAGACTTGTGTTTTAGAAGTAAAGGATTGAAGCGTTGGGAGATAAGAAGGCCAGAAAGCATGAAGAGGAAGGGATGGGAAGTCTCAAACACGGCAAAGCCAGGTGGAGACTTGTTGAGATGCAGTGATTGCACTGCTGTGGAGGGGGACTCGGAGGGAGGAGTGGGGCTCCACCCAAATTTTTGACGTAGGTGGCTGGATGGGTAGTGGAGTGATTATCAACATGCAAACCACTGGTGAACTCATAGCTTTGAGTTCAGTTTTGGAATCATTCCTTGTCAGGGCCTTGGAGGACATCTCAGTAAAGGTGAGCAGTATTCCAGGGTACACAGGCTGGGAGCCTGGAAGAGAGGTCTGGCCTGGTGACTTACGGTGTTGTCCACCCTCAGGTGGTGGTTAAAGTTGTGCACATGGTGGAGGTCGCCAAGGGAAAGTACGCAGACCCTGAAGAGAGAAAGAGTCTCGGAGAGGTTCTCATCATCCTTGTAATTAGAGAAAGAGGGGATCATAGGAGATGAGGTGAAGGAATGATGGGGTCATCAAGGGTTCTGGGGTTGCAGGCCATGGAGGCCAAAACAACTTAGTGCAAGCTAAAAGATACTTTGAAAGATGTCCCAAACCAAGATACCCAGCATCTTGTAACTAGGAACCTGGAAGTCTCTAGAAGTCCTCAGACCTCCGCAGAGCTGCTTTGTCTATCTAAACTTCATCTTCCACTGCCACTGTGTGCAGTGACCAACCCTCAGGTCCTGAGCTTACACCTCCCCTATGGAAGAAGTCAGCAGTCTGGCTGGCTGCTCCTCAACCCAATTTAAGTTTTCTGGGAGAGTTAGTCTAGTTTTTTTTTTTTTTTTTTTTCATCTTGGGAAGGTGCCCCTGGGGCCATACTGTATCAAAATTGCTGAAAAGGAGCCACTCTGACGGGAGCCAGCACTTGGAGGAAGAGGGGTGTAGTGAGATCATGTCTACTGCGAGCTGCCAAAAAGACAGGAAGGCAGCTGGGGGTGGGGGATGCCTGAAAGCCAGACAGGGAGAGTTTCAAAGAGGAGGAAGTGGGCCACGATGTCAGATGCTACCGACCCCACAGAAGGGTCGACTTGTAAGAGGAGGAGGACTGTGGATCCATGACTTTGAATAGCTAAGTCTATGAGAACAAAGAGGGAAATTGTCTGTTGCTTCTACTTAGATGGGTAAGGCATAACTATGCACTGTGTGTGTGTGTGTGTGTGTAGGAAGAGGGGGGAAAGCCATTAAACTGGAATTGTAGAAAATGTAGCAAAAAGAGAGTGTAACTGATGGGTGAGATTCTTGAGGAAGTGGAGAGGTCTTCGGCAGATAGGAAGGTGGCCATTGCTGTCACTGAGACTGGAGGGAAACGGCATAGACGGTTCTAATTTGGGCATTGAGGGAAGAGGGTGGATTGCCGAGAAATGAAGTCCAGGTTCTCGTACCAGGAATTATCGCTATTTACAAAACCCCAGATTCTTCTCTTGCTCTTTAAATATATTGAATAAGTGCTTAGAGGAGCAACTTGAGTATCTTTTCCAACAAAAGTCGTGGAATTGGCAAGGAGACCGTCAGTTGGGTTTCGGTCATTGGGGTCTCCAGAGTCCTTGTCCAATGTAAATGTCTTTTCCATGTGGTCTCATGTGTCCTTCCTAAATTTGTACGTTGGAGCTTGATGTGATAGTATTCTGGACTGGGGCCTTTAGGAGGTGATGAGGTTGAGAGAATCAGTGACCTTACAAAGGCTTGCCCTTTTTGCCTTTGTCTCTTGCTCTTCCCTGCCTCCCGCCATGTGAGAAGGCAGTGGAGTGCCATCTTGGAAGCAGAGAGCAGCCCTCACTAGTGGTGCCTTGATCTTGAACTTTCTAGGCCCTGAGATGTGAGCAATAAAATCCTGTTGTTTGTAAATAACCAATGTGTGTGTGTAGGGAGAACTGTGGTATCGCGGGACAGCAGCACAAGACCCTTCCTAAGCAAGCCCTGAGCATCCTGTGAGGAGCAAACATGAACATGGGAGTGCACCTGATCAAAATGTGGGTGGGGGCAGGCCTGGTGGCCATTAGAAGACTTGGTTTGTCTTTCTCCTGTCTCCTCACCATGGTTTTTACGGAGGCTGACTCTTGGTAACATAAGAACAGTGCAGGGCTGGTGACCTGTCACTGGTAAAGAAGCATAGGTGAGGATGTCCAGCCTTTGGGTAGACTTACCCTCTCACCCATCAGAGAATCTACCTTTCATCTTCAGCCAGGCTAACTGAGATTTACCAGGATGGGGTTCAAGGGAAATTCAGGTATAGTAAGGAAGAGAAAATAGACTTAAATTGCATTAAATATTCTTTTTTTTTCTTTTTTTTTTTTAAGAGAGAGAGAGAGAGAGAGAGAGAGAATTTTTAATATTTATTTTTTAGTTCTCGGCGGACACAACATCTTTGTTGGTATGTGGTGCTGAGGATCGAACCCGGGCTGCACGCATGCCAGGCGAGCGCGCTACCGCTTGAGCCACATCCCCAGCCCTGCATTAAATATTCTTAAAAAAAAAATCTTTCCAGGAAATCTCCTGGTTTAGTTCATCAAAAAGAGGTTGGAATGATATTAAGTTTATTGAAATTAAATTTTTATGCTCTGCTTTCCCCCATCTTCCTCACACTTCAAACTAAACAATAAACAGTTATTTTTCATTTTTATGTTTAGGAAGCAAAAACTATGATGTGTGGGAATTTCTTCATGGTAACATTCACCAGTGTTTTTTGAGTGCCTTATATGTGTCAAGAATCATGCATTCCAAACCCATGCCTGGCACTTAGAAGGTGTCAGGAGGCACGGGTCAGCTGATCCAATTAGCCGATGTCTAACTGTGTTGCCACAGGGTGCCGAAGGCAAGACCTTCTTGTAGCAAAGGGCTCTGTGAGACTAGTTTTGTCTGCTCTGCCAGAATTTGCTGTAGTGTTCAAAATACTAGTGGATCCTAATTTTTGGTCTAGAATTTCTCTTCTCAATCCCAAAGAGGAATGTTAGATCATCTAGGGTGCTGAAACAAGTTCCTGCCCCTCCACAGAGGCTTCAAGAATTCCACATCCTGGGGAGAAGTGTCCTTGGACTTCATGAGACAGAATAAGCTCTCAGAGGGGCGGAGCATTCCAAGGACTTGGCTTTCTTGGGTTGTTTATTGAAGTAGGCTCTCGTTCTAGGTAGGGGGACAAATTCCGGGGCTGTGCCTTGAAAATGGATTTGATCGCCTCCCCCCAAGGTAAAGTATCCATGTTGAGGCTTTAGCAGGCTTGAGTTGCCCACTACAGCCTGTCTTCGTTAATTCCAAATACGTTAATGCTTCTTTCCTGATAAGACATTAAACCTGATAAAGGCCCTTTTCTCTGTTGAGTCTGTGATCGTATAGTTTGCTCATGCTGTCACATTTTTGTGACTTTGAAGTCTCTGTTTGAATCATTCTCCTTCACTAAATTTCCCTAGAAGATTAGTTATCCAGATTGATTCAAAACCCATGAGTTGAAGTAATAGTTCCTGTGTCGTCTTAAACACGGAGGAGACCATTCATGGGGACAGCTTAATCGGGAGTGCTTTGTGTACTTCATTCTCACTTGTTAATTAACACACTCTCTTGGGAATTGAGACACTAGAATTGGACTCCTGGCTGCAGGTGACTCTAGGATATCCTTAATTATTAGAAACTGGTCTAATAATTAACTTGTGGGAACATTTGAAGGATTTGGTTTAGTTAAGAATATTATCCGTCTCTATGAGCCAATGAGTGTGGTGTCAAGAACAGATAAGATTAATTCATTGTAATGAACCACAGAAGTGGTTTCCTCTGAAGAAGGTAGAGAAGGGGCAATGGAATGAACTTTCTGGAATGCTGGAGATGTAGATGGATCACTCTGGGTGAGTGTTACACTGGGGGCAGTGGGAGGTCTCTTCATCCATTTTGTGCTTCTATAACAGAATATTGTAGCCTGGTCAATATAGAAGGAACAAAAACTTATTGGTTCATAGTTCTGGAGCCTGGGAAATTCAAGGTCAAGGGATTGGCATCTGGTGAGAGCCTCTTCTTGTGTCCTCTCATGGTGGATGGGCAAAGAGAGTAGGAGGGAGAGACAAAGGGGGCTTGACTTTTCCTTTTATAAGGAACCCACTCAGGTGACAGTGAACCTTCTCCCACAATAACTATGTTAATCCATTGACGAGGGCTGCACTGTCATGGCCAAATCATCTCTTAAAGGTCTCAACTTTTAATGCTGTTATGATGGCAGTTAAATTTCAACATGAATTTGGGTGGGGTCAAATGTGCAAACTATAGCAAGGAACATACAAATGTAAAATGGAGTTTTACATTAAAGAAAAACAGCAACATCACAATCTAGGAGTTTATACCATCGCTTTCAAAGATTGTGGGCTTTGTTATGGATCCTCGGTGTAAAGCTTTGGAGAGTTTTAAGGTCACGGATGAAGTTGCACTATCAGATTTGTGCTTTGAGGAGGTCTCTTTGGTTGTTGGAGGAGAAAGGATGGGAATAGCTGTGAGGCTGATGTCCAATATAAAGAGACAGCAGGCTTATATTAGAGCAGGGAGGAAGGACACAGATGGAGGAATGGGCATGGGAGGAGGCCATGTTGAAGGTGACTACCAGGAGTCCCACAGCTGCAATAGTGTAGATGGAAGGCCATTGACTGGGGATCCAGAAATCAGCTGGAGACTTAAGTTTCAATGCCTGTGAGCCATCCTAGAGATGGCAGGTAGGTAATTAAATAGGTGAGTCTAGAGTGAGAAAATACGTCTGGGCTGAGCTTATAAAACTGGGAGTTTCCAGCTTGGTGTTTGAAAGCCACGAGAATGCATGAGATCACTTTGCAGGAGCTCATAGGGTCAGAAGGAAAGAGATCTGTACTGTAGATTTGAAGATTTGCCACATTTAGAGGTCAGACAGGGGAGGAGCTGGAACAAGAGTCTTAAAAAGAGTGCAAGAGAAGTAGAGTGACAGCAGAGACTTCTCGGTCCAGGCAAGAGTGTTGTGAGAAGCAGAAATGGTCAATTGTGGTGAGTGCCACCGAGCCAGGTAAGTTGAGGACTGAAATCCACTGTGGGATGTAATTGTGAAGGCCACTGGTCATGACAATGAAACTGGGTTTTGTGGAGGGGTAGTGGAAAAACCACATGGAATAAGGCAAAAACATACTTCTCCCTGACACCACCTCATGGGATTTTTATTGCTTTAGTATTGATTCTTTATGTTACATTTAATTGTGTCTCATTTAAATTAAAATTTAAGTCTATGGTGTAGTATAATAAAAGGAATTAATTGGGGTCCTTAATTCTTTAGCTGTTTTAGTGAGAGAAAGTGAATTTAGAAATGCTATGAGAAATTGGTTTTTGAGTCCATATTTACTCAGTAGAACACTTGAAAGGCTCCTTTCATGGGCCATTCATGCCCCTATGCAGAAATGGACTGCATGATACTTGGTCAATGTGGCTTTAAAGAGTGAAGTAATAACAGTGAACTTCTTGGAAAATTTCTAGAATTTCTCTAGCTGATATTGAGGCCAAGTGTCTCCCTAGACTTAATGACCAGCATCTTTTCTTGAACTTATTATAGAAATCCTGATCATGGAAAGAAACCAGGGTAAGAGTGCTCATATCACATTATTACAGAAGTCAAACACACTTTGTTGGTGACTTCCATATACAGATTGAGAAAAAAGAAAGAGAAATAAAAAATAAAATTGTCTCCAAATTTCCTCAGGTCTTCAGTCTAAAAGTTGTTTTGTAAATATAACACACCTTATAGCTTTAGCCGGTAAGTATTCAATGTCTGTGCTGAGTTACAGAGTAGATGTGTGACTTTCTTACATTCTGAGTTGCAGTGTCATCTAAACCTAGTTTCCAAGTGCTCCAGGATCCTGGGAATGATGCCATTGATTTGAGTGTTACCCAGATAGAGCCCAGCAAGTTGTGGGTACCCAGGTGACATTAAATGTAGAATAATGTTAGAAGGAAGGTCTCTCCCTGACAAACTCATTTTTTCCCCTGATTCTCAGCCTCTTAAGAGAAATGATCTGCATTAAATTTCATATTTAGGAGGCTCTGCAGAGAATTAGAAAGGCACATGTCCAGAGCAACTCTTTATGCTGGTGTCAAGGGGGAGCATTAGTGTCCTGCTTAATCAGAAAGCACACAGATTAGGCTTTTCCTATAGGAGGTTATTGTCATTAGGATGGGATTTTATTTTCAGCATAGTGATAATTACAAAATATTATATTGTAATAGACTAATAGGAAAAATAGTGTTTTAAAATTTTTATTATTATTATTGTTTTTTTTTTTAATGTAAGGAAATATGCTGGGATGACCAGGAGAGAAAGTAGTTTAGGAAAATATCTCATTCCCATGGTTTGCCATTTACATGGTCTTGGCAGTAAGTCAGGGTTTCAAGGGAGACGGGATGTCCAGTTTGGTCTAGGTGAACTCGAGTCTTCAAGGATCTAAGAGACTTGGGGGGAGTGTCTGTGACCTATCAGACCTCATATTTTACTCTGGGTTAGAATCACAGGGATTTTGCACATCTTCCTTAGATGCGGGGTGGGAGTCTTGACTGGATTTATGTTGGAAGTGGTCAAATCAGGAATTACCTTGGTTTCTTGAGGATTTTTCATCAGCCTGAAAAGAACCTTTCAAGTAAGTGCCGTTGTGTGTGCCCACATGGATGGCCCTGTGACTTTTGACATACAGATGGTATCAAACCACATTGATCCGGGTCTTGGGGAGGCTAAGTCCTAGAGCTGTTAGAGGTAGATGTGGGGAGAAACAGGAGCACGGGATTTCTTTTCCTCCAAAGATTAGTTGATGATAATAACGGTACCTACTGTTTATTGATCAATTGTGCACAAGATGTGGTTCTGCTCTCTGTGTTGGCGTGATAAAAATAAAGCTCAGAAAATTCGTGTGTTCTTTGACCCTGGGATTCCCAATGGCTTAAAACAAAATTTAGAAAGTATCTTTTTGAAAATAGAATGAGGAAAATGCTTGGAGTTCTTCTGCCATGTTGTATACTCTGGTTTCCAGGCTGTTGGCTCTGTGCTTTCTTGTGGGCCATGGCTATAACTGATCCCAAGACATTTGGAATTCCCTTCCAAGAGGTATGAAGGGACTGTGTTGCGATTGTTATGGCTGTCTGTCTGTTGTTATTGTTGTTATTATTATTGATATCACTGTAGAGAGACAAGGAACCCAGTTTGAGAAGAGAAGTGGAAGGGGGCCCTCCAACAAGAGAGTATGGCTGGATTGAAGGGAAGCTTAGGGCCTGAGATACAGGGAGAGTTACATAGGATGTGACTAATAAGAACAGTGTCATAAATACACAAAGCACTCAGAATTGGAAGTCTAGTTCCCCAAAAAAGCGCTACCATTGCAAAATTCCAAGAGCAGCATTTTTTTTCTTAGTACTTCAGCCAAGTGTTATTTTAGCCTGAGAGGAGGCAGCTGAACTAGAGATAGTGAACACACCTAAACAAACGTGGCCGGGTGGGAACTGCAAAAATACAAAAGGGCTGCATGCTGGCATGGAAACTGCTCAGAGCTGAAACAACAGAAGCTGAAGCTGAGCAGAGTCAGCCTGGGGTGTGTGGTTTGCCCCGGGGTCTGTTTTGGAGGCCTTGGGAAAACAGCAGACAATACATTCTCCACATTTGCAATCTAAAACCTGCACAAAAGAAACAACTCTAATGTGGCAATATTGAATCACACAGCACATTCTATCTCTATGCCCTGTATTTCTTCCAAATACTATTAAAATAAATAGACAGTGGTCCCTCACTCTACCCGGGCCCAGCCCTTTTTGCACCATGGCCTACTGAGTTCTTCTCAGCAGGTGAGGCTTTTCTGGTCTGGAAAAACCACACTGGTTGGGTGTTCTAGAGGAGGGATTCAAGATCAAAGGTGTGAGTCAGATAATCTTAAACCCTCACCTGTAAGATGCTACTAATAATAACTCCTTTGTACTGTTGTTATAAGAATTAAATGCAATTAATTGTATTAATGTAATGTAAAATGCATTATTATTATTAGATGTTATACCTGTATAAACAGTCTAATAATAATATTACTGGGTGCTCACGATGTCCTACTCACTGCTGGCTTTATAAGCAGCATCTCATTTAGGATAAGCAACTTAATCCAAGATCACCCAGCATATAATCAGTGGAACTGAGATTTGAGATCCTTAGAACTGACAGCAGGGTTCATGTGTAACCGTTGCTCCTGGCTCTTATTTTAGAATTTGTTATTTGGCAGTAGCAGTACTGACTAAATTCATTTAATTAAATACAGAGCAGTCTAAGCATGTGTGCGCTCTCTTGGTTTCATACAACTGTCCACAGTGCCATCCCCAAACACTGTGCCTTCCCGTCTCAGTTTTTCTCCCTGGTTCTAGGAGACAGCATTAAATCAGACTTTCCTGAACATGGTTATGCATATATGAGCATCTCACTACAGGATTCCACTGTCTTGACAGAGTTTTAGACCACTGCTGCTGAGAAAATTGATGACTGCTGGTTTAGAACTTCGTCTAACAAGAAAGATGAAGAGTCCATTCTACTTTGAATTAGGCAAGTGTTTTTTTCTGTGGTGAAGTAGATTCTCTGTTCCTTCTCTTCCCTTACCTTTTTTCCCCCCTACCCTTTTGTCCTTTTTTTTTTTTTTTTAAAGCAAATGTGCTGAATACTGTGCTTTCTCAGGCCCTTTGGCAGGTTTTGGTGCAAGGAGACTATTCAGGAACCTGCCTGCTATGCTTAATGACTTGAGAAAAATCACAATTGCTGAATGAATTGTGAAGTTGAAGTGGGCACCATGCACAAGAGATGCTTATCAGGCCTGAAGTGGCACTGTAGGACACAAGAGTACTTCTCCCAGAAGTGGGCTCTAATCTGGAAGGCACAGGCCCAGGAAAAATTAGAGTAGAAAAGCAGAGCAAAGAAGCTGTGCTAGGGCTCTCTGATCCCTCCCATCTGCATACTGTCATTGCTTTTTACTGGCTTTGCTTTGATTCTTGTTCTTGAGCCCCTTTGGCCTCATTTATTTATCATACACACACACCTTAAAGGTGTCCCATGTACCAGGCACGGGATGGAATCATGAGACAAACACAGTTCACATCCACATTTTTGTTGCTTCTTTTTCCTATGCATCCCCTATAGCTGGAAATGCCCAGTTTCCAGCCTTAGAAATGACTCTCCTAGCTCTCATTCATAGTAAGGATCAAGGAAGCATATACGATCAAATTTTTAACAGTAGAGCTTGTCCCACCATTTCACTTTGATTCTCTTGTTTTTAAGTGGTTAATTCAGCAGCGCTATTTTATCTTATTCTAATATTCCTTAATTTATTAATAAATGCATTTGGAATGCCTGTTATCAGCAAGGCATGATGTCATCCACATTCTTGATGAGTGATTATTTTCATTTGCACGGATCTTTTCAGTGAGAGTTTGCAGAAGTTGAAAGGGGAGTCTGTGCTCAGCAACTCGCCTGGTAGTGAATGAACCAACTGCCTTGTCTATGCTCCTCCTGTGACACAGGTCCTCTGCTCACCTACCCTATAGTAGTCACACAAGACCACCTTTGACTAGCCCTGCAGGGTCTGCATCCCTCAAGCCTTTTCTTCCTCAATTTCCAGGTACTTTCACCTACCTTTGCATTGTTTGTTTGTCTTGTCATGTCTTACTCCCCCATCCCAGGAATTGTCTGTCCATAATTCTGTTTTCTCTACAGTGTTTAGACAAGTGTCTTGATCAGAATATAGATACACAACAGGTACTGGTTGTGTGATTAACTGATATTTGACTGGGAGTGATTCTATTTGAGGATGCCAAGAATTAGCAAGCATTTAATGATCATCTGGGCTATTTAAAGATGCTCATTCTCTGAATGGACTAAAACTGTTCTCTAAGGGATTCTTAAGTGCTTTATAAACCAAAGTTTGTGTTGGCCCAAGCAGACAGGAGGGCATTTCGTCTGTCATATAAGGTCTCCTTCAACTCCAGAGCAGAAGAAATGTCATTCAGAATATGGCTAGTTTTTTATTCATAAGAGCAGATATAAATTGAGGGCATGGAGGACTCAGACCAGAGAGAAGGAAGGGGAAGGTGGATGAAGCTGAGATGTTCACAGCACACAAAGACTCTACATCAGCCCCTGCCTCCTTAGGACTTTCGTTTTCAAATGGATATTTGAAAAAAAAAATCCCTCTGGATTAGCTTGCTTTAAATTCAACCTAAATCAGCAGCAGGAGAATTTATTTTCATGATCATAATTGAACTTATTTGTTCTTTCCATCTGTGACTGTTTCATGAGAGGCCTTGGGCTGGAAGGAACCTTGCTCTGGGGTCAGCTCTGTTCCATGTCACCTGTGCTCTTTCAGATGTGCTGTAGCCTCTTGGGATTTGTTATTTCTTTTAGAAAAGCTGCCTTTTTACCTATCTCCGGGTAAGGCAATTGATAAACAAAGTCCTTAATAGCTAGTAGCTGTGATTCTGATTTATTTATTTGTTCCACAAATATTTATCCAGTATGACCTACTAAGTGCCAGGTGTTGTTCTAAGGACTAGTTATAGAACAGTGAACAAACGGACTCTGCCCTTGAGAGGCTCACAACGGCCTGGTGTGCGTGGGGTGCATAGGACCCCAGTAAGCAAAATAAATTGGTAAGTGATATTGGATTTGAGAGAGTGAGAAGTGCTGTGGAGAGCTCCATAGACCTAGAGCAGGCGAGCTCCATAGACCTAGAGTAGGCGAGGCGGAGACTCACACTTTGACATCAGGAGTTCAGGGCACACTGAGAGGGTGACTCTGAGTGAACACATGATGGAGGTGAGGGTGCAAACCCCCACAGATCTCTGGGGAGAGAGCATTCCTGGCAGAGGAAAGAGCAAGTAAGTGCAAATGCCCCCAGAAAGGAGCTTAGTGGCCCATTTCAGAAATAGCAAGCAGTGGAGTCATCCTGTGAGAGGGTAAGAGATGTGGTCAGAAAGGTAATGGGGCCTTGATGAGGTGGTGTCTTGCAGGCCTTTGTAGTACCTCTTGATTTTACTCTGAGAAAGAGAGACTCAGGAGGGTTCTAAGTGAAGGGAGGACATGACATGATATGTTTTTTAAGAAGAATTACTCTACTTGCAATGCTGAGAGGAGATTGTAGAGAGGCAAAGGATGGGCATGGGAGCCCAGGTGGGAGACTGTTGCAATGTTCCACATAAGAATTGCTGCTGGCAGAAAAGTGGTGAAAAGTGCTCAGATTCTGGATGTAGTTTTAAAATTTGCAGATGGGGAAGGTGTGTGTATGAGACAGAGTGGAATAAAGAATACTCCCAATGTTTTGGTCTGAACAACTGGAGGGATGGAGTTGCTGTTAACTCAGGAAGGATACCCTGCGAATATGACAGACACTTAGAGATGGATCAGTCCTTTCATGTTGGGCATTTTACATTTCCATGTGCATCAGATCTCCAGGAAGAAATGTTGAGTAGCAGTTGGATACAGAAATATGCAACTTAATGAAGAGATCTGGGAGGAAAATATACAATGTACTTGAGAGTCATGAGCATATAGATAGTATTTAAAGACAATAGCATATAGATAGTATTTAAAGACATGAGCATATAGATAGTATTTAAAGACAATAACAATAGATATCAGCAAGGTATGAGTGAGAAAGAAGGTATAATAGTCAGTTTTCCATGCTAAAACAAAATACATGAGGCTGGTAATTTATACAAAAAAAAAAGAGGTTTATTTAGCTCACAGTTTTGGAGGCTGAAAGTCCAAATAGCATGAAGCTAGTTTTGTTGCACACCTCCTTGACTGTATCACATCATGGGGGATGGAATTATGGCAGAAGCACATTAAGAAAGAGATATCACATGGCCAGGCAGGAAGCCCAAGATTGTGGAAGCCCAGTCTTGCTCTTTGGTAACAACTCACTCTGGCGAAAACTATCTCAGGGTCCCACAAGAACTATCTTAGTCTCTTCTGAGGGCAGTGTCTCCAGGGCCTCCACTAGGCTCCACTTTATAAAAATACCTCCACTTCTCACATCTCCCAACGCACTCAAACCACATTCAAACCATAGCAGAAGGTATAGAAGAAGTTCAATAACTCATCTTTTTGGGTCCTCAATATTATAGTCTGGGATAGAAGGAGGAAATAACAAAAGAAAAAAAAACAGCAAATCTTAAAAAAGGACAGTCAGTATAAAGAGGTATCCCAGAAGCCAAGTAAGAAAAACATAGGAAGGAGATGTGATTGGTTGTATCAGATGCTGTGAATGGATCAAGTGAGATAACAAGGGAGAACTGGCCTTGACTCAGCATCCTGGAGAACGTTAGTGGTCTAGATGAGCACTGTTTGGGTGCAGTGGTAGGACAAGTGTTTTTTTGAAGGGAGTTTAAATTGTAATGAAAGGAAAGGAACTGAAGATATGAAAATAATTTTGAAAAGGTTTTCTGCAAAAGGAAGAAAAAACAGAATGGTACATGTAGGGGAATTTTAGCAAGAAGCCTGATTTATTGTTGTTGCTTTTTTGTTTGTTTGTTTGTAGGATTAGGGATTGAACTCAGGGCCTCCTGCATGCCAGACAAATGCTCTACCTCTGAACCACATCCCCAGTCCTAGTTTTTGCTTTTTATATGGACAAAACAACAGTATTTTGGTCTGCTGCTAGAGTGATCTAGTAAAGAGTAAAGAATTAATGATGTTAAGAGGAGAATTGCTAGAGTGCTCTGTTACACAGGTGAGGAGGAATGGGACCTGATTTTAGGAAATGGAGTTTCATCCTCCGTACCAGAAAGGAGGTTGCGTGTGTGGGCTAGGTTCTGGCAGCTAAGCAGAGATGTGGTGGTGAGAGGGAATGGAATTCTTTTCTATTTCTTCATATTTCTCAGTGAAATTAGAGCTGACTTGAGAGAGTGGTGTTTGAGTAGAGTAGTAGTTTGGGGGAAAAAGAAAAGAAAGATGTAGCATCCCTATTCAGAGATAGGAGTGTGAATGGACTACTTTCTGACTCTGCAGACATTCCTATTCCTAAGGGTGGGGCTTGTATTAACATTTGTCAATGCTTTTCCCTTTACCAAGTGCCTTCTCCTGTGTTGATAGCCCCAAGAGCCCTATGAGGTCACAGAGAGAGTAGGACATTCTAAAAGCACATTGCTTGAAATCCCAGTGTTGGTCTCAAAACCTGTTCTTCAGAGTTGCAGTATAAAAGTCTTTCCTTCTATTAATAATCTTTTTCTAAATGACTCCTAATTACTGATGATTTTCAGGTATGACAGTACTCACAGATTTCTATTTCCCTTCTGTGTTTTATTGCTCTGAATAGTCCTAGAGAGAAAAGATCAGATTAAGTATTCTTTTTCCATAACTATTAAGTGTTCAGTTTCATCATTTTTAGTTATAGGGCAGTATATAGCAAATTTAATGGTGAGAAAATCCTTGCAGAGCTTAAAAATGAAACCTGCTTAATAGGAAAAACATAGCCTTATTAATGGAACTTCTGGTTGCTTTCCAGACCATAAATACATTTTTAGAAACACTTTAGTTAACATGAGAAGTTATAATTTTCTTAAGTGCAAAGTATTATTATAAATAGGAATGAGGTATATGGAATTTTTCTTCTTACTTTGCAGTACATCTCATACTATGCTAATTGTGCATATGCATAAAATATGGGGTTAAAATATCTCTCATTTTCCCTTAGGTATGATTAGAATTTCTGAGGTAGGATTGATTATTTCCCTATTGTATTAGAAGTGGTTTAATCAGCTGCTACATCTCCTCCTCAAAATGCTAATTCTTAAAATGAACTCTTTGACAAATTCTACCCTCAGAATATTTGCTCATTTTTATTCACCCTCTTTGAGACCTGATTTTGTGTCTTAAATCATGCTGTGAAGCTCGCATTGACAGCAGTCAGCATCCAGTTTGGTATTACTGTCTATACAGTAAATCACTGGAGTTTCTAAATCTTTCAACAGCTTGATTCAAATCTTGTGTAAGATTTAGTTAGATTTAGTGCTACAACAACCGAGCACAGATTTCACTCATGCATGAAAACTATAGGCATTGCAATAACTTTAGAATGTCTATAAAAGGAGTGAATATTCAAATTGATAGCTAGCCTATTCTGATTATGTTAGCTCATTAATTTAACAGAAATTTATGAAGATATTGTGGACAGCCCTCCTCTAGAATTCTTTAAGATAGACTAGGTTTTCTTATAGTGTTATTACATAGGATGTAAGGGAAGAGGTTTTAACTAGGATCTTTGATGATCCTTTTAATAGTCTACAAGAAGAATGGTAAGAATAACAACTTTGAATGTTACTATCTGGCTTTTAAGAAAATATTCCAATAAGGTATTTTTATGGTAAAATATATATAACATAAAACTTACCATTTTAACCATTTTAAAGTATGCATTTCAGCGGCACTAATTAAGTTCATGATGTTGTCAGCTATCACCTCTATTTTCAAAACCAGTCATTATCCCAAGACCAATAAGTGCTTTTTAAATGATATGAAAATATTAAAAGTTTACTGTACCAGTTGACTAACTTGACTAATGCATTGGGTTTTAATAGGTCAGTAAATGGGTTTCAGGTCACAAGCAATCCAAAATGAGGGTTCAATTTGCAATATTCTCATTTCTTACTAGGCTGACCTCAACCACATCTTTTGACTCATTGATTATTATTAAAATCTGTTTTCTCAGGTAAGGTGATTGCTTTCACGAGCCTTCTTGTAATCCATTTATCAAAGTACCACAAAATTAAACTGGACATTTGTTAGTTTCAGATCAAAGAGAGTTGATGATCATGTGTGTTGCCACATGTACGGTCCAAAGATTAAAGTCGGCTCAGTTGAAAGAGACTCCAAATAACAGTGACTAAAGGAAATAGCACATGAACTAAAATGAGAGGAACTTTCTCTTACCAAGTCATTATGGGTCAAAGCCTTCCATGAACTATGTAAGAACCATAGAGAGGAACCAGTTTGGTAAAGTCCAATGAACTGAGTATACTTCCAGTAAATGAATAGCTTTTCAGTTTAAAGAATTGGCACATTTGCTTTTAGATAACTGTGGTGATGATTCCTAGTAACTGATGATATATCAGTAAATAATACAATGGAGTTTCCCCAGATGTGAGGTGCAAATGATGACCTACACCTCTTTTTCTTCTGTAAAATTCATATTCATCCCTAAAGATCTAGATTAGATGTAGTTTCTTTTATGAATCCTTCCCCAACTCCCATAGATGGTCATTGAATGTTCCTTTATGGTCAAATAATACTTTACAAAAATTCCAGATTATAGTAATTGTCACATTAAATTCTACTTTTTTCCTACACTTTTAAGCCTTTCAAAGGGTAAGGGCTATGTCTTATTGCTGTTTATATTTCCAGTGTAGTTCCTAACACATGAAAGCCCATTTAATATTTGTTGAATGAATGAATGGACAAATGAATGAATTCATACATCTAAGCACTCACACTGGAGTTTTCATTTTTCAACAGTGTCTCAATTATAAGATGTTCATATCTTATTTACTAAGGCAATCAGCAAAGGCCCATGGAGTCTGAGTTTATGTGTTGAGGTTTATGTGTTGTAACATTATCTGAAGGCAAAGTATTCTGATCATGAACTCCTAGGCATTTGCCAGTGACCTAATGAAACTCAAGGTGGCACTCCCAATAGAAATTCCTGGATGTCTGTGTTTGTTTGTCTTAGGAATTGAGGACACACTACTAGGGGACATGTCTCCTCCAAATCCTCTGTATTAGAATGTGGAATGTCCTCCACCTGCTTTGTTCCTTTGCAGAGATCCCCTGTTGTCTAGACATGGGCATTGTCTAGGGAAACATCCTACTTGGGTTGGTTTTTGTCCACTGGTGCTGGTCTTGGCACTGTAGCTGGCACCACAGAGGAGATGGCACAGAGATCAGCTTGTCTCAAGGTGTCACCATGGATCTCTGGACTAGCCAATATGGGATCTCCATCGCTCCTCACCAGGCTGTGTTCATGTGAAACCATAATATCCTTCTACTTTCAGGAGGTTTCATGAGACCCATTCTTTCATTTTCTCTCTTTTGATTTCACCTTCACCCTGAAGGAAAATCCATGAAGTTCTAGGTGGTGGAGTTCAAATGATTAAGGATGGAGCATTCAGAAGTGCCTGATTTGATTACTGTGCACAAACCCAGCCTATCTCACAGACCCTCTTCTCCTAGTCCCTCCATGTAGCATGCAGAATACAGAAAAGCATTCAAAAGGCATATTATTTCCACTAGGCCCTAAGAGGACAAACACAGCATGGACATACTAAATTTATCTGAATTTAACACTATTAGCCAGAAACAAGTCATGGTATGCTGAAGAAATCAGCAATTTGGAAAACTAGCAACCAACTCCTAATATTAATCTTGTCTGCATAAGGCTACCTTGGTGACTTTTTTGTTAAGAATTCAGGGATTTAACTGGTCTCCTAAGGCAGGCAGTTGGGAAGATTTATTTTCTTGAACTGAAATGACCAGTGAATTCACTGAAAGCAATTAGACTGGTTTTGTACAGATCCTGAAATTTTCCTTTCCCATGATTAGCAGAGAAATCAAGACTTGCTTGTTTGTGCCCTTTTGAGAACAGAACCTCTGTTCTGTTGACTTTTCTCTGGCTCTGGGGAAAACACACACACACACACACACACACACACACACACACACACACACTTGTCTGCTTGTTTTGAAGAATGGGGTGGGGCTGGGCATCCTTTCCAGGAGTTGACAGTTAAGAAGTGCTTGGATCTAGAAGGTGGCCACTATTCTTCATAGGTGCATCTTGGCAAAAGATCAGCAGTTCTGCCCCCCCAACAAACCTATAAATACCAATATAATTGCCTATATTTTCCAAAATGAATATGTGTTTAAATTTAAGTCATATACTTTAACTTTTTGAACCATCTGTTAAAAAAATGACTAGTAGGAGGACAAGTTACCCCTTCTTTTAGAAGGAAGACTGACCTGAACTTAGTTATATGGAAAGGAGAATCTGGAGAAGTAATGGTAGGATATAAGTTTTTGCCTTCTATAGCACTTTGACTGAGAGTATTTCTGTTTCCGCTACACACAGCTGCCTGAGCATTTTCCTGTCTTTGTGAGATGATTTTCAAACTTCTCATCCACTGCATGCTTTAAATTTTAATACTGTTATCGACACAGAAGGTCCTGGTTTTTTGCTTCTTACTGATCTTGTCCTCTTGCCTTCTGCTGCTGGAAACTTACTGAAAGAAGCCTGATTGCAATGCACAGCTTTCAGCAGTGGGGGAAAATGGGTCCTGGATTATCAGACTCAGAAATGTGGACCTGTTACCTGCTTCCGAGATGGAGATGTGAGAGCTGCTTATAGACACATCCCAGCTGCTGGAAGCAGCAGTGAGCAAGGGTGATATTGGCAGTGAAGAACTACGCCCTCTTCTTTAGCAAAGAGCGACGACTTAGAAACTAGACACATTAGAACAAACATGAAGGTTAATGGGATTTTTGAAAAGGGAGAGAACTGATATAAGGTATATTGTAGTCAACACTGAATAGGAGGCTCTGGAAGACCCCAATGAATGCCCCCTTTCTAGATGTCAGCCTGTAGCCAAGCAGCAAATGGCTGCATGCAATCCTCATACATACTATTTATTGAGTATAAACAATAAAATAAATTGAGAACATGGGGAGATGGGTTTCATCAAGACTTGGAGTGTCCTCCAATCACCTTTGCAGGGAGTGCATAAGTCATGGCTCACCCTCCAGCCTTTCTGCTTCCTAGTAATGAAAACATAATGTTCTACCCTCATCCCATCCTCACGGCAGGACTGCATTTCACCTGGAAAGGCCAGGGGCTGTGGTTCTGTGGATGAGACCAGGAGCAGGCTCTCCACCAACATGGTGGTATGCTTTTCCAAAACCCCTTCCTTAGATTGAGGTTCTCAATTTTGTATTAATTCTTGGTTCCCACATAAACATCTGAATAAAATATTTCAAGTAAATAGCATAAGGGTGGAGGGGATATTGGGATTGAGTATGGACAGTCGGATGGTGAAGACAATGTTTTAATAATTCCAGTTTTTTGAATTCAGTCCTCTTGATGCTTCTGTGTCAGGCCAGATCATTTTGAATAACAGAGGTCCTTGGCTGGTTTCCAGGTAGAAGGAAGCAAGCTGGCATTTAATTCCATTCCCTTTCTCACCCTGCCCTTTATTAAAGTAGCACTGACTAGTATGAGGTAGTTTCACTGATTCATTCTTTTATTTATGTAGTAAATATGCACATAAGGTTTACTGCATTGGCACTGGCTTAGGTGCTGGAGATGCGAAAGCAAATAGGACAGGTTGCCAGTTGCCTGACTGGTCAGGAGGCGAGCAGTGGGTGAACAATTTTGAGGGAGTGAAGGTGCTCTGAGAGAGGTGTTAATGAAGCCAAGAAGTGAGCAGACTCAGTGGGAAAGAACTGGGGAAGAGTTCTAAATGGGGGATCATTTGCACTGAGACTGAAGAATGAATGTCCACTAGGCAGACAATGCACTTGAGTCACTCCTAGCAAGGGGAACAACAGGTCATACAATAGTGAGTATGTGATAAATTGTACAGGGAGCTAGAACTGTGAATGGTGAAATAAACTGAGAAAAATGGCAAGATGTGCTTTATCAAGACTTGGAGCATCTTCCTGATGGCCTTTGCAAGTAATGCCCCAGACCAAGGTTCAGTAGGCAGTCATTTAGACCCATGGAAGGTTTATGAATTACCTTGATGGTACACTAAGCAGTTTGGATTCCTTCTAAATAGTTGATAGGGAGCCTTGAAGGACTTGAACTTGAGAATCACATATGCCCATATTTTCATTTTGGAAAGTATATTGTGATTCTGTTGTAAATGACTGACTCTATTTTAGATCATCTAATGTCAAAAGAGGATGTTTTTCCCCCTCACATAAATGGAAACATTTAGAGGTGTTCTGGCTCAGGTAGAGTAGAATCTAGGGTTAAAATGGTGTCATCAGAACTTGATTTCCATGTGTCTGTCTAGGCCTTTCTTTCCACAAGTCTCTTAAGTCTTTCTTCCCCTCTGATTCTCCCTCAGCACCTGTTTTCTGTGAATTGGCCTAATTCTTAGGTGTGCAGTGATAAAGATGGCCACTGACTTCCTCAGTTATTTCCTATACGGTAACAACAGAAGGAAAGAGGATCTTTCTCACTATCTCCAGGACAGAAGTGCTGGGGGGATTCTCTGGTTGGCTTTGGTTGACCACATGCTCATTCCTGAACCAATCTTTGTATCTAAGGAGCTGGAGGTTCCATCGAGGTCTGGGCCAGACGCCACCCACTCGGCACAGTGTTCTAACAGCTGCAAAGAAAGGCACTGGGAAAACTCAAAAATTGTGGTTACTATATTCCACTGCAGAGGGTGGGATTGAGGGGGGAGGGAGGAGTAAAGTGAAATATTCTCTTTCTTCTAAAATTTCTAAATAATGGCTTTCCTTTCATTTATATAGTTAAATATGTTTATCTACCTTTCCTTTGCTTTTTTTTTTTCCCATCGAAAGCTGATCTTCAAGGACAGAGAGCGTTAAGTGAATTTCTACAGAAATAGAAGATAATGTAGATTGATACTTGCAGGGTACCACAGATACACAAGGGCACAGCATTCTGAACCATTCACTTGAATTAAAAAACATACTGCTTTTGTATGAAGACAGATGGATATGTTATGGAATAGAATTCAATTAACACATTTTAAAAGCAAACACACAAACAGAAGGCGTCAAGGAAACTTCCGCATCAAGGAAACTTCTGCTTTTACTTTGGGCTGAGTCTCTAGCCCTCTTGGGTAGGCATTTACCCTCCTCTGCATTTGTGGATAGTTAGGAGAAGAGGAGGAAGACGACCTGGGAGCACTGGAATCCATCATTAAGCAAAGCCTCACAATGATGTCTTTATGCAAAAATATGTGCCAGGAGGAGATTATCTAGGAATTAGTTAATGCTGTGAAACTTTCACACCTCAACAGTGAGGCTGAGGGGGGGGGGTAGGTGGAGAGTGCTGGGAGCCTGGAGGGGGGTCATATAATTCTGTTTAAGTGCTTGGATTCTTTTTACAAGATGATCAGCTTTCTGTTGGTATTTTATGAGCTGATCAAGTAAGCCTGATTTTAGTTACATTCAAGTTAATGGTATGATTTACATTACAAGAAAGATTAGAAATTCTCAACATTCTGGTCAAATTCACCCTTTTTTAATGCTGGGCACATTATCTCATTCCTTCCCTGGGAGGATAAGGAAAGTTCTTGCCCAACCATATGAGTATGAGTTAGTTAGTACTGTACTGCACACTTTGTTGAATTTTACAGTGGGCATTTTCAGATAAAGTTATAATGCAGGATTTACAGATCAATTATGTCATGGTTTTAGGGGAAGGGAGGGTGACTAGGAGGTTAAAAAAAAAAAGAGAAGAAAAACCTAAACATTTTAAAGACTTATGAAATTGAAGTCCCTTTGTGACTTTTGAGGAAGCACTTTTCTTAATTTCCACTTGGATAACAATCTCCCTAACCTTTTCTTGGGAAGCTCATTCATGGCAGAAATACCTTCCTGAAATTTCCTGAGAAGGTCAGGCCAGTCATACAGGGTGAGGAGGTTTGGAGGGTACCCTGTTTCATCCAGTTGATGTGATAATGCTTCTCCAAGTTTACTGAAATCAAAACACCTGAAGAAACTAAATTTGTTGTGACATAAAAATGCAATAGTCATAGCTAGGCCTGGAACTGGCTTTAGGGAGAATGGCCTACTTAAGCATTTAGAGGATGAGAACCAAATTAGAAAAATATGAAGATGATCAACAGAAGCCAAAATGACCCCATTCCTTAATGAAGGGCCTGAGGGAATAACTGTGATTGTCTGCTTCTCGGCTTACAGACTGAAACCACAGACATTTTCATGATAATGGCTATATTTGAATAGAAGCAAAGGTCACCTGGATTAAGAGTTTTGACCTGTCACTGCAATGGCACTTAGGTTTGGTCTCTTTATCTTATTTTTGTTCTGCAAGGTCTTTTGTGCAGCTTGGCCAGCCCTGAGTGGAGGTGGATGGCTTCATGTTTCTAATGGGTACTGCCCAGACAAGGAGCCCAAGACCTCTCTGTCTTGGAGCTGCAGTACAGGGGATTCCTTCCGATGTGACTATAATGACTTTGCATTCAATTACCTGCCAGTAGACATTCTTTCCAGGTATTTCACTCACAATTTGGATCCTGAGTGATTTCAAAGTGTTGTTTATTGACCTTGAAAGAATCCTTAGCCAGTGTTGAAACTCTTTGGCTTTCTGGTGGTTGATCCTTCAGCCCTGCCTTTCAGTTTGGCTCTCTTGCCTCTTATCCTCCATATTTTACCTCTTCTCTGCTTTGAATGAACTCTCGTCCATTTGTTGGAAAAGGAGTAGTGGGTGCTCTTGTTCCCCAGGAGAGACCTGCACACATGCCCGCAGCTGAGACACTGAGGGCTTGTGGGTTCTCCTGCTTTGGGGAGTTTAGGAGCCCTGGCTTGCATTGTTTCCCTACCTCCCACTTTTCCAGGGCTCCCTGTGGTTTCATTTCACTGCAGGTTTGCATGTGGGTGATTCTAACTTTGCTTAGGGGTGCTACTTAAAGATAGTTGACTTTCTGACTTTCTGAAAAATACCATGGGACCATGCCACTTGGTATTGCTGCAGCAGGGCCCACTCCTTCAGTCACGCAGGCTGTGTCCCTATTGCTTGTCCCAAGATATCCCAGCTTACATTTTATCTTTTTGTAATTGTTATGTATGCTTTGTTTTTTAATTGGTTCTTATAGATATATATGACAGTAGAGGATATTTTGACATATTATACATACATGGAGCATAACTTCTAATTGGGATCCCATTTTTCCTCGATTACCTTTGAAACCTGAGGATATGAAGTTTTAGGCTAGCAAAATCTATTTTCTTAATATTACAATCTATTAAGTCACAGAATAGTGTAGACAGTTAATTGAATGGAAATGTTGCTAGATATAATTTATGGATGATGAACAGGTTAAAACATGCTCAGTGGGTATGACTGGGCTCATGTGTAGATTTTTCTTTGAAGAACGTAAATAATGAAAAAACCTTATTGAGCTCCTACTCTACAATGGATAATGTTCTAAGTGCTTTTTATGTATCTCCTCTAACATTCCTGACAAACCTGGATGGTGAGAATTAGTATCCCATTTACAGAGGAAGGAACAGAAACACTTGCCGGAGGCAGAATCACTGTCATTAGAGAGGTACATCTGACTTCAAAGCCAAAGCTATGCTACGCAGCTGTGGATTCTCAGAGAAGAATCTTGGAGGTTATAATTATTAACCTACCATCATCAGGAGAAAACACAGCATTCTCTTGAATGCAGATCATCTTTGTTCATGGAATGATGGAGTCTTGCGCTTTGCCATGTGCCGAGATGAAGCCTGGAGTTGCAAAGGTAGGACTTGGTGCTTACCCAGAGCATCTCACAGTTGAACAAGGGAACCACTGGTTGAGTAGCACTGTCTGTCCTGGTGTAGAAAGTTCATAAAACCACACTTGAGCTTTGTTTCATTCCAATCCTTCACCATTTTTTCCCTGCTAATGGAGAAAATTTCTTGTCCTGAAGTAATTCACTTTAGAGGATGGCATAGACCATTATAGATTTTTAAAAAATGTTTGCAGGGCTTAAAAAAAAATAAAAGAACTTATTTGGTTCTGGGAGCTGTGTGCTTTTTGTATCCAAGTCAGATTCCACAAAAGGAGATAAAATAGCATAATTATATTTCACACTTACATGGCTCCTTACAACCTATAAAATGCTTTCCATGTACATTATTTGGAAAATAGTCGATCCCTATATTCTAGCAGTGACTCTGAAGCCACTCAAGAATGTGTGGCTGGCCGAGTGAAGCTTTCTGAAAGCAGAGAGGTGTGTTGAATAGAAGAAAATGTGTTTATATGTATCCCAAGTAGAGAACAAGCAAGGTGCCCTCAGCTGACCATGTTTGGCTGACCATGACCAAGAAATGAAGTAACCGGAAGCTGGGGAAGGCAGATGTCTTGATCAGCTCAGGCTGCCATGACAGAATGCAGCAGAGTGGTCGGCTTGAATAACAGACATTTTCTCATAGTTCTAGAGGCAGTAGCAAGGTGCCAGTCAATTTGGATCCTGCTCTGTTTGCAGATGTCTGTCCTCTTGCCGTATCCTCATGTGGTCGGGGAAGGTGGTGGGGAGGAAGATCATTCTCTGATGTCTCTTCTACAAAGACACTATAATCCTATTCTGAGGGTCCTACCTTCCTGAGGGCATCTAAACCTAATGCCTCCTCTTGTCATGCTGGGGGTTAGGGCTTCAACATTGTGAAGAAATAATGGAGTCTACAGTAGCAGGTATGATGATGAGGATATTGATGTTAGAAGGAGATCTCATGCTAGAGCGGTTGAGTATGGACATATGAACGTGGTGATGAAAGGCACAGTTACTGTGGTTGTAGAAAACCCTCTCTGGGTGGTCATGTGAACTGTGAGTAGAAGAGGATGGTGGAGTTTGTGAGTGCTTGGCATACCTTCGATTTTCTCTCAGCTCTATGGCAATTCATGTATGTTCCCCGAGGCAAAGAAGTGGCAATCACCTTATATTGGTTGTTATTGCCATTCCCATAAGCAGGATGCTCCAGTATGGAGGTGTCATGTTATTTTATGTCATTTATTTATTTTTGAGGCTATTGGAAGGTACCAGTTATCTATTCTTTTGAAATTCCTTTGTTCAAATTTTGATTCCCCTGGGAAAGTTCCTTGTTGGTTGAGAGGACATTGCTTTCTGTGTGACCCCACTGGAAAATAATAGTGCTCACGCCTTGGCTCAGGTGCATGTTGAAAAGTGCACCTGGGGGTCTTGTGTTGTTTCAAAATGCCCACCTGAATGTGGAGAGTCCCACTGAAGCCCTTCTTTACTTCTGAAGACAAAATGATTCAGTGGCAACTATAAAAGCCTGTTTTCGTGGTAATTATAATCAGACATCTGAATACATTTATGCATCTATAGCTTTTCAGTTTCCCACATAAATAGATGCCATCAGAAGTAATTTGAGGGCTGATTTGGCTTGTAGAGCTTCCATTTAAAACCCATTCTTGTGTTTCCAGCATTTTCAGCAGCAAGGCTCAGGAAGTCAGTCTGGTCGAAAATGACGATGGGTGAGCGTGTTCATTCAGAGCTCTTCACTGTGTGAGGATTACTGCGTTATTTTCATCTCACAACTACAGAAGCATACATTTTGAAAATAAATAGCCTCAGTGTTGCTCTTTATAGGTATTAGAAGGGGCTAAATAGCCAATTTATCAAGTCTTAAGGCTCACTGAGTTCGTGGACAGAAGGAATGGAGGGAGAGTGGATGGGCAGAGAAGCCATGTGGTCCTGCCCGCTGTAGACGGTGGCAGGCTGCAGGCCTGGCTGAGCTCAAGAGCTGCCTTTTTGGACATGACATTACTTGAACTTCAAAGGGTATTATGCACAACTCTGAGGAAGATTAAGAGATCTGGGTTGCTCTGTACTGTGAGAGAAGATGAGATTAGCCTTCCCCAGCTAAGCAAGCATGGATACATTTTAAAAAAGCATTTTAACCAGTTCTGCTGGAATCTATTACAGTTGTAGGCTCCTGAGGTTTAACATACTGACAAGTAAGGGTATGGGTGTAACATGTTCTCTCCTTTCTGGTGGACTTTGAAAACCCTGGTGCCAAGTTAGACTGGCAGGGCTGCTCCAGACCTGATGGAGGGAGGGAGACGCCACACAAAGCTGGCCTGCAAATTGGATGGCTTGACAGTGTAAAATAGAAATGCTTCCACTGTCAGGTTTCTAGCACTGAACACCTTCTGTTTGCAAAGTGGGAAGCAAATGTTTTCTCTCCAGCTTCTAACTCACAGCGATGTCATCTTCTCTCACTGTCCAATTTGTGGAGGAAATCAGCCAACATTCTTGTTTTCTATGGATGGAGGTGACTTCAGAGCCTTTGGTCTCTTTTTAAAATTATTTATTTATTTATTTATTTATTTATTTATTTATTTATTTATTTTTAAAATACACGACAATAGTGGAATGCATTACGCTCCTTATTACACATATACAGCACAATTTTTCATAACTCTGCATATAAAGTATGTTCACACCAAATTATGCCATTATACATGTACTCTTTTTTTTGCATTATAATTCTTAATACACATATATACCACAATTTTTCATATCTCTGTTTGCATATAAGGTATGCTGACACCCAATTCAAATCTTCATACATGTATCTTGTATTATCATGACCATCACATTCCACCGACCTTGCCAATCCCCTTCTCCCTCCCTTTCCCTCCCACCCCTCCTCCCCATCTAGAAATTCTATTCCTCCCATGCTCTCCCTCCATACCCCATTTTGAGTCACCCCCCTTCTATCAGAGAAAATACTTGGCATTTGTTTTTTTGGGATTGGCTAACTTCACTTAGCATTGTCTTCTCTAATGCCATCCATTTACCTGCAAATGCCATGATTTTGTTCTTTTTTAGTGCATAAATGCCACTTTTTTTTTTTTTTATCCATTCATCCACTGAAGGACATCTAGGTTGAGAGCCTTTGGTTTCTTATGCTCTACTGTTGGCTCTGGGTTTCAGTTTTAGTAAATTGACACGAGTTGTCAACAGATGACCACCAAAATTCTGTAAAGATTAGTAATATAACAGTCATTTTTCTGTGTCAGGCACCTGTGTTATGGGCTTTCATTTCTCTGCTTTAATTAAACCTCACACAAAACAATATGAAGGACCCTTCCCTTAACTTGACATCTATTCTAAATATATTTTAAAATTCATTTTTATATTTCATAATTCTGAATACTCTCTTGATAATAAAATTTGTCTTTTTGATTATGTAAAATAAAATCATCTGATTTCCATTTGTCTGTGATGATTGTGAATAACATTTGGATGCACATCCTTTTCTATATTTTTCTCTGGTGTATGTTATATAAAGAATTGTTTTACTACTTAGGTCATGTTGTACATTTTTATATTTGTCATAGATATCTTTTAAAAATCACATTGTTACTGGGCACAGTGGTGCATGCCTGTGATCTTAGCAGCTAGGAGGCTGAGGCAGGAGGATCCCAAGTTTAAGGACAGCTTTGGAAACTTAGTGAGGCCCTAAGCAATTTAGTGAGATCCTGTCTCAAAGTACAAAAGGGCTTGGATGTAGCTCAATGGTAAAGCACCTCTGGGTTCTATCTCCAATACCTAAAACAAAACAAAACAAATTATTTCTTCCCTTAACATCTTTTTATGGAATCACCACTAATCAGTATTGAACAACCTAGTTTATATACTCTATACTTCTCCCATGTTTAGGTGACCATCTACACATGTGTATATTTGTTTTGTATAAAAAGGCACCATTCAAAACAGTCTTGGCAGTGTGCTTAGGATCCATGATCGACTGAATGGGGGACAAGACATCCTAAAGATAGTGGGATTATTCCTTGTGCGTTACTTTTCTTATTCAGCACTACCTTATGGACTTCCCTTCTTGGGATGGTGTAGGGCTAATTTACTCTAGTGGCCTTAAAACAGGTTGTGAGTACAGGCCAACCCTATTTTGTTATTCTATGTATAGTCAGCAGTATGTGAGCCATAGTGGATCACAATACTCAATTTGTCATATTGAAGCTCTGTATTTGTGTTATTTCTAGAAACGGTAACACAATACTATAGACTGAGTAACTTATAAACAGCGGCAGCTAATTTTTGATAGTTCTGAAAGCTGCAAAATCCAAAGTCAAGGTGGTAGCAGCTTGAGTGTCTGGTAAGGGCCCACCTCCTGAGATATAGTGCCTTCAAGCCATGCCTTCACGTGAAGAAGGTCTGAGGGTATCTCTCTGAGGTTTCTTTTATGAGTCATAACTCTGTTCATGAGAGTGGAGCCCTTACGTCCTAACTGCTTTCCAAAAGCTCACTTTCTAATTCAGCATATTGAGGATTGGTCTCCAACATATGAATTTTTTTTGGTGGGGGGATGACAACATTCAGACCATAGTGCTTCTATTGGCACTGGAATTTATTTCTGGGGTCATCAATCTGTTCTGTTATTTATTGCCATGCCATATTTTGATTCTAATGAATTTAAATCTGGAATTCTTCTTTTTCTTAATGTAAAGAAAATTTTGTAAAAAAAAATTCTTGCGATTTTTTTTGGCATTTAATTTTACCTAAAAATATGTTATCCTCACTTTTTAAAGTGTTCTAATTAAATACACATCAATTTTGACTTTTTCTAATTAAATGTATATGAATTTTGAATTTATATACTTGTCTCTTTTTATTTTATTTTTAATGTTATTATAATGGTATTATTTTTTCCAATGTTTGTTATAGAGAAAAGCTCTTAACTTTTCCAGTCACTCGATCAAATTCATTCATTGACTCTAGTATTTATTTTAAAACAAGCTGGGATTTTTGGCAGCATAAACATATCATTAGAAAAGGTTGTCTTCTCAGTTACTTTATTTATGTTGACCACTTCTTTTCCTGTTGAATTGTGATAATAGCAATTATCCCATCTTATTCCTGATGTTTGTTTGGAGAGATGCTTTGCAATTGATCTTCTGTGGTTAGGTATTTTCACATTTCAAGAGGTTGATTTTTTTCATAATTTAACTTTTATTAAGATGGCTGTTACCTTTCACCAAATGCTTTCTAGAACCTATTGATACAACCAACTGCTTCTATTTTTTTTTTGCCTTCATGAATGATGCTCATTCATTTGCTGACATGGAAACTCCATGTGTTTTTTGGCAATGCTCATTTAATATACTTTGGGGTTTTATTTGGAAGGGTTTTATTTAGAATTTTTGCAAATATTTTAAGTAAGATAGCTTGGTAGTTTTTCTGTGTTGTAATACTTTTATCAGTTTTGATTTTAGAGTTAAACCATTTTCATAGAATGGACTTAGGGGTTTTCCCCTATGATTCTATGGTATTGCATAATTAAAATAATATATTTCTATTGTTTATAAGTTATATGCAACTCATGAAACTATTTCTGCCTTCTTTTTTAATGGCAGAAACTTACTCATTTTCCCCATCACTCCTATACTAATCAGTCTGTTCAGTTTCCCACTTGTTGAGCCATTTATGCTAATGTGTATCTGTACAAATTCATACTAAGGATTTCAGAGTAATTTTGCTTCTCTCCCCCCACTCCTGCTTTCAGCCCTGATTTCATACAACACCTACATTTTCTTTGACTGACGGTACACCCTGGCAGTTTATCTCTTTCTTTGGGAATCTTTAACATTTAATTCACATGTTCTCAGTCACAGTATCATTATCCATTTAGATTTCATAATATATTTGGAAGGTTCACTTCTCACGACTGTCTTTGTTCTCCTTTCCCCTCTTTCTCTTTGACTCTTTTGTGTTGGAGGAGTGGCAGGAGGGGAGAGGGGGAGAGGGAATCAGTGGTTGCTTCCTTTGTAGACAAACTGTCATAATAAATGAAGTGCTAAGAATAGAACCTGACACTGAAAAAAAAATGTTATCTAAGTATTAACTCAGTTATATTACTGGAGATGTTCAGTTACCTTCAATATTTCCTTTTACTCTGAGAATTGAATGATATCTTGTATGGGGGCAGGAATCTGGGAATGCAGTTCCTTTCTCTCAGCCGTGTGCAAACGAAGTGGATGCCAGTCTGATTTCTCTTCCATTGTAGGTAACTTATCGTTTTTATCTAGCAGCATTCCAGATTTCTCATTAAAATCAGAACTAAGATGATTGCTGTTGACACTTATTAACAGACTTTTGGAGGTTTTATAAAATATAAGAAAAGAAAATTAAAAAGTCAGTATTGAAAAAGTAGAAAAAATTTTGTCTTTGTGCTGATCCAAAGACTCCACTAAGAAAGAAAGAAAAAACTAACTTGAATTAAAGAGGGAATATAGTAAGATGATAAACATAAAAAAATAATAGCTTTTCTTTTTTTTTTCTACCAAGCCATAACTACTCCCCATTTTTTTTTGGGGGGGGGATGGGGTTGGCTATCTTACCCAGGCTGGCCTCGAATTTGTGATCCTCTTACCTCAGCCTCCCATGTAGCTGGGATCATAGGTATATGCTGCCACCACACCCAGATTTATATTCCATCTTAGCCTGCAACTGGCAGAGCTATTTCATTTTCATTCTTGCAAAGTAGAGACATTGGGATACTGTTGAAGATCTGCCACTGCTTGTAATTATAATTATTCTGAGAACCACTCCTAGAGCTTGATACTTAATATTATACCAAAGAAACATAGGTGTTATTATGTTACAGTTTGTGTTATTATACTATATCAACACTGATATTTAAACATAATTGATTTTCCTGGTAATTCTATGAACTATGAATTTTACTTTATGCACTTAAAAAATGCTGTATGGGGAAAGGGTCCATAGCTTTCTTCAAACTGCCAAAGGGATCCATGCCCCGCAAAAGGTCAAACACATATGGGATGTAGGGAGTGTGGGGTGAACTGCCAGCCAAGAAGATCAAGTGAAAAAACATTTCAAAATACAAGCAAAGTGCACTCCTGTAATCCCAGCGGCTCTGGAGGCTGAGGCAGGAGGATCACAGTTCAAAGCCAGCCTCAACAAAAGCGAGGCACTAAGCAACTCAGACCCTGTCTCTAAATAAAGTACAAAATGGCGCTGGGGATATAGCTCAGTAGTTAAGTGTCCCTGAATTCAATTCCCAGTACCAAAAATAAAATACAGAGGAAAAAACATTATATATATATATATATATATATATATTAGTTGTATATATATATATATATATATATATATATATAAACAAATAAAAACAGAACAAAAATTGTACAATGTTAATTATAAATCATAAACTATAAATATAAAATTATGAATATTTATGTATTATAATAAACATAAATCAATAATTCATTAGAGGGATGTTAAGAGATGTAAAGAACAGTCCAAAATTTCCAAATGGAAAGAATAGACTTCTTCCTACTGAAAGTGTTATGAACATTAGCTGGAGATATTATTTGGCTTTTGCCTTTTTATTTTATTTTTCTTTATTTGTGCATTCTTTACAGAAAAACACTGCATGGGCAAAGCTTTGCTGGATCACTGTTTGTCTTCAAGTTTAGTCTACAGGTGCAGGAACACACAGTCTAGGCACCTTGCATGCCTGGCAAGCCCTTACAATACAGGTGGAGAGGCCAGTGGGTCTGTCATGGGGGAAGCTGGCTGGGCAGGTGTCCTGCAAGTGTCCAGGCCCTCCAGGCACAGCCTAGCTGAAGACTCCCTGTGGTGGAGGTGTGGGAAGTCCCAGCATAAGGCCTGCTGTGTCCTTGGTGCTGCGTGGGACAGGGAGGATGGCAGACAGCAACAGCAGCAGCATGTCCTCTGAGCACTTCTTGCTCCTGCCTCATCCTTGCCTGGCTCTTCACATTCTTACTGGGGATAAGAAAGAAATGGATTTGAAAACCCTAGTGATTGATAGGTCTGACTCTCAGATGCCTGTTTATGTAGCAAACAGAGAGAGCAACATCAGTGTCTGAGTCTCATGATTATATATAAGGAGATCACAAGAGGAGGGGGTGGGGTTGTGTGTGTGTGTGCACCTGTGACCATGCGCAGGCACACACGTTGGTGTGTACATTGCTCAGTTTCTTTCAGGAGGATAAGAGAGGAGCAAATGTGTAAACAAATCTTTAAGCTCTGGAATTATGTATTCATGTGAGCTTTTTTTTGGAGAAAACTACAAATGGTACTATTGTTATCGTGTTATTTTATTTTAGTAATGGTGTTATTCTGTTAGTAATTGTGTTATATTTATGATTGAATATATTCAAACTCTCTGGTAACGGAATTGTCTATGGTGTTCGCTACTTGATTATGGTAGCATTTTACAAAACGGTCAGGGCAGGTTTTCATGTTTTGGAAAGAGTGAAGAATGCAGATAGTTTGCTTTTGGATGTTAGTATTTGTGCTAAAATCTGGGACCTTCACAGCACATGAAAATAAAATAAGTGATAATTCTGAAATCGCACTGGATGTTCATGAGATGGGTCTCTGTTTACATCCTCACTCTAGGAACTTAACGGTGATAAGGAAAGTGGGTCCCAGGTAGACGTGAGAGCTCTGAGAAACCAGTCTCATTCCATCTTTACATACGCTATGCTCCTCAAAATGACAGCCACACATTTTGGCTTCTTGTCTGTGTTTTAGACAATAGGAAGGGTAAAAAGGCTAAGAAGAGAATACCTAGGCCAAATCTGATGATTTCTTAGCACCCCAATCAGTAGCTCCCACCAATCTCATTGGATAGGAGTGTGTCGGAATTGCCTCTTAGGGCAATTCTGGGAAGTGTATGTTAGGTCTGGCAGGTTGCCACCTTAAATGAAATGGTTCTGCTTGTAGTGAAGGAGGGTTGGTTGGATTTGGGATAGGCAACCAGTGATGCCTGGCACAGGATCTCCACCATGCCCCTGTTGTTCCAGCTGACTTTGGCTCACCTGTAAGGCATTTGTCTAGTCATGTCTTCCACGAAGCCCCTGGGAGCCCCAGGAGGAGATAATTTCCAGTTCTTGAGAATCAATGATGTTCTTTAGCTATTCATCCAATATCCCATCTAACTTACCTGTGTCAAATGGAAATCCTTGCTTAGTATAAGAGCTACTACATTACATTGGTAAACACCTTAGACTAGGGTCTTTGTAAAGTATTCTGAACTCCTAACACATGCTTGGCCCATAGTAGATGCTTAGTTAAAGTTTGTTAAACTGAATTGAAACCCAGTTAAACTTACTAAAAGATCTCAGAGCACTTTTAGTTTAAAATTTCAACCTTTTTCTTGAGTTATAACATACACATTGACAAGTGCCTCTGTTGGATATAATTTTAGATATTTTTAATCTTCTGGAAAATGCTGTTGTTGGCACCAGCACGTGTGAATATTTGTGTGAGTGCACATGTGTATATGTGTACTTGCTTTCTGTGATTTGTATCTGGGTGCATTCGTTAAATGAATTAGTTATTTTCTGTGGCACAAAGTGTTTTGACAACCATGAATTAAGTAGGAATTAAACATGGTGGTCTCAGACACAGCATTCTAGTGCTGTGACTAAGGTACAGCGTAACGCCCAGGGATGTTGGATGATAAATGAGATTGCTGACTTGAAAAGTAACTCTTTCTTCTCCAGAGAAGGGCCCTATATTTATTTCTGGTGCAGTAAATTCTCCATTCCCCAAGTCAACAGATAAGGGGTGGGGGGAAGTGCAGATTGTCTAAAGGTCATTGATTCTTGATGTTGGAATTGAATTATACTGTATTTTGGATGTTGGCAGGAAACCAGGTTTTGGTGTGGGTAAAGCAAGGCCATTGTTTAAGGCAAGTCAGTATTTCATGAATTTGCATTATCAGGTCCCATCTACACCCTATTAGGGCAGGTGATGTATAATACATTTGTGTTAAGAAGGGCCAAGGCATTGCAAAACATTTGTATATCTATGGCTGTCCTCAAATTTTATCTTTATTTTCAGATTAGGTCATAAGAAAGGTGTGTATTTGGCCTCATTAGCTTTAGAAATGCTTTTACCAGTTTATGTTTATATGAGGCACATCTCCAGGTCTTCAGTAGAACCACTGATGAATAGAGGGGAATGATTGGTCTGAAGGCCTTGTGGCTCACAGTGTGGTCCCGTCACAGTGTGGTAGCGTCAGCATTACCAGGAAACTGTAAGAAATGCAAAGTCTCCAGGGATCCAAGATGGTGGGCCGGAGGGAGGCAGCATCCTGTGTCGCTCCGTGACCTGGGACTCAAGTAGTGAGAATACTGCTTCTCTGCAAGCGATATTCCTGCTCCCAAGCAAGAATCATGGCCACCATGCCCACGCAGGGCTCCAGGCCTCAACCATCAGAGTAGGTCTCCCAACTACTTGCCCACACAGTACTATTGGGTGCCCGAGTAAGACCATCCGCAAGACCATTTGTGGCAGCAGCACCTGCACAGAACTTTCAGCCACCCACCTGAGCAGAAATCACAGACGCTGCCCCCATGCAGGACACCTGACAGCTTCATATGAGCAGGAACTCTGCCACTTCAGTGTGGACCCCATCTACCAAAGTGGGGCTCGCTCCCCTGGTCGCCTCCATCTTGAGACTTTAAAGTAGCAAAGATAGTTCCCTATGCACAGTAGCCTGCCTGCACCCGAGAACTTCACACAAGCTCTGAAGTCAGCCGACAGCCACACGCTGCACATCACGAAGCTCCTCTCTCAACTCATCATCTAACACCATCACCGAGCTCCCCCACCCGACCCAACACCCCACTACTGAAAGCAACCACCACCTTCTTGGGTCACCTTCCTCATCATCCTTAGTTGGGGCAACTCCCAGTTTGGAACTCCAGCTGGCCAGGTGCCCAGTTTCTAACTGCACCCTCTCCCCAGCAGCCATTAACGCAGCATAGTGAGTGCTCAACACAAAACAGCTCTCAGGGGGCAAGTGCACAGTGTGCCAAAAGCCCCATGCTCAAGAGCCCTGGAGAGAAATGTCTCTCATTAGGAAGTAGTAAGGGAGAGGGTGAGTGTGATACAGTTCAGAGACAAACACAGAGACCAGAAACTGGGAGGTCTTCAGGCAAGATAAGGAGAAAGACCAGGTGCTCACATCACATGAGTGGGCCCAAAAAGAGATCCTTGAGATATAGTCTCCCTTCAGGGATCAGCGGGTCCCACATCCCACTTCTGGGTGCCCACCAACCAGGACCAACCCTCCCACCCTGGTAACCTTCACCATCCTGAGGGCAGAGATTCCAGCTAATAACAGATGACCCCACCTATTGGATAAGAAGGGAAGCAGGAAAGATGCTCATCTCCAACCAAAACAATTTCTTCAAGGTTTTTTTTCTCTTCTCCCTCTCTATTCTCCTGCCCTCACACCCCCAACATATGTGAAAATAAGTACTTTTCATGAATTAGGATTTTGAGGACTGGGATGTCTGAATAGTGTATTACAGTTGTGTTGCATATTCTTTTTTCCCACCAATTTTTACTATTTTAACATTTTTTATTTTTCTTAATATCTAGGGGTGTTTGTTTTATGTACTCGACTGTCTTCCCACTTACTTGTCTACACAAAATGACTTCCTCTCTCTTCCCTGCTTCTAATCTTCCTCTTTAGATTTCTCTTTCACACTTCCTAAGATATAATAACTCTGTATCCTCACCTCCAAACTCTTCAGCATATCATCCTACTCCTCACCCTTGGTTCTTTGTCCACCACCAGAAACTGTAAACCCTTTCACAAACCTACAGAATATATTGTACATAATAATGGAATTCACCATTTCTGTACATTGTGACCAAACTGTAAATGTCTTAATAGCAAATATTTGTTTTTTAGGTGGTATATTGTTTATATTGGGATCTGTTAAGATTGCTCTTCACCTCAAAGGAGAGGTATTGGAACCATACAGGGGCACTATAAGCCTATAGGGTAAAAATGGCAATGCCTAGGATCCACAGTGCTAGTAGGGAAGACACACAAGCAATATGAAAAGACAAGGGAAGAAAGTGCCTCAAAACAAATCAAGATACCACATTATTAGAATCCAAGGCCAGCACAGCAGAAGAAATTACAGAGAAGAAGTTCAGGATGTACATAATTAAAATGTTCTGTGAATTACAGGATGATATAAGAGAGCAAATACAGGCAGCAAAAGATCATTTTAACAAAGAGCTACATAAACAAATACAGGAAGCAAAAGATTACTTCAGTAGGGAGATAGAGATTCTTAAAATAAATAAATAAATAAATAAATAAATAAATAAATAAATAAATAAATAAAAACCAGAAATCCTTGAAATGAAAGAAACAATAAACCAAATTTAGTTCAGTTGAAAGCATCACCAAAAGATGAGACCACTTAGAAAACAGGACCTCAGAAAATGAAGAAAAAATATATAATTCTGAAAAGAATGTAGACCACACAGTAAAAATTGTAAGAAACCATGAACAGAACATTCAAGAAATATGAGTTAGCATAAAAAGACCAAATTTAAGAGTTATTGGGATAGAGGAAGGCATAGAGTTCCAAACCAAAGGTCAATGAAATGATTTCAAAAAATTTTCCAAGGGCTGGGGATGTGGCTCAAGCGGTAGCGTGCTCCCCTGGCATGCGTGCGGCCCGGGTTCGATCCTCAGCACCACATACAAACAAAGATGTTGTGTCCACCGAAAACTAAAAAATAAATATTAAAAATTCTCATTCTCTTTCTCTCTCTCTCTCTCTCTCTCTCTCTCTCTCTCTCTCTCTCTCTCTTTCTTAAAAAAAATTTCCAAACATGAAGAATAAATTGGAAAACCACATTCAAGAAGCTTGCAGGACACCAAATGTACAAAATCACAACAGATTCACACCAAGGCACATTATAATGAAAATGCCTAACATATAAAGTAGGGACAGAATATTAAAAGCCAAAAGAGAAAGAAATCAGATTATATATCGGGGGAACCCAATTAGATTATGTGCAGATTTTTCAACCCAGACCCTGAAAGTTAGAATATCCTGGAACAATGCCTTTGAAAGAAAATGGATGCCAACCAAGAATCTTATATCCACCAAATTAACCTATAGATTTGATGATGAAATTAAAACCTTCCATGATAAACAAAAGTTAAAAGAATATATAACTCAAAAGCCTGCACTACAGAATATCCTCAGCAAAATATTCCCTGAAGAGGAATTGAAAAACAACAATGAAAATTAGCAAACAGAGGTATTAAACTAAAGGAAAAACTAATCAAAGGAGAAACCAAGTCAAGTTAAATACCAAAAACAAACAAAAATGCCTGGGAATACAAACCATGTCTCAATAGTATCCCTTAATGTTAATGGCCTAAATTCACCAATCATAAGACATAGACTGGCTGATTGGATTTTTAAAAAAAGACCCAACAATATGCTGCCTCCAAGAGACTCATCTCATAGGAAAAGACATCCACAGACTGAAGGTGAAGGGTTGGGAAAAATCATACCACTCACATGGACTGCAGAAGCAAGCAGGGGTTTTCATCCTCATATCAAATAAATTAGACTTCAAGCCAAAGTTAATCAAAAGGGATAAAGAATGATGTTTCATACTGCTTAAGGGAATCATTCATCAATAAGACATAAGAATAATAAATTTATATCCCCAAACAATGGAGCATCTACGTTCATCAAACAAACTCTTCTCAAGTTCCAGAATCAAGTAGAACACCAAACAATAATTCTGGGTGAATTTAACAAACCTTGGATAGATCTCCCAAACAAAAGCTGAGCAATATAGATTGTACTCAATAGTACAATCAATAAGTTAGACGTAACTGAAATATATAAAATGTTTCATCCTTCAACAAGTGAATACACTTTCTTCTCAACAACGTGGATCCTTCTTTAAAATAGACCATATATTATGCCACAAGAAAGTCTTGGCAAATATAAAAAAGTAGAGATATTACCCTGCATTCTATCATATCATAATGGAATGAAATTAGAAACCAATGATAATATTAAAAAATAAAAACTACTTCAATATCTGGAGACTAAATAATATGCTATTGAATGAACAATGGGTTGCAAAAGACATCAAGGAGAAGATTAAAAAATTCTTAGAGGTGAATGAGAACAAATACAATATATTGAAATCTCTGGGACACTATGAAGGCAGTACTTAGAGGAAAGTTCATTGCATGGAGTTCATTCCTTAAAAGAAGAAAAAGTCAGCAAATAAATGACTTAACATAACACCTCAAAGTCCTAGGAAAAGAAGAACAAATCAACACCAAAAGCGAGGGAAATAATTAAAATCAGAGCAGAGCTGAAATCAATGAAATTGAAACAAAAGAAACAATTGAAAAAATTGACAAAACAAAAAGTTGATTTTTTGAAAAAATAAATAAAATTGACAAACCCTTAGCCATGCTAATGAAGAGAAGGAGAGAGAAAACCCAAATCACTAACATATATGATAAAAAAGGAAATATCATAACAGACAGTACAGAAATATAGAAGATAATTAGAAATTATTTTGAAAACTTGTACTCCAATAAAATAAAAAATATTGAAGACATTGAAAAATTTCTAGAGTCATATGATTTGCCCAAATTGAATCAGGATGATATACACAATTTAAACACATCAATTTCAAGTGATGAAATAAAAGATGTCATAAGAAGCCTCCCAACCAAGAAAAGCCTAGGATTGGATGGATATATATGTAAGTTCTACAAGACCTTTAAAGAAGAACTAATACTAATACTCTTTAACTTATTTCAAGAAATAGAAAAAGAGGGAGCACTTCCAAACTCACTCTATAAGGCCAATATCACCCTGATTCCAAAACCAGACAAAGACACATCAAAGAAAGAAAACTTCAGATCAATATCTCTAATGAACATAGATGCAAAAATTCTCAATAAAATTCTGGCAAATCAAATACAAAAACATATCAAAAAGATAGAGTACCATGATCAAGTGGGATTCATCCCAGGAATGCAAGATTAGTTCAACATATGGAAATCAATAAATGTAATTCATCATATCAATAGACTTAAAGATAAGAACCATATGATCATCTCGATAGATGCAGAAAAAGCATTTGACAAAATGCACCCCTTCATGTTCAAAACACTAGAAAAACCAGGTATAATAGGAACATACCTCAACATTATAAAAGATATTCATACTAAGCCCCAGGCCAACATCATTCTAAATGGAGAAAAATTGAAAGCATTCCCTCTAAAAACTGGTACAAGATAGGGATGCCCTCCTTCACCACTTCTGTTTAATAGTTTTGAAACACTGGCAAGAGCAATTAGAGAGATGAAAGAAATCAAAGGGATACAGATAGGAAAAAAAGAATTCAAATCAGCATTATTTGCCAATGATATGATTCTATACCTAGAAGACCCAAAAAATTCCACCAGAAAACTTCTAGAACTAGCAAGTTAATTCAGCAAAGAAGCAGGATACAAAATCAACACCCATAAATCAAAGGCATTTGTGTATATCAATGACAAATCCCCAGAAAGGGAAATAAGGAAAACTACCCCATTTACAATAGCCTCAAAAAAATAAAATACTTGGGAAACAACCTAACAAAAAAGGTGAAAGACCTCTACAGTTAAAACTACAGAATGCTAAAGAAATAAATCCTTAGAAGATGGAAAGATCTACCATGCTCTTGGATAGGCAGAATTAATATTGTCAAAATGACCATACTACTGAAAGCACTATACAAATTCAATGCAATTCCAATCAAAATCCCAGTGATGTTCCTCACAGAAATAGAAAAAAACAGTCATGAAATTCATCTGTAAAAATAAGAGACACAGAATAACTAAAGCAATCCTTAGCAAGAAGAGTGAAACAGGTGGCATCACTATACTAGATTTTAAACTATACTAGAGAACAAAAATAACAAAAACAGCATGGTATTGGCACCAAAACAGACTAGTAGACCAATAGTACAGAATACAGGACACAGAGACTAACCCACGTATTTAAAATTATATTAAATAAAGGCACCAAAAACATACACTGGATAAAAGATAGCTTCTTCAACAAATGGTGCTGGGAAAAGTGGAAATCTATATGCAACAAAATGAAATTAAACTCCTCTCTCTCACCATAAACAAAACTCAACTCAAAGTGGATTAAGGACCTAGGAATTAAACCAGAGACTCTGCATCTAATAGAAGAAAAAGTAGGCCCAAATTTCCATCATAATCAAATTAGGCCCCTACTTTCTTAATAAGATTCCTATAGCATAAGAATTAATAAATGGGATTGATTCAAACTAAAAAGCTTCTTCTTATCAATAGAAACAATCAGTGAGGTGAATAGAGAGCGTGCATCTTGGGAGCAAATTTTTACCACTTGCACATCAGATAGAGCACTAATCTCTAGTGTATATAAAGAACTCAAAAAGCTGAACAACAACAACAAAACAACCCAATCAATAAATGGGCCATGGAACTGAACAGAGACTGCTCGGAAGGTGCTACATAAACAAATATATGAAAAAATATTCAATATCTCTAGCATTTAGAGAAACGCAAATCAAA
The DNA here is from genome assembly GCF_045843805.1 of Urocitellus parryii. Lineage (NCBI taxonomy): Eukaryota > Metazoa > Chordata > Mammalia > Rodentia > Sciuridae > Urocitellus > Urocitellus parryii. Next base: position 204,668,033 of record NC_135531.1, read on the forward strand.
ACTACTCTAAGATACCATCTCACTCCAGTCAGAATGGCAGCTATTATTGAGACAACAATAAGTGTTGGCAAGAATGTGAGGAAAAAGGCAGACTCATACATTGCTGGTGGGACTGCAAATTGGTGCAGCCAATAAGGAAAGCAGCATGGAGATTCCTTGGAAAACTGGGATGGAACCACCTTTTGGCCCAGCTATCCCATTCCTTAGTCTATACCCAAAGGACTTAAAAACAGCATACTACAGGGACACAACCACATCAATGTTTATTGCAGCACAATTCACAATAGCTAAACTGTGGAACCAACCTAGATGCCCTTCAGTAGATGAATGGATAAAGAAAATGTGGTATATGCACACAATGGAATATTACTCAGCAATAAAAGAGAATGAAATCATGGCAATTGCAGGTAAATGGATGGGGCTGGAGAAGATAATGCTAAGTGAAGTTAGCCAATCCCAAAAAACTAATGCTGAATGTTTTCTCTGATATAAGGAGGCTGATTCATAGTGGGGTTGGGATGGGGAGCATGGAAGGATTAGAGGAACTCTAGATAGGGCAAAGAGGTAGGAGGGAAGGGAGGGGCATGGGGATAGAAAAAGTTGGTGGAATGAGATGGACATCATCACCCTAAGTACATGTATGTATACTTTGTGTGCAACTAGAGATATGAAAATTGTGCTCTATATGTATAATATGAATTGTAATGCATTCTGCTGTCATATATAACAAATTAGAATAAAAAATATTAAAAATATAAAGAAATGTAAAGTCTCAGGCCCCACTTCAGATCAACTGAATCATAAACTCTGAGAGTGAGCCCAGGCAATCTGTGTCTTGAGGTCTATTATGCAGGGTCAAATCTGAGAACCAGTGGCAGGGTTTATGGCTGTAAAGTGAAGATTTTCTCAGTGTCTTGCATAAGGGCTCTTAGACTTCAGCACCTAGTATAAATGTCTACTCTGATAAGCAGGCATGAAATCTTTTTCCACATAACAAGAATGACATCACCCATTATGTTTCCATTTCTGCCTTTTCCTTCAGGAAACTTGGAGCTGTGCTTATTGCTCAATCACAGTCAATACATTTGCCTTGGTTTTTTTATTTCCCCTTTCTTTCCATGAATTTTATTTGCTTGTTTTATTTAACAGCCTTACTATGAATCTTTTATTATAGGCTTTCTCAAATCCACTTTGCTAGTAAGTGGATTGGCAGTGTAGGGTGGGATATAATTTGAAATAAATTGACTCACTCAGGAAGTGATTGACAGTAGAAGTGTTTGACTAAGAAATGTGCTAGATAGTAGGAGAAAGTGGCCTGGAATTAAACATAACCTGCAGAAAACACTACACTTGCCCTTGGGTACTTGTACATTATAAGAAAATGCAAATAGCATGGAAAGATTTGAAATGTACTCATAAACTCAACCTCCTCTTTCCAGTTACCTCAGTACTGGGCACATCTCTATGCTCTGATTTAGCACAATATTATACAGGAAAATAAATGAACAGAATAAATCAGCCTAAATTTTCTCATGAGCAGGGAAAAAAATGAAAACTGGTGTGTGTGTGGGGGGGGTGCAATGCGGGGATGGTGGGGGGAGAAAAGGGATTAGGAAAAGAATTTCATCTTTCTACTGTTATTGATTTATCACACCAGTTTTTATGGCTCTAATTCTTTCAGTTGCTCATCTCCCACCTCATTTCTCTGAGATTTGCACTTTCCATTTGTTCTTGAAATCAGTTAACAGTTAATCTATTCCCTGGCATTAGCACTTCCCTTGGGGATTTACCAATTGATTGGCCTTTTAATCCAGTTGTTAAAATTCTCCCAGTACTCCCTGACACAAAGCAGTTTCAATTTGTGTGTTTTAAAGTGTTAGCCAGGGTCATTAGGAAGGTGAAGTTCACATCTACTTTGTGGAACCAGGACGGTACCTGGCCATGGCTTTGCTGTGTGACTGCTGGTTTGGGAGAGATTTGGAACATTGCCAAGTCCGCTCTCATTTCGGGTCCCATCTATCTGCTGCATTCCACAGCCTGCTGAGAACACACCATGCAACCTCTGCCGGTTACTGCAGAAGTGCATAAGTTAGGATGGGACCAAGAAATGGCCAGTCGCATCTTTACAACATATACATGGGTCTTCTGCAATACCACACTCTATGGCCAAGTCTCCCTAGAACCTAATTGCTGTTGTATTTGTGCATCTTTATAAATTTATATCAGTAAAAATATGTACAAGTAAGTAATGGAATTTTGATAAGGCAGATGTTCAGTTAGGAAAATTGCAATGTACTTTTGGTTTTCTTCCCTCAAATTAATTTGTGTTATATGCCACTATTCAGAAAAAGAAATTTCAAACTATGGGAATAGTCTACAATTTTGAAGTGATTTATTAAAGCATTTGCTGAAACATTTACTAAAAATTTAATAATATTTTTAAAATTCTCATTATTCACATTTCTTGCATTCTTATTTACTTTCTATAATTTTGTGATGATAACAATACTCATCCATTAAAATCCTTCTTTGGAAATAGCCTAATTATAGTTTAAAAGTATTTTTAATAATAGTAGTTTTTGTTTATTTGTGTTATATTTTTGTTTGTTTTAAAGATGTTACTATTTTTTTGAGAAATCAGTGTTTGCCTTTAGTAGAGAATAAATGTATTAATGAAACCTTACTCCTCACATCATGCAATCATACTTTTTACATTTCTGTCTTTCTTATTAAATTCTGATTTCTGTGGAGATTAAGGGCTGATTCTTATTCAAATATGAACTTCCATAACATGGCACAGGGCTTGGGCCATGTTGGATTCTCAGAAAATATTTGTTGAATAAGACAGTGAATTTGTTGCCTCCTCGGTGGGGCTAATGCAGTCTGCAGGGGCACGGGGTTATGAAATACCCAATGAACTGAAAGGACAAAATCAGAACTGTGATGACTTGACATGCACAGCCCAGCCTGTTGGAGGGCATGCCACAGGGGTCCCCATGAGGCTATGGAAGCCCATCAGAGTGGTGGACCCCAGCAAGTAGGCATGAGCCAAACAGTGGGTGTACTTTGCTTGCCTTCCTGTTGGGTTTCCTTTTCATTTTGAATTGGTTTATAGCACTTAAAACACAACAATCCCATAATGAAAAACTTTAAACACAATAATCTCACAATTAAAAAAGAAATCTAAATTTCTGAGGTTTGTTAAAAACTCAACAGACCCACCTACCTAGCCCTCCTGGCAGTGTTCATGCCACAGAGCATGGCATCACTGCTGAGTAGTGACTGCTACTTGTATCTGGACGCACATTCTAGATTGGATCTCATCTCTGTCTTGTGGACATCGACCTTGTGGGATGCAAGCTGGGTGGGACAAATGTATAGAAGCCCATAGTTTTGTGTAAGATGTGGAGGAATCTATGCTCTGTGGCCAAGCAGATCCCTTGAACTAGCCATGTGAAGACAGAAATGGGGGAAAACAAGGCCAGTCCAGACCACAGTCCCAGGAGAGAAAGCAGATGGGGGATGAACCTTCTCGACACAGGTGCTTACAGCACAGGAGTGTGGTGTCTGCAAGTGAACCATCAGCAGTGGGGTGCTAGGAGGAAACGGGTAGAGGCAGATGAGACAGAGGGTGCAGCAGATACAGATGGAATAGCTGCATAATTGACCTATTAGGGGAAACATTTTGGAGGGATAAGAGCTGGAGCTGGGGGAGCAAGGGGGAGCTGTCAGACTGTAGTAGTGTAGGCCTTGGCGGTGTGAAGGAGGGAAGGAAGGGAGAGAGAAGGGAGATGGCTGGGTAGAAAGGTCTACTCTGAAAATTCAAAGACACAGCTAACCTTAAACCAAAGTTGCCTGTCAAAAGAGCCCCATGTCACCCCCAGATAAACCTGCTTTGGTATCCCTGCCATACTCAGTCATTATCTTGGAGCAGTCTGCTGGTAGTGTGGCATCCATGTGAATGTGGTGATGGATTTTAGAGCTCAGTAGCTAGGGCCATGGGCTAATCATGCTCCCCGCAGTTGGAATTCTGAAAAGCTTACTCAGGCTGCTGCAACTTATCCCTTGTGCCTTAGGGGCACTTGATCACTGAGGCACATCCCCAGTGTTATTTTGTATTTTATTTAGAGACAGGATCTCACTGAGTTGCTTAGCACCTTGCTTTTGCTAAGGCTGGCTTTGAACTTGTGATCCTCCTGCCTCAGCATCCAGAGCCGCTGGAATAACAGGCATGCACCACCACTCTCTGCACCTTCATAAGTCTTGATGACCTTTCCAGTAGTGTGACCCAAATACTTTTCCCCTAGGGGCCTAAACTTTGTGGCCATGCCCTTCTCAGGCTAGAATTTGGTGTATATCTGTTATCAGTTGTAGTGGAGGCACCTGAGTTAATTACCCAGGATTCCTATGTCTTCCCATCTTTGTCTCCAGTGTGTAAAAGCATTCCCAACTTATCCTACTAATTGGGTCAGTAATTCCTACAATATTTAATTCTGTTGTTCCCTGGGCATAAAGAGTCCATGGTACCCTGGTGGCAGCTATAGTTTGAAGCTCAATAAGACCCTTGCAGTGAACTTTGGCAGGAGTAGAGCCCCTGGGGACCAGGCCTTTCCACTTTACAGAACCCAAAGTTTTATATACAGCAAGTACACAATCCCCTGGTGGGCCATCAGAAGTGACAGGAGAATCCATTCTTGCTTATATGCTTTGGGCTTGGGGCTCACATATTCTTCCTGGGTGGGACACAGCATCATAGGAGGATTCGGATATTGTGCACACATAGCTTCCTGAAGGGTAGCACCTCATTCTTTCAGAAGATTGTTCCTGAACAAGAGTTTTGGCTGACATTTAGAAGGCTGTTCTAGCATTCTGTGAGGCCATCTGCTTCTGGGTGGCACAGTTTTTGATACAACACTGGATCCCACAGTGTTGGGCCTAATCCTGCTCCTCTTTTCAGTGAAGTGGGTCCTGGGCAGATGCTTGGTATGGTGTACAGGATTCCATGATTATGATTCAGGCATTCCAGAAAGCCCCAGATGGTGCTGGCTGAGGCCCTACTGCATATGAATGCCTTGCCATGTTACTTCTCCCTGCTAAAGTCAGAATGCTTGCTCATGTGATAGCAAGTAACATGCCCAGGCTTAATAACATGTCAAGCCATTGTTACCACATGAACATTCTCTCTTTTGCAGGACTCAGTAATATGCCAAGAGCTGCTTTTCAAATGGGGATTCTTCTCTACTGCAATTGGCACGACCTTGCTCCAGAATCCTAGGAGCCTACTTTGGGATTCTCCCATTGCACTGTAGTAGTAATGGTAATGGTAAAGAATTTAAGCTACTTCCTGTGGGCAGTAGGAACCATTGGAGATTTCTAACTGTAGAGCTACATTATTAGATCTCTATTTTCAAAAACTATAATACAGAAAAATTCTAAAGAAAAGAAACTGTAGGTAGTGAGGAGAGTTGAGAATCAATTGCAATAGTCCAAGCAAAAATTAAGGATGGGAACTGAAGTTCTGGCCACATGATGAAAAATAAAGGACTGATTTAAAAAGTATTTAGAAGGTAAGATCAGTAGAACAGGAGCACTTATATGTTAGCTGGGAGAAGCTGTCCAGTTCTGGGACTTGGGGATCTGCTGGGTTCGGAAAGAAACTTACTTGTTATGTTTTTGCAGTTGCATTTTATAGTAAAGAGTTCCCAAGGATCATACCACTAAAAGAAATTTGAAATGTGCTGAGTCAAAAAAAATAATAAGCTATATTTAATCAACTGGATCTTGAACTGAGCCCTAATATTAATTTATATTGAATCAATTTTTCTTCCAAAATTACTGAGCTAGGATAAACCAGAAATATATTGAACCACAATATCAAATATTGATCTCATCTGTAAACCTAGAAACTAGAGCAGAACCCAATACCTAATAGACATAGTAAATATTTATTTAATGAATGAAATCTTCCGACTAAACCTACAATTAATCTTGAGTTTGTGATGTATTTTGGCCATGAGCATCGAGTTACCACTGGGAGATGTGGAACCTGCAGAGTAATAAACGTTGGAGGAGAAGTGCCTTCTTCACAAGCCTTAGGGTAAGTGGAGACTGGTTGGCTGTATTCAGTTTACAGGCAACTTGGGTGTTTCCTGAGGTCCTCTTCCTTACCTCTTGATTACAAGCAGGAAGAAACAAAATACTCTCATCACTCTGTGACACAATTCCAAGGAAGGGAAACCCTCAGCATTCTTACTTGTCTAGCCAGTGCAAAGCAAGATCCTATGGTTACTCCTCATTCTGCCATTTTAGGAGGTTTTTTCCCTAAGAAAACAATGGGGAATAGACTCCATGGTGTAGTAACAAGGATGCTTCTCACCACATTATCTACAACACAAAAAGTTGGAGCCATCTGAAATGGGCGATAACCGGGTTTGGAATAAGGAGGCATGGACTTTAGAACTACCTGAGTCTTGTTGTCAAGACAAACTGGATTAGACAGAGGACAGCTTCCCACATGTAAACAGAAATGCATCTCTCAAGGCTCACACCCTGTCTCACATCCCTGTGCACCATCTTCTGCTTGACTTCAGTGGCCTGGGAAGGGACTGAAAGATCATGGAAGGCCTGGGTAGGGGCAGGGAGCCAGGTGTCCTCCTCCAAGAGGCAGCTCTTTTATTCACCCTGGTTTCTAAGTGACCCAAGACTTGACGGCATAGTGTATAAATCTGATTACTTCAATTCAGGTTTCCACTCCATCCGCCACACCACCTGCATGTCAACTGACCTGCCCTCTTCCTTGGTTTGCTCATCTGTAAAACTCGAGATTAAAAATAATAAACTTTCTCCTAGGAAATTGATAGAATCAAATGTAAAATGTTTAGAATGATTCTTTTTATATAATAACATTTCCAGTCATCAACTAAAGCTAAAGGTGAGGCTAGAGGGGGTCTCGGTGGCGGTCCTTAAACTCTGACACCTAGCTCCGTTTCCTTCCTTTTCAGATCCTTTGACCCAGCAGTACTGATCAAGCCTGGAGCATTTCCCATAGAAGTAGTCCTGTCATATTTTCTGATTTAATTAACACGACATGTTGGTATTCCCCTGGGTAATGACCAATCTACTTCACTCTAGTCCTAATTGATTCTGAAGTCACAACTCTTAAGTGGCTTCCTTATTCATTTATCATTTATTCAGAACTGCACTATGCGATACTGTAGCCACTGGCCACATGTGACTGTTCAACTTAAATTACAATTAAGTACAATTAAATTTAGTTCTTCAGTCACGCATTTCAGTTGCTCTTCAGCCGTGTGTGCTGACATGGAGAGTGCTGACTTAGAATGTGTGTGTCTCTGCAGGAAGTCCTATTGGGCAGTGCTGACTTAGACCCTGGATTCTGCTGCCCTTGTGGACACAACTCAATAGAACACTTATCATCCATCCCTACTATGCACCTGCAGAGACAGACTGGCTGGAAACTTCTGGGCCCTGTAAGCATAAAAGCAGGCATTTTAGCAACCAGTCATCTCATATCAAATCCCAGTCTTTCAAAACCTTTGATCCAGGTCCTTTTGCCTCTTGTAAAGGACAATTCTCTACCACATGCATTCAGGAGCAAGAGAAAAACTTAGCAGCATACAGTGTAAGTGCACAAACTGTATGATGCTGGTATGAGAACCAATTTATCCTGACTTTACAGAGAGAAATCAAGATGAATGTATCATTACCTTTCCTTTGTATTCCTGACTATATTACTTGTATTTGTTCTCTTTGCCTTACTCTTAGCCCTGTCTTTTTCCCTTCTGTGAATAACATCAGAGCAAGTGACTCGAAAGAAAGACAAGATGGAAAATTTGCCACCATTAAAGAGGGGCATCAGGGGAGTCACAATCAAGGCTTAGGTTTCAGAGTCATTGTTTCTCAGCGTGGAGTCAGTGTGGGGTCCATGTGAGTGGAAGGCATCTTGGTGTCCCTGCACATGAGGGGACTGAACTCCAGGGAAGTTGAGTTCCTCAAGTGCCTGTGGCTGTTTATAGCAGAGCTTGAGTTCAGGCTCAAGTCTGCAGTCTGCAAAGGCTGTCCCTTTCCCACACTCTCAAAGCACTGGCCTGCATCCTTTCTCAAAAATTCACCTCTCCCTCTGAGAAATAGCTTTGAGTGTGCATTGCGCCTGAAGAGGCCTCTAGGCATTTTCTCTTTTGTTGTCATAAAAATAAGTGTGTTAGGTGGGAAAGGTGGAGTGTACTTCACCCTGGAGCATTTCAAGGGCAACATGGGACCAGGGCTTCATCCGGAGGGTGAGAACCACTTTAGGGGTGATTATCAAAGAAGAGAGGAGAATCCTGACACATATAGGGCCGGAGCTTGTAGAAAGCAGGAAGGCTGTGGTGGTAGTTTTGCAGATAAGGGCCTGCCTACTCCTCTCCCCAGTGACTGGAGAGAGTCAGAGGAAGGAGAGATGAAGGAAACTCAGAGGCATAAATGACTCTGTGTTGGACTGCTCAGTAGTCCCTTAATGGAGCAGAAAGGGGTTGCATTTTGGGTTCTTTCTTTCCGCCAACAACTTGAAAAAATGTTATAAAGTTGCCTAAGCTTTGCTGCAAATTTACAATCACCTGGAAGTGTTTTAAAATCCCGGTACCAGGGTCAACCCCATACCAATAAAATTGTGAAGGGTGAAAGCAAACATCAGTGTTTTAGAGATCCCCAGTCAAGTCCAACAGTCCAACATGCAGCAAGTTTGCAAACCTCTCTGTTTTATTTTTGGATACCCCTTTCTTCCTCGTCTCCCCCTCTCCCTTCCTCATCCTTTGCCCTGGCTCTCCCCCTAGGCAGCTTTCACACACTTAACTCTTGTTCCCCACGTTCTTTCTAGGAAATGCCAGCAAAGCCCCCTTTCTGCCCAGCTCTAACAAGAACAATAGGAAACCAGGTCAAGGTGAAGTTCAATGGTCCCCTCCCTCCAATAGGAGGCAGTGCCCAGGTCTCTGTGTCCTTCTGGTACCTACTGACTGCCGTGAACTCTTACCTGGGTCTGGCCCTTCCTGAACTTCCCCATCCCTGAGACATATTCCTTCTAGATCAAAGTTTCCCAAAGCCATGACACTCACTCTCAGCCAAGTGAGTCCTCTGGCATTTGCCAGTTCTGTAGGATGTTTGAAAATGTGTGTTTTTATTTGTTGGTGTTCTCTCATCTGTAAAGTGGGATGATAATTACCCTACTCTATCAGGATGGAGTGGAGACTGAAAACTGCACTCCTCTTGTACTTACTGGGTTGAGCCAAATGAAATTACCATATTTATAGGTCAAAAACAATGAAATAGTGGCTATTTCATGTCATCCAATTCTATAGTAAGTACTCAATAAATGTTAGTGTCATTGCTGCTATTTTCCACTTTATTTAATTAATGTATAAGATTTTAATGTAATGTATTTATATTTGGCAATTCTTATTGAATTTGAAAACTATATATCAGCTTTATGCATAAGGACTCTTCTGGCATCTGTCTGTGCATATGTAAGTACTTTCTTAATTGGTATTAATCATTAATGCTGAGGATGGGAGAGTTTCTGTCTGCAAAATTTTATTTTTTCCCCTTTTAGGGAGAAAACATTTTTTCAAATGTGAGAAATTCTCCCTAGATTCTCCCTAAACTTCCTCACTTAATATACCCACTGTGTTTTTATCCTAAGCCCAGGATGCAGATTTTAGCTTGGGATCAGCTAGAAAACCTGACAGAAATACATCTCCAGCTTTTGATTTCTCTTCACAGATCTTGGTACTTTGTGACACTTTTTAAAAGACCTTTCTGGACTGGGAAGCAAGAGGTTCCCAGGCAATGTCTTGACCCATGTGAATAACCAAATGTTTTGCTAGACCACCTCCAGCCAACTTGGAGAATTATATTACCTCTCAAGTATGTGGTAGGCATTTTCCCCAGTGATTTATGTGTGCTGTCTCCATTAATCCTCATAAGAGCAGTATGAGCTAGTAATGATTTCCCCATTTTGAAGATGAGCATGTCAAGGCACAGAGAGGTTAAGAAAGCTAGTTTCAGGGTAAAGATTGTAGCCTGGCATGTTAACTGTAGAGCCCATACTCTCAGACCTGCACCATACCACTATCCATGCACTGTCCCTTGTGTCCTCACAATAATCCCAGGAGGTGAGTCGAGGAGTATGGGGTCTGTATGCTCTGGAGCCCTGTGGGGGCTCCTCATTGTTCCTGGTCAGTCCTGCTCTGGCTGTGGGGTGTGACTGCATTATTGCCCTTAGAGGGCTTCCTGGTCTTCCCAGGCTCTGCATGGCAAAGGTGATAAGATGAAGCTGTTTCTCTGAGCTTTCTCAGAATAGCTGGAAAACATGTTATCTAAATCTAAGCTCTCTCTCTTGACCTTGCTTGACCCAGGGCCCCTCACTCTTCTCCTCTGAGTGGTTCTGGTGATTTGCCCACAGCTGTGCTGGAGGAGGCTGGGGAGGAGGGTGCTTGCTTTCTCCAGCTCCAATTCCACACCCTACCTTAGGTAGTATGCCATCTTTCTCTTTTTTTTTTCTTTCTATGAGAGTGGCAACTTGTGTTTTTGTTTACTAACCTAACTCTTCTCAGAGAAAAGCAAGTATATGATTACTAATCATAAAAATTGCTCTTGCATTATTCTGGCCAGGGTTGACTGACTGATCCAGGTTTTTAGAGTACAGCCCTCCTCAAGGAAAAGACTAGAAAACTGCAATCAAATAATTAGGAGCAGGGCTTGGGCAGTCAGGTACTCTGAGGGTTATGCTTCACTAACAGTGATACATGCACGTCTGGCAAATGCACTTTTGAGTTTTCCCCTATTGTTTGTATATTTAATATTTATTCATTTATTTTAAAATTGCATGTGCTTATAGTGTACAATGTGATGTTTCCAGGTATATATACATTGTGAAGTTATTTGATCAAGCTAAGGACCATATTTATTACCTCACATAATTATCATTTGGGGGATTGAGAATATTTAAACTCTGTTATCAGAGCATTATATTAAATATTGTCCTTAATGGTAGATGGACACAATACCTCAATGTTTTTTTATTTAATAATTTTTTGTGGTGCTGAGGATTGAACCCAGTGCCTCACACATGCTAGGTGAGTGCTCTACCACTTAGCCACAACCCCAGCCCTATCTGAGCAGTTTTTAAGTATACAATATAGTAGCGTTAACTAGAGTTACCATGCTAAACAGCAGATCTGCAGAACTTACTCTTCCTTTCTGATTTAACTTTGTACCCCTTGACCAGCATCTCTCCATCCACCCCACCCTCATCTGCCAAGAGCCACAGCATCTACCATTCTCCTCTCTGCTGTAGAGTTCAGATTTTTTAGATTCCACATAGAACGAGACCATGTGGTATTGGTGTTTCTGTGCCTGGCTTATTTCTCTTCCCATAAGGTCCTCCAGGTTCACCCATGTTGTCACAACCGAATTTTAACATCTCATTTCCAGCGTGACCTTATTCAATCACTGAAAGGAACCTAGAAGCTTCTCAGGATCTACAGGATGTAAGGGATCCTAGGTTGTTTTGACAGTGGAGAGGAATGGCAGCACAGATAACCAACTGTCTCCAAGGGGAAACCAGGTAAAGGGTAAGTCGCAAGCAGCTGAAGGAGCAGCTGGATGGTCCCACCAGTTCCCAGCCTCTCTCCCTCCTCTCTTCAGCATCATGGGCAGCTGCATCTCTGTGGGATGTGGAGATCAGGGAATCACGTTGACCCAAACCTCCCACAGGAGGAGTGATCTTCAACAACCTTCCAGGGGTAGTCCTTCTTCGTTACTTACAGAGGATGCATTCTGAGACTCCCAGCAGGTCCCTGAAACCGTGATAGTACCGAAGCCTATAATCTAATGCTTTTTTCCATCTTCAGTAAGCATTTATCACCCACTGTGGCCATAGCATTTATAGTTTGAGGTGCAACAGCAAAATGAGCACTGATTTCCTTGTCTTCTTCACAATTTCACTGATTGAAGATTTGTTTTTACTGTAGATCTTAGCAACCTCAGCATGTCATTTTTTTCTTTCCCTATTAAGTTGAGAACTTTTCACTTAAAGAAAGTACTTTATAACTTCTCTTTGGTTTATCTGAATTACCAGCATCACTATCTGGCACTTTGGGTCTATCATTAAGTAAAATAAGGGTTACTTGAACATAAACACTGTGATACCTGGAGAATCAATCTGATAACTGAGTTGACTACTGTGATGGTCAATCTTGGTTGTCAATTTGAACTGGATTGAAAGACTCCTAGAAGGTTGGTAAAGCATGTTTCCAGGTATGTCTGTGAGGGTGTTTCCAGAGATGACCGGCGTGTCAGTCAGCAGGCTAAATGGGGAAGGTCCAACTTGGATGTGATCAGCATTATCCAATGGGCTAGGGGCCCAGATGGAACAAAAAGTGGCAAGTGGGAGAGTAGGAAACTCACAGGCACAGGAAGCTCAACTCTTCTTGAACACTTGTTTGTTTAGGTGGGTAACATATACAGTGTGGATATACTGGACAAAAGGATGGTTCATGTTCCACATGGGAAGGGGCAGGGTGGTACCAGAGATTTTATCACACTACTGAGAACAGTGTGAAATTGGAAATTGTGAATTGTTTCCAGAATTTTCCATTTAATATTTTTGGACTGTTGTTAACTATAGAAAACCAAAAGTGTAGGAAGTAAAACTGTGGACAAGGGGGTGCTACTATATTATGGTTTTAAAAGAAAACAGGTATGAACCTGAATACGTTTCTACTTGGTGATGATATTACTCTAGGTGGGGAGAACTTTGATAGATGGGATGTAGATTTGGGGTAGTTTTTGTTGTTGTTATTGTTTGTTTGTTTGTTTGTTTGTTTTTATCATCCTTTATATCACAAACTGAGAGTACTACCTACCTCTTTATTGAACTTAAGCAAGGCTTAGAACTGAGAATATTTCCTCTGTGGCATAGCAGGCCAGGGTAGAAAATATCCTAGATGGGGTGGTTGGGACACAAGGCCACATTTGAGACTCTATCGGTTTGCCAACATTTTGGCTGGGGACAGATACCATAAGTACTCTGTGCCTCAATTTATTCATGCATAAAATGGCATGATTTGAATTGATACTGAGTTTCCCAATGATCTAATTTTCCCCAGAAAAGTAAACTAGTTAACTAATTTAAAAAAACAAAACAAAACAAAGTTCTTTGGGAAGGGTGTAAACCCACCCAAGTAAGTGAAAAGTGCTGGGTTAAGCAAAACCACAGAGGTTGCTTCACTGCAGTACTTTTCAGAGTTTTGAATGTGCTGGTGTGCATTGTTATTCACCAAAAGATGACTCTGAATGCTCAGCATTTCCCATGGACGCCTCTGAATAAGCTTGATTTGGGAAACATAGACCACAACCATTTGCTGATCCAGGCCAGCCCTAAGAGTCTATTACTTGAAGACACAAGAAGATTAGCCACTTAGTTTTGCCTGCTCTCTATAGGGACATGGAGATGCTTCACTGTACTCTGGATTGATCTATCCTTTTGTTAGACTGTGCTATGATCTACCAAAGATTCCTGGGAAAAGTCATAAAACCAGTTTTTCATTCTTTCTTTTTTTTGGGGGGGGTGGTGGGGGTACTAGGGATTGAACTAAGGGGCACTCAACCACTGAGTCACATCCCAATTCTATATTTGTATTTTATTTAGAGAAGAGTCTCACTGAGTTGCATAGCACCTTGTTTTTGCTGAGGCTGGCTTTGAACTCATGATTCTCCTGCCTTAGCCTCCCGAGTCACTGGGATTACAGCCATGTACCACTGTGCCGGGCTAACGTCAGTTTTTCTGTGAGAAAAAGGTCACACAGCTACCTCTTCAGTGTCTGCTTAGTTCTTAAAGACTTTCCTTAATTATTGCCTTGGATTCTAGGAATTCAAGTTAAAATAACTCAGTTCCCTGAGGCTAGACACCAAGAATCTTTAAAAGATGTCATCCTTTCAAGATAACTTCTTATATTCCCCTCAAAAACCCCCTAATTCTTCCTTTGTCTGAATCCCTGTAGCAAGCATACATATGTGTGTCAGTGATATAAAATACAAAAATACCTCTATTTTAGAAAACAATTATTACATTGTGATTATTTCTATTTACAATTAGTTTATTTAGCACACCTGCTATCACATGCCTCCTGTGTACTAGGTGCTGAGAACCTAAACATAAATTAGATGATGTCTATAAAATTCATGCCTTTAAGGAGCTCATAATCTAGTTGGAGAAACAGTCACCTTAATAATCTAGTGCAAGTTACTAATAATAGTAATTAATGAAAATTGCATATGCTATATTAATTTATATCACATAGGATAAATATTAAAAGTCCCATTTTGAGATGTATGCAAGATCACAGTCCTAACAAGTGGCAGAGCTAGGACTTGAACTCAAATCTATCAAAATATAAAGCTATAAAATAATACCTTTCAATACCACAGATAGGATACAGCAGGAACAGAGAAAGTGGGTTGTAATTGATCTTGTGGGAAGGTAGAAGATGGGGGGCAAGGCTTTCAAAAGGATGTGGCTTGCAAATTGAGCGTTAAGTAGAGTGGAAGTTCACCAAGGGGAACATCAGCAGCCAAGGCATGGTGTGAGAAGCATGTGGTGCCTTAGAAACCCAAGCCTTGTGGTTCTATCATTTGAGCATGTCATGTTAAGGGAGGAGAGGCTGGGGGCAGGTCATGGGAAGCCTTGAAGATTCCCTCTTTCCTCAGCTCTGATGCCTCTCATTGCCATTGGAGCACGTACCTTCCCCTCCTCCCCAAGGTCCATACTCAAAGACAATATTGGAGACTTAGGATTTTCCTGAAGCCAGAATTGGGTTTCAGTTATCAATCTGATAAGCACCAATGGATCATTTTGAATCAGAAGCAATCCACAACTAGCACTTGTCCCCTACGTTGTGTGCCATCCCTGTCTCTCTCATTTCTTCCTTTCCTTCTTCTTCTAGACATGCTGCCCTGGTTGAATGTGAAAAGACTATGGATGTCTTGTTGGGTTTCATTTTCTGTTTTCTTCAATCCCAGAGGCCCATATAGGGTTCATGAGGTTGTGTTACCTGGTTTCTCTTCCTGGTAACTTATAGTTTACCCATCCTCACAACCAACCTCAAACATGTCCACTCTTGACTAAATAGCTCAAACTCATCTCTTCCCTGTATACTTGCAAGTCAACATTTCCTTCTGTGTGCTCAGCACCCTTCGTGGGGACTTTTAAGAACAACATTGATGATTTTCCCTATAGCACTTAAGAATTTGTGTATTAAGCTGGAAATATTAACAATAACAGGTAACAGATAACATTACCTATGCCTGCCTCATGGAGAATGATGGATGGATGGATGGGTGGATGGATGAATGAATGAATGAATGAATGAATGAATGAATGAATGAATGAATGAATTGAAATTACCAAATGAGGAAGACAACAGAGGAATCAGAATAGGAATATCACTTGGCTCTTTCAGTACTGGCAATCAGGGGGCAGAGTCAGTTTAGATGCTTCATTCTCTTATTCATAAGAGGCTACTCAGTTTTTCCCCCCTGCTTCTATAAAGTGAATTGGTCTAGATGCACAACCAAAATTTTTCTATTATCAAGTATAACCCTCTTATTAATAACTCCTATAGCCTTTTCTGCCTGAGTGAACACTATGTAAAATCTTATTGTATTCTATTTTGCTACAATAATAGGCTCCTTAATAATGATTATTTATGAAGACTTGTAAATGAAGATAGTGTGTTATCAAGGAAGAATGCTCACCTCAGTGATAGAGCTGGGATTCATTGGGTGCATTCCATTGTCTTCAAACTCAGGATGAAGAAATCCTTCCTAACTCTAAATAATTGTGCAAAATAGTTAAGCATGCCTGAAAAGTCAAGTTATAATTTAGAGTGTTTTAGCCAATCCTAATCCTAGCCCCCTTTCTGAAACGCTGTTGGTCTTTGAGCCCTTAGGGGACATATTTTCTGTAGCTCAAGGAATCGGAGATTTGGAGGACAAGTACATGGACAGATTTGCTATGAAAACATATTCTTTATCAAAGGAGAAACAATTTTTAAAATTTAGAAATTAGCTCCCAAGGAACCTGGTAATTTGAAAATGAGGTTTGGCCACAGGGTTTTTCTGTAAGCTCTTGTTTTGATGTTGGCTGTTTGATTAAAAAAACAAATCCTACAAGAAGAGAGCACAGACTGACTCTGTTACCTTGTAAGCTGGAAATGTTAACAGTAACATATAATAGATATTATATATGCCTGCCTCATGGAGGGTGATGCGTGGATATGTGAATGAAAAAGCTTAGAAGCAAAAAGAAACATGGAACCATGGGCAACACCCTGCTCCATGCAAGACAGGACCAAAGACTCAGCATGAGTTGCTTCTTCTCCATCCTGGGTGACAGTTGAGTCCAGGTTATGTGATTTTAATGTTTGAAGGTGAGGCATGATCTTCATGTTCACTATCCCCTCTTTGATAGCTAGCTGAAAGTACAAATGATTTGGCTTTTGAGATGAAGAGAAGAAACAGGCTGAAGAGAAAGAGACATAATTTTTAAGCTGGAGTGAGAGGGAAAAGAATTCTGGGCTCTAAGTTAGCCAATCCCCCCCAAAAAATAAATGCTGAATGTTTTCTCTGATATAAGGAGGCTGATTCTTAGTGGGGTAGGGAGGGGGAGCATGGGAAGAATAAATGAATTCTAGATAGGGAAGAGGGGTGGGAGGGGAAGGGAGGGGGCAGGGGATTAGCAAGAATGGTGGAATGTGATGGGCATCATCTAAAGTACATGTATGAAGACACAAATTGGTGTTGACATACTTACAACCAGAGATATGAAAAATTGTGCTTTATATGTGTAATAAGAATTGTAATATATTCCACTGTCATTTATTTTTTTAAAAAATCAAAAAGAAAAAAGAAAAAAAAGAATTCTGGGTTCTTCTTTATGTGTTGGAGCCATGGGGCTTGGGAGAATGAACTCTCTCCATTGCAGATAGCCCCAAAAGAAGCTGGATATTCACTTTGAACTGAACTACAACACAAAGTGATGGGAAGAATATTTCATTAAGAGGTTAAAGAATGTAGGGGTTGCTTATTTACATATAGCTTTTGGACAATACGGTAAGGGTATCAGGAGGGGCAGGAGCACTGAACGCCAGTGAGCATAGCAGGAACAGCAGTGTGGGTGATGTGTAGGAATAAACAGGCCTCAAGCCTTGAACAGAACCCAGGAGCCAGCTCCCTGAAACCAAGACAGAGTAGCCCAGAACACTATGCAGTGGTCCCTGCCAATAAAACTTGGTTCCAATTGTGTAGACTATCTCCATAGACTGATAGCAGGCAGTGTCTGCTTTGTAATTATTACTAACATTTTTTTCATGTTTCTAAAGTTTTGGAAACACTTAAAATTAGTG
This sequence comes from Urocitellus parryii, assembly GCF_045843805.1. Taxonomy (NCBI): domain Eukaryota; kingdom Metazoa; phylum Chordata; class Mammalia; order Rodentia; family Sciuridae; genus Urocitellus; species Urocitellus parryii. The sequence continues at coordinate 204,685,492 of NC_135531.1, forward strand.
GAAGAAAGATGAATGCCACACTCCAAATAAAGAGAAGATTCCCTCTGTATAATGCTATGGTAACCATTCTTTGATCAAGAGACAGAAGGCATATGGCCTCATAATCAAAACGCTGGATTTAGAACTGGGTTATTTTGAACATAAGAGCAAATCTGGTTTTGATTTAAATCTACTTATAAGTCTCATATTGTTTCTGTGTATATTTTATACTTCTACATTTTGGGAAGATCTCTAGAATAAAAATTCCTAGAAAAAAGTGAAATGAAAATATGGCATTCTTAAACAGAGAAGTTAAATAAAAGATGCCAAAACAAGGATTTCTTCAAACTGTCACCCTTCTCCTGAGTAAATGAAAACTGGCAGGCTGTAGCAAACAAGGTTGATTCCCGCGTGGGGTGCTCCTTGGCTCCATTCTCTTCCTGTTATTTGAACTTGAAAAATGCCTTTTCTTTGGTTCTCAAGAACCTTCGAGTTGAAGAGACCAACAAGCAGAAGCTCCTGGAGTAAATACAGCATCCTTTGAAATGTGAATGTATTGCTGGGCATCTTTGTCCAGACATTGTTTATCCTTGGGGAATTGAAGCTTTTTTGATGCAATTGACTGTTCAATCAGATTGGGACAAGACAGAAAGGCAGCTTTTCCCTCTAAGTCTAGCCTTGCCGATGGGTTCCAGAAAAAGAAATGAACATATTTTTAAAGCATTGCTTTTTATGAAAGTAAATCTTCAATTGAGACGAGAAATGTCTGAACACCTGTCTCCCTGCAGATGTGAAAATAAAGCATTAAGTATTTAAGAAATCCAAAAGGACTTCTCTCTGGCCAGTTCACCATTACTGACATTGTAAAAGCCAACTCTAACCTTTTAGCTGATAAGTCTGAAGGAAGGATTAGTGTAAAGGGCATTCATTATGTAGGGAAATTTAAGCTGGTGGCTGGACCTTTTTGAAAATCTTTCAAATTGGTCGAAACTCCTATTTGCAAAGGATAGAACTAACTTGGACTAGTTTGGGTAAAAGCAGTATTTGTTGTATGAATACTGAGGCTACTATAATAATTAGGGGAAGACTTAAAAATTAACCACAATTCAAGGATTGAACATAGTTGGGGCTCTTCTATATCTCAGGCAGTAAGCTTCTTTTTCTTATTCTTTTATACATGGGAAAGGAACATGGCATACACATATACCCAAGCTTCCTATTTTGACTCTTGCACCAGAGAGGGCTTATTGTCTTTGTTTGATTGCAGTTGGAAAAATATCCAGGAAAAACTCTGATTTCCCTGGTTGGATCAGATATCCAACCCTGGACCAAACAATAGTGATCAGTCACAGAGCTCCCCTATAGCAATGTGTGATGGGGATCAGGGGGGGACCCATTTCCATAAGAAAGGGAGAGTGGAGGACAGAACTGATTCCAAACACACACTATAACTGGATTTTCATTATTTCAACCTTGTGTTTTGATTTGAAAAGTTGTAATGGAGTGATATTCCATTTTTAAGAGAAGAAAATCATGTTGCTAGGTAACATTCCCATCTTCTGGCATTTGCAGAAACATTCATTTGAGCTGCCTTTAACTTTATTTTGCACTTTCAGGCTAATGAGTTATTTCAAATACTATATTGTTTATAGCAGTGGACATCTGTGTGATTTTCCTGTTCCATTATCCAGGCTGCTTTCTTCAAATGACAGCACCTGGATTTTCCTTTGGAAACCAGTACCTCCCCACTCTCAAACTATGTAATTCCAATGAAGTTGACAATAAACCCTTGTCCAGTAACAGAAGTCAGTTGGCCAATTGGAATGTCAAATGATCTTGGCCAGTGATAGATCCAAGATCCCCATCTCAGAAACAGCTGAGAAAGATACTCCTTTGAATGCTTCTGGTGCTGCTGGTAGCCATAGTTTGGGAGAACCCGAGGTAGAATAAGGGCAAGGGAGGGGGCAAAGTGAAGTTGAGGTATGAATTCTGCAAACAGGGTTAAAAGTCTGGCTGTGTCTGGATAGTTAAGGAGACATTATAAATTGTCTCTTTTTCTCCCAGTCCCAGCTTTGGTTACAGCCTGTTTGATCTAGATTTCCGAACTTTATAACCAATGTGCCCTGAAAAATGCAATCATCTTTATGAGCTGAATTAAAGTTCCTATTTTGCTTTTTGGCTCTATTTCCTTATGTTCCAGGATTGCTGCTTAACAAATCACCTCAAAACTTAGTGGCTGGAGGCAGTAACTATTATTTTATTATTGTTCATGTTTTTGTGAGTCAGGAATGTGGAAAGGGCTTGTGTAGCCTGTTCTGAGAGTCTCTGTTTAGTTGCAATCAGGCTGGGGTTAGAACTGGAATAGTATGGTGGAGAGAAGACAGGAGAAGCTAGGGTCTGGCTGGGCATCTCCCTGTCTTTAGATAACCTCTGTTGCTCTGTGTGGACTACTTGAGCTTCCTTATATCATGGCAGCCTCAAGGTTCTGAGACTGATTATATAGCATCTAGGGCTTCTGCATGAGTGATTGCTCCAGAGCACTCAGTTTAAGTTTCATCATCTTCTATGACTTGGCCTTAGAGGTTACATAGTGCAATTTCTACAAAACTTTGGTCAACTGATTAATAAAGTTTGCACAGACTTGAGCAGAGGATGTAGTCTCCATTTCTCAATGGAAGTATGTCAAATAATTTTTTAGATGTTTTTAAACTACCACATATTCTGAGCAGTTCTCAAATTGTAAGAGGTGTACCAGTGGTCAGATTTAAGTAGATTTAACTTCGTGAAGACATGACTTTAGTTTATACTTTGAGGAGTTGAATTAACTCTTTTGGTCATTAGATCACCACCAATTTATCTATACATAGTCAAAATTAAATCAAGATTTGCCATGATCTCTTAAACCTTAGAATTCCACTATGCTTTCATATTAGCCATTTCAAATTTCAATTTGAATAGCATTAGAACATATTTAGATTTTCATTATCTTCAAATACTTCATAATTGTTTTTATACTGACTGAGCACAGAGGTTTTGTTTTATAGTACAATGTTCTTAAGTCATTGAGGCTTTCATAAGTGCTTAATTTTCTTCTGGTGACCAGTTTAAGGAGTGGAAGTGTTTACTTTAAGGACTCTACACAGGTGTTAGTTACCTTTTTGTCACTGTGACAGAATAATCTGAGAAAATCAATTTAAAGGAGCAAAGATTTATTTTAGTTCATTATTTCAGAGGTTTCAGAGGTCTGAGTTCATGGTCCTCTGGCTCCACAGTTATGGGCCTGATTTGAGGCAGAGCATCATGATTGAGAGGGTGTGGCAAAGCAGAACTGTTCACCTCATAGCAGCCAGGAAACAGAGAGAAAGAGAGTGCAAGAGAGGAAGGGATCAGGGACAATGTATACCATTCAGAACCATGCCCGTAGTGACCTACTTCTTCTGTCTGGGCCCCACCTGCTATAGCCCAGTCAACCCCATCATAATCCAAACACAACCCAAAAGCCCCGCCTCTGAACATTGTTGCAATGGAGACCAAGCCTTCAACACATGAGTCTTTCGGGGGCATTTTGTATCTAAACTATAACAATATAAAATAGTGTATAGATTATAAAACTTGACCTAGGTTACAGTTCTATCACTTTACCTCTAGAGCTAGTGTAGAAATTCTTCTTTATATTATCCACTACCATTCCCAGAGTAAAAATTCAGAATGCAGCTCTTCTCAACTTTCTCTCCAGTGAAGAAGTCCAATAGATCTCAAAATAATTTTTTTTCTATTTCTGAATGTAGCAAAGAATCCATTGGAATAAAATCAGCAGTTGAGTAACTCATGCAAAGGTAATTTAGAGCACAAATTAAATCTGTCAGAGTGGTATTAGATTTGCAAAAAGCTCATAAATAACAAATGAAAGGTCACAGAGCTGTGAAAATGAGAGTGTACTTCTTCATAAAGAGAGCTGTGTTCAGGGATGGGATCCACAGTGCATATTCAAACAGCAGCATCATAAAATGGAAACACAGCATATTTTCTAAATGTCTAGAACAGTCCAAAGGCACAGTGGACTGCAGGTAAAAAAAAATCACTGAAATCCAAGAAAAGACCCTTTGTGTCATCAGCACATGTCCAGCATCATATTTGTGAAGCTTGAGGATTAAAGCTCCATCTGCTCCCAAGAATCTGTAGAGAAGGCTGCATCCCCCTCAGCAGAGCCCATATTTCAGTCACTGTTAGACTAATTGTGAATGCATGCCATTCACCTTTGATTTTTCAGTTCCTGGAAAATACTAATAGAGTGAGCGGTGCTTCGTGATTGACTGTCGGAATGTAAGCTTTGGTGATACTAATAAATGGTCCTGCCCATCCTATTTCTCTCATGGAAAAAAAAAAGATGGAAAATATAGCCTTGGCCACTACAAAGTAGATAAGTTATTTTACTGTGCACTGTATGCAGGTGTTTCTTTTTACTGCTGTGTTGAACTTGACTTTTGCAAGGGAGCAAAACTTATATTTATAAAAAGCAAAGTGTAGACTTCCTCAATATTAAATCTTTTGTGTGTCAAAGGACATCATTGGAAATGTGAAAAGACAACAGAGAATGGGAGAAAATATTTGCAAATCATATATTTTATCTGAATGTGCTAGAGTCCAGAATATAGAAAGAACTCAACAATAAAAAGACAATGACCCAATTAACAGATGGGCAAAGAATTAAACACATATTACTCCAATGAAGTGGGCACGCAAGCATATGAATGGCTGTTCGACCTCATTAGTCACGTGAACAATGCATATCAAACTATAGTGAGGTACACTTCACATTCCATAGATGGGCTATAATTTTTTTTTAAAAAAAGAAAGTGTTGGTGGGGATATTGGAACACTTGTACTTTGCTGATGGAAAGCTGCAGTGGAACCCTGTCTAGCAGTTCCTCAAAAGTTAACCACACAGGAAATAAACAATTACACTCCTGGGTGTATACCCAAGAAAACAGAAACATATGGTCACTCCCCAAAAAGGGTACAGGAATGTTAATAATAGCACTATTCACAATAGCCAAGAAGTAGAAACTACTCCAATGTCCATCATCTGATAATTAAGCAAATATATAGTATATTCATGCAATATTATACTGATTAATTTCAATATGGATGAACCTTGAAAACATGCTAAGCTGAAGAAACCAGACCAAAAAAGTCCATGTATTGTATGAATCCAGTAGTGGTCATTAGGGTATGGGAGAGGAAGGATTAGCAGTGACTGTTTAATGGGTACAGGATTCCTTTATGGGGTGATAGAAAAGTTCTAGACTAGATAATGCTGATGGTTGTGCAATAATAGGAATATAGCAAATATCACTTATTCTAAAATGGTGTCTTTTATATTATGTGAATTTTACCTCAGTAAAAAAAATAACAGTTTGTGCATAAAAAGTAAAATTCTGTCAAATTTATTTTTTAATTTTTTAAAAAATATTTATTTTTTAGTTGTAGTTGGACACAGTATCTTTATTTTATTTTTATGTGGTGCTGAGGATCGAAACCAGGGCCTCACACGTGCTAGGTGAGCTCTCTACCACTAAACCACAATCCCAGCCCTCAACTTTATTTTTTTTAATTCCTCTATATAGAAAAATGCATGTTCATTAAAAATTTTTGAGCATGCAAATTGATATTAAAAGTTTCTAAAATTATACATCATTTTGATATCTATCCTTTGAGCCCTTTTACTAATCATATCTAAGCCCCAAAAGACCTAGTTTTCCTTCTTTCCAAAGAAGGAAAGATTTTTATGGGTAAACTTTTGGGAGAATTGAGATTCAACTACTTTAAGAATTTAGAAATTCCCCCCATTAAACGCATAAAATTCATGGTTAAAAAAATTAAGGCCTCCAAATTTGGAAACCCATGCTAACCTAATCAGGCATAAAGAATTCAGCTTGTAGCTGGATCCTAGTATAGTTTGGAAATGTGTTCCCAAAGGCTCATATGTTAAAGGGCTGGTTGTCTGCCTGTGGTGCTATTGGGAGATGGTGGAACCATTAGGAGGTAGGACCTAGTCGAAGGAGTAGGACATTGGGTGTTATGTGCCCCTGAAGGAGACTTGAGGACCTGGCCTCTCCTCTTTTTCCTTGCTTCCTGGGCACCATGAGGTAAGAAACTTCACTTCACCATGTGCCTCCTGCCATAGGCTCACTATAGGCCCCAAAGCATAAGATCCAGCCAACCATAGACTCAAATCTCTGGAATTTGTGAGCCAAAATAAACTTTTCCTCCTTAAGGTTGTTTATTTCAGATATTTTGTTATAATAATGGCAAGCTGACTAACACTCATCTCTTGTAATGAATGAAATAGTTGGTTTGACTTTACCCATGATAATCCATCATCAGGAGGGCTGTGTGTGCATGTACACACAGGACGTGTACCTTGAAAGGGATATAAGGTGAGAGCTCCTGACCTTCATCAATACCTTTTATATAAGTAGAATCTAGTTAAAGTACATGTGAAAGCATAAAGCATGGGGGTGTAACCTGCCTTGTAGTCTAGCCTACAGCAATATAAGGGGGCAGGTTCTAAGGGCAGCACCCTTTTATTTGCCTCATTGATGAGGGCTGGTGGAAAGTCACCTGGGTCTAAAATGAGCTTCAGGCACATTAAATGTTGGTTGGCAGGCAGGAGGGACCTCCCTCTCCATCCCCCACTCCTCCACCCCTTCACCTTCCCACCCCCGCTGCTGGCTTGATCCTTGCCTTGGTGACTCTGGGGCAGAGGTCAAGGTGGAAGAGACATATAGATCCTGACTCATCATACTTAGTAGTTTAGAGGAATTTTTACATTTTTCTAACCTAAGGAAAGTGAGTTGTACGTTGAATAAAATTAATTTTACCATGTTTACTTAGGAAGCTACACTGATTTTAGACAAAACAATAGTAAACAAATTAGGAACTACTACCTGTCATTAACTGTGGGTCAGACACTGTTCTGAGGGCTTTACATATGTTATCTCATTTAATACTCAAAATAAACTTTTGAGGTAGGTAGTATCCCTATTTTGCAGATAAAGAACCTGAGGAACAGAGTGATTAAGTAACTTGGTTCAAGGCTGCATAGTAAGTAGGTATTGGTGCTTGGTTTCAAACCCAGTCAGTCTAACGTTTAATCTCTGCATGTTAGTCACACATATTCAATACAGGCTGTAAAATGAAGATCTGAGGTTGGGTGGTCATGCTATAGTGGTTGCAATAGAGTTAAATGCAGATGACATTCAGATGCATAATGTTTGATGCAAGTACTATGCAGAGAGACCTTTAAATCATTAACTGGAAGGAATATTGTGGGTGAGAAATGCTTTAATAAAAACATGTCACTTGCAGAGCTTGATATATGTGAAGCACTGATGTTGACTTTGAGTTACACATTAGAGAAAAGAACTTAGGTTGGCAACTGGTTGATATTTAATGTGAAATTATATCAAAATAAAACCAGATAGCTTTCCTCACCATCCAGCACATGAAAGAAATCAATGTCAAAGTTTTGATCAGTGTGTGTTTAGCTACAGATGCTGAAGGAACTAGCTTCAGATCTCCAATTAGGGACCTTTTGTGATCTTGAGCAAGTCATTCCCTTATCTGAGCTCAGCTTTCTCATCTGTAAGACAGGAATGATAACCCACAGTATGTATGTGTATCACACACACATATGCACTGCTAGACATAAAACCTGCACTTAATACCTGGTGGCAATGGTGGAGAATTTGCAGTCTGTTCTGAGAAGTTACTGAGCTTGCTAAATGGGGAGTGAGAATTTGTGAGTCCCACACTGGCATTCAGTGCTTGTGAAGATCAAGGTAGATCTGTGTATGCAGAAACCAGATCAGAGTTTGATCCATCTTGTAGATGATATTGAGGCTCCAAATGGACTTTTGTACAGATCGAATGCATAAACAAGCAAATGGAATTAACTGTGTGTAGACATTTATGTTTTCACATAGTAATATGTCTACTGTTCCAATGGCAGTTGAGCTTTAAATTATTATTATCATATTTTTTTGCTATAGTCAGTATCATGAGTTAGTGAAAGTTGTGGATTGATCCATATGAAGCTGTGAATAAGTAACCAGATACTTCTATGAGTGACTCAAAATCCAGAAAGAAAATTTTAAAGAACTCTATAAAAATGCAAATGTAGTTTTACTTTTATTTTCTATTCATAAATATACTGTGGTACAAAATGTGATTTTAAAATGGTGTATTCATTTCCTGGAGCTGATGTAATAAATTACTACAAATTTAGTGGCTTAAAACAGCACAAATTGATTACCTTTCCGTTCTGGAAGTTAGATGTCTAAACTCAATCTTGTTGGACTAGTTAAGGTGTGGGCAGGGCTGGTTTCTTCGGGGGTTCTGAAGGGGCTCCCCTTCCTCTCTGTTTCTAGACTCTGCAGCATTCATTGGCTTGTGGCCCCTCCCTCATATCATTCCAACCTTATGCTTGTACCTCTTCCTGCTGACTCTGACCCTCTTGCCCGACTCACGGCACTTCTGTAATGATACTGAGCCCACCTAGACACCAGCCTGATCTGCCCAGCTCAGGATCCTAACTTATTCACATCTATATCTTCCCTTTTCCCCTCCTAGTGTGCTGGGGATTTCGATCTCTACGTCCCAGAGGGTGTATCATTCAGTCAACCACAATGATCACCTTCCTATTCTGTTTATTTTCAAAACTCAGATAAGTCCCTACTAAAATTCTTCTACCTACATTTTTAGTGCAGAAGAGACTAGAAAAATTTCAAGTGGATGTGCATTTTTGAAGTATTCTGGGAAGAAGCAAGTCTTAGCAGGTAGGCAGAGAATACCAAAAGAAACTTCTAGGAGGAGCTGAACCTCAGTTGTATGACTGAACTCTTTAGCTCCACTATTTTTGAGATAAGTATTTAACACCTTCAAACCCAGGCTGTTTGTCCCACCACAGGTGAGGCGCTATCGAGTACCATGCTGTCTCTCAGTTCTGCACTTAAATATCTATAAACACTGATTAGATGATAGAAAAGTGATGTGGTGGGGAGGGGAGGCATATCAGACAATTTCAATACAATATTTTTTATGAAGTGAAGATGGAAAATTCTTCCATAGAGTGAAATAGTAAATTAAAAGTTAAAGTGATACCATATCATTATTCAAGTTCTTCCCCTTCCCCCCAAGTAACTGGAATAAAAATTTCACCATACTTAATCCTCATCCATTTAACTTTAAATTCTACCAGGAGCTTACATTACTATTTAATTTACCTTGCTATAAAGATAAACTTCCATCTTCTTGATATTGTGGATTTTAAAATGTTACCTCATGATATTTTCCACACCTAACAGATCATATTTTGGATCATAAAATAGATATAGGATATATATGATTTCAAATGAAGTATTATTCTGCAGGATGGATCTGGATCTTATTTTTCTTTTTAGCAGATTTGATGATGTTTTTATCCTTCACCTCTTATGGAAAAACACAGGATGAGCTGGCAGAGGCAATAAGCAGAGGGCAGGAGACCATCCTTGGGATGTTAGAAGAGTCTGAGGCAAAGACTCCACATTTTACAGGGGAAGTAAAGATAGTCATCGCAAGCTCTAGCCTGTGGGTGCTGATGGCCCCACCACCTGGGGAGCAGACTACACCTCTTGTGATACCTCAGTTCATTTACACCACTGTAAAATTATTAACAATCTCTCTGGGACATACCGTGTCACAGAAAATGTTTGGAAAAAAAAATCCTGTGCTGTGGAATGAAATGTGGTCACCCAAAATTTATATGTTGAAGCCCTAATCTCTAGCAGCTCTGAATGTGACTATTGTTGGAGAAAGGTCCATTACAAAGATGAACAAAATTCAATGACTTCATAAAAGTGGGGCCTTAATTCAGTACGGACTGGTGTCCTTTAAAGAAGAGGAAGAGACATCTAGAAAAAGGCCATGAGAGGACAGAGCTAGAAGGTGGCCATCTCCAAGCCAAGGAGAAAGTCATATTTATCAAGTGACCAAGAGCCAATGGATGCAAGTTTTCTGAGAGAACCAAATCATAACTGGAAGATGGTAGAGTGAGCATGGGATTGGCCAGGCTGGCATTGTTCTGCAGTGATGGGGTGATAAGGGCTTGTTGTGGTTTGGTTGTGAAGTATCCCCCAAAAGCTCATGTGTGAGACAATGTAGGAAGGCTCAGGGGTAAAATGGTTGGGTTATGAGAGCCTTAACCCAATCAATGAGTTAACCCCCTGGTAGGGATGAGCTGAGTGGTAACTGACGGCTAGTAGGGTGTAGTTGGAGGAGGTGGGTCATTGGAGGTGTAACTTTGGGATATATATTTTGTATTTGGTGAGTTTCTCTCTGCTTCTTGATCATCACATGAGTCACTTCCCTCCACCACATTCTTTTCTCGTGATATTTGCCTCACCTAGGTTCCTGAGGAATGGACCTGGCTGTCTATGGACAGAGACCCCTGAAACCATGAGCCTCCAAATTAACTTTTCATCTTCTAAAATTGTTCTGAATAGGTCTTTTAGTCACAGTAGGGAAAAAAGCTGACTAAAGCAGGACTCTGCTATATTTTCTAACGACTTACCAGTATTAAAAAAATAATAATAATGAACACACTAATGCATCTGGAGACAATTTTAGTGTATTGTGCATTGTTTGGTTTTAGTTAATTTTTGTTTTACAATTTTAATCAAGTTGTTATAATACAATTCATTTTATATTTCCCTGTTCTGTAACTTTGTAAAATTTCTTGCAGGATATAGAGTTGGGGTCATTTCTGGGCTCCTTGAAGTTCTCCATTTTCCAAACTTACTGTCACACTTTTTATCATTCTGTTTGGATTAATATTGCTTTGTTGTACCTTTTGATATCACATTAGGTCACATGGATTTTCTGTGCTGAGTGTCTGTTTCATAATATTTTTAGTCACTATTTGTTTTTACAAAGTAATTTAAAAGTTTATGGCTATTTAAAAAAATCTTATTAAACATTTGTATTAAATTTGTAAACAGAATGTCTACATTATGGTTTTTAAGCCAGGTGGAAATAAAATGAATATCGAAACCTTGACCCTTGCATGAGAAAGAGAGATGACAGTCCTTGGACAATAGTAGAACATGAGGGGCAAGCTGTGTGGGAAGCTAAGAAGGTAGCAGGCAAATAGCAAGCAGGTGCAAATTAGGACATAGCTCTGCATTTGGAGTAAGCTGGATGGTTTGACCCTATTACAAATTCTTACTGCCCTCAATTTGAGTGAAAAGCATAAAATCAGAATAAAGGACAAGCAGTAGATGATTACTTAGTGTTAAACAATAACTTGATCTTATGTCATCAATTTTGTTTATATACCTTGAGTCAGTTTTAGGAAGCACACAATGTGGCCTGACGTTAAAAACTCAGGCTTGAAATCCATACTGCCTGGATTTCATGCAGCTCCTCTACTTATTTGCTGGATTTCAGTTGACTCAAAATGGGATAATCATAGATAATGAGAATGCCTTCCTTATAGGGCTATTAGGAAAACCAATTGACATTTGTAAAGGACTTCAATGGCATCTGACCAACAAACATTAGTTATATTGAGAAGATTTGTGTTCTTGAGACACTTTTTGGCTTGGCAGAAGTCAGCTTACATTTCTTTTCTTTTCTGAATCTGAAAGTGTACCCCGTACAGTTTTGCATGGCCATGACCCAGTAAGGCTGCACCCTCCTGCCTGGTCCACAACGTTATCAAAGAAATGCTTCTGAGCTTTTGTACCTGACTTATTTATTGTTGCTCTCTGGCAGCCATCCCTTGGCCTCCTGGCAAAAATAGCTGGATTTCATTAAAATTCGTTCTCTCTTGATACCATCTCTGCTGGATATTAGAAGGGATTGCTACCAGTGGAGCTTTAGCAACCTGATTAAGAATAGATTTGGACTGGAATGTTCCAAGTGCTCTACAATTACCATTTAGAACGTTTCTCCCCAGAGCTCCTCACTTTCCCGTGCACTGGGCTCCCAGTCCCTCCCCAGCCTGTCTCAGCCAGGTGGGAGCCCAGCCAAGGCTCCTGTGGCATTCTCCAGCTGGACACTGAGATGTGTCTTTCTTCATATTTCAGGTGCAAGTTCTCTCCCATCGTCTGGAGTCCCCACTCTGGGGCCCTCTGTATGAGTGACACGTGGCCTGCCATGGAACCTGGCCCTGCTCTGGCCTGGCTCCTGCTCCTGAGCCTGCTGGCTGATTGTCTGAAAGCTGCTCAGTCCCGAGACTTCACAGTGAAAGACATTATCTACCTCCACCCTTCAAGTAAGACTGTTCTCTTTGCTGCAGAAATGTCACTATTTCAAATAAGAAGTGGCCAGAAAAGTGGCCAGGGGAAGGCAGCCTTTAATGCAAGGGAAACAATCCAGTGATTTAATTGAGAGGTGCATTTAGTTAACAAAAGATGCTTTATGTTTTACCCCCACCTTCTCACAGGATGTTTGGTTTTTAAGTCAAATTACTAGACTTGTTTCCTCTGTTCCCTGCACAATCACTCAGATTCTAAATACCTTTCCCTTTTACTATACCAGTCCTCAATCAGTTATCAAAGTGAACCGCTGTGTCCCAGGAGGCAGATTGTTTGTAAAAGATCTGTCCTCTCTAGGTAAGATAATAGCAGGTCTTCCTTTCTGGGCATCTAATTCTCAGTTTCAGCACCAGTGACTCCAACTTCCTATTCCCTCTGCCTTTTTGTTTTCCTGTGTTTAAGGATTCTCTGAAGAGCGCATAAAAGTGTAGCTGCCCAGATCCCTGCCCTGATTTGCATATATCTGGTATTGTACTTGTGGATTCATGCTTTCAGCAAAAATTTCATATCCTCCTGTTGCAGGTATCCTGAGGATCTTACTTTGGGAAGCACAACAGTTCTACTTTCTCCTTTGGTCTCCATCTCTGTATTTATTTTGTCTCCTTTGGTCCTCTTCTGAATTCCCCATGTGATTGTGAGAACTGGCTATATTGTGTGGGGTTTTTTTGTGTGTGTGTGTGGGGGGGGGGCTTTACCTTTGGCCTCAAGGTACACTGTTCTTTTAAAATTTTTTTGCTCAACAAATATTGTTCCCATATCCACTGTGTGGTGGAGCATTGTGATGGGCATGAAAGGTACACAGGCAAACAAGACATCGCCCTTACTTTTGAAGACTGTACAGACCCAAAGCAGAGGCAGCCACCTGGACTCCTTCTACCCCACAGGGCTAGAATGTTCCATGTCTGCATGTTTTGGGTTAGCTAAGAGGTGGTAGATGGAATGCACAGAGGCTTGGAGGTACTGGACCTTGGATCTGTCAGCTGCTTCCTTAGCTCCTGACTTGGCACAAATCCCCTAACTTTGTGAAGATTAAATGGCATAATGCATATGGAGAACTTAGCACAGAATAAAAGCTGTAGTAGATGCTCAGTCGATGTTGGAAAACGTTTAAGTGTTTATCTCTTCATTTCTAAAACAGTACGTACCCTGTATGGATCATAAATAGTATCTGTACCACACTAGGCCCATACATAATAGGCAATTGAATGATGGTTGTTTATGTTGTTATCATTGCCTTAGACAACCAACGAAGGGTGCTGAGAATTCACCACTCTTATTTTGTATAGCTGCAAATATACTTTAGCTAGGCAGCAAGAGATTTCTTCAGACTTTACTCTGTACTCTCAGCAGGACAGTCTGGTGCCTACTGCTTAATTGCGTGAAAAACTTTTCTGGCTGCTTATTTTGGTGGGACTTTTACTTCATTTTAATAATAGCCATGAAAAGAAGATATATTGATACTTGCTCTGTTTTCTAGAATGAGTTTTATTCTTTTCTTCAAACAGCTGTACTTTTTAATTTAATTACACATTTTGAGGCAGAAACCCAGATGTCAGTCTCTTTTGGTTGACTACCAGGGTTTGTGGCTCCTATGAAGTTCTCTGTCAGCTCTAGTGACAAACTCAATAGTAAGTGGGATGCAAAACTGGCCTCTGGCCTCTTCTGAGCCTGTGATTGTAAATGAAGGATAAAAGGGAAAATCAAAGTGAATGGGTTTAAGCAAATAAGAACAAAGCAAACATACCATTTCCACTTTAACAGGTTGTGGGCCAATGCCCTGAACAACTGCACCCCTACTTGGAAAGTCGAGTTCAGAATGCTTTTTGAAGGATGAGCTCTGCCAGGGCACAGGGGGGAATCACTTCTGCTCTTTAGAAGTTAATGGAAAAGTTCTGCTATATGACCTATGTTAATTAAAGCTATGACCTGATTAGAAGGAACTTACTACATATAATGAATTGATGGTGTTTTCTGATATGATTTTGAATCATGGAAGAAAAAAGTGACTCCTACCCTAGATTATAAGTAGATGGTTTACCAGCAAGTCTGGATGTGAGTTTTTTTTTTATATAAGAGAGTCCCCATAAGGGGTCACTGGCAACAGAATCCTTATTGGATTGAAGTTACCATGAATAGCTTCCACTCGATTGGAACTTTATTCTGCCCACTTCAAATCAGAGTTAACTTGACATTTCTCCAAATTATTTCAGGAGTTTGTGGTGTGCATTTGTTTTAAGTTTTGATTTTTTAAAACAGCTATGGTCCCCTGCCCTTGATCCCTAGATCACGTTTATATGGAGTGATCTCTCTGCCAATAAGCAGGTTTCTGTTGTAATTTAGGCCATAAAAAATATATGAGGGAAGTGTGAGATTAGTGTGATTTTGCATAATTTATATAATCGCCTCGCTTTGTGGATGGAGGCACCAAGAGCTTTCTGTAGGTCACTGAGTGAGCCAGATTCCACTATTGTTAGGTAGAAAAGCTAGGCACCTGCCACAGGAGAAATGCAGTGATGCAGGAGGTGTGGGAAGACACAGAAACTGAGGGGCCTGGGTCAGCCATCCTGATGATACCTGCATGAGGCTGGAACCCAGGCAGAGAAAATTCAGCCTCCCATAGCTAATCTCCTTTGCTTTCTGTGTTCCCTAATCTTTGAAGTTTCTAAGCCTTTAAAAGAAAGAAATTTTATATAAGGCTCTCAATGTTGAGGCACTGTCCTCAATAACATTCTATTCTATACTTTCTATGTCATTTTCTTCCCTTTTTATATGAATAATGATGCTTTATTCTCCATCTATGATTAAAACACCAAAATCTAATAAAAAACTTTCAAAACAAGAGTTAAAATTAAGAGCAATGGAGATATTTGGTTGTCACACCCCACATGATAGCAGAATGTAGTGTACTAAATGACTGCAACCTGTTCTTGGCCTCCATTTATTCTCATAGAATAGAGACCTTTTCTAAAAATATCCAGTTTTCCTCTGGATGCATGTTTTGAACTTTTCCTTAGTCATGTGAGTTGAAGAATGATATTCCTGAAGGGGGTTTGTTTATGCCCAGGTTGGGAGCCAACCAAATTTATTCACAATCCTGTGCTACCCAGATAAGAGCAAGGAGACTTTCTAGATCGGTACCAGGAAATGCATTTCTATCAGAAATCTTTTCCTATCAAAATCATATTGACAATATTTTATTGACAAGTGGACTGAGAAGATGCATTTATTAGATTTCTAGAATTTTAAAAATGATATCCAGTTTCTAAAGACAATGGAAATTAATTTGGCGAGAATAGAAGTCTGGATGCATTTCACATCAGCATACATTTCAAAACGTCTGTTCTCACCACACTTTGGAGTAACTAACTGAAGGCCTTTGTCCAGGCAAAAGTTCCAAGAGATGGAAACAAAGACTAAATCTTTTCCGATGCCTTACAAATGAATTATGGTAGGTTGAACTAGGGCTGACCATGAGAGTTAATGGACAGATTATTTTACAGGAAGTAACTGGGCACTTTGGTGTTTCTTTTTTTCTTTACAATCACCTTTTCTTGAGGGACCAAGGACTTATGCCCTGAAATACAGAGTACTAAGCTTATTAACTCTGTGATCAAGAGCCAAATTAGATTTACTCACAGCTGGGGCCACAACAATCCGAAACTCTGCTTGCTCTGTAATGCTTTGAAGTAACAGAGAAGAAAATAGCACATCTCTCAGGAACCTCTTTCTACTTTAAAAGAAAAGAAAATCTCTTTATCAGATGCAGTATCAATTAGCAAGTTAGTGGAGATAGTTGTTTATCTGTAGATCTTATTTTGGGCTAAATATTTCCAGAGGGAAAAATTCATCCATTTTCTTGGGATTGTACCATAATTAGCCACTTAAAGCTGAGTATGTTTACAGAGATTTGTCACAAATCAGCAGTTATTCACTGACGGTATTACCTTCCAAGATGTCAATAAAAGTTTCCATGAGCAAATATTATGCTGCAGTTATGGAGAATGGACACAGACAGAAGTTGTAGATTTTAAAATAAAACTAGCCCAAAAAGAGCTCATTTGGTTAATTGCCAATGATAGATGCTGATGAAGTCATTCAGGGCAAAGCTTCATTTTGCTGCTGATGTACTTTAGCTTGTACTCCTGTTTAAATTTCTATATCCTCTGGGTCAGTTTCAGAGTTGAGGCTGACTTATGTAAGAAATGACAGGATTTAATTTGTCACTACTCTTGTATCTTTTTGAAAAGTCTTTTAAGGAATCCAAATTTGGGAACACTACCACTTATTAGTGTTTGGTTCTCAGTAACTTTGTTCTCGGAGCAGTTGGATCATCAATCTTCATTCAAACTTCTTAATTTATCTCTTTGATGGGAAAGTTTCCAGGAATAACTAATCCAACATTTCAGCCAAAAATTTTTTGGCTGCAGTGACATACAGATAAAACTGGATGCTCTAGCAAATTAATCATGAAACTGATGTGGTATGGCTAGCTTGCAGTCACAAACCTCAGAGAATATGATGATCATTTTTTTGAGAAATACTGTTTTTTGTCAAACCCTTTCAATGATTTTTTTTGGTGTGAAAATCCTACTTTGATCATTCTGCTTAAGATTTTATAAGCTGTATTTTAAAGTTTTATTTTTCAAAGTTATATGTAGATTCATTCTTTAAGTTAATAGTGAAACTATTTTTTAGAGTGTCCCATCAAGAGAATTTCCCAAAATATTATATATGGTTTTTCTCATAATGTTTTTTTATTTAAAAAAGATAATCAAAATTCTTGTAAGATTATTGAATGGCTTTGGAATTTGAAATGTAATTTGTTTGAAATTCTTTAGGCATGTGCTTACCAAAACAGAATCTGAATTCAAATGTAACTCATTTTTCTAGGTGGTAGAACATGGATATATAAAAAACATGTGTGTGTAGTTTCACAAAATACTTTCTTGTGCTTTGTCATAATTATGGGCTGCAAGAGCATTTTCCTCCTGGTGAAACTGCCTCACGGGAGTGAGGTGGGAGACGGCTGCCTCCAACCTGCTTTCCCTCACCTTGTGAGATGATCCATACCCCTGCTGTCATTCTGGTTTTGAATTGAGTCACTAACTACTTGGAGGAACATAAAACTTGAATGTGCCATGGAAAGGTCCAGTTACTTGTCTTTTTAGACTAAGTTTATGACTTTTGCCCATGTTAGGGTATTGGATATTGTCACAGTCAACTCTGTGAAATATTGCAGGCGAGTACATGGATGGGCAGCTATTCTAGGCAAGGTGAAAATCAAAGTTATATCTGGCCCATAATTCTGGCCTTAAGCTGCTGCCTCCTCCTTCATTTATTTTTGATAACATACTTAATTGGTTCCATGTGGGCAAAGCAATTTACCCTGAGATGATTATTTCCGCCAGTGGGATACGCAGGCTCAGCCATCTGCGAGGGAGAACAGTTGGCTCCTGCAGATGAAGTGTTTGAGTGTCTGCAGCTTTCAAATAGGCCAGGTAATTTTACACATTAAAAAGAAATGCACAAGTTTTGTTTATGAAAGGCAGGACTCTAAATAGCAAAGCAAGCAAATGATTACAATTAAGAAGTAATTGAAAGCACATTGAGGAAAAGGACAGACATTCCTTGTTGATCCTCATCCTTTTGCTGATGAAAGCACTGGTGTGCTGGGCATTCTCCAGAGCATGACTTTCCATGTGAGACCTCCCACCTGAGCTAAAAGGTGGGGCAAAGAACATAGGTACCTGGAGGATAATCTCTTCAGAACACAGGGAGAGGTCAGAATATGGGAGGGGCTTGTTGGAATTGGATGTCTCGTATCTATTTCCGAATATAGCACATGCTACCATCCCCAAACCTGGTACTAACTTACCTGTACTTCATTTTCAAAATTTTATCCATTTTAAAATGTCACATGAATGAAACCAAATGTAACCTTTTGGGTGGTTTTTCCCCCCCATTGAGAAAGATTCTCTGGAAATTTATCCAAATTGTTAGCTATATTAATAGTTCATTTCTTTTATGCTGTCTAGTATTCCATAGTATGAATGTACCACATTTTTGTTTAACTCTTTGCCCATTGAAGGACATGGGGGTTGTTTCCAGTTTGGGGTTATTGCAGATTGAATATCTTATATCTGAAATGCTTGAGACCAGAAAGTGTTCAGATTTGGGATTTTAAAAAATATTTTTATATATAATGAGTTACCTTAGGGATGGGACCCATGTCTAATCATAAATTCATGTTTTATACATACCTTATATATTACACATTATATATATATATATATATATATATATATATACACACACACACACACACACACATACCTTATGTATATGACTACAGATTATTTTATACAATAATTTTGATGCTCCTACATTTTATTATGACTTGTCACATGTGGCCAGGTGTGGAATTTGGGGAGTATCATGAGAGTGCTCAAAAAACTTCATATTTTGGAGCATGTTAGATTTCAGATTCTTAGAACCTGTGGAACCTGTACAAATGCTGTCGACATTTATTTACAGATTTCTTTGTGTGTGGGCATAAATGTATTTCTCAGGAATATATTTTTAACAGTGAAATTGTTGGGTCATATGTTAGTTAAATGTTTGTTTTTTTAAGACACTGCCAATATGTCTAGAGAAACCTTTTTTAAAAAAAAAATGAATATGTCTAACTTCACAGGATTCTGTGCTCAGTCTAAAAATCAATCTTTTCTTTTGATTTTTTTGTAGCCACACCATATCCTGGTGGATTTAAATGTTTCACCTGCGAAAAGGCAGCAGACAATTATGAATGCAACCGATGGGCTCCAGACATCTACTGTCCTCGAGGTAAACTGTCAATAGACAGATTGGGGTCCCCGAAGCTGTTCATGAGTGAGTAGCCCTATAGACCTGGTGCATGCCTGAAATCTCAATGGTTCCTCTAGTCTTAGGTTTAGTATATCTTTTAAGCTGCACCAATAACTTTTCCTCAAAGACTCTCAGAAATATAAAGGGATCCATAATATTGTCCCCTTTTTCATGAAGCATCTGTGGAGCTCCAGAAGACTTAAAAGAGACTTCCCCAGACAGGTCAGCCAAATGCAGAATAGGAAGATAACCGCCAATTTGTCTGACCCTCTTTGAAGCATTAGTCATTGCATAGTAATTTCTTTCATGTAAAGTAGGCATTGATGCTCATATAAAGATTCCATTTATTACATATCTTACCAGAGACTTCTATACTGAGACTGCATGAAAGCTAGAATTCTAAATGTCATCATTGCCAAAAATAAAAAATCCTGAGCTCTTTTAAATATTAAACTTAATGTTTAAATGGTGTCCATTTGAAGATTGAAATTTTAACCCAAATCCCCATTTCATAATGAAGGCAAGTCATAGTCAGATCTCTTTTATCCTGTCAAGTAAACAAGATTTTTCTTTGTGGCTCTGGAATAATTAATTGTTGATTGGCTGCTATATTTTGCAGGAGAGTGGATTCCTTTAGTGTGAGGAGGAGGATGAGGGAGGGGTATTTTATTGGCAAATGTTTGAGTGAGTAGTTAGCACACTTCACTGCTAATCCAATTCAGTTATCAAAGTGACTGGACACACCAACTGCATTATTTTTCAACATAATGCAGGAGCTCTCATGCTCAATCCAAAGAATGGCCTTCTGCTTCTCAAGGTAGAGTGGAAACTGCGAGAGCCCAGAAAATGCCATTAAAAGACAGATGTCAGCTACCTGAGCCAGTGCTGTTGAACCCAGGAGCCTCTACCTAGGCTGTACAGTAGAAATACCTGTATGACCTTACAGATGTCCCTAATGCCTGTATCCTGCCTAGACCAATGGCTCCAAACTTCAGTGCAATCACTCCATGGAGAGCTTATTAAAACACAGACTTCTGCTACCACCCACTCACCCTCTCCACCTGAATATCTGCTTCATTACATCTGAGATGGCTTCAAATTTTGCATGTCTAAAGAACCCCCCAATGATGCAGATGCTTCTGGTCTGAAGACCACTTCTTAAGAACCACAACTTTATACAAATTAAACAAGCATCTCCAAGATTAGTGTCCTGCACTAGTACTTTCAAATATCCCAGGTGATTTTAATGAGCAGTCAAGGGCAAGAACCACTGGGGCCTCATCTACCTGCTGATCAGGAAATGTGTTGTGATTTCTAGATTCTTCTGTTTATTGTTAGGTAGAGATGTCAGTGGGGTCCCAAAAGATTACAGGGAAGAGAAAAAAATGGAGACACTAAAGACTGCCTTAATCACAAATTAGATGTCCAGTCACCTGGGTAACCAATGGTAAGTCCTGTCCCTAGTGTCTTCTGCTGCCACTGCTCATTTCTTGATGAGCCAGTATTTTCTGACTTTAACATTGTAGGATAAACAACTGGGAAGGTACTAAGGGACCTGATGGAACCGCTGCTTCTCAAACGTGGCTGTACGTTGAAACCACCTAGTAAAGCTTTGAAAACACTGATGTCTGGGTCCATTCCCAGAATTCCTAATTAACTGGTACATGGGGTATGGCTGGGAATAAGGATTTTCAGAAGTTCCCTGGGTCACTAATACGCAGCAAAATTTGACAATTGTAAACAGTGACTCTGGACAAAAACAGGATGATTTGCTGAGTATCCGGTAACTTCTGGGTTTGTTCCTGCTGGGACAAAGCTAGCCAATTGTCTTCTGAAACTGTGGCTACTGGTCAGAGATAGTACACAGGAAGTGTATCTTATTCTGTGCCGCTCTAACATAATATCTCAGACACAGTAATTTATAAACAACAGACATTTATTTCTCATAGTTTTGGGTGCTGGGAGTCTAAGATGGAGGTGTCATATTAGCAGGTCCAGTGTCTAGTAAGGACTTCGTTCCCATGCCTGCAAGATAGCATCTTGTTGCTTCCTCTGGAGGGGAAGAGTGTAGTGTCCTCATATATCAAAAGGCAGAAGGGATGGGAGGGAACACACCTAATCCCTGGAGCCTTTTGTAAGGATCCCAGCCTCCCCATGAGGGATCTATTCTCATGACTTAACCACCTCTTAAAGACTGCACCTTTCAATATCATCACATTGACAAATTAAGTTTCAACATGAATTGTGGGGGACACATATAGGCCACGGCAAAGTGTGGCTGTGCTTGTCTTAGGATGGACTCAGCTCTGAGGTACCTTAGCAGATGTTATGCAGAGGAAAAGGAAGGTATGTGAGCTGGTCTTCTCTGCAGACTTGATGATATACAAGTACATCCCTGTCTCAGAGAAAAACAAACAAACAAAAAGAGCAGGTGACCGGAATCACTGTGGGAGTGCTTCTCAGGGAAAGAGAAAGCTCCATCTGGATGTTTTCTTCTAAGATGAGAATCTATCCTTTCAAAGGACAGATACCTAAAAGTACCACAGAGTGATCTTTATACAGTTTATCCTTTTCTCTTTTCTCCCCTACACATTTTTATCTTTTTTTTTTTGTCTTTAAATTTATAGGGATTAAATGGAAAGTCTTGCACTGAGGTTCATGGCAGAAAATGACCAGCCAAGCCCCTGGGGCGATTAAGCAGTGAGAGATTGGAATCTGGTTTCTTCTTTCCAGGAGCAGGCAGTTTAGCCTGGGAGATAAGATCTGAATATATCAAATGTCAAAAACAGCAGGGCAAAATTAAGTGCCAAATGAAACATGGCCTTGAGTGCCGTGGGAGTTTAAGGGAAGAAGAGCATCTGGGGGCTGAGTTTGCCAGTGAAAGCATCCTGTGCTGGGAACCCTGCAACAGGCCGCTCGACACCTGGGAAGTGGGTTCAGAACCCTGGAGAAGGCAAGTCTTCCTGGAAGTCCTTCAGAACCATGGAGACATGATTTTCCAAGTGTGCTCCGTGGATGAGGAGAGACCTCATCTGGGAGTAGCAACCAGTTAGTATGAAAGAATAATAGGAGCAAAATAGTGGAGCCAGGTTGTTTGTGTGGAGCCTTGAGCATCAGGTAAAGGAGTGGGCACTCAAGCTCTAACCTGGGAAAAGGTGTAACCCTAACCCTAACCCTCATCTTGTTGCGCACTCAGCCTCCAGCTTGATCAGCCTTCTTCCCGTGGGTCTGCTGCTGTTTAGTCCATGTTTTCTCCATATTTTTTTAATCAAGCAAAAATAGCACAATTTTATTATTAGATTAAAATGTAAAATGTCTTTACTAACCAACACTGTGTTTGTTTTCTGGCTTATCATGCCTGGAGCAGGTATAAGAATATCAACAGTGGAGCTCAGAAGCTGCCATGGAAAGGCGTCCTGGCTTTCTGAGACATTTCTGGGGTTTTGTTGGTTGTTTTGTGACATATTTAACTAGGTTTTAATTATTGGAGGTGAAAAAAAACCGTTTCACATATGCATTTAATTTTATCTATATGGAATTAGCACCCACACCTAATTGTTTGGGAAACGACTTTATTCTGAGAATTTTTGAAAATTTAATTCAGTTAGTGGTTGAACATGGAGACCCAGTGTGTCCTAATGGCTCATGCTTCTGGAGTTGATAGGTTTGTTGTGAATCATCATTGGGTCCAACATGCTTGGAGAAAGTCTAGCCCTGACTAGAGTCACTCCTCCAGCTGTGGTGGAGTCAGCCAGCCACACTTGTAGCTGACACAGGTTCCCTGTCACTCTTACTTTGGGAATGCGCATTGTGTATGTATTTCCTCCTCCATTCCATTGCTTTTACCTCTGTGCCTCCAGATTCCTGGTACCATCCTCATTCCCTGGCAACGAGAATTGAAGATGTCCTCCATAAATGGCTCCTATTGCCATACGTGTAATTTCAGGAATTGCACCTGACAAATCTGTTCAACTTTCTTGGTTTTGTGAACCAGAATGATAAAAGATCTTAAAACCGTGTTATAAGGGACCAATCGAAGGAACTGATGTGGTAAAATAAAAGCTGAGTGTCACGTACTCGGATCCATGTCATTTCGCCCATGACTTTTCTCTGTGCTGCAAGATTAAAAGTTCCTTGAGAGAGGAACTGTGTAAATGTTTAGTAAGTGTCTGTGGAATTAAATGTCAAGTCAAAAACATTACAGTTTTTAAAAAAGACCTGCTCTGCAGCGGACACCTAAGCCAAGGATAGTATGTTCCTTCTTAATTAGGAAGTACAGTTGCCTCCCTCTAAGGCATGATCTTCATGTGAATTTATTGCTGATAGGAAATCAGAAGAAAAATTTTGAGACAGTGGACACATATTCTTTTGACTCCAACCTCTGTGCTGCTCACTGGTTTTCTCTGAAAATGAATGAATGAAGATGTTCCTTGATACCTCTTTGCAGACCAGTTATCTCATGGTTCCTGGTACAAGCAGGAAATAGAAATGGGATTCCCAGCTCAACTGAAGGTTACAAATGTCCAGGAAATACTTCTTCATTGACAGACAGAGGCATGGCTGAAATAGATACCCTTTTATTTTAACACATAAAGGGTGGGTTTTTTTCTTTCTTCTACTCAATTTTACACTTAGAATCTGGCCCTTCAGTGTTTCTATCCTTTTTACCTAGGTGTTTCTAAATCCTGTCAAGACCCAACACAATTTCTTACTGATTATCTTTAATATGGCCTCTTCTCCAAGATAGTGAAATCAATACCTCATTCAGGGCTGGCCCATGGAATGTGTCTCTCTGGAGAGTGCATTTGTGCATCTATAAATATGTTGGTTATATTTTACCCACCACTTCTGACTGCTAAGTAGTGAGATGTTTTCCAAGATTCTCTTTTATTATTATTAATTGCTAAATAGAAGTCTTAGACTTCCTCTTTTTTAAAGAAAAAATGTTAATTAAATGTTAGAATACATACTGGAAAGGGAACGGATCATAGTGTATAACTTGTGAATTTTTACAAGGTTAGCATTCAGGGTCTACCACCCATGTAAAGCAGTAGACCCCAGAGTCTCTTAGTCATTATGCCCCACTCCATAAAGGGAACATTACTGTGAGTACTGCCTTTGAGCTTCCTATTAGTGGAGCTGGAGGGAATGTATATTCTCCTTGCTTTCACACATTGTAAATATGAAATTTATCCATGTTTTATAAGCAATGAAGTCATTGTTTCTCAAAGATGTATAGTCGATCATTATATGAATATACCAAAATTCATCTATTCTACTGTTGATGGACTTTTGCATTGTGTCCAATATTTCAAAACCATGAACATTCTTACACATGTCCTTTGGTACACATATGCATGGATTTCTGCCCAGTCTATCCCAGACACATTATTGCCAGGCATGGGGCAGGTGAGTGTTGTCTTTATCAAAGATCACCTAATAGTTTAAAACTGCCTGTACCAATTACACGCTCACTAGCCATGAACACAAGTGCCAGTTGCTACACAACCTTGCCAACACTTAGTATTGACAGAGACAATAGAAGCCAGCAGTTAATGGCATTTTTTTTAAAGTGCTAAAAGTGAATAACTGCCAATCTTGAATTTTAGCCCAAGCCTGTCAGTCTCACCTCTCTCTTGGCTTTGCTGCCAGCTCTGAACTCATGTTTGTGCATCCCAGGCCCCTGGAGAACAACAAAGACTCTGCCCTACTTCTCTGCCCCTTGGCAGGGCTTTCTGCTTGGCTTCTCAGCCTCTCCACCTGTGCAGTTTTTGCATCAGCAAATGCCTGGAGGGGAAAACAGGTACAGAATGTCAGGGTGAACTTAAAAAAAAACACTTTTCTTTCCTCTGTTACCTTGCTCTTCAAATCCTACCCATCCTGGTAGAGCTCCTGCATTTTCATACAGATTTTTGTTATTTTAGTTTTATCCTGCTACTTTAACTTTATTGTGTTTCTCGGTAAGATGATATAAGCTGGCATCTCAGCCTATTTCTCAAACTTATTTAATTAGAATTTTCCAGCAACTTTGAAGCCCAAAGTGCTACCATTCTATTTTCAGAAAATTTTGTTTTTTTCTCCACACTGAGAGCATCTAACCTGCTTCATTCACAGTGTTTCTATTCAGATATTTTCTGTTCTTTCTTTCTTTATTTATTTTTTTTTCAGTGCTGGGATTGAACTCAGGGCCTCACACATCAGGCAAATGCTCAACCCTGAGCCACATCCCTGGCCCTGTCCAGATATTTTCTGTTACCACAGTAGCTTCCGATGGAATCATCCCCTGGATGCTTTTGTCCTCTTTTGTTTTCCCACTGTCACTGTCAAGTCCGGCCTAGCCCCTCTACCTTATCTTACCTTTCCAACTGCATCTTTGAACCTTCACCTGGTAACAAGCACATTGCTTCCTGAATTTCAGCAATTTTTTTTTTAAAAGAAAGTTTCCTCAAATGAGTGTGTCACCTATCCTTAAGAAGTGTGGATGATGTTTTTGCAAAGATGGGGAAGTGTCTGTCTGTCTGGCAGTTTCTGCAAAGGGTACTGACTGCAGGAAAAGGACCTCGATCATGACTCAGTTTGATTGATGAGCAATTATTTAGATTAAATTTCCGCCTGGAGGAATTTCTTACGTGAGACAAGAGAAGGAAACACATCTTTTTCAGGGATCTGTGGAGAGTCATTGATACAAGCAGGAAAACCAAGAGAATAATCTGGTGCCTGGGTGCCAGAGGCTGTGTAATAATTCCTAATTAGGGCAAGCTTTAAATAATTCAGCCTCTCTGTGCTCAGTTTGCAGTTCTTCCTCTTCATAACTCTATTTTCTTTCATCTTGAGTTCTTTCTTCTTTCACTTTCAATTTCACTGAACTTTGAATTAAGGTATAGCATACACATGGAATATTGAACAGTGTCGTGGTTTTATTTTTCACATATTGAACTCACCATGCAAGAAGCATCCAGATGATGAAATCACTATTTCCAGGAGCTTAAAAGTTCCCTCCTGCCCTTTCTTTCTTTCTTTCTTTCTTTCTTTCTTTCTTTCTTTCATTCTTTCATTCTTTTCTCTACCAAATGTCTCTGTTGTGGACTGAGTTGTGTCCTGCCCCCAAATTTATATACTGTGGTCCTGATCCCTAGTACCTTAGGATATGACTGTGTTTGGATATAGGGTCTATGAAGTGGTAATTAAAATTAGATGAAGTCACTGGGCAGATCCTTAATCCTATATAACTGGTATCCTCAAAAGAAGAGATTAGAACATAGACACACAAGCATGATGATGTGAAGACACAGGGAGAAGATAGCCATCTGCAAGCCAGCACCTTGATTTCAAACTTCTCCAAAACTGTGAGAAAACTTTTGTCAAAGTCAATTACTCTGTGGTAGTTTTCTTATGTCAGCCCTAGAAAACAAATATAGCTCCTGGAAGCCATATGCAATAGTGTAGGACTGTAATCCTGGAGATTTGGGAGGCTGAGGCAGGAGGATCAAAAGTTTGAGGCCTGCCTCAGCTTTTTAGCAAGACCCTCTGTCAGAATAAAAAATTAAAAGAACTAGGGATGTAGCTCAGTGGTAAAGCAACTCTAGATTCAATCTGACAATAAACTAGTATTGAGTTCTTTTCAGAAATAGAATACCTTTTTGTATCTAACTTCTTTCACTCAAAATTCATTTTGTTAGCTAGCTGTCATTATTATATGAATATGTACCATAATTTATTCTACCACTAATGGCATTTTTATAGTTTCTAGTTTTCATTTGTATAGGTAGTTCTTCTATAAACAGCCTAGGGGCAGAATTTCTGGTTCGTATAATATGAATGTTTATTCTTATGTGATCCAAGCAAATAATTTTCCAAAGTAGTTCTACTACAAGAAAATTATATTTCCAGTAAAAGTATATTATTTGGGCTGGAGCTATAGCTCAGTGGCAGAGCACTTGCCTACCGTGTGTGAGGCACTGGGTTCTATCCTCAGCACCATGTAAAAATAAACAAATAAAATAAAGGCATTCTGTCCACCTACAACTACAAAAAAAATTAAGTATATTATTTTATTTTCAAATTGGATGAGACC
Source organism: Urocitellus parryii (assembly GCF_045843805.1). NCBI lineage: Eukaryota > Metazoa > Chordata > Mammalia > Rodentia > Sciuridae > Urocitellus > Urocitellus parryii. Next base: position 204,712,771 of record NC_135531.1, read on the forward strand.
ATTCAAAATACAGATATAGAAGAGATGATAAGGTACCATAGAGCTAAATGATTTTAATTTGGTTCAACTTTGATTAGAAGAGCTAGGCTGGCTGTTTCCTTCGTGCCATTCTATCTGTGTTCATTGTGAGTGGAGAGTGCAGACTCAATAAGAATGGACCTTCTTCTCAAGGTTATGACTATAATATAGAGGTGTCGATCTCAACCAGGAATGATTCCCCTGACTCTGGGAGAAATCAGTTGATATTTGAAGACATTTGGTGATACTGGCATCCAGTTAGAGGAAGCCATGGATTTTTCTAAATACCCCGGGATGCACAGAACCTTCCCCCATGTGGAACTGTCTAGCCTAAAGTGTCAGAGGACTGATGACTTCCACTTCTGGAAATATGAAGCAGATGTACGTTTCCATTCCTTCTGCCAACTACAACTAAAATTCTGAGCATTGTAGACAAACAAACATGAGAACCCATAAACCCCAAACAGCAAAAGACTCTGAAAGGTGGAAAGAGAGAAAATGACAGACTAGCTATTGACTTCAGGACCCAAAGAACAACACAATGGTGAGGGCAGCAGGTGTCCTTTCTGCCTCATGAATTCTAGACCTGGAGCTGAAGAAGTCGACAAGCATCAACAAGAATGTCACAAGCATCAACAAAACGAGCCCTAACAGAAATGTGCTCTCTCTAGCCAAAGGACAAGAAAAATATCACCTAAAAAGACAGAAAACTTAGATAATAACTACTCTATTCTAGCCAAACACCCACAGGAAAAAAAAAATTATAGCCCCACCCACACTCGCAAAGGCTGAAAAATGAAGAGCCTTGACTTCCATCCACAACTGGACATGTGGGCTGAGCTGAGGCACCCTGACCTCCCTGCTGGGATGGTATGAGAGGACAATTAAGGGGAATCTCGTCCCCCTCTGGGCAGTCATGAGGTCTCCTCAGTGTCAGTGGAGACCTCATGGGCTGGTCTCCAAGTCTACCAGCATGAATTCTAGACCTGGAGCTGAGATACCTCTACATCTCCCTGGGGTTGAGTCAGAAGAGACTTAGTGGAGAGACAGGAAATCACCATCACCATTTGTAATAAGGCCATCCTCTCTCAGAGCATTAATAGAAGCCAGTGTGAAGCATTAATGAGGCATTCCTGCCACTCTCAAGAAGAGAAGAGTCAAAAGATCCAGCGTATCATAATGCCAATATGTTCCTATTTCAATAAAAATAAAAAAACCTGTGCCACAAGAAATATTTCAAATTGAATGAAAAATGACAATAGAGTATTAGTCTACTTTCTATTATAGCAAATACCTAAGGTAATTAACTTAAAAACAAGAACACTCTCTTTTGGCTTTCAGTTTTTGAAGGTTCAGTTCATGGCCAGCTGGCCCCACTGTTTTGGGGTCTGTGGCAAGGCAGTTAGTTCATCATGGGTAGAGCACATGGGAGAAGCAATCTGCTCACCTTATGATGGTTAAGATGCAAAAAGAGAGAGAGGGAGAGAACAGCATTCCTCAATCCCCTTAAAGGCCATGCCCCCAGTGATCTAACTTCCTATGTTGGCCCCACCTCTTTTTTTTATTAGTTTTTCATGACAGTACAATGATCTTGACATATCATTCATTTGAATCAAATGGGGTATAATCTTTCATTTTTCCAAGTGTACAGGTTGCAGAATCACATTGGTCATATAGTCACCTACACACATACAGCAATACTAGTGTCTATTTTATTCTGCTGCCCTTTCTATCCCCCCTTCCCCTCCTTTCCCCTCCCATCACTTCTCTCTACCCAATCTAATGTGACATATTTCTTTTTTTTTCCCCCTTCACTTCGTCATACATGTATTCTGTATAATGATGAGGGTCTCCTTTCATCTCCCATGCAATTCTCCTTCTCCCTCCCATCCCCTCCCACCTCTCTTCCCTATTTAGAGGTAATCTTCTTCTCATGCTCTTCCTCCATACCCCATTTTGAGTCACCCCCCTTAAATCAGAGAAGACATTTGGCATTTGTTTTTTAGGGATTGGCTAACTTCACTTAGCATCATCTATTCTAATGCCATCCATTTCCCTGCAAATTGGCCCCACCTCTTAAAGATTCCTCCACCTCCAAATAGTGCCATCAACTGGAAAACATGTCTTTTAACACATGGGCCTCTGGAAAATACTTAAGATGCTTGCAAACTAGCAAATTCTTACTAAACGGAGATAAACAGAGATGCTACAATTGTCTGAAAAGGATTTTAAAGCAGCCACAATAAAAATGCTTCAATGAGTAATTACTTAGTTGAAACCAATGAAAGATCTCATCAAAGAAAGAGAAAACTTGAAGAAGAATCAAATGAAATTTGAGAACTGTAAAATACCGTATCTGAAATTTAAACAATTCAGTAATGAGTAGACCCAGCGGCAGAATGGAAGAAACAGAGGAAAGAATCAGTCAACTGAAGGACAGAAGAATAGAAATTACTCAATATGAAAGGTGGAAAAAGAGAAAATGACAGACTAGCTATTGACTTCAGGACCCAAAGAACAACACAATGGTGAGGGCAGCAGGTGTCGTTTCTGCCTCATGAATTCTAGACCTAGAGCTGAAGAAGTCAACACCCTGAGAATGTCACAAGCATCAACAATTGGCCTGGTCATGGTGGTTCATGCCAGTAATCCCAGCAATTCCAGAGGCTAAGGTGGGAGGATCACAAGTTCAAGGTCAGCCTCAGCAACTTAGCAAGACTCTGTGTCACAATAAAAAATAAAAAGAACTGGGTATATATGTAGCTCAGTGGTAATGTGTGCTTGGGTTTAATTTCCAGTACCAGAAACAACAATGAGAGAGAGAGAGAGAGAGAGAGAGAGAGAGAGAGAGAGAGAGAGAGAGAGAGAATAAATAGATTTGAAAAACAAAAAATAAAAAAGAACAAAGAGAGAGAGAGAGAGAGAGAGAGAGAGAATAAATAGATTTGAAAAATAAAAAATAAAAAAAGAACAAAGCCCAAGGGATCTGTGGGACTATAACAAAAGATATGCCAGAAGATGCCGCAGTCCGAACAGCCCAGAAATTTGCAACCTGTGTCTCAGCCTTTTCTAGCTTTGTGCTTGGGTTGCTTGTCTGAGGACACATCTATACACCATGTTTTGCACCATCATTGGGAACAATTCCGCTTACGTAATATTAGATTTTTGAGGGAGGCTTTATTTTATTAGATTTCCTCCCAAATTTTATTGATTTTTTTCCAACAATGTGCTAGAGTATCATGCTTTCAGATGGCTGTGTTAAAGTTAATCTATACAATCTTCATGATGACCATTTTTGTTGTTTTGTGGGGAAATCAAGTCAAATCCTGCAGACTTTGAGCATAAGCATTCATTACTTAAAAGGAAATTAAAATTGTGTACAATACATTTTTCAGAGTCACACTGACCTTGGCCTTTTCCATAATCAAGAACTGAGTCCTGAATACCACGTACCCTCTTTAATTGCATAGCAATATGCTGCCTCTTGGTGAAACTGATATAAAGCTACGTAACTATGAGAATGGCCAAAATAAAAATAGGGCAATACCAAAGGCTAGTAAAGATAAGAAGAAATGAGATCACGCATATGTCACTGGTGGGAATATAAAATGGTACTGGCACTCTGAAAAATAGTTTGGGGATTCTATAACAATTAAACACACAACTACCATCCAGCCCAGCAATTACACTTCTGAATGTGGACCCCAGAGAAGTGAGAATTTACGTTGTCATGGAAATTTTACATGTTTGTACCAGCTTTATTAATACTACCCCCAACTAAAACAACCTAAATGTTCTTTCAGTGGTTGATTGGTTGAATCAACTTTGGTACACCCATATCACAGACTACTACTCAGTAATAAAAATTACCAAACTGTTGATACACATGATTACCCAGGTGAATTTTCAGTAATGTATACTGAGTGAAAATTCTCAATCCCCTAATGTTGTATACTGTACACTACCATTTATACACTCTCAAATGGATACAATTATAGAAATGAAATTAATGGTCTCCAAGGGTCAGAAGGGGTGAGGGGAATGGGGAGAGGATGTGACTATAAAAGGTCTACAGGAGGGACAGAAATGTTATTATCTCAAGTGTAATGATGTCATCATCCTGATTGTGATAGTAATGTACCATAGTTTTATAATGTATGACCTTGTGGGGAAACTGGGCAAAAGGCACATGGGATGTCTCCTTTATTTCTTACCGATGTGAATCTATAATTGTCTTAAAATATTTAATTTTTTAAAATTAACCACTTTAAAAATGAAAGTCAATCTTGCCAAGTTTGAGAAATCCTAATCTATAAGGAAAGCCAGATTCATCCAAATTAGGAAGTTAAGGGATAGGGTGCTTTCCCAGCCTAGCATGCTCAATGCCCTGGGTGCCATCCCCAGCACTGGGAAAAAAATAAAAAGAAAGGCAACATGGAAGCAAAAAATTAACATCGACCTATTTGAGAGGAAAATCAGGGAAGGTTTCACAGAATTTGTCACATTTGTATTGAGTCTTACAGAATATCAGATTTCCAAAAATGGAAGGTAGAAAAATGGATTTTAGACCAAGCTGAAGATGCATAAAATGTCTCCCTGTGAAGAGCAAAGTTGTGGTACAGCATCTTAAGGAGGCAATGATGAGCTCCTTTTGGGCGTTGATCAAGGAGAACCTGGAGCAATAAGTGCTGAGTTTCAAATGTGAAGCTCTGAATGGCAGATCTAACTGATGGCACTGTGGGGAGCACAGCTACTCTTCTACGCTGGTTCCAGCCTCAGGAGCAGGGAGAGGCAGCAGCCTTCATACCTGCTACTTAGGTAAACCAAATACACCTAGCACTGCAGCAGCCAGCACTCCTTAGCAAGTAGGTGGCATTAATATGGAAATAGGTTAGGAAAAGTGCTGGAAGAGGAGACCAGAGATGTAGAAAATAAAAACGACAACACCTCTGATTAGGGAAAGAAAGGTAAGCTGATTCCAAAGTTTAGTCTTCACTCCCTGCAAAAATGAAGGTGCCCCTCTCAGGAGGTCCCTTCCTGAGATAGGGCCACAGGAAGATAAACAGATTTGAGGAGGGACATGAGGTTTGGTTAGACATGTGACTTGTGCGGTGATGCTGGCTGTGTCCAAGAGATAGTTGGAAATTTTCATTCTGTAGCTCAGGAGAAAGAAGCAGACCGAGAGTTGGCATCAGAAGATTGATGAGGTCATTTGAGTGAAAATTGTTTCAAGGATAGAACTTGGGAGAGTATCAACTTTCAGGTTTCTAAAAGTGATGGAAGAGAAGAGACCAGAGATGTAGAAAATAAAAATGACAACACCTCTGAAGTCTGGATGGGGAATCCCACAGAGGAGATGATACATCATAGAGTCCAGAGCTACAAAAAAATCTTACAAGGCAGACATGAAAAAGGAGCATCACCTATGACACCTACTCTACTAAAGGCCATTATATTAATATATTTATGTAATTATTATTATATTATTATTTTATATATTAGTATTTTATACATTACATATAATCATGTGTAATGTAAATATATAACATAAATTATATTATTTTATATAATCATTTAATCATATAAATTTAATGTGTTTAGAAAATATTAAGTAATATATGATATATTATTTGTTTATATTATTTTATTATATAATAGATATTATGTTTATTATATAAACATGATATTTATATTAATGTCATTTATTATAATATTATATTAAAAGTCATTGTCTGATAGTCCATGGCAAAAGTGAGGGACTGGGCAAGGAGTGTGTGGGCTGATGGCACTAGGTTTTTTTTTTCTACTATAATCTGTAATATTATTATTTAAGTTATTTTCTTCCCATTCATTTTCTTGTACCTAGGGAATTGTCCTATAGCATCACTTTAAACATTATATAACTTTATTTAAATTTATTTAATTTATTTAATTCCCTAGGTACTAATAGAACCCCAAAGAATAATTGAGATAATTGAGTGATAAGAAAGTCTTTTATCTGAGAGAACATGTGTAATGTCTCATTTTAATTTAAATCATCATATTTTTAGTTTGCTTAAATACAGTTTCTTTTATTGGAAATGGAATATTGGTGAGTAAATAAAAGTTTACATTTTAGCTTTGAATTTTAGTTTTAGATTTCAGAGCTACATTATGGAGTGTGTGTGTGTGTGTGTGTGTGTGTGTGTGTGTGTGTGTGTGTTTGAGAGAGAGAGAGAGAGAGAGAGAGAGAGAGAGAGAGAAAGAGAGAGAGAATTTTAAGAAAATTATATTTTGAGCTTTCCTATTGTTGATTAAGCTTTCTTTTCCATTTCTGATTTTACTGAGAGTCAAAGAGTTTATTTCACAACTTCTGGAAGTATCAGTCAGTAGCAGAGTTTGAGGTTTTAGAGGCTAAAACTAACCTGGTAGAAATTCAAATCCATCTTTTATCTTTTAGATAAAAGTCTTTGAAATCCTTTTAGTGTGAAGTTATCAGCAGGCTTGATTCTCATATAACCTCATTACTAACCCGAAGATTATTCAAAATGCATAGAGGGCAATGCTCTGTGGCTGAAACTTGTTTTTTATCACTACTATGCTCCAGTGATAAGCCCCATGTGGTCCACCTGGTTTTGCTTGGGAAATTCTGTCTGCTTTCTCCAAAATACCTTTGGAATCCACAGACCTCAGCGCGTGTGGGAGACTCTCATAAAATACACACCAAAGAAACCAGTTCAATTTTTTGAGCATTTCCAAAACTGCAGAACCCTTTTCCACATTAATATTTCATAACTCACCTAGGAATGTTGTAAGATGAGAAATGGAATAGATAATTTGAGGGATCAATGCTTTAGAATTGAGGTCTCTATTGCTGGACATGAAGGCAGTGCTCTCCGTGTATCTTTGTTTTATCAACTGGACTTGGTGAAGTATAAGAAAACCCAGCATCTTCACTGATCTATCTTCTCCCTCTAGAAAGGCAGGATTTGGCTTATTAGGTGCAAGGGTTTTCCATATATTCCTGAAAAAAAATTTTCTTATCAGTTGTTGCTACTACTTTCATTCAATGGAATGAGTGCTTCATTAATAAATAAGGGGGTTTGTTGTGGACAGGGAAGTATAAACAGAATTGATCTATCAAGTTCACCAGTTGTTATTTTAAGGCTTACTTAAAGCAAGATAATTCATTACTTGGGGGACAAACCTAATTTCCCAAACTGAAACCACGTAGTGATTTACTTATTCCATAAGTGTATGATCTTATCTGCTCAGATTTACATTTGGAGCTATAAAACCTCTGGCAGCTGCTCCTAGTTGTCTGCATGAAGAGGAGACAGGAGATAAGAACATTCCAGTTTTTATTGCTTTCCAGAACATTTGAACTTGGGGCGGGGATGGGAAGGTGCACCTATTGTAGCCATAAATGTCCACTGAGTCTGATACCTGAGAAGTAAACCCGGGCTCTTTGGAAGGTGTGGTAAGTATCTGAAGCCACTGTCCTCCATTTACCAAACTCTGCCTGAGGCTTAAAAGAAAATCAGAAGAGAGCTGCTGCCTGCTCTCTGTCCAAAAAAATAAGCACCCCAACTTGAAACTAGTGTAGGGCTTTGGAAGAATCATTGCCAAGTGTAAAGCTTTCAATTCTTCATTCTCAGGGTGACCTTACTCACCCTGCTCCCAAACTGCTCCATAGAATTCTGAGCAAGCTTGAGACAGCCTCAACCTGATTAAAAAAAAAAAAAAAAATTCCAACATCTAAGCCAGAGTGCAGTGTGGGGACAGCATCTGAGGGAGGATGTTGACCCTATCAATAAGAAGCCATTTGGGATTCCTGTTAGGTGGGATGTTTGAGAAGACTTTCAAAACCCTCAATTTTCACTGCACATTGTGTCCCACACCTGTAATTCCTGCCACCCTGGAGACTGAGGTAGGAGGATTGCAAGTTTAAGATCAGCCTTAGCAATTTAGCAAGGCCTCTACACAACACAGTGAGACCCAGTCTCAAAAAAAGAGGGGGGGGGGCGGTCCCAGAGATTGGGGATGCTGGGGATGCAGCTTAGTGGTAAAATGCCCCTGAGTTCAATCTCTGCTACCAAAAATAAAATAAAATAAAAACAGAGTTTTCTTGACTCAATGCAGTCTACATTAGTTCATTCTGGGGAGCTAAAATTCTTAAGCTTTCTTCTTTGAACGTTAGCGCTTTGGTTAAAAGCTGCCAAAATCATGACAGAATCTGGTAGGGGAAATTTTTATTGCCTAATAAATAATATCATAGGGGATCATAATTCCATATTAGCTACTAAATATCCAAAATGTATAAAGCATGCAAACTTGGGTCTAAGATATGGATGAAAAACAGCTCAGTGACATTTCTTAAGAATTATTCATTTTCTTTTTTAATGTGAAAGTAGAACGGGAACATTCTCCTAAATCCCAGGCTTAGAGAGCTGAACGCTGCCTGGAGGCTCTGAAGAATTACGTTGACAAAGCCATTTTTCTTTAGTTTTTAAATTACCAATAAAATAATTCTCTAAAAAGAATTTTGAAATAAACCTCGAGCTTTCAGACTCATGAGTCTAGAGGAACTTCTATGAGCTCCCATCACGGTCATCATCTTCTGTCCCAGAAAGACACTGGAATCATGCTGGGAGAAATGAAGCTTCTTGGATCGCCTGAGTTGTTGGGTTAATCTTTCTTCCTAATACATCCTAGATCCAGCTATGCTCTGTGGGCAAGACATTCTCTTGAAGAGAGTCATTTTCTCAAAATAAAATGTGTCTCTTTCTAATAGTTCTGCCCTTACATGGGAATACCTCTCTCTCTCTCTCTCTCTACACACACACACACACACACACACGCTTCTGCTGTGGTTTTTCATCCCCCGCAAGACCATTGGACCTGCTTAACTTCTTTTATTCTAGTCCTATATACTTTGAAACTTTTAACCCTTTATCTTTCTGAAAATTGTCGACCTTGCCTCCTAAATCAACACCCCAAACCACTCATCTCCTAAAGATAAGGACAATGGCAAAATTTTTAGAAAGGCAAAGAGGGATCCCTTGAGGTCTCCATTTATGGGGCTCACCATGGATAGAGAGACCTGCGTTCTCTGGAAGGCTGTGTCCTACCATGGCGAGATGGATCTCTCTGGGGAGATCTTTGGGAGTGGACAGATACTAGGGGTGGTATATATCCTATGTACTGTTAGACCTTTTCAGTAGCAGGAGTGTTCGCCCTCCTGTGGGGTTCCTTTTTAGGTAGACTGGGCTCACATTTCCCATCTCAATTAAAGCATATTTTCTCTGTTAACAGAGACCAGATACTGCTACACTCAGCACACGATGGAAGTCACAGGAAACAGCATCTCTGTCACCAAACGCTGCGTCCCACTGGAAGAGTGCTTGTCCACTGGCTGCAGAGACTCAGAGCATGAAGGCCACAAGGTTTGGCAACACAGCTCATGGTGGCATGGCATAGTCAAGTGTCCCCCTACCTCGGAGGGCTATCTCCCTTCCCCACTTGTAGGCTGCCCTGTCTTAGAGCACTGTGAAAAGAATCCATCCTTTTCTGTCTGCTCTAAAAGAGTATGAATGAACACCAGGGCACAGGAGGAGAGGTATAAATTGTGCAAGCCCACACCAGAAAGATGTGGAGGATAATCTTAAGTCCTTGATTCACTCAGGAGAGTCATAAAGCTACTGGAAGGGAGAGAAGTGAGGACCACTTGTGCCACCTTAGCAAACATTGTTACATCCCAGATGGAACAACAATCCATCCACCCGAAGGGGCCCCAGGCAATTTAGCTTTGATAACTTTCTGCAAAGTGAGGGATCCTAGTTTGTGGATGTCTCCACTGGCTCCTGAGTCATTTGATAGGTGACAAGAGAACCACCTTCCTGTGGATCTGTTCCTCTTAAACTTTGTCAGTGCCTGTATACAGAAGTGCTTCTGTGTAAAATGAAGTTCAGGGGCCAGCCATGAAGGAGGATATAAAGAATCAGAGAGAGGCAGTCTGACTCGTGGTCAGAATGAGCGATGCCCCAGCCTCTCCTGCTGGCTGTGGGTGTGCTCTTAACAAATCAGGCCTTGTCCTTTGTGACATCTCCTACTTCTGTCAGGTTGCTTTCCTGGGGATTTAGGCAGTTTTCTTCCTCATATCCTGAAACAGTACTGTCAGTGACAGATGCCTAATTTTCAAGTGACTTCTCAAATACACTAAGAACGAAAGCCTACTTGTTCCTGGTTGAAATATGAAACATAAAACCAAGGTCATAACCTGACCCCTCCTGTCAGCAGGGCCAGGCTCAAGGGTTGCTGTGGTGTCTGTACCAAGGAGAACATGGAGGATCAGAGAACTTATGTCCTATGTTCAGGTCACACAGCCAACAAGCAGCAGAAACAGGATTCAAACTCATTTCTGACATCTCCCTTCTCAACATTATACTCCCTCCCCCATGTCAATTATGACCAGAGACTCAAATCTCAGCAGGATGATGGTGTAGGATATTAACCATCCTATGAATATGAATCATCTGGGATCTCATTAAAATGCAGATTCTAATTCTCTTAAGTCTGACGCAAGGTTTTGAGATTCTGCATTTCTAAGGAGCTCCCAGCTGATGTTGAAGCTGCTGGTCCGTACTTTGTGTAGCGATGGCCTAAAATAATTGCTGTCAGTAACCCTTTGGGTTTATTTCTTTCATATAATTCAGGAGTAAAGCAGTATAAAGCAGCAGTAATTGCATAAATGAAAACCCTTCAAACGTTAACTCACCCACGAGAATGGAGATAATTATGCAGATAGCGATAATGAAAGTAAATATTCAAGTTTAAATTACGGGGGCTGCTGCCACTTCATTTTCACTGTGAAAACTTGGCAGAGGAAGGTGTACCCTCCTGACAGCTGCCTCAAGTAGTCAAAAAGAGCATCTTTGAAATGGAAGAGCAGTTTTCAAAATCCCATTTCACAGGTGGAAGAGCTGGAGCCCAAAGGTCATGAAACTTCTTGAGGAACCACGTGGCTGAATGTCAAAAACAGAACCTCAGTGCCTTGGAGTTAAGGCTGGGGGTTTCATTCTGACCATGTTGCTTCTAGCTGGAATATTATCCCCACCCTCCCTAAATGTTGGTTGGCATTTCCTTTGTGGGATAGAGCATTTTCATTTGAGTTTTGCCCTAGGGAGACAGTTGCTATAAAGACACCTGTCTCCTGCTGGGACCTGCTGGCTTCTCACCACCCACCTTTTCCTCTTCCCTTCTTTCAGGTCTGCACCTCCTGCTGTGAAGGAAATATCTGTAACTTGCCACTCCCCCGAAATGAAACTGATGCCACGTTTGCCACAACATCACCTATAAATCAGACAAATGGGCACCCGCACTGCATGTCGGTGATAGTGTCCTGCCTGTGGGTGTGGTTAGGACTCACATTATAGCAGCTCAACGGTACCACCACCGTGTTTACTAGGGATCCGTGGGATCTCACTGTCCATAGTCATGCATGAATCATTGGCCTGACAATAGTCACCCGTGTGAGACTGCACCAATCACAGATGTCATCGTGGCCAGGCATCCCACTTCCTACGAGACACAAGCATTGCTTCAGTATTGCCATTTGGCGTCTAACCAAGACCCCCCCTCCCATCAAAGCCAGCTTGCCCCCCGTATGGACCCTGAATTCCATACCACAAACCTTTGTTTTGACTCCAGGAAATAGTTCTGCGTCTATTGTAACCTAGATTATTGATTTGGAATACATGCATGAGCCGGAGGAGGACCTGGAACCCTCTGAGATGTCAGGAGTATGTTATGTGGACATGTATACACATTTGTTTTTCAGGAGAAAGGCAATGGAGCACTGCTTTAATTACAATCATGAATCCAGTTACAGCTTTAGAATTTTAAAACTTTGAATCCAAAACGATTGGTCTATTTCCTTTGAGATTCTGACTGAGTTCCTGAAAGAGCAGCAAGCAATTTGCTTAATTTAATTTTCCCAGCCTTTTTCTCTCAGTCATATTCCCTCAGCTGCATGGGAGGATAAAAAGGAAGATGTAAAATTTGGTGTATTTGTAAGGGCGGCTAGAAAAGAATTTTCCCAAACTTAGTGGAACTGATACCATCAAACCCTTCATGGAACTGGGGAGACTGGCCTTGGCTTTGGGCCCAGTTATGCTCCAGGAGATCCTGGATTCCACATGGGCCAGTGGTGTCCACAGAGTCCCAAAGCAGGATGGGGGGTCATTTTCTTTAGGTGTTGGTTTCTATTCTTGCGTAGCTAATCTAGACAGAGAGGATTTAGAATGAAAGGAAGATGTGTGGGTGTTAGTCGTAATTCATTTTGAGGGCCCAGTGACTCAGCCAGCTGCTTTCTCTATCTGCAGTTCTTACTACCAAATAACCTTCTCCTCCCAAATTCCCAGAGACTCAGGGAGAAGGTTCTCCATTAAATTGTCTCTATATTAACAGTATAATATACTAGAATGAGAAAAAAGGTAGATTTTGGGATTAGTAAAGAGACTCCATGGGAAGTTTTTTTTTGTTTCTTCTAGATCTTACTTTTGAGGTAGAGGATACAATTTTTGCCATCTTTCCTACATTTTCGGCACCCAAAGTTGTATTTCTTTGTTCTCCCTTGTAAATCCTTTAAACAATATTTATTTTTGTATGGCATAACTGGAAACTAAAATATATTCTAAAAAAAAATTCTTTATTCTGAACAAAATGATCAAATTAGAATTACTTATTTTTCAACCATGGTAGAGCTTGTAATATATGTTTGTTGAAAGTTATCTATAATACTTCCACTGGTATTGAGAAAAGTTAATATGTCATGAGCAGGAGTAATGTGTTTGTCTCAAGGTTCTTGCTCATGGTTTCCTTAGTGGTGTTGTCCCAAAAATATGCTGGTAGAGACCATCACTGGTCTGAACTTTTCTGCAGGGTTATGGGACATGTTTGCATGGAACTTGGAGGAGCCATGACAGTGTTGTGAGGATCCATCTGTCCAGCATAGGAAATTCTCTGGCTCATAAAAGGAGATCCCCTCAGGGACCCAATATGAACTGACAGCAGTAACCTTGATACAAAATAATCTAAATTGTATTACATAGCCTTAATTCAGAGTTTGGTAGGCTTATCAACTTGTTGCTTATAATTGGGGCTGGGATAGTAGAGGGAAAGTAAGCAAGACACTCATTAAGCAACTCCTGTGTGCCAGGAACTATGCTAAGCACTTTACGTAATTTAGGTCATATAATCCCAGTGAAAGCTCAGTGAGGAATATTACTGGTATTTAGACTTTAGAAATGAAGGTACTGAGGCACAAAAAAAAAAAACCCTCAATAACATGAAGCCTTTTCTTTAGATTTAGATTATATGTGATGAAGCAGGATTTAAGAGGAAAGGAAAGTGGAATTATTCTCCTAGGAAAACTTCCAGGCTTGACTTCATAGAAATTTGTCCATCTTATCATGTGGAATTTATTTTGTGCAGGATGCCTTTGCAAGTGTCCCCAGGTGATTTTTTGTTTTTCCTCTAGAAAGTAAGGGTATGGCTTCCTCATTTGTCTCTCTTGCTGAAAGAGGAGATGGTTGATCTTGCATCTAAAGATGCTTTAACCTGGGTTCTCTCCCCAGTACCACAAATAAGTGAATAAAGAAATATGCTACAAGACAATGAAAATTTAATGTTGTACATATCTACATTTTTGTGCATGGTCACACTCCACTCACATTTTCCAAGTACTGCATGTGATTTGAACAAGAGATAAGAAAGTGACCACATCAGAGCTTCCCTGGCTGGTGTATAGAGGGATCCTGTCTACAGTGGTACAGATTCCTCCACCCCCTGGGGAGTTATTGCAGACCGCACAGATGTGCTGCATGCACCCCCTACACCTGTTAAAATGATTTTTGTTTAATTATCTTGAAAGAAAGCAGTTTGTTCACCATCCCCAGCCTCAAGGAACCAAGGAAGGGCCATTCATGTTGAAGGTCCAGGACTGGTCAGCCATCTGACTTTTCTACCACATTAAATTTTCCATTAAATCCTCACCATTGGTGATGGCTTGGAGTGCAAAGAGCCATGGTGTGTATATTACCGTATGTGCCACATATTTATTTTTAGATTCTCTTCATTCATGTCAATATGAGATTAATGCCTAGATGTTGTAAATATTGTACATTTTGTAAATCAATGAATAAAGATTTTAAGTGTTATCTCAACAGACTCCTTTCTGCAAATGTGCATATCAATCAAAGATTAATGCACCCAGGTTATGTACAATGCTCTGGGCTTAGCACCACAGGGAACTTCCCTCCAGAAGCTCCCTTTCCGGTTGTACAGATAAGACATACATGCATGAAAAGATACAAGGCAATTCACCCATACCAAATGATTCATATGGACTTTAAGTGTTATAAAAAATCAAAGAAAGATTATCAAACTTCAATCACATCTACACTTCCTCTTGAACATTTCTTTGTTACTTCGGGAAATATAAAGGTGTTATGTATGTGTATTGTATAAATAGATCATCCAATAACCTTTATTTATTTTGTTTTACTTATATTTATTTATTCTTTTGTAGTGCTGGGGATCAAATACAGGGCCACATGCATGCTAGAAGTGCTCTACCCTTGAGCTATATCCCCAACAAATTTTAAATATTATTCTATTCTTAGGGTGAATTATTTTAATGATAAACAATAGAAAATATCGACTCTTGATGATTTCTCCTGCAACAAGAAACATTCATTTTTATCTATACAATGCATTTATTTTATTTCTCTTATTAAAACAATAGATTGAAAGCAAACTTGAAAAGCTTCAGCTTGTTTGTGACTCCAGGTTATTATTTAATGTTCTATATTTTTAAAAATATGCCTTTTCCCCAAAGTTAGAGGTTTTCTATTATGTTTTTTATCGGTGATGTAATTGCTGTTTTTTAAAATGTTGCAATTACATAAAGATAGTTCTAGCATTGACCTCCATGAGCAGCTCCGTGTATGTAACATAAACGGCACTTCAGGTGGACAATGTTTTTAGAAAATATGATTTTGAAAACACAAACTTACATGTTTAAAAAGATCTTTCACTTTATGAATGCATTCCTAACATATTTGTAAGACTTTATTTACAAAATTTAGGTCATATCAGTATGTGAAGTCAGAGGTGAGGCTTTGTCTACATTATAGTTTAATTTAACTGAAATGCTTAAAGAAGACTCACAAATGTTCTTAATAAATTTTCCTTAACTTACAGGAGTGAAATATTTGAAAATGCTTTGAGCATGTGTTATTAATCCTTACTGTAACTGGGAGAATTTGACCTTAGAGAGTCAGACATTTTTCCATGATTGCACAGAAACTTGGGGCAACACTGAGCCATAAATATGAAGCATTATGGCTTCAGTTTGGACTCCTCTCCTCTGGGATCTACTGTGAAACACATCTATGAATTTTTTAAATATAAAAGTTTCTGACCTATTTTGTTGCCATAAAACCAATGCAGATTTCCAACATGCCACTCAAAGTAGGCTTGATTCTCATCACTCTCATAGCTGACTTTTAAAACCATGGCTTCTCCCATTGGCAAATTGCTATTATCTTAGTATTACCTTTTGCAAAATTGAACTTCATTGCAGTTTCTGGAATTAATAAGATAGGTAGAAAAATTCTATGTATGGTATTTTAAACTAAGCAGAAACTTAAAATCCAGAGCTGAGAAATGACTCCTCAAGGATTCTCTTTTCTTTTCTCCTAATAGCAAGCATGATTGTTTTACATGATTTTATTTTCAAAGCACTTTCATATACATTTCTTCAGTTGATCAACATGACCTCATTTCAGTTTTGATAGCTAAAGCATTGCAGTGGTTAAGGAGGCCCCACTGTTGGTTTACACTACAAGAACTTTGATTCCTGATCCACAGCTTTGTTCCAGGATGATATGCATGATGGCCTCACCCTTCTTTGGCATTTTACAAAAAAGCAATTTCTCAGGTCACAAAACATCTTGTCCACTTTTAAATTTTATACAGGAGAGAAAAGAACCCCAGAGAACTCTGATCATTTGTCTCTGAGAGTACCATATTACTGTGTTAAAGAAAGGATAGAACTCATCAAAATGTCCTTTATTTGATACTCAAAGCAATTATGACCTGGGTAATGGGAAACAGCCTAAAGGTATTCTCTTTCTTTACTTACCCTGCAGCAATCAGAAGTACATGAGGACTATCATGGTGGGGAAGGACAGACAAAAATCACTAGAAAGGGCAAACTTTTGCCAAAAATGTAAGCTAGCCTGATGGAAAAAGATTGTTCATTCTAACTGGAGAAGAAAATATTCTTTAAAATAATCACCATCAAAATCATGTCCAAAAAAAGCAGAATAGTTTGTTGAAGTTAGAGAGTGGTTATTCATAAACAGTTTTCTCAAGGGGCTATTGCACATCCAGAATCAAACCTGGAGTTTATGCATCCACAGAAGTCCCCCTGTGGAGGTCATAGGGAGCATGTTGTCAAAGCAGGGAAAGTGTGTCTGAAAATGAACAAAAGACCACCAGAATGCAGTCATATTGCAAAAGGAAAGCTAAAAATAAGTCACACCTCAATAAGTTCATTCATCTTTGAGAAGATTTCACAATCAAGACACCATTTGACCCTTACTCTATCTACAGAGAAGCGTGACTCTTGTGTCCCACAGAGTCTGCACCAGAGTCTGAACACACCATCTGTCTTCGCCCTGGGGTTCACTGGGTGATAGTTGTTGGTCCAACCACACAGCTGCCTCTGGCTTTGCTCCCACCCTAGCCTCTCCCAACAGTAGAATAGGACTATGAGTAACTTGGAACCCCCGTCACAAAGTGGCTGAGAAGACAAGTGAGATCAGGCTTGAGTCACATCACATTGAGGTGTTAGGGGTGAGGTGCTGGGCAGACCTCAGCAGTGAGAGAGGACGTATTTGGACTCATTCGTGATTCAGCCTGGCTTGACTGGCACCTATCAACTCTGGGCTTATCCCTACTTTTAAATACTAATAGAATTGGGCCCACCCCTGACTTGAATATGTTTAATTAATGACCCTGTGTGTTTTGCATAGAATCTAAATACCAACCAAGTGTAGTAGGTAGAGATACACTCTTCTTGATGTGTGACAGCCCAAGACCAATGTGAATTGTGCAATCAGACCTCCCATGAACTCTCTTCTAAGACAGAAGCTCTGAAAAGTCTGTTTGGAGTACAATATTTGGGACATGAGCATAGATGGTGTGTTTGGATTACACTACAGTTGAAGATGTTGAGAAGAGCCAGAATAGATACTGGCTTCATTTTAGAGGTGATAGAAGACTCAGGAAATGTGGCATTTAATCTAAGACCCAAAAAATGAAAAGAGTTAACTTGTAGGACAGACATTAAAAGATCCTGGACATTGGATTTTAGGAAAGCTAAGAGGTCAATCAATCTTAGGAGAAGATGGTAATTAACTGTGGATAAATATAACTGGAAAATGAAGAAGTCTGTGTTACTCAACTTTTCATGCCTGTAAAAATGACACCTGACAAGAACAACTCAGAGGAGGACAGTTTTATTTGAGGCTTACAGTTTCATAGATTCAGTCCATGGATGACCAACTCTGTTGCTCTGGGTCCAAGGTGAGGCAGAACAGTGTAGAAGAAGAATATGGTGGAGGAAATCTACTCAGCTCATGGCATCTGGGAACCAGAGGAGAGAGAGAGAGAGAGAAAGAGAGAAGAATATTAACCTTCCAGGGCATGGCCCTAGTGACCTGCTTCCTTCAGCCATGACCCACCTGCCATAAGCCACTACCTAGTAGCCCATTCAAATTACTAATCCATTGAATGAATGAATGCACTGATGAGGTTACAGCTCTCATAATCTAATCATTTCACCTCTGACATTCCTGTATTACATAACACATAAGCCTGTCAGGGGACACCTCATATCCAAACCATAACACAGTCGAAATTTTATTTCTTCTAGACTGATCTTTAATAAAGCCGCATCTGTGTTTACTATTGTCATCCCTGATGGTTGTTTTGTGTGTCATGTCTGTTAGCTATTGGCTGCCCATTAAAATCACCAGCAGTAGAGAGAACTTTAAAACTACCTGATGTTTTAAAGCTCCCTAGACCAAATTGATTAGTTCCCCAGACCAAATCAATCACCTTCATGTTACAGGAAGTGGGACAGTGAGGGTCTCTCTGTGTGTTCACTTCAATAACACCAGGGTATGAAGTGGCCTTCTGGGAATCTAATTGGTACTAGGATCCCTAGATCCTCTCTTGAATGGCCCCAAATTGTCAGAAGACAGGGATCTCGCCCTCTGGTCCACTGAGGTGAATATTTCACTTAGTTTAGGAAAGGCTTCTTTTGAAAGCATTTCCTGGATCCTTACTTTCACTTTAAGATTTGCCAGATGCCTGGTACCCAGAGATCATTATTCTTGGTACCTGCACAAAGGGAACGAAAGAGTTGACAGAACAGAGCAACCTTTGGAAGGCCTCAGAGAGCAACTTGCATGAAATATTGTAGATTATAGTGGATAACAACTATCTTCCAATTTGGAGAGCAAGGTGAAGCGCATCAAGAGAGACAATGACAGGGCTGAGGATGGGCTGCTCCTGATGGAGAGCAGTCAGCAGGGCCTCTGCAAGGAGGAAAAGCATGGCAGGATGGACCCTGGGAGTTTCCAGAAGTGAATTGTGTAAGGATATAAAGTCAGAATTACCAAGGTTAGCACCAAGGTCACACCAAGAAAGGGCAAGAGCCTGTTCAATCCCACATGTGGATAAGGGGTAGGTCTCAGATGAGGTGGCAGAAGGATCATTTGATGATGCTATGTACAGGAGGCTAGAGGGGAAGGAAGCAAATGTCCCTCTTCTAATTCTGCACCTTCACTCTGAAACTTGAGCTTTGATATGCTGAGAATAAACCCCAATGTACTCAGGACCCCTGGCATACTACAACAGTGAATCCCAAAGCCAGCTACCCAACAGAAGCACCTGAGCTTTCAAAAAATAATAAGGACCAGACCCCACATCTAGCAATTCTAAATGAATTCTTCTGGGATGCCTTAAGATATTGAACAGTTTTAAAGCTCCACCCACTCCAAGTGATTCTATTGGACAGCTATTAACCAACAGACCTGAAGATCTAAATAACTATCAGGGATGAATACTCATGGTTACAAAAGTAGCCTTAGTGAAGAAGAGTCTAGAAAAATTAACCACGACTGTTTCGTGGCCATTCAACTTTCAAGTTATATTCATGTCCACCAGGGACGAATGGTGCCTGAACACAGAAGGCACATCATAAGATTTTGTTGAATAAATACATGAAATGAGGGAAAAGATTAAAGCACCATCTCCAAGCATCACCGCTTGTTAGTGACCGAACAAGAGTTAAAACCAAGATTGCCTTTCTGCTAGTTCTGGCCTCCATCTGACACATTTTCACATATTAAATTTGCACCAAAACATTTATAATGTCAAATGCTGCAAAACTAGCATCTCTTGCTGGTTGCAGCATGAATTGTTAGAGCTCTTTTGCAAAGCAATTAGGCTGAATGTGTTGAGGGCTATGAGAATGGACATATCCTGACCCAATAATCCTATTTCTATTAATGGTCTGAAATACAGAAACACTGCTATGAAGAAATTTGTTCCTTGCAGCATTATTTGTAACTCAAAAAAAAAAATCAAGACAATTTAAATGTGCAGGAGTAGAGGAATAGCTAAGTCAATAACTGAACTTCCCCTCAGTGTAGTATCATCAAAAAGGATGGCCCTGAAGACGTTTTCAATGTCAAATGAAAATAGGAGCAGCACTAATGTCATATGTTCAATGTGTCATACCACCTAGGAAGCAAACATGTATATTTGGAGAAAATAAACCAAAATGCTTTCATTGTTTATGTAATGATGATAACTTTTTATTTTGCCTTTTTAAAGAATATTTTCCAATTTTCATGCAATGTGGTTATATTACTTTTGTAATGAAAAGCATAAATATAATAAACAGTTAAGACTATACATGTTAAGTTAATGGTCATGATTACTTTGCAGGCTGCCCCTCTGTGTAGTTGTTAGCCTAGGATAGCCCTTCAACACCTAGAGCCTGGTTCTCAGTGCTGGCTGCTCACAGCAGTCCCCAGGGAGCTTTCAAAACCTGGACCCCAGCCCCAGAGATTCAGATTATGCGGATCTTGGATGAGAAATCTGAATATTATGTTTTAAAAAGATTCCTTTTTAATAAAACTATTTATTTTAAAATAATTTCAAACTTACAGACAGGTCTAAGAAGATCCATTAATTTTTTAATTTTGCCACATTTGAGTTATCATTTGCCTTCTCTTTCATCATACAATAATTGCTACTTATCTTCTGAGCCATTTTTTAAAAGCTTTCAAACATCATGCCCTTTATCCCTCACTACCATTTGGAGATGACATAAGCCGAAGGTTCATATGCTGGAGACTGTCCCCAGGGTGGCCGTGTTTGAGATGGTGGAATCTTCAAGAAGGCAGTCCCAGTGGAAGGTGAGTAGGTCATTAAGGGAGTGCTGCCCTTGGAAGGGATTAATGTAGCTCTGGTGGGACCCCATGGGCTCCTGAGAGAGCAGGTGGTTATAAAAAGAGCAAGCCTGTCTCTTGTACTTTGTGGCTTCCTGTGTTACCTTGTGACCTCTTCTGCTTGTTCTCCTCCATAGTGAAGCCATCCATTACGAAGCCTTCCCCAGAGGCCAAACAGACATGGCCACCCAGTCTTGGACTTTCAGCCTCTGAAAGTTTGAGCTAAATGAACCTCCTTTCTTTATACACTACCCATCCTCATGTACTATAATGTTATTATAAAAGAAAACAAACTAAATCACCCCTTAGGAAATCTTAGCATTTCCTAAGAACAAAGACACTCACTAACATAACCAGAATGAAATTATCAAAATCAAAAAAATTTAACATTGAGACAATAATTGACAATCCATATTCGGATTCTAAAATCAGCATTTGACAAAGAAAGTAGTTCTTGTGGGGAAATAGTCTGCCTTCTAATTGCTACTCTGCCTATAAAAGCCAAGAGCTACACTAGGGCAGGAACCAGCCCTTACCCCAGAAGCAAGCCCTTTCCTTCTTTATCTGTTTTTTCAGCCTCCCTCCAATTCTGTGAGCTTCCCTTTGTTCTTATAACCAGGGCCCCTTTATTTCAGTCAAGTCCTCGTGTTAGCTGGGGTTGATTTCTGTTGCTTGCCACCTAAGACCCTGCTGGTTTGGAGTAGTAGAGCTGAAATTGCTCCAATACTTGGCTCCTTTCTGGGTTTCCTTAGGCCTGTATGAACTGTCCTAGGACATTGCCCCCTCTCCTTTATAGGACATAAGATGGTCCATAATACAGAAACTGAAGACCAGTGTCATTCCTGTCCACAGGAAATCACATCAGGCCATGGATCCAGGGACTCAATGGGAACCTTGGATCTCCCATACAAGAGTTCTTAAGAAAAGCCCTGGCAGACTGGGGCTCTAAGTGAGCAGAGAGCATGTGGAAAGCCTGCTTCTCCCAGCCCTAATGGCAGCCACAGCCAGGAACCTACAGCCACAGAATTTTAAAGTTTATTGCTTCTGACTGGATGGGAGCCAAGCGGAGGTTTGTTAAGCCTGAGCCTGTTGCGATCACTCCCTCATGGCTGAGTGAAACAAAAAGTGGTATCTGTGGACCCAGGGGATACACCAGCCCCTGGGCAGGATGTCAGAGCTGCTTTTGTCCAGCATTCTGCATTCAGGCATTCAGGTGCAGGGCTCTATGATAAGAGAGCTTTGACCAGGGATCCTCTGTCTTGGCATGTCTGCTCAGCTCCAGGAGCTGTGAGCTGTATATTTCTCTGGAGGATGTTTTAGGTGTTGAATAAAGCATTCTTTTCCTTTCTGCTTCCCACTCTCCACCCTATGTTGGTCAAATATGTGGGCATGTTGTGCCAAGAAGGATGGGGGAATCCAAGGTTCCCATTGAGCATTAGTGGGTTCCTCTCTCCCCTCTCTACTTCAGGACCTCTTCCTTCTCTCAAGCTTGTATACCAGGTCAAGAATGGCTCCAAATATTCATTAATAGGAGGAAGATTTAGACTCAAACTCTGGCCATGAAAAGAATGTAATTGTGGGGGTAAATATTTGCTACTTTCAGTTGGTCAAAAACATAGATTTTAAGTGTTCCCAACCACAAGAAATTTATAAGCAAATGAGGTGATATATTAATTACCTTGATTTAGCCACTCAACAATGTACATATATATAAAAATATCAGTGCTGAAAATCCGGAAATAAACAGTGTATGCTGCAATGAAAAGGTGAAATGGAATGAGCATCAGTTTTGATTAACAGGCTTAGATTCGGTCATAGCTTGGTCACCAAAAAGCTAAGTGACCTCAGTCAAATTTCTTTACATTGTTTTGATGCTCAAAGGGGACCATGGGAAATCTCTTAGGGCTGAACCTCACATACACTGAGGTGATGAAAATGTGCGTTGGTCTCTCTCCTAATCAGCCTCTTGAACAAGGAGCATCATTTTTGAACCTCCTGCATCTGGCACATAGTGACTGCTGAGGAAATTTTCATTTACTTGAATTGTATAAATTTATAGTAGTGTCATCTGATTTAGGTTTGAAATTCATAAGACTATTCACTATTCCCATTAGACTAGATGGAGATCCAACCTGACCTTTTTAGTGTGGACTAATTGTCCCTAACCTGTAATTTATTGCAAAATAAGTGATCTCGTGGCAGCATTGGTAGATTGCAGCTTGAGGATAGAGCTGGGATATATTTAATAACACATAAGAAATGTCATTATGCCAGAGTTTATGTCCAATGGGAAATCCATTTTCAGATCACAAACAAGCAGAAATCTCAAATAACTTTTGTAGGTACAGAGAGAAGAAAGCCTGGATCCCGTGGAGAGACCACAAATGGAAGTGAAAAAATCAGATACAGATGCAGATCTCCAATAGGTTCAGAGCTACTGCATAGCACACGCCCAGGATGTGGTTGACAGAGCAAAGCTTTCCTTAGAAATCAATGGGCCAAAGCAGGTTGATCTTAAAGCAGAGGGATAGGCAGTGACCAATAATGGGAGCTTGGATTAAGAAATGGTCCTGGTAGGAAAAGAACAAAGTGGGTTATAATGAGCAAATGAGAAATTTAGGTGAAAAAATTACAAAAAAGTACTACATTGGGATCATTATTTCTCTATATTCTCAAAGGATGTGTGTAGCAGCTCTACCTATATCCCGTTAGCTTCTCAGCCTTGCTCTGGTTTTGCATGAAGACATCCTATCCTGAGACATCGGATTTTGCATATGGCGTGCCTGGTGTCAGATCTGCAGGAAGAGTTCATAACCAGTCTCCCACAAATCCAAAGGTATCAAGGTACAAGTGATCAAAGCTAAAAGCCAAGGAAGGAGGAAATGTTTGCACCTTAAGCTGGAGAAGAGAAAGACATTCCTTAAGCTCCTGAGGAGAAATCACTTTTTAAAATTTTGTAATGAAATGATGCATTGGTAGACTGAAGTAAAACAACTGTTTTTACTCAGAACAAAATTGAGTAATTCATTGGAAAAAGCATTCAATTGAGTGATGAGGACAATTTTCTTATTATTTCAATATACTCGTTGAGGTTAAATGTGTGCAGTTCAAGCAAACATTGGAGTCGACAGAGCATAGCTCTCCGGTGTTTGGAGGACAGTGACATTGAATGCTACATAAATACTCATTGTGGTGTTGCATTCCTGCTGCATGCTACTGCTTTTACCTGTGGGTCATCAATGAATTGGAACTATTCTAATAAGCTGTCGGTACAAATGGATGTGAAAATGTCATGTCCTATGTCGTAAAAACTGTTCTGTTCGTCTGATGCTGACTGAGGCAGCGACCTCAGATTCTGGCAGAGCCCAGCAGCTCATTCTGTATTAGCAGCATGGCAAGTGTTAAGGGGTGTGGCTTCCATGTTTATACATAATCTTTTCAAAGTACTTTAAGATAGTATTGTTGACCTTGGCAGAAAGGTGAGCTCATAGGTGGGCATGGTGGCACACCTATAATCTCAGTGATTTGGGACACTGAGACTGGAGGATCACAAATTCAAGACCAGCCTCAGCAATTTAGCGAGGCCCTAAACAACTTAGTGAAACCGGGTATCAAACAAAGGAGGGGAGGGGCTGGGGATGTGATTCAGTGATAAAGTACCCCTGAGTTCAATCCTCATTACCAAAACAAAACAAATGAACAACAACAACAATAACAACAACAAAAAAAAAACCCACAAAACTCATTAACATTAGCCCTGCCTGAAAGGTGGGAATATAAAAACACAAAAATGTAAGTGAGGGAAAAGTACCAGAAAATTCTGTAGGCAACAACATATGGTCTTAATGAAATCACCTAATTCCACTAGACCTTGGGGGCATCATTTGATGAAGGAACAGAGATTCAATCAGTGATTTGAAAAGTGGTTTTCTTGTTGCCCTGCATACTAATATTTTGCAGAGTAATTCAATGCACACATTTCTTTGTATACAAAAATATAACTGAAATGTTGCACAAAAATTTATGAACCAGGCTGGGGTTGTGGCTCAATGGTAACGCACTTGCCTAGCATGCATGAGGCACTGGGTTTGATTTTCAGCACCTCATACAAATAAATAAAATAAAGGTCCATCAACAACTAAAAAAAATCTTTAAAAAATGTATGAAGCATCACAATATACATTATTTTATAACGTGTTAATATTGTCTATATTCAATTCTATTCCAGTTTTTTTTTTCCAGTGTTAGGAATTGAACCCAAGGCCTTCTGCACGGTAGGCAGGTACTCTGCCACTGAGTTATATCTCCAGCCCTCCAGTTCACAATTTTTTTAAAAAAAATATATTTATTTTGATACATTACATTAGTTTCATGACCAGCTATGGGTTACAAATTTAGTTTGAAATTGATGAATTTTGATCACTAATCACCCTTCCAGTGTTCATTTCCTATTATATTCCTAAAGACAGGAAATTGGGACTCAATGCCTGGTCTAGATAATAATCCCCCTCATTGCTAGGGTGTTGTGATAGGGTAAGGATTTCATATACACTCTTCTACTAATTCAATCTGGTGTGGCCCTGAGATCTTTCTACAAGTCATTTCATCAACCAATGGTTTGAAATTTTTTGATTTGTTGATTAATTTACTCTACAAATCTTTTATTTTGGAAGCCAAACCTGGGTTTGAATCAAAGCTTCACTAGCTAAAAGCCCTCCCTAATCTCCAAACTCTTGCTTATATAATGGGGATAAATGAGCTTGTGGAGAGGACAGGCCATAAGCTATGTGAGCCTGCAGCACAGTGCTGGCTTGGGGTGGGCACCTAATAAATGGCACTTTCTGGACAGCTTGCTGGGCACTGTGTTGGCCCCAGTGTAATAAGGAGAACAGCCTGGAGGTCATCCATAAGTGACTGCAATGGTTCTCGTGCTCACACTCCTGCTTCTTTTTGTTTTGTTTTGTTAACTGCTTTTTAAATTTAGCAATACATCACCCACATTTTTCTGTCAGCAAGTAGAGTTGTAGGAGCTAATTTTTAATGGTTGGTTAGTATTACATTTTATGGTTGTACCATAATTTATTTCACCATTTCCTCTCCTTTTTTTTTTTTACAAAAGGCATTTCTAGTTTTATATTTTGAAAAAAAATTACATAGAGGTAATGTATGAACATTGAAATATGAAGTAATTAAGTAGAAAACTTGCAATCAGAAAGGTAAAACCTCCTTTTTTACTCTCACCTCTTCCCATTCTGCAGCAATAACTACTCTTGAGTATGCTTTATGTATGTTCTATTGTGAATATACTTTTATAATTATGTGAATGAGTTCATATATACATATAGAAAGCAAGTTCTTCAGTATGCCTTTTAAAATTAAAAGGGGACATCTTTATTGTTAGCACAAGTGGATCTACTTCATTCTCTAAGCAGCTCTATGAATTTTATTTCATGGATAGACCATAATTTATTCAAGCCATCTCCTACTGATCCAAATTCAGCACACTCTAAAAGTTGTTCTAGATTTTGCTATCATAAACAATTATGCAGTGATGCCTGTGCACCCTGTGGAGCTTATGCTAGAATAACTAATAAAAGTGGAATGGTTTTATGCATTTAAAAAGTTTTGTTCTATGTTGCCAAGTGACTCTCTAGTGTGCCAATTTAGGCTAATACTAACATCATATGAGTCAATATCCATACACCCTCCCCAAAAGTTACTATTCCATCAATATTTTATATTTGATCTCTTATTTTCTCATTTGGAAATATTAACAAGAATACTGACATCAACTCAGAGGAGGAAAGTATCGATAAGGGAGGTTGCCCTCCTTGTCCTTTCTGGAATTATTTGGGCAAAGAGCTCCTCAAAGGAAAAGTCATTATACCTTCCAGAAGAGATCTGACATTGGCCATTGTCTCTATCTGCAGAACACAAGTTTTTCTGAAGTCTTTAAGTATCCACTGTGTGTCAGATCATGAATCAAAAGACAAACAACAAGCCTGGATACTGTTAGCTCTCTCCAACATGGGCTAAGATGCCTCTGGTATGACTGATGTCACCTTCTTCCCTTTATTCTACCAACTGAAAGGTAGTTATAATAACACCGCCTTTTGTTATATAAGACTTGCTGATGAAGAAAGGACTCTGGGAGCCCAGTAGAATTCAACATGAACAAATGTTGAAATTATGTTGAATAGCTTTGGGATTGTCCTCTTAACTTACTTGCCATCTTCAGGCAGAAGAAAATCCTCCTTCACCATAACTCTTGCTCCTGGTTCTTTGCAAATCTGCATAATGTCTTCTGGAGATATATATATCAATTGATATATATATCAATTGATATTAGGTTTAAGCATAACAAAGTGCTGTATAAGGGAAAATACCTATTGTCAAAGCCAAAATATCAATGATAATAATGAAGAACTGGTAAACTGGCTTAAGACAACTATAGTAGATTCAAATGACCAGTTGATACATACAGAAGCAAGACATCCCTACTATTGAAAAGAAATGAACTTAGAAATAATTAAACCAAATATCCTCAATTCATTTTATGAATGAGGACATGAAAGCAGAGAGGTTGTGTAACTCATCCCAAGTCATACAGTATGTTGGTGGCATCTATATAACCTACAATAATACCAAATAAGAAATACATGCATACAGATGTTTGGTGTTGAAAGAATACTATTTTAATATATAGAATGTTCCCATGCATGCTGAATAAATTGAAGTATGGAATCCACTTAAATTAAATGGATACAAGATCCAGTGGATTCTATATTTCCAGTTATTTTTGAATAGACTATTGTTATTACCTTTCTGGTGTGATTTCTGTTCTTCTAGAACAAATTCCTGCACAGCACCACGGTCTGTGAAACCCTAGATTAATAAATAAATAAATAAAATAAAATAAAATAAAATAAAATAAAAAATCCCCTGTAACTGTAAAGATCTCATCTTGGTCCTGTTAAAATAGGATGGGCACAGGCAGGTTCTGGGCTACACCCACATTCAAGGATTATTTGACCAAAAGTTTTTTATCTTCTCAGAGAAGCTGCTGTTGTCACTAATAGCAAAATCAATAGGAAAAAATAACTTTAATTTGGAAAATTCTAGTACTTCCAACTGTGATACAGAAAAGATAGTGAGCAAGCTCAGGAGACATCAGTGAGAAATTTGTGAAGTTTCCCTTTGGAAATTGGGTGGGACACAGGAGCTTGTCCTGAACTCAAAAAATTCTGGCTCTTTTGAAAAGCAGGGCAGAGGCTGCTTGTCAGCTTGTGTGGTAGAAGCAGAATATTCATCACACCTGGCCTTGCGGTAAGAAAGACCCCCCTAGGGCAAAGTTCCTGGTGCACCTGCTATAAGGAGCACCTGCTGGCGGCCATAGAGAAGTGATGGAGCAGCACTCTGGCGCCTAATGTGTGACATATTTAAAATTTATTATTATTTTAAAATTCATTATCATCTGCAAGTTGGCTCCATGAATCTTCTTCTGGAATTAAGGCTTAAAGCAGAACTGATCTCTGGAATATCCATTCTTTTGGAAAAGACTATGGGGAATCAGATCATTGATGGAAAACCGCAAAGCTATCTAAGCTTTCCATCAGGAATTGTGCAGTTTCACATTCTTTGGCATTTCATTGGCCAAAGGAAGTCATGTGGCCACGCTACTGTCAGCGGGGCAGGGTAAAGCAATACACGCCTCCGCCGTCAGGAGGCTCTGCAAACCACCTGGCGAGGACAAACCCAGTGGGAAGGGCTGTGAACGTTCAGGAACAATTACACAACCTACCTCTGGGACTTCGACCCATCTGAATGAACCCAGAAACAGTGTTCTTCAAAAATCATCAGGCTCATGCCTTCTGGACTGTGCTAACTGGTTGCTCTCAGGTCAAGGGCACCAATGTTAGGTTATGATTTTAAAACTAAATATGGATTAAGGTCAAGTTTAACAGGGATGTGTTTTTTACTCTGTGCAACCCGCATCATCCCACATCCTTTCCTCAGTACTACTGTAGGTAGGTTTGATGTGATTCCTGTGTTTTCCAAAACTAGACAACCAGAAAATGCCCATAGGCTATTTTCCTAAAAGGCTAATACTTTGTCTTTTTTTAATATGGAAAAATTGTTGAAAAGGGTATTTTGAATTGCGGCTGTAAAAGAAAAATCCAACTTTGAACAATTGCTAAGTCAATTTTCCTTTCTTGTGTGTTTAGATAAAACAGGAGGAAAGGCCAGCTGGTAGATTGGGAGTTTTAAAAAAAATGAATTCTACTTTTTTTTGGTAGTGGTTGTTCATGAAAATCAGTTTCAGATGATAATGAATCTGAAATACAAGTTCTGCTCCAGCAAAAGGTTTTCAAGGGATTATTTTGACTGTTTCTGGATAGCACCCTCAGGCCCTCTACCAGCAAAGATTCTTCCCGAAGTACCTTGTTTGAGCCAGGAATCTGCTCAGCAAAAATGCAAGATACAGAAACTTGGGGCTAGGAACTTTGCCAGGGGGACTTACAAGAATGAGTTCTGCAAGCCCCTCCCCTCAAAAGGTAGTAGTCACAGAGGGGAGACTCAAGTAAACAGGAAATTATATAAGAGTGACAGAACATTTAATTACAAAGGAGGGAAGTGTAACACACTCTTACAAAATGGGAAAGATGTTCTAGAGAGAATAACCTGTAAACTGAGAAGTGAAGAATGAAGTGAGATCATCCAAGGGAAAGGAATCCTGGAAATTTTTTTGTGGGGCTCAATTGTAGATCCTCAGAAGGAGGCAAAAGGGGCAGGGCCTGTGATTCCCTCATTGAAGCCTGCAACACTCAGCTTTCTATGATAGAGCCTCTCACCTTTCCAGTTTTTGTGGGTTTTTTTTTTTCAAAATATTTATAAACTTATAATTTATTTTTTTTGTTTTGCTAAAATATTTTAAATACCGAAAAGAACAAAATACGCATGTACCTACAACTCAGGATTAACAAACATTATTGTTATGTCATTTTATTTAATCTTTTAGAAATACACGACTACCAATAAATTTGGAGTTTTCTAATAACTTTTTCCTGGTCACACTTCTCTTCATTCTTCTCTCCTTGGAGTTAACTGCTATTATGAATTTTGTAACTAGTTCTTATTTTTATGTTTATCAAAATGTACTAATAAATAACATTGTTTTATGTATGCAAATTTTATGTAAATAATCCCCTGAACATAATATTTTGTAAAGTGAATGTTTTTCAGTATTATTCATCATATGAATACTCCAATATTAATTTGGCTGTATCGCTGCTATCAACATATGGATTATTGTCCACTTTTTGTTCTCACCAGAAAGACTGCAGTAAAAGTCTTGGTATGGAGTTATTTATCTACTTACTTATGGTTTCATGTTTGGTTAGGGCATTACCTGAAAATGTGATGGCTGCTCAACGAGAAATCACATTTTAAGTTTTATTCAACATTACTATCTCATAATAAATTATTTGTTCCCATTTATTTTTTTCCTTGAAGTCTTGGTGAAAATGTTTCTTTTCTCTTGATCTTCACTGTTTGCCATCCTGTGTTAATTCATTTTAATTTGCAATTCTCCCATGAGTGAAGGTCTATGAGATGTAGACTTTTTTTATTATTGTAAATGATACTTTTCTTTTTTTTTAAAAAAAAGCTTTAGTTGTTCTTTTTAAATATACATGACAATAGAGTGCATTTTGACATATCATACATACATGGAGTATAACTTACTCTAATCAGAATCCCATTCTTGTGGATGAACGTGATTTTGTGGAACTACACTGGTTGTGTATTCATATCTGAGCATAGGAAAGTTGGATGTAGTCTTTCTCTAATACCTGGATATATCCCTCCTCATTGCTTCTTCCCTTGGTGATGTTGATTCCTTTCTCTTATCTTCAGATCCAGTGATCTTTTCCTCTCATGTACTCTCAATGGATAACTTCACTTCTTATTTCGTGGAAAAAATATTAAAAAATCAGAATAAAATGACATGATAAACCACCTTTGGACCTATCAGTGTTGCCTGTCTTCTCTCTAGTTATGGAGAAAGGTTCTTGCTCCAATTTAAGGACAGTTCTTCCTCTTGTAACATAAATCCTACCTCTCTTCATCTCCCAAAGCCTATTGTCCCTCCACTTTCCTCCCTGTGTCTTTCATTAGGGCAGCACACTTTTTCTGGTAAACAGCCAGATAATAAGAGCCTGATGATATCAGTCTCTATGTCCTAATTAGAAGAGGAGGAGGAGGAGGAGGAGGAGGAGGAGGAGGGGGAGGAGGAGGGAAGGAAAGAAAGAAGAAAGAAAGAGAGAGAGAGAGAGAGAGAGAGAGAGAGAGAGAGAGAGAGAAAGAAAGAAAGAAAGAAAGAAAGAAAGAAAGAAAGAAAGAAAGAAAGAAGAAAAATATTTTTAAGTGAGCAGAAGTGTCGATTTGGTTTGCAGTAATAGTTTGTCAGTCCTTGTCCTATATCATCAGTCATTTCTCCAGCTTTACTAGCTTTTCCCCCATCCATATGTAAGTATGCTGTAATGCCACCCATCTTAATAAACACTACTTCAACTAGGAAGTCAGTCATGATTTCTCATCTGAGCTCAAATGAAGTGGGAATCTATGTGGCAAGATGGAAAGTGCATGTAATAGGAGTAAGGAGAACTAGGTTTACCTATTTCGGTTATAAAAAGAAAATGTATATATATATATATTTAGACCTGGGACCTCTCTAGCTAGTGCCTCAGTTTCTCTACTTCCCTTTAAAATAAAATTTCCTAAAAGGGTGGTCTGTACTTGCCATATCCATTTCTCCTCTCCCTTTCTCCTTTGAACCTATTTCGGTCAGTTTTGGGTCCTCTCGCATGAAGCTATTATTTTCAAGGGTAGCAGCCTCCATCGTGCCAACTCCAAAGGCTAATTCCTCTGAGTGCCCTTTGAAACCCCTTCTTAACCTATCTCCTCCTTCTGGGTTCCTCCCATACCTCATGGCTGTTATGGTTTCTCTCCTTGACTAAATGCTTGGACATCCAGACCCTGGCTCTCTTCTGTCTTCTCTTCTAGATTGACCCTTTGTTCCCTAGATGATTCCATCCAGTCAGATGGCTTTAAATTTCAGCTTTATACTGATGACTCCCAAATTCATATCTTCTGTCCAAATCTCTCTCTTGAGCAACACACATACACACTCACCTTAAATTGGATGCCTAAAGGATAGCTCAGATTACTCACATCTAAAACAAAATCTGGATGTCTACCTTCCGAACTGTTTTCCCAAGATTGCCTTTGGATCATATCTTGAGTATGACTACATCTGAACAGCAACATTTTTTTTAAAAAAATTATACATGAAGGTAAGTTTCTTGAAAGAAAATTTTTACCCAAAGTAGCATCTGACATGTAAGTAGCCCCTTAGTAAATACTGGCTGAATGAATGGATGATTGTGTACTTGAAAGTATAAAGGATTTTAAACACAACTCCAAGACCACTTCTTTGTAGCTCATGTGCTTCTATCATGGGGCTCTGGGGGGACTGTGCCAAGGGCTCTGATGTGTGACGCCTGTGGCATAGATGCAGTGTTACCACCCCAGTGGAGGACGTTGCTGAGGCTTTTCCTGGCACCGTTCATTCCCACCCTGCCCTTCAACACCATTGGTCAACAATGGCTCTGTCCCTCTCACTACCTTTGTAGTTCAGAGACAGCTCCCCAGTCTGTGTCATCTGCCAGGCCAGTGACAACCAGTATGGATGGGGACGACCTGCCAAATTAGCTGTCTCCTTAGAAGTGAAGAATGAGAAGGTCACAGAATAGGCTTCTAGATCTAATTCACTATCCTTGTAGTTCATGGAAATTCCTCCCGAATTGGGGCAATATCTTGATTATCAGTACTTATCTTGTCTGGTGTTACAAACTGACATTTCTTTCTAAATTTCCTGGAGTTTTAGCAGAAAGTCAAGAGAGAAAGCATCAGTATCTTCAAACTACATTCTCCCCAATGTTGCCCCAGCCAACAGATGAAAGAATTTGCCTCTGGCCCCAACCCCTCATATCCAGAAATGAGAATCCAAGGTAATGAATCATTAGGCACAGTTTATAATTTTTATTAAAGGTTCTGCTTTTTTCATTTCCCAAATGCTACTTTCAGAAGTGTGAGGGTCTCACTAAAAGGCAGTTGATTCTGTAGTTCACTTTCTTAGACTCTGGGTTTGAACTGAACACACTTACATGGTGAGAATGGGAAAAGCAGGCGGCAGCTCTTGGGACCGAGGAGGGGTTTCTGCCTGTGTATCCCTCTGCACTCCTACCCTCTACTGTGACTGTGGCAGCTTGCCCCTGTAAATATATATGACAAGCAGAGACATGGCCTCTTTCAGGGCTCCGTGCTCAGCTGGGGGACCTAGCCAAGGGAGAGGCAGCTTATTCAAGGGGAACAACGAGTTCTCCTACTGTACTGGGTCTCAAATGTAGACACAGGATCTGTCAAAGGAGCTTCTCTGTTCTCCATATTGACAGCTCCTTCTCGCACCATGACGTGCGTGCTGCAGAAACATGACCTGGAACTGATGTGTTCTGACAGAAACAAGCTGGAAGATTTTAGACTCTTTTCCTTTTTCTCTCTTCCTGATGGTGCAGAACTGTTGAAGGGGGAGGGAGGCATGTGGCTGTCAGAAGAGGGCCTGAGTCCCATGGTCACAGCTAGCCTCAAAGCTGGGCTCCAAGGCCCACTGAATCCACATGTGGTTCCTTGGATTCTTGAAAGGTGACACTGTTCCCTGAATGTGGAATTTTACTATATAAAATAAAACAATATTGGAATATCTGCAAAATGGGGACTAAGAAGAATGGAGGAAATAAAAATCAAACTGAAGCTTTGCAGACCACAGGTAAATGTGATAACCAAGATAACAAGAAAGCAATACAGAAAAAGGACGCAATGAACTGCTTATTCAGTCCAATGTATGCAATCAGTTTTAATCTTGGAAGATAATCTATTATGATCAAGCCTGATTGCCTATATTAATAAAATTGAACTCTCTCTGGGTAACTTTAAATTTTCTTTTCAGGATTTTTTTAAAATTCTACCTAGGTGATCAAAGTATTATGTTAATCAATCCATTCAGCAAATATTTAAAAGCATTTTCTATGTGTTAAGTCCTGTGGCTACAACAGTATGGAGGAGAAGGAAGAGTCCTTGGGGCTTATCTTTATTAGAGGTTGACTATATAAACAAGAACACAACATCTGACAAGGATGGAGAAAATAAAAGAGAGACTTCAAAAGAGGATGTGAAGGAGAGATTCAGAGAATGAAAAGAAGTGGTCCTACGAGGATGGGGAAGGGCCTCTGGGTAGAAGAGGCCCTGCAAAGGAAAAGGGCAAGATGTGTTGGGATTTTATTCTAAGTGAGTTAGAATGTCAGTAAAGAGTTTTATGTAGAGAAGGATGTAATACAACACACACACACACACACACACACACACCTTTATATATAAAAAAGCAACGATTTCAAATTGCAAGTAGTTTTCCTCCCAGAACCATATGATAATAAGCTGCAGTATAAAGCCCTGCATTAGTTACAATTTGCACTGTAATTGCCCCCAAATTTAGTAGCACAAGACAACGTTTGTTATCTCAGGATTTTTTGTGAGTCAAAAGCCAGGATATACAAAGAGATAAAAAATCTTAACACCAAAACAAACCAAATAACATAATCAAAAAATGGGCAAAGGAACCGAACAGATACTTCTCAAAAGAAGAAATACAGGGCTGGGGTTGTAGTTCAGTAGTAGAGTGCTTGTCTAGCATGTGTGAGGCACTAGTTCAATTCTCAGCACCACATATAAATAAATAAAGGTCCATTGACAACTAAAAAAAATTTTAAAAAAGAAGAAATATGAACAGTCAACAATATATGAAAAAAATGGTCAACATCTCTAGCAATATAAAACTACACTGAGATTTATTTTCATGCCAACCAGAACAGGAATTATCAAGAATACAAGTAACAAAAAATGCTGGCGAGGATGTGGGGGGAAAGGTAAACTCATACATTGCTGGGGCATTGCAAAACAGTGGCAATCACTCTGGAAAGCAGTATGGAGATTCCTCTAAAAACTAGAAATGGAACCACCATTTGACCCAGTTATCCCACTCCTTGGTATATATCCAAAGGATTTAAAATCAGCATACATAGTGACACAGCCACATCAATGTTTATAACAGCACAATTCACAATAGCTAAGCTATGGAACCCACATACATATCCATCAATAGATGAATGCATAAAGAAATTGTGGTACATACATACAATGAAATATTACTCAGTCATAAAGAAAAATGACTTTATGACATTTGCCAGAAAATGGATGGATCTGGAGACAATCATGCTAAGTGAAATAAGCCAATCCCAAAATACCAAAGGTCAAATACCTTTCCTGATATATGGATTCTAATCCACGATAAAATGAGGGGAGGAGGAAAATACAAGTTCAGTGGATTACACAAAGGGGAATGAAGGGAAGGGAGGGGGATAGGAATAGGAAAGCCAGTGAAATGAATCTGATATAACTTTCCTATGTACATATATGATTATACCACAGTGAATCTCATTATCATGTACACCCACAAGACTAGTATCCTATTTAGAATAAGATATATTTCATGCTTATATATCAAAGAGACTCCACTGTCATGTATAACTAAAAAGAATTACTTAAAGATAGCTAGGTCTTTTGACTTAGACTCTCACAAGGCGGCAAACCTGGTGTTGGCTAGGGCTGTAGTCCCACCGAGTGCTGGACTTCTAAACTCACTCAAGTGGTGTGTGCAGGACTAAGTTAAAGACTACTAATCTACAGCCTTTAGTTCTTTGCTAAGGATTCTGTTTCCACAGGAATACAGCTGGTGGCTGCCCTCAGCCCTTGCCTTGTTCTCTCCATAGGGCAGCTCACAACATGGCAGCTGAAGGGCACAGAGAGGGCCAAGAAGGAAGCCATCATCTTTCCTAAGCAATATTCTATCACTTGCTGCATTCTGCTAATTAGAAGTGAGCCACTAGGTGTAGCTCACCCTCAGTGGGAGGGCAGGGATTATATGAATATCAACAAGTAGGGATGACACTGAGCATCTTAAAGGCCCCCTGCCACATGACTCATCATCCCAGATACTTCCCAGCAAGGAAGTATCTGGGATAAAATAAAATAGAAATAAAATCTGGGATAAAATAAAATAGAATAAAATCACAAAGTATCTGGGATGAAAATGAAAGTATCTGGGATAAAATAAAATAGAATAAAATCACAAATAAAAGTATTTGGGATAAAACAAAATAGAATAAAATCACAAAGATTAGAAATTAAATCATTACCTTACTATTAAATAACCCTCAGACCCTATTTAAGTTTTGCCAACTGTCATAAAAACATCTCACTTTATAGGAAGAGGATACAGTTCAGACTTTTGTCTTTAGTTTACTTTCCTCCAATCACCTATAGTTTCTCAGCTCACCTTCACATTTTGAAGACTGTAGGCAGTTACTTTGTAGACAATCTCTCCATTTGGATTTTTCTGATGTTACTTGATGATTTTTTTAGAAATATCATAGAAATGATACATTATATCATATCAAGTTATAATTGCAACCCATGAATTGCTGATGATTTTAATTTTGATTCCCTGATTCAGGGAATATCAGCCATGTTTCTCCACTATAAAATTACTCTCCCCACCCCCACTGTAATTAATAATTATTTTGTAGAGAGACACTTTAAAACTATGCAAATATTCCATTCCCCGGACAATGTTTATTCATTTATTGATTTATGTCTGTGTGGACT
This sequence comes from Urocitellus parryii, assembly GCF_045843805.1. Lineage (NCBI taxonomy): Eukaryota > Metazoa > Chordata > Mammalia > Rodentia > Sciuridae > Urocitellus > Urocitellus parryii. The sequence continues at coordinate 204,749,199 of NC_135531.1, forward strand.
GGTAAATTTTAATTTATTTAATGCATAATTTAATGCATATTATCATCACTATGTATTTTGGGGTGAAAATAATTCCAGATTTAAGCAGTGGGAAACCCTTCAAACTGATTTCTGAGTGTGTGTGTGAGTGTGTGTGTGTGTGTGTGTGTGTAATGTTCCCATTATTTTCTGAGCATTTTCTTACTTTCTGACATAAAACATGTTCCAGGATCATCTGGTGCTTCTACATCCTAGTCTTGGGATTCCTTTTCCCTATGGAGTCCAGAAGCCTTTTAGTGGTGAATGTTATTTAATACCCCAGATGTGTGCTTATTGCCATTGAGAGTATTGGGGCTGGGGATGTGGCTTAAGCGGTAGCGCGCTCGCCTGGCATGCATGCGGCCCGGGTTCGATCCTCAGCACCACATACAAACAAAGATGCTGTGCCCGCTGATAACTAAAAAAAATAAAATAAAATATTAAAATTCTCTCTCTCTCTTTAAAAAAAACAGAGAGTATCACTGTTCCAATACTTTCTCAGTGGACAGAGCAAGATAATATGTATGTCTATGAGTATATATTTATTCATATTTACATCTATATCTACTTTTATGTCTATCAGTACATATTGGAAACTATGACTTCACACTGCTATCTCCAATTCCAATGCAACACCACAAGTCCAGTTTGCATATTTTCCATATTTCTACACCTAGCCTTCTCCCTCAATGAGAAAACTGATTTCCATTGCCTTTATTTATTTATTCTTGATAATGGGGATTGAACCAAGGAATGTTTAACCACTGAGATACATTCCCAGCCTTTTTTATACTTTATGTTGAGACAGTGTCTTGTTAAGTTGTTTAGGGCCTCACTAAGTTGCTGAGGATGGCTTTAAAGTCACCATCCTCCTGCCTCAGCCTCCCAAGCCATTGGAATTACAGGCATCCACCACCACAAAGGGCATATTACTTATGTGATCTGAGTCCTGGCATATAATCAGAAGTCACTGGATATCTCGATAATATTAAATCCAGTGGGATGGCCTGGAAGAAAGCTGACTGCAGTGGACCCAATAGTTAAAGAGATATAAGGGAATGCAATGGAGTGTGAGACACTTTCTTTTGACAGGTCTGCTCAGAATGATGGAGGAGACCATATTATAGTTGAAGGAGCAACTGGCGTCAAAAATGAGGAATTTAAAAATGGATGCTATTGGGATCAATATGTTGAGAGCAGTAATCTCAGAAGAAGAGTCTGACAAGGAAGAGTGAGAGGGAGGGAACCTAAACTAATTTTTGAGGGTACTGGCAACTCTGGTCACAGAAGGAGTTGAACATTGACTTTTAATGTCACTAACCTCAAAGGTAATGAGAAAGGAAAAATATTCTGGATGAACAGATAACATTTGACAAATCCTAATATATTTTTTATCTTCTATCACCTTTTTATTGGAAGGCTCCATCACAAATATTATTGCCCCAGGAAAGAAATGGAGTATACAAAACCTGAAGAAGAGAAGAGAAGAAAGTGGCACAAAGGGAGTTCTTGTCAGTCAGGCAAGGGAAGGAGGAAGACAAGAGAGACCGGGAGGAGAGGAAGTTTAAAAGAAAGAAATCGCCACGAGAATACTCTTGAGGTCTAACCTGAGAGTATGTTAGGTTGGATTGTTCCAGATAGATTTGTAAGAAACACCATCTAAATGGCTGGCACTTACTTTCTTGGGGGATAGCCTGGGGTGGCAGAAATTCTCTCAAATCATCCTGACATTTGATTTGGCTTTACATCCAGCAAAGCACCAGAATAGGAGAAAATCAAAGCTTAAAGAGAAGCTCTAGAGCACCCTCAGGGATTGTTTTCACTAGCATCAACCCACTCCCATAGGTGGGAAGAGCGTCTGGTTCCCTAGGGACTGCTGGGAAGATCAGAGGTGCAGACTGAGCCTGAGAAGAGGGCAAGGAATCTGTAATGTGGCCTGAGTCCAGAGCACCCTCTGTGGACAGTGCAGGACAGGTAGGAGCCAACTAGAATGAGTCATTTCCTAGCAGGACTCTGAAGGGTCAAAGGACAGCAAGTGGGTCAACAGTCTTTCTCTGACTGCTGTAAACACCCAGGAGCTTGCCCTGTGTCCAGATGCCACCCAAGGAAAAGGGGAAGACACCAGGGAGTGGAAAACATATGGAAAGATCGAGTGCATACTCTGCAGAGAACATTGAGTCACCAGCTTCTTTCAAGTTGAAGAAAGCTAAGTTGCTTTAAAATGTTGTTGTTGTTGTTGTTGTTTTAGGTGTAGATGGACACAATGCCTTTGTTTATTTATTTATATGTAGTCCTAAGTCTTTTACCCAATACCTCACATGTGCGAGGTACTGAGCCGCCACCCCAGTCCCACAAGTTACTTTTATTAAGCTTGTTTTCATTTTCTCCATTGAAATGGGACCACCAGAGAAAGATGAAGGCAATTACCAGAAAAAGAAAAAAAGGAATGACCATTTTCACAAACTTGGGCTGCAGTATGAATTTTGACAGCAGCAGGGCAGGTCTGTGGGTGTGAACAGGTTCACCAAATGGCTTCCATTTTGCCCATGAAATGAGGATTGAGCTCCAATTCAGAGGGAGGGTTAAGAAGAGTAATTTGAATCAAGATGAAGAGGTATAAAGTTATCATCACGAAGGATTTCAAAATGCATATCAGTATCTCAAACTCTCAGAGAAGCTCTATTTTGTGAAAAAGACATCTATTGGAAATTAAATATAAGCTGGAGCTGATTCATGTTTGATGGATACCAAAGTTTTCAGAAATTGAAGGCCTTCTTTAAGTAAAAGAACAAAATTATTCACGTAAAATTCAGAACAGAGACTTGGAAGAGATCAGTGGAAACCAGGATGCCTAAACTTTTAGCTTCATTAGCACCATAGCAAACCATAGCCTCACACCTGCTAATATCTCCCAGAACAGGTTCATTGGATACCAGATTGGGATGTGCCATTATGACTTCTCCTAACTTGCCTCCCTTCTCTCATCCCTCACCTCAAACACCAATCCATCATCTCATGGCTGCTCCTCATTTTCTTTGAATATCAGTCATATCCCCACATTTCAGCTCTCTCCCTGACTGCCTCTTTAGACAGGGGTCTTCCAAACTTGATAGACAATGACCTATAATGAGAAATGCATTTTATATTATAATTACTTATCTGTGTATAGTATTGAAAAAAATGTTTCAAAATAAATATTAATTTTCTAGCTGATGTATTCTGTATATGAGAATAATTTTATTTGGGTCACACTAACATGACTCTTACAACCAAAAGGTTGAGAAGCACTCTCTGGTCAGTGGGGTACCTCTAATGCATTTTTTTTTTTTTACATTGCCATTTTTGCTCTGGGGCTCCCTTACTCTGGATTGCTCTTAAACTCTGCTGCTACAATTCTGAAAATCTTTTTTTATCCCTTCAGTTTCAATTACAACTCTACCTTTTAGATAAAGCCGTCTATTGAATCCTCTCTGCTCTTCTGTATTTTGTACTCATATCTCTATGAAAAATAATATTCCGGTTTTGGTTCTAGTTAATTATTTAAAATTCAGTCCTTTTTACTTCATTTTAAAGTCTTAAAGGCAGGATCAGGTCTGATTGTGACAAGGTCATTTCTATGATTCCTCCAGCACCCAGAACCTAGCATGTGGCAAATTTGTTAGGAAGGAGAAAAATAATGGCTCCTGGGGTTTTTGTGCCCAATTCAATGAAACAATACATTTAAATAAGAAAGATCTACCTAATGTTTATTATACCTTGTTTTGTAAGTGAAGTAATTGACTTCAGGTCACAAAAATAGTAACTGGTTGTTATGGTTTAAATATTAATTTCCCCCAAAGCTAATATGTGAGACAATGCAAGAATTTTCACAAGTGAAATGATTAGATTATGATAGTTGTAACCTAAGCAGTGGATTAATCCACTGATATGGATTAACTGGGTGGTAAATGTAAGAAAGTAGGGGGTGGCAGAAGGAGGTAGGTCACTGGGGGCATGACTTTGGTGTTTATATTTAATCCTGGTGAGCAGAGCTCTCAGCTTCCTGGTGACTGTGTTCTGAGATGCTTTCCTCCATTACACCCTTCTGCCATGATATTCTCTCTCACCTTGGGCCTAGAGATATGGAGTCAACCATCTATGGACTTAGACTTCTGAAACCATGAGCCCCAAACAAACTTTTCCTCCCTTAAATTGTTCTTGTTAGCTTTTTTTTTTTTTTATTGGCCATAGAAACAAAAAACTCACTAAAACCTTGGGATAGCCAGGAGACAAGATAAGCCCCATAGTCGTAGCCACCATGTTATTCTCAGTGAAGTGCTTAACCCACAGGAAGCACTCAGTTTCTGTTTACCATTATTATCACTTAACCAAAGGGTGTTGGATCAAAGCTGAATGAATGTATTTGGCAGAAACTGTAGATTATCTGTAATAGCCTTTGGGTCCAAGGATAATTCCATTCATCATTCTGCTATTAGTTTTCTATTTAATCCGCTGTTTTATTTTTCTGTGTGAGTGGCAGTGACTACATGATTAAAAATCACCAGATCAGGAAAATGAATTTACTGTCTTTGGTAGTCTTAACGACCACATTAGATTAACTGCAAGACTGATTCAACTGTGCACAAATTAGATATTAAGATAGATGAAAAGAATCCAATTTGACCAAAAATGATTTTGAGACTGTATAGATCAAACTAATTTTCTTCCTTTGTGCAATTCAGTTCAGTGTAACCCTTCAAATGTGTGATGCAAGGCATTGCAGGGGATTGCAAGAAAAATCAGCAACAGCCTTTGTTGCTAAGGAATTTATAATCAAATGTGAGTACCTTATGAGTTGGAGGTAGAGGGAACATGATGTCTGTACAAATTTCCCTAATAAAAGGCAAGAAGAATAAGGTTTATTTCATGAAGTTTCAATGAGTTCAGAAATAGAGGAATGAGCTATTTTCCCAGTGAGGGAATTGTGGAGAGGAGAGGTATTAAAAGACAAGGTGGAGGCTGGGGTTGTGACTGGGTGGTAGAGCACTCGCCTAGCACATGCGGAGCTCTGGGTTTGATCCTCAGCACCACATAAAAATCAATAAAATAAAAGCATTGGTGTCCTACTACAACTCAAAATAAATATTCCCAAGGTGGGAAAATGTAATTCTCATTCTCAAAATGAAGATGAGGTGTCCTCCGCAGTAAAAATCAGTGGGGATTTCATAGACTCTAAGTAAGATTCTAGGATTAATTATTAATAAGGTGGTGGGGACAGCTTATATATGAAAGTAATCCAGTGATCACTAAACACTGAGGAATTTTGTAATGGTATGAATTTTTTATTCCCTCAAAGCTCATGTTGAAACTAAATCCCCAATTCAACAGTCTTAGGAGACATAGTCTTTGGGAAGGCCATGATTGAGACCTGTGGGATCCATCCCCAAGAATGAGATTAGGAGATGCCCTTATTAAAGGGCTCATGGAGGGAATTTCCTCTTTTTGCCCTTCCACCTTCTGCCATGTAAGGACACAATGCCCCTTCTCTCCAGAGGACTGAGTGCTCAAGGTACTGACATTTTAATCTTGGACCTTCCTGTCACCAGAATTGTGAAAAAGCAAACAAACATTTTTCTAATAAATTAATTACCCAGGCTGTGGCATTCTGTTGTAGGAGCACAAAATGGTCTAAGATAAAGTCATACCAAATTAATCTTTTTTTTGGAGGTGGTCATGGTGGCGCAATATATATAAAGCAGCCAAATTTCAGGATAGCCTTGGGGACAAAACAGAAAAAAAAATGAGGCACATTAAAATTGATGAATTGAACAACTGCATTCAAAGGATGCTGATTAATAGATGGATGGTACCCTGAAGGACACTCCTTAGTATCCTTTCATAGTCCTCTAACTTTTATACTGCTTGATTCATATTTAATCAGAAACTTGAATACAGATGTAGAAGATGTGTTCATTAATCCTCAGTTGAACTGGAGCTGGAAGAAGAGCAAACAAACATGGGCAAAATCAAGATCTAAAAGAATCTTTGCTATGTTGAAATGATGGCTCCAATCTCCCAAGATAAAGCTCAAGCATCCTAATATTGGTCAAGTCAGCAGTGCCTGCACAAGATGATGGAGATGTGACTCAGGAACAGTAAAACAAACAAACAAAAAACAAACAACAACAACAAAAAACTTTAAGTTTTAATTAGTTGACTGTGATAAGAGTATTACAGGATCAGTAAAATTATCACCACCTCTACTACCACCATAACTATCACCACCACCACTACTATTACCACTGAAAGGAAAGTGACCACAACACTTGGAGTGACCAAGAGATCTTTATTGCAACAGTGCAACAGAGGAGAAAAGAGAGAAAGAGAAGCTGGGGTGGGGGTGGCAGGGGAAGGCTTTTATATCCCTTCTGCTGTGCTGCCTAAATCTAACAGAGTCTCTGAGTTTGCAAGCTGCCTTGTTGGCACAAGGCGGGTTGAGTGTTCAGCCCTGAGTGGGGGCTTGGATGTTTGGGCTTGAAGCAAACTGGTGATAAAGAACCAGACAGAAGGTTTGAGTGGCCAGGTCATCCTGCAGCTAACTTTGTTTGGCAAGCCCTGCAGACAACTTATTCAGCCTGTCCTGCACATAACAACCACCACCACTACCACCACCATGCCACACCATCAACACTACCCTCATTACCACCACTACCATTACTTCCACCACCACAGCACACCACTACATCACCACCAAGGCCATCTCAGCTCTTAATCTGTGTCCATGGAAAGACTATCTCTGGAAGGAGGAAGCTGTTCCACCCATCACATGACATTGAGATTGGTGGGTACTGTTGTGTGTGCCACATGCACAACCTTAAGAAGGCTCACAGGGAGAGTAATGACACAGGTGAAGAAACCCCCATCTGTGTTATACTGAGGAAATTTAAAGGCCCTGGAGTTTGTTATCCTAGACTAGAGAAGTCTTAGAAGAAATACGATAAAAGTTTCCAAATGATTCAAGGGTTATCATATGAAAAGAACAATTTAATTTCTTTTATGGAACTTCAAAAAGCAGGACTGTGAAAGTAACATTAACAAGAAAATACGGACTTTAGATTATTAAAGAATTTTCTCAAAGCTAGAATTGTTTGAAAATGGAAAGAGTGGATCCTGCTAGAGTGTGTTTCCTATCACCTATTGGGGTTTGGAGTAGGAGTCCAAGGGTTGAGGAGTTTGAATTTGACATTTCTAATTCCTAGAGTGACATCATTAAGCATGGTGGGGACCTGGGGAATTAGGGGAAAGGCTAGTAAGAGAATGCTCTAGTTAGATGGCAGAATCCAATGAGGGAAGTTCCTCTAGTTGTGGATGGGAGGCAACGGGACAATAACCTAGAGGTGACTGTAAGTAACTTGCTGACTCTGGTTCAGGACTTAGTGATGGAGTACAACATGAGAGGAGTGGAGAGAGTGATACTGCTGAAGAGGTTCTCTACAGTTAGAAAGGATAAAGATAAAAGTAAATATTAGTGATAGATATTTATGCAGAAAAGTCTGATAGCCCAGGAGGTTGTTGGTGATAGAATAAAAATAAAAAAAAATAAATACACAGGAAGCAACTAGAGGGATGATGGGAGGCTGTGAATGGGGGTAAAGTTTGAATTGAAAAGTCCAAGAGTCCTGGAGCAGATGATCAGAACACTTGGGACTAGAATAGCCACCATAGACAATGAGGGTGGAGAAGGCAGGGATTGGAAGGCCAGTCTGGGCATCATGCAGGCAACAAAGAGAAAAAATGATGAGAAGCAGAATTGGAGTAATGCTTTCCTGGCCCTCTTCCCCACTCTCCCTTTCCACACATAGGACCCCATTTGGCCAGCATACAGGGTGACCTGAACTCTTGTCCCATGTAAGTACTTGAACGTAAACCCAAGAGATCTAACTTCATAGGTCTCCCTCCTTCTCATACAGGGTTCATATTTGCTTTTCTAATCTCTCATTTGGGGAACCCAATCTAGAACAAATCCTGTGAGCGGCTGGTATTCTGGAAATCACTTAGAAAAGATTTCAGACTCTGGAGCAAAGAGGAGATGGAGGAAGTGCTCCCTCCCTTCACAGGAGTGGCCAAGGTAAAGCACATGGTTTAAGAGTCATTGAACCTTTGTATCACAAATTAAGAATGGACTTATTGTTTTTATGTTCTAGGGCTTATTACATAGTGACTTTAATCAGTATCATTTGATTGAAAGAAGACAGGCTCAATGTGTGAACTGGCCATTCCTGACAGTTGATTTCCCAGAGCACCTCAGTAATTCCCTTTGCCATTCTAACAGACACGGACCTCACCATCCAATGCCGAACTTAAGGCAAATGTCTATTTCTAAAGCAAAGGTTTTGAAACAAGGACTCATAAGTAAGCAGGATTTTTTTTTTAATTCCCTCTTTAAATCATGAGAAATTTTGTCTGAGTAATGGCTGCATCTAGTAGCAAGTAGAGGATATTTGAAAGGAGATCTCCCTTAGAAGGATTTCTAAGCAATTTAACATGTATGTGATATTCAAAAACTCCTCCTGCGGTGTGTGACTTTGCAAAATAGCGGAAGGCCTTGCTAGAAGCCATCTACAGATGGCATTTAAAGAAAAGTTGAATTTTCTTCTCACATTGCATTTGGACTTCAATCTTTTTTTTTTTTCAGCCATAGCATAAAATTTTCCTTCTCTGCTACATAGCTATATTTTGCTTGTCATGGAGTCTGAAGTGAGATTACCCTGTGTACGACTGTGTGAGGTGGTTGTCTTAGACTTCCATGTATTTTCTTTAAAATACTATTTTTTACAGATTGTTTCATTCATTCCTCTGGCCACAAATAGTCAAGCTTAAAAGTACAGAAAGACTCTGTGAAAATCTGGAGTGATTTTATTTGTCTTTAAAAGCAGTTTATATAAATACTCCATTCTGTGGCCTGGGTAGGCAGGAATCACCATAAACCACTTGGCTCTTAGGGGAAAAAAAAGAAATTTTTTTTTTCCTAAGGTCATTTTGCCTCTGGCAGAGCAAGAACAATACAAAAGATTACTTCCTCTCTCTCTTTCACCCAAGTTCTGTTCAGTGAAACAGAAACTTTTTTTTTTTCTTTTCCTGTGGCTGAGACTATGAACACAGACATGCACTATAAAAGCGCCACCCATCATTTTATGCTCAGTGGCTGGCCCCTGGGCCTGGCACACAGTAGGCTTTCAGTAATATTTATTTATGTGGAAGGAGTCCTATATTAGATCAGGTTCTACCCTGGGGAGCTTTTCCGACTAATCAAAAAACAATTTATTCACGAAATTATTTTCATTATTCGATTTGTATGAAAAGGAGACTTTCCCATGAGACTTAGATAAACATGTCCTCTTTCTTATTCAGGGTCAGAAAGTTCTGACTTAGAATAAACCCAATAAATATTATCCCATGGAAAGTAGCTTGGTTGCCCATTACTTTGAATCATCTTGTGACAGTGAGGGAAGCCTCAGCCACACACACAGAAAGGGCCTAATAAGATGGATAGCAGAGGAGCAGAAAATCTGATTAGACAGACGACCGAAAATAACCACGTAGGCTGAACACAGAGCTGCTGTTCTCAGCTGATTGCTGCTGGAAGCCTTTCCCCAGGAGCTTTTTCTTCCCCTCTGAAGCTCTATCCAGTTTTTTCTACCCCCATCTCACTCCCAGACTCCCCCCCCCACACACACTCAATATCCTGGTCTCAAATTTCTAACACAGTGGGTCCATGATAATTGTGATTTTGTTACAAGATGTAAATGCAATCCCAACTGTGTGGCAGGGCTTAAAAAAAGACATCTGTGCAAATATGTTTGGATTTGTAATCTCATCCCCCCCTCCCGCCAACAACCTTTGATAGGATTAAGTGAAAGACTAGGGCCCAGGTAAATTTGCACTGACTAAGACCAGTCTGAGCCCCTGGTGGGTTAATCAGACCGTTGTAATCAGATTCCCATGCATGAGAGGTGTGTTCTTTGGAGAACAGGAGAGGTCGAGCATTCTCTCTGTGCAGAGTGGGTAGCAGTAACCATAGGTGAACTTCATGTCTTTCATCACTGGGTCATTTTCTGAAATGAACCATGGGCCAAGTGACCCAGCAAAGCTGGGAAACAAGCTGACCCAAGGGTTAGACCAGGGCCAGGGAAGGGGAAGTATTTAGCTTTCTAGTAAGTGCAGAAAGACTTAAGCCGAGACACAGCTGTGGGCTAGTCTTCACCCAGTGGTGGTGACCCTACCAACAGGGTCCTGCCTGCACACAGTCCTACACCTCAGCTCATGCATCAAGTGAGGATGAGAGCAGATGCCATGATTCAGATGTATCAAGGCCCCAAAGGTCTATTGATGGCACTATCTAATTAAATGGTAGCCTGGAGGGGTTAGGTCCTGAGTCACCTGGGCAACTGTCTCTGCTCTCAGATTGTACAGTTGCCCTGACTACAGGGCATGTGATCTAGCTGTCCATCTAGTCCTGGCTGGCAGTGCTGGCTGGAGAGTGTGCTGTCTCCACCAGCAGGATGCTGCACTCCAGGGAAGAAAGATTGAGAACTCTTGCAATTGCCACTTGTGTTCTGACTTAACTCACTAGACATTTTTCTGCGACTTTAGCCTCTATTGAAATCTCGTTTGCAGAGACTACTCAGCTTTGTGAGACCAAAAGCTCACATAATTTTAAGGGTCCTTTTTAAGAAAAAAACATAACAAGTTGGGGACAGGAGTTTCTAATAAAGTTAAACACACACCTACTCTGTCACCTAGAAATTTTACTTCTAGGTCTATACACAAGAGAAGTTTAGCAGATGTTCACAAAAAGACTACAAAAGCATTCATAGCAGCTTTAATTATAATTTCCTCCAAACTGCCGGAATTTTAGTTATTTGAGATAGTGGACTATAATTTTGCACTTTACAGAGTGATTCTGACTCAAATCCTCTGTTCTGTCAGAAAAATTTCCCCTGCTGTTGGTAGGAAAAATGACCATCTGCCAATTTTACATAGTACTTACTTTTTTTTTTTTTTTTTGGAACCAATTGCATTGTATAAACTCTTGTTTCACCAAGACTAACAGAAAAAGACAAGAAACTACTGAGCATATTTACCTGCTGTTTCTTCCAACCCCTAAATCTGTAGACAGACAACTGCATAAACAAAAGCAATTTGATTTATACAGTGGAATACCACTCAGCAGTGAAAAAGAGTGAACTACCAGTGCATGTAATAACAGTCATGACTTACATATATATTATGTTAAGCAAAAGAAAACACAACGATTTCAAAAAAGGGGAAAAAATAATCTCTGGTTCTTTTAGGTTGAGTAAATTATCAAAAAATAAATCTGGTACTCTGGTGGGAATGCAAACTGGATTAGGCATTTTGGAAAATAGTCAATATTAAATACACATTCAGTACACAACCCAGCAATCCTATTTGTTATTTTATTTCACCTGTTACCCAAGTGAAATATTTTCACATAAAAAAATTATACAGGACTCTATTTTTTACTTGCACCCCCCTCCCCCGCACCTTATTATGAATTAGCATCTGCATATCAGAGAAAACATTTGGCTTTGATTTTGGGGGATTGGCTTATTTCACTTAGTGTGATATTCTCCAGCTCCATCCAGGTACTGGCAAGTGCCATAATTTCACTTTCTTTAAAGCCGAGTAATATTCCATCGAATATATATACCACATTTTCTTTTTCTATTCATCTGTTGAAGGGCACGTAGGTCTGTTCCATAGTTTAGCTATTGTGAATTGAGCTGCTATAAACATTGACTTGGTAGCACCACTGTGGTATGCTGACTTTAAGTCCTTTGGGTATAAACCGGGGAGTGGGATAGCTGGGTCAAAGGGTGCTTCCATTCCAAGTTTTCTGAGGAATCTCCATACTTCTCGCCATATCGATCACACCAATTTGCAGTCTTACTTAGAGTGGAGAGAATGGAGGGGAGGGGATATGGGAATAGGAAAGATAGTAGAATGAAACAGACATTATTACCTTGTATATGTATATGACTGCATGACCAGTGTGATTCTACAACATGTACAATCATAAAAATGACAAATTATACCTTATTTATGTATGATATAGCAAGGTGCATAAATGCATTCTACTGTCATATATAACTAATAAAAACAAATAAATTTTTTAAAAAAGTATACAAGAATGTGTTTTTATTTCAAAATAACCAAAATCTAAAAAGCAATCTAAGTGACCCACTTCTGTGTAATGCATAACCAAACAGTGATATACCAATATAATGTAATACAACTTAGCTTATAAAGAAGGAGCAAAATCCCAGTACACTCAGCAAAGGTAAAGCTTAATGCTCTAAGTTATCGAAGAAAAAAAGCATGCTCAAAGACTACATGCAAACTCTGTGATTTCATTTATACCATATTCTATACATAGCATCAATGGATGCGATTGATTGTCTATAAAGGGCCTGAGGGAAATATTGGGGGTGATAAAAATATTCTTTATTGTGATAATGATTACAAGGCTCTATTCATTTGTGAAAACTCAAAGAATAGTAGCTTTAACTCTCTGGATGTTTCTCCTTCAGCAGAAACTGTATACGTTATAGCAACCATGAGAGAAACATACTGGGGAGAAAAAAAAATCCATGAATTGGACACAAGGAAAAATCCTCCAGGAGATTCACTACTAAGAAGTATGTAAAACTTTCTCATATCTGAAGCTCCTGGGCTGTATGGTACTAGTAACAAAACTCTCTTTGTTCTCTGTGGTCATAGGTAATTGACAGGGGTTGAAAAATCATTGATACAGTAAAATTTTTATTTGACACAATCCTAACAGGCAGATTAAGAACTATTGGCAATAGCTTCTTACAAGCTGATCTTAACTGAGGGAGAACAGGATGAAATATTTCAGATGGTAAGAAGCTAAACAATGAGATCTTTCTAGGTTTTGCAAAGGGATTTGAAAATGCCAAATGCATTTTTATATAAGCAAGGGAAAAGTAATAGCACCAGGTAAAGGTACCCCAAAGGGGTATTAACTGTAAATATCAGGCATTATTTTGGGGACAATGCTAATAACAATTCTAATAATAGCTACAGAAAATGCATAGTAAAGAGGGATTGTTACAACAAAAAGAAGGTCATCATTAGAAGGAATATTGGGAGCAAAAGAGTATTATCCTTTCTTGGCATCAAAACTGATAGGGTACTGTGGGAATTCCTGGCTGCCAATCATTAGGAGAGATAATGCTATGTGAAATAGCACAGAGCATTAAGGTCCAGGGTATAAGCTAGGTGAGAAAAACAACTCTGAAAGTACACTACACCAACAGTGGAATGAATTTGACCTAACTTTCTAGGTTCATATATGAATATACCATAGTGAATCTCACCATCATGTATATCCTCAAAACATTAATTTTAAAAAAAGTTAAGCAAATATCAGAAATATCAGTTGAGTAAAGGAAAGGGAACTGGGGGGTGGGGTGGCGAGGGAGGAGGGTAGCGTAAGGGGAAATACTGGGGACGTATTAGAGTGAATTATATTCTATGCATTTATAATTATGTCAAAATGAATATAACTAATATGAACCAACAAAAAAATGGAAAGAAAATAAAGAAATGCACCAGTTAAAAAAATAAATGAATAGAAGGAAGATCAATAGAGGAAGGGGATCTGGGTAGGGAAGAGGAAACCAAAGAGATAGTACTGTGGATTGAAATGGAACAAATTATGTTATATGCTTTATGAACATATCAAAACAAACCCCACAACCATGTAAAACTGTAATGCACTAACAAAAACATTTAAAAAAGAAAAAAGTACTGAAGGTTAAACATTTTATTCAAAAGGAGGAAATGCTTATAAATGTTTATTAAATAAATGCATAAAGCAAGCAAAATTTTACATTGTGTAGAGAACATATATTATTCACCAAATGCCAGAAGTTAGGATTAAAGAGATAAATTTAGCATACTCATAAAAAAGAAATAAGTACTTTAAATAGTAGTTAGCTTAAGGTACGTGTTTCCTTAAGAGGCAGACCATGAAAAATATTAGTAGGACTGAGATTGTATGTAAATAAGTTTATAGACAACACATCATTAATGGATTATTAAGGGGAGTAAGGGATATTTGAGCGTTATCTTTTGAGATCGTTACTAAAATGCAATGTAACTTGGGGAAAGTGCTCCACACTGTGCCTTTCTACAAATTGTCCCTCAATGTCACTGTCAGAAAGAGGATAATGGGATAAGCAATTGGTGTGTTTGGCAAGGATGTTCTTTTAGAAGAACAAAGCCTTTAAAGTAGAGCCAGACAAGGAAACAGGTGTTTGTCCTAGGCTGAGCCTGCTTGCTTGGAGATGCTGAGGGGTGGCCGTGATTGGTGACCATTCATCTGGATAGACATCTATGATAATGGTGGGGTAGGGCCACTTAGGAATTGGTCTCTTGCCCATCTTCATCACATGACCCAGTCCCAGGAATAATCAAGATGGAGTTTCTTTGGTCTGAAGGGATGAGGGTGGTGATTAATTAATGTTCAGAAAGATGGAACGATTCCCAACTATTTGAGGTTGTAACTTCTGTCTGGAGTAGAGGGCTGAGTGGGCAAGGAAGCAGGAGGTGGACAGACAAGAGTGACAGGGGCCACCTGGAGCCACCTTCAGTCCACTAAGCTTCTGTGCTATGGGTAAAGTGTTACCATTTCTTACAAACAGAAGAGACCAATGAGCCCCGCCCAGGAGCAACACCCCAGTGCTGGAGGATCACAGCCAGAGGAAGTCTGCCTGGCATCCTGGAAGAGCCAGGGTGGGATGTGAGAATAAAGGAGTCACCCAGGCCTAATGTGCATGGCTCTGGTGACATCCTTTGAAATCTGGTTTCCGTTCTGCGATTTCCTCTTTGATCTCTCAGTTGAAAAGTCTGGTCCCTATGAAACACAAATCCTTTGTTCTGGGATATCTTGCAATTTATCCAGGTTCTCTTCTGGGCAACTCGTTTTAGGACAAAGATGTCAGACATGACTATCTACAGGCTGATTTCTGGCCTTCCTAGCAGGAGCAATGCTGTGTCACTTGGATATCAGCATTACATGGATGCCATATTATAGGGACAAAATGTATTTTTTCTCTCCCTCCTCTAGGGCTTATTTTTGTTTGTTCTCTGCCTTTCCCTCTGCATACCCGTGTCTCTTTCCCTCCTTCCCTGGTGCCCTCCCTCTCTCCATTGCTCTCCCACCTAACCTATTTTTCAGTCTACAAGATACAGCAACACATTTATTACCCCAGGGTAACTCCACAGACAATCAAGAAAATGCATTTCAGCATGATGAAGTGTCACACACAATGAACGTATAGCAAAATAAATTACTCTATAAACGAAGAAAAACATTTTGCTAATGCAGAGTCCAGGAGTATCTGAAGGTAATAATTTATTCAATTAACAATTGTTTTGGAAAAAAAAAACCAAACAAACACAAACACAAATCCACAAGTCAGCGCCTGCTATTATAAAGGTTTCAGACTTGTGAAGGACAAAAAGCAGTGACTTTTTTAGGATGGAGGGCAGACTGCCATCATTGACAGCATGTTCATCCTTTATGTCAGGTAGCACTCGGTGACCCCAGGCTTGGGTTGATGCCCTCTGGATTCTTATTATCTAGGTGCATAACTTTTGTCTTTCAGGTAGCTCATTGTTTGGGGGACTGTTATTTTACTTGCATGCACCTTGAACTTGGTTGCTAACTTCTTGAGAAAGAAGGACCTTACTTAATTGACTCCTGCAACCCAGCAACCTGTCCCAACATGTTGGACAATAAACCCAGGACTGATGGATGAAGGAATGAATGAACAACTGATGCTGATTCCAAGATCTTGATTGATCCCTGTAAGATCTACAAACCAGGGGAAGACTTCACTCCTTCTTGTGAAAGCACAAAGATCTGAGAGGTGTGGGCCTGGTAAGGGGGTATGCAAGATCAACTACCATCATGGATTGTCTTCAGATGGCCCCTGAGACAGCCTCACACAGGGCATCTCAGCAGCAACCTTTTCCCATGAGTGCAGGCACCATTATGGCAACATGAGGTCACCTGCAAGTTTTCCTTGTATCCCTCCTCACTGGGGCCTTCTCTGATCACCTATTTACAATTCTACATGCCCCACTCCTTAATTCTCTTACTCTGTCTCTATTTTCTCCTCCTCCTCCTTTTTTCTGGTACTGAGGATTGAACCCAGGGGCACTTAACCCCTTAGTCACATCCCAGGCCCTGGTGTTTTTTTATTCTTTATGTTGAGAAAGGTTCTTGTTAAGTTGCTTAAGACCTTGTTAAGTTGCTGAGGATGGCTTTGAACTTATGATTCTCCTGCCTCAGCCTCCTAATTTGCTGGTATTATAGGCATGTGCCACCATGCCCAGCTGTCTCCACTTTCTTCTAGTTGTTATTTCTTTCTAAGGTAATTTATTTATTCATTCTGTATATTACTTATTATGATCTGTTCTTCTAGAATATAAGCTTCCCTATGCTCTTGGCAGACAGTAGGCACTCAATATACGTGTGCTGAATGAATGCATTCTACCTTGTAGAAGTGACCAGGAGACATAAACTGCAGCCTGAAACAATGTGTTATTGTTGTTTATCTGTGTCCTCTGGAAAAGTTTTATTCAGGTACTTCAGCATGTGGAAAGATGAGAGAGAAGTCAAGTGGGCAAAGGTTAGAGGATCTTTCCTTCATACATCACCTTTCTTTCTTATATATTGAAGTTTTGTAAAATATCCTTTTTCATAAAATAATTCTACTATTTATTTATTTCAGTACTTGGAATTGAACCTGTGACCTTGTGCATGGTAGGCAAGTGCTCAGTCACTGAGCTACATCCCCAGCCCATGGAATTCTGCTTTTAATAAAATTTGTTTGAAACTCCCTGAAGTAGAGCAAAATATACATCTTTCTGTATTTGAATAAAAGTGTGCCTTGGAGGATCTTTGTTGTGTTACTAAACTCTGAATGACATTTAAAAAAGTAAAAATAGCTTTTTATCTATGGCTTATCAATGTTCTCAATAAGCTTTTTCTACTCCCACCAGGTGGATCCATAGTCCAGCAACAATACAATAGTATCACATGGGAGTTTGCTGCAAGTGCAGAATCTCAGGCCTACCCCAGGCCTACCCCAGGCCTCTCTGGGTCAGAATCTGCATTTTAACGAGATGTCAAATCAATTCTAGGCCACATCTGAGGCCTAGATCTTGGATGCAGTGATTTCTTGTTTTTTGTTTTTTTTCCTAGAGTGCTGCATACTTGATAGGAACCTCGACTTCCTCTGTGCTCCTGTCTTAGGTAGAATTCACAATGCACAGGACTGCTGGCAAATTTGGGGAGACAGAGCAGCAAGGAAAGGGGAAGCAGCATGTGTGGATACCCCACACTGGAGATAATTAGACTTGAACAACTGACTGCATGCCCAGGATGGGATTATTTGGCTGAAGAACAGAGTGAGAGCACAAATAATTGAAATGTGCTATATTCCCTGAACTTCATTTCAGCCAATACTTTCAACTTCTTCCTGTAATAAATCTTCTTCCATTGCTGCTAGCAAGAGGGAAAATGAACAGAATTAAGTTCCAGCTCCTTTCTCTGCTCCCTTGCCAAGTGAACACACTAACAAGGGATGACATATCTTGAAAATAGGCAGCAAAGAAGAGAAGAAAAAGAGAAAAAGAAGTGGAGGGATTCTACGACCCTCAAATGTTGCTACCAAGCTATGGCCTCTCCAAGGGTTCTCTAATGGGCCATTGATTGACAAGAACGCACCCTCAGAAAGTCAAACTTTGCTAATTACACTCGGAAAAAAAAGAAGTTTAGTAAGGCAGCCTAGCTTTTACCCATATCTTTAAGTTATAAGCAATGAAACAGAAAAATAACTTTAATATTTCTTGAGCAATTGCAAGAGATCCTAGAAATACTCTCAGCTCCATTTTATCTTCCCTGTAACTTAGGGTTGAGGTTCTTGATGAATGATTTGTCATCTTCCTATATGACTTTGATCATATCCTTTAGCAGCACTGTAGGAGGACACGTATGCCTTTTCGCTCTGAAACTACCCATTAAGAAATGAATAAAAAGTCAACAACATTATCCACACCATTAGTTTATGTAATAAAAAGTGATTAAGTACAGCTAGCTTTCAAATGCATGTAAAATAGATCTAGCTGAAAATATAAATTTTCATAATGTTTATGTTCTGCTTGGATGGAATTACCTTAAATAACAGAAAATCAGCATACACTACCTCACTGATAACCATCAATGATGAAGTCACTATTGGATTATGACAATTTTGCAAAAAATGGTTGGATGCTGCAACAACTTTACATTGTTATACTTCAACCCCTCAACTCTATCTTTAGCAAAGAGGAACTGGAGCATGAACTTTTAGGCTGCCAGAGGTGGAAATGGGGTATGTGAAAGAGGGAGAGATGGGTTATTATTTAAGAAATACATACATTTTTTATGCTACCAAAAGAATTGGTGAGCCACATGTGAGTGTTTACCTTCTCTGTTTTTAGAAAATGCTAGAAATTATAGGAATTCCCAGGTCATTTCTACATTCCTGGCCTTCTATGGGTGGAGATTGTAGGAACAGAGGAGCCAGGGACTGTGGGTTTGTACATTTCATCTTTGGAACACCCTGCATGTGGTTGATTCAGAGCTTCATCCTGAAGCTTCTTGGAAGGCAACCAAGTTTCAGTTCCCCAGCCATCACCAGAGGATGCTTTTAACACTCACAAACCATGTTCAGCCAAAAAATCATCCGCGTTCACACATCCTCCTGAAAAGTTTGTGTCCATATTTAAGTTTTGTAATTGAGTCTATTTGTGGTAATGCCATGCAGTTATACCAAATTTTCACAACTGACATTTTCAGTCTTTACCCTTATTAATCTCCCAGCATCATCTAAGCCACACATTCCTGCTGCTTGCTCCTTTACTTTCACACTAGTTGCTTGGTTTCCATGACACCAGATTGTTCTGATGTTCTTTTATTGGTCTGACCAACTCTTCCTCTCTCTTTCAGGGCTCACTTTCCTCAACATGACAGTTCCATTTTGGTGTTCTACATGTTCATTGTGATCATTAATCTTGTAGTCCGACGTGTGTCTTGTTTACTTCTCACTCTGTTCTCTCTCCCTAATCAACCTCACTCATTCCACGATTCCAGTGATCAACTGAATGATGACAACTTCTACATCATCACCTTCAGCTCAGGGCTCTCTGCCGGGCAGCAGTCTTTATGTACAACTCTGTTCTCAATAGCTCTGCTTGGATCTTATAGTCACCATCTCCCACCCCTTCCCCAATAATGGATTCATTTTCTATCCCAAAGGTCCCAGTATCCATGTAAAAATAAGGCAGAAAATGAGACATCCCTTGACCCATGCCTCTCCTCCATCATCCATATTCGATCTTCACCAAGTTACTGGGTAATCTTTGAAATCCTTCTCAGATCTCTTCAACTACACCATCACCAAATTGGTTTTGGTGAAACCCCTCCAAATCGGCCTCCATACTATAGCTAGAGTGATCATTTAAAAATGTAAATCTAGAGAGGAGAAGATGGCGGCGAAGGGAGTGCATCACCCCAGTGCGCCATGTCACTGAGCGGGAGAAAGATGAGGTGAAACGGCTGAAGGCTACCTTGTTGGGAATCTCCAGCGAAATTGAGGTGCTCCAGAATCTAGTGGACGGATTTCCATCGCTCGAGGTTCAGCTGCGGGAGCTCGATTTCTCCGCACGGAGGGTCGCATAGCCTGATCAGCGATCGCCCTGTGGCTGGAGTCTGCAGCGTGCGCTGGGAAGTGGTGAGGTGCTGGAGCGGGGGTGCAGCGATACGGATTCAGAGGGCTCCTGCCAGTGGTACAATAGCCAAGCTTAATGCTGAGTTCTGGCTTTGAGACAGAGGAGAGAAGCGGTCCAGTTCGGTTCCCGACACCGGTCCACAGAGGCGGTCAGCAGCCGCCATCTTGGAGTGATGATGTAATCATCCCTGTTTTCTACTGATCCCAGCTCATTCAGCTACGGAACAGGTGATTTCAGGCTGGTATTTGCCTGCGTCTCGCAGACAAATAGCTCAGGCTCAGGATTGGAGAACCTGTGGAGAATATTGTGCACTGGGCTCTGAGCGGCCGGATTCTGGTTCCCGGGGCTAACTTGCTCCAGGGCTAGGGAACCTGCGGAGACTGCCAGTGGAGGCCAGCTCCAAGTGGAGCGTGCGCTGAGCTTGGGGTGACTGGGTTCTGACTCCCGGAACAGTTTTGGCCTGGGGCTGGGGAACCCGTGGGGGTCGCTCCCTGGAGCCAGCTCCCAGCGGAGAGTGTGTCGGGATAGGAGAGGCCGGGTTCTGGCTCCCTAAGCTGCTTTAGCCTAGGGCTGGGGAACCGGCGGTGACTGCTTCTCGGTCTGGGTCCTGCTGTGTGCTGTGGGGGGGGGGGCAGAGTGAAGCTGCCGCCTGCGCCCAGAGCAGGCCAAGTGACCCGCCGGCATGGTATCACGACACTCCAACAGCAGCTGGGGCCTAAGAGAGTAGCCGCCCATGCCTAGAATGGGACCAGCGACCCCGCGGCGCGGTAGCCAAGTAACTTCATTTGGAGTAGGGCTGTGCAGAGCTGCTGATTGAGCCTGCAGGGTAGGCAGTCCTGCGACCCACTGGCAAGTCAGGCCTGGTAGCCTGCCAGCGTGGTGGACACATAGCACCAAGGCAGTCACGTCACTCTGGTTGAAGTGGGGGTGGAGCAGGGCCGCCGCCCAGGTCCGGAGGGGGCTCAGTGATCCGTGGGAGAGGTAGTCAGGTACCCCCATTGGGAGTGGGGGCTGTGCAGAACTGCGACCCACCGGCCTAGAGGCCTGCCAGCGTGGTAGACACGTCACACCTATTGGAGTGGGGACTGAGCAGAGCCACTGCCCACATCCAGATCAGGACCAACGACCCCAGGGCGTGGTAGTTACGTCACCATAATTGGAGTGGGGGCAGAACAGAGCTGCCACCCGCGCCCGCAGGGGGGGCAGACCTGCGACCGACCAGCGTGGCAGACAGACCACCCTAAATAGAGGAGGAGCACAGCCACTACCCGCCCTGCAAGGGAGACTTCCCAACTATATAAGAGCAATATAAATAAATAGGGGGTAAATTTCAAAAACACAACAGTTTCACCAAGCAGAAAGAAACTCGAACAGAATGAAAAGACAAGGAAAGAAAGGACCACAAGCAATGCAGGTCAACTCAACTTTAGAAGAGGTAATAGCTGCAACAGATGGAATGTCAGACAAAGAGGTCAGGACATACATGCTTCAGATGATCTGGAGTCTCAAGGAAGACATGAGACAGCAAAATCAGACAATGAAAGATCACATTGACAAACAAATCCAGGAAGTAAAAGATCAATTTCACAGGGAGATAGAGGTAATAAAAAACAAACAAATAGAAATCCTAGAAATGCAGGAAGCAATAAACCAACTTAAAAACACAATTGAGAATACTACCAGCAGAGTAGATCACTTAGAAGATACAACATCAGACAATGAAGACAGAGTATTTCAACTGGAAAAGAACATAGACAGCTCAGCAAGTCTGCTAAGAAACCATGAGCAGAACATCCAGGAATTATGGGATAATATTAAAAGACCAAATTTAAGAGTCATTGGGATACAGGAAGGCACAGAGCTCCACACCAAAGGAATAAAGAATCTATTCAGTGAAATAATAGGAGAAAACTTCCCAGACTTGAAGAATGAGACAGAATCCCAAATCCTAGAAGCCTACAGGACGCAGATGTGCAAAATCATAAGAGATCCACACCTAGACACATTATAATGAAGATGTCCAACATACAGAATAAGGAGAGAATTTTAAAAGCCACAAGAGAAAGGAAGCAGATTACATTTAGGGGTAAACCAATCAGGATAACAGCTGACCTCTCAACACAGACTCTGAAAGCTAGAAGATCCTGGAATAACATATTTCAAACACTGAAAGAAAATGGGTTCCAACCAAGAATCGTGTATCCGGCGAAATTAAGCTTCAGGATGGAAGATGAAATTAAAACCTTCCACGATAAACAAAAGTTAAAAGAATTCGCAGCTAGAAAACCATCTCTTCAAAAAATCCTTTGCAAAACATTACAGGAAGAGGAAATGGAAAATAACAATGAAAACCAACAGGGGGAGGTAGGACAGTAAAGGGGGGAAAGTAATCAAAGAGGAAAACAAATCAGGTTTAGTAACATTAATAAACAAATATGGCTGGAAGAACAAACCATATCTCAATAATATCCCTAAATGTTAATGGCTTAAACTCACCAATTAAGATACACAGGCTAGTAGAATGGATCACAAAACAAGACCCAACAATATGCTGCCGACAGGAGACGCATCTGATAGAAAAAGATATACATACACTGAAGGTGAAAGGTTGGGAAAAATCATATCACTCATATGGACTGCGGAAACAAGCAGGAGTGTCCATACTCATATCTAATAAAATAGATTTCAAGCCAAAGTTAATCAAAAGGGATAAAGAAGGACACTTCATACTGCTCAAGGGAACCATACACCAACAAGACATAACAATCATAAATATATATGCCCCAAACAAGGGTGCAGCTATGTTCATCAAGCAAACTCTTCTCAAGTTCAAGAGTCTAATAGACCACCATACAATAATCATGGGAGACTTCAACACACCTCTCTCACCACTGGACAGATCTTCCAAACAAAAGTTAAATAAGGAAACTATAGAACTCAACAACACAATTAATAACCTAGACTTAATTGACATATATAGGCTATACCACCCAACATCAAGTAGTTACACTTTTTTTTTTCAGCACACATGGAACCTTCTCAAAAATAGACCATATATTATGTCACAGGGCAACTCTTAGAAAATATAAAGGAGTAGAGATAATACCATGCATTTTGTCTGATCATAATGGAATGAAACTGAAAATCAATGATGAAAGAAGGAAGGAAAAAGCAAGCATCACTTGGAGAATGAACAATAGGTTACTGAATGATCAATGGGTTTTAGAAGACATCAAGGAGGAAATTAAAACTTCTTAGAGTTAAATGAAAACACAGACACAACATATCGGAATCTATGGGACACATTGAAAGCAGTTCTAAGAGGAAAATTCATTGCTTGGAGTTAGTTCATTCCTTAAAAAAAGAAAAAACCAACAAATAAATGATCTCATACTTCATCTCAAAATCCTAGAAAAAGAAGAGCAAAACAACAGCAAAAGAAGTAGAAGGTAAGAAATAATTAAAATCAGAGCTGAAATTAATGAAATTGAAACAAAAGAAACAATTGAAAAAATTGACAAAACTAAAAGTTGGTTCTTTGAAAAAATAAATAAAATCGACAGACCCTTAGCCATGCTAACGAAGAGAAGAAGAGAGAGAACCCAAATTACTAGCATACGGGATGAAAAAGGCAATATCACAACAGACACTTCAGAAATACAGAAGATAATCAGAAATTATTTTGAATCCTTATACTCCAATAAAATAGAAGATAGTGAAGGCATAGATAAATTCCTTAAGTCTTATGATCTGCCCAGATTGAGTCAGGAGGATATAGACAACCTAAACAGACCAATAACAATAGAGGAAATAGAAGAAACCATCAAAAGACTACCAACTAAGAAAAGCCCAGGACCGGATGGGTATACAGCAGAGTTTTACAAAACCTTTAAAGAGGAACTAACACCAATACTTTTCAAGCTATTTCAGGAAATAGAAAAAGAGGGAGAACTTCCAAATACATTCTACGAGGCCAACATCACCCTGATGCCTAAACCAGACAAAGACACTTCAATGAAAGAAAACTACAGACCAATATCTCTAATGAACCTAGACGCAAAAATCCTCAATAAAATTCTGGCGAATTGGATTCAAAAACATATCAAAAAAATTATACACCATGATCAAGTAGGATTCATCCCTGGGATGCAAGGCTGGTTCAATATACGGAAATCAATAAATGTTATTCACCACATCAATAGACTTAAAAATAAGAACCATATGATCATCTGGATAGATGCAGAGAAAGCATTCGACAAAGTACAGAATCCCTTTATGTTCAAAACTCTAGAAAAATTAGGGATAACAGGATCATACCTCAACATTGTAAAAGCAATCTATGATAAGCCACAGGCCAGCATCATTCTGAATGGGGAAAAATTGAAGGCATTCCCTCTAAGATCTGGTACAAGACAGGGATGCCCTCTTTCACCACTTCTGTTCAACATAGTCCTCGAAACACTGGCCAGAGCAATTAGACAGACAAAAGAAATTAAAGGCATAAAAATAGGAAAAGAAGAACTTAAATTATCACTATTTGCAGATGACATGATTCTTTATATAGCAGACCCAAAAGGTCTACAAAGAAACTATTAGAGCTAATAAATGAATTCAGCAAAGTGGCAGGATATAAGATCAACAAGCATAAATCAAATGCATTCCTGTATATCAGCAACAAATCCTCTGAAACGGAAATGAGGACAACTACTCCATTCATAATATCCCCCCCAAAAATGAAATACTTGGGAATCAACCTAACAAAAGAGGTGAAAGACTTATACAATGAAAACTACAGAACCCTAAAGAAATATATAGAAGAAGACCTTAGAAGATGGAAAAATATACCCTGTTCATGGATAGGCAGAACTAACATCATCAAAATGGCAATATTACCAAAAGTTCTCTATAAGTTCAATGCAATGCCAATCAAAATCCCGACAGCATTTCTTATAGAAATAGATAAAACAATCATGAAATTCATATGGAATAATAAAAGACCCAGAATAACAAAAACAATGCTAAGCAGGAGGTGTGAATCAGGTGGTATAGCAATACCAGACTTCAAACTATACTACAGAGCAATAGTAACAAAAACAGCATGGTACTGGTACCAAAACAGGCGGGTGGACCAATGGTACAGAATAGAGGATACAGTAACCAACCCACAAAACTACAAATATCTTATATTCGATAAAGGGGCTAAAAGCATGCAATGGAGGAAGGATAGCATCTTCAACAAATGGTGCTGGGAAAACTGGAAATCCATTTGCACCAAAATGAATCTGAATCCCTTTCTCTCGCCATGCACAAAAGTTAACTCAAAATGGATCAAGGAGCTTGATATTAAATCAGAGACACGGCGTCTGATAGAAGAAAAAGTTGGCTATGATCTACATACTGTGGGGTCGGGCTCCAAATTCCTCAATAGGACACCCATAGCGCAAGAGTTAACAACTAGAATCAACAAATGGGACTTACTCAAACTAAAAAGTTTTTTCTCAGCAAAAGAAACAATAAGAGAGGTAAACAGGGAGCCTACATCCTGGGAACAAATCTTTACTCCACACACTTCAGATAGAGCCCTAATAACCAGAGTATACAAAGAACTCAAAAAATTAGACAATAAGATAACAAATAACCCAATCAACAAATGGGCCAAGGACCTGAACAGACACTTCTCAGAGGAGGACATATAATCAATCAACAAGTACGTGAAAAAATGCTCATCATCGCTAGCAGTCATAGAAATGCAAATCAAAACCATCCTAAGATACCATCTCACTCCAGTAAGATTGGCAGCCATCATGAAGTCCAACAACAACAAGTGCTGGAGAGGATGCGGGGAAAAGGGCACACTTGTTCATTGTTGGTGGGACTGCAAATTGGTGCAGCCAATTTGGAAAGCAGTATGGAGATTTCTTAGAAAGCTGGGAATGGAACCACCATTTGACCCAGCTATTCCCCTTCTTGGTCTTTTCCCTAAAGACCTAATAAGAGCATGCTACAGGGACACTGCTACATCGATGTTCATAGCAGCACAATTCACCATAGCAAGATTGTGGAACCAACCTAGATGCCCTTCAATAGATGAATGGATAAAAAAATGTGGCTTTTATACACAATGGAGTACTACTCTGCATTAAAAAATGACAAAATTATAGAATTTGGAGTGAAATGGATGGCATTAGAGCAGATTATACTAAGTGAAGCTAGCCAATATTTAAAAAACAAATGCCAAATGACTCCTTTGATATAAGGGGAGTAACCAAGGGCAGGGTAGGGACGAAGAGCTTGAGAAGAAGATTAACATTAAACAGGGATGAGAGGTGGGAGGGAAAGGGAGTGAGAAGGGAAACTGCTTGGAAATGGAAGGTGATCCTCAGGGTTATACAAAATTACATATAAGAGGAAAGGAGGCGTAAGACAAGACAATACAAGTGGAAGAAATGATTTACGGTAGAGGTGGTAGAGAGAGAAAAAGGGAGGGGAGGGGAGGGGAGGGGGATAGTAGAGAATAGGACAAACAGCAGAATACATCAGACAATAGAATGGCAATATGTCAATCAATGGAAGGGTAACTGATGTGATAAAGCAATCTGTATACGGGGTATAATTGGGAGTTCATAATCCACTTGAATCAAACTGTGAAATATGATATATTAAGAACTATGTATTGTTTTGAATGACCAACAATAAAAAAATAAATTAAAAAAATGTAAATCTAATTATGACTCTTCCTGTTTAATAGCTTCCTATTGTTCTTCTGGTATGAACCAAACATCCTTAACCCTTCCTTCAGTGTTTATGGTGAACTCATCTGTGGGGACTCATCCTGGTTCATCTCTTCCTGACCTACCTCTGGGCACTGCCATGCTAGCTTTAGATTTCGGATCTTTACATTTTCCAGGGCTTTCTTCAAATAGCTTTTCTTTCTGGTATTCTGTTCTTTCCTTTGATGCTTTCTTTTAACATTTCTCCAGGTTTCATCTTGAACTTGCCCTCTTCTCTTTTCACTTTCTCACTGAGTTTTCTCCACACCCATGGTTCTAGTCCTTTCTGATAGACAATACTCAAGTCTTCCTCTCTTAACGCTTCAGGTGAACATTTCCAGTAACAGATATTTCTACCTAAATGTTTCATAAATGCCTTCCTTTTAGTATGCCTCAAACTCACCTTCCTCCTAAATCTGTTCCTCCTGGTAATACTCCATGTAGTCTCAATGTCATTTGCTTTCTAAAAATAATATCTTCATTGAGATATAATTTATATACCATAAAATGTACTCTTTTCTAGTATATAATTCAGAGGGTTTTGGTATATTCAGAGTTGTGTAACTAGCACCACTATCTAATTTTACATTTTCATCACCCTCAAAGGAAACCATGGGCCCATTAGCAGTTATTCACTGTCTTCTCTCCCCCAATCCTCTGGAAGTCATTAATCTACTTTCTGTCTCTTTGGATTTGCCTATTATAGACACCAAATACAGTTATATAATACGCTACTTTTGGTGTCTGACTTCTTGCACTTGGCAAGAATTTCATCCCTGTAGCCTGAATTAGTGCTTCATTCATTTTTAGAACTGGTTGCATGGGTACAGTACATTTTTAAATATCCAATAATCAGTTGATGGACAGTTGTACTGTTTCCTCTTTGAGATATTTGGGAATGATGCTGCTATAAGTATTTGTATGCTGGTTTTTGTGAGGGCATGCATTTTCAATTCTCTCTTGAGTACCCCTAAGGGTGGAATTTCTGGGTCTTATGATAACTCTGTCTTTAAGATTTTGAGAAACTGCCTGTTATAATTTAGATATGAGGAGTCCCCCAAAAGCCACGTGTGAAACAATGCAAGAATTTTCAGAGGTGAAATGATTAGATTATGAGAGGTATAACCTGCTCAGTGGATTCATTAACTGATGTGGATTAACTGGGAAGTAACTGCAGGCTGGTAGGTTATGGCTGGAGGAAGTAGGTCACTGGAAGTGTGTCTTTGGGTTTATATTTTGTCCTCGGTGAGTGAAGCTCTCTCTCTCTCTGCTTCCTGGATGACACATCTTGAGCTGTGTTTCTCTGCCACACCCTTCTGCCATGATGTCCTGCACCTCCTTGGGCCTAGAGCTATGGAGTCAGCCAATCACAGACTGAACCTCTGAAGCATGAGCCCCAAATACATTTTCTTCTCCTCAATTGTTCTTGTTAGGTATTTTGGTCATGTTGATGCAAAGCTGACTAAAATACTGCCAAACAACTTTCTATCTCTTTCACAAATGATGGAAATGGATACTCCATTTTATACTCCTACTTCTATGAGGGTTTCAATTTCTACACATGTTCACTGATCAAGTCTCTCACTGTTGAAACTGTGGTCATGCCTGGATGTAGAAACAAAGAAGGGATGGCTGATTCGCTGCCCTACCTCATTTATTCTCTGCAATGGCTCTTGAGTCTGCCTCCTGTCTCCACCTCTACTGTTCCCACCTTAGATCATGTCTTCACTACTTTCCTCTGGGAAACTGAAAGTCTCCAAAACTTCTCTTTCTTCTTTCTGTTTCTTTTAACCCTGCCTACATCAAATTTAAAAAGAGTCAAATCATAGCTTTAATTTTTTCATTCAAATGGTTAAATATCCCTCATTGACTTCCTAGTGCCTACTGAATTAAGCCAAACTCCCTGGACCGGCCTTAGTGACCCTCCATAGTATGGTTATTTCTAAAATTTTGGTTAACTCCAACTATTCTAATATAATGGTTGACCTATTTACAAAACTTTTTTGAATAATCACAATCACATCCCCAGGTAAAAATCAGATGAGCTTTACAAATCTCTTGCTAGTACTTCCATAAGCACATCCACCTGTATTAGAGCATAAGTCTTGGAACAATGTGCAAGTTCTAGAATGATGCGCATGGTAGGTGTTCTGTAAATATCTGGTGCATTAGTGACCAATGTATGAATGCGTATTTTCTTTTTCACCTCTTTCCTGTATGTTCATTGAACTCATTCCATATCACTGTCAGTCAGTAAAGCTCCTGAGGGACAGGGCTCTGTGTCTCCAGCATTTTTGAATGCTCATTAGTTCCTGGTGTGTACTAAGTGTTCAATAAATACATGTTAAATGAATGGAATGGATGAATTGATCAAAAACAAGCCACATCAATTCTTTGGGAATGCCCTGAACTTCCCCTCCACCTTGCTTTTAAGAACAGTTTCCTCTACCTGGAATGCCATCTCTCTTTCTCTCTTTAAAATGACCCATTTTAAATAAGATTTGCTCTATGTACCTTTCTTCTCCTAATCCAGTCAGAAACAGTCTCACTAATGACTCTGTAGCACTTAGTTAGTACCTGTCTCATGGCAAATGCTATCCTGCCTTCCCTCACGGTTGCCTTCCAGCTCCTCTTATCCAATACCACTGAGTCAGGAAACAGTGTATTAATGATGTTTTGAACTTATAAGATAAAGCTGAACTCCTCTTTTTGCCTTCTTGCTTTTGCCTATGTCAGTATATGGCACCATAAAGCCACAATCTGGGGATACTATTTAATTCCTCTACTTTCCTGACCCACACTTCCAGTCTATTAACAAATTCTACTGTTGGTAAAGTCCAGGGTAGAGCGGAAGCTGTTCACCTTCCGTTATCACCTTGTCTACCATCCTGGTCCAAGCTGCCATCACCTCTCACTTCCACTACTGAAATATTCTTGCAACTGGTCTCTTTACTTTTATTCTTTACCCCTATGGGATTAAATTAATCTGTTCATATTATTACATTTATATTAAATTTATGCATTTAAAATTGTACAGCATGTTTCTGGCTTCCTATTGCACTTAGATTAAATTCAAACTCCTTTGAGTATATGGTCCCTCTCCTCTTTAGGTTCTCATCTCCTCTGCTTCTCCCCCTTTTCACCATCTGGTAGTGACCTTGGACTGGAGTACCAAGAGGGAATTGTATTTTGCTTCTTATTCTGCTCCTAAAACACGAGTAACTTCGGACAAGTCTCTTCACCTCTGGAGTTCAATCACTTTTCCCTAAGACAAAGGGAATAGACTAAATCATCATAAAGTTCACTTTAAGTATCTTCTAAGTCCCTGAAGTCACTTGTCTCTATAGCCAGGCTGGCTTATTTGTGGGAATAAGTTTTAAAATTTCCAGACAATTAAAAAAAAACATGTTGCTGATGCTATTTGATGCTATTTATTATGCTCAAACAGATACATCTTCTGAGACCAGGAAGATGAAAGTGGCTGCTTCATAAAGTGTACAAATGGCTGAATTATTCTAGTTTATTTTTAATAAATGAAGATTTCACAGTCCCTAAAGTGATTGCTGCTAGTTCATACATGTCATGCTGATTTATTTTCTTCACGTTACTTTACGAGAAAAAGTTTTTAGTTTTGTTTCTTTCATCTTTTTTTGTTGAGTGGGAGGTATGTTCATTTCCTACTGCTGATGTAACAAATTATGGCACACCTGGTGGCTTGAAACAACCCAATTTATTATCTCTCAGGTTAGAGGTCAGAAATCCAACATGGACTGATCCTGAGGAGTTGGCCGGTCTATTCCTTATGGGGACTTTGGAATCCAACCCTTCTCTGTCTTTTCCATTTTCTGAAGACTGACTGCATTCCAAGTGCAGGGTCCTTTCCAGGTTCAGGGCCAAAAATAGGAGGGTGAGTCCTTTTGGCCCTGCATCATCTGGCATAATTCTTCTTGTCCCTTTCCATATATAAGGCCCCTAAGACCTTAATGGGCCCACCTGGATGATCTCCTCTGTTTAAGCCAGTTGGTTGTTAACCTTAATTCTGTTTTTTTTTCTTTTTCTTTTTTTTTTTTTTGGTACCAGGGATTGAACCCAGGGGTGCTTAAGCACTGAGCCACAACCCCAGCCCTTTTTTATATTATTTTTTTATTTAGAGACAGGGTTTCACTGAATTGCTGAGGCTGGCTTTGGAATCTCAATCCTCCTGCCTCAGTGTTTTAGTCAGCTTTTTCACTGCTGCATCTTAAAAACCCGACCAGAACAATTGTAAAGGAGCAAAAGTATATCTGAGGGTTCAGGGTTTCAGAGGTCTTAGTCCATAGAAGGCTGACTCCACACTTCTGGGCTCAAGGTGAGGCTAAACATCATGGCAGAAGAATGTGACAAAGGGAAGCAGCTCACATGATGATCAGGAAGATGATCAGGAAAGAGAGAGAGAGAGAGAGAGAGAGAGAGAGAGAGAGAGAGAGAGAGAGACTGACTCCACTCTCCAGATACAAAATATATACCCCATAGCCACACTCCCAATGAACCCCTTCTCCAGCCATACCCCACCCACCTCCAGTTGCCTATCAGTTAATCCCATCAGGGATCAATTCACTGATTCGGTTAAGGCTATAACCCAATCATTTCTCCTCTGAAACTTCTTACATTTCTTCACACATAAGCTTTGGGGGGACACCACATCTAATTCATAACATTCAGCCTCCCTATCTGCTGGGATTGCAGATGTGCACCACTGCACCCAGCCCCTAATTCCTTTTGCAATCATAAATCCCTCTTCTCATGTAACATAAGATGTTCACAATTTCTGGGCTGAGATATGGGTGCTTTGGTCTACTACAGAAGAAGGAAAGAATTCTATTAGCCTCTCTTGCAGTTCCTGTATTTTTCTTATGCCCCTGCCTTCCTCCAAGTGTAAAGTAGATGATTTTTTCCCCTTTTGGCTGAAATAAATGACAAAAATGACTAAGTTCAGCATTCTTTTAGAAATGTACAAACTCAAGATCAGTGAGATAACACAATTGCCCGCCCACCCCCGCCCTGCCCAAAGACCTGGGAAGTATCCAGGACTGAAACTATGTGTTCTTTCAATCCAGTGTTCTTACAAAACATTACTCAAAAGATGTCTGTGAATAGGTACTGATTCAGTATAATTCTATTTTTATGTTTGTCACTCAAATCTTGTTTTCATGAATGTTGTCCATTATTTCAAGTAATGTTCATTTATTCATGCAAATAGATTTCAAAACTTATTTTTTGTTGATGAATGACTGACTCCATCAATCAAAACAAACCTGAAAAATTTCCTAGGTCTTGAACATGCTCAGAGATATGCAGCCTTAAAATAGGTCTTTGTCAGCACCTGTTATATACATCCCATTGGGCTCATTAAGATGATGTGAATAAATATAAAGTGTTATATCTTTGATAATTCAGGACTCATGACTTTTGGAAAGTAGAGAAGCCAAAGATGCATTAAAGATCTATGTACTAAGGCAAGAAAGAGTGGATTGATTGCTAAATTAAATGAAGCAGTCAAATGTTGGTAATGAAGTTCAGGGCAGAAGAGATCAATATGGACTGTTTAATGGTAATAGTTTATGAACTAGGTCTTTCTTGTTGGAAATAACATAGGCAAGAAATGCAGAAAGGGAGAACAGGATAATCCAAGAGATAAAATAGTATGAGGAGAGGCTTGCGGATGAAACCTAACATTGGTGAATACAGTAAGACTGCCCAGCCTTCATGTAGGGGAACTGTGGATGACAAAGTTGAAGGGAGAGAACAGGACAGTTAGTAGAGAGTTCTGAGTGCTGCAGATTGAATTTGTGAACACCAGATTCCAGGAATACTTGTTTTGCCATTTTGAATCATTTCCATTTTTTTTTCAACAAAACAAAATATCTTACTTTCATTGGGAAATTTCAGAAACACTCAGTTTGGCAGAATTATATATACACATAAACACACAAAAAATGCATTATTAAAAGAATACCTAAAGTGAAACTATATACTGCATAGATTTTTTCCTAAGTGCCTGTCGAATTGAGAAACAAGGAGTGGGGATAACAGATACTGCATATTTTCCTGCCTCCTCAGTTCATGGAATCAATACTTGTAGAACCCTGTTTTGCATCAAGTGCTGTCCTCATAGAAGGGTAGTTGTCAGGACTAGGAAAAATTATCTGGAGGAAGTGATGATTTGTGAAAAATCACCTGGATGAGGTAGGAACATTCCAAGAAAGAAGAGCAGATGTGCCATGGAAAATCTTTGAGGTAAGAGTAATTAAATCGGGAACACCAGCACGCAGGGTGGCCTGAAGGCTGTTAGGAGATGAAACTGAAAAGGTGAACAGGAGGTAGGTGCTGAGGGGCCTCTAATGTTGCATTAATTACTTTGGATGTCCTAAACATTGACTAAACAGGTTCTGTGGAGCTCTGGAAGGCTCCCTGCTAAGACGGGACCATGCACTCCCACTGTTCAATCAAAGCTTAATGTAAGAATGTGTTTCACCTGTTTATGCTTCTACTCAGTATATGAACCAAAGCTTTCAAGGCTGTAGGGATCAGCAGCCAGTGGAGACTAAAGGAAGCTATATAAAAATTAGAAGATGAAATCAGGTGCATTTCAGGAAATGAAATGAGTAGACTATTAGCAGTCAGCCTGAAGTGGCTGTGCTTCCTTCCAGGTATGTTGTCTGTGACTGGTTATTGTCTGCTGATGCCCCAACCTCCAGTACCTTCTGAGTCTGGGAAATGAATTTTCCAAAACTGCCTTCCTTAGGCATTAGCATTTTTTCACGAGAAGAGCTTGGTGATATTGAGGAGGCTGAAATGAAGCAAAAACCATTATACTCAGAAGGTCATGGAGCGTCCCAGGGGTTTCCCTCACAGCACTTTTCCAGCTCTCACTTCACCACCCTCCCCCATTACATCTCCGAAGTCCCTGTAATCTCCAGGTTTTCCACTCCAAACTGAAGTGGGTGCAGTTTCTCCCATCCTCTCCCACCCCTTCCAGACAGAAGTCCACTTCCCAGATCTCCCTGTGATGGGATAGACTGGAGTTCCAGTGAGAGTGCTCTAGTACTTGTAGCATCCCTCACCCCATAGTCCCCAGAGTGTGAGGCAGGAATCAAATAATGCACTGGATGAGGAAGCTCATTTTAGAACATCTATGTCTATTTATGTTTTAATCTCTCCATTCAAAATGCTTTAATTTTATGAACATTTTATGATACACATATAAAATAGTGAGAGTGATCATACACAGCTTATAAATATATCAGAGTGCATGCATGAAGGTATTCAATTTTTTTTTTTCACTCATAGAGGTGCAAAGTTTTAACAGTTCAAATGTTGGTGGAGAAATGGTTTCAGGAGGGGGGACGACACTGAAGGTGGAGAGCCGCCAGCAGGCTATTTTACAAGTGGCCCAGGAGAGAATTTATGGGGGTCTGAAGTAAGGCAGTTGCCAGGGTAGTCCTGATTTAAGTGGTATTTAGGATGTAAAATAAATAGGGAGCAGCACTGACAGATCACCTCCAAGGAGTGAAAGAGAGGGCACTTCAAAGATGATTGCTGGGTTTGCAGCTCAGGTGCTCCATTCGCAGGGCAAAGGCCACTAGGTGCTTTATACCCTCTTCTAGCTTGACAATTTAGAAAGACTATCATCCACCAAAAACCAAGTAGAATTCATCTTGGTAATGTGAGGGATGATATAATAGTCAGAAAACTTTTTGCTAAATTTATCTTATAAAAGCAATAAGAGAGGATATGCTATGGTAGAGCTAGCTAATGGTCCATCAAAATCTTGTGTTGCTGGTGGCACTATATGGAGTTGTTGCTATGAAGTGATGCCCAAATGAGACCATGTGACTAATTCTTGCCAAAGGAATGTGCATGGGTGGTGGTGATGTGTGCTGCTACCTGTAGGCCCAAACATTTTAAGAGGCTGCAGTGCTTCCTTCAGCTTGTCTTTACCCCTCCATCAGTGGGATGTAGACCCCAGCAAGATCCTGGGATCTGGTGCAGCCACAGACAGGAGGAGTCTGCATCCCTGAATCACCTTAGGCGATAGAGCTACCCGGGTTAGTGTTTGGTGACTGGGAACACCATGTATTTGCCAGCTTTATTTGTCACTTCCTTTAGACTACAAATATTACAAGGACGACCATATTAGAAACCCCAAAAGCATGCAATAAAGTAGCCATTGTTGATATACGCTTTCAGAAAAACAGACTACGTACAGGTTTTCTAAATGTGGGGGTGCATGTGTAGAATAAATTTGTTTGGGAGAAAACTGCATCTTTATTTTCACTAGCATTCAGCTGAAATTTAGTATTTATTTCCATTAAGAACATAGACAACAAGTTCAGGGTTATTAATGGTTCCTCTGACTTGTCACCAATGGAAAACACAGATTTCTTGCTATCACATTTAGATGTTACAGATATCTCAGAAGACCATTTATCCTCATCATTAATTCAAAACTATAGTAGCTATATTAGACTGCTGCTGATCTTTTGGTTTAATGCATTAATAAAAATGCATGTCACAAATTTTAAAAATATTTTGATAAATGTATTTCAAAAAATTAAAATAATCACACATATTTTATGCATTTAAACACCTTATTCTGAAAAGAGGTACTCCACATTAAAGAATGTTTAACAGCAAAAGGAATACCTAATTTAAAATAATAGGGATGCTGCCTTCAAATTTTATATTTCTAGTTTGGTACTGACTAAGATGGGCAAAATTATAGCAGTTAAAAAAACTGCTGATATACTTGGTATTATAAGAATAATAAATAATTTGTAATAAGTAATATGGTAGAATAAAACAAACCTCTGGATATTTGCACATTTAAACTTATGCACATGAATGTCTATAATCTTTTTAATTGAGGGCAAACACTGCCATTTATTCCTACTAAAACTTCTTTTAGTATGTTTCTTTCTAATTCATTTATATGATTACTATACAAATGTTAAAATTCAGGTTAAGCCATTTACAATACTCTGATCTTCACCAAATCCTATATAACCCATGTTGATTTCCACATTATTCATGAGTCATTCTGAGAACTGGAAAATTGTTTTATTATTTATTTATTTTGAGTGTGCTGGGCCCAGTTTTTATTCATATGCCAGGCAAGTGCTCCACCACTGAGCTTCACCTCCAGCCTAGAATTTTAATTTTATCCAAATTCTAATAATCGGTCTAAAAATAGTGTTCTTTCTGTAATATCAAGCTTCAAAGCCTTCTTGAACTTTTAGATTCTTAAAGCAGCAGAACACACTCTGAGCCACCTACCACATAAACACTTTACTAAGAAGTCTTATTACTTATGCCTTCCAGGAACCTAAAAAATAATTTATCAAAATCAGTTTAAATCATGTTTAAATAATATCCCTATAATCAGCAGTGTCTTCCTCCAATAAAATATCCAAGAGCTGTTTCCTCAAGTGAGAAGCTTGATCAATGGTTTTCATGAGCCACTATGATCTGAAAGACAAGGGCTTTAAGATCAAAAAAGACTTGAGTTTGTATTCCTAGTTCATCACTTAAAAGCCTTGTGACCCTAAGTAATTTCCTTACTTTCTAAGTTTTGATTTCCTCCTCAGGAGCTGGAGATACTATAACTTACCCCATACTGTTTTTGTGAATATTAAATTAGATATTTATGTAAATTTCAACAGATAATGTGTGTGCAAAAAAAATTGTTAATTTTGAATCTCCTACTGATTTATAAATAGAGTCATCATAGTAGACATGAACAACAATTGGACCTTTATAAAGACCCAGGAAAATCTCCATAGAGGGAACCATTTTGCACTAGGTAGGACTTTTTAAAACTTGGCTATACAAACACATAGCATCTTTCACTGTAAAGACTGGCACTTTTAAAAGTTCTATTTCTCTCATAGTTATATATGTACATTTCTAAGGTTCTGAGGTAGAATTCTGTTCAATCCAGTGTATGTCTGCTGAGTTTTAATATACTTACCACCTTACCAAAGGGAAACCATTTAAAATGCCAATCAAAACTTTCCAACAATTATCTCTTGATGTATTGGCTGATTAAATCTAAAGCAGTGAGTTCGTGATTACCTAACTCAACACACTATGTATGTATAAACACCTAGTAGGAGTTTGCCTTGTATTTATTTTGGATGTGATGAATTGTTTGTGCTGGTATTATATTTTCCTTCTCCAAGGTTGTGGTTAATTAAATATTAAAGTGTTCTGTCAAACACATCTCTTGAAGATATTTGTATTAAATAATTTTAGGGAAATGCATTTTTTGGGTAATTTTTGCCTGTATAGAGGTTCACAAAATTTGTAAACATTCAGAGAGGAGATAATAAATCCAAGATTTACTGACTTCTTCGATAGGAATAGTGAGAAGTGACATGCATGTGTCATCCCTCCTAAATCTTAAAACTTCCCATGAGGAGTGTCATTAGAGGCAGAAAATAACATGCTCACAGTCAGAAAACTTAAAAATGTCAGAGTTGAGATCTAAACCCAGTCATTTTTCCAAAGCTCATTCTCTTAATGACAATGCTATTCAGCTCTTTAATTTCCTGTGGTGTATATGGATATCTGAACTCAACATAATATTTCTTTGGCATGTTGCAATATTGAGAATTTTAGAATCCTAAAACACTTGGTAAAGGTTGGAACTTTAACAAGCCTCCTGATTTCCTAAACCAAATGGAAATCAATACAGCCCACAAGCAAATTATTGGAATACATAAGAAAGCGAAAGATAAGCAAAATTCAACAACTGTGAGAGGTTTGGTGACAAAGTGTCTCAACATTCTTTTCAAGGAGTCTGAAAATCTTTTATAATTTTGATTGCTGCTCCCATATGCTTCCTGAGTCGTGTAAAATCAATGGGTTAAATTTGAATCTCAGATTCAGTAATGAAATGTTGTGAATATTAAGGTATAACTTAAAATATTAAGTTAACCCAGTGAGGTTTATGAGGCATTCAATTCTAGATCCTGATCTTGACAATTCTCTGAATTCTAGATTCCTGTCCCTAACTACCTGGGACATATTCCCATATTCCTCTTCAATTTCAATACATCTAAACTGAAGAAGGCTGTTCCTTACAAACTGGCATCAGGAGAGGCATTACATTAGACTGTGGGCTCAATTGCTCCTGTTCTAATCCTGGCTCTGCCTTTCATTATCTGTGTGACGTTACCATCTCACCTAACTTCTTCTGCTTGTTTTCCCACTTGTGAAAATGACAGTCTGTTGTTTGGATTGCTGGAAGTGGGTAGGATATGTCCTTGTTGGGCAGAAAAGATAAAGGGAATGGGAGAGATCTTTCTGAAATCTCTTTCATAGGAGAATTAAAGCCATCACTTCCCCAAATGCCCTCCCTCTGAATACCTACTGCCTTGGGGGTTAAGTCCTGAAGTATTAATTTTAGAGAGACACCATATTCAAACCATATCATATAGTGTAAGCAAGCAATGACTGAAATAAATAGCAAAGGGCTTGCTTTTACCTATGTTGGTAAATAGAGTGCACTGTGAACAACAGAATGCTTGAAATAGTTCCCCAAGATCAAATTAATAGTCCCATAATCTCAATTGTTTATTTTGGCATAATGTGATAGTTGCATTCCTGAGAATCTTGCAGGAGCCACAAAAAGAAAAAAAAAAGAAAAAAATAGGAGTTTCAGATCTATACCATTACTGTTTCAGAAGGAAATTCAACAACAAAGGTGCTTTCTTAAAACCATAAATGTGTATAACTATAAAAACTTAAATATTACTGAGCACATCAAATATTTTACCACATCAAAGGTATTGGCCTTTCTTTCTCTATTAGTCATTATACCATCATCAGACAGAACTTCTTGCTATTTCCATTGTCACTGATGCGCTGAATGAAGTAGAGCTGCGGTATTACTGGGAGTTTCCCCTTTCAGAGCGAGGAAGGTTCCTAATTAAGACTGCATTAAAAATAGTGATCATGTAATGCAAATGGGTAATATTATAAAAGCCTTCACTGTACTTGAAAATTCTTTTTTTAGTAGAAAATAAAATATTAATTTCAAAGCCTAGCTGAATTATCAGAAATTGCTAATTAAAAGAGAAGTAGTTCACAAAGACCCAGGAACCTGGATTCTAACACAACCTTGGACAGACCACCTTAAAGTCTCTCCAGGGCATTAACTCATGCTCTTGAATTTTTTCATCTAAAAACTAAAGGGAGGACTAAAAAGCAGCTATAGTTTAATACCTTTTTCTTTCTTGCCTACAAAGCTACAAACTGTTTGTATAAGTTCTGTTGCTTATTTAACTTGTCCTTAAAGTTCAATTAATGTGTATATTACTCTGAGGCTTATTTTCCAATCAGAACAATATTAAAATAATTATAAATTTTGGATTTTCTTTTATGATTCAGAAGCCACTTTGAATTTTGCCATGTCCTGTTCTAAGTGCTACACAGTAACATGAAAAAATTTAACTGGTTCAGTTAACAAAATTTTTTTTGTAGTTGTAGATGGACAGAATGCCTTTATTTCATTCATTTATTTTTATGTGGTGCTAAAGATCAAATCCAGTGCCTCACACAAGCTAGGCAAGTGCTCTGCCACTGAGCTACAACCCTAGACCTTAACTGGTTCATTTTTTGATGCATTTTTTCTATAGTTCACATATTACATGTTTTTAATTCTTTTGTGAAGCCACAATACATTACAAACACTTCTAAAGCTCAACAGCTAACCCTTATTGACTGTTTGCTTTCATATTTCAGAGACATGGTTTCTTTTTTTATGGGACAGTAAGCACTAAATAATTGCTTGACAATAGAAACAAAATGAAACCATAATAGACTAAACACAGTGCTTTCTGGCTAAGATTTCTGACTTCTTTGCTGGTGAAGAAAAATTTGACCTCACCGTATGTTTTCTGCTGCCACTTGCCTTACATTATTAGTAGCTAGGAGTCTTTCTCTCAAGATACTAGATTGCACTGTGACATTCTTTCCCAGGATGTTGTGATTTAAAAAATGGAAAAAATGATGTGTAACTGTTAGACAGTCTAGTTACTGCAAATTCATTTTATATTTGAAACATAATATAGTTTCACAGCCCAAATAGTGGCATCTAATAATAATGATTAATAATAGCATGAGGAGAAAACAAAGAAGTCATTAGCAATGTATAAGGATTTCTCTTTTTAAATAGAATAATTCAAATTTTAGACATGCAGAATAGATAAGATAGATTATTCTTTACAAAATCAGAAGGCTCCAAGTCTTTGCAAAACTAGAAGTCCCAAATTTGAGGAATTTCTAGGTAATTAGATGGTGACACCTATTGGTCAAAAGTATCATTGCAAATTATGTTTTTAAATATCAATGAGCATTAAAAAAGTTAGAAAAAGTCCTCAGTTCAAAATTGGACGTTCTTACTGCAGACTTAGTACAACCACTCTGGAATGCGGTTTGGAGATTCCTCAAAAAACCAGGGATGGAACCACCATTTGACCCAGCTCTCCTACTCCTTGGTATTTTCCCCAAAGATGTAAAAATCGTCAACAGCAACACAGCCACATCAATGTTTATAGCAGTACAATCAATTCACAATAGCTAAATTATGGAATCAACCCAGATGCCTTAGAATGAATTAAGAAATTGTGGTATATACATTCAATGCAGTGCTACTCAGCCATTAAAAAGAATGAAATTATGGCATTTGCCAGTAAAGGTGTGAAAATGGAGAATATCATGCTATGTGTAATTACTCGAACTCAAAAACTCAAAGGTTGAATGTTTTCTCTCATATACAGAAGCTAGAATAAAATAAAAAGGAGGGAAGAATAAGGTTACATAAGAATCTGATCACATATAAATTAATAGATCAGCAAAAGGAAGTCTAGTAGAGGAAGAAGAAAGTGGGGAGGATAGGAAGGAAAAGAGAAATCATGAACTGAAACTGATATCCATGCATGAACCCAATCACTTTGTATAACCATAAAACTCTAATAAAAAATTAGAAGTTCTTTTCCATTTGAAATATTCATATTTTATAAACTTTAATATAATAATTAAATCATGTAACATGATTCACATATATAGCTATTTTGCAGTTAGAAGTTTTGTTCACAAGAAGTATGTGCATGTATGTATGTATGTATGTGTGTGTGTGTGTGTGTATATATATATATATATATATATATATATTCATATGTATACTCATTAAAAGGACACTCATTATTAGAATTATTTTCCACTATGAAATGGAGGAATGTAGCGGGAAGTCCAACAGCTAAAGGTAATCCCAAACTTGCCACAGCTCCTTCTGTTAGTTAGTTGGTTTATAACCAACCAAAACTTACAACTCTGAGTATCTTTTATCTAAATGATGGAAAAGGAAATGGGATTGATACTTACATGTAATTTATGGAGTTAATCATTTTTTCAGTTATCCTTCATAATACAATGTGAGAAAATTAACTATCTAATTAGGCTTTTACAAATCTTTAAGTTGCCTGTGAAAATAAAACTTTAAAAACAAAAAATAGGATTAATTTCAGAAGTCGATCAATAGTTTTGAGAGCAATAAATAATACTTGCTGCTTCTTCACTTTTCAGCCTCACTTCTAATTTTCTGGGGGGGACTTGGTGTGTTCATTGTCACACACACATACACACAACAGTTTTTTTTCAATAGGCTAAAATAATTTTTACCACTTGGAGACATTATTGTTTTGAATCAATGTGGAGTTTGGTTTATCTACATAAACCTATGCTGT
The DNA here is from genome assembly GCF_045843805.1 of Urocitellus parryii. NCBI lineage: Eukaryota > Metazoa > Chordata > Mammalia > Rodentia > Sciuridae > Urocitellus > Urocitellus parryii. Next base: position 204,790,648 of record NC_135531.1, read on the forward strand.
GGGTTCGATCTAAATTTGATTCTAAGGGAACTATAAATAGAGGGCAATTTCAAAGCCAAGTGCTCATCTATTTGAGATTAATTCCCTCTTCCAGGTCACTAATTCATGCTCCAGGGTCTCAGGAGAATTAATTTATTTCCCATGAGTGACCACTTGACTCTGAGAAGGTATTTTAACTCACCCGGGCTTAATATAGGACAAATCTTATTACTATAACTTAGTTACACTATAATAAACATACTTTCCCTTTCTCTTTCCAAGCTTGTTTACTGTGCCAAAACTATGTCTTCCTTTTGACCCTAATAGTCACTTAATTCAGTTTGGATGGCAACAAACCTTAAAATTGACAATTAAGATTGTGTGACATTGGAGATGGAGTTTGTAAAATAAATTTAAACAAGGGTAAATGAAGCCACATGCTATGTAAGCAAACGAGAAATGAATTTCATGTCCTTGTGTAATCTAATAGAAATATGGAAAATTAAAGTCTTCAAAAGTATTGTCAATTTTAATATTGAAGATCTAAGTCACATTTTAAAAACAAACATGAGAGATATAATAGTGATAAATGAACAGTGATCATGAACAATCAAAGGGAAAAATTGAAATTATAAACAGCTGATAAGCCATGGAGGTATTGTTTAATCCTGAATGTGTTGATTTTCCAGAGTATTCAAAGTGTGTACCCTTTATAAGTTCAGTAGGTACTGGTCTTTAATTTTTTTTTTTTTTTTTTTTTTTTAGTTTGGTCCTGTAAGTTTCTTACCATTAAAAACAACTACTGAACTTAGAAGATGGAAAAATCTACCTTGCTCTTGGAGAGGCAGAATTAATATTATCAAAATGACCATACTACCATACAGATTTAGTACAATTCTGATCAAAATCCCAATGGCATTCCTCATAGAAATAGAAAAAAACAATCATGAAATTCATCTTAAAAAATAAGAGATGCAGAATAACTAAAGCAATTCTTAGCAGGAAGAGTGAAGCAGGTGACATCACTATACAAGACCTTAAACTATACTACAGAGCAATAGTAACAAAAACAGCATGGTATTGGCACCAAAACAGACTGGTAGACCAATAGTTCAGAATAGGGGACACAGAGACTAACTCACAAAATTACAATTAACTTATATTAGACAAAGGTGCCAAAAACATGCATTGGAGAAAAGATAGCCTCTTCAACAAATGGTTCTGGGAAAACTAGAAATCCTTATGCAGTAAAATGAAATTAAGCCCCTATCTCTCACCATGCACAAAACTCAACTCAAAATGGATCAAGGTCCTAGGAATAAAACCAGAGACCCTGTGTCTAACAGAAGAAAAAGTAGGCCCTAATCTCCATCATGTGGGGTTAGGCCCCAACTTCCTTAATAAGACTCCTTTGGCATAATAATTAAAATCAAGAATCAATAAATGGGATGAACTCAAACCAAAAAGTTTCTTCTCAGCCAAAGAAACAATCTGTGAGGTGAATAGAGAGCCTACATCTTGGCATCTTGGGAGCAAATCTTTACCCCTCACACATCAGATACAGCACTAATCTCTAGGGTATACAAAAAACTCAAAAAGCTAAGCACACACACACACACACACACACACACAAATTACAATAAACAAATAAAAAACAACCAATGAGCCAAGGATCTGAACAGACACTTCTCAGAAGATGATATACAATCAATCAACAAATATATTAAAAAATGTTCATCATCGCTAGCAATTAGAGAAATGCAAATCAAAACTACTCGAAGATTTTATCTCACTCCAGTCAGAATGGCAGCTATTATGAAGACAAACAACAATAAGTGTTGGTGAGAATGTGGGGAAAATGATACACTCATACATTGCTGGTAGGGCTGCAAATTGGTGTTGCCAATATGGAAAGCAGTATGGAGATTTCTTGGAAAATTGGGAATGAAACCACCATTTGACCCAGTTATCCCTCTCCTTGGTCTATACCCAAAGGACTTAAAAAACAGCATACTACAGGGACATATCCACATCAATGTTTATAGCAACACAATTTACAATAGCTAAACTATGGAACCAATCTAGATGCCCTTCAATAGATGAATGGATTAAAAAATGTGGCATATATACACAATGGAATATTACTCAGCATAAAATAGAATAAAATCATGGCATCTGCAGGTAGATGGATGGAATTAAAGATAATGCTAAATGAAGTTAGCCAATCCCCCAAAACCAAATGCCAAATGTTTTCTCTGATAGAAGTAGGCTGATTCATAGTGGGGTATGGAGGAATAGATGAACTCTAGATAGGGCAAAGGGGTTGGAGGGAAAGAGAGGGGGTATGGGGTTATTAATGATGGTGGAATATGATGGACATTATTATCCAAAGTACATGTATGAAGACACGAACTGGTGTGAATATACTTTGTGTACAAGCAGAGATACAAAAAACTGTGCTCTATATGTATAATAAGAATTGTAATGCATTCTGCTGTCATATGTAAGTAAATAATAATAATAATAATAGTAAAGAAATATATCCTCAAGACACAAGCCAAGAAATGTCACAAACACAGATAGTACAATGTGGCATTGTTTACACTAGCAAAGACTGGAAGTAGCACAGAGCCCTATTAATAGGGTATTTGCAAAAAAATAATAAAAATAATACTTATGTGCAAAAAAACACAACTACTTTTTGGCAGCAAATGTCATTCACATAGGGTCAACAGATTTAGCAAATAAAATAGAGTAAGATGATTTTGTATTTCAGGTAAAACTAATTTTTTTAGTGTAAGTATGTACCACATAATATTTGGGAGACAGGCAGCATATTTCATTAAATATACTGTTCCAATTGTGCTGATGAAACAATGCTATGATTATAAAACATGTTGAACTAATCTGAAACTAGAGATCTCCTTACACCAGGTTGTTGAATCTCAGTGGGTACCAAGGCGAAGCCCCAGTGGATCCCGGTAATTTGAAGCATCATTAAGTCACTCAGTGTGCATTTCACAACATCTATCACTGATCATCTATGTGACAGGAATCGTGCTCAAGAACTCTACCAACAAAACTGCACGTTTTGGCAGGCACTTCCTCAAGATATCTGTGACAGGGATAGCTTTTTATTACTAAAAACCTAAAAATTCAATTTGTAGCAAAATGGCATAAAAATACAGTTGCAACATAGGCAATGAGTATAAAGTAGTTTAAAAAAATTGCTCCTGGTTTTGTATTATTAAATTAGCATCCATTTAAGTGACAATTTAATGACACAAGATCTTCATACTAGAATATATAATTTGTAACTTAAATATAATCTATATAACATAAAATTGAAGCAATTAGAGCCTCAAGTTTTATAGAGAACAAGATCAACGCAGATTATAGCACTGCAACCTTGTCTGCTTGGCCTATTTTTGTTCCATGAAGGAAAAGTTAGTACTACTTTCCAGCCAGTAAGTATGTTAATTATCTTTCTGTTGAGGTGAAAAATATCTGAAATAATCAACTTAAAAGGAAGTAGTTCATTTTGACTCAGTTTCAGAGGTTTCGATCTGCCATCAGTTGTCTCCATTGCTTTGGACATATGGTGGTATGGTGGTAGGAGGGGGCAGCAGAGAAAACCTGTCTACCTATGGAAGGAACCAGGAAGCAAAGAAGCAAGGGGCTGGGATTCCAGTACCCCCTTCAAGGACATACCCCCAGTGACCTGATTTCCTTCCACTACACCACCTTCTAAAGGTTATACCCCTTTCAAATAGGTTGGTGATCAAGCCTTTAACCACAAGCCTTTGAGAGACATTCCAGAACCAAATCTTTCCCCTCCCAAGGGTAAGTGCCATCCTAAACTTCTATCAGAACTTTCATTTTTGTGATTGACATTAATGGGATTGTATAGTATGAACTCTTGTGTTGGCTTCTTTTACACATTATTGTATATTAAAATAGCTTCTTCCATTTTGTTGTAGTCATAAAGCATTTATTTTCAGTATTATGTAGCATTCCACTATGTGAGCTTGCCACAATTGATATGTTCATTCTAATTTCCATGGGCATTTGAGTAGTTTTCTACTTCAGCTATTAACATTGTGCTGGTATAGATGTTTATAGGAACACATGCCTTTGGGTGGAACTTCTGTACCCATTTCTCCTGGGTCTCTGTCTCGGTGGAATTGCTAAGCCCTATGATATATTAAGGTTTAGAACTACCAGTTTTCCAGTGTTTTTACTATTCTATTTTCCCCAAAATAGCAAATGTTCCATCTCTCTGCCAACACTTGTTATCTTCTTCATTTCACCCACTGTAGGGGGAAACATGCAGTGGTATGGTATGATATGATATTGTGTGGATGCACATAGTTGCAACCTGATTTAAGTAGAGAACCTACTTGGGTATATAAACCCAATGTGTGTATGTGTGTATCTGCAGTGTATATTTTTTACCCAATGAATATATCCCATGTATATTCTTTCCCTGTATGTATATTCAATGACCCAATATTCATTGGCCATTTGGGTTATTTTTTATTTTTTGCCAATGTTTATATATAAAGCTTTTTTTTTTCTAATTGTTTTAGTCAGCTTTTGTGTCAATGTGTTAAATATATGCAATAAGAACAACTTAGAACTAAGTTTACTTGGGGCTCATGACTCAGAGGTCTCAGTTCATAGACTACCAATTCCACTGCTCTGGGCCCAACGTAAGGCAGCACATCATGACAGATGACAATGGAGGAAAGCTTCTCAATACATGGTCAGGCAGAAGCGGGCACAGGAAGAACAACATCCCCGCCCCTCCCCTGGTTTCAGGGCACATCCCAAGTGACTCACTTCCTCCAGCCTTATCCCACATGCCAACAGTTACATCCAGTGGATCCAAACTAGGAGGAACCAATCAGGTCACCACTCTCATAATCTAATCATCTTACCTGTGAATACTCTTGCATAAATAGGAGCTTTTGGGGGACATCTCGTCCAAACTATAACACCAATTTTATGATTTCTTGATATATCTTGAATGAGTTTTTGTTGGATATTTTATATTGCTGGGTTGATAGATGTGTTTATATATCCAATTGTTAGTTGCCTTCACCTTCATGAGTCTTTGATGTATTAAAAGCTTAATTTTACTGTAATTCATCAAAACCTTCCCCTCATTTGGTTATTAGAAAAGTTTTGTCTACTACAAGGTCACTAAGTTTTGTTTTTACCTAATTGCTTTAAACCTTTCACATCTACATTAAGCCATCCATTTGGAAGTAATTTTTGTGTATGGTGCAAGGTAAGAGTAAAAATATTCTTTTCTTGTATGTATATTCAATGACCCAGGAGGATATTTTAAAAAGATCACCCTTTTCTCACTGCACTGCAGCGTCACCTTTGTTATCAGTCAAGCAATCATTTATGTGCTTTCTACAGCAGTAACACGTTTTTAAGTGATTATAGTAATTTTCAGTATAATTGGAAGTCAAACACTCAAAGCCTTTATCTAAGTCCACTGGATAATGAAGTAACAGTCTACATATATCCCATTGACAAAAAGAATGGAGGGCAGACAAAAATCTATGTAAAGTTTAAAATACCCAGGTTAGTAATCAGAGGATGAGAATAAAAGTTACTGTTTCATGTTCAGTGCTGTGCTTCAGTAGGGAATTGGGATTCCTAATTTCTAGGTATGGGAGACAAAATTTAAGAAAAACCCAAATCAAAACCCCAAACAATTGTATACTAGTATACAACAAAGTACTATTCAATATAAGGGAGGACTGATGAGGGTGCAGTAGCAGAAAAGGGTTCATGAAGTTGGACTCAAACAAATCCTTTCTTTAATTGATTTGGGTCTGAATAAAGAATTATCTGACTCAGAATGTACAGAGTGCATAAGTGGACAAACCCTGCTTTGGAATAAGAAACCAGTCATGAGAAGAGAGAACAGAACTGGAACTACAAGCAGAATTTTGTTCAAATATAAGTGATGGAAATCAAGAAAGACATTTTTAAATATGAAGCCAGAGAACTTCTGTTTGAAGTATAACATTCTATAATTGAATTTTTTTTGTGTGTGTGTGTGTGTGGTGCTGGGGATTGAACCCATGGTCTTGTGCATGCGAAGCAAGCATTCTACCAACTGAGCTATATCCCCAGTCCTATAACTGAATTTTTACATAAATGTTTCAGTAAATTTTCAAAGAAATTCAGAGCAAACAGGCTTCAATGAAATAAATTTCTAAGTGAAAGATATAGAGCAGCCAGTATTAGTTAACCCTGAAGTTTTTTCAGATTATATTCTGCCTCTTTGATATTTTTAATTGGATACTTACTAGATTCTTGATAACCATGAAGAACAAATATAGAAAGGAAAAATATGTAAATAATGGAATTACAGCCCAGTTCTGGTGTAGGGTTTCAACACTAGATATGACCTTTGTACATTGTTTTCCAGTTTTGTTCTCTAAAATCTAAGTGATGTGGATCAGATTATCTGAAAGACCCCTTTTCAACATTTAACTATCATACCAAAATTCCCAAGTTCCTATAAAAATAAATTTTACAATCCTCCAATTTTTTTTTCATTGACAGGTTTAATATCGATTTCAATGTCTAAATCTTATTTTAAAAGGTAGAGAATTAATGCTTATGTGGAAAATTTACAAATTCTTTGTTATACAGTCCTGATCAAATTATCATAAAAAAACTGATACTTGAGGTGTTTTTCTTACAGAGTACATAATAATCAAGCACTTTCTATTATTACCACTAGCAAGAGTTCTACTTCCTGAATCCTGCCATAACACTACAAGGAAAAAAAAAATTACTAGCAGTTACTGCTTACCATGCTATTTGTTTCTGGAAATCTTGTTAGAAAGTCAAGATAATAAAGGGAGTCTCAGCACCATGTAGTCTCTTCCCCATACAATACAGTACATAGCTATGGCCACCTAGGAGTAAGTATCATTTCAACCAGTAGATGGCACTTTAGAATGGTTAAAACAAGTTTCAACCCATGGCACAAAGAATGTGCAATGTAGCAGATGTCTGAATAAAAGAAGCCAGACACAAAAGGAAACATATGGGTTCAGATATAAAAATCAATTTATGCAATAGAGGTTATCTTTGGGAGAAGTAAAATGCCTGGAAGGCAACAGGATAATCCTCTGGAGCACTTGATGTTTGGTGTTTTTAACTGGGTGCTAGTTACAGATGAAAGCTTATCATATACATGTGTATATGCATGTATACATGTATATATACATACACACTTTAATAAATTGTTTTCAAAATCTTAGGGAAACCACCACATTTTTCCCATAATGAATACAAACTTTGTAACTTTTACTGTTTCAATTGCGGGCAATAGTTATTATATCAAGCTACAAGTTAACTAAGCAAAGAGTTTTAAATCAAAGTTGGTGATCTTCATGTACTCCTTTTAAAAACAAAAATTTAATTACAAAAACAAAAGACAAAGAAACATATAAAGTTTCTTTCAGTTATTTCAGTTGGTATAAATTGTTTTTTTCCTCCCTGAGATTTGTCTATTTCTATTGGCAAAGCCTTACAAATTAAAGATGATTCCTTTAAAGTTTATCGTGCTGTAAAAACAAGCTCTGTCACAAAGGCACTTAAGTAACGAGGCTGAAGAAATGTGATTCAGCAGCAGAGGCATAGTTTTATCTGAAAATAAAATGTATTTATCTGGCCCAACTCAGGAGTTAAGAATTTTTTTTTTTTTAAAGTGTGTATAAGAATGAGATTCATATGCTTTTTTTTAATACATCAAGATGTATTATCTTTATTCTTTTTTCCTCCCCATGTTATTTCAAAGTAATACTTAGATTAGTTTGAAAATGCTTAACAAATAAAGAAAAAAGAAAATTAGAAAAGTCTACAATGGATGTAGAATTCTCATTTGTATTATTAAAAACAACTTTGAAAATTAATACTGTAGCTACTTTAAAATCTTTTAAGAACTAAGTTTTAAAATACTGCAATAAAAGAACACATGCCATAATAACCAAATATATGATTTTTTGAAAAAAAAAATTAAAACTAAGGCTTTTTCAATAAAGGGGAGAACTAATAATAAGAGACCAATCATACCCTGATTATGTGTTAACTCCCACATTTGTACAATGTGGAAGTGCTCCACATATATTCAATGACAATATGAATAATTAACATTTGTGATCTTAAAATCCCAAATCACTTGCCAGTGTTGTAAATACATAAACGTTGAAATAAATACCTGGAAATAAGTATATTTCCAAAATTGTAGTCTTTGACAGTTTATATTGTTTAATCAATTACAAACAAATAAAGCAGCAAATAAAATGACATTATTGCTAGTTTCCACTTAGTTTCTTCATAATATGACTATCTGGTGTTGCATTAGTGAAGATACTTCCTACAACCACATGGGTACCCCAGAGACTATGACGGATGACTTTACAGCAGCCAAGATCATCAACAGTAAATCCTAAATATCGGTAACGTTCATCTGTTTCAAAAAGAGTGCTGTTTGTATATGGTCCAAAAAACTAGAGGAAATAAAAAATGAAATCATATTTTCATTAGGAAGAAATAAATTATAGTAATAATTTTTTATGAAAATATGAACACATTCATTTTAATATCCACATATTTACAAAATCAAATAAAAAATAAAAAGGTCATATGAGATACCTAAACTGTCCTAACACCTGCTTCTCTAATACCTATGTATTCTGAAAATATGAAGTGAATGTTCTTAGCAAATTTCATGTTACTTAGAATCAGATACAAACTTTGAAGATAAAATAAACTTTATGAGAATCAGCTGATTTACTTTCATCATTGTCAAGATAAGAAAATTAAAGCCTAGATCAAACTTTTCTATTTCTAGTCTATATTACATCTTTGACTTTGAGAAACAGCACTACATATCCTAAGATTAAAAAACTGATTTTATCACCACTTGTAAATGAAAGAAATATTCAGAATTTAAAATGAGACCACAATTTTGGGTCAGTATTGTCTTCAAAGCATAACTCTAAATACCAATTTCCAAAAAGTTACTTCTCTGGATTGTTAAAAATATGTTCTTTGCTTCTAAAAATAATAATTTCTTCCTTAAAGAAATCAGACAATATTAATTTCTAATTTTCAGTTTATAAACAATAAATATACTAATATAAACCAAATTTTATGCTAATAAAGGTAAAAATTAATAACTGTCTTCATTTTTAATAATTTTGTAATAAAAATCATCTTACTTCACATGATATGACATTCAAAATGTATTTAATTACTCACTGCCAAACCAGATGATGGGTCGATAAAGTCAGCCCAATAGCCTTCAGCTCGAAGAGCATAGCAGATTTCCTTAGCACCATTAATGAACTGCATAGAGAAACACACAAAGAATGCTTTCAATATAGTCTTCACCAAAGATCATTTTATTTTTTAACAACTTCTTAAAGGAGTATCTTCTGCTTTGGATAAAGGGCTCAATAAGAATAAAATGATAATTAAATTATAAAGTCATAATATTTTCACCATTTCAAAAGATCAATGGTCAATACAATAGTTTTATTTCTTTTGAAGCTTAAATTCTGTATTTTTTTCTTCTACCTTATTTCCTACTTTTTGAAATATGACTAATCAGTCTGCACTATTAATTCCTAAATTTGTGATAAATTATGAAGTTGCCATCTTGTATCAATAAGGAGACTAGAAATAGGAATGAAAAGGAAAATAAAATATAATAAAAAAATCTAAACCATTCATTAGTTTGAGTAAGTTATTTTAAAACATTACTTGTTTGTGTGTTCTTCAACACATACCTCCATCTAAAAAGTTCTGAAATATTTCTGAAAAGGTACAGAAAAGTAATTGAACTTGATATACGGGGAAGAAGGGTAACTGGGATACTTTCTCTTCATTATACACCCTGTGTATCTTTTGTATATTAACTGTACATATTTTGTATATTAAACTTTTGTATCAAAATTTTGGCCTTATCATCCTAATTTCTATAATGTCTATATTAACTTTATAAAAAATGTAAGCAGTGAAAATATTATAATGAATATTTAGATTACATGTTGAAGAAAAATCATAAATGTTCAAAAGCAATGGCATAATTCCACTTTTAGCTACAACAGAGTAACAAGTACCAAATAGTGCTAAAAACTACACAAAGCAACGATTTTTAGACCCTGAATAATAGATAAAATTGTAGTTGTTGAAAGGAGGAAATCAAATTAAGTAATTTCCAAAACTGCTCTAACCTTCTGTTTATGGACTTTTTTTTTTTTTTGCCAAAAGAAGGGAAAAAGAAATGGAGACCAAGCAATGCAATGGTGTCACTCGGCTAAGTAGGTGCAAAGTAAGAGTTCTGGACTATTGAAACACCTGAAATTTTTAAGGGAGAATAGTAGAGATGATGGGATACACAAAGAAGGTTCCTGAGCAGCCTACAAAGCAATTCATCCCAGTTCCTTAGCAAAGGGCTGAGCTATGTAAAGAGAAGGCAAGATTCTTTGAGGCATGGCAGAGGCTGTTAGTTGTAGGGTTCAGAACTGATGTGATACCTAGGGTCATGCATGAATATGAATTCACATAAGAAATCTGGATTTCTTGATCACCAAGAATGAAGAGACCCCACTGAGCACCTCTAGTCTTTAGCTAAAATACTCAAAAGTCTAAGACTTAGGAATGTAGGTATATCCTAAATTAAGACACTAGCAAGCTAAAGTCCCATAGCCAAATCCTGATACCTGTTTTGATTAAAAGTTCTATGGGAACACAGCCACATCTATTCATTTATATATTGTTGTTTAAGGCTGCTTAAACATTAAGGCAGAACTGAGTAGTTGAGATTCAGTGACTGACAATGCCTACAAAACAGAAGACTCCCCATATGAGGATTTACTTTCTATTGTTTCAGTTACCTGCAGTCAAGCACCTTCCAAAAACATTCAATGAAAGAATTCTAGAAACTTTAAGTTTTAAATTGCCTGACATTCTTAGTAGTGTAGTAAAATTTCCATCATGTTTGGGATGTGAATCATCCTTTTTGGTCCAGCATAGACACTGTGTATACTACCTGCGTGTTATTAACTGAATACCTGTCTTGATATCACAAGGTTATCACAAGTGATTGTATACAAGTAACTGTTACTTTACTTAAACATGTCCCCAAAGTGCAAGAATAGTGATACTTAGAATATGTCAAAGAGAAACTTTTTTTAAAAAAAGTTGCTTTGGTACTACACCAGATCAGACCAAACCAGAATGGAGTTATTCAGGCCAGGGGCCAGGTGTTACTAAACTAACTTTAAGACAGGCTAGTTTTCAAAAAAAAAAAAAAAGTCAGGAGCTACACAACCACCAATCTTAAGAGACCTCATTTATACAAGTCAGCATAAGATAGTCCCCTGTCTTAACCCTATGGGGAAAATAACTATGAAAGGACCAAGCTGCTGCTTCTCTCATTCCTAGATTATGTTTTATTCAGTCCTTTTCTGTTGACAGAGCCAATCTTCTCTGCTCAGGTCATTGGAAGCCTTGTTCTATTTTATAGAATAAGAAAGCCAATTAGATCTTTAAACTGTTAAATTTGGTCGAGGCTGTCTCCATGCCTTAAATTCCAATTAATGTCCTAAAACCAATTTGGTACAAAAATAAACTGAACTACCAAGTTAGAAGTTTACTTGGTAACAAACAGCTGAGTATCAGCCAATCACAGGTTGCCAATCATGTTCAAATAAGATTCAGAGCTGTCATAAGCTATATTTGGATCTCACTTCTATTTTCTGTCTCTAAATACACCCTGCTTGCATGGCTTTTCTGAACTTCTGATTCAGAGGGCTGCACTATTCCTACATCTTCTTTGCTTAAGTTAACTGTTAAATTTATGTCAAAAGTTTTTCTTTTTTAGAAAACTAAGTTAGTTGTAATTTTGTTTTTTGACAACCCCAAAATTTGTTGCCCTCTGCTATAGAGGTATATCACTTATTTTCCCACCAATACCTACTTGTAAAATAATGACAAACATTAAAGTAACATTATATTCTCTAGATTATTTTCCATACTTAAATTTATTGATACAGTCCATTAACCTTCAAAATTCTTAAAAATAAAGTCATTAGAATACATTTCAATTTAATGAATGTGCAATGACTAAAAACTACAAAGGTTGAGTAAAACAATGCAATCAAATATTTACAAGGATTAAAAAGAGAATTCCACATTATCAAAAGAATCAGTTTTTCTCTTAACATTTCTGTTCATCAACAGCAAACAGTGACATCTTCTAGAAAAAATAAGAACAAGTTTAAACCATAAAATATCTACTTGGAGAGTAAGCAAGGTGTGGTTCCAAAATAGTCACTAACATGTATCAATCAAAATTATCTGTTTCTTTCGTAGAAAACGAGATGGTTTTCAGTCATAAATTATAAATTTCAAGATGAAGCAGGTTCCATTTCAAAGCCCTGCAATTTATTATAGAAAACCAATTTAGAACTATACTGGAGTCAGTATCAAATTAGGTTTACAACTTTTAACTGTTCCAAAATTGGGCCTACTAATGCAATGCACTTGTAAGAGATCTCTAACAGCTCAGTAACAGTGATGATAAGTATATATTTATGAAGCATTATCTTAATATGTAAACAAATATTATTGCTAGTTATTGCCTTTTAAACTCCATCTAAATTCACATCTTCTTAAAATCAGAGGCAATGCCTTGTGCCTCTCCTATAACTTCCTTTGTTAATTAATACATGATTAGTATATTCAAAATTGTTAAAAGACTAAATGAAATTTATTAGAAGGTTCCATGTGGGACATTTAAGTATATAGTTATTATCATAAAATACTGTTGAATATGTAAATGGTAATATATTATTACAAATGAAAAGAGCCATACATCCAACCCTAAAGAAAAAATAATTCCTGACATCAAGCATGGGAGTTGGTAAAGATTTTTCAACTCATTAGCTAATGTGAGCAAGTGAGTTATTCTTAACCTGTCATACAAGCAGAGGAATATTCTTATCTATCTTGTAGAAGAAATGATAAAATTCAATATCAAACTCTTAAGACAAATAATTGCACAGTTTTAAATTACTAGACTTGAAGTTACAATTCATCACCTCCTGGACTGATAAAAAAAAATGCTAAGGTCCAGGTTAAGCTAGAGTGACAGCATATAAACTAGGACAATGGTTTTGGTGGGCAAATTGACATTATTTACCAAAATTTAAAATGTAAACGCCTCTTAATTCAGGAATTATCTATTTAGAAATTTATGGATTTTAGATTCATTAAAATATATGTAATAGATTTTCACTGGTGTGTTGCTGGTAATAGCAAAAGTTTGATTTTCATCTAAATCACACAGGAAATTTTAGAATAATTTTTAAAAAAACTTATTGTTTACTTGTATAATGAAATACTATAAAGATTCTACAAAAAATGAGCTATATCTACATATAATGGTATGGGAAGTTATTAGGTTAAAAGCTAAGGTGAAAAAAAATGTTGTATTTGTATACAGTATTTATTGTGCTATTTTACAGTTTATTGCTACTATTCTTGGAGATTGTTGGGGTAATTTTCACTATTTACTTGACATGCCTTACAGTAGAGAATGGGAGCACATGGAAGGAAGGGGCAAAAAGAAAAAGAGTATGAAGAGTTTCAAAAAAGTTGTTTTGTACTACCTTTTCCAAATTTCCTAAAACAGATTTAAATTTTAGAAAAATTAAGAAAAGTATTGAACAGAATCTAAGTTTTTAAAAAACACTAATGACAAAAAAAACTTGCAGCTTTTTAGTTCTTAGAAAAAGATGTTTAGTATTGAAATGTTTCAGAGAATGAACAAAGACTGGAAAAGACATTTTAATACACCATTTTAATGGTATTTAAGTTGGACCATGAAATTAAATTGTTAGTAATTAAGAAAATTACCTTTTCTAAGAGCATTTCTCTTTCAAGTTCTACCTCTTCACTCCAAACAGTCATATCATTCTTAGTTTTCTGCGTTACAGTCAGAATCATTAGTTTGCTATTAGTTACTTCTGGAAATAGTGACTCAAAATCTACAAATAAGAATAAAAATCCAAGAAGAAAATAATTTGCTTTAAAAAAAGATGTAGTTCATAAATATAACACTTCCTTAGAAAAATTATGCTTAAGTTAAATTATTTTTACTAAGTTATTACAAATACATTTTATTTTTGAAAAGAATAAAGTGAACTTATTTTAGTTCACTTCTATTTTGTTGGACGAGTTGAAACATTACTGGCGACAATTCTGGAGGGTAAGTAGAGCTACATGCTATTGTTGTTAATAAAAATTTTCAAATAAATTTGTTATTTAGATTTGTCTCCATTATATATTAGTTCATGAAATTACAGATCTAATAATCATGCAGGAGTATAAATGACAAGTTTTAGGTAAAAAGCATGAGATCTGATTTTGGAGGACATTTGAAAGCCTTTATCTTAGACATGCAATCATTTCCAGCCAGACACACTAATATTAAGACACAGAGTATTATAGTTCCTTTGGAGTACATTACTCAATGCATTACAAAATCAGTAATATTACCTTAAACGTGTTAGTGTTTCAATATATGAGGTGTGACATACCTCTTTGAAGCAATTCTGGACATGTCTGGATTGCACACTCCACTCTGGCACTTTCAAAATAAGTTTCTGCACTGTTAATTTCTTGTTCAACCGGTCCATCATTACCCTATGGGGACCAAGGATTATAAGTAAAATCTGAAGTTCAAATACAATAATATATCTGTTAAGAACTCATCTGGTTAGAAAAATTTAAAAAATAATTTTTATTAGAAGGTATTTTTGGGGGGTGGGATGATAATACAGATAGAACCTAGGGGTGGGCCTTCTACCACCTAGGGTAAGACAGGTTCTTGCTAAGCTGCCCAGCCTGGCCTCAAACTAAGTTATCCTCTTGCCTGAAACTTTCCTATAGTTGGGATGACAGGCTGGGCTACCACACTTAACTGGTAATAATTTCTTAAATACTCAAAAAACTTTTCTCCAAGATGAATCGATGATCTGAACCTTTGAAATTCTGAATAAAATACAACAAAAATATGCTGCTGATATTCTAGGATATGATATGAAGAGAATTTGGATGAAAAACTAAAATGCCATGTTTATACCTTAAAATGTTATGTCTTCTGGTATTTTGTGATTATATCTAATTATATATTATTTTGTTCAATAATCTACAAAATTGGGATAAGAACACTAACTTAAAAGTAACATGATTAAATAATACAGCCCCTCCCACAGGTAGAGCTTAGAGGTCTTTATTAAACTGAATATGTCTAGCACTTTAACAGGAGCAGGCACTACAAAGGTTATTTAAAAAAAATAAAATAAATCCAGTCTTCTTTGACACATCAAACCTAGTAAGAGGAAGAAAAAATGAAATAAATGCAATTTCATATAAAAAGTGACACAGGATTAGAAAGATTAAAGATTAGGAAGAAAGTCTTCTGGGGCAAAGAGAAGGAAGAAACTTGCTTTGCTAGGAGAAATCAGATAAAGATTGAAATTGTCATTTTTGAGGTACATATTAACTACTGTGTGTTTAGTAAGTAAGGAACAGGTAGAGCATAGGTTAGAAAATTAGAAGGAAAAACAGTCCAGCAGAGATAATTATATATAACAGTAAACAATGGTGAAAGACAATGATATGTTAAAAAAAAAAAAAAAGAGGAAGTATATTATGCTTGGAGCGAAAAGAGGAAGTAGTGGGAAATAAGATGGGAAAGAAATCAAAATTGTGAAAGGTCTTTTACGCTACATTAAGAAATTTTGACTTTTGTCTATATGCAACAAGAAGTAGTAATATCAAATATAAAAAAGTAGTATTAATGTGGAGAATGTATGGTAATGAGGAAAAGGTAAAAGATCAGTTAACAATCAACATTCATTGATCCCTTAGTGGATTTTTGTGCTTTAAGTACATTTTCAAATTTAATTCTCACTGCAACCTTGTGGACTGAAGATTATTATTGTGCCTCCCTTGTTTTTTTCCACATAAAGAACCAAAGGCTCAGAAAGATTAAGTAACTTTCTCAATGTCAAAAAAATAAGTGGTAAAGTCAACTTATAAACCCAGATTTATCTAATCTAGATTCTTAGAGGCAAGACAGGCTCTGAGCAGAAAACTGGAAAGAACAACTTTATAGAAAGATGTGATTTTTGACACTGTGGAGATATGACTGAGAAGGGGAGTCAAGTTTGGTGCTATGATTTTTATCTTGATACAAAGGAAATATGGTTATACTATTAATAGTATTGGTTGCAGGAACAGGTTATAAAAGAAAAAAGGACTTCTTCATTTCTTAATGTAGCTTGAATGACCTTTTACAATTTTGATATCTTACCTTTTCTTTCTTATTTCCCACTACTTCCTCTTTCTCTGTATGTCAACCAGGATATACTTTCATTTAAAATAAAATATGCCTTTCTCATTCACCATGCAAAATCTGGGATGTTTGGTAGATAAATGAAAATGTAGAGCCAGAAATGTGAGAAATAGAAATCGTGAGTTAGGGATTATAAAAACCTAGCCTGTGGAGAAAGCCAAGGGATTATGTGAACAAGGAATAATTTAAATGAGAATGAAGCAACTATGTAGGAAAAAATCACCTAATTTGTAGGCAGAGGAGGAAACAAGAACCAAGAAGATTGAGAAGGAATTATCTGAGATACAAGGGTAAGAGAGGTCAACTGTGTCCCAATGTCAGGTCATCTGATATATAACTTAACATATGACAGGGAAGGCTGTTCCTGATAATACAGATTTGGTCAAGAACTCTGCCTGAAATGATGCAGAAATGTGAAAAAAGATAAAGTGTTAGGGGCTTGACCAAAATTCTGAACTGCATGTTACTTTTCCTTGAGTGAGCAATGATGCAATGTCAGTTTAAAGTATTTCAACAAAACTAAAAACAACAACAACAAACTCAAAAACCCTCAGAAATTATTTAAAAACAAAACACATACACACACAAAAACACAGAATGCTTTCTTTTTAACATACTGTAAACAATTTCAGAGACCTCAAAATTTTCTTCAGCTTTTAAGAGTGGCTAGTGAAGTATTAAGTTGGTTAGAATTAAGTGCATATTCAGATTATAACTGCCATTTTTAAAAAGTGAAAAACAGGTAACCTAAATTTTCAATGATAAAGACATAATTAAATTATCTATATTGGAAATAGTTATTAAAAAGCATATTTTTGAAGACTTAATTACCTACAACAGATTGTAACCTAAAATTATATAAAAAATTAAACTGCAAACACTGTATAGCTTGGACAATGTCAAGTTTTTTTTTTTTCTTTTTTTAAAGGACTGTTTATGTTGTTATTATATATACTAGGATCAGGTTTTTTAAAAAAACTTCTCAATGTAAAAGTGACATGCTCAGATTAAGAAAAAGTATTGCATTAATAATTAGAAAAACATAATGATATTAGCAATTTACCTGAAATTCATTCACATACTGTGCCATCACAAATTCATGTCTTTCAGTTGATAAAGGTTCTGCCAGTACATCAGGCAAAGTTTTATGAACCTGGTTTTTCTTCTGTGATGCAGTCCCATTGAGGTGACAATCAAAACCTATGTTCCCAGGAAGCTGGAATCTCTGATCCTGAGGTCCAAATGGTCCCATAGTTTCATCAGGCCACACTGTTCTAGAGCCTGAAGAGGAGAAACAAAACACATAATTTCCTTCTTAGTAGTCAAGAACATTTGCAGACTGGAAGAATGTTCTTATTATTGTATTTTTTTGCCTACAAATAGATATCTGAAATCTGCTTTCTTGTATGAACATAACTTAGTTTCATGTGGTTTATACTAATTAAAGTAACTAGCTGATGGCTCACAGGCAACTCCATTATGAGGGGAAAAATTCAATAAAGTACTCTAATTAATACATGAGATGTTTGATAGTCATTAAAAAGAATACAAGTAAACTTTCATGTACCAACACAGAATGATGTCCAGGACATATTTCTTTAAAAGAAAAGCTAAGTCAAAGAATAGCATTAATTTTAGAAAAACAAAAATCAAACAGGATAAAATAAACAGTATTTATTTGACTTCCTTATATTCATATTTTTAAACAATGAGAAAAAGACCTAAAAGGAAGGACACCAAACTTAAAAATGGTCTTCCTTAGGAAGGGGCATTCAGCTGCCATTACTAAGTGGCACAAAACACTAATGGACTGGGGCAAAAAAATTGAGCATTATATGACACAATTCTGTTTATCAGCTACCTGAATTAATACAAACTACAAATACTGCAATAACAGATACTTGTATGGTTTCTAATTACTTGTAAGTAATAAGGCTGTAGACAGCCACTAGTAATTGACTGGTTAGTTCCTAAGATAAAGTTTTGAATGTTATTGGTTTTAAAGAACAATCAGGTCTACCAGTGTCAAATTCTCTTTAGAAAAAATAAAATGTTCCATATTAATAGGATTTGAGCATATTTTAATGTTTACTGATCACTTGATTTCTCTTCTGAGAAAGGCCTGTTTTGATTATCCTGTTTGATTTTTGTTTTTCTACTGGGTTGTATTTTTTTTCTACTAATCTAGGGGAAAGAAAAAAAAATATATATATATATATATATTTATATTTATATTTATTTATTTATTTTCAGGATACCAGCCCCTTATATAATCTGAATGGCAAATATTTCATTTGTAATACATACACAGTTAAGTTTTCCGGTAATATAAACTGGGTAATAGTCAAAGATGAAGTTATAAAGGAAAAGCAATGCAGGATGGAAGGCTTTGAAGACCCAAATGAACTTAAATTACGTTGCACTCATGTGTTTCAAGAAAAGAAGAATTCCATGAATAATACTTTCAGCACACAATAGGTTAAGTGTGCATTATAAACTTTCAAGACACAAATATGGCATGTACATGGCATTTTTCTCAAACGTACTTAATAACAACACTTTTTTCAAAAAAACTTAGAACTCTTACAGTCTGGGAACTCTAGCTGAGAGTAATAAGAGTTAATCATGGCTTATCATGAGAGCAACATGATTAAAATATTTTAGTAGTGTGCAAAATAGAAGCAGACTTTGTAGACAGCATAAATTACTGATTGAATATATACTTTACAAGAAGTCAGCTATATTAAAAGAATCCGACTGGTGTGAGAGGATATCTCAGTGTAGTTTTGATTTGTATTTCCCTAACTCCTAATGATGCTGAACATTTTTTCACATATCTGGTGGTCATTTGTATTTCTTCTTTTGTCAAGTATCTGGTTTAATTCATTTGCCCATTTATTTATTGAAATATTTAATTTTCTGGTGTTACTTTTTTTGAGTTCTTTATATATTAAACATATTAATCCTTTATCAGAAGAGTAGCTAGTAAAGATTTTCTCCCATTCTATAGGTTCTCGCTTCATATTTCTAATTTGTTTCCTTTGCTGAATATGCACCAAACTTTTTCCTGTCTAGAAACATGCTATACCATAATCTCTCTCAATGCCGGACAGTGAGACAGTTTCTAGTTAAGCCCACATGATCACTGCAAATATCTCATACCCTACAACACTCTGTATTCTAAAAGGTATATTAAATGCATTTTTGACCTCTCATGTCTTCAATTTTTGAAGGGTTAACTGGGATTTAATTGCACCATAAGATAAGGAGCATCTATATTCATTCTTTAATATTTTATCTTCCTGGATAATAAACATTTAGCCAGAGCTCTGACTTATTTTAAATGGAATAAACACAGCTTCCTAAATCAGAAAAAGAAATATTAGAGGAAATGCAACTCAAATATTTTGAAATGATTATAAGTGAAGCAAAAATAACATCTACTTACATATATCTGGAGGGGCAGTGGCCACATGAGATTCATCTGAACCTGAAGATCCTGCAGTTGAAAAGGCTTTTGGATTGACAACTCTTTTAACTAAAGAGCAAAATCCCGGGAGATAGGAAACCAGTCTGGCTCTGTTACAGAGCACCTAAGAATGGCAGGAAAAATAAGACTATTTATTCTAGATATAAATGTTATAATTTCTGCCAAATTTTCATACTGCAATACATCTTTTAAAGCCAAAATTTATTCCACTTCTGTTGAAACCTACTATGAAACAAGCGTTAAAATACATATATAATTTAAAAAACAGAATACTGTCAGTTGTCAGATTCAAAGCTGTCATTTATGTTGAACTCTAATAAATAAAGACAGAAAACCCTGGTTGGGGAGGGGAGGGCATCTTCATGCATGTATGCCTGATAACAGAAACCATCACAAAAGATTGCCCAAACCACAATCGACACAAGGCTACCACAGCTTGTATATAAAAAAACTTTATAAATTGTCTACTCAACAACTGCCCATTCAAACTTGGACTTAGTACCTCTGTTACTGACCCTTGTGACCAAGGATAATTATTTGAAAATAACTATGGAACCTTCCTCATTTTATTTTTAAAAACCCTTGTCTTTCTGTGAATTCCCACTGTCTGTCAAGGATTGTGTGTTTTGGATTTCAATCACTTTCTTACTCCCAAATAAACTATTTTTCTTTGGAAAGCCTTTCTATATTCTATTCATTTTAGGTTGACAATACAAATATTAAGACAAAAAAAGGTAATAATTCAAAGAAAAGTATATGTCTTTTCCAATAAAGGCCAGAATTCAATTGTATCATGAAAGAAAGGAAACTCATAAAAGATACTTCATTTAAAGACAACACTACAAAGGTAGCAAAAGTAAGATTCTTATATCCTTAAGATACAGAAATTTCCAAACCTCCCCTTGGACCAAAATCTGTTTCCTTTCTAATAGTATTATTATTTTACTACCATAAATTGTGGTAATTGTCAGGCACAGTGGCACACACCTGTAATCCCAATGGCTTGGGAGGCTGAGGCAGAAGGACTGCAAGTTCAAAGCTAGCAACTTAGCAAGGCCCCATCTCAAAATAAAAAATGAAGTGCCCCTGGATTCAATCCTAGGTACCAAAATATATAAATAAGTAAATAAATAAATAGTGGTAGTTATTGCCCAAGCCAGTCTCTTTTGATTGGATGGCAATGTCCAATTTCCTTCATTTTAGCACAAATCTTTGTGGTACATTTTCTGATCTTATATTAATTTCCTAGACATTGAAATCAGATATAATGGGTGAATATATAAATATCTTCTGTGCATACACTTTTAGCAAAATATTTGAGTCAGAATAAATTAATGCAAGAGTTGGCAAATTATTCAAAAGTACAGCCTATTGCTTTGGTAAACAAAGTTTTATTTTAATACATACATACCTAATCACTTACTTATTATGTCTAACTGCTTTTGCACCATAATGGCAGAGTGAAGTAGCTGTAACCAAGAGTATACGGCCCACAAAACTTAAAATATATATGATTTGGCCCTTTAATAATAAAAAACTTATAACTAAAAATTCTTCGTTTAATGGAAATCAATTAGCATACATATTAAGAGTCATAAACGTCCATGCTTCAGAATCTAGACAAACTTGAAATATGCCTTTCTGATATAAAGAAACAGCCTTCTGGTAGCTATAGTAATTTGTTGCTAACTAATGCCATTGGGCTACGTGAATTCAGGACTGCTGTATTTTCTGTGTTTTTATGAAAAGCAGGTATGTACTTCTTCAACAAGTATTCTACCATATATAAAATTTTAATAAAAGTCTGTAATTTTTTAGATAAAAAGCATAACATCACAAAAGGTATATTTTAAAGAGTTATAAATTCAGTTTGCTAGACTCTGAAGCATTGATATGACTCTCAATTGGAATGTTAACTAAACTGTCAAAGACATGCATATTTCATTACTAACATCCATTCAGAGTTTATAATGCATATAAATACAAAAATTTTAAGCAATTTAAATACTAACATTTTTTAGTATAAATTTCATTCTAAAAAATAACTTGTAAAAGCATCTTCTAAACTATTTGCCCTACTGAACTAATTTATATTCATGTAGCCAAAATAAAGGTCAGATATTAATATTATACTTAATTTCCCTCTTTTCAAAGTACCATATACACCTTTTACAACGTTCCTTTCTGTACAGATTATGGGTAGGCAAAAATTCATGTTAAAATTAAGGCCAAATTGTTAGACTACTCTTGTGATTTGACTGTGTAAGCCACACATTTGCACTTACTAATTGCAAGAATAATATCTCTGCTGTTGCCCATTCATCTTTCTAACATTCAGGTCTGATTAAGTCACCACAGTTTATAGAATATGGCTTCATTCAGGGTTCCCTATTATTTGGTCCCAACCTCAGAATTCAACCTTACCTTCTAGTGATCATCAGGTGGAAATAATTTAATTTTTGAAAGGAGCAATGAGTAGTGTTCTTTGAACAACTTCTGTTCTTCCCACCCATATCTTAATTATCAGATTTCATTCAGTTTTCAAGTCTCAAATGCTTTTCACAGTAGTCTCCAACCCTACTTTTCCTTCTGCACAAAACTCTGAATGTGCATTGTACCTTTTCAAAGTTTTAAAAAAAGATTATATGCTACTTTTATTGTAGCTGTTTTCATGTCTTATGTCCATATTATATGAATTCTCTAAGGTAAAGTAAGATGTGTATAATTTTTTCTTTCTTTTTTGCACAGTCTAGGCAAGCACTCCCTCACTGAAATACACTCTCATCCTTGGATGTGTATAATTAATCACAGGGTACTTAAGAGTCAATGCTGATGTCAATGAATACCTTTTGATTTCATTTTGTAGAATCTGGAGGGCCACTTCCTATATTGCAACGGCTACAAACCCTTCAGTTTTGCTAACGAGAAATAAAAAGGGGCTTTATATAGATTCTAAATACTGGAATAACGTCTTTAAAAATATTGGGTTTTAAAACTTTCTGTCTAGAAAAATAAAATTGGAGAGATAAGTACATGCATATTAAAAGAATATCTGTGTTCAAACTACCTTAAAAGGATTACAACATAATTTCATAGCCCTTGCTTCTCCTGACATTTTTGATACACTAACATCATGACGTCAAAGCCCCATAATGAAATCCGTCTGATTCCTAACAAGTTCAACTGACTTTTAAGACTACTCACATTGGCCATTTCCAGTGGAGAAGACAGACACAAAATCTTCTCCTTCGCAAAGTATTCCTGGGAAAGGACAAAACAAAACAGGCTAGTGACAGAACTCTGAGGGACCACTCCGGAACGTCCACTATTGCGTGCTGTGTCCCTCCCCCTCGGCAGGATGACCTCCGAGCTGCCCCTCACCCCCGAGGCCAGACTCCCCCCGGCCGACCCCAGGAGGTCGCGGCTCCGAGCATCCACGGGCACACGTGTCCCGGGGGAAAACCCACCCGACCCGAGGGGGTGGGACGGCCGGCCTTCAGAGCGCCGGGGTCCACGCTGATGTTTTAACACAGATCAGGGCTGTTTGGCAACACCTCCGAAAGGAGGCTCGGGCTGCGCAGAAGAGGAAGGGGCGGTGATAGGACGACAGGGGATCTCCGTAATCAGGGCAATACCGAGAACTCTGGGCCAAAGATTGGCGAGTTTGGAGGGGCTAAGGCGGGCGGAAACCATCCGTACCAATCACCACCCGCCTCCAGCCGTCCCAGACTCTGACTCTTCGCACCGTCAAAATGGCTGCGGCGAAGGCGATGGGGGTAGCAGCTACTTTGGTCACTACCAGGCCAACGAAGTTGCTTCCGAGTGCATCGATGTAAAGGATCGTCGAACCGATGATGCGCACGCGTGTCACGTAGGCCTGCCAGAGCCGACCTTCGATTGGCTGAGCCTGGGCTGACAACAAGGGTGGACCAAAGCGAGGAGGTGTCAGCTGGGAGTTAGCTAGGAGGGCTGCAGGCAGTGTTAGGCGGGAGTTTTTCCTTCGTTCATTGATTTTTGTTTTATTTGATAGATTCCTCTCACTCTGAGCTTTTCTTACTGACTCCAGAATATACAGTCTTCTGTTCTTTGTATGATTATGTATTTTTCACGAATATTTTTCTTTTGAGCACAGGGCACTTTTTCTTTTTATGTCCCCACTTCTACTACAGTGCCACTTTCACTACAGGCTCGGTAAATACGTATCCAATGATTTATTTATAAATAGCATATCCTAATTAATTTTAAAATTAATGCATTTTTAAAAATTGTAGTTAAAGCACAAATTTTATTCATATTTCTTAATTTTTGACTTATTGTCTGTTTCTGTATCAGAATTCTGAGTACCACATTACATTTAGTCACCGTATCTCCTCAGACTCTTCCAGGCAGTGACAGTTTCACAGAGTTGGTTTGCTTTTGTAACCTTGATAGTTTTGAGGCATACTAACAAAGCACTTTTTTTTTTAATAATACATGATAGTAGAATCCATTTTGACATACTTGTACAAGCATGGAAAATATCTTGTTCTAATTCTTAATCCAGCACCTCTCCCTTTCCTTTCTACTCCCCACCCCCTGCTCCTTTCCCTTGATTGATCTTTCTGCCATTTACCCATAGTTATTTTTTAAAATTAATTTCATATGGGTGTACCCGATTGTGAGATTCACTGTGGTATATGTTCATAGGAAAGTTATATCCACTGTCTTTCCTTTTCTCATCCTCCCTCCCTTCCCTTCATTCTCCATAAGACATTTTGTTGAATATCCCACAGTTGGAGTTTGCCTGATGTTTTTTCTTATGTATTGATTGGAGTTATAGGACTTGGGGGATAAAGAGGTAAAGTACCCTCCTTAACACATCACATTAAGAGTACACATGATTTATCACTATTGATGTTAACCTTTATCACCTTGCTAAGGTAGTGTTTGCCAGATTTTTCAACTGTGAAGTTATTCTTTTCCTTTGGAAGGATGTCACTATGTGCAGCTCAAATTGTAGGAGTGAGAAGTTGTGCTTCATCTCTTTAATAGTAAACTATCTTCATAAATTATTTGCAGTTCTTCTGCATGGGAGATCTTCTGTTCTGCCCCATTTGTTTGTGTATTCAGCCATTCATATTAGAATGTAGTTGTGGATGTTTTACATTTGGGGTTGTGATCCAATAGTATTTTGTTGTTTTTCCTGTTTTGATCATTGGAATTTCTTTTAGTTGACACCTCTGCCTTTTTGACATATCCTTGTTTTCCATTAGTTTCTGGCACTACAAGATGCTCCAGGATCATCTAGTATGTTCCCCTGATCTAATCCTAGAATCATCCACTTTCCCAAGGAGCCATGGGCCCTTTAATGGAAAATGACATTAGAAATCAAGAGTTGGACATTTTGAATATTGTTGCTTCTAGGCCTTTTCAGTTGCAGAGCAAGGAGATATATGTATGTAAATTAACCTGAGTAAATGCAGGTATCTATAAATAATTTATATATGTATCCATCTGTTTCTTTGTCAGCTAAATAAGAGTTCATGCTGATGTCTCCAGCTTTAATCCAGCACCACATGGATCATGCTTGTCTCCTCCCTCTGCTCATCTGTAACCTTGCACTCTAGTGTGAGAAACTTGGCTCTCATTATCTGTCATCTATTTAATTAATTGTTCAATTCCTGTGTACATGTGTAGTGGGTTCAGAACTGTTAACTCTCCATGTACACGTATAGTGGGTTCAGAATTGTTACCAGGTATGCCTATGGGAAACAGATTTAACGGCTAGAGTCCAATACTTATGTATAGTTCTTTTGCCTTTTGTCTTAACAGACTCCACTCATTTCCATATTTATTCAAGTCAGCAATCCCACCTTTTTCAATGAAGTTATTTTATACGTTTGTAATATAAAGTCTTGCTTTATATTAGTCTGCATTCTATCCTAGGATTCTTTGAGCTCCTATGATTTCTTTAAAAATCTTCAACTATTAAAGTTCTCTTTGTGCTGTAAAATTCTAGGAGTTTTGACAAATGCATATATCGTGTTGTGTGTATATGTACATAACATTATTCATATGTAAATGACATATTGTCGTGTATACTTCATTCCATATACTTATGGAATGGTTTTTCCACCCTGAAAAAAAAGGTCCTTTGTGCTTCATGTACTAAACCCTCTTACCTCTTCAAATGCCTAACAACCACTGATCTGTTTACCATCTCTATGATTTCAACTTTTCTAGAATGTCATAGAAATGGCATTATATAATAAGTATCATTTTCAGACTGATTTCTTTCATTTAGCCTTCTCTTCTTGTGTATATGATTTGATAGCTCATTCCTGTATTTTTAAACCTCTGAATATTATTTTAATGTACAAACTTAATACTTTGCTTTCTTCCAATTTTTGATGATTACGAGTAAAGCTGCTTTAAAGGATTTGTGTGCAGGGTTTTTCTGTGGACATGTTCCTAAATCAGTTGGGTAATACCTGGGAAAACAATCATTGGCAATTATATTTTTATAAGATATTTGAAAAGAGTTCTATTAGGTAATTTCAGCATTTTCCCCACAATCATGAGTATAATTAATTTAACAAGTACTCTTCTCTTGTGGAAACATGGAGCAAATTTTTTCTACTTTTGTCCAATTACTACAATTATTGTCCCAATTAATGGTCTTCACAAATTGCATGCCATCTGACACCTTGCAGCTGTTCAGATCAATGAATACTCAATCCAAGACTAAGCAAAATGTCTTAAAATATCTTAGCTAAGGATATCCATGGAAGGAGATTCCATGACTTCCCTGGGAAACATCATCTGACATCTCAAAACCACTGACTACTAGGAAATTGTCCTTGCCCCAGACTCCTCAAGCTGAATATTTATTTTCTTTTTGCTGTCCATAGTACAAGATAGCTGGTCAGTATTGGGGTGGAAAATAAAAATTCCTCATTTTGAATTGTCTTTTTTAATTGTTGCTTTTTATTTTTTTGAACTTTATTTTATTTTATTTTTTATGTGGTGCTGAGCATCGAACCTAGTGCCTCACATGTGTCAGGCAAGTACTCCGCCAGTGAGCCACAACCCCAGCCCCAACTGTTGCTTTTTAATATTGGAAATTTGTGTCTCTAAAATCGGGCTAATGGCTGAATTCATCAGATTCAAGATGAGATTTGATGTTGAAGGAGAATTGCATATTTCTCAGAGAAAATGCCAGATTTAAGCAAGAAAAATAAGAAAGAGGTGAGAGCTCTCTTTATTTGGGGCTTCTGGTCTCCAGTTACAATCTGGATGTCAAGTCCTTCAGGGATGGAGAGTGCAAAGAAGTTGGCGATTTGGGATCTTTACCCTATAAGTATTAGTGACATGAAATTAAATTCTAAAGTAGACATTCTAGACTTGAGGAGAGAATTCTGGATTATCTTTTTAATATGAATACCTCTACCACCTCCACTGATGCTATTCTAGAAGGGCAGCACCCTAGATATGTAGGTACAAAGTGACACAAAACAGGCTTGGGAGGAGTCTTGAATCTGGTATTTTTAGTGGAGTCATATGGGCAAATTACTTAGACCCTTCATGCTTTAATTTTCTCATTTATGAACAGCATAATAATTGTGTCTATATCAGAGTTTTTGTGAAATGAGTTTTGTAACAATGCTTATATAACAACAACAGCAGCACACACACACAGCAGTAGAATACAGCATAGAAGGCTTTAGAGAAGGGACCACTGAGCTCAATGTTGCAGTTATTTACAACTCATGATTTTGTGCTTCATAATTCCTTTTCCTATTTGTCGTTACATAATAAGATTTCTGGTTGAATGATGTTTGTAAGCTTTTTGACACCAGGGACCACATATTATTCATCTTTGCTGTGATAGAAAATCATCTGTCACAGAGAAGTAAGAGAAAAAAAGAGGCAGTGATCAACAATACAGCAGGGGGATCACTGTCAGGAATAACTTCACAGTAGAGGTAATATTTGTGCTTTGACAACGAATAGGTGTTTGCCTAAGTGTCAAGGAGAGACGTAGAATTGAGGACATTTCAGGCAACAGAGGCAGCAGGAATAGAAGTACAGAATCCAAAACACTATGGATGTCTGGGAAATGCAAAACTAGTTTGAGAAATTGAATTGAAAGGTAGATTTGGGGAAATCATTATCAGCTTTCAATGCCATTGTAAGGTACATGTAATACTGGAAGCAGTGAGAAGCAGTGGGTAGATTTAAGCAGAGTCATGAAATTATCATATTTCTTTCTTGGGAAGATCATTTGGCTGCAGTACAGAGCACAGATTTGGGAAGGTGTAGGACTGAATTGGACCAATGGGGCAGGAGAAATTGTGGTCTCCATGAGAAAGAACACAAGAATCCCAACCAAGCTCTGGGGGAAAGGTGGGAAATCAACACAGCATAGCCATCCATTTGGTTATAAAAGAGGAAAAGGGGACAAGTAGAAGATGATTCCTAAATTTTTGGCGTGAGACCTTGATGCATGGCGTTGTTCGTTTGTGTTCTATTCGGTTTTATATTAACTGTGTATTGACCAGGGCCTTGCATATGCTAGGCAACCTATCCTGTCTACTGCTGAGCTACATCCTAAGGTAGCTGGGATTACAGGTGTGCATCATTATGCCTGACTGAGTTGCTTTTACTGAGACTGAAAATCAGTAATATTAATACTTGTGGAATATAAGCTTTGTGGCAGGCACTTGGATGGGTATTTTTCTCTAGCTACTTTATTTCTCCAAACAATGCAGAAAATGGAGATAATATTATTCTCCTGCTATGAATAAAAACATCAAAGCCCAAAGAGGTTAAGTATCTTACTCAAGTTTCCACGGTTACATTTAAATCTAGGTCTGTTTGGTTTTAAGTTAACGTTCCCTTTCTCATAGGATATTGCCTCCAAGGAGAAGAATAGTTTTAAGTGGAAAGATAATGAGATTGGTGTGGGATATTTTTAAAAATTTACTTATTTATTCTAATTTTATTATACATATTTTATTATACAGCAGAATGCATTGTAATTCATAGTACACATATACAGCACAATTTTTCATGTGGGATATTTTAAGATGACTGAAGGACATTCATATGGAATTGTCCAATTAGTTGTTTGAAAGCCTTGCTAAGGAAAGTGGATTATGTAGGAGATAGAGATTCCAGGCTCATTGACATGTTAAGGCACAGGAACCCCTTGAGTTGGAGAACTAGGCTTTTGGGAATAGGCTTTGGGAAGTTAGAAGAAAGTTTATGAAACTCAAAAAAATGTATGTACATTTTCGAATAATTTATAAGAAGATCCATTTCCCCGCCCTAGGGAGAAGGTGCATAGTTTCTTTAGATTCTTAAAGGAGTCCATGTCTATGAAAAGATCAAGGGCCACTTGTGAAGCATCTGAAAGGAAGATGGCAAAAATTAGAACTCTAGGAAATATCAAAGGGTTAGCAGAAGAAAAAACTAGTGACAGAGGTAGAAAATTTTCATCTGAAAGTAGAATAATATCATCATAGAACAGACCACTAGACATCAGAAAGTAATTGCACAATGTTATTAGATGGAACAGGAGGAAGTTCATCTAATAACAAAAGAGTCCATCATATTTGATTGACAGGGTAGTGGTGACTTTGCTGAAGGAGTTTTGATGGAGCAGTGGGGGATGGATTTTATTTACTGTGGTTTTCAAAGGATGTTGCATAAACCTCTTGAGACAGAGATTTTTTTTTTCTCTTTTTTTCACTGTTTCTGGACCTTCATTGTATTTCTGCCACAGAGAAGTGATCAATAAATATGTTTTGAAAGCTGAACGTATGAAGAAGTGGTGGCCAGAATCATTAATAACTGCTGTTCTTTGTGGTTCTATTTCCAGGCTCCATACTTGCCTATCATTTATCTTCCCAACAACTCTGCCAGGTAAATAGTAGTTTCTACACTTCATAAATAAAGAAACTGAGTGATATTCAGATGCAAAATAAACTACCTGATACCATAGAGTTACATGCAGTGATAGATGTGAGATTATGATATTCAAACTTGTATTTGTGTGGCTTCCAACTCTCTGTTCGTACCATGAAATGAAACAGAGAGAGGGGAGTAGCTGTCTCTCAACTGTTATTCCAATTTTCCTTATCTACTTGTTCTCCTGCTTTCACTCCCTTTTGGTTTGGTCTTCATATTCACAGGCAAAACAGAGCCTTCCTAGAATTATAAAGGTTGATCAAAGTCCCAGATTATGAGATTATTCAGAAGCTAATATGTAATCCTTAGGGTTTTCTTTCTCATCTCAGCCTCACAGCTGCCTGCATTAATGCCTTCTAATGCCTTCTGATAAACACATGGCCTCCTTTTTATTCTAGATAGCACTGATTCTCAACAATAAAGAATGCATACTTAAGCAAATTAAGGAATACATACTCAACACTGAGTGCTCAACCTGGAAAGACGATTGTTTATCTCAGCCTGCTATTTCTATAAAGACAATAGTATTATAAAACCATAAGAGACAAGAGGGAATATTTTCTGCTCAACTAAGCATATCTAAAGTGTAGTAGAAATTTGGAGACAGTTTTCTGTGTTATTTTTAAAAAGGTTTCATAGAGCTATTATTTGTTTGAAGTAAAGTAACATGTAAAGGAAGAGTAATAAGAATAAAAAGGGTGTGGGCAAAAGAAAAGTATGTGGTTAATTTTGTTTTTTGACTCGGTCACAGAACTCAACTGTTGAGAATACATCTTTGAAGTTGTCTGCATGGATGCTCTGGTAGCTCTTTAGTATTTTATCCATTATGACAGGCAGACACTCTGGCAATTTACAGAAAACCTAGGTTGTCCTGGAAACCTCTTGTATTTTGTAGCCATTCATTGCTGGATGTCAACACGTGTACATTACAGAGAAAAGGTAGAGTGAATGTTATGCCTCCGGGACACAAGGGAAGTGGAGCCCTGGATTCAAATTTTTTTTTTTTTTTTTTTTTTTTAGTTTGAATGTGACTCATACAGTCTAAAACGAGGCTTTAATTGAGATATTAGATATTGACTATTACCTACCTGCTTTTCTCTATATCTTTTTTCCTTATAATTAAATAGGAACAATAATATAATCTATTTTATGGATACTTTGAGAATTATATAGATAATCCGTGTAATAAAATGGCTCTCAGCAAGCTGGTTGTCATAACTGAACTCCTTTCTTATGGGTAGGTGATAATGCAATGAGGAGCTTATATATATATATATATATATATATATATATATATATATATATATATATATATATATATTCATAGCATTCATGGAATGCTACTGCCCTGGGCCTTTCTGTTTGGTCCCAGAACATGGATTGGACTAGAGAGGAACAAGCATAGGTTTAGGTAGGACTCCCATCAGGGGCATAACAGACTGTTCCCAGCTACTTCTTAAGGATATCCTTTAGGACTATAAGTATATGGACATAGTAGAGAACAGGAGGAGAGTTACAGAAAATCTCTTTAACCACTGAGCAAGAACCATCGATCAGTCAAATTTTTGTAAACTCAGAGATTCAGCCTGTAATGATCTAGCTACATTAAAAGAAATGGACAAACTTAAGTTTAAAACAGCAATATAAAGGTGCCTATAAATGTACCCAGGAGCTTGATAGAAATGCAGAATCTCTGAGCCTATCCCCAAATTACTGTTTCAGAATCTGTATTTTAACAAGACCCCCAGGGCCTCCTATACACAGTGAAGTTTGAGAAGTGCTGTTACAGACTATTAGATGAGATTGACCAGGAGGTTGGAAAGGGGTTGGCACCAGAGGGGCTGGTGAAATATACATCACCCCCATACATATGTAGAATCAGAATCTGTGATAGTGAAGGCTTAGGAACGTGCATCCTGTCTACAGCCATATCACCTTGGACATGCCTGATCTTGTCTGATCTTGGAAGCTAATCAGGGTCAGATATAGTCAGTATTTGGATAGGAGGAATCTGCAGCTTAATTGCTCAGGGAATTTTTACGAACACTAAAACTT
This sequence comes from Urocitellus parryii, assembly GCF_045843805.1. Taxonomy (NCBI): domain Eukaryota; kingdom Metazoa; phylum Chordata; class Mammalia; order Rodentia; family Sciuridae; genus Urocitellus; species Urocitellus parryii. The sequence goes on from NC_135531.1 coordinate 204,822,597, forward strand.
GAGGACCAAAGGTAAGAGATAAAAAATGTTCAAGGGAAGTGCAATATGCTCTATGAACACCAGCTGTCACTATTCTACAACTTAAAAATAACCCTCAGAGCTAATAGGGAGGAGAATTATTAAAAGAACCTTTTCTAAATTTAAAGTGGAAAGATCTAGGGAAAATGAATTCTGATTAAACAGATTTGGATTATCAGGAGCTTTCATTAAAGATCTCTAGGATACATAAATGGGTTATAAAAAGTAATGGTTAGAGACTTAGAAATTGAGGGTATATGTGAATAAGCTTATTTCACAATAGTAATGTTTCACTACTTGGAAGAATAAAGTGAATAGTTTTGTGGCTTAACCCCAAACTGGACTCTAAAGAGTTTGAAAGTATATAAGGCGTATCAGAGAATATCTTCATTTTGCTGGCTTTAGGTCTTTGTGTTAGTTTTATTCTGTTTGCCAGAGATTTAATGTTCATCTGTAGCTCAGACATTGAACATTTTTTGTAGTGTTCACATGAACTTTTTCTTTATTTGTAGACACTGCACATACTGGGAGACTTGGATCCAAGTTCTGGCTTTTCCATGTAACTCCATGTGAATCATAGTGATAACTCCTTAATCAGAGCTTTAAAATGTACATAGAAATATCCACCTAAAGGTTGTCATGTGGAGGATCCAGATAGTAAAATAAATCTGAAATGACGGATCAAATATGAAGCATTAATTAAATGCAAAGTATTTGAATGTTTACAACATTGGGACCTTTCTTCAATATTTGATCTTTGGAACCTCACCAAGTACCATTATAATACATAAAAATGACTCCAGCTAGGTCTTTTGTTCCACTCCAAATCAGACTGCCTGATAAAAGACAGGACAACCAATTACATTTCAGTTTCAGATAAGTGATGAATAATTTTAAAGTATAAATATATTCCAAACATTGCAACCTGGCAAATGTAACCAGGTTAAGTCCAAGACCAACTGAGAACGCAGTTCACGTTCATGCTTCTATGTATCAACCTCATCTAGTTGCTCACATCTTCTATTTTGCCTGATATGAAGATGTCTGACTTAAATATGAGAATATATGCCTAAAAATATCTTTGGAAAAATATTGCCATCTGAAAGCTTACCTCTTCAAAAAAATTCACCCTTTCTAACTAGAAACAGCACAGACTTATCTTTAAAGATTGCTTAGAAGGAAATAGGGCCTCTGAACTTACTTCCCTTGGGGATTTTTTTGTTGTCTGTTATTACATTATGTTGACTTTTTTCTACGCATTTATATTTCTTTCTGTCTCACAGGTTGTGGGAATAAGAGGTAAAAAGTAAAGCTCCTCAACGAAACAACTCTAAAGCCACACTAATGTTGGTGTTATGAACAATTTTAGTACATTTCTGGCATAGTCTTTTAAATTATATTTCATGTGGCAAATAATGCTATTAAAATATATAGACTTTACATGGAGAGAGTCTACACTCAAGTAATTGAGAAGATAGGGAGAAGGAAAGGTGGAGGTTTGACATATGTTAAGTGGAGAGAGTCATCCTGGGGAGCAGCTTGCAGTATCAAAGTACTTGAGGACAATTGACTAAATGGGAGTATAAGGACAATAAAATAAATCTGTAATTACGCTTTCATGGGCATGCCCTGAAGCAGGGTAAAAGATCACACGAAGAATTCTGATGTAGGCTGCAGTGAATGGGCAAGTCTAACTGTGGGGCCTTGGAAAAAAGACTGAAGAAAAATGTTACCTTCGGGCTTACCTGGCTCTGAACGCTAGGTGTCGATAGAGGTATGTAGAACTTGTGGTTGTGCTGATTAGTAGAAGACTAGTGAGATGAGGTTTTGTTTCCTGCTGTTAATACAGAGTCCTTCAATTTATGGTAGAATGTTCTTTCAGCTGTGATCTTATGAATCCTCAATAGAGACAGCAACTATTTCAGATTCATATCTTGGGATTTTTCTTCTTCATTTTTTTTCTCTTTCATTCTGGGACTGATTATTTCACATTTCTGCAAAGGATTTAATTAGTCTCATCAGACACCCAAACTTAATACCTATGTCCAAATTTAGATCCAGAGAGGGAGAAATTGTTTAATTGGCAGTTGGGGCCATTAGAAAGAACTAGGAGAGTACAGGGACACTGCACAGAAGTGATATGAACCAAGTATGAGGATAAGGATATATTTATTCCTGGGCTATGTGCATGCTTGTCACTAAGAACATTTGCTAATCAACTGACAAATTGCAGTGGGAATATCCCCTGGAACACTGAAGGCCCAGGTGCCTGTAGCAGAGCAGATATTTTACCAGTCCACAGAAGTATCAATGATTATATACTACTCTTTGGTAGAAAATTACTATCTTCTGTATGATTTGATAATATTCCTTGGGAACAGTAACACATGTTTATTAACTGCTTAAAGAATCTTTTAACTGTTTTTCAAAATTTATTTTTTTTAAAAATCAAGTTCTTGGAGCAGTTATAGGTTTTCTCTCTTTTAATTTTCTATTCATGTTTTTGAGTTCTAAGGAAATTATGTGCATATCGAATGATCTTCAAAACCTTTTTTCCTATTGTTTTGGGCATCATCTGCACTCCCTCTTATATTTCTGCCCTTTCTTTTGCATAAGTAAAGCAGAATGATTTAGTTAGAATTTGCAGGTGAAAACTATCAAGTCTATATGCTCAACAGTAATCATGGATACAAATTAATTCTCATGCTGCAATTTGTATCCTTTTTTTTTTTTTTTACCTTTACTTGTTTGGCTTCATCTTCAGCAGTCTTCTATCATTACCCACCCTTAGCTAAACTGATTGTACTCATTCCAACTTGAGCTTTTCTTACTATATCACCAGCTGGTACATCCTTTTCTCCTCCTTTACTCACAAAAATGTGACTGTTTCAAAATTCAGCTCCAAATAATATTCTCTACAAAGCTATCTCTGGGTAATTCATACAAATCTCCTGCTGTCTGAAAGTTGTTTACAGTTATTTCTTGGTATCCTTGGAGGAGTGGTTCCAGGACTTCTGTGGATATCATGGACAGGGACATTCAAGTCCTTTATATAAAATGGTGTGTAGTATTTTCATATAAACCTTTATACATCCTCCTGCACACTTTAACTCATTCCTGATTACTTATACTGTCTAGGACAATGCAAATACTACGTAAATTTTTTTCTACTATAATGCTCATGAAATAATGATGAGAAAAAGGGGGTGGTATTTCCATCCACAGTTGAATTCAAAGATGTGGAACCCATGTGTAAGGAGAGCCAAATGCAATATTCATTTTATTTCATTATTATAACAGTCTTAATTGCTTCGTAGTTGACTTGCATATATATGCAAACATGCACAACTAACTAGATTATATACAATCTTTTTGAGGGTAGGAACTGTACCCCAGTGACAACTAGAAATTTGTTTTGTAGTGTATATACATTCTCATCTCTGTGATTCCAGAGCCTACAATCTAGTAGGTGTTCTATAAATGTTTGTTGAGTCAACTGAGGAATAGATTTAGACTACTTTGCTGAAGGCCTAGATTGTTGATGATGTTAGATTGTGACAACTAAACTAGTGTGAAAAGCCTGACAATCATCAGCATAAACCTTGCAAAACCTAGCGCAAACCTTGTCCTTCCCTGACATTTTTCCTAGAATAGTACAATGCTTATTTTCTCCTCCAAGTCCTGATTTCTCTTCCTGATACTGAATTACTAAAGCATCTTATCATATCTACGTTGTTCAAGTATCTTGGAATTATATCTAATGAATGGGGTTAATAATAGTGGTTACATAATTAGAGTTGTGATGATAAAATGACTTAATGTACATAAAATACTTAGAACTTTTCTGGGCATATAATAAATGATCAGTTAGTGTTTATTATTAGTAGTACTGGTATGATGATAACATTGCTCATTGTTTCTTTTGAGTAGAGCCTTTCTCACCAACTGTATTCTAAACCTTTCAGGGGCAGGGAAATTCTTTTTAACATAGATAGAATCTGTAATGATATACATTTTCATCCCCAGTATATGTAATTTGTGTTTTCTCTCCCCACCCCTAATCATGCCAAATAGGAATTTATTACTTTCATGATTCTCCTTGTAGTATTGATTTTTGGTTTCATTGATTTCTTACATTTTTTTCTTATTGATATCTGCTCTCTATTATTTCCTTCTTCTACTTGCTTTGGGTTTAAAATTTCTATTCTTTTTGTAAGCTTTTAAGGTAGAAACTTAGATAATTTATTTGAGAACTTTCTTTTTTTCTAATGTAAGAATTTGCTATAATTTCTACTTGAAATTCTTCTTTGGCTGCATCCCCTACTTTGGGAGGGGGGTACCAGGAATTGAACCCAGGGACATTTAACCACTGAGCCACATCCACAGGTTTTATTTTTATTTGTGTATTTCTTTATTTTTTATTTTGAGGCAGGATCTCCCTAAGTTGGCTAGAGCTTTACTAAGTTGCTGAAGCTGTCCCTGAACTTGAGATCCTCCCCCCTCAGCCACCCAAGTTGCTGGGATTATAGTGTGTGCCATCATGCCCAGACTCCCCTATGTTTTTGATATGTTAACTTTTCATTTTCAAATAATGTTATTTTCAATTTTCTCTTCTCATTTCTTCTTTATTCAAGAATTATATAGAAGTGTGTTATTTTTTTCAAATATTTGGAGATTTTTCTAGATATCTCTCAATTTTTAGTTTAATACTTTTGTTGACAGAGAATATACTTTATATAATCTTCTAAACTTATTAGGACTTATGGTACTGAATATGATGAATGTTCAGTATGTTCTTAAAAAGTTTATGTTGGACAGAGTTCCTTAAATGTCATTTAGGTCAAATTAGTTCCAAGTGTTGTTCCAGTCTTCTGTATCCTTCAGAGGTGCGACTCCTTATTGCATTATTGAGAGAGGAGAATCAATCTTTAACCACAGTAGTCCCCTATTATACAGAGGGGATATGCTCGAAAAACCATAGTAAATGCCTAAAACTGCAGATAGTATCAAATTCTACATATAACTCTTTTCTTTTCAGTTAAAGGAGGCACATTAAGACTTTTCTTTGACATATCCACATTGCCAGAATCACTACTCTTGGGGGTCATTATCAGGTAAAAATAAGGCTTACTTGAATACAAGTACATTATGGTCAGTCTTATAACCAAGATGGCCATTAAGTGCCAATAGGTGGGTGGCATATACAGTGTGAATACACTGGATGAAGTGGGACAGTGTGTGATTTCATTATGTCTCTCAGAGTGGCACACAATTGAAAATCCATGATTGTTTATTTCTGAAATTTTCCATTTAATATTTTTAGAACATGGCTGACTATGTGTAGCTAAAACTGCAGAGAACAAAACTGTGGATAAAGGGGAAACTTCTATATAATGGAATATTTGTTTATGTCTCTCTTCAGTTCTCTCAGTTTTATATCCTCTATTCTGAATTTATTTTAGTAGGCATTATATTAGTTTGCTCAGGCGACCATAACAAATTAATATAGACTGGGTAGCTTAAATAACATAAATGTATTTCCTTAGAGGTCTGGAGGATGGCAAGTCCAGGATCACAGTGCCACATTCACTGACAGTCAGTTTCTGGTGAAGGCTCTTTTCCTCTTTTGTATGTGGCTGTCTTCTCAATGTGCCCTCACATGGCACAGAGAGACAGATGTTGTATCTCTTCCTTTTTTATGAGGTTACCAGTTTTACTTGAACAGAGTTCAATCCTTATGACCTTATTTAACCTTAATTACTTTCTTAAACTCCCTATCTAATACAGTCACACACACAGGGGACAGATTTTCAACATGAGTTTTTGTGGTGACATAATTTGGTTTATAGCAGGTACAGAAATAGAATTATTGTCTTTTTGATGAATTAAATGCTTTATCACAATGAAACATCCCTCATAATTTATGATAACATTATTTGTTTTGTTATCCTTTGCCTAATATTTTTTTAAATTTTTATTGTTGGTTGTTCAAAACATTACATAGTTCTTGATATATCATATTTCACACTTTGATTCAAGTGGGTTATGAACTCCCATTTTTACCCCGTATACAGATTGCAGAATCACATCGAGCCACTCAAATTTTCTCTTGGTAAATATTAGTGTGGTTATCTATGTTTCCATCCTTTACTTTTATTTCTTGTAGTAACTTTTCCTTTGACCCAATGTTGCAATCTCTGTATTTTAATTAGAATCTTTAGATTACTTAATGTCATACAGATAGTTGGATTTAAATCTACCAATGTGCTATTTGTTTTCTATTTGTCTCACCTCTTCTTTGTTACTTTTTCCTGTTTCCCTTCTTTTACTTGGGATTAATAGACTACCTTTATAATTGCATTTAATTTATATAGTTGGTTAATACTTCCTTGTTTTTCTTTCATTGACTTCTTTTGAGTTGACAACACACGTCTTTAACTTAACCCAGTTGGCCTTCAAATAATATTATATATCTTCATATATAGTATAAGAACTTTACATTAAGATTTAATTGCTTTTATCTTTGGTGCTATTCTATTATAAACCCCACACTACATTTTTCTAATTTTGCTTCCAACAGTCATATGTATTTTTAAAAATAAGAAAATTACTTAAAAAATCTTTTTAATGTTCTCTTGTATGTTTATTGGTGTGGTATTCCTCAGTCTCTTCCATCCGGTGTCATCTCAGCTCTACCCAAGGAACTTCCTTTACGTTATTGGAGGGCAGTTCTTTTGGCAATTAATTCTCTTCATTTGTTCATTCAAAGATGTACATTCATTCTTCACTTTTTGTTATGGTTTGAATATGAGGTATCCCTCAAAAGCTCACATGTGAGATAATGTCAGGTCAGAGAAGAAATGATTGGGCTATATCCTTCACCTAATCAGTGAATTAATCTCTGGTGGGATTAACTGAGTGGTAACTGGAGGCAGGTGGGGTGTGACTGGAGGAAGTGGTTCATTGGGGGCGTGGCTATGGGGTATATATTTTGTATCTGGCACTGCAGTCTTTCTCTCTGTTTTTTGATCATCCACTGAACTGGTTCCTCTTTCTGAACTCTTCTACCATGGTATCTTGCCTCACCTTGAGCTCAAGGAATGGAGCCAGCCACTTATGGACTGAGACCTTTGAAACCATGAGCCCTTTATAACCTTTCCTCCTCTCAGTTGTTCTGGTAGGGTCTTTCAGTCATAGCAGTGAAAAAGCTGACTAAAACACTTTTGAAAGCTGTTTCCTCAAAAAATTCTAAAGAGTTGTAGATAGACCTTTTTTTTTTCCTTTCAATATATTTGACTTACATAGTTTATAATGAGTTGTTGTCAGTTTTCCTTTAAATAGCTCTGTATGTAGTGTACCACAGTGAATCTTATTTTCCTGGATAATTTTAAGATTTTATCATCAGTTTTCTGCAATATGAAATGTAGTATCTTGGAATACAGTGTCCTCCTGAGGCTTCTAACTTGATACACTATGTATTTGTTTGCTGTTGTTTTCATTCTGACCTATTCCTAGCTCCAGGGATTTTTCCAACTATTCCTTTCTTGAGGTTCTTTCCTTAGCTTGGGCCATTTCCTCTCCCATGTGCACAGCTCAGCACTCAGCCAGCAGTCTCATGAGGATCCCATGGCAGAACTCTGGAGTTCTTTGTGTAGCTCCTTCCTCTGTGATTCTGTGCCCTACAAATTTTACCTTTCTGTGCTTCCCTGAATTCTAGGCTTTTCAACTCAGAAAGACTGACTATGGGTTGTTGCCTGGAAACGGCCTTCAGGAAGTAAGCAGGTGCATATTTATTTAGCGTTTGTCACCCGTTTTCTTTTTCTCAGAGATTACAGTTTTGCAATCTCTTAATGTTTATAAACCACCATTTACTGTATTTTGTCTGATCTTCTAGTTGTTTATAATGTCAGGGAATGTAACAGTGCTCAATCCATCCTTCCTTCACTCCAGTTGGACTTAAAACAGGAATATATATGGAAATGGAGATTGATGTGCTGTTAGGTGACTCCTAATTCCTGACATCTTCTAAAAAGCAAATGAGCAACCCAGAGTTTATGATAAAAAATATTAGCCAATAAATTAACAAGATTTGAGCACATATGAATATTCTAGTAATTCCCAGATAATGATAAAAGCATCACAAAGATCTGCTGAATTAGAAAGCTATTTGAACTGTGCTCAGTTGTGATGGAATAATACCATGAAATGCAGAGTTCTTTTCTTCTCCAGTCTATGAAAAGTCTTAGCAGTTTACAAAGTATTGCTGTCATTATTTTATATGCAGTCATTGAAATTCAGAGAAGTCATTATATTTCTCTCTGGCAGAAGGTTGGCAGGAAAGGCCAAAGTACATCTTATGCCAACTGCCTTAATGGTTTGTATAGTGGTAGCAGTAAATGAAAGAAGTAGTACAGGTAAATGAAAGGTAACTTTAATCTTCTGACTTCAAATTAGAAGATTATATGTTTCAATTCCTAATAGACAAATATATATTACTGCCTTTCAAATCATTTTTATTTAGAAATTTTTTTCCTAGAATTTTGCTTTCATTCTGACAAAGATCCCCAGAGATTCATTGATGAATTTAGTATCAAAATCCCTATTAAAGAGTGCAGCATTTTTTATTAACACACTGATACCATTCAGAAATGGTATAAATGTAAACACACATGAATATATGCATTTAACTTAAAACTCTGTAATGGATAATAATCTTAATGTCTATTATTTTTCAAGATGTCTTGAATTTTCAAATAAAATTATTCTGCTCTTAAATATTTTTTTTGAGCTATGAAATGTACATTCACTGCTTTTTCAGAGTTTGCTGTGGGTTTCCAGTGTTATATGGAAAAAAATATTGGAAAGATTTTTCTCTTGTGTGGCAGTTTCAAGTATCTTTTATCAATCTTCTAAATCTTCAGTTAATATATCTTAGTGTTAAACAAGTTTAAAAAATGTTCTACAGAAAAATATCTCAGGATTAATAGAAAAAAAATTTATATTGGCCAATTGTAAATTTTAACCATGGTTCTTAATAATTTTCTCTTTAACATGAATTTTTAAATACCAATTATAATGAATCTGCTTCTCTAAATCAAATAAATGGTTAAAGCCAAATGATCCAATTACAGGTTTATTTTAAAAATGAATGAATAGGGAAAGCCTTTAGCTCCTTAAGTTGCTATTGTTCCTTTTACAGAATTTCAGGAAAGTAATCAATCTTCCTTTGATTAGGCGGTACCTTGTCTTCTCTTTCTATCAGATTTCATGAGACTTAATTTACTAGGGAAAAATTAGAAAGCTATGGGTGCAGTGAGAGATAACAGCTCAGGATTTTCAAGGGATTTGAGGATGGAGAAGCAGAAATGACTTAGCTGGCTACTGCACTCTAAATTCCATTGTGTAGACTGTGCTTCCACACCTTAACATGAGCAGGTACTGATGGTTAAGCATTGGCTTCTGATCCTGCTCACTGGTAAAGGTGATGATATTCTAGTTTGTGTCATAAAAACAAAAACTCACAAGCAGAAAGAACAGTGAGATTTTCAATGGACTTTGTACTGATTTCTCTCTCTCATTACTTTAATGCCTATCAGAAATGCAGTCAGATGACGTAATGTGAAACAATAGATGTGTCATTGAAGCAAACCACATGACCAAGTCCTGTGGATTTTGGGGACAGCTCTGCATATATTACATAAATTATTTGTTCTTTTTAATTTATTGTAAGCTTACATTTTCTTATGTACTATTACTCTCATTAGGGAGAATACTATAAGCTGAATTACAAAAGGTTGTTGATGTTTTAATGTATACTTTCAAAAAGTTTTTTTTTTTCAGATGAAACTATTTCTGATGAAAGTTTTACATAAAATTAAGGTAAAATATTTTCATATTTCCTGACTATCAATATATAATCCACTTCAAATAAGTGGTTAACTAATTGATTTACCACAAAATGTTTTATTTAATACCTGTTATATCCTCAGCATTTTTCTGTAGACTATAGAAGTACAGAGAAGTATGAGTATTTACAAAGTCAATGAAGAGAGTCACTTAAGTGGAAAATATTGTTAGCATTGTGTTTTTCCTTACCGCTGTGAAGGAAGAGAATTTAACTTTTTTTAAGTTTCTTTCCTTAATCATACCTAAATCTAGTTCTGGTATCAGCCATTTATCAGGATGACAATATAGTAATTTGATTAGTCTGGTAATCAGAGTTAATATTTTTATGACTATGTAATTACTTATGGAAGAACTAGGTGCTGTACCATGGTCTTTTTTTTTCCTTGAGCAATGTCTTATTCTGTGTGAAGCTAATAGGCATTTAGTTTTATTGTTGTTTTTACCTTAAGTTTTCTATGATTTCCATCACACTACCATAGACCAAATTCTCCCTTAATTGTGAAAATTTCTTCTCAAAAGAAGAATTTGGGGCACATTAAGCATTTTTTCATCTTCATCTTGAAGAAATTTCTCCTGACACCTTTGATTTACTCCAATCTTTGACCAGTTGTTCTCTGGTCCTAATGCACAATCCTGAGATCTTTTCAAGAGTCCTTTGTTCTGTATGTCATATCCTTATTTCCTGAATTCTAGATCTTTCTCCTTCTTAATTTACTGTCCCGTGTTGGAGCACATTCTCTATTAGCTTCTTAAAATGTTTGTGTCGGAAGTAAAAATTTTGATATTTAGGTACTTCTGAAAATGTTCTATTCTTCTTTCATGTATGAGTATGATCTTTACTGCATGTAGAATTCTAGATTGAAAACAGTTTTTCCTAAAAATTTTGAAAGCATACTTCCATTGTTTTCTGATTTCATTATTGGGATCAGCAAGACTCTGCCGTAGTGATTCTTGAAACTTTGTTGGAGATTTCCTTTTCCCTCCCCTCTGGACTCTTACTGGACTGTCGGGTCCTTTCCTCCCTGTGTTGTACTTTCACAGTGATAGCACTGGGTGGGCCTGATTTCATTCATTATGATTTGCAGTCCCCAGACACTTTCAATCTAGAAAGTCGTGTCCTTCAACCCTGGAAATTTTTTTTTTGGATTCTTTTTTTTTATGTCACTCTTCTTTCCATTTTCTCTTTGTTCTCTCTGAACTCCTATTATTAAAATGTTGAGACTTATTTTGTTCTAATTTTACTATTTTCTTTCCTGTTTTGCAGACATTTGCCTGTGTGTCCTTTTACGCTGCTTTCTGTATGCTGAATAAAGCAACTTTTCTTCATTAGCTTTGCTTAAGGATTCTACATAAATATCTTTATACACAACACACAGAAATACAAATAATAAATGTGAAATATCAACAAACATATGAAATATTTCTTTTTGGATATTCAAAGAAATAGAAATTAATCTAAAATATTATTTCTTATCCTGATGATTAAGATTTAAGAGAATCATAAAGCTAAGCTCTGGTAAGGGTAGAGGAAAATCAATATATTCACATACACAGCTGATATAAGACTTCAACGGAGAGTAATTTTGTGATGGGCATTTGTTTTAATTAGTTATACATGGCAGTACAATACATTCATGCACTTTGATATATCATACATAGATGGGATATAATTTCTCATTTTTCTGAGTGTACATGTTGTAGAATCATATTGGTCATGCAATCACATATATACATAAATTTTGAGTTCTCTTCAGAGAAAGAGAGCAGGGTGGGGTTGGGGGGAAAGCTCTAGTTAGTTATTTCTTCCTGTGCTGCATCTCTCTCCCAGCAGCATCCTCTATATGCTGAACCAGAGGGCAAAAGAGCTTGGAAGAGTCATGCCCTAAGATGGAGAACAGAGCCGGGCACAGGCATGGGAGAGCACAGACTGGCAGGAGTCAGGCACACTGAATACATTCTGTGAAATCAAGATCATGAATATTAGTTTATTATGCCACCTACCTCTGACATGCTCCTATATACATGTACTTTCTCCCTACTGTTTTCAGTGCATTGTGTTAATCTGTGTTTGCCTATGCATATCTGAGATTATTGAGTGCATGTCCTAGTCATGAGAAAAGCAAGCGTGCACATTTTAAGACCATGTGCAAAATGACAGTGAACCCTCCTGTTTTCCATTGGCACTTTACGTTTACATAATACCCAAACATCTGGTTGTTCCCATTAGTCCAGGCATGAGGTTCATCTGGTTGATTGCTTGGCATTTTTACAGAAAACAGCTGGCTGCTTCAATGGACCTTTGATTATGGCTGAATTGACTGGATGTTTGGTATCATATACAATGATTATTTGACTGCCTGAAGATGAAACATAGCCAATGACAGAGAAGGCCAATAACAAATCTATGAAATGAAACTTTTATTTGGAATTTCACTGGAAAAGATAATTATTTCTTTCCAAGATGGACTATCAGAAGCATTTAGACCTGGATAACTTCATTTCTGGCTTCCTTCCTTCCTGTTTCAGGTGTCTGTAATCAGGTGTCCCCCAAATCCTCAAGCTGCCCATGGCCACTCACTCTGAAGGCACCTGGCTCCTGAGTCATCTCTCTCAATATTTTAGCTTTTATATAGCTCTCCTCTTTTGCCTCTCTAAGAAAATCACATTTGTCCTGTCATTCAGAGATCTGCTCTCTTCTGCACTTTCAGCTGATCTCTGAATCTAATTCTTATGAAGATGTTCGTGGATGATATCATTAATACTTTTCACTTTTCCATATGTGGATGTGTTCTCAACTGAGAATTTAATTTAGGCATACTTGGCAAATTTTTATTTGGTGCTTTCCAAAAGCGTGTTTCTTAAATACCAAGGAATGTCCTGTGAGGAGGAGCCAGGTTAGATGAATTTTTGGCAGAGAGCTTTGGGCCATGGTTTTAGCCACCTAGAGCTGTCTCCCAGTCCTACTGAATTTCTATGGAAAGCAGGAGAATGTTACCTAAGTTTTATGGCATGTATGTATGAGGTAGTGGCCGTGGGGTGAGGACTGTACATTCTGGAAAATAAGCAAAAATGATTGAGAATCTCTCTAAAGCAGAATGCAAGGGAGATTTTTTTTTTTTTTTTTTTTGCTGCATCCAAGTTTCTTGTATTATCTAATTTGTGAAGGACTCTAATACCAACTGAGGTATTTGAAGAATGATGGCTGAATCCAGAAAAAGCCATGGCAGAAGCCAGAAGGAATGGAATTTGCTAGAAGTGGGTCTGAGATGCCACTGGAAGACCCAGCATTATTGGAAAGGAGTTTATGAGGTGTTGGGGAGTGCAGAGGGGATGGTTGAAGAATTGAGGACCTGTCAGTACAAGTGGATGTGTAAGCCAGGAGCATTTAAATTATTTATTTAAATGGATTTTCATTTTAATGCCCATGTGTTAAAGTCTGAGAAAATTCAGATCTGGCTATAACATATTTGCCTTTTATCAGAGCCTTTGGGTGATTTATATCCAAAAGTAGATTGATAGGGGCAGTTTCAGATCACCCTAATAGTAAACTGGTGAAAGAAAAATATTTTAAGGCAACCCTTTAAATATTCTTCAAATATTACTTCATAAATTTGCTTCTTACCCTCTTGATTTTATTTTTGAACCATGAGGACTTAAAATCTTACTAAATGACTACTGGCAGAGGCTTGGATTCTTGTGGGGAAGAGAAGGGCATGAAATCTGAATATATCTTTGAAATCTAAGTAGATCTTTATTAGCTCTCACTGGCAATAACTGCAATGGAAATTGTTTTAGTTTATATAAATAAATAAACCTTCTGTTAAATAATGATTTTATTGATTGCTATTTCTGTATGTATAATTAACTCACTTAACAAAAATTTGCTCTGTGCCTATTTATCCTTCGTACTATGGGGGTCAGGCTAAACTTTGGTGAATTCAGCAGGTTTAAATCTAATGTTGGTAAATCAGGCTTATGTTGCTTTATTGTGGAGCTGAGATACCCACTGAAAAATATGAGACCAGACCATCATATTTATAAACCAAGAAAAGATAAGTTCTCCCTAAGAAGGATTACACTTTATATTGTCAGAAAGTACTTCTCTGTTCCCAAGATGTGGATAAATGAGTGCATCTCAGTGTGTGTGTGTGTGTGTGTGTGTGTGTGTGTAGTATTGCTGGTTTCTGTATTCACCAGCTATAGCTGAAGAAAGATTTCAGAAATGCAAACATCAAATATATAGGTTTCATCTGTAGAAAAGAATTCCAGCTTTTATTTAAATCACCAAATTGCAGTCAGCTGCTGGGAGAAAAATAAATGCCAAGATCCTGTTTACAAGGCACCTAGAGTTCACTCATCAGATGGTTTTGCTTAAGATGTAGTTTCTCTTCATGCTGATATTTCTGTAAGACATTTTTTTGTGTGTGAATCAGTGATTAATCAACAGTCCCAAGTATTCCCCTTCTTGTGCTTTCATAGTACTTTTATAGTGACACTTTTGATTTTTGACAATCTTTACTTACTCCTTTACAACTTTCTACAATTTGTAGGATGGCATTGTATAATAGGCAAATTATGGTGTGTGTGTTGGGGGTGGGGTTTCCACTTCTAATTCAGAGGTTTTTCTGTTCATCTCCCACTTCTGCTGGCAAAGAGCTGATATTAAAACTTTGCCCTCTGTTATGGTTCAGATGTGAGGTTTCCACCAAAAGCTCATGTATGAGACAATAGAAGAAGATTTAGAAGTGAAGTGATTGAGTTATGAGAGTCTTAACCCAATCAGTGAATTAATCCCTTAGTAGGTATTAGCTGGGTGGTAACTGCAGCCAGATGGGGTGTGGCTGGAGAAGGTGGGTCATTTGGGGCATGCCTTTGGAGTACATATTTTGTCCCTGCTGAGTGAAATCAATCCCCCTGCCTCTCCTAGTGCTATATCTGCTTTTCTCAGCTACACACTTCAGCCATAATGTCTGCCTCACATCAGGCCCTAATAAATGGATTTGGCCATCTCTTGACTAAGACCTGTGAAACTGAGCTCCCAAGTGAAATTTTCCTCTTTTAAAATTGTTCTTGTCAGGTCTTTTAAAGGCAGACTAAAACACTGACCAAGCTATTAAGTATTTAGGTTTATAATGGCCTTGTTTTTTCTATCTTGTCTACGCTGGAGGGACAGTGTATTAGAATGTCTATTCCTTTTAGCTATCTTGACATGCCTAGAATTACTAGATGATAAATCATCTCATGCCAAGATAATATCTTGCCCTATGGGAAGTATGCTATATAGGACAAGGTGGGCCTCACCATACCAAAGGTGAAGGAGACAGGCTATCTGTTCACCTCAGGTCACAACTTTTCCATGTCTTTGTGTGGGGAGTATGCAGAAAAGCTGGTCTTCCTAAGCTACACTGCATCTGTGATGCTTCCACTGCTGAAAGCACTAATTGAAAATATTTTTGACTGTTCCCTCAATGGCAGTTTTTTATTCCTCCCTGGGTTTGGATTTAAACTCATTATCCTCATTGTCTAAAACTAAGAGCCCCTGGTACCTGTTGCCATAAAAGGAAAAAACCCACCTGTGCATACTCACTGCATTAAAAATATGTTTTCTACAAAAGCAAAACTACTCAAAATATTTAAATCCATTGGTATTTTCAATGTTGAAAAAAAATCCCATTATGCAACTATAATTGCACATTGCTGCATATTTATTGCTTTTAGTCATCTTCTCTAAAGCTGATATGGATCATTCAGGATCAAAGATGAAGTATCTGCCTCCTCTCCAGCTGAGGAAAAAATGTCATTGAATGAAATGGAAAGCAAGCCCCAATTCATCATCCTTCTTGGCTCCTTTCCTTTGGTAGAGAGTTCTAGGAGAAAGGAAGGACAAACCTCATCCCCTCATGGAGTATTCCCATAACTTCCTTTACTCGAATTACTGAACATTAACTGACATAAATCTATTTGTTCATTAAGGAAAATTGTATTTATTTTAAAAGCCCATTTGGTTTTTTCCTTGTGTTTTTCTTTATGAAGATAGTGAGAGAGAAAATTCCATCTTCTTTTTTTAGTTTGAGTATTTCAAAGAACACTGTGTAAAACATCATTACGCGGTTGCTTGTGACTTTGCACAGAACTGAGTGATGTTTATTCTTGAGGATGTATTATGCAAATATTTAGTTACAATTTTCACGTACTTGTCTCTTTTGGCTCTCATCTCTTGACTGCATGTGTATTTTTTTAGACTTGAATTAGGTAACAAAATGTCAACTCATTTTTGCTACAAGTGTTTCCTAGTATTTTTAATAAGTGATTTTGTTTATATAATGCTTTTAAAACCTTTATTATCTTCTTTGGGTCTCAGCTCCATATATAGTAAATGTTCAACAGGGACCCTTGCCTCCCAGTTGAGAGGCAATGTTTATGTCTGTTGAAATGTTTAGCGTGAAAGGCCCTAAACATTTCTTTTGGGGGGGCCCTTGGGGAACCATTTAGTGAACATGCACCATCACATTCAAATCTCTGCTCAGTCACTAGAAGTGTCATTGGCTTTGACATCGCACTCATAAAAAGTCATGCTCCATCATGAAGTTTCAGTTTAGAGCATTCTCTACTTCCAATCCTATGATTTTGAATTATTTCAGGCAGGTAGGAGATTTTTTTTTAATAATTAAATTAGTATGCACTTGAAAGAGGAGAAGTGGCCAAGGACACAGTCTGCTGGGCCCCTGAGTCACCATGGAGACAAGTGAATACTGTATCATTATCTCCATGATTTTTTTCCCCTACTTCTATAAAAAAAAAAGGTAGAGATTCTGATAAATAAGATCTCACAAGGAAGGGAGGACAATTATCCTCTTTCCCTCTTGCCTCACCTTTCCACTCTATAAAAGTTTTGCAGACTTAAACTAAACTTGTTGGCTGGAAGCCTAAAAGGATCCCTCATCATATGGCAGGCTGTCTTAACATTTTTATGATAGCTAGTGTTTCTTTTGGTCTGAAAACCAGGTGTGTGAAATGGAGGTCAGGGATTGAAAATTAATGCCTACTTGTCATGTGAGAAGAAATAATTGGCATGAAGTATCGTAAAGAATGCCTGCCAGCCTAACAGTGCTGGGTCATTTTTTGGCCATTGGTTTTGGCTCCTAGAAAAATAATGGGCAGGTTCATATTTCTTGGAATATGTCTTTATCAACTCTGTCATTTTATGGTGTCTTGGACTCCCAAGAGACAGTCAGCCTGGAAGTCTTTGCTTATGCCAGTTCTATGCTGAGTACATGACCCATGTACCCCATGACAAATTAATACAGATGGAATAATGAGTCTCTCTCATCCCTGAGACTAGACCTGCTGGGGAAAACATCTGCATCCTTTGAAAGATTTAAGATTGGTATAACAAGTTTGAACTAGAGATAATCATTTTGAATAAAGGCTTTTATTTCACTCTTACAGCCACGACTGGTGTATTCATAGGTTATGGGAACACTTAGTTTCCAATGGGTGCATTCTAACCATTGATTTTTGAATGTGGCACATATTTTCCATTTAAAGAATATTGTAAGTGGTGTTTCGGTAGTTCTAAAAATCTAAGGGGACTAAAAATATATGCATATCTTCAATGAGGAGCAGTAGAAAAATATAGTTTCAATTTAATGAATTAGGTGAATATAGTAACAATACAATTGAAAAAGTAATAGTTTGTGCTTTTCTCAAAGATGGATTCTTCCAGTTTTCTTAAGGGCAGGTGAATGGGTAGAAGAATGGATGCCCCCAGATATTTCAAATGGCTTTGAAACCATTCAAGATCTTTAAGAGTTGGAGGCCAGTCTTTTTTTTTTCCTTTTTTTATACAACCATTATAGTAAAGAACTGGACTCATTAGAAAAAGCACCTAAAACAAGTTTATTGTGTTCTTATTATCCTTTTAACACAGTGTTGAGTTGTTTATCCTCTGACTCTTGGATGAAATTTTAGGCAGATCTCAGAACTTTTGAAAGTTACCTTTTACTGTCAATTAGTAGTCATCCAGTCACTGTGAAACTTTAAAGAGTCCAGTATGATGTTTTAAACCTGTTGTCTCTTTAAATATTTTCTTGTTACCTATCCAGGGCCTGCCCAAGTATTGGAAAGCTGATGAGAGAGAAGTTTGGGGGGGGGACATATATCAGTGTGTATAATTGCCTGTTTCCAAATGCATGTGCATGAGTGTGTATGTATGTATGTGAATGTTCATGTAAATGTGTGTATGTGTGAAGTGGCATCTCCTCTTCCAGTTCCCAGCTGGGTTGGCTGCTGGTTCTTTTAGCCTGGAGTGGGGTGAGGGAGGATACTTCAGGAGGTGAATGTAATTTAGATTTGACATCATAGATGTTCAGAAATGATTTTACCATGGAGGTGCTTTGGGGTGATTCCTCTCCTAGGACCCTCAACTTTGACTATAATTCCGGTAAGAGAGGAGGTGCCTCCTTTAGCTGGTTGTTCTGGCATTGTTCTTGGTTCCTAGATTTCACTCTAGGGTTGCTTTGTCATTCAAAGCAATTCTTTCAAGAGACCTCTAAGGTTGTCCTCTACTGTGTAACACACATCTTGGTCTATCTAAAACCTTACTCCTGCCTTTGACTCTGAATTGCTCCACCAGACTAGTCTAGCCACTGTCTTATACCAGCCCTTAAATTCTCTTAAACTCTGGGAGATACTTGTCAAACTCTCCAGGTGTCACCTTGAAGTCCCCCTCATTTGACTTAAGGCAAAGATGTAGTCTTTCTCCCTGGAAGGAGCCATAGCTCCAATAACTTTCTCAATAGGATTCTTCTTCTTCAATTCTTCCAACTAGAGAGTTCTTGTTGGTTGGAGATCAGTAGTGCTGGCAGAAGTGGTTTTTCAATCTTAGCAATTCTGCACAGGGCTCTTCACTGTTATATAATGCCTAGGCCTTTGGGACCTTGGCCAAAGCTGAAATAGAAAGAATCCCATTGTTATTCTGTTGAATGCCCAATTTTACTTCAGTGCATAAAATCTTCTGTCCTTTGCTGTATGCTGTATGTGTATTAATAATAGTACCCTAATCAGCTGCAATTCAGTTTTTTTATGCTCACAAGTAGCAATATGAGAATAATGGAAGAAAGAAAGAACGATTGGTTTAAAAAAGATATTCTTCTCTGAGATAAATCTGACAGTGATATGTGATGGGGAAATGCAAATGGCAAGGAAATGCTAAAAACACAATCCAGCGTGATCTTAAAAATGATAGTGGGGAAGATAAATTTTCACTGTTAGATAGAGATGAGAATGGCCTAGGGTTTGCTAAGGGTGGTATCTGAAAGGGAGGGAAGGAGCAGAAATTGCATGCAACTAGGTATGGTGCTTCCCAATCATTCTCTTACCAATCTGGAAAATATCATCATTCAAGGGGAAAATTATTCTTTGAATTAATTGCTTGATTCTTTCTCCTTATTCTAATGTAATCCCACACTGTATTCTTTAGCACTAACCAATCATGTACCCAGGCTACCTCCAGTGCTACCCAGGTGAGTGATTAATTCAACTGTATTTATGAAGTAACTGTTAAGAGAAGGCACCATGTTTGGTGTGTTGTGGAAATACTAGTTATGGCAGATAATGCTCCCAGGAGGATTTCAGTTGAGGTGGGTAAGACATGATCATATGAAGCATCACATAATCTATAGACCTTCAAGCATTAGGAGCTTGTTGAATGTCCTCTCATTTTTTTTAATAGATAAGAAAACTGAGACCCAAGGCGTCTAAATGGCTTTGGAGTCACCTGGTTGGGTAACAGCAGAATTAGAACTGAATTCTCAGAATTCTGTATACTCACTGTTGCTTCTACTATAGTACCTCATTTCTCTAAAAACACACCTTGAGACAATGTTACAGAGCTATGGGCCAGTTCTTCCTATAAAAGAATAATGTGATGGGAACTAGTTCTCACCACTCTTAGGGAAGGTTCTGAGCAACTTCCTAACTCTAAATTTTGAAATTGGCCATAGTAGGAGAATCATACCCCAGAAATCAACAAGAACTGCAGATCAGGAATCTCCTTCCCTTTCAGGGAGAGCCAGTTATTAAACATTTTCCAGTATACTGCTGCTTATAAACAATAAGTGTGATATGTTCAGAGACCCTTTCATGTAGCATTTGAATAAATTTTATAGAGAAATGGGATTTAAACAGACAAAGAGCAAAGATGCTATTTGAAAGTGGACTTAGAGGGTGAAACATGTTCTGGGATAGGAAATACAGTAGTTTGGTTAGGTGGGTGAAATAGAGTGTAAGAGTTTCATATCACATACCTGCAGTGGCCAGGCTGAATAAGTTAAGGGGTATAAATTAGTGTGTCATTATTAACAGGAGGGCATAATAGAACCTGTGGCAGAGTAAGGCTTTCATAAAGGTATTTTTTTTAAAAAAAGACTTGCTATATTCTAAGCACAGTGAATTTCCCATAAAGAACTAATAATGATCCTAGAAAGCAGTTAGAATGAAACAGGCCCTGAGATGGGGGCTATCATTTTCCTTCTTAAAATATCACTAGTTTCCTTGATATACTGAAAGTGAAACTTATCACCCTAATTTATTTCCTTCTTACCTTGGGAATGTCTGTAAATTAGTTTGTGTGTGCGTGTATGTGTGTGCATGCACACATGTACCTACATGTTAGTATGGGTTAGAGTTGTGTTTATGGCATTTTTTTTTATGGTGCTGGAGATTGAATCCAGGGTCTTGTGCAAGCTAAGCAAGTTCTTTACCACAGCCCTCTGGTACCATTCTTGGTATGGTCATCTTATTTCAAGCTAATGAGATCCCTAAAGAAATAAAGATTTGGTTATATTTCCGAGGAGGTTCATTCATTTCTGGAAAGGAGTCTTGAACAAAAATTTACTATGAAAAATGGAAATGTTTAATATGTTTGAGAGAAGGCTCTAGAAACATATTATTTAATTTCTTTTTCCTTTCAGAAATATCTTCAAATTAATTTCCAAATGGCCTTTTAATTGTTACATTTTTACATTAATTTATAAAAATAATTCCACATTGATCAATAGCCATTTAAAAGAAAATAAGATTTGTCCCCTTCTAATATATCTTTATTCCAATGTATTAAATCCATAGGAGTTTATAAAAATGAAAAAATCAGTCAAATAAATAATTATGATGCCCAGTGAAATCTTGGTCTGTGTAAAGCAAATCCTATGATTTTTACCTGGAAAAATCCTAAATTTAAAAAATGGCCCTAGGTATAATTATGCCCCAAAGAAATCCAATAAAAATTGTTTGATAGCTCTCTGAAAATATTTCCCAAGCCCCTGTGTTTTGCTGTGACAAAACCTGAGAAAATCACCTTAAAAAGAGGAAAGATTTGTGGGTTACAGTTTCGGAGGTTTTAGCCTGTGGTCCTCTGGCTCCATTGCTGTGGCCTGTGGTGAGGCAAACAATGCAAGGTGGGGTGGAGGATAAGAGACAGAAAGTGAGAAGAGAAAGGGGCTGGGGACCAACCATTCAGCTGGGGAACAATCCTTTAGCACAGGGTCTTTGGGGAGCATTTGTTATCTTAACCATAACAGCCCTTTAATGATAATGACATTTGCCAAAATTGAGAAAGACCCCAGTGATGGTCTTTGACTGAGTTTCCTCTGGGATGAGCTGATCAGGACTGGGGAAAAGAAGAGGTGGAGACAGATTTTGACACTCAGATGCTGAACAATAAGTGATAAGCTAGACATGATAATCTAGTCTACAATTTTGACCTCCTTTGAATAGATGGACTGATTGGCACACCATATAAGAGGGCTTTTCAGCTCCTGGCCTGCTTGTCTCTGCAAATCTGCCAGCAATATAAGAGTAGATGCTTCATGTTTATCTGCCAAAAAAGTCAGAACAGGAGAGGTGGGGTGTTGCATCGTCTCACAATTTTAGGTGCACTTTAGCTTTGACTGTGGATCTCTCAGCCCACAGTTACAGGTTTCTCTCTGGATCTGCTCTTCAGAGAAGGTCAGCACCCACCATACCAGGAAATTGCAGAAAATGCTATCCCAGTGAGCTTGGCAATGTTCTAAACTCCCTCAGGGAGAAAGATCAGGCCTGAGGAGGAGCTCCAAAATGGACTCCTCCTCCCTACCAGACTTGGAAAGTGGCTGGGATAGCAATACACAAGGATGTGCTCAGAGAAATACTGAATGCTCCATAATGTTTAGTCAGATAAAAAGGCTTACCCAAAGACCCATGGTGTACCCATGTACTTTAGGAGAAGGTCCTGTAGCATTCTGTGTTTCAAGATGAGATGTACTGGGCTAAGATATTTACCATACACTTCCAAGTCAAAGTTCCAGCTTTGTTCTGAGCTATCAAAATAAGTACTTTTTATCCATGGGATTTATCCTGTCTCAAGTCATACTGGGTTTTCAGTTCCTGGTCTCTTGGCTTGATTTAGCGTTTGGTGTCCCGCAGCACACACCATCAGTGTCACCTTCTTCCCATTCTTCTACTCATTCAGTGGGCTCCCACTGACTTCCGTCTCTTAGTATTTGCATCTCAGTGTGTGAATAATTTCTTCCCAGAGCCACAGAAAACAGCAGTGCCCACGATCCAGGGCCAGGATGTCAGAAATGGTATGGAATTAATAACTCCTAGGAGGAGCCCTCAGCTATGATCTCAGGAGTTGGGGCATAAATATTCCAACTACCCTACTTCATGGATACAATAAAGGTGTATATTTTTGCAGCAACTTTCAGGGTATTCTCAGTGAGACTAAGCTTAAGTAATATGTAGTGATAGTTGGATTGATAAGCCACCCTTCCTTACCATTATTCCCAGCATTTCAAAAAAGAAAAAAGAAAAAAAAGTTATTTGCAGTCAAATAATTAAATCTCGGTGTCCTCCTTGGTGAACACAAGTTAAAGCATACCTCTAAATATATTAATATTAGGGGGCTCTAACTATACTCTTAACCTTACTTTTAAAAAACCTCTTGCCAAACCATTCTGATTCTATTTCTCCTAAAGGACAGGTCCTGGGTAAGAGACAAAAAAGGAAATTATATACATATACCAAGAATTTATACTCATGCTAAATATTCCATGATTTTGAATCATAATACCAGGCACTAAGATTGTTGGTCTACCAAATCAAAAGAACTTAGAGAAACAAGGGTGGGGAGGTAGCAAAGGGTACTAATTCCTTTTTTAGGAGTGATTAATAGCTAATCATTTATTGGATAATTATGTGCTACTGATGATGCTAATGTTATATGTATATATAATATTACTTAAATTTATCTCCATAATAAACTGATGAGATATGTATAACTATTTCATTTTTTCTGATGATGAATATGAGTAGGGTTAAGTAATTTGCCCCAAATCAGTCAGTTAATAAAGGGAAAAATTCAAATTTAAACAAATCTTATTCTCTTTAAAGTTTGTTCTCTTAATTGGTCCACTAACTTCCTTTGAAGTTTTTTTAAAAATATAATCAATTCTGCTGTGCAATACAGAAATGTAATTCATCAAATAATAATTCTACAATTGTACAATTGTAGTTTTTCTTTTATAAAGTTTGAGTTGGGTAGAAAATATATGATAAATTTGTATTAATCCTGATGATTTTTGAATTCCAAAAATACTACTTATAATCATACCCTTTTAGTATTATTTGTTTTATTTGTTAAGAAAATATAGAAAAATAGGTCAAAGTTTTAAAGTTTTGTTTCTGGTGAGAAATTTAGCTGTTAGTCATTATCTTTAAATAACATTGCAACTTGGCTCAGATTTGATGATTCTGGGAAAGCTGAAAGTTAGTGCTCCTTTTTTGAGATTATGGCTTCAAGTAATTTGCAGAAAACTGTCATTCCGATAGACCTGAAGAAAAAAGGAAGAGAAAACAAATTGGATTGTTCTATCAGGCTTCTCCAGAGTTTCAAAATCTTAATTTAGTGTGAACTTGGAGGTGAGGTGAGATAGTAAGAGGGAAGTGGGAAAGAGAAGGAATTGACCAGGAACAATGAATAAATTGCTTAGAGAGATCTTCCATCAGAATTCAAGGGTCTCTAACTCCCACTATGTTCTCTTACTTTACTCTACTTGATATTTTTAAATTTGGAAAGAATATAGATGTATATTTTAGATTGGCGATTTCTTGTCTTCAAATGTCAACAATCTGGTTAGCTATCCTAGTTTGTTAAAATATTTTCTCTCCAGTCAAGATGAGGTATTATCAATTAGAATAAGTATTTGCCTTTTCAATGTGACCACATGGTATGTGTTTAAATAGGGTTGTCTTCAGGTATAGACATCAGAAAACCTAAGTTAAAATTCCCCAGGATGGGGATTTACTTTTTCTATATAAGATGAAGTCTGAAGGTGGGTGGATTCTAGTGTTAAGTGGTTCAGGTATGTTAAAACAGTGTCTGATTCTTATTTATTCTCCTTCTTGGTTACAAATAGCAATAGTAGGTTTATCAAGTTTATGGTCAAGGAAGAAAGGTGGGGTGGGGGGATATGGACTTTTTTTAATGTTTCATTAGCCAGAAGTGGATCATGTTGACAATCCAGCCGACATGGAGATCAGGAAAGCAAGGATTTAGTTTTCTTATCTGTGTGGTGGAAAGTGAAAGGAGTGGAAGTTTAGAACAATTAAACAACCAACCAAGAATTCTTGTGTTATGCCGCTGTAAATCCAGTAGGATCAATAAATGTTAAGCATAAGAAAACATCTTGGTGGAACCTACTCAAAAAGACTTAATAATCATCATGGCTGCCCACAGCTTAGATGGCCTCTCCAGTAGGTAATGCATTCCCTATCACTGCATATATATTTAAATGTTGGGTGAACTGACATTTGGCCAATATCCTTTGGAGAAGATTTAAGAATTAGGTAGATAAATGGATGAATTTTTCATTTTTAAGACTTGTCTTCAAATCTTTAGTGTCCAATGCTACTCTAAGCATTACAATTTCATGCAATTTGAATATTGTTTCCTCTATATGGCTCACTTTTCTGTCATGTCCAATAGCACAGACCTACTTTACTTGTACCTTAACGTTAATTTCCAACAGTGAGCTATTTAGCCTCTGTAAAGAAAATACCTTTATTCTCATCTTAGAAAACCCCTTTTCTTCATCCCAGAAATGTTGACAGAATTGATATTCGAAGATTTTTTTTAAAGGGGCACTGTTTTTTATTTATTTCAATGTTTGAAGAATTTTATTTCCTAGATCACTAGTTTGAAATAGTCATTGCAGAGATTTGTTTCAATTTCTATCAAAAACCTAATCCTTTGATCAGGCACAGTGGCACATGCCTATAATCCCAGTGGTTTGGGAGCTGAGGCAGGAAGATCTTGAGTTCAAAGCCAGCCTCAGCAAAAGCGAGGCACTAAGCAGCTCAGTGAGATCCCATCTCTAAATAAAAAACAAAATAGGGGTGGGGATGTGGCTCAGTGGTCAAGTGCCCCTGATTCCCTACCAAAAAATAACAACAACAACAACAACAACAACAACAAAAAAAACACACCTAACCCTTTAATGAAGATACACTTCTGAAAATAAAGCAATTTTCTTATAATCGTGAATAGAAAACAAATCTTTGGTTTTTAAAGTATCAGGAGATATTTTGCAAAAAGAAAAAATATCCAAAACAATTAAAAAGCTCTTGATAAGCAATGGAAAAGTCTAATCCTCATCAAGTTTAATGGAGTAACTATGATACTTTAGGTAGAGATGATACAATCATCTCTGCTTAGAGTTCTAATTTCAATAATCCTATATACATACATGATGCTTACTATCTGGAGAATGTAAAGCTATAAAGGTTATGTCCAACAAGGATTATTGTGATGGAAGAGAGGCTGAAGATCATCTGTTTTACCTCCCATATTTATAATAAGAAACCTGAGGCCAAGTCAGGAAACAGGTGATCCATCAACTTGCATTTCCATATTCCTAATCCATTTATTTTAGGGAAGAACATACTGTAGATTTTAACTTTTATTGCCTAATAAACCAAGTATGTAGAGGGTTTCAGAGATGTAAATTTTTTAAAAAAATTCCCAATCAAATCCCCAAAGACAACTTGGAATTGTAGAATATTTTACTATCTTAATTTTTTTATACCATGTATTGGAGAACTCAGCTAATATGCTAATTGATTCACACAATTCCTTCCAATTCTATCCAAAAAGACCAAAAATAAATGAGAAAGCTACACAAGATTACATTGGATAAATAGGGCCATAACACTGAATAATGAACCACCATTTTTTGGAAGAAAGAAGACAGCTAATATTTAATTCCAAGAGAAAATGCCTAATTAGTTATCCAGTAGACTCTCCAAAACTCTTCAGAGAGGAAGATGATGCTTATATTTTTAAAAATTTGTATGAAGTTTGTATAAAAAATAATACATTCTAGACTTATGACTGATTGCAATATCTAGCCTGTCATTTTCAAGTATAAATGTTTAGTGTTACATTATCCAATTGGTGCAATAGACACAGCTTTTATCACAAATCATGGAAAATAACAGAAACCCACCAAAGACAAAGAAAGCAATTTAAGCAAGAGAAAGTTTTAAATGTAAGAAAGACTGAGAAAAATTATAGATTAGATTATGCTTCTCTAAACTGCATTAGGTGGTTCATGCTGAAGCTTTGTCTAACACTATTGTCGATTATATGCCATTTGGAACAAGGCAGATCCATAACAGACAAAATAAGGAAGCTGAATTAGGTGGCAGAATAAGTTATTAAGATAATTCACCTCTAATAGAGTTCTCTGGCCCTGTTACCACAGAGAAAGATTAGAACTGGCTCCAGTACACCAAATAGACTTTACAGGTGAACATGAAAATTTGTTTGCAACATTTTTTTTTTAAGCAGAGCCTTTTGCCTAGGTCCAAAACATGTTGCCTATTATTAATTGCTGGCTTAATGTAATTTTGTGAAATGTAGCATGTCGGGACAAAGTGGGTATTTGGAAGCCAGTACTATTCTGTTTATTTTACCCTCTAGGTGTATACATAAACTGTGATTCTATGACTTTAGATATTGTTCCAATATCTATATCTGTTTTATTCTAAGCAGCTGTTCTATTATAAATTCTGTATGTCATGCTTAGATTTTAGGTCTTTCTTTCCTCTTTAAAACAACTTAAAGTTCCTTATGATTTGGTCAGCGTACATACTATTTCATTTGATGTTTTATAGCCAATGTGGGAATTTAAAAAAAAAATATTACCAACTAGTTCAAAGAGCTAAATTGAGTCCAGGATTATGGCAAAGTTTGACCCCAAAGTTTAATTTGTAATTTCAGTATGTATCTTATGCAGTTTGGGGAGCATCAAATGAAATCTACAATTTTCAGAAGCCTTATTACAGTTTAATGCACATTAACTAAAATGTATATAATTTTAGTGTTCATGATGAATGAGTTATTCCCTTATTACACTTTTGAAGTTAGTAAACCTATTAAACTTTAATATAGAACTATTTAGGTTACACTTGTGTTCAACTGATAGGAAAGTATTTGTATTTTGATCTGATACATTCTCAGGTATAGCCCATTTTCTTCCTGTATGCTTGGAGTAACCTTTGCTTATCTGATAGCCTTGTTATTTCACTATTGTGGATATACTGGGATCGAAACAATTTACATACAAGAACAACTGATTGAAGTAAAGGGAGAAGGTATTTCTTTGTGTAGATTCCACAATAGCTGTGCAGAAAGGTATATGGTCAAAGTCAAGTGGTTCCATTAGAGCCGTGTTTTTAATGCAGTATCAATATGAGGTGATTGTAGCTTTTTAAAGTATGAATTCCATGAAAGATTATACTTTCTAGGTGAAATAAAGTATTTACAATAGACTGTGGCTTCAGATCCTGTATGCTGCTTCTTAGACCTTTAAGAAACTTTCTTATTTAACTTTAGAGAAATTTGAGGGCAGGTTTTTTTTTCTTTCAAGTTTTAAACTGCTTAATTATCTTTGCAGTCTGGGAATAGTCATACCATTTCACATGCTTTCTGAGAGAAATTAAGTTTCCTTGGCCTCTGAAGATGTTTCTCGTGTAATCAAACAACAGTTTTCTACATTCTGATTCTATTTTTTAAACTGTTTCTTTGAAGCTCAAGTAGCTGTGGTAGCCTCATCAAAAACAGTCTTCAATCCCTTCTGAATTAAAGCTGAACATTCCACATGCTCCTATCTCTTCTGCACATTTTTCGTCTTTGTCCCTCCAATATAGGTTTTTCTTTTATATCATTCAGTCTTGCGTTTTGGGGTCATCTTGGAGATCGGGATTCCCATTAATAAAAAAGGTACATTTGTTGCATGTTCCTTAAGTTTTGGTACCCATTCTTCTTTGAGTCTGAGTTTGCCACAGAGAAATTTATGAGGAAGACATCAGTCATTGAATAAGAGATAAAGACTTCAGATAGCCACAGTCTTCCTGTTTCTTCATGCCACAGAGTTTCAGGAGATATGGCTCATTCCCCATGTTGACACTGACTGTGTAATGGTAGTAGGTGGGCAGATAGGCCTTTGGGACGATGTTGTGCTCTTACCCATGACCCAGTTGCTGACCACCATGAACTTGAACATCAGCATGCCAAAGTGAGTGCCTTGCTGCAGCCTTCCACCCACCAGACTGCATGGTTTTCCCCACCCCACAACTTAGCCAGGCTTACCAGCTCAGGGAGGTTTAGCCTCACGGTGTGCACCACAGCTGCCCTGAACTGCCCCACGCAGCCATTTCCCTCACCCAAGTGGAGAAGGCAGTGGGTCTGGGTGCTTCGGCAACTGCTGCCATTGGCCCCTTCCATTGTCACCCACCCAGCACCAAGTCTGGCCTCCCAGTAGGATCCACTGGATTATAAGACTTCATAGTCTATGGGAAGATGGATTCTTTGGCAAGGGCAGCAGAGGGGAAAGATGGGGCTAGGAAACATTACCCCACCCCACCCCACCTGCATTGGTTGTACCAATTTGCAGTCCCACCAGCAAAGCATGAGTGTGCCTTTTTCCACACGTCCTCCCATCAACACTTATTGTTGTTTGTATTCTTAATAACTGCCATTCTGGCTGGAGTGAGATGAAATCTTAGAGTAGTTTTGATTTGCATTCTCTAATTGCTAGAGATGTTGAACATTTTTTTTTCATTTTTTTTAGTTGTAGTTGAACACAATACCATTAATTAATTAATTAATTATATGTTTTATTGGGGATCGAACCAAGTGCCTCACACATCCTCGGTGAGCGCTCTACCGCTATGCAACAATTCCAGACCCGAACATTTTTTCATATATTTGTTGATAGATTGTATATCATCTTTTGAGAAGTGTCTGTTCAATTCCTTAGCCCATTTATTGATTGGTTATTTGTTTTTTTGGTTAAGTTTTTTTGAGTTCTCTATATACATCCTAGAGATGAGTGCTCTATCTGATGTGTGTGGGGTAAACATTTTCTCCAGTTCTGTAGGCTCTCTTGACCTCATTGTTTCTTTTGCTGAGAAGCAGCTTTTTAGTTTGAATCCATTTCATTTATTGATTTTTTAAATTTTATTTCTTGCGCTATAGGAACCTTGTCAAAGAAGTTGGGGCCTAATCTGACATGATGACGATTTGGGCCTACTTTTTCTTCTATTAGGCACAGGGTCTCTGGTCCAATTTGCAGGTCCTTCATCCACTTTGAGTGGAGTTTTGTGCATGATGAAGAGATAGGGGCTTAATTTCACTTTGCTACATATGGATTTCCAGTTTTCCCAGCACCATTTGTTGAAGAGGCTAGCTTTTCTCAAATATGTTTTTGGTGCCTATATCTAGTATGAGTTAACTCTATTTATGTGGGTTTGTCTCTGTGTCCTCTGTTCTGTACCATTGGTCTACCAGTCTATTTTGGTGCCAGTACCATGCCGTTTTTGTTCTATTGCTTTGTAGTATGGTTTAAGGTCTGGTATAATGATGCCTCCTGCTTCACTCTTCTTGCTATGGATTGCTTTAGCTATTCTGGGTCTTTTATTTTCCAAGGTGAATTTTATGATTGCTTTTTCTATTTCTTTGAGGACTGTCTTTGGGATTTTTGATTGAAATTGCATTAAATCTGTATAGTGCTTTTGGTAGTATGGCCATTTTGACAATGTTAATTCTGCCTATCTAAGAACAAGGGAGATCTTTCCATCTTCTAAGGTCTTCTTGAGTTTCTTTAGTGTTCTGTAGTTTTTGTTGTAGAGGTCTTTCACTTTTCTTGCTGAGACCTAAGTATTTTATTTTATTTTTTTGAGGCTATTATAAATGGGGTAGTTTTCCTAGTGTCCCTTTCACAGGATTTGTCACTGATGTACAGAAATGCCTTTGATTTATGGGTGTCGATTTTATATCCTGCTATGTTGCTGAACTCATTTATTATTTCTAGAAGTTTTCTGGTGGAATATTTTGGATCCTTTAGGTAGAGAATCATGTCATAAGCAAATAGGGATAGTTTGAGTTCTTCTTTTCCTATCCATATTCCTTTAATTTCTTTTGTCTGTCTAATTGCTCTGGCCAGTGTTAAGAACTATGTTACATAGAAGTGGTTGTAGCTTAGTGATAGAGCACTTGGCTAGCATGTGTGAGGGCCTTTGATCCTCAGCACCACATGTAGACAAATAAAAGTATGTGTCCATCTACAACTAAAAAAATGGGAGTGGTGAAAGAGGGCATCCTGTCTTGTTCCAGTTTTTGAGGGGAATTCTTTCAATTTTTCTCCATTTATAATGATGTTCACTGGGGCTTAACGTAGATAGCTTTTACAATGTTGAGGTATGTTCCCATTTTCCCTAGTTTTTCTATTGTTTTGAACATGAAAGGGTGTTGTATTTTGTTGAATGCTTTTTCTGCATCTGTTGAGATGATCATATGATTTTTAAGTCTTTGATGTGATGAATTACATTTATTGATTTCCAACTTTGTATCCCTGGGATGAACCCCACTTGAATGTGGTGCCCTATCTTTTTAATATGGTTTTATATTCGATTTGCCAGAATTTTATTGAAAATTTTTGTGTCTATGTTTATTAGAGAGATTGGTCTGAAGTTTTCTTTCTTTGATGTGTCTTTGGAATCAGGGTGATATTGGCTTCATAGAATGAGTTTGGAAGTGCTCCCTCTTTTTCTATTTCCTGAAATAAATTGAATGTATTGGTATTAGTTCTCCTTTAAAGGTCTTGTATAGAACTCTGCTGTGTATCCATTTGGTCCTGGGCTTTTGTTAGTTGGTAGGCTTCTGATGGCATCTTCTGTTTCACCACTTGAAATTGAGGTGTTTAAATTGTGTATATATATACCTGATTCAATTTGGGAAAATCATATCACTCTAGAAATTTGTCAATGCCTTCAATATTTTCTATTTTATTGGAGTACAAGTTTTCAAAATAATTTCTAATTATCTTCTGTATTTCTGTAGTGTCTGTTGTGATATTTCCTTTTTCATCACGTATGCTAGTAATCTGAGTTTTTTCTCTCCTTCTCTTCATTAGCATGGCTAAGGGTTTGTCAATTTTATTTATTTTTTCAAAGAACCAACTTTTAGTTTTGTCAATTTTTTCAATTGTTTATTTTGTTTCAATTTCATTGATTTCAGCTCTGATTTTAATTATACTTCTTCTACTTTGGGTGTTGATTTGTTCTTCTTTTTCTAGGGCTTTGACATGTAACGTTAGGTCATTTATTTATTGACTTTTCTTCTTTTAAGGAATGAACTCCATGCAATGAATTTTCCTCTAAGTACTGCCTTCATAGTGTCCCAGGGATTTCAATACATTGTATCCATTCTCATTCAGGTCTAAGAATTTTCTAATCTCCTCCTTGATGTCTTTTGCAACCCATTATTCATTCAGTAGCATATTATTTAGTCTCCAGGTGTTAGAGTAGCTTTTATTTTTATTTTATCATTGATTTCGAATTTCATTCCATTATGGTCTGATAGAATTCAGAGTAGTATCTCTACTTTTTTATGTTTGCTAAGAGTTGCTTCACTTGTTGAAGGTTGAAATATTCTATATATGTCAGTTAAGTCTAAGTTAGTGATTGTACTATCGAGTTCTATAGTTTCTTTGTTCAGCTTTTGTTTGGAAGATCTATCCAGGGTGAAGAAGGTGTGTTAAAGTCACTCAGAATTATTGTGTTGTGGTCTTGAACTTGAGAAGAGTTTGTTAGATGACTGTAGATGCTCCATTGTTTGGCATGTATAAATTTATGATTGCTATGTCTTGTTGATAAATGGTTCCCTTAAGTTGTATGAAATATCCTTCCTTATCCTTTTTGATTAACTTTGGCTTGAATTCTATTTTATTTGATATGAGGATGGAAACACCTCCTTATTTCCGCAGTCCATGTGAGAGTGTTATGATTTTTCCCAACCTTTCACCTTCAGTCTGTGGATGTCTTTTCCTATGAGGTGAGTCTCATGGAGGCAGCATATTGTTGGGTCTTTTTTTTGAAACCCAATCTGCCAGTCTATGTATTTTGATTGGTGAGTTTAGGCCATTGATATTCAGGATTATTGTTGAGACATGATTTGTATTCCCAGCCATTTTCGTTATTTAACTTGACTTGGTTTCTCCTTTGATTAGTTTTTCCTTTAGTATAATACCTCTCTTTGCTTATTTTTATTGTTGTTTTCCAATTCCTCTTCATGGAATATTTTGCTGAGGATGTTCCGTAGGGCAGGCTTTCAATTTGTAAATTCTTTTAACTTTTGTTTATCATGGAAGGTTTTTATTTCATCATCCTATCTAAAGTTTAATTTTGCTGGATATAAGATTCTTGGTTGGTATCCATTTTGTTTCAGAGCTTGATATATGTTGTTCCAGGGATCATCTAGCTTTCAGGGTCTGGGGGGAAAAATATGCACATAATCTAATTGGTTTTCCCCCATATGTAATCTGATCCCTTTCTCTCATGTCTTTTAATATTCTGTTCTTATTCTGTATGCTAACCATTTTCATTATAATGTGCTTTGGTGTAGATCTGTTTTGATTTTGTACATTTGGTGTCCTTTTAGCCATTTGATTTTCCAATTCATTCTTGATGTTTAGAAAATTTTCTGACATTATTTCATTGAATAGATTATTCATTCCTTTGGTTTGGAACTCTGTGCCTTCCTCTATCCCAATAAATCTGAAATTTGGTCTTTTTATGCTATCTCATAATTCTTGAATGTTCTGTTCATGGTTTCTTACCATCTTCAGTATTTATTTTATTTTCAAGAGTATATATTTTATCTTTGTTGTCTTAGGTTCTATCTACTAAGTGATCTAATCTGTTAGTCATGCTTTCTATTGAGTTTTTAATTTGGTTTATTTTTTTCCTTCATTTCAAGGATTTCTTTTCTTTTTTTTCCAGAACCTCTATATCCTTTTAAGTAATCTTTTGCTTCCTGTATATGCTTATTATCTCTTTATTGAAATGATCTTTTGCTGCCTGTATTTGCTCTCTTATGTTATCCTTTAATTCATAGACCATTTTAATTATTTACATCCTCAACTCCTTCTCTGTAATTTCTTCTGCTGTGCTGGCCATGGATTCTAATAATGTGGTATCTTTGTTTGGGGCACTTTCTTCCCTTGTTTTTTCATGTTGTTCATGCATCTTAACTTCTATCATTGTGGATCCAGGTGTTAATGTTTTTACCCTATAGACTTATAGTGTCCTGCTGGGTTCCAATACCTCCTCTTTCAGGGGGAGATCAACATTAACAGATCCAAATACAACCATATATAGCCTTAAACCAAGTAGCTCTTATAATGACATTTATGATTTTGTCACAATATACGAAATGGTGAGTTCAATTATTATTTACAATATAAACAGTAGGTTTGCAAAGGGTCTGCAATTTCTGATGGTGGACAATGAGAGAACTGAGGGTGGGGTGGAAGGTGAGGAGATAGGATGTGAGGATATAGGGCTTTTAGAGCTTAGGAAGAATGAAAGAGGAATCTAAAGAAGTTGACTCGTAGCAGGAGAAAAGAGTAATCTGGGGGAGATACATAAATAGGAAGACAATTTGGAGAATTCAAAAAAACAAACATAAAAATTAAGAAAAATAAAAAATGTAAAAATAGAAAAAAGAATACAATACAGCTGAAATATTACTATTAAGACATCCCAGTTCTCAGTAGCCTAATTCATGAAAAGTACTTGGTTTCACAAATGTTGGGGATTTGAGGGTGGGAGAATGGAGAGAGAGAGTAAAGATAAAAAAAAAAAGAAGAAGAAGAAGAAAAAAAATCTCGAAGAAAAATACAAGGATTTTTGTTGTTGTTGTTGTTGGGGTTCTGTATCTTTCCTGCTTCCCTTCTCATCCAATAGGTGGGGTTGTCTGATGGTTGCTGGTATCTCCACCCTCAGGATGGTGAAGGTTTTAGGGTGGCAGGGGTGGTCTTAGAAGTGGAACTCCTGGAAGTGAAAGAGGAATCTAAAGCAGTTGGTTAGTAGCTAGAGAAAAGAGGGATAGTGATTTTGGGGAGACAAGTAAGTGGGAGGACAATAGAAAGTATAACAAATAAGAAACATAAAAATTAAGTATAGCACTTGCCGGTCCCCAATAGGAGACTGCACCCCAAGGATCTCTTTCAGGGCCCACTCGTGTGATATGAGTACCTGGTCTTTTCTCCTTATATCACCTGTAGACCTCACAATTCCTGGTCTCTAATTTAGTCTCTAAACTCTATTTCCCTCACCTCCCTCCCTTACTACTTCTCCATCAGGAACCTCTCTCTCTGGAGGTCTTGTGGGCTGCACTCTGGGGGCTGCGCACCTGTCACAAGAGCTGTTTTCTATTGAGCAGTTCAGGACCAGGCTTTGTGAGCTCCTTACCACATAGCTGCAAGCACTGTGCTGGGTTAGTGGCTGTGGGAGAGGGGAAGAAGGGGAGTTGGGGACTATTGGTACCTTGATATTGCTTCTAGGCCCCAGCCAGTGTCCCAAGCTAGGAGTTGCCCCAACTAAAGATGATGACAAAGGTGTCCCAAGATGGAGGTGATTACTTTCAGAGATGGGGTGTTGGGTTAGCTTGTGTTAGGTGGTGGCATTGGGCAGTGTGATCCACAGAGATGCAGCTCTGTGGAGTGCAGTGTTGTGGCTAGGGGTTATCTCCAGACCCTGTCCAGGGTCCCCAGGTACAGGATACTGTATTAGGGGACTATAGCAATGGTTGCAGCATCCCAAGATTGAGGTGACCAGGGGAGCCTCACGTTGGTAGGTGGGGGTCCACAAGAGTGGTGGTTGGAGGTCCTGCGTGAGGGGGTGGGGTGGGGGAATGGTTGGGGGATGTGTCAGGAGTCAGGAGTCCTGTGTGGGAGCAGTGGTTGGGATTCCTGTGCAGGTGGGCAGCCAGGGGTCTTGTGCAGGCACTGATGCTGGGGGTCCTTCAGAGGTCCTGTGTGGGTGAGTGGCTGGGTTTCTTTTGCTGATGCTGAGGCCTGGGGACCTGTGCAGCACTGTGGCCCAGATTCCTGTGTAGGAGGAGCTGTCTGGAGTCCTCTAATAATTCCAAGAGAAACAATATTCCCAGTACTGGAATTCCAGGTCCCATAGCGACACAGAATGCAGCCTCCCTCTAGCCCACCATCTTTGAATCTCCTGGGTTTTTAATTTGATATAGTTTATTTCTTTGAAGCTTCTTGAAAGCTCTTACATGTTGTCCTTAAGGTACACAATAAAAATGACAATTTCCTTGGCAATCTCAGAGTTCTTTTTTATTTTTGTGTCCTCTTACAGTATAAACTTACTTTAGAATCTCTTGGATTTGAGTGTATGTTCATGAAAGATTTGGAGAAAAAGTCACGAGTAGTCAGTTGAAATTTTGAATTGGGTAATATAGTAAGTTTTGAATTTTTATTGCATAGAGACTAAATAAAAATATTACCTTTTTCTACTTTGTATGGAATAAGGCTGAATTCTGTTTTGTGAAAAGCTGAACCAAAGATGTTAGGGGAAAATTGAAACTCACAGTCTACTCAGCACTGAATTATATTTACCAATCTCTGTATGAGTGTTTTAAATATAGCTTATGAATCTCTAGATGAAAAATTTTTATTATGATGATTGTTCTTTTTACAGACAGCATCAGGAGAGACCAATTAAATGAGAGTGTGGAGAATAAAAACATAAGCCTTAGGGGAAAAAGAAAAGTTCTCAACATTGATTTCTCACCAAAATTCAAATGGAGTGAAAATTGAGATACTTTCTTCCACTCCTCTCAAGGATGATTAAAGCAGTTGATAACACTCAAGGCTGGTGAGGGTATGAGAAAACAGGACCTCTCATTTATTTCTGGTGGGACTATAAATTGGTTTATGTGATTTGGAGGGTAATTTTTATAGTACCTCTCAAAAGCACTAAGAAATATAATAATCTTTGACTAAGAAATTTCACCTCTATACTTAAAATCCTTCTGCAAGTTGGAAAATATAAGCCAAATAACAGATAGTAGTATTGTTTGTGATAGTGAAAAATTGTATATATATACCCAATAGTCATTGATAAGGTAGTGGTTGAGAAAATGGTGGTACATTTTTAGAGTGGCAAAAAATGTGTATTAAAAAATGATTAACTACTGAAAGGGAAAAATGTGTATGTCATATTGACAAAAAAAACTTTAAAATATTATGTACAGCTCAAACTCATTTTGATTTTTGAAAAAGTATATGATTATATCCGCCTTATGAGTTGAACAAGGCCCATCTATCTAGCAAAGGCTCTATTAAGAATATTTCTTATGTTAAATCTCTTAAAAGCCATTTATATGGTCCCAACAATAGCAAATTAACGGAATTTAGTAAAAAGGGACCTGAAAGTTAATGTGCTTGTAGTTCTGGTTCTTTCATAGGCAATTTACAATTTTGGCCAAGTCGACTAAATTCAGTGCTTTGGTTTGTCTGTCCAATGAATGGGAAGCTTGAGGATGAACTGAAATAGAATAAAACAAAATGTTTCTGTACATAAAGGTTGAGCAGTTTGTAGTTGCCTTTTCATTTCCTTCTTTGTGAGTTGTTTAAGTTATTCAAAGCATACTATCTCTGTCTTATTAAACACACGGAATGATTTCTTATTAGAATCTTATCTTGGACAAAAATAATTTTCTCCTTTTCTTGAGTATCCTGTCACAGTTTTGAAGTGTACTTTCTTAGTTAAGGGTGGCTATGTAGAACAATTTTCCTAAATTAACTATTGTCTTTTGAGTTTTTATCAGCTCGATCTCTCTCACACACACTTTGTCTTTTTGCAAATTTTATTTCTTTTATACAAGTGGGCTAATTGTAGCCTTATATTTCCATTAGATTCACTGATATTTAATAATGGCCTTGTATTGTATTCTAGATCAGAGCATTGCTCTTTTCTCATAATTAAGTGTCTTGTTACAACTCCTGCTTTTCAATTTAATGGATGAACTTTGTGGTACAGAGAGTGTGGTTGTTGAATTTTTGTTTACACTAGGATTTTTCATTTTTCATTATTTCTTTTAGGTTTCTTAAGATAATTTTCCTTTCTTTTTGGCCACAAATGTAAAAGTTATCTGCTTTTAAAAATGTCTCTGGTTAATTGGTCACCATACATGTATTCCTTACTTTACATACATGGTGAAAGCTGAGTTTGAGAATAAATCACAGGCACTAGGACAGATCTGTTCTAATTTCTCATTCTGGTTTATGATGTTCTTTAGAAGAAGTGCTATGACACTTACCTAACACATACATTAAGGAGTGCATCATTATGTGTCACTCACAGAGGAGGTAACTCCTAAGCAAGAACATTTCTGGTTCAGCACTTGATATCACTTAGCATGACAAACTCCTTTGTGCAGATGTTGAAAGGGCTTCCAAAGCATTTAGAAGGTCAATGTCAGTTCCAGTTAAACACAATTAATAGTCATTTTAATTAATTAATTTTACTTAATTTATTCTTTATATTCTTATCAACTCTAGAAATAGGACAAGTTTTAAACAAACTCATAAGAAAGAAATAAAATTAAATTAGCAAGATTAATTAGTCATGAAGAATGAAAATTTCCAATGACTCTTGAGTATCTAGATCAAAAAATTTGAAGAATGAAAATTTCCAATGACTCTTGAGTATCTAGATCAAAAAATTTCAGTATGAATATAATTCAAAATACATGCATGATTATAAATTTTCCAGTCACTGTATGAGAATTAAAATGAAAGTCTTGGCATTATTTTAAGAATACATTTTATTTTACTCAATATAATTGAAACACCATTTCAGTATGTGATCCATTTAAAATATCATAGAGATATTTTATATTCTTTTTAGAATACTAAATCTTTGAAATCCAGTATGTATTTTATACTTATAGCACATCTCAGTTTGGACAAGTCATATTTTATCTGCTCAAAGCTGTATGTTTCCAGAGGCTACTTTATTGAACAGTGCAGGTCTAGATTTTTAAATTGAAGTTAGAGTACTAGTTCATTTCTCATTTATCTTGATGAGAGACATAGAATGGCTAGCATGTTATTATAATTAGAATAATTACTAAGTGTTTAAAAATGACAACCAACTCTAAGGACATATAGCAAACCACCACTTAATCTTAATAAAGGAAATGTAATGGATACATTGCTGATTCAATGCCAAAGCATAAGAAAAATACAAGCTGCTAGTGCCTTCAATTATGCAACAAATACAACTGTAACCCACAAATCCAAAGGGAAAAGTAAAACTAATGAGCTTTGGTTGGAATAAGACCAATGGCGGAACCAGTTTGACCACACAAGTATTTCCTGCAGTCTCCTGGGGAGATGGATTTAAGGGCCACACTCTGGTACTGAGGGCAGAGAGCCAAAGGGCAAAACCAATATCTTCCAAATGTCAGCTTTTATATGTTGCCCATCTGTTAGTCTCTCTCTCTTTTTTTTAGAAAGCCCCATTATTTTTATTTGAATATCCCCAAGAAGGAACATATACTGCACTTTAATGGTAAAAAGATACAAGTATATAACATCTTATAAAAACTACCATTTAAAAGTGATCTTGTTCATTTGATAGTCCCCACCTTCAAAGCAAAATAAATATATATATATATAAAAGGTGGAGAGGAAGAAGGATAGGAGGGGGATTGTTGAAGATAAAAGCCCCAGGGCCACAGTAGAGGCAAAGAGCATCTGGGAAGAGGCCTGAAAGCTGTGGTGGGACTCCACTCTTTTAACCCTCCAATGTCAAGCTGTGGGGCACAATCAGTAGCTAAGTGATGAAAAGAGGCTGCTGGGGGTGGATGGAAAAGATGAGAAGGGCAGGGTTGATGTGGCCTGGTGCAGGAACTCACCCAGGAACTGCCACTACTCTTTCCTAGGTCCTCCAACTCCATATCCTGGTCTCTAAAAGCTTGCTCTATCTCCATTTCCCCTCTCTCCAAACACACCTAAGGCATCTTTCCAGTGTTTGGCCCCAACCCTGCAAAGGAGGGGTGGGGTATTGGGCCCAGGAACCTTGTCATTGGTCCCCATTCTATGGATTCCCAGAGGTAGAAGTGGGGCTTCTGGGCCTGTGGGTGCTCACTCCTTTCATTCCTTTGCTCATCTCTTCACACATCCATTGTCCCACATCAGCATGTGAACTGGACTAATCACCATTCCCCAGCCTCAGCAGGAATGGTTCTGGTATGGCTATCTGCACTGCTCAGAATTTCCCTCAGTTCCACCCACCCAGGCAGGTGGCCAGATCTGAGGGGTGTGTGTGTGTGTGGGGGGGGGCTCATTCTGACCTAGCACACACATTTGAACATAAAGAAGCACAGGTCATGTGTGTGATTCTCTCCACATCTCAAAAAGATCAGCTCCAAGTGGCAGGGAGAGAGCTCCCAATTTCAAAAGGACAGCTTTCTCAAGGTATCTACCTTCCCAGACTTAAATAACAGAAAAATCCCAGCCTCAGCAGAGCCTGTAATAGGTAGGGGGCTGACCCTTTCCTTTCAGGGACCATGGCGAGGATCGAAGGATCAAGATTTGGGTTCTGGAGAACATCAAATGGGAGTGTCAGCTTAAAGCTAGGGCAACACATGGTGGGAAACGACTCCCCCCCAAAGATCTCAGATGCTGTCCTCGAAAAGCTAAAGGGTGCCAGGTCTCCTTTTTTCCCTGAAATACCCCTACTTCAGGGATCTGGAAGACCCCTGTTCCCAGCCTTCTCGGAATAGGTAATAGCCAGGCGATTTCTGCCATTGTTTATTTTCTACATTTTCTGAGCAATGAAACTATACTTCCCGAAAGTGCATCCCAGATCCCCATTGTCAGCTTGGAGCTCAAGTTCACCTGGTTTCCATGATTACATCTGACAGTGCCCTACCCCAAATGTCAATGCAGGCCACATGGGGTCAACCAAATCCCAGAACCTTCCATAAGGATCCTTCTGTTTGCATAAGGAGAATTTTGTTTTTATTTCATCTTAGAAAATTCACATTCAAAAGCCCTGACTTGAGTTAGAAACATCCAAACCACCATCCTATTGAATCAGTCTGAAAAATCTCCTCTGGAACAGAGGAGGCTGAACAGAGCCTTTTTGCTCCCTAAATAAAAGTTCCTCAGCTCCTACTTGGGCCCCAAGCAGTAGGCTATTTTATGCACATCCTCCCCTAAGTTGTGGGTAATAAAAGAGTTTGGCTCAACAATATGCCATCTCCTCCAAGCACACAAATGTGAGCACTCACATACCACACACTCATCTGATCACTTTCTTGAAGGAGGAGAGTGGTGGAGCAGAAAGGATCAAGAAGGTATGGTTAAGAATGAAACCTAAATTAGGTTTCTTCCTGCAGTCCTTCCTCTGCAGCATCCCTCTCTATCCATCTTTGTTGGGTAGGAATGGCCATCAAGAAGAGAGCCAAATTCTTGTTCTTTGGAAAGAACACCAGGCCAGGACCCTATCTCCTCTACCTGAATACAGGACTTGGGTAGCGAGAACTGCTCCTCCTGCTCCACAGTCATGTCAGGGCCCCAATTCCTCTGTTTCCTTAACCACTGTTAGCAAATTTTGGACTAGCCTTGGGTTGTTCCTTAGAGGACACAAGGGGAGAACCCACTTTAACATCCATGACTCCTGCTCAACACCTCTGTCTGGCTTTAGGAGTCAATGACAGTGAGGTAGCCATAAACCATATACAAGACCAGTTGCCCAGAAAGAAGGAAAGGGCTTCCTGGACCACTCTCACCCAGGTTTCCTCCAGAAGGCCCTTGAGCTGATCCCATCCATGTGGTGCAACATGGGCCATTACAACACCCATGGGCACATTCTTGCTCTTTAGGTAAGCAGTACTATCTTCTCTTCCTCGACCCAGCCCTTGTCTGCTCCTCCCACTGTCTTTACTTTTGTCCCTAGAATGTATAAAAAAGCCAGAGTAAGCTCAGCTGCCATCCCTGATCCTATTCTCCTTCAAAGAGGAGGTGAGGTGCAGAACTGTGGAACACTGAGGATCCTCTGTAACTAAAAACTCAATCTTGGGGTGGGGCTGGACTAGCCCACATCCCTGCTTTTGGACTAGGACTTTAAGCCTCCAGATTACCTGTGTCCATAGTTTACCTGCTGAAATTGCTTTTGGAGAAACAAAAACAAGCACTCAGCAAACAAATCCCCTTTCCTAATCTTTTCCATTTTAGCTGCCAGCTGGAGTCTAAGGTTGTGGGAGCCACACTTCAGTCTTGGTCCTGTACCTTGAGTCCTCACTTATGACTTCAGTCAAGGGTCCAGGGACTAGCTCCCCTACTCAGGAATGCAGTAGGAACTTCCCCAAAATACTCATAGTCTCAGATTACTTATAGAGCTGAGGCTCTGAAGCCACTGTCCCCGTGCATTCTTCTTGTCTCCTGGGTCCACTCCTCCAGTAGCGGGAGGAGGGGGACAGGTTCAGATGGGGTGGTGGTGGGACCATCAGACCAGAGGGCATGCACTCTTCTGTAGATTCTTCTGATCACTCCCACCACCCAGGATCCCTTGCGCCTAAAGAGAAAACTGCCCATCAGAAGTCTTCTACTGGCACCCTTAGCATATCTGTTTGTGTCTGAGTAATGCATCTGTTCGAGAAAAACACTGATGACACAGTTCATACTGGTAAGGTTTTTTGCCACTGTGTACACACTTGTGGTGTTCCAGGTGGTACTTCTGAATGGATCACATATCACATAATATCACACTCAAATGGTTTCTCACCAGTGTGAATAAGGATGTGCCTCTTGAGGTGGTAACTGCTCCTAAATGCTCCAAAGCAATGTTCACAAATAAAATTTTGGGGAATCTTTACTTGAAAATAACCATCTTGCTCCACTACCACCACCTTTTTATCTGTTTTGAGTGAGAAGCTTCAGCCAAGCTGTCTTCATCTTTCCAGTTCCAGGACTTATCACTGTCTTTTCGGTGGCCTTGATTCGAGCACCTCAGCACATCAGGGCTACCTGCCTGCTCACCATTCTCGGCCTGCTTGCTTGCAGTCTGGCTCAGCACCATCTTCTTGCTGGCTGCAGTGGGAACCAAACTCAACGCCTGCAAGGCCTTCACAAGTCAGGAGATGTTCCTGAGCCATGCTGACTTTTCATTCATGCAACCCCAAAGTTCAGGCGTTCCTTGATCCAGATTTCCTGAAGACGCTGCCTTTTGAGGAACTGTCACTAAATCACAGTAATGGCTTCTTCATGTCCTTTCAGTCCTGCTTCCATATTAAACTGCCTATGTCTGCCAAATGAAGCTTGGTGAACTGATAGGCAGACTGGCTGGTGGAATGTACAGTAGGGCTGTTGTATGATACTGTAGTTAATGGTAGGAATATTTTGCATTTATGCAGCATTCAATTATTCAGAGGACATCTTCATTTATTCTTCCATAACTTTTGAAAGCAGGTTTTTCTAATTATGGCTTACTAAGGAAACTAAAGCTAAAAATTTTCCTTTTAACAAGTGATTATTGAGTAATCAATAAGAAAGAAATTATGTTGGGTTTAAGAGATAAGGGTAAATGTTACTTCAGAATCTAGAAATATAAGATATCACCTATCTCAGTCCTGACCATAACTATTTGAATCATTTGATTTCAGACTAATGAATTCAAGTCTGTTTGAGGTAAATGCCCAAATCTTGCTGTTCAGCCATATCTATCTATTTATCCTGGACTTCTCCAGTTTGTGCATTGCTTTTATTTACCTTGAATGTGTGATGGACATTTTTACCCTTATGACTCTTTATAAATGTATCATTTTTACTGCTTCTAAAAACTTCTGAAATTTGTCATATAATTACTTAATGTAGCAGCAAATTTATTCTATCTCATGTTGTAGAATGGCCAATAACTCAACATTATCATATTTATCTTCTCACATTATGCTTAACTATTGCTAAGCCTTGGTAGTTTTTCCAAAATACAGTGTGAACTAGAAAATAAGCAATTAGAAAAGTAGATCTGTTTCTAGTATTTCTGATTTATTCTCAAACTTACCTTGCAATATGTATGTAGTAAAATTATGTAAGTTGTTACCACCTATTTATACATCAGAAGTATTTTTGGCCAATGAAGAAAAGAAAATTTTCTTAAACTAAAAGAAATAATGAGAGATGAAAAAGCCTAATGTAAAAAAAAATTATATGCTTGGGTTATCTATCTGTTTTATACCAGATTTACTACAGCAAGTTCAACCAAATAATACAATATTAGTAGTGCCTGATATTTTTTCTCCCAGTACCTTCTATTTAATTTTATAAGAATTTATCTTCTTTTCAATAAAATTATTTAACCTCACAACATATATGAAATACCTCCTTTTCTACAGAAAGCCTGGATTTTTTTTCCCTGACTGTTGGGTATAAGACCCATCTTATGAAT
This sequence comes from Urocitellus parryii, assembly GCF_045843805.1. Taxonomy (NCBI): domain Eukaryota; kingdom Metazoa; phylum Chordata; class Mammalia; order Rodentia; family Sciuridae; genus Urocitellus; species Urocitellus parryii. The sequence goes on from NC_135531.1 coordinate 204,866,382, forward strand.
GCTGACTGGAGTTTATGGAACATGTCATTTCTGTTCAGCTTTTCCTGCTTTTCAAAGTTATTCAGGACTAGCAGGAATCTCTACACCAATTCTGGTCCTAAGGAGAGCTTATTACCAAAGAAGTTTGCCTTTGAAGTGAAATAAATCAATGGAGAGATGCTCTAAGAATTTAACACAAATTGGAGAAGGTCATTTTTTTTTTTGCTTTTGTTCTTAAAATAAGAGAGATTTCACAAAGTTGTGACTGAAAAGAAATGGTCTACTGGAGAAGGGAGGATGGTTTTATCCCTGATGAGAATGGTGATCAGCTTAAGATGATGGAGATGTTTCTTGATAAAAAATTCAAAGCAATAGAAGAAGAAAAGGACAAATGATGTCAGAGGTTATATATCAGACTCCCATACTCTATTTTATGTAAAAAGAAAAAAAAGTTGCTATAGTCAATAACAAGATTGAAGAATAATAGTTTTGAAGACAATGGAGAAAATATGGAGCCTCTCTTTCATAGTATTGACAGTAATTTTGAACTCTGGCTTCATATTACAATCACTGGTACCTTCAAAATAACCTTCAGGGCCTCACCTCAGACTCATTGAAGCTCTGAGACCTGGGACTGAGATACAATATTATTTAAAGCTTCAGTAGTTTCTAATGTGCCATGGAGTTGAGAATCTGTGAACATGGCATTATAATGGGGGGAGGGGCGGGTAGTTCCCTACTCCAGACTAGTTAAATTAATTGTGTGGGGACAGGATTAGTAATTTTTTAAACTATTTTAAAAATTATTTTTAATTCTAATTTGTTATATATGACAGCATAATACATTACAATTCATATTATACACATAGAGCACAATTTTTCATATCTTTGATTGGACACAAAGTAGAGTTACACCATTTGTGTCTTCATGCATGTACTTAGGGTAATGATGTCCATCTCATTCCACCATCTTTCCTACCTCCATGCTCCCTCCCTTTCCCTTCAACCTTTGCCCTATCAAGAGTTTGTCTAATCTTCTCATGCTCCCCTGCAACCCCATTATGAATTACCCTCCTTATATCAGAGAAAACATTCGGTAATTGGGGTTTTGGGATTGGCTAACTTCACTTATCATTATAATCTCCAGCTCTGTCCATTTATCTGCAAATGCCATGATTTGATTATCTTTTAATGCTGAATAGTATTCCATTGTGTATATATACCACTTTATCCATTCATCAACTGAAGGGCATATAGATAGGTTCCACAGTTTAGTTATTATGAATTGTGCTGCTATAAACATTGATGTGGCTGTGTCCCTGCAGTATGCTATTTTTAAGTCCTTTGGGTATAGACTGAGGAGTGGCATAGCAGGGCCAAATGGTGGTTGCATTCCCAGTTTTCCAAGAAATCTCCATATTGCTTTTCATATTGGCTGCACCAATTTGTGGTCCCACCAGCAATGTATGAGTGTACCTTTTTCCCCACAGGGAGTAGTAATTTAAATAAGCTCTTCAGAGAGTTCCAGTGGGTTTCTCTGAGAATCAGAAACTTGGGATGTTCCTTTAGAGTTTGTGTATTCCTATTGCTTGATTTCTGCTTCCTTCATGTTGATGCTTAACCTCATTTCTGTTTTTCTGTTGTATCCACCCATGTCTGGATGCAGAAGCAAAAAAATATTGTGTTACTGTATATGTATAGACGTAGGCCAGCACAACGCAGTTCCATATCTACATCTTAGGATCTCAGACACAACCAGCCTTTGTTCCCCTTTGTTCATAGGTCTCTATGAACTTGTGAAGGGTTATTAAATCATTATCATCTATGATCCTAGGTTTTAAAGAGTTTATTCTTGTGAAGTTTTTATCAAAGAACAAAACCCACATTTAACTTTGACCAGCATTTAATCCACAATGACAAGTTACTCTTAGTATAAAAGGCAACCAGACAATATTAGACGAGCCACAGACAGTCCAATATCAATATTCTTAACTGAATGGGTTTCTTTCTTGGGCAAGTCAGCTTGCTAATCTATATTCCATATCTCAACAAATGGCATCACTATTCAATAATACACCTAAGTTTAGACCTCTCTGAAGTTTTTATCCTAAAATTACAAAATACTCAACTTTCACTTTTAGACAAAGTATAACACATAGTAATGACTCCATATTCAAAAAAAAAGACTCAGTGAGTAAGAGAACAGTGCTTGAATGGCAGACTTCTACACATGATGGATTCTGAAACTTTGCTATGCAGAGTGTGATTCATAGGCCAGTTGCGTGGCATTTCCAAATTTGTTACATATGTAGAATCTCAACCCCACCCAGATGGGCTGACTCAGAATCTATACTTTAACAAGATCTAGGGGTGATTTATGTGTACATTAAAGTTTAAAAAACAGTTTTGTAAATCACAAAACCTCCAAAACAATGAGGTTGACACACTTCATTTTAAGAAATGCCAAGGTTTCAAAATAGTTTTGACATAACAGAATCTGAATCTCCTTTGTAAGACAAAATGATAATACTTGCCTATTATAAGAATTAATTGAGAAAAGCATTGACAAAGGCTATAACCCTTCTGATTTCTTAAAGGGAAAACTATGGTTTTTGGTTTTTTTAAAATTTTTTTATTGATGTATTATAATTACACATAATAGTGGGATTCAGTAGGCTATATTTATCCATGCACATAATGTAATTTGATCAATCTAATTCCCTAATACTCTCTCATTCTGTCCCCTCCTCTTTTCCCTGATCTGCTTGTTTTCTCTACTGATTTTCCTTCTTTTATAATTATTTAAATTAGTACATTAAAATTATATATACAAGTGGGATTCATTGTGGTATATTCATATGTGGACATAGCACAATTTGGTAGAGTTCATTTTCTAGTACTTCCCAGTGCTGACCTTTCCTGTTTTCTTCCCAATGCCTTGCTCATTGGACTCCCTTCCAATTTCAAGAGTATCTTCCCCCTTTTTATTATTCCCTTTCTCTCTTTCTATCTTCTGCATATGATAGAAAACATTTGGCACTTCACTTTTAGAACCTGGCTTATATCACTTAGGATGAAGTTCTCTAGTTCCATCCATTTACTATCAAATGACATAATTTCATTCTTTTTTTTTAATGACTGAGTAGAACTCCTCTGTGTACATATACCACATTTTCTTTATGCATTCATCTGTTGATGGGCACTTAGGCTTATTCCAATAACATTGAGCTGCGATGAACATTGGTATGCAAAGATCACTATAGTAAACTGATTTTTACTTCTTTTGGTCAAAACCCAAGAAGTAGGATAGCTGGGTCATATGGTGGTTTCATTGCTAGTCTTCTGAGGAATCTCTATACTGATTTCCACAGTGGTTATATTAATTTGTAGTGCTACCAGCAATGTATAAGTACAGCTTTTCCTCCACATCCTTGCCAGTATTTATTATTACTTGTATTCTCCATGATTGCCATTCTAACAGAAGATGAAACTTTAGTGTAGTTTTGGTTTGCATCTCCCTTATTGCTAAGAATGTTGAACATTTTTTCATTTGTTTACAATTTGTATTTCTTCTTTTGAGAAATGTCTATTTAGATCACTTGCCCATTTATTGAATGGATTATTTGTTTTTTTGAGGGATATTACATTTTTTGAGTTCTTCCTATATTCTGAATATTAACAAGAATCTCTCCCATTCTGTAGGCTGTCTCTTCATGCTCTTGTTTCCTTCACTGTACTGATTTTTAATTTGATGCCATTTTACTTACTGATTCTTGGTTTTATTTCTTGAGCTCCAGGAGTTTTATTATGCCTGTGCCAACTGGAATGTTGACCTTCTGTTTTTTTTTTTTGCTATCAATTTTAGTATTTCTGTTATAATTCCTAGGTCTTTTATCCACTTTGAGTTGATTTTTGTGCAGAGTGAGAGACAGGAATCTAGTTTCGTTTTTCTACATATGTATATCCAGTTTTCTGAGTACCATTTGTTAACAAGGCTATCTTTTCTCCAATGTATGGAAAACTATTTTTTAGTTTTATTCTTTGCCCTTAGCATAGTATATATTCAATAAATGTGTTTTAAATAAGTAAATTACTAAATTAGTTAATGGGCTTTAGAATGTTAGCATCCACATTTTGAAACAGATAACCCTAGAAACATAGGTTATATCTAAGGACTAATAAGTTAATTACCCTGTAGTAGCAGCCAGATTTGAACTCAGGTGTAATTCCACAGTTCATGTTTTTTTCTTTTTGATTTACCTCACTGTTCCCTATTTATTGGGCACTTAGTTATTTATATTAAATAATACTCATTAAGTATGCATATATATAATTATAATTATACTCATAATGGACTAAGCCTATGAGCTAATTACTGTTTGAATCAGAATTGATTTAGAGACTTTATTCTTACTTTATTTTATCCTTTTTAATGGTGGGAACCTTTGCATTTGGAGTCAACAAGAAGAATTTCAGGAAGGGTTCCGATCTAATCACTGTTATTTTTCAGCCAGGCTATTTTCCTGGGCTTTGGCAGCTTTCAGCTGGGAGTGCCTTGAGTTTCATGAAGCTTTCTGAAGGGCTGGCAGCTCCGACAAGGCCACTGTCAACACTTCCAAACAAATTAGTGGTTCCATGGTTGTCTAATCTCACCATCACTTCATTACTTCACTTCTGGCTTTCTGTGCTCTCAAACTGGGGAAGACCAATGTGGTGGTTGCATATTTATTCTACTAAGAAAGTAGTTGATATGGAAGTGGTTGTGTTATAACTCAGTGTTTTCATGTGACTCACAGGCTGTCTTGTGTCGATTTTACTCGAAAGAAGAAATGTGCTATGTCTAGATAGATTGCAGTGCAGTCTTTGTTTACTGATGCTCTCAAGTTAAACATAGAAGTGGCTAACTTAAGTAAAATTTTAGCAGAAAAAAATACGCACCTCCTCCTCTTTCCTTATTCAGTTTTTCAGGAGGTTCCTGGATAACATAGTGGATGGGTGAGGGGTGGCTCAGGCCTTCCATGGCTCCTAGTCTAGCTTTGTCCACTCCTCTGGGTCTCTTATGGTGCCTTTTACAGTGAAGACAAACAATAAGACTTCTGCATGCCCTGTGGGATTTCCATGTAGAAGCACTCAGACATCATTGGGGTTTTTCTGATGAATTTTGTAATCCAACAACCAGAATGTTTCTTAAATTAGGTATTGTTTTAGAAAAATGAAGTTTTTCCCCAGGATAGCAAAGATAGTGGTTCTGAGAGTGGATTCTGAAGAAGGTACACTGGGTCCACTGCTTCCTAAGTGAACTTGAACTATTCATTTAAACTGCCCCAAGTCTTTATTTCCCCATCATCTGCAAAATTATAGCTCTTATGTGGATAAAAATGAGCTAACTTGGAAAATCTTGGCATTTAGCAAGAACTCAATAAATTCTAGCATTTATTATTTCACTTTTTTCTTGATCCACTCAACAAGAAGTGAAATTCTGGAAGGATGTGGGTTAAAAATTACTACTTGATTTGCTTAATTATTAGAATTTGTTAAAATAGGTTGTTTGGAAAAAAATAAATAAATATTTTGGAACTTCAATATCACTCATGAATATATCTGGATTTTATTTTTCACTTTTGGTATTGGTTTTTTCATATGAGTCATTGTGGTTTAGTTATATTTCTCCCTCATGAAATAGTTACTTAATTATGGCCACACAACTAACTTTATTGTATACTGATTTTTGGAATTTTTTAGGATTTGATGTTCTTACTGGAAAGAAGATTTTGAATTATTTAACTATTTTCTCTCTGAGCTCCCCATCACAGATGGGTTCAGTTACAATAAACTAGGAATACATCAGCATAAAATACTTAGAACAATGACACAATAAATTAAGAACTTGCATTAATACTTGGTACTTTTTTTTTCTTTCTGTACTTCCACATAGATTTGGAGCATCTTGGGCTACACTATATTTGCTTGGAAGTATAATAAATAAGTGTCTCAGGAAATTTATATCTTTTCAGCGTATATATTTTTTCTTGGACCCAAGATTACTTATATAGCACTTAAGTTAAACTCTAGTCTCTTTATGTGCATACTTAGACATTGAAGCATAGACCATTTATTCTTATGGGTCAAGACCCTGTAAAAATTAATGAGATGTGTCAGAATAGTGCCTTTGGGGATGACAAAACTGGTGGTTCTATACTAGATGGAAGACAAGGCAGGATCTGCCAGTGGGGGGCATTACTGGCTTGGTTCAGTAGAGGAAGCTTTTCAACTCTGGAGACTCTTTGTTATGTTTTACTCACAAGGACAAACTCAGCACATTTTAAACATAACCTGGGAGAGCTAAAGATATAAGGTTATGTCAAAATATAAAAGTATATATTTTGTTAAAAATAGTTTTAGACACTTTCTATATTGTTTTCTAAGGGAGAGCCTTCTTTTAGAATATCATTTACAAAATTTAGGTATAGATAAAGATTTACTTTATCAAAGGAGATTTTTGTTCACTGATATATTTTACGTAGGACTCTTTTGAATCAAGACTCATGAACCAAGTGTTTATAGGTTCAGGGGGGATATATAAATGAATGAGTAGACTGGATGTAGAATTAGAGTTCAATTCACTGGCTGGAACTAGACTCTTAATTCATTCATCCATCTTTAACTTTTCAGCGTGTATAAAAATGTGGTACAATGTATGGTAAAAATCTTTAGCTGGACTCAAAGTCTTCATATTTGAGTTGCAATCTGGGTTATTCTACTCATTTGTTCTATAACCTTGGATATTGGTTTCTTCAACAACAAAAGAGGAGATTAAAATAGATATTCTCTAAAGTGAGTCACAGCTTTAAGTGGATGCCAGTTACTTTAGCACTTCACCCTACAAAATTCTAAGTCATAGGGAAGAGGCACTGAGAACCAAGTGGAACCAAAATATCAGCTTTATTTAGAACTCTCTGATAATGACCAGGGGAGAACACTGAAGGGCTTTCTGTCTGTCTTTCCTAATGAGGACCTAAGAATCATTCCCTTAGACTTATGCCCTACCCCATCCCCCACTAACAACCACCACTGGCTAATGGTAATAGGGTGGGGAGGCCCTGCGTGGAAATTCCAAGCATGTCTGTAAAACTTGAGCACAGGCCAGTAGACAAAAGAAGGAGGAAAATATTGTTCTGTGTTTGAAGCATGTTCTGTCAATCTTATTCAGAAGAGGAACATCAGTCACCCAATATGTGCTAGGATCACACAAATTAGACATTATTGGAGCAATATTTTTTTTAAAATAAATTGCAGCATTTGACACCCATCCCTCATAAACCATTCACACACACACATACTAGTCAGGATTATTAGTTGAAGAGCATAGAATCCAACCTAAACACAAAGGATTCATTACATGTGAAGGCAGCTCACAGAATTATTGGAAAAGGTGAAACAGCTCCCAGAAAATGTCCTCAGTAGTCTCTGCACCACTCAGGAAGTGCTTCTCCTGTTTGATAGAAGGCTTTCAACAGCTCAACTGCCAGTTCCAAAACCTTCCCACTTACCATGAAGAATTTAGCAAATTAGAGAGCTATTTCTGTGACTACCAGCTCCAGAACAAGCATTGTTGGCCAAAATTCCTGCCAGTAAAATGGATTCTATATATTTGCCTCTCTCTCCAAATTGCTTAGTGTGAAAAAAAGTTGTGTGCCAGTGAATTAGACAGAAGCTAAATTGCAGACAGAAGCTAGAACCCTAGCTGCAAGGGAGTCAGGGAAATGTAGATTTTAATTTTCCAACTCCTGATATTGTTAGAAGGCAGTTGGAATGGGGTTTCCTGAATCAATACATCATCCAATAAATAATGTTTTCTGTAGGCTTCTACCTCAGAAGGATACTGGAAGCTTAACATCACAGGTAGGGCAGGAAGGAGCTGGTAGTAGATGTGTTTTAGGAAATCAACAGGCTTAAAGTTCAACATAGAAGTTATTTAGATGATGAGCATATTAAAACTAAGACCATAAGACATATGATATAATTTTCTCTCAAAGTCTAGAAAACATTAAAACTTATTAAATTTTGGTCAAAATGTTCACTGCCTAGAGTGGAAAGTAGTTATAGTAGAAAGAGAGGAAGAGAGGAGATGGACTGGTAGAGAGAGAGATGTCAGTATTATTTTTTCCTCTACCATTAGAATCATCTCACAATGAAAACTGGGATTCCATTTCCTGGAAGTTTCTTCAGTCACTTAGGAGACCCAATGGGGCAGTTTAGATAGTCAGAGGTGCGGCTGAATTTGAGCATTTTTGTCACTGAGTTTGATTATTTGTGAGGACCTGAGATTCTTGAGTGACCCTGAGTAGAGAGCATAAGGAAGGCAGGTGAGTTGAATGTCAGCAGACATGCCATGTTGACCAGGATTGTGAGGGTCAAGACAGTTAGGCCATGGGTCTGGATGGAAAATGAGGAAACATTCCTGGAGGCATGTAGAGCCACAGGGCACTGAGATGAGGCTGAGTGGCTGGTGAGACTACTGTACAGAAAAGACAAGCCCTTTGTGTAGGTGGTCCTTTAGCTGTGAATACCAGCAGGATGAATGGCAACTGATAAGACAATTGACACTGCTGAGGAGACCCAGGAGCACACAGGACACTGCATGGATATGAGGATTCCTTTATCCCCAAGGCCATAAAACTTTCTTTACCTAGATATCTCAATAGGATCCTGGTGCGGGGTTTAGGAATCTAGTACACTGAGTTTTTCTACATAAAGTGACTACACTTTAAAGGAAGTGCATCAGAGTTATTGAAGTAAATGGTAACTTTTTGTATGACTAAAAAGCTTTGATAGAATCTGGATAATTGTAACCCAGACAATGATGTAACATTTTCTTTGTATATCTGGGCTTTAGTGGATTTGTGATCCTGCTTCACAGGTTATCTCTCCTTCTCTGGCAAAAACATCTTTGCTATGACTTCTGTAGGAACTGGGAGCATTGCTTCCTTGCTCTATGACAGGGATTTTGCAAGAGTGGGAGATGGGCCCACACGTCCATGCTCAGAATTTGTGTATTTTTTGAGATACCCTTACTATATCCATTACAAAGAATTAAACCGAAAAGGAGACAAAAGAAAAAGTAATATAACTTTTTTTACCCATAGAGAAAGTGTAAGTAAACTGCAGCCCATGGGCCAAACTTGTTTTGCCACCTGAAGTTTTATGGAAACAGCCATGTTCAACCACTTACATATTGTCTGGTGGCTTTGTCAGATTTGAGTAGATGGAACCTATAGTTGGTAGATAGAACATTGCGTTCTTCTTTTCCATAGGGGTTAAAATATTTATATCTAGACCTTTACAGAAAAAGAAAAGCTTGCCAATTCCTTTTATAGAGAATAGAAAGTAAGTGCATTCTAATGAAATACACTTCATACAGAAGGAATCAAAGGAAAACAGAATAGACTACCATGATTTTCTAGAAGAGCAGGATGTATCTGAATGGGCTTGAAAGAGGATGCAGTGTAGCATTCCAAGCAACAGGGGCTGAATAAAATATGTCCCAAAGTCAGAGCCTTAAGGTGTCATCATGGCTTGGCTATATTATACTTGAGTGGCTTGGATATAAAGTGACTGGGCAGTGTTCAATAAGATTGAGTAATGTAACTAATAGTTATTATGCACTGTAACAGAGACTGCTCTCTACTAAGTTGTTCTCACTCACAGAACATTCTCAACCACTCCCTCTTTGGTCATCTGTTGAGGAGCATGATGAGCTTGGACCAAATGTGTAGATGATGGCTCACCTGTAGAAAGAATTACAATCCTAATCGCTATGTAAAGGAACGGCTCCTACTGATAAGGAACATTTATTTTGGGCCTTTTTTTTTTTGGAAAAAATTAACCTTTATTATTTGAGCCATATTTGTATTTCAATTTTGTTATTGTTTCAATCTGGAATGTCCATCAGTACTGTAATGTTCAGAAGAGAGGATTTAGGGAAGTGCTGGATCATGAGGGCTCTGGTCTCATCAATGGATTAATTCATGGAGGAATTCATATTTAATGGTATTATTGGTGGAAACTGTAAGAAGTTGTACTTAGTTGAAAGGACTGGGTCCCTGGGGGGCATGCCCTTGGAGACTGTACCTTGTCCCTGGCCCCTTTTCTCTCTTTCCCAGTGGCCCTGTGGTAAGCAGCTCTGCCATACCATGTCCTCTGCCTCACCACAGACCCATAATAATGGAGTCAGCTGACCTTGAACTACAATCTTTGAAACCATGAGTCAAAATAAATTTTTCCTCCTTTAAGTTGATTTTCTCAGTTATTTGTCACAGTGATGAAAAGCTGACTAATACAGATTTGTTATATCAGTTGATTCTACCTTAATATCTGAAATTTGTACTGGAAGTAGAGCACTATTTTTAAAAAATAAAAACAACAACAACAAAATAAAATGTGCTATAGCAGTTGAGTTGGTGAGGGAACTGATATAAGGCCTGGAAAATGAAAATCCTGCATTTGTTGTGCAGCTTCAAACCTTTTGAAAAAAATCTGATTTGGCAGGTTTTTAATGTGACTTAGAAGTCAGATTATTGTGCTTAATAAGCCTGAAAGTGAAGGATTGAAAAAATGCCAGAATAATAGTTTAGATTTATTTCTACTTTCTGTTTTTAATATTGTATTATAAGAATTGATGGATTTAAGGCGAAATTGAGTGTCCTCAAGTATAAGTAAAGGAAATAAACAGAGTCTAGAAATTGAGGTCTTGACAAACTGGAGAAGTCAACTATTAGCTGCTATTGGGTTCCTATGTAATTCAGGAATTTATCACATATCAGGCATAGATGAGAGGCTTATTGAGATTCTAATCCTGATTCTACCAGTTATTATTTGTGTGAAGTTGGGTATGCTGTCTAACAGGTTAGGTGGAGAAAGGTCATGAAGTAACTGGATATTATAAAGATTAAAACAAATTTAGAAAACTGAGACTGATAGGAAGCAAAAATTTTCAGTAGGTAGGAACCCTGAAGTAGAAATAAGGCCTGAGGCATACATATATGGTAAGGAGTCCAGTGTGTAGGAGGAACTGGAGAAAGGATCAGATGGACCTATGGGAACAGCTGAATCCTGTCAGTGGTGCAGAGAGATGTGGACTTCCCCTCCACCGTCTTGAGAGATGCTGTGGCTCTGAAATCCTCATTTCCTTGAGGCCTCAACTTCCTACAGTTCCTCTTCATGGTGAGGTTTACCTTACATCATTTTTCTGTTACTTTTAAAATAACTGTACCTCTTACTTGTACCTCTTACTATGAACCTAACTAAAATAGGTAAAACAAATAGTTAACTTGGGTGTGTTTCTGTGTCAGAGAGAGAGAGAGAGAGAGAGAGAGAGAGAGACTGACTTTGAGAATAATTTGGTTTTGGCAATGAAATATATTGTCAGGCAAAAAATTTTTATACAAATGAGCTTGAATGCAGGTATTCAACTTGAAGATGCTTCTTTTCCCTCTTCCATATTTTAAAATTACCTCTTTGCCTATAAACTTTGTGACTAAGTTTTAATTGGAAAGCATATACTGAAAGTAACCTGTTAGTAAAATCTAAAATGAAATTTTAATAGTCAAATGGTGAATCCTCTGTTTTTAAAATTTTAATTTTTGGTGGGGCGGGGAGTGAAAGGCATGCCAAGTTTCCTAAAAAGAAAAATCTCTGTGGTGTATAAAGAATTTATCCAAAAATTTTGTTAACTCACTATCTTTCTTCTCATCATTTGTTCTTAGAGTTGACCCTTCAATGCATTTCAGGGCTATGTATGATGTGGGAAGGTAGAAAATGATAATGGGAGTTTGTAGAAAAGAAATTCTGCTGGGACAAAGTTGTGGGTGCCAGTTCAATCCTGTTCCTGGCCAGCCTAGCCTTGAGTCACAGGGCAGCAGAATGATTGCCTAGAGTCTCATGAACTTGGATTTATTCCACCTGCTCCTCTTCTGCGCCAGTACTGCCAACTTTTTGTGAGTCTAGGTCCAGCTTCTTCATCTGTACCATTTTGCAGTTGTTGTTTTTCAACTAGGAGACAAACCCAGGGCCTCACATGCCAGGCAAGCACTCTACCACCGAGCTACATCCCAGCCCTGGTCTGTAGCTTATTAATATGTTAGCTGAATAACCCAAGGCCAGAAAGGTAGAATGTTCATCATATCTCTATTTGATCTCAATGTTTTTTAAATTTTTTTTAGTTGTAGATGGACAAAATACCTTTATTTTATTGATTTATGTGATACTGAGGATCAAACCCAGTGCATGTGAGGCAAGCATTGTACCACTGAACCACAACCCCAGCCCGATCTCAGTGCTTTTAAACACACCTCCTCAGCTCATTCACACTGAAGTGCCCTCATCATCTCCACCTTGCAGATGAGGCAAGTTTGTTTGTTTATTCTAGATATACATAAACAGTAGAATGTATTTTGACATATTATACGTACATAGAGTATAACTTATTAGGATCCCATTCTTGTGGTTGAACATGATGTAGAGTTACACTAGTTTTGTATTCATATATGAACATAGGAAAGTTACATCTAATTCATTCTACTGTCTTTCCTATTCCCATCCTCCCTTCCTTCCCTTCAATCTCTCTTGTCTAATCCAATGAATTTATATTTCTCCTACCCCATTGTGTGTTAGCACCCACATATCACAGAGAATGTTTGGCCTCTGTTTTCTTTGGGGGGGGGATTGGCTTATTTTATTTCTCATGATAGTCTCCAGTTCCATATATTTACCAGAAAATGCCATAATTTCATCTTTCTTTCAGGATGAGTAATAGTTCTTATGTAATATGTACCACAATTTTTTTTATATATTCATTTGTTAATGGGCACTAAGGTTGGTTCCATAGCTTAGCTATTGTGAATTGAGTGGGATAATTGGGTCAAATGGTGGTTCCATTTCAAGTGTTCTGAGGAATCTCCATATTGCTTTTTGGAATCCTTGCACCAATTTGCAGTTCCACTAGTAATGTATGAGTGTATCTTTTCCCCCCACATCCTCGTCAACATTTTTTGTTATTTGTATTTTTGATAATTGCCATTCTGATTGGAATGAGATTAAATCTCAGTGTAGTTTTAATTTGCATTTCTCTAACTGCTAGAGATGTTGAACATTTTCTCACATATTTGTTGGCCATTTTAAATGTCTTTTTCTGTAAAGTGTCTGTTCAGTTTCTTTGGCCATTTACTGATTGGGTTATTTATTGTGTGTGTGTGTGTGTGTGTGTGTGTGTGTTAAGCTTTTTGAGTTCTTTATATATCCTGGAGATTAATACTTTATCTGAGGTGCATGTTGCAAAGATTTTTCTCCCATTCTGTAGGCTCTCTGTTCATGTTCTTGATTGTTTCCTTTGCTGTGAACAAGCTTTTTAGTTTACTCCCATCACATTTATTGATTCTTGATTTTACTTATTTTGCTTTTGGACTCATTGAGAAAGTCCATTCCTGAGCTGATATGTTGGCGATTTGGGCCTACTTTTTCTTCTAGTTGGTGCAGGGTCTCTGGTCTAAGAGGCAGGTGAAGTTTAGAGAGTCCAGTGGCTTGCTCCAATTGCCGGTGTTGAAGAAACCAGCCTTCTAGATTCAAGATTCATTCTCTTCCCCTCAATTGTGTTACTTCATAAGAAAGTTCTCAAGAGACAGGGACACTGGGCGAAAGCCAAAGGAGGAAGATTGTTTTGAGGCCTGTGTTATGCAGAATATAACAATTATTATTTTACTATGACCACAGAGAATCTTATCCAAACCACATGCATTTTTAAAAGTGTATCTAGAAATCTTTAGGAATGAAGGAAAGTTGAGTTAGAGGAGGAAAAAGGGAGCAGGGCACTCATTCTCTGCCCTTGTTTGTCTGTAATGTGCCTCAGAATAGTTAGGGCCCCAGCAAGGTCCACGAAGCTCAAAGTGGAGGCTGCTATGATGCTGCTGAAATTCCTTATGTAAACCAGTCACCAGAGCCTTAAAAATAGTTTCCATGCACCATCAGCTCCACACTTGCCCTGGTTTCACACCAATTTAGCTGCATAACATCTCTCCTTGCCCTCACTCTACTCCAATAGATTATGAAAATGAAAACGGTCATCTATTTTAAAACTTGCTTTTTATAACCAGGGAAAGAAGACAGGAAAGGAATCAAGGACTTTTCAATCAAGAATAACTGGGAATACACCAGAGATGATTCTATCTTAAACTCGTCCAGTAGAACTCCCCTTTCTTGCTCTACAATCTGAGTTTTCTGAAGAGCTTATGGCTTTGCTCCCTCAGGGTGATTTTCCAATTCCCTGACTGGGCTGGCGAGAGTCTGCAGCTGTCTCAGTCATGGGCTGACTTATGTGGAGTGGCTCCACCAAAAGCACTATGTCTACATTCTTGGAATAATCAATTCATGCATTCACACAAATACTTCTTGTGTGCTGGGTACTGTTCTAGGAAGTTGAATTATGACAGAAAATGACAATCAATGTCCCTGCCCTCATTAAACTTTTTTTTTCTATTGGAAGAGAGAGAAAACAGACAAATAGACAATAGAGTAATTTATGATAGTAATTACTGTTCTGAAAACGATACTATTAATAATGCAATAGAGATGGGGAGATTTAGAAGGTGACAAGGGAGTATAGTGTGTCTAGAAGGGATAGGGATCAGCCACATCTAAAGTGTGAGATTTGACCTGAGACCTGAATGAATGACAGGGTCTCTGGTATTGTCTCATTCCTTGATTGTTTTGACATCTTCTCTATGGCCTGTTTGCCTCTAGTTTACCCCATTTCTGATCCATTCACTCACTGTCATTTGATCATCATCTAAAATTCTGTGCGATTGTATCCCAGGCTGATTTAAACTTACTCAGAATTCTCCTATGTCAAGGGGATAAAGCTAAAACCATATGCATAATTTAAATGAACCATTCCAATCTCTCCTCTTGATATCTTTTTAGCCCAATTTTAATCACTGGAGATGTAGTAGACATTCAGCCTGTCTTTGATCATGCTCTGAATCCAGTTGTCCCTGGCTTGGTTGAGGTGATGATCTCTGCATGGACTGACTAGCCATACTGGGTCCTGGATATTCTATGTACTTCACACCTTTTGAAATTCCAGATAACCTACTTTCACAAATTCTCCCCTACCTCCCCACCCCAAATCATCACCTAGCCCTTTAGGAGGAAATGTTTTCTCTCTCCATCAAGTTCTCATAGCCCATTACACACATTTCTGTTATGCCACATCATATGATATTTTGTTGATGTGTTTGTGCATCTGTCTTTTCCTCTAGAGTGTGAATACTTCAAGGAATGGCACTGCTAGTGTCATCAATTTTCTGTGCTCTGCACATTTTCTTGTGTGTAGTAGAGACCCATAGAACATGTGTGTAATGAGTTTAGGAGTGGTTATTGTGCCTTAATTGTGCCATGGCTCAGATTGGATCATATTTTACAGTTATTGAGATATGCTCATTGAAACTTGGAATATATACCCTTCTCATATAGATACATAATCAGGCAATAAGGGTGAGAACACAGAAAGAACAGGATTTGGAATGGCATGAAAAAATAAAAAGAATGGAACTTCTTGGAAAAAATATGAGTTTTTTCTGTTCTAACTATCTCAAACATTTTTTGAAATTTTAATTATTGGTGCATTACAATTATATATAATAGTAGAATTTGTTATGTTCTCAGTATATTTTTAAAGTGAAAAATGAAATTATCTTTATTGTTTTTGTTTTAAATTATATAATAATATATAAATGTATTCCAATTATTAGTTCAGCTTAAGCTGTACAAAAAGTTGAAGTCCTTCTTGGCCTCTGTGTAGGCGGAATAATGGCCTCCCTGTCAATGTTCACATTCTATGTCCTGGGTCTTGTTGATAATAAAAGAATAATATGTTTACATAGTGAAAGAAACTTGGCTAGAAATCTTAAGGTGTGGATGATCTTGTATGATTCTGGTGGACCCAAAGTAATGACAAAGGTATTTATGAGAGGGAGGCAGGAGGATCAGAGTCGGTAGAGGGAAATGTGAAGATGAAATCAAGAGGCTGAAATGAATCAAGGAATCCAGTGAATGCAGGTGGTCTCCAAAAGCTAAAAACAGGCAAGGAAATAGAGCTTCTTCATTTTAGTCTATTTGGTGCTGCTGAAATAGGATTCCTGAGACTGGGTAGTTATAAGATCTAGGGGCCAACATCTGGTGAGGGCCTTCTTGCTGTGTCATATCTGAGCACAAAGAAAAAAGAGAGGATAAGAGAGAATGAGAGACTGAACTCCCCACCACAAGGCCTTTTCTAATTGACCTTCATCCATTCTTGAGGACAGCGCTCATCATCCAAACCTCTCCCATTGGGCCCCACCTCTCAGTGCTGTGCATTAGGGATTAAGTTTTTAACCCATGCTTTTTAGAGGTCACAATTAAACTATGGCATTCTGCGTTAGAGTCCCTACATGGAAACATCTCTGCCAATACCTGGCTCGGTGAGACTAATTTTGGAATTTTGGTTTCTAGAAGTGTAAGATACTAAATTAAAAAAATATATTTTGATAGCAAAAATAGAAAACTAACACAACCTCTTAGTCTATTCTCTCCATCAAAATAATCAATGGGTTACACAATGGAATGTGCATCCTTCCAGGCTTTCTTTTACATATGCATCAAAAGAGATAACCGTGCATGTGTAAATAGTTTGATTTTGAGCTTTTTTTTAATGTGTTGCATATATTATTCTGCAATTTGCTTTTCCCACCTATCATTGTGACTTGGGGCTATTTTTCAAAATCAGCATATCTAGGTGTATTTCATTCCTTTCAAGTATTCCTGATTTTTCTATTCTATGTGTCTTCTATAATTTATATTACCATTTCACTAAATTATTTTATATATTAAAATATTGAAAATTACCTTCCTGATTGAAAAGCATAGTCAAGTTCATGCTTCAGAATATTAAATAAAAACCCCAATTTAACTGTGCATGCTCATCATTGGAAATACTTTACTTTTCTGAAATGACTGGTTATACCTGAATGTGCCTTGGAGAAAGTAGTATTAACAAATCCTACCTGATCCAAGATTCTCATTTGTGATTCTGTTTCTTTTTAAATCTTGAAGTTTTGTGAACAACTGTGTGTTTCATTTCCAGATAGATTATAGATTTAACAGATTAAAATATGATAGCAAAAGATATCCTAAAAGCAGTCATTTTTTGATGCAGACTTGTCAGAGCAGGTTGTAACGCATAATGAGATGTCACAGCCTGTGAGACATGCAAAGCAGGTTTAAAAAACTGTCAATACTGCATAGTGTCTTTAATACTGAGGATGGTAAATCTGTGGAAAAAGAAATCCATTTGCTGCCATTCTATTTAAGTGACTGGAAATATGTAGTTATCAGAACTCCAATAAATGTCCTCAGTAGGTCAAGTTTGTTCATTCTTTCTTATTCTTTTTCTTTTAAAAGGACAATGTTTTATAGAATCTCTTTGGAAACTGAATGCGCTTTGCTACCCAAACCCTTCTCAAAGCACTTGCTGTCAATCAGTAGAAAAGATTTGGCTACCACCTTGGTTTTAAATATAAATGTAGTCTAAAGGTTTACTGGATTAAAACTGTGCTATTTAATTTGAAATGGAGTTTCCCACCATCCAAGCTTAGGTAGTTAGGATTCTGTGGCTTTGCTTTTCATTCTAGCTTGATTTATAGGCATAATAAAGAAAAGGCAGCTATGGGTTTAGAATACAAGTGTGTCAAATTGAGGAGACAGGGCTCCTTTTGGTAGGAGAGGGGAAAAAACACCCCATTGACTCTAACTTGTTAAAATTTACCAACTCACTGAAGTTCATTAGCCTTTTTTCCTTCTCTTCACACCAAAAGAGTAGATAAAAGGTAAGCTGCAACAAGGAGAGACATAATATACAGAGGTGAACACGATATGACAGAGTCTTCTTTTAATACCAAACAGTGTTAGCTCCCTGGGAGGTAGACAGTATGAAGTGCAACAAAAACTGTAATTATGCTCTCAGCAGGAGACCTGTATTTAGAGTGACAGTAAGAGTGTCTGTAAAAACCTGTTAGGTTAAGGCGGCTAGTCTTAATTATATGTATTAGGAGTTTGTGTCTTCACTTTTTTTTCCTTTTAAAATTCAAAGAAGAAACCTAATTATAACTTGGACCCTACTAAATTGGGCCATATTTAAACAATGAGCATTTGGCAGTCTCATCGTGTGCCATGATGTGTCTCTCTGGGACAGCTGCTATGGAAGCCAACCTGGCTCCCCCAGATAATTTGTTTTTGCTGCTTCCATGACAGAGGAAAAACAAACAAAAGCTAAACAAGGAAAATAATAAAATTATCTTTTTTTTCCCCCTCCATTCAGTGACACACAAGCCTTCTGGAGGGGAACATCTCCTTGGGTTGAGACTGACATACAGAAGTATAGATTGTCGGTGTATTGTTAATATTTATTTTAGCTAAATGATGTTCAGATAAATTGGTTTCTTTTTTTTGCCTCCATTTTGGCCATAGACATAATAATTACAATTACTTCTAGTTGACTCTAATAGAATTGTATGGGGCTCAAAATTTTAGATTCTGCTTGGATTACAGTAACGTGTTATAACTGAACAACATACTTCACAGTCATAGGGACTAATCCTGCTGCACCCATTATAAAGATTGCCTCCAAATATGGAGGGGGCTACATTTACATTTTCCATATATATTTCATTTGGTTCATTTCATAATAGTTTTCCCAATTTCTTATGTTTCTGCACAACAGTCACTGAATGGCAGGAAAGAAAAGCTTAATCATTTTATTAGGCTTAGATTATAATCATGTAAATAAGTGTAGCAATATGGGGACTGTTACCTCCTCTCAGTGGGAGCAGTTATCATTAAGGTGACACTTTATAAATTGGCTAAGCACTTGATAAATATGTTCGTTGATGATTTCTCACCATAAATACATAGATCAGAACAGCTGAGTATTACAAATTTGAGTGGACTGAACAAAATTTGTTGAGTTTGATGGGCAAAAGTCATATTCATATGACTGAGTTAATCAATCAAGCTGTTTAAAAATGAATTTATTTTGATATTATTCTTCATTGTAGCTCTGTTCTTGGAAGTTCTCATGAGGCCCACGGCCAAGTGATTTAAAGATGATGTGCACAAAATTATGACGACTGAGTGGTTAAATCCTGCATCTTATGTTTGTCTCTCTAGTCCCTGGAAGGAATAAAACTCAGTGCTCACACATTTTGTTTACTTCAGAATTCATATCTAACTAAATTAGATTTCTATCATCTGCCTTAAAATCACCATCAAAGTAAAATAAGAATGATCATGAAAGGATTTGAACAAATACTAAAAAATTTGGGGACTCTTTTGCATATTTATTGGTACCCTCATTTAAATTTGTAAGTTGGGCAGCCCAACTTTCAATTTTATCGAAATACCAATTTACTCTTCATTATTGTTGGCTTGAGGGAAATAATCACTGGTTTTAAAGTTAATAATAGTTTTATAGTACAGCCTCATTTTTACAGTGATAAGGATCTGTAGTCTAAATAATGGTATTTTTTCCTAATTACACATCAATTGAATAAAAATCCAATCAAGAATGAACGATTCATTTATTTTAATGTGTTCAATTTAGATTATGGTTCATAGCATATTTGTTATTTTTCTATTGGAAAATTTATAAAAGTAATGAGTAATATGAACATTGGGACAGTTTTCTGTATTTTATCAAAATAAATTGGTGAAAAATGGAACAAGGATTATAGAGGCAGCCTGAAACATTGTTGGATGGTACTAAGAATAAATATCAGGTAGTGAGCAACACACTCTCATGTAAGCCATCCTTATAGTGTGATCAGGTCAAGCAAACCTTAGTGTGATAATCAGATGATGATCCAATGCCATAATATTAGAAATGGTGGCAAAAATCCAAAAGACCAGGATTCCTTCACATTAAACATGACTTAAAAAAATCACTAAAAGTTTTTGAATACTTTAGTCACTCAAAGTAGTACTTATTTTAAATGTTTCAATACTAGGCCATACAATATTGAAAATAAATTCACAGATCTGTAAAGCAGCATTTTCCCTTCTTATAGATGTGAGGTGATAGAAAGACAATCTTTGCAAAACCTAAAGAAATAACTTATATAGTGGTATGATGTCTTAGAAATGAAATTCAGTGGGTTGGGTTCTACTCTGTATGTTTATCTTTTAGTGAAGTTACCGAATAACCAGCTATTATGTGGACTCTAAGAAAATATGTGACCACTATTTTCAGAGGAAAAAGGATACCTGAGAGTCATATTTGAGTGGGGGTATTACTCACTTTGAATCTTCTCCAACAAAACCCTTCCTTCAATTACCCCACAGTGGGTTTAGCAAATCCCAGTCAGGAAAACCTTCATAAAAAACTTCCATTTCAATCAGACCCACATTTTCAGCTCTATCCTCTATAGTAAAGAATGACAACTGGTTCAACTATGTTAATCCAAGGTTCCTGACTTTCTTTTGAATGTATTAACATTTATATTAATTTAAGATATTTGGTTTTACTTTCTCTTTTTCTGTCTGCCAAAAGCCTTAAGTGTTTTCTGTCTTCCTGAAGCTAAACTCACTAATCTTGTGTGGGATTTGAGAACATTTGGACAGAGTTTGACACATGTTGATGCCTTCCCTGTTTTATATTTAAGCTTGGAAACTAGTTTTATATGTAGTAATATTTTGAGTTCTTGAAAGTTGTCAGCGATACCTTACATTTTATCCTTTTCTTAATGACACTGATTTGCTCTTTCCTAAAATAACTACATAACACCTATATATAGTACACCAATAGATAGTAAGTGGGACACGCGTTATCAATATGAAACAAATTGACAATATTTACCTTTAAGGAATTGTCAGACTAAAAACATTTGTAGATTTATAGGTTTAAGAGATTAAATACAAGAATATTGATATTTCACAAGTAAATAAGACTATACTTGACAACAATGAATAAATAATCAGCATATTTATTTCATCTCTTTGAATCTTTCCCCCCTTTAGTTTAGAATGTTAATGATGTCAGGGAATTTGATCTTAAAGTATTGTAATTCATGTAGTTGAGGAAAAAAATTGTGTCGTGTAAGGGAATCAAAGTTTTTAAAAACAATGGTTATACTGTGTCCCACAACTAATAGGAATTTATTTATTTCTGTTATGAGAGTTTTGGTGACACTGTGGTATAAAATGGGATTATTTTTACTGGCACTTTGGTTTAGAGGGATAAGTAATGCAGTGGGTTTCTCACTTGACTATAAGAAGGTCTATGTCTGATGTCTGATCTGTGACTCCTGATATCATTGCTTTAAAAAAGACTTAGTTCCAATTTGTTAATTTTTTAAAGACCTGGTCATGGTAGCTCACCCATTGGAATCCTAGGCAATAGCTCACCAATGATTCAATTTGCATGGAAGAGCATAAGGCCAGCGAGCGGCTATGGAAATCTTATGAAGAAAGACAAATGAAGCCAGAATAGTCATTTGTCCTTATTTGTCTCAATTTCCTTCAATGCTTCTTTTTTCTGCTCACCTCAAAATGATGTTTTCAGCATAAATCTAAATCTAGATTTCATACTTTCAAAGAGTAGGTCTGTGTTTTCCATCTCAGACATCATGTTTATTAGAAACCTGGGGCAGTGCCACTTGAATAGAGGAATTTCTTACCTTCAAAATTTATGAGTCTTCTGTCTATTAGAAGAAAAGTATGGAATTTTCTTTCCTTAAAACATGTTTTTATTGGGACAGCCTCTTTGCCATTGCTGCTTAAAACTGATCCCCAAAGAGAAAAACCTCATGAATCACTGGCCTGCTTGCGTTGGAGCAGGTCCAGGAGCAGTAACTTTTCAAGATAAACAGTGCTCAGGCTGAAAGAACAGCCCAGAAGATTTCTCAGGTGGAGTGTTGCTACTTTCCTTTTGGCATGTACTGTATTTCAGTGTCTTACAGATAATGCTTGAGGGAAACCTAGTGTGAAATAACTTTATTTAATGATACTTATTTCCTGGAGATTTTATCCAAATGTGCCTTCAACATCCCCAAGAACAAGACTGTCAATTTGAGCAATTATTGTTTGAAATCTACTTTCATGTTCATCTTCACATGATAAGCAAGAGCCCTGATGCAGGTTTTGTTCATTTCTTTTTTTTTTAAAGAGAGAGTGAGAGAGGGAAAGAGAGAAAGAGAGAGAGAGAATTTTAATATTTATTTTTTAGTTATCGGCAGACACAACATCTTTGTTTGTATGTGGTGCTGAGGATCGAACCCGGGCAGCACACATGCCAGGCGAGCGAGCTACCGCTGGAGCCACATCCCCAGCCCTGTTCATTTCTTTTTAAATTTTATTTTATTGGTTTTTCTTAGTTATACAAGACATTGGAATCCATTTTAATAAAATTATAGAAGCATAAGATATATTTTATGTAATTAGGACCCCATTTTTGTGGGTGGAAACAATGATAGTTTCATATGTGTACATAGAAAAATTATGTTGGATTTATTTTACTGTCTTTCCAATTTCTATTCCCCCTCCCTTCCTTCCATTTCGCTTTGTGGAATCTACTGAATTTCTTTTCTACCCTTACCCCTCTTATTCTAATTTTTCCACATATCAGTGAAAACATTCGACCTTTGGTTTTCTGGGATTAGCTTATTTTACTTAGCATGATATTCTCCAGATCCATCCATTTACTGGCAAATGTCATGAAGTCATTCTTGTTTATGGCTGAGTAATATTTCATCATGTATATATACCACTATTTCTTTATCTATTCATTCGTTGATGGGCATGTAGCTTGGTTCTATTGCTTAGCTATTGTGAATTGTGCTGCTATAAACATTGATGTGGCAGTGTCACTGTAGTATGCTGATTTAAATTCCTTTGGATATATACTTAGGAGTGGTATAACCAGGCCAAATGGTGACTCCATTTCTGGTTTTCTGAGGAATCTCCATACTGCTTTCCAAAGGGATTGCACCAATTTTCAGTCCTATCAGCAACATATAAGTGTAACTTTTCCCCCACATCCTCACCAACATTTATTGTTCCTTGTATTCTTGATAATTACCATTTTGACTGGAGCGAGATAAAATATCAGTGTAGTTTTAATTTGCATTTCTTGAACTGCTAGAGATGTGGAATATTTTTCATATATTTGTTGACCATTTGTATTTCTTCTTCTATGAAGTTCCTATTCAGTTCCCTTGCCCATTTATTGATTGGGTTATTTGTTTTTGTGGTAGTAAGCTTTTGAGTTAATTTTATATCCTGAAAATTAATGTCCTATCTGAGGTGTGGGTAGCAAAAATTTTCTCCCATTCTGTAGGCTCTCTCTTTATGCTCTTGATTGCTTCTTTTGCTGTGAAGAAGATTTTTAGTTTGATACCATCCCACTTACTGATTTTTTATTTTATTTCTTATGCTGTAGGAGTCTTGTTCAGGAAATTATTTCCTGCACCAATAGGTTGAAGTGTTAGGTCTACATTTTCTTCTAACAGGTGCAGGGTTGCTGGTCTAATTCCCAGGTTTTTTTTATCTACATAGAGTTGATTTTTGTGCAGGGTGAGACATAGGGATTAACTTTCGTTCTATTACATATGGAGTTCCAGTTTTCCCAGCATTCTTGTTGAAAAGGCTATCTTTTCTCCAGTGTGTGTTTTTGGTGCCTTTATCTAGTATAAGGTAACTGCATTTATGTGAGTTTGTCTTTGTGTCTTCTACTCTGTTCCATTGGCTATCTTGCCTATTTTGGTGCCAATACCATGCTGTTTTTGTTAACTGTACTTCTGTAGTATAATCTAAGGTCCGATATTGTGATGCTTCCTGCTTCACTTTTCTTGCTAAAGATTGCTTTAGCTATTCTGGGCCTCTTATTTTTCCAAATGAATTCCATGACTGCCTTTTTATTTCTATGAAGAACATCATTGGAATTTTATTAGGAATTGCATTAATTCTGTATAGTACTTTTGGTAGTATGGCCATTTTTGACAATATTAATTCTGCCTATGCAAGAACATGGGAGGTCTTTCCATCTTCTAAGGTGTTTTTTAAAAATATTTTTTAGTTGTTGATTGCCCTTTATTTGTATTCATTTATTTATATGTGGTGTTGAGAATCATGCAAGGCAAGCACTCAACCACTGAGTCATAACCCCAGCTCTTCTAAGGTCTTTTCAATTTCTTTCTTTAGTGTTCCATAGTTTTCATCATAGGGATCCTTCACCTCTTTTGTTAGATTGATTCCTAAGTATTTAGCATAAAGCTTTTCACAGATCAAGCGTTCAGTAAATATTGATTGAACATATGTTGAATGGATGAATTAAGATTCACATCAATTGAAATTTGATAAGAAATGTAAGTCTAGGATTCTGCAAATGTAGCCAAATTATACCAGATTGAAACATTTGGCCTCAATCCTTGGCTATGTTCATCATGTCTTCTGACAGCTATGCTATGTAGTCAACTCATCCTTTTTCTTTCCCTCAACTAGTCGTCCAAAATATTTTCCTTGACTACTTTGCCTACAATCAGCATTTTGCTACTAGTTAAGATACAGCAGTGAGATACATCATGTCCCTGAGATATATCAGGATGCATGGGGACCTTGCCCTGGCCTCCTGGTCTTACCATTCTGTATTTGGTTTGAATCAAGCATAAAAATATTTCTTAAATTAGGTGAGTAATCTGGAGATGAAAATGATCAGATTGGGAGGAAATTATTCATTGCTAAAGGATAGAGGGAACTTTCCAGAGACTTTTGGGAATCAAGGATAGGCAGGATTTCAGAAGGTAATGCAGGTGAAAGAGAGCTTTCTAGTTCTGTGGTGTGTGTGTGTGTGTGTGTGTGTGTGTGTGTGTGTGTGTGTGTGTGTAGGGGGGGATGGAGAAAAGAGGAGATAGAGAAATGTGACCCAAGAAATTTTTTTACAAAATTACCTATTTCTTTACTCTGTTACTTTATTTCTTTGTCGACTGCGATTGGGACCTGTGTGGTGAGTGATTTCATTTCTGCATTCTTATATTGTGCTTTATCAGAGTGTGCTCAGAGTCAGGTTTCTGAGGCTTAATGACAAACTTGTTCTGAGAATGCCGTGGCCAACATGGTATAATAATGCATTGTTTGGGAGACCACAGTTAAAGGCATTCATTGTTTCTGATTTCTCATATTACCTAAGTCAACAATTAATCAAAACCTCATTTGGTTTCTCAAAGTAAGAATGTTACTCCTGTCGATTGTGTACTTTATTTTCTTGCAGCACAAAAGTATCATTTAAAGAACAGAGCAGAGAGTTATGGAAAGTAATATTCGTGGTTTTAAACAGTTAATGCAGTATGAAGCAAACATCATGCATTTTTATATGACTGTAATTTATTTGTCTGCTTATTTTTTTTTTCAAATCAATTTTAGTAATATTGTTCATGGGTCATTTGTTTTAGGATTTTTGTTGACATTCTCTTTATTATTCAAGCCTCTGGCTTATTTTAATGCTCCTAATGCATGCATTCTTCCAGTGTTTGGGACCTTATCTGTAAAATGAGTTGATCTGGATCAGGTGTTTTAAAAGATGAGTGGAATTCCTCCGGAATGATAGGAAACCTTATGTACACACAGTTGATCCTTAATACTCACAGATTATGGATATGCAAATTTGCCGGCTGGCAAAAATTTATTTGTAACCCCAATCAGTCTGTGTTTTCACAGCCATTGGCAGAAGTGCACAAAGCAGTGAAAAATTGTGGTCTCCTGACACGCTCGTTCCAGCTGAAGTCAGGAAAGGCTGCATTGTCTCCTTGCTTTCAGTCTATTTAGTACCAGGGTTTTCACATCTCTGTGCTTTTTATTGGTGATTTCAGTGTTCTAATGGGTCCCCAAGTGTAGCAGTAAAGTGTTGTCTAGCCTTCCCAAGCAACAGGCTCTGCTATGTCTGATGGGGAAAATACACTTGTCCAATGAGGTTGGTTCTGGCGTAAGTCCCATATTAATGAACCTGCAACATATATTAAATAGGATATCTTTACAGGGGAACACATTTTAAACAAGGCTATGTCTCAATTGGGTGATGGAAATGTTGACTGGAGGTTAACAGGAGCCTGACACTATATTTCTCCTTAGAGCAGTGGCTAAGTGTGAATGGCATCATGTTCACAGGGACTTTATAGAACATAACTACCACAAATAGGCAGAACTGAGTGCTCATGTATTTTCCTGGAACAAGGAGCCATAATAACTCAACAGATTTTCAGGGAGACTGCTATCCTTTCAAAGATTAAGAAGTGTTATTTGGGCTGGGGTTGTAGCTCAGTGGTAGAGTGCTTGCCTAGCATGCGTGAAGCACTGGGTTTGATTCTTAGCACCACATATAAATTTAAAAAATAAAGGTCCAACAACTAAAAAAAAATAAGAAAAAAAAGAAGTCTTATTTCTCTTTAGAGGCCCTTCCTGTCTAATGTCCTTGTCACTGAAGTATCAGAGAGCAACACAGAGATCCCCAAACTAGAAATTCACATCTTTCCCTTCCCATTTATTGAATCATCTCATCATTGCAGTCTTTGCAATGGACAGTGTTAGTTTGAATCCTGACTTCTCAGTTTATTAGTGCGTTATGCGTTATCTTGGGGAAAATTTCTTAACTTTTCTGTTTAAAAATGTTCTAAGAAGTAAAGAGGATATAATGGTATCCACCTTAGAAAGTTAGTTTGAAGATTAAATTAGATAACACACTTAAAGCACACATGTAAAGTACCTGGGAATAGTCCAAAAAATTTGTATAAATATTCTAGAGTAGACACCTGATAGATAATTGTTAATCCCTTTATTTTTTCCACTGGAGAATAATATGCAATCAATTTTCTTATTTCTAGATGAATTAACAAATTTTCTATGGCACTTCCTCTTTTCTTGCAATGACTAGTGGAGAAAGCAAAGATTCGCTCCTAGGGTCTCTGATTTTCTTCCTCTTGATCCCTCTGGCCTGGGCTCCATGGCAGGCATGAAGAATGACTGGAGCCCTGTGGTAGTGGTGGGGAGCATTCTGCTGTGTTTTGCTTCTGAGGAGATTCATCTATTTCCAGTTCTGTACCAAGGATGGAGGGCTCACGCATCAGTGCCCTCCCAGGTGCTTGACTCCCAAAGGGGAGATCAAGCTGACTCCAGCAATTCAGAGACCTGCAAATGACACCCAAGTGCCCTCTTCACATCCGTGTTAAGAGAACTCTTAGGATTTCACTTTCCTAATTTGAAAACCTTAAACTCCACTTCTTCTCAAGAATTTCTTAGACTAATCATTTCCCTTAACCTCTCAGAATTCCCCTGACTTATCTTAAATATGTAAAATAATGTAAGTACGCTGACACATCATTGAAGAATGAGGTGTTCTATATTAATGGGTTTTCCAGGTGAAATTGGCACCTTGCCATGTTTTGCTTTAATGATTTCATAGAAATGGTATAAGTGGTAGTAGACATTCTTTTGAGTTTTTAGGTCTATTTCTGTAAGGTAAGTAAACTTAAACTTTTCTGGTTAATTATGAATCAACTGCTGTACTGTGTTACAGAACACACAACTCCCTTAGAGCCTGCTAATACAAGCACAAGTAGATGGATTGTCTTCGTATATTAAAAATCTCCACTTCCTTGCTTTGTGTCTTCTCTGTCCTTGTTGTTAGGTTTTGTTATAAGATGACATAAACTGGAAAGAAATGCCTTTGTAGCTCATGTTCTAGACCCCATTAGATTCTAAACATAACTGACTTCTCATTATTTTCACATTAATACAATCCAAATGATTTGCATTCATATTTGTTTAATAAATATATTGACATTATTATACTAGTTGTGAATATAAATTGCTATGGTATTATGTATTAAAATTTTATTTAATATGTAAATGTAAAATATTTTGAATGTGGACTAAAATATACATGAAGACTTTCATATATGTTTTCTTCTCTCTCTTGTAAATTCTTGCTCCAGATGAAACTAATATAATAGGCATATATATATATGAATAAGTATATACACATGTGTATATATATGTGTGTATATATAGAGATATACACATTAATATTTATATATACACAATATGTTTTATTTCTGTGTTTCAGGATAAACTCCAAAATATCCCACATTAAAAAAAATTAGATTTTTTTTTTTTTGGTTACAGTTCTGTTTTCTTGGGACAGTGTTTATACATGGATTCTTGTTTAGTTCTATGCATTTTGACTTTGACCTTTAGGCCTTACCATCTTCTGTCTAGAGGTAATATTATTTCCCAAAACACATATAGTCTTCACTCTTTTCAGTTTTGGCAAAATTAAACTACTGTCTGCAACATAATTAAAAAAAAAAAAAAAGCCCAAAATGTAAATATACAACATCAGGATTTCTTCTCCAGTGTCTGTTTTGCCCTACACAGAAATAACCCAAACAAAAGCTTCCTGCCTATTTATTCACTTTTATACTAGTTTAGGTGGTCAGTGAAGCTGGGTCATGCAGTCAGCCTCTCAGTTTCTCAAGGATGAAACCCCAAATGCTAATCTCTGCATAATTTGAAAACTACACATTTAGTAAAATAGAGATAAAGAAATGTTCTAGCTATGATATAAAATGACTGTCACAAAGGGAGAGATCAAATGTGAGAGAAGGTGCATTTAAATGTAGAAAACACAACTGGGGTGCCATTCTTTTTCAAAGCAACCTAAGTGGAGAGTGTAAATGTAATGCATGATAATGAAGGTGCCCAATTTTGGGAAGTGGTTTTTAAAATGCTGCTGCAGCATGCCATCTACAGTCTCTTAGGAAAAAGCAGAATCTCATCAGGGATCTTTTCAAGCACCATTTTCTCCTGTTTTAAATGATTCACGTGAACTTGCTGTTAGTCGACTTGGCACAGTGTTCAATTATTCATTATTTTTGACCGATTGTGAAAAGAACAAAAGGCCTGTTATTAGTGATTTGCCAATTGTTGCAGGACTTAATCTAGGTACTTACAGAGCTCTTTCCCGCATGTTTATTTTGTTGTATGAAGTTGTGTGATCTAAGGGATTTCATAACCCCCTGATGCTCAACTTAGAAAATCTCTTCTCAAGTGATTAGTGTGGAAGAAACAATTAATGTTGGGTACTAGACCTCTGCTGAAAGTGAAGTTTCACTAAAGAAGTCTTTTCTCCTCTCATGGGAACATTTGGTTTGGAGATAGGGAAGGATATTCTCTCTGATCATTTTTGTATGGATTAATTTTATCCATAAGATGAACATGTGACCTTTCATATGTTTCTTTTTAATATTCATATTTTATTGAATAATTTAAGTTGTACAACCTGATATTTGGATATACATATACATGGTGAAATGCTGGCATGATTACTATAGTGAAGAAAATCAGCTTATCCATCATCTCAGTTTTTTTAAATTTATTTTTTATTTTTTGTGGTGAGAAAGCACCTAAAATCTACTTTCCTAGCAAATTTCCAGTATAAGATACACTATTATTAACCAAAGTCCCCATGCTGTACATTAGATCCCTGGATTTACTTTTTTTACACAACTACAGTTTTATATCATTTGACCTGTGACTCTCCTGTCCCTCCTTATTCCGTGGCTTTACCACTGGGTAACCCCCATTTAACTTTTTATTTCTATGAATTCAGTATTCTTAGATCCCACATGTGAGATTGTGAAGTATTTTTTTCACTTAGCATAATGTCCTCCAGGTTCATCCATGTTGTTGAAAATGATAGTCTCTCCTTTTTAAAGACTGAATAGTAGTCCATTGTATATATCTTCTTTATTCATTCATCTGTTGATAGGCACTTAGATTGTTTCAAAATCTCAACTATTGGAAATAATGCTACAATGGCTATAGAATCACAGGTATCTTTATGGAGTGATGATTTCATTTCCTTTAGGCGTGTTTAGCAGAGAAATTATTAGGTCCTATCATAGTTTTGTTTTTAAATTTTTGAGGGACTTCCAACTGTTTTCCATAATGGCAGTACCAGTTTACATTCCCACAAAAGTGAAGAAGTTTCTCTTTTCTCCATACCCTCACAAATATTTGCTATCTCTTGTCATTTTGATAAGAGCTATCCAAATAGGCATAAGGTGATAACTCATTCTGGTTTTCATTTGCATTTCTCATTAGTGAGGTTGAGCACCTTCTCATATATTTGTTGGGGTTTTGTATCTTCTTTAAAAAATGTACATTTTAAAATTGGGATGTTTGTTTTTCTGCTATTGAGCTATGGGTTGGGAAAACTGGATGTCCACATGCACAAAAATGAAAGTAGACCACATACAATTCATAAAATTGTATGTAGTCTACTTTCATAAAATTACTCAAAATGGATTAAAGATCTAACTATAATATCTAAAAATGTAAAACTCTTAGAATAAAACATAGGAAAAAGTTCCTTGATATGGGCCTTGTCAATGAATTTTTTTTGGATGTCACACCAAAAACTAAGGCAACAAAAGTTTAAAATAAACAAGTGGCAAATTATGACATTAAAACACTTCTGCACAAAAGGGAAGCAATCCACACAATGAAAGGCATCTTACAGAGTGGGAGGAACTGTTTGCAAACAACATATTTGATGATGGGTTAAAATTGTATGCCTTTAAGGGTACAGATAAAAATAGCTTGCTATTAATTAGGTCTTATGTCAACCACTGAGCACCTTGCCACTGGAGGTGTGTGTAATATATGGTTCATGGCATGTTGTTACTTTTCTAAAGTCCCAAATTTGTCAGCTAAGTCATTGTGGACCTATAGGGAAAGTAGAATACATTAAGTGAAATAAGAGATAAAAGCTGCTATGTGGGTACAGAATAGGAGGACTTGCTACAGCTGGGAACACTGATCAAAGAAATGCCATCTTGGAAGAGGATGAGTATAATTTTATATGTAGAGATTGTAAGGAAATTTATGATATGATCTGAATATTGGTGTCTCCCCAAGACTCAGACATTGGAATCTAGTGCCTAATGCAATAGTATTATGAAGTGCAGACTTTTAGAGGTGAGCAGGTCACTAAATGATATTAATGCCTATGAGAGAGACTTGAGGGGACCTGTTTGCCCCTTCTGCTATGGAAAACATGAGAAGACACCATCTGCGAGGAAAAGCCCTCTCCATAGGCCACATCTCCTGGTACTTCATTGGCACCAGACTCCAGAACTGAGAGCAATAAATTTCTGGTGCTTAGAAATTATCCAGTTTAAGGTATTTTGTTATAGTAGCCAACACTGATTCAGATAGAGCTTATAGGCAGCATAAAACTAATGAGTAAAGAAATAGAAGAAATAAAACAAATTTATCCAGGAGTTTAACTATCAGAAGCAACCTAACTACAGAGCTTCCTAAAAGAATTTTAGTTGATCTCTTTTATAACACAAGCCTTTGTGGTTCACATGATGGTGGAGTCTGTGGGTTGTGAAGAACTTTTTGATGGTACCCTGTGGACCTGATTGGTTCTTACAATGCTGACATAGTGGCTCAAATCCTTGTGAACTCCCAGTCATGTCACCTTTGTATTTCATAGTAACTGCTAGTTGTGATTATTTGTGGTTATTTGATTATATTATGGTCCTTTTGAAGCACTGAATTGCGATTATGTATATACATAATTACATACAATTTTTAACAGAAAGAAAAATTTATAGATTACATACAAAATATTTTGCCTCCAAATCAAATTTCTTAGTTGTGTTATTTGGGAACTAGAATATAGATACATATCTCTAAGTATCAGTTTTTTTCAGAGCAGATTTTGGATAAATAATATTCTACTGTGTTATAGCACAGGCTGAATTGGAAAAGAAGACACATAAGAAAAACTAGTTATTCTGTTTGGCTGGAGTATAGAGTATTTGTAGGGAAATACAGATTGAACTTGCAATGAAAAATAAAACATAAAAATTAACTTCAAAAAAAAGGGAAGGTAATAGGGGCTGGGGTTGTGGCTCAGTGGTGGAGCACTTGCCTTGTACATGTGAGGCACTGGGTTCGATCCTCAGCACCACATAAAAATAAATAAAGATGTGTTCATTAATAAAAAAATATTTAAAAAGGGAAAGTAATATAAGAAGACACAGAAAATAGCACCTATTGTCTTTCCATCATCTTTCCTTAGGACCTAAATGTTTTCAGGACTAGTTGGTAGAATGGAATGAGTTTCATGGAAAATTCAAATGGCTCAGTGTTTTTCAGAATATAACTTGCATCTAAGTCATCTGACTCTCTTCTGGACAGAGCTGGTCGGGAAGCGAAGGGATAGCGAGGGGTTGACTTGTTACTATCTACTGTGGAGCTTGCCTTTTGAGTGGTTTTATGCCAATACTTACCTGCCTCTTTCCAGCTCACTGGCTTTTTGGGTGAGTTGATTAAATTTTCTACAACTTGATTTCCTTATGTGCAAAACACAGATAAAATGCCTATGAAATAGGGTAGTCCTGGTAGTAAAGTGTGATAATGTATGTCAAGCGAGTAGTTTTGTGTCTGGTACATATTACATGCTCTCTGTTGGCATCCTCTATGAGCAAGATACTTAAGCTCAGGCTTTGAACAATCCTGTGGGTATTATTATGATTCTAAATTCACCAGATACAAATCGTGAGACTCAAGGGAGTAGCATGGTTTTCACAAGGTCACATAGACCCAGGTGTAATAGCCAGCAGCATGACTTTTCCTCATGATTTCAAACCTTCAAAGTACAGTTGCAGGAGGTTCAAGTGCTCCCTCTAGCTCCTCTCCTGTCTCTTCTCTGCTCTCTTCTCCTTGCACTTCTCCATTTTTTCAATCTCCTTGGAGATTCTTCATTTTAAAGAGTCAATAATATTGAGATACCAAATCAAAGGGAATGAAACAATGTTTGTTCCAAGAAATTAATGTGTGATGTCATCAATGTATTTCACATTAATTCCCTCAGGACATATCCAATTATTTATTTATTTTTTAAATGTGCAGTCAAGTAATGCATCATAATTGTAGAAGCATTAGGGGATAGATATGAGCACATACCACTCGAATACCACCTATTTCAATACAATTACAGGTAATGTTTTCTTGTATATTTCCGTTCCTAACTACTCATATACGATTTTCCTCTCTTATGGAAGTAGCATAGTATAATTTTATTTATAGTGTGCTTTTATCCATTATCTATCATTCAAAATATCTTTCCCAGTTAGTTGGTAATGTGCATCTATATAATCATTTTCTATCAGGTAGACACCATCTACTATATGAAGATAACTTATTAAAAAACTCATTATTGGATACTTACATTGCTTAAATCTTATATTTTACTTTTATAAACTATAGACTCTTCCATATCCATATCTGTGCTCTTAGCAAATTGTCTCCTTAAGATTATTTCCTGGAAGTTTAACTTATGAGCAGGTATTTATATACTTTCCTGGCTCTTACTCTGTGTTGCCAATTTTCTTCCCTTAAAGAGAGGACCAATTACACTCCCTCCAGTGATTTATAACAATGTCCATTTCCACACTCCCACAATGATTATCATTCCTTTTAATCTTTAAGAACTCCATTAGACAAAAATTAAGGACTTTATTACTTTCTTTTGCATTCCTGTGTCTATTCTATAAAATAATCACATTTCTAAGACTACTATCTAAACAGAATATAAACTTCCTTAGCTCAAAGTCTTCAAATACATAAATACTTAAATCCAGTATCCTTTCAAAGAGAATAACCACCCGAAAGGCATTTGTGATACTTGTTGCCAGAAAACCATGGATTAACAGTATATATACTTATTAAGAATATCCTTAAATTTCAATTTTAAACCTCAAGCTTATGGTTCCCAGAACTCATCTGTTCAGGTGATCTTGGTCTCAAAATAGAAGAAAGCAGGAGGTCCTGACATCTCAACCTGAACAGACTCCATCCTGCATAGTGGAGTCCAGGAATCCTAAGGAGGTGATGCCTTAAGGGTCTGGTAATTCCTTCAACAATTATTCTCAGTTTAGAAACTGAGCAAGTCCAAACTATGCTGGGGTCCACATGATGTTTTACTTAATTTAACTCTTTCTTTTTATTATTTGAACCAACATATGTCCAAATTTCATATCAAAAAATAATTTACACATGAGTCAGAAGCACTTTATTTAATGAGACATATAATGTTTAAAGAGACTTCCTTAAAGTAGGAGGTTTCATTTAACTAAATGAAGAAAACATAGAGAGTCTTAAATCTGTGATTATAGCCTGGGCTCTCACATTAATTAAGAGTGTTCCGTGGCTAAACAAGACACATTTTAATGATTGGTCAGACAGGTTCAAGAGAAACGTACCGCTCTGTTATTAAAATGAAACTTTAATGATTGAGTTGCCAATGGGAACATAACAGAATCCATAATAAAGTTCACTTTATGCACTGATTACAAAGTACTTGATCCTGGAGTTCAGTGGTGTTTGACAAAACTTAAAAGTTGGAAGCAGAGTGAAATTTATTCAGTGAGCTTCCTGACCGAAAATGAGATAGCTCTACTCTTTGTAAATCACCCAAACAGAATCAGGATGTCAGTGACAGGATACATGTAGGTGTTTGGATTTTGTTTCTAATGTGTAAAAGAAGGCACCTCTCTTAATAGCCCTCTGAGTGACTATTCAAAATGAGCTAGAGGAACTATACAATATGCATGCTGTATGAGAGTCACGGACTATAAAACACTGAGGATTCACACAGGAACAAAATATAATACAGAGTGATGCACCAGGTTCACTAAAGAATCTGAAGGGAATAGAGGGAATAATATGAGCTGACACTTATATGGTGCTTATTATGCACCAGCCACTGTTTTAAGTGACTTTTATATATTAATTCTCTCCACCTCTGGCAGCCTCATGAGGTAGTCCCTATCTCCACCCAAGCTGCCAGGCTGGGGATTGAACCCAGGGCCCTGTACATGCTAGGCAAGCATTCCACCACTGAGTTACATCCCCAGTCCATAGGTTGCTATTTTATTTTACAGAAGAGAAATGTTGACAAAGAGAGGTTAAATAACTTGCTGAATTTCATGCAGATGTAAATTATAGCCTTGCCACTTACTTTTTTTTTTTTCTGATTCAAGATAGTACATCTGGATGTCCAGGTGATATCAGTACCACCAAGAAAACCTCCCCAGGGGTTTCATTACCGGATTTTGAAGAAGTGTTAGGAGTGCATTTAGTTCTGTGATATTTGCAAACTTAAGAACTAATGTGGCAGCTTAATATCTCAGGAAGAAATTTCACTCGCTTCAGAAAACTGGTTTTCAAGATCTGTGTCTAACCATAAAAAGCTGTAGAATATGAGTCTAAATGTCATTTTCTTGGGCTCAGTTCCCTCCTTTGTAAAACTAGATGTGCTGAAAAGAAAACTCTGCACTTCTTTCATAAGACAAACATACACATTGGCTCCATTTTCTAATGGGCAAATCTTTCTATTTATGAAGACCTCATAGAGGAGACAATGATTGTCTGCCATTGAATGGATTCAGTGAAGAAGGACTTGATCATATTGGAGACACTTCTGCATCATCTCCTTTTCTAAATGCCCCACCACAAGCTGAAGCAGAAAGCCTAGTGGCGATGCATATTCAGGGTACAGTGAACATCCCTTCTGGTTTCTCATTCTGCACTTTGGGGAGAGGGTAGGGGCAACAGATCACAGCTTCCTCACCGAATTTAGATCAAATGATTCCACCCTTCAGAGCATTCCCAGCAATGGCCCTTTCAGCAGCAGGAATCTGCCAGCAGAGCCCAGTAGTTTATTCTTGTCATAGACTTTGCCCATATTGCTGCTCCAGTCTTAGATTTACAAAGCCATTTCCGGTGAAGACAATAAAAGCCTCTTTCCCTCCTGTGTTGCCTTGTGCTCTGACACTTTATCAAAGCCTAGAGGTGGGGGTTGTTCATAACCATACATAAAATGAAGCAGCCTCACAAATCACGCTTTACTATTGCACTGTGGAAACACCAAGGTTAAAAGGTAACTCTGTGGCATAACCATATTGATTAATTGATGGAAGAAAGGTCAGGCTAATCTTTATCTTGCTTGAAAGACTCCAGTTCTGCATGGCAGGTGTGTCGAAATGGGTCCTGAGTAAAAAGATAAAAAGAAAACGGAGCCAGAATGCAAAGAAAGTGGGGGAAATCTCATCAAAGATCACTCAGAAAAAGGTCAAAGGAGCCTTTGTGCAAAGAGAATGGGGAAATCTTGTCCAGCCATCATTCAGAGAGCTAAAGTGCTAAAGCAAGGACTAGAAGGCCCAAGTTATTTAAATTACTCTTTATTTTTAGTCAGCTTTAGTTGGAAACACCTTCATCAGTGAACCAGAAGTACTATAGGGCATGCTGCGATTTTTGTCTAACAGCCTCAGTCCCAGCCCCCAAAAGACCAGAAACAGAGCTCCACACACTTTCCAGCAAGACTAGAAATGCTAAAGCAGAAAACCCGATGTCTCTGATCCTCAAATCCTGCCCAGGTTAAAAAGACACACGCTGCCTCTCACCAAATGACATCTGTATCACCTGGGCATGACAGGAAGGATGGATTATCCCCGACGCACATGGAGATACACAGATATCTAAGAACTGCTTGCCCAACCCCATTTCTTCTAGTCCAAGAGAGATCATAATGAGGCCTGAGAACTAAAATTTATATTCCTGAGAAAACAGAAAAAGACAAGCACAAATGAGAAAGGACTAAGGCTGAATCAATGTAAGTGTGGCAGGAGAAAAATATCCAGGCACCACAAGGACAGAAAGCTGATCCCAAAATATAGGGCTGATCAAAGGAAAGAAGGGACTGTTTGGTGATAGAAGGGAGCAGAAATGGGAGTGACTTTTGGAATATTTTTCCTCATTATATTCTTATCTGAAAGACCTATCGAAAGTGTCTAAACTGGAAAAGGCTTTGATGTAGTCACAAGCAAACTTCACAGGCTTTAATTCAATAAAAGTTTATTTTTGGCTCATGAAAGTTCAGTGAAGTGGGGTGATATCTCTCTACCTCAGGGCTCTGGCATTCTAAACACATGGCTTTATCTCAGCCACGAGGAGAAGTCTGAAGTACCTTGTGAGCTATTTCGAAGGAGAGACTTGGAAGTGGATGGCATCACCTACTGACCTGGGTAGAGTCCCATGGCTTCCAACTGACTGCCAGGGAGAATGGGAATATACCAAAAAAGGTGACTTGTCCAGGCTTACCTTAAACCACTAGGGATTTAGTTTTTCATAAAGAAAAATTTCCACATTGTTAACTATTGGAAGGAGTTACCAGAGGATGTTTGGAGAACTTCATTGCTGTTCTCTCTGAGATAGGAGATTGAACTCATTTTTTCTGCAAATTCTACTCTTCATACAATTTCATGCTTTTGTAAGTATATAGACTTTTTATCTGTAAGCAAAGCATGAAAAATCAGCTAGCTATTTAAAATTATTTTCTTTTCAACAGTTGATCCTTTTACTTACTGACCATAGCTACCTTTTATGTAAGGAAGCAAAGAAAAAAAAACTGGGGGGATATAATTGGAAATGAAATGTATTTTATTCACAAGTGTATCCATTTTGTGGCCTAAGGCTAACATTATTAATAATAAACACTTAAAGACATTAATCATAATTTGGTATTAATTCATATGTAAAATATGTATTCTAACCTTAACTTCAGAGTCACTGGAATCCTGATAGGTTGTATGAAACACATCTTGCATTTTTGTGTTATTTGCTTCAATATATGTTAATAGATGATAATTATATGCTTTTCATTTGGACAACCCTTATCCAAAAGCAATTTAATATTCACATGTCTAATGGGTTGCCCATGGCTATTGATCATTTGGATCAGAGTTCAATTTGAACTGCTGCTGGTTAGATTAGAAATTATAATCATGGTGAAAGATAAATTACAAGGTCCCTGCAGATTAGTTCTGTGCTCAGATTAGATGGGATGTCTAACAAGGGACACCAAGGAAAGTTAGGGAAGATCCATGGTGGTGGTGTTATGTGGGTTTACTCAGACATACATTCAGATATCCTCTGTGACCCTTTACCACTGTGTCAGTAATGTGAAATTTATAGGAAATGACATTTTATTACCATGAAGATGGTGATAAACATCCATAAATTACTTGGGGCTTATAACTCTAAGGACTAATGGCAAAAAAGGGAGGCATAATTTGTAAATATAAATTTTGTTATAATAAATAAAATTCTGTAATATTAAAATCATGTGACCTTTACTATAGAGGTATTTGATTTAGATTAGAAGGCCTCTTGATGAAAATTAATTTACATGAAATAGGCCTCTGGTGGCTTCAATACTAAAAGGATTTAGGTTTTGATTTCAAAATTACTTTTTTTTAATCTAATTACAAAACAAATACATTCCTATTGTGAAAAACCTGGAAAAGTCAGAAAACTGTATTCAAGAAAACAAAGGAAGAGAATTGAAGACACAGAGAAAAACCCACATAAATACAGTTATCTCATACTAGACAAAGGTGCCATAAACATATTAAAGATATGCATTTCCAATTTTCCCAGCACCATATATAGCAGAATGAAATTTAACCCTACTTCTCATCCTGCAGAAAACTCAACTCAAAGTGGATCAAGGACCTAGGAATTAGACCAGACACTTTGCACATACTAGAAAAAAAGGATAAGTACAACTCTCTATCATATTGACTTAGGAACCAAATTTCTCAACAGGATTCCTAAAGTATAAGAAGTAGAATCAAGAATCAATACATGGGATGTATCAAACTAAAAAGCTTCTTCGCAGCAAAGGAAACAATCAAGAACATAAACAGAAAGCCTATGGAATGGGAAAAAAATCTTTGCCACCTGCAACCCAGGGCATTAATTTCCAGGATACATAAAGAACACAAAAAGCTTAAAACACACAAAAAAAAACAAAATAACCCAATCAATAAATGGACAAAGGAATTTAACAGGTACTTCAAAGAGGAAGAAATACAAATGATCAACAAATATCTGAAAAAAATATTCTACATCTCTAGTGGTTAGAGAAATGCAAATTAAACTTACACTGATATTTCATCTTATTCCAGTCAGAAGGGCAATTATCAAGAATACAAGCAACAATAAATGTTAGTGAGGATGTTGGGGGGAGCAAGGTTATACTCATACATTGCTGATGGGACTGCAATTTTGTGCAACCCCTCTGGAAAGTAGTATGGAGATTCCTCAAAAAACTAGGAATGGAACCACCATTTGACCTAGTTATAACACTCCTCAGTATATATCCAAAGGAACTGAAATCAGCATACTACAGTGACACAGTCACATCAATGTTTATAGCAACACAATTCACAGTAGATAAGATATGGAACCAAACCAGGTACCCTTCAAAAGATGAATGGATACAGGAAATGTGGCATATATAGACCATGGAATATTATCCATTAAAAAAATGACTTTATGACTTTAGCTGATAAATGGATGAATCTGTACACTATCATGCTAAGTGAAATAAGCCAATCCCCCAAAAACCAATATGCAAATGTTCTCTCTGATTTGTGGATGCTAACATATAACAGGTAGGGGAGTAAGAATAGAAGTTCAGTGGACTAGACAAAGGGGAATGAAGGAAGGGGATATAGGAATAGGAAAGATAGTGGAATGAGTCAGACATAACTTTCCTGTATTCATGTATTAATGCACCATAGTGAATCTCTGCATCATGTACAACCATAATAAGGGGATTGTAATCAGAATAAGTTATACAGCATGTATGCATAATATGTCAAGATACACTCTATTGTTTATGTATGTCTAAAAAGACAAATTAAAGAAAAGTAAGGATATTGCTATCCAACAACCCCACTATATTACTATTAACATCTTGATATATCTTCCTCTAGTCCTTTAAGTTATTTTTCATAAATTATTTAAAATAAATAGAAATAAAGTCATCCCTTAGTATCTGTGGAGGATTGGATCCAGGCTCTCCATGGGCACCAAAATCATGGATGCTCAGTGTCTTGTTTAAAATGAGATGGTGTTTGCATATGAGCTGTGCATACCTCCCCCATATTTTCAATCACCGCTAGATTACTTAAAATACCTAACACAATATAAATAGTTGTTAAAATACATCATTTAGGGAATAATGACAAAATATATCTATGTGTTCAGTACAAAAACAACTTTTCTATTACTGGAAAGGCTGGAAAGAATGTGTGGAACTCAGATGGACCAAGAAAACAATATAATAAAACTATCACACCCACCACCTAGGTTGAAATGTTACTTTTTTTTTTTTTTGCTATATTTCTTCTGACATCTCTTAATTCACATAGTATACAGACGTAAGTACTCCATTTCTTTCTCTTTCTTCCTTTTCCCATAATTAACTATTATTGTGTAATTTCCATTTTTAAATTTTACTCTATTTTTCTATAAAATATAAGTCATATTTTAAAAGTATGCAAATGCTATCATCCTCATCTTTACCATCATTATAAGGGGGAGCAGTTAAGTGCCTACTATATTTTAGGCACTGTTATAAAGTGTATTCCTGCATAACATACTAACATAAGAAATCAGGTGCTGCCATTATCCTTACTTTACACATAAATCACAGAGAGGTTGCCCATGGTCATGTTACTTCCATGCTGATACTTATGGCTCTTAGTTCTTCTGTTTTAGGTGCAGTTTAGTGTTTTAGTATATGAATAACATAGTTTATCTGTTCTCCTACTGATTGATAGAAGAACTTCAAATATTCTCTATATATCTGCTTTGCATATTTGTGGAAGTTTCCCTAAGACAGTTATAAAGAAGGTGAATTATTAGGTTACAAATGATTCATATTTCTAATTATATGATTATGGAAAATATTATGTATTGATTTTTTCTCCATCTCATTCATCATGTTGCTAAAAACTTCCTTCTTAATTCTAATTATCTGTATTTTTAAAAAATATTTTTTTAGTTGTTGATGGACCTTTATTTTATTCATTTATTTACGTGTAGTGCTGAGAATTGAAACCCAATGCCT
This sequence comes from Urocitellus parryii, assembly GCF_045843805.1. Lineage (NCBI taxonomy): Eukaryota > Metazoa > Chordata > Mammalia > Rodentia > Sciuridae > Urocitellus > Urocitellus parryii. Next base: position 204,907,486 of record NC_135531.1, read on the forward strand.
CACACATGTGAGGCAAGTGCCCTACCACTGAGCCACAACTCGAGCCCAACTGAATTTTTTTCTAGACTGATAATTATATCTTCTGTGTTAACCTCGTGAGAACTTAGCAAGTTTTGCCCTTCTGTTGCAACTTTGCATTTTCATATATTTTTCTTATTGTACTGCCAAGGACACACAGTAGAGTATGGGGTGGGTGGTGACTGGTAGAATACTTGTATATTTCATGATTACAAAGAGAATTATTTTTTTAAGTGAGCATTATTAATGTGAGTTTATGGCAGGTATACAGTTGAGTGCTCCTTATTAGGCTGAGAAAGGTTCCCCAGAGTTTGCAAAGAGATTCATTGAACTTTGTTGAATGCATTTCTATATATTTTGAGAGGATTATATGATATTTCTTGTTTAATTTGCTTAAGAGAAAAATTACATTAATACAATTTCTAAAGCTTATCAATTCATGTATCTCTGGAACAACAAATATTTAGACTTCATGAATTTTTTTATAACATTCTTGATGACATTTTCTAACATTCCATTTATGGTTTCCACATTTATATTCAACAGTGAGATTTGTCTATACTTTTTCTTTGAATTGACTTATACATTCTTAGTATCAATTTTTTTCCATTTTTAAAATTTTTAATTTGTTATATATGACAGCAAAATGTATTACAATTCATATTACACATATAGAGCACAATTTTTCATATCTCTGGTTGTACACAAAGCAGAGTCACAACATTCATGTCTTCATATATGAACTTAGAGTAATGATGTCCAGTTCATTCTACTGTTTTTCATACCCCCATGCCCACTTCTTTCCCCTCCCTCCCCTTTGCCCTATCTAGAGTTCATCTCATCCTCCTATGCACCCCCACCAAAACCACATTATGAATCAGCATCCTTAAATCAGAGAAAACATTCAGCATTTGTTTTTTTTGAGATTGTCTAACTTCATTTAGCATTATATTTTCCAACTCCATCCATTTACCTTCAAATGCCATAATTTTATTCTCTTTTAATGCTGAATAATATTCTATTGTGTATATATATATATATATATATATATATATATATATATATATATGACATTTTTCTTTATCCATTCATCTACTGAAGGGTATCTAGGTTGGTTCCATAGTTTAGCTATTATGAATTGTGCTGCTATAAACACTGATGTGACTGTGTCCCTGTAGTATGTTGTTTTTAAGTCCTTTGGGTATAGACTAAGGAGTGGGATAGCTGGGTCAAATGGTGGTTTCATTCCCAGTTTTCCAAGGATTCTCCATACTGCTTTCCATATTGGCTGCACTAATTTGCAGTCCCACCAAAATGTATGAGTGTGCCTTTTCCCCTACATCCTCTTCAACACTTATTGTTGTTTGTATTTTTAATAGCTGCCATTCTGACTGGAGTGTTTTCATTTCTCTAATTGCTAGAGATGATGAACATTTTTTCATATACTTGTTGATTGATTGTACATCTTCCCCTGAGAAGTGTCTGTTCAGTTCCTTGACCAATTTATTGATTGGGTTATTTGGTTTTTTTGGTGTTAAGTTTTTGAGTTCTTTATATATACTAGAGGTTAGTGCTCTCTCTGATGTGTGTGTGTGGTAAAAATTTGTTCCCAAATTATAGGCTTTCTATTCACCTCACTTATTGTTTCCTTTGCTGAGAATAAGGTTTTACTTCGAATCTCTCCCATTTATTGATTCTTGGTATTAATTCTTGCACTATAGGAGTGTTATTAAGAAAGTTGGGGCCTAATCTGACATGATGGAGATTTGGGCCTAGTTTTTCTTGTATTAGATGCAGTGTCTCTGGTTTAATTCCTAGATCTTTGATCCACTTTGAGTTGAGTTTTGTGCATGGTGAAAGATAGGGGTTTAATTTCATTTTGTTGCATATGGATTTCCAATTTTCCCAACACCATTTGTTGAAGAGGCTATCTTTTCTCCAATGTACGTTTTTGGTGCCTTTGTCTAGTATAAGATAACTGTAATTTTTGTGGGTTAGTCTCTGTCTCCTCTATTTTTTAAAATTGGCTACCAGTCTATTTTGGTGTCAATACCATGTTGTTTTTGTTACTATTGCTCGGTAGTATAGTTTAAGTTCTGGTATAGTAATGCCACCTGCTTCAGTCTTCTTGGTAAGGATTGCTTGAACTATACTGGATCTCTTATTTTTCCAGATAAATGTCATAACTTCTTTTTTCTATTTTTATGAAGAATGTCATTGGGATTTTGATTGGAATTGCAATCTGTATAGTGCTTTTGGTAGTAAGTTCGTTTTAACAGTATAAATTCTGCTTATTGAAGAACAAGGTAGATCTTTCCACCTTCTATGATCTTCTTTAATTTCTTTCTTTAGCCTTCTGTAGTTTAAATTGTAGAGGTCTTTCACCTCTTTTGTTAGGCTGATTTCCATTTTTTTGATGCTATTATAAATGGGTAGTTTTCCTCATTTCCCTTTCAGAGGATTTGTAACTGATATACATAAATGCTTTTGGCTTATAGGTGTTGATTTTATATCTTGCTACTTTGCTGAATTCACTTACTAGTTCTAGAAGTTTTCTGGTGGATTTTTTTGGGTCTTGTAGGTATAGAATCATATCGTTGGCAAATAGTGCTAATTTGCATTCCTCTTTTCTTATTCATATCCCTTTAATTTCTTTTGTCTGTCTAATTGCTCTGGCCAGTGTTTCAAGAACTATGTTAAATAGAAGTCCTGAAAGAGAGCATCCTTGTCTTTTTCCAGTTTTTAAAGGGAATGCTTTCAATTTTTCTCCATGTAGAATGATGTTGGCCTGGGGCTTAGCATAAACGTCTTTTATGATGTTGAGATATCTTCCTATTATCCTTAGTTTTTCTAGGGTTTTGAACATCAAGGGGTGCTGTATCTTGTAGAATGCTTTTTCTGCATCTGTTGAGATGATCATATGGTTCTTATCTTTAAGTCTATTGATGTGATAAACTACATTTATTGATTTCCATATGTTGAACCAACCTTGCATCCCTGGGATGAACCCCACTTGATAGTGCACCACAATCTTTTTGATATGATTTTGTATTCACCCGAATTTTATTGAGAATTTTTGCATCTTTGTTCATTAGAGATTGGTTTGAAGTTTGTATCTTTGATGTGTCTTTGCCTGGTTTTGGAATAGGGTGATATTGGCCTCATAGAATGAGTTTGGAAGTGCTTCCTCTTTTTCTATTTCCTGAAATAAACTGAAGAGTATTGGTATTAGTTCTTCTTTAATGGTCTTGTAGAACTTGGCTGTGAATCCATACATTCTGGGGCTTTTCTTGATTGGTATGCTTCTAATGGCATGTTCTATTTCGTTGCTTGAAATTGATATGTTTAAATTGTGTATATTTTCCTGATTCAATTTGGGCAAATCATATAGCTCCAGAAATTTGTCAATGTCTTTAATATTTTTTATTTTATTGGAGTACAAGTTTTCAAAATAATTTCTAATTATCTTCTGTATTTCTGTAGTGTCTGTTGTGATATTTCCTTTTTCATCATGTATGTTAGTAATTTTGAGTTTTCTCTCTCCTTCTCTTTGTTAGCATGGCTAAGGGTTTGTCAATTTTATTTATTTTTTTCAAAGATCAAGTTTTTGTTTTGTTAATTTTATTCAGTTGTTTCTTTTGTTTCAATTTCATTGATTTCAGCTCTTATTTTAATTCTGCTTTTGGTGTACATTTGTTCTTCTTTTGCTAGGTCTTTGAGATGTAATTTTAAGTCATTTATTTGTTGACTTTTTCTTCTTGTAAGGAATGAACTCCAGGTAATGAACTTTGCTCTTAGTATTGCCTTCATAGTGTCCCAGAGATTTTGATATGTTGTAGCAGTGCTCTCATTCACCTGTAAGAATTTTTTAATCTCCTGCTTGATGTCTTTTGCAACCCATTGTTCATTCATTAGCATATTATTTAGTCTTCCAGTGTTGGAGTAGCTTTTATTTTTTATATTATCATTGATTTCTAATTTTATTCCATTATGATCTGATAGAATGCAGGGTAATCTCTACTTTTTTATATTTGCTAAGACTTTCTTTGTGGCATGATATATGGTCTATTTTAGAGAAGGATCCATGCTGCTGAGAAGAAAGTGTATCTGTTCTTTGAAGCATGAAACATTTTATATATGTGAGTGAAGTCTAACTTATTGATTGTATTATTGAGTTCTATTGTTTTTTTTTCTTCCAGCTTTTGTTTAGATCTATCCAGTGGTAAAAGAGGTGTATTAAAGTCACCTAGAATTATTGTGTTCTGGTGTATTTGACTCTTGTACTTGAGACGAGTTTGATGAATGTAGATGCTCCATTGTTTGGGGAATATATATTTATGATTGTTATGTCTTGTTGATGAATGGTTCCCTTAAGCAGTATGAAATATCCTTCTTTATCCTTTTTGATTAACTTTGGCTTGAATTCTACTTTGTTTAATATGAGGTTGGAAACCCCTGCTTGCTTCTGCAGTCCATGTGAGTGGTATGATTTTTCCCAACATTTCACCTTCAGTCTGTGGATATCTTTTCCTTTGAGATGAGTCTCTTGGAGTCAGCATATTGTTGGGCCTTTCTTTTTAATTCAGTGTGCCAGTCTATGTCTTTTGTATGCTGAGTGTAGGTCATTAACATTCAGGGATATTATTGAGACATGATTTGTATTCCCAGCCATTTTTGTTTATTTTTGGTATTTAACTTGACTTGGTTTTTCCTTTAGTGTAATTGGTTTTATTAGTTTTTCCTTTAGTGTAATTCCTCCCTTTGCTGGTATTCATTGTTTTTTATTTCCTCCTCATTTAATATTTTGCCAAGGATGTTCTGTAGTGTAGTTTTTCTAGCTGTAAATTCTATTAACTCTTCTTTATCATGGAAAATTTTTATTTCATCATCCTATCTAGAACTTAATTTTGCTGTATATAAGATTCTTGATTGGCATCCATTTTCTTTCAGAGATTGGTTTATGTTGTTCCAGGATCTTCTGGCTTTGAGGGTCTGGGCTTACAAATCTGCTGAGATAGGAATTGGTCCCCACCCCATGTATCATCTGATTCCTCTCTCCTGCAGTCTTTAAGATTCTATCCTTATTCTGTATGCTAGGCATTTTCATTATAATGTGCCTCTGTGTAGATCTGTTGTAATTTTGTACATTTGGTGTCCTGTATGCCTCTTGTAGTTGGTTTTCCAATTCATTCTTCATGTTTGGGAAATTTTCTGATATTATCTCATAGAAGAGATTATGCATTCCTTTGGTTTGAAACTCTGTGCCTTCTTCTATCCCAAGTACTCTTATATTTGGTCTTTTGATGCTACCATAATTGTTGGATGTTCTGCTCATGGTGTCTTACCATCTTCATTGTGTGGTCAACTTTTTTTTGAATATTGTATACTTGGTCTTCATTATCTGATGTTCTGTCTTCAAAGTGATCTCGTCTGTTTGGGGATGCTTTCTATGGAGTTTCTTATTTGGTTTACTGTTTCCTTCATTTCATGGATTTCTGATTATTTTTTCAGAATCTCTATCTCTTTCTTGAAGTAATCTTTTGCTACCTGTATTTTCTCTCTCATTTCTTTGTTGTAGTGATCAATTTTTGCCTGAATTTTCTCCTTTAGGTCATTCTTCAATTTATAGATCATTTTAATTATGAACCTTCTTAACTCCTTCTGACATTTCATCAACTGTGCTGTCCATGGTTTCTGTTATTGTAGTATCCTGGTTTCTTTGGGGTACTTCCTCCCCTTGTTTTTTCACGTTGTCTATGTGATTTCCTTTATATTAGAGTTTCTACCCTATAATCTTTTAGTATTTGTGCAGATTATCTGTATCTCACCTTGGTGTTGGGTTTCCAGACCCTGCAGGTGGCCCAGGATGGATTCTACTGCAACTATAGGTTGTGGTGGCAATAGAGGAGGTAACTGGAGATAGAAGTGGAGGTGCCCAAAGATGGATGCAACATCTTTCAGAGATGGAGTTGAAAGGGTGGCCCTTACTTTGGCATTGGGATGTCTGCTCCTAGATGCAGCTGTTTCTAGGCCCTGACTGTTGTCCCAAGGTAGAGGTTACTGCATGAGGAAAGCTATGGGGATGGCTACAGTGTCTCAAGATGGAAGTAGGTTAGACATGGGCTCTCAGGTGGTAGTGGGGTGGACCTAGGCCTACCCTGGGCCGTGGCTCCCACGCAGGTTGGCAAGGCAGATCTGGGTCAGACCTGAGCTCCATTGGTTGTCTGTCAGCGGTGGGATGGATCCGGCCCTTCCCTGGGCCCTGGCTCCTGTGCAGGTCTTCAAGGTAGATCTGGGCTAGGCCTAGGCTCTCTGTTGGGGATCTGGGATCTGCCGGTGGCATGATAGACTCGGGCCTATCCTGGGCCTGAGCTCCCATGCAGGTCAGGCAGTATAAGGTTTTAAGCTTTATGAAATGAATTGGGAACTTTTTTTTTTTTGTATTTATTTGGGACAATGTGTATAATAACAGAATTATCTGTTCCTTAAGGTTTTGATAAAACTTGCCCATAAAATTATTGGGCAAGTTAGTAGTAGAGATTTTTAATTACAGATTATTTGTTAAATAGTTATGATTATTTAGTTTTAAAATTTATTATTGATTCAAAAATAGTAGGTCATAGGTTCTTAGATAATTTTCTGTTTTATCTAAGAATTTATTATCCAAAAGTTTTTAATAGAATTCCTTTTGTGGTTTTAAGAATTATACTGTTTTTATACTTATCAGCCATTTTTTATCCCTAATATCAATGTTTTTTCCTCTTCTTCATCAACTAACCAAAAAATGATCCATTTATTGCTCTTAAATATGGCAATCCACTGTGAACTATTTGTATGATTAAAAACTAATTATGTACGGTGAGTCTAGGCTTGATTTTCACCTCCCAAAACATTATAGCCTTTTTGCCCATCCACATTCCTGAGTAAGTTCACACTCCCACATCCCTGGAATGGAAAAGACACCATGCTATGAGTGCCCTAGAGTGGGGCAGATTGCATTTCCTAGAAATGGCCACTGTTATAGTTCCCTATCTACAGGCTCTTTGCAGTGTGACCTTTCCCATAAGGAACTCCCTCCCTCTCTAAGAGATGGAGTTTATTCGTGACCCCTTTGAATCTGGGTGGGCTGTGTTAGTGCTTTGAAACATAGAATATGCGTGGGAGTCCCTGGGCCAGTTCTAGGTATAGCCTCTTGCCTCTTGCTGGTGTTTCTTGCCTCTTGAAGCCAGCCACTGTGTAAGAAATGTGATTTCTCTAATACCATCATGTTATGAAAAAAACAAAACACAAAGGGAGAAAGAGAGAAAAACCAGAGAGCAGGGTGGTGTCAGCCTCTGTATGAAAAGGCCATATTGGCTCTCTGACTTAGGCTCTCAGAGGAAAGCTACTCAAGCTCTATCTCTCTATTAGGCATGAGACTCTGAGAAAGAACTAACTATTAGAATACATTCAAACTAATTAGAGGCAATAATTTTTGTCCTTGTAAGTCTCCAAGTTTGGGGGTTGTTTGTTATATAGTCATATATCTTTATAACAAAAAGAACTCCTTATTCCATTCCCACCCAGAGCCTTCCCCAAAGAAAACCCCAGTCTTCAACAGGATAAATATGCAGAAGACTAACAGAGAAACCTCAGTCACTGAGTGAGTATTAGATACTAGCTCTGAGGTAACACTATTCTCTGAAGTACCTAGGATGCTGCTGTGGTACCTTGCTCAGAGTGGGACCATATGAACACTGATTGCTACCTAGGAAGTATTGACTAAGTCCACCTAACCATGGCCCATGCATCTGAAATTATCCCATAGTGACTATCAGAGGTCAGGGTATATTGTTTAAAACTAATCCATCAAAAAATAGATGTAAGTATGCCATATAGTGCTATAATAGTATATTGTTTAAAGGTATACAGAACGTAATAACAACTGAGATCAAAAGGGAAGGAAGGCAGTTGCAAAGAAATAGAATGATAGGAATTCATCATTTACAATAGTGAATAAACAATGGTTGAAGAAATATAAGATTAAGCTAGTAGTATATGTCATTGGATTAAAGTAATAGCTAATACTTAGAAGTATCCATAACAAGTAATTCACTTTTTTTTTGGTACTGGGGGTTGAACTCAGGGGCCCTATACCACATACCCAGATCTTTTTACTTTTTGAGACAGAGTCTCACTAAGCTACTTAGGCACTTGATAAGTTGCTGAGGCTGGCTTTGAATTTGTGATTCTCCACCTCAGTCTCCTGAATCATTGGAATTATAGGCATGTGCTACCGTCCCTGGCAATTTACAAATATCAACTCAATCTCTTCATCATAATCCTTTTGTTGTGGGCATTATTTCTTATCCTCATTTTATAGATGATGACACTACACAGCTAGAGTTCAAATCTTAATAATGGTTGCGATTCTGAGAAACCATAACAAAACATAGGCTTCTCAAACCATGTTCTTGGCTTCTGGATAGTCCTACACCATAAGGTTGGCAGGTGGATGACTTCCTTTGAGGAGTCCTAAGGCTTTGTGTTCTTCAGTCTCACTTTTATGTCTGAATATTTGGAGCCAACATCCCAGACATATTGTACAGATGGCCGACCACTTCTTCCTGGGGGCAGATGCTTCTCTCTGTGCATATTTAGACCACCTCATATTTCTGGGTGGAGAATAATTTAGAATTTAAGAGTGGGTGTTTTGGTCAGCTTTTCCTCATTATGATCAAAAGACCTGAAATAATAATTCTAGAAAGGCAAAAGTTTATTTGGGAATCATGGTTTCAGAGGTCTCAGTCCAGAGAGTGCCATCTCCATTCCTTGGGGAGGAAGTAAGGCAGGACATTATGGAGAAAGGGTTTAGCAGAAGAAAGAAGCTCAGAACATGGTACCCAGAAGTAGAAAGAGAGAGACTTCACTTACCAGTAACAAAATATATACCCGAAAGGCATGTCCCCAATGAGCCATCTCCTCAAGGCACACCCCACCTGCCTGTAGTCACCATCCAGTTCATCCGAATCATCAGATAAAAGCACTGATTAGGTTAAAGCTCTCATAACCAATCTTTTAACCTCTAAATTTTCTTGCATTGTCTCACACATGAGCTTTTAGAGGATACCTCATATCTAAACCACAGCAATGGGAGTATGGATGTCCATGTGGGGTAATTCCATTGGTAAGTGGGTGAGAAAAAACAAGCAATGGTGATATGAAGTAATGGGGCATTTGTGAACCTATCTTCACTGCTGGGACCAAAATGGGGGAATTTCTTCTTTCTTCTCAAAGTTTTAAAAGACTTTATAGTTACAGTGAACTCCTTGCTTTCTATCCATGACATTAAAACAATAAAGAGAAACATGCTCTGGTGCTAATGTTGATCTTTTAAATGTCTCTAATTGAAGTAAGAAAGTATTAACCCTGGGGAAAAGCCACGGACAGCGAAACATTCTCAGCTTTGCAGCTCACAGGGTGAGTTGGTCCTAATTATAGCTTTTTCTCCTTCAATAGAGTGAAAAGTAAGGGAAGCCAAAGGAACCTACCTATTCAACATGCTTTTTCAACACATTAACTCAGCCAATAGAATTAATTTCCAAGTTCATTTCTGCATGGATCATTTACAGTGTTAATTTCTGAGTTTGGATGATGGCTGCTTCTTTTCCTTTTTCACATCATTGTTGTTGGTTACAAAATTAGTCATTTAATTGTTGCTGTACTTTTCTTTCTTTCCTTCTTTTCTCAAGCAATGATTGCTTTCTGCCATCACTAGCTGGACTAGATTAGGTGCCCCCCTAGAATTTTTTAAAGACCTCTGTGCACACAGCTGCTTTGGCAAGTTAAGAATCAAACTGACAGCCCACTGGAAAGGCATAGCTAGTCACAAGTCTGAAGAGACACAGAGTGACAGTTCACAGGCTCCAGTACAAGGCCTGTCCCTCAATCTTCTTTGGATGGTTGGGATCTTGGCTGATACATGGTGCTGCTGCCAGACAAAAAGAGCCTAGAATAACAAAAACAGACCCAGTGAGGTAATTAGGATTGACAGAACGTTTGCCTGTCCCACAGACTTCTTCGCAACAGGCGGCCAGATTTAATATATCCTATGCAAGTCTGAGCACACACACTTTTTGCTCTCTCCCAGTTGAGATCCTTATGCTTTCTTCCCCATTATTACCTTTTATTTTTGGTATAGGCTTCTTCAATCCACTCTTCCTCTGCGTTGGTGACCAGAAGGGTGGCACAGCAATAACCTTACTTTCTTTTCCCTTACGTTACAGCTCATTCTAAACCATTGAAGTGGGAAGCACACAGGGAAATCCGACTCAATCAGAGCTGAAGAGGTGGAAGCACATCATTGAGAGTCATTCACAATCAGTGCATTTAGTGGGTGTTGCTGGACCTGCTGGTAAATGAGAAGGGCAGGCTTCGAACTTCAGATTGTTTAAACTTTGCAGTTGTCTGGGGATGTATAATCTACTCAAAGATGAGGCTTTCACATCTCACAAAAAAAAGTGGGGGGAGAGTGATATATATATTTTTTAATATATAAATAATTAATAATTAATTATCTGAGTAAAAAAGAACAACATTATTTGTAACAGTAGTGGGAGTCAGGCCATACAAAATTGTTCCTCTTTCTTCTTCAAAATCCTACTCCATAGAGTTTAGAATTCAATAAATTTCCTGGGCTACTAGGTTTCTTTTTTTTAACCTGTCAAAATATATGATGAGTTAGAATTCAGTACTGGATCCTAAATGTCCAAAATATGGGGCCTAGAGAGGGCTAGCATCTGTTTAAAAACAATGGGGAGGAGCATACAGTAATAAAAATCATGCTTTCCTTGTTGATGATATTCACACCAGAAAAAGAATGTGTGTGCTACAACATGGCAGGTGAACTTCAGAATAGTGACAGAAGGTTTGGGAACCTACCTGGCTATTAGTGGATGTCTATGTAAAACAGGTGGTGTTCTTATAGAATTTTTCTTGCTCTAATCTGAAACTCCTCATAGTGATTTATTCGACAGCCATTTCCTTTGCTTCTTTCTTTCACAGTAAGTTAGTTCACTTCTTTAATCAGATGGGCTTGGTCACCAGGAAAAGCTGACCCCTTTCATGTCCTCAAGGAGTGAATTTGGATAAATCAGATGCTGTTATGGTAAGCCTTCCACTTTGGCAGTGATTGATTTAGGAATGGACATGTGACAGAGCTCCAACCAATAAGGATTTTTCTGTGAAAGGGGGCTGGGGAAAATTTTTTTTTTCAATCTTTTACACAGCCTCATGAGAAAGTACAATTGCTTATCTGTTGAGGGCCACAACCAAGTCAAGATGGCGCATGGCACTTTGCCAGGAGGAGTGGTTTGTGAGCTAATGCCACTGAGCCATTAAGATGATGAAGATTCCTTATTGTCTGATTGCTGTATCTAAATGATGTTAATTGAAACAGCTGTGTATAATCAGTTGGGTATATATACCTCTGCTGTCCCATAATTAAGCGGCTCCCGCTGTTTCAACCTTCACAAGTGCTTGTCACCCCCCCCCCACCCCCAGGTTATTTTGCCCAGCCAGACTGCGGCACTTATCTATCCTTGGCTAAAACTGAGTGAGGAAATGATGCTAGAACTTCTTAATTTATCTTGTAATAGTGAGAAAAGATAGTCAAGGGACTACAACAATGTGATGAAGATGCAGAGTGGACAGAAAGAAGCTAATATATTGTGGATGTCATTGAAGAGACAAAATAACCAGCTCCACAATTGCACACTGCCCAGCTCCTTGTTACATGAATAAGAAATTTTCAGATTTTTTAAAACTAACTTTTGCTTGGTTTTTCCCTATTTACTTTCCAAACTTATACAGTATCATGGGAGAAAAAGCATGTTTTATTGTTAGAGTCAAATCATATACCTACAAATATAATCACTGGTCTATTTATTTTTCAAAAAAGTTTTATTCTATTTAGTTATACATGACAGTAGAATGTATTTTGACACATGATACATACATATAGTATAACTTCCAATTTTTCTGGTTGTACATGATGTAGAGTTACACTGGTTGTGTATTCATATAGAAACATAGGAAATCTATGATCAATTCATTCTACTGTGTTTCCCATCCCCATACCCCTTATTTCCCCATTCCCCTGGTCCAATCCAGTGAACCTCCATACCCTACTCCCACCCTACCTGTCAGAAGTCAGCATCCACATATCAGAGAGAACATTCAGTCTTTGTTTTTTTGGGATTGGCTTATTTCACTTAGCATGATAGTCTCCAGTTCCATTCATTTACTGGCAAAGGCCATAATATCATTCTTCTTTATGGCTTAGTAATATCCCATTGTGTATATATATAACATTTTCTTTATCCACTCATCTATTGAAGGGCATCGAGGTTGGTTCCATAGCTTAGCTATTGTGAATTGTGCTGCTATAAACATTGATGTGGCTGCATCACTGTAGTATGCTGTGGGATAACTGAGTCAAATGGTGGTTCCATTTCAAGTTTTATGAGGAGTGTCCATACTGCCTTACAGAGTGGTTATACCAATTTGCAGTCCTACCAGCAATGTATGAGTGTACCTGTTTCCTACATTCTAGCCAGCATTCATTGTTGCTTGTATTCTTTTATTTTTAGTTTTTTTTTTACTTATTCTAGTTAGTTATACATGACAACAGAATGTATTTCAATTCATTGTACACAAATGGAGCACAACTTTTTATTTCTCTGGTTTTACACGATGTATAGTTGCACCAGATGTGCAGTCATTCATGTACCTAGGGTAATGATGTTCATATAATTCCATCATCATTCCTGCCCCCATGCTCTCTCTCCTTCCCTCCCTCCCCTTTGCCCAAACAAAGTTCCTCCATTCTCCACACACTTCCCCCCCACACCATTATGGATTAGCATCCAGTTATCAGAGAGAATATTCAGCCTTTGATTTTTGGGATTGGCTTACTTCTCTTAACATGATATTCTCCAACTCCATCCTGCAAATGCAATACTTTTATTCTCTTTTAATGCTGAGTAATATTCCATTAAGTATATGTACCATAGTTTCTTTATCCATTCATCTGTTGAAGGGTATTTAGGTTGGTTTCACAGTTTAGCTATGGGAATTGAGCTGCTATTGAACATTGATGTGGCTTTGTCAGTGTAGTGTGCTGTTTTTAAGTCCTTTGGGTATAAACCGAGGAATAAGATAGCTGGGTCAAATGGTGCATCCATTCCCAGTTTTCTAAGAAATCTCTAAACTGCTTTCCATAGTGGTTGTGCCAATTTGCAGTGCCACCAGCAGTATATGAGTTTACCTTTTTCTCCACATCCTCGCAAACACTTATGGTTGCTTTTATTCTTGATAATTGCCATTCCAACTGGAGTGAGATAAAAATCTCAGTGTGATTTTAATTTGTATTTCCCTAATTGCTAGAGATGTTGAACATTTTTTCATATATTCACTGATTATACTTCTTCTTCAGTGAAGGGTCTGTTCAGTTCCTTTGCCCATTTATTGACTTGGTTATTTGGAATTTTTTGTTTTGTTTTAAGATTTTTGAGTTTTTATATGTCCTGGAAATTAACACCCTATATGAGGTTCAGGTGGCAAAACTTTTCTCCCATTCTGAAGGCTCTCTGTTCATGTTCTTGGTTGTTTCCTTTGCTATGAAGAAGATTTCTAGTTTGATACCATCCCATTTAGTGATTCTTGATTTTTACTTTTTGTGCTTTAGGAGTCTTGTTGAGGAATAGATTTCTAAACTGAAATAATGGAGATTTGGCCTACATTTTCTTCTAGTAGGTGCAGGGTCACTTGTCTTGTGTCTAGGTCCTTGGTCCACTTTGAGTTGAGTTTTGTGCAGAGTGAAAGGGATCTACTTTCATTTTGTTGCATATGGATTTCCTCATTGGTTTATTTTTTAAGACTGATTAATCCATTTGCCACTAATCTAGAAATGTTCACTTATTCATAGCTTTATTCAATGAATAATTATTAAGCCCTTACTATAAGTCTAGGTCCTGTGATGGAGCCAATGAACCAAATTAGTATTATAGAATTTATAATCTATCAGGAAGTAAAGATGTTGATTTAGGATATTTAGAGAAAAATACCTTGTGAATTTTATGACAACTTTACCTTTTGAGAAGGTGGCCTTGGACAAGGTGCTTACAGTCACAACTGGAAGACAAGGGGCTTTGTCTCCATGCAGTCAACTTCAGTCATTTCTGACCTTCAGTTATGGAACTTTGGGGTGATATGAGGAGACTATCTTACAGGAGCTCAGGATGCACTGATAAGACCATTTTACTAATTTACAACACATCATGTTCCATGTTTTTACCCTTTGGATTGGTTAATTGGTAATTTGAAAAATAGAATATATATAACAGATGTATATATATATATATACAAACACACATATATGTACATGTACATATATATGTACATATATATGTATATGTGTATATATATGCATATATGTATTAGTTGTAGTTGGACACAACACTTTTTTAAAAAATTTATTCATTTTTATGTGGTGCTGAGGATCAAACCCAGTGCCAGTTGAGCACTATACCACTGAGCCACAGCCCCAACCCCTGAAAAACAGAATATGTTAAATATATATATATATATTTATTTTCCAGGAAACAGTATGTCAGTTACAGAAAGATTTATCTCTAATTATTTCTAGTTAGTGTTTGGGAAAGCCCATGAACCAGATTTTAAGCAGGTGATTAATCATATTTTTCTTTTTCAAACTTTCCCATGAGTGGCCTCTTCTATTCTTCAAATATTTATTGACTTTTTGCTTTGCCTCAGGATGCAATGAATAAATCAGTGATCAAACATATAAATCTATGTTTTATCCTAGAAAAGGTTTACTTTAAGTTAAGAATACAGGTTTGGTAGACAAAGAATTTTGCATGTTGGTTCTGCCACTTACTAGTTGTAAGTGAAGAGATTGCTTTGTGTGCAGATTCTTTGCATGCGAAATTGTCAGTAATCATAGTATCCATCACATAGGTGGTTAGCTAAGAGTCCAACACATGGCAATTTTTCAGGAAATGGTAATCATACTCAGAGATTAAGCATATTTTAAGCATCTAGAACACAAACTGGCAAATAGTTAGACCCAAAGGAGCCAGAGGAACACTGCTGCATCAACTTAAAAGAATAGTGTCTCTGGAAAGAGGACGAGAAACCACTTTTCAGAGTGAGGTGCCATTTCACCTAACCTGTCTTAGCCCTGCATTAAACTTTGCCTTTTCTTTCTATTTTGGCTAATTCACTCCTTCCGGGTGCAGACTGCACTCTTGATTTGCTTTCTGATGGCATGTCTTACTATCTCCAAGCAGCCACTGAAAGCCATTTCTTGGTCACCAAGAAGAGATATAATATGATAAAACAACACATCCCTGCTACTAGAAAACATCGCTTGTTTTACTCCTGGATTGTTCTACCTAAAGTGTCAAGTCAAAATTCTGTGATTTCCAAGAGCTATGTGACATTGAACCGATAGTTATATTTCCTTAACCTTAATTCACCCCTGTTGAGGGAGACAGGTGGACCAAACAATCCACATAGGAGATGCTATGGCAAGGACTCATGGGATCCAGTACATAAAAAGGTTAGCACAATGCTTTGAATACAGTAAACAATCAAAATTCATTATTATGATTGGATCCTGTAAAAGAGGTATATGCAGGATCACTGGTTATGTAGAATACCTTGAGATGGGATTCATTTTTAGTGAAGTTAAAAAAAAAAAAAGGAGAGAAGGACTTTTTAAAAATAAAGTCATCAGCAATTTCTCAAGATGGCGAGACAAAGGGAGGCAGCATTCTGGGTTGCTCTGTGATCCAGATCTCACCTACTTGGAATACTGTATCTCTCAGAGTGTTAGATGTCCCCTATACAGCTGTTCTCTGTAGAAATCATCAGCGCTGTGACTCCATGCAGGGCTCCAGGCCTCAGTGTTTGAGTAGCACACCCGGCTTTGTAGCAGGACCCAAAGCCCAAAGTTCTAGCCCACGCATGGCTCGGTGAGCACCTTAGCAGAATCACCTATCAACACATTTGCAGATTGCCAAGACTTTGCTTTGCTCCCACACAGGTCACTCAGTTGCTATCTACCCACAGCACAATGCCATTGCCTGGCTCCTCCACTTGACCAGACACCCCAGCACTGAAAGCAGATTGCCATCATCTTGGCTCAATACTCTTGCCATATTAGGTGGGGGCAGTTCCCAGATCGGATCTCCAGTGGCCAGGTACCGGATTTCCAACCTTCCTCCCTCCCCAGCGGCAATAACCCAACACAGTAGCTGCGCAACACAGGTGTGCAGTCCAACCAGGAAGCCACCCACTGCCCACGGGAGCCCCAGGGTGAGAGCTTCCTCACTTGGGAACTGCTAGGGGAGAGGGAGATGAGAAACTGGGAAATCTCCAGGCAAGAGAGGGAGATAGTACCGGGCGCTCAAGTCATTGGAGCAGTCCCAGAAAGAGACCTGTGAGGTTCACTCTCCCTGCAGGTACCACTCCCTACATCCAGGTGCCCTGCTCCAGGACCAGTCTTCCCACCGTGGTTATCTCCACCATCTGGAGGGCAGAGACACCAGCTTACAATGGACGACACCACCTATTGGATGAGAAGAGAAGTAGGAAAGGTAAGGATCTCTAAAGCTAGCTACAATCCTGATTTCTTCTTTTGAGTTTTTTGTTTGTTTGTTTGTTTTTTCTCTTCTATCCCTCTATCCTCTGGCCCTCACATCTCCAGCATATGTGAAACAAGAACTTTGCATGAAATAGGACTTTGAGGACTGAGGCATATGAATAATATAATATAGAGGTGTAATATATGCCCCCTTTTTTCTTTTCCTTTTTCTTCTTTCATTTTTCTTTCCCCCTCCAAATTTTACTGTTTTAACATCTGTATTTTTCTAAATACATGTGTCTTTGTTTTATGTACTCCACTACCATCCCACGTACCTGCCTACCATAAATTACTTCCTGTCTGTTCTCTTGCTACTAACTCTCTTCAATAGATTTCTCTTCACACTTCCTAAGATATATTAACTCTATATTCTCACATCCTACCTCCTCAGCATATTGTCCTATGCCCCACCCCCACATTATTTTCCACCATCAGAGAAACTATAAACATTTTTACAAAACTACTGATTATATTTTAGATAATAATTGAATCCAACATTTCTGTTCATTGAGACTAAACTGTAACCATCTTAATAACAACAAATTGTTCATAGGTTGTATATTGTTGATATTGGGATCTGTTAACATTGTCCTTCCCCACAAAGGAGAGGTCTTGGAACCCTACAAGAGCACTACAAACCTATAGGGTAAAAACAATAACAATCTAGACCAACAGAGCTGGAAAGGAAGACACACAGCAACATGAAAAGACAAGGGAAGAATGTGCCCCAAACAAATGAAGATACCACATCATTAGAATCATTGGCAGCCACAGCAGAAGAAACGACAGAGAAGGAATGAAGGGTGTACATGGTTAAAATGTTCTGTGAAATCAAGAATGATATAAGAGAGCAAATACAGGCAGTGAAAGATCACTTTGACAAGGAGCTACATAAACAAATACAGGAAGCAAGAGATCACCTCAACAGAGAGCTAGAGGTTTAAAAAAAAACAACACAGAAATCCTTAAAATGAAAGAAATAATAAGCCAATTAAAAGCTAAAATGAAAGCATCACCAACAGACTAAATAACTTGGAAGACAGGACATCAGACAATGAAGATAAAATATATAATATTGAAAAGAACATAGACCACACAGTGATAATGGTAAGAAACCATGAGCAGAATATTCAAGAAATATGGGATAGCATAAAATGACCAAATTTAAGAGTTATTGGGATAGAGGAAGGCATAGAGGTCCAAACCAAATGAATGAACAATGTATTTAATGAAATAATATCATAAAACTTTCCAAACATGGAGAATGAATTGGAAATCCAAATTCAAGAAGCCTACAGGAAGCCAAATGTACAAAATCACAACAGATCCACACCAGGGCACATTATAATGAAAATGCCCAACATACAGAATAAGGAGAAAATTTTAAATGCCACAAGAGAAAGGAATCAGATTACATACAGGAGAAAATAAGATAGGATAATGGCAGATTTTTCAACACAGATCCTGAAAGCTAGAAGATCCTGGAACAATGTATATCAAGCTCTGAAAGAAAACAGGTGCCAGCAAAGAATCTTGTATCCAGGAAAATTAAGCTTTAGATTTTATGATTAAATAAAAACCTTTCATGATAAAAAAAGTTAAAAGAATTTATAGCTAAAAGTCGACACTATAAAATATCCTTGGAACAAATATTCCACAAAGAGGAAACAAAAAACAATGAAAATCAGCAGAGGGAGGTAGTACCCTAAAGAAAAAACTAATCAAAGAAGAAAATCAAGTCAAGTTAAATAACAAAAATAAACAAATATGGCTGGAAATACAAACCATGTCTCAATAGTATCCGGGAATGTTAATGCATTAAACTCACCAACCAAAAGACATAGGCTAGCAGATTGGATTAAAAAAAGACCCAACAATATGCTTTTTCTAGGACACTCACATGATAGGAAAAAGACATACACAGACTGAGGGTGAAAGGTTGGTAAAATTCATACCACTCACATGGACTGCGGAAGAAATCAGATATTTCCATCATCGTATCAAATAAAGTAGACTTTAAGCCAAAGTCAATAAAAAAGAATAAAAATGGACATTACATACGATCAAGGGATCCATACACCAACAAGACATAACAATCATAAATATAGATGCCCCAAACAATGGTGTAGGTATGTTCATCAAACAAATTTTTCTCAAGTTCAAGAATCAAGTTGATCACAACACAGTACTCTTGGGTGACTTTAACACACCTCTCTCACAACTGGATAGGTCTTAGAAATAAAAGTTGAATAAATAAACTATATAGGGGCTGAGGATGTGGCTCAAGCAGTAGTGTGTTCGCCTGGCATGCACAGGGCGCTGGGTTCAATCCTCAGCACCACATAAAGTAAAGATATTGTGTCCACTGAAAACTGAAAAATAAATATTAAAAAATTCTGTCTCTCTCTGTGTCTCTCTATCTCTATCTTTAAGAAAACTATATAATTCAATAATACAATCAATAACTTAGACTTGACTGACATATATAGAATATTTCAACCTGCATCAAGTGAATACACTTTATTCTCAGCAGCACATAGATCCTTCTCTAAAATAGACCATATACTATGCCACAAAGCAACACTTAGCAAATAAAAAAAAACCCTAGAGATTTTATCAGATCATAATGGAATGACATTGAAAATCAATGATAAAATAAAAAATAAAAATTACTCCAACACCTGGAGACTAAACAATATGTTATTGAATGAACAATGGGTTGCAGACGACATCAAAGAGGAGATTAAGAAAGTCTTAGAAGTAAATGAGTCATAGACCAAGGAAAGGGATAGCTGGGTCAAATGGTGGTTCCATTCCCAGATTTCCAAGGAATCTCCATACTGCTTTCCTTATTGGCTGCGCCAATTTGCAGTCCCACCATCAATGTACGAGTGTGCCTTTTTCCCCACATTCTTGCCAACACTTGTTGTTGTCTTCATAATAGCTGCCATTCTGACTGGAGTGAGATGGTATCTTAGAGTAGTTTTAATTTGCATTTCTCTAATTGCTAGAGGTGATAAACATTTTTTTCATATATTTGTTGATTGACTGAATATCGTCTTCTGAAAAGTGTCTGTTCAGTTCCTTGACCCATTTATTGATTGGGTTATTTGGTTTTTTGGTGTTGAGCTTTTTGAGTTCTTTATATACCCTAGAGATTAGTGCTCTATCTTATGTGTGAGGGGTAAAAATTTGCTCCCAGGATGTAGGCTTTCTGTTCACCTCACAGATTGTTCCTTTTGCTGAGAAGAAACATTTTAGTTTGAGTCCATCCCATTTATTGATTCTTGGTTCTATAGAAGTGTTGAGAGCCACAGCTGAAGGGGCCCCAGCAAACTTCCAGCTGCCAGCTGATGATTGGCTCACAGTGGCCCTAGCAAACTTCCAGCTGCCAGCTGTTTGGCTCCTCTGCGGTGATGCTCATTGGGCTGTATGTTTCCCTGCCATTTCAGACCATGGAGCTGCTCATTGGGGGACTTTTTTGGCTCCGCCCATGCAACCCAGCCAATCGGCCTCAAGAGCAGGAGGAATGGGGGGGTTGAGAGGCTTGTGGGAAGCCAGTGGTGGCAGTCGGGCTCTGAGGGAATTCCTGAAGAGCTCGTGTGGTGTGGCATGTGTGTTCTAAAAATAAAGTTCGTTTCTGCTTGATAAGTGGCTCGTGAATTGTGCCCAGCCAGACTGCAGTATAGATGTCTTATATTCTTGATGCTATAGAAGTCTTATTAAGGAAGTTGGGGCCTAATCCCACATGATGAAGATTAGGGCCTACTTTTCCTTCTGTTAGACGCAGAATCTCTGGTTTAATTCCCAGGTCCTTAATCCACTTTGAGTTGAGTTTTGTGCATGGTGAGAGAGAGGGGTTTCATTTCATTTTGTTGCATATGGATTTCCAGTTTTCCCAGCATCATTTGTTGAAGATGCTATCTTTTCTCCAATGCATGCTTTTGGTGCCTTTGTCTAATATAACATAATTAAAATTTTGTGGGTTAGTCTCTGTGTCCTCTGTTCTGTACCATTGGTTTACTGGCCTGTTTTGGTGTCAATACCATGCTGTTTTTGTTACTATTGCCCTGTAGTATAGTTTCAGGTCTGGTATAGTGATGCCACCTGCTTCACTTTCCTATTAAAGATTTCTTTAGCTATTCTGGGTCTCTTATTTTTCCAGATGAATTTCATGATTGCTTTTTCTACTTCTATGAGGAATGCCATTGGGATTTTGATCAGAATTTCATTAAATCTTTGTAGTGCTTTTGGTAGTATGATCATTTTGATAATGTTAATTCTGCCTATCCAAGAGCAAGGTAGATCTTTACATCTTCTAAAGTCTTCTTTGATTTCTTTTTTGAAAACCTATACTCCAATAAAATAGAAGACATTGAAAGCATCGACAGATTTCTTAAGTCATATGATTTATCCTGATTGAATCAGGAAGATATGCACATTTAAAAAGACCAATATCAAGTGATGAAATAGAAGATGCCATCAGAAGCCTAGCAACCAAGAAAAGCCCAGGACTGGATGGATACACAGCCAAGTTCTACAAGACCTTTAAAGAAGAACTAATACCAATACTCTTCAATTTATTCCAGGAAATAGAAAAATAGGCAGCCCTTCCAAACTCATTTTATGAGGCCAATATTACCTTGATTCCAAAACCAGGCAAATACAAAACAAAGAAAGAACACTTTAGACCAAAATCTGTAATGAACATAGATGTAAAAATTCTCAATAAAATTCTAGCAAATCAAATACAAAACCATATCAAAAAGATTATGCACCACGATCATATGGGATTTATCCCAGGGATGCAAGGTTAGTCAACATACAGAAATCAATAAATCTAATTTATCACATCAATGGACTCAAAGATAAGAATCATATGATCATCTCAATATATGCAGAAAAAGCATTTGACAAAATGCAGCACCTTTTCATGTTCAAAACACTAGAAAAACTAGGGATAATAGCTTTTCAACATCGTAAAGCTATCTACGCTAAGTCTCAGGCCAATATCATTCTAAATGGAGAAGGCATTCCCTCTAAAAACTGGAACAAGACAGTGATGCCCTCTTTCACCATTTCTATTCAACATAGTTCTTGAAATACTGGCCAGAGCAATTAGACAGATGAAAGACATTAAAGGATATGTATAGGAAAAGAAGAACTGAAATTAGCACTATTTGCTGACGATATGATTCTAAACCTAGAAGACCCAAAAGCTCCACCAGAAGATTTCTAGATTTAGTAAATAAATTCAGCAAAGTAGCAGGATATAAAATCACACCCAAAATCAAAGCCATTTCTGTTTATCAGTGACAAATCCTCTGAGAGGGAAACGAGGAAAATTACCCCATTTACAATAACCTCCAAAAAAAAATAAAATACTTGGGAATCAACTTAACGAAGGAGGTGAAAGGTCTATACAATGAAAATCACTGTGTTCTTTTAAGGAGATTTTAGAGGAGGATCTGCTTTCTACTCATTCATGTGTTAGTCCATTTTCTGTTACTGTAATGAAATGCTTGAAGCTTGGTTCTTTTTAAAAGAAGTTTATTTGGTTCACAGTTCTGGAATTTCAAGGTCATGGTGATAGCATTGGCTCATTTCTGATGAGGTCCCCATGAAGGATGGCATAATGATGGAAGGAGTGCCTGAGGAGGAAGAGATCACAAGGTGAGATGGGAAGCCAGCAACCAAAGACCAGGGTCAGGCTTGCTCTTTTATAATAACTCACTCTATGGAACTATCTCAGGTTCCCGTAAGAACTACCTTTCTCCTTTTTGAGGGCAGCACTTACAATCTCTTCTCACTAGGCTGTACCTTTTAAAGGTTCTACCACCTCTCAACATTGCCATGCTGAGGACCAAATTTATAGCACATGAACTCGTGGGGGCCTCACTGAAGCCTTATCCACACCATGGCATGGTGATTGGCAGGATTCAGCTCCTTGTGATTTTGAGGAGTGAAATCCCCTTTTCCTTGTTGAGCTGTTGGTTAAAGGTATTCTGAGGTTCTGGGGACCACCCACATACCTTGGCTCTTGAATCCCTTGCTCTGTCTTCATGACCAGAAAGGTGGGTTGAAGCCTTCTTTTACTTAGATCTCTCTTTCTTCTTCTGTCTCACCTCTCCAACTCAGATTCCCTGCTTTTGAGGATTCAGAGTATTAGATTGGATTCACTAGAAAGTTCAGAATAATGTCCCCATCTCAAGTTCTGAACTGTTAATCATACCCACAAAATCTCTTCACAGAAGGAAACCTGTTCACAGGTTCTGAATGATTAGGGCATGGATGTATTTGGGGAGGGGAGTCACTATTCTTCCATATTTATCTTTTCACATTAAATGAAACATGTTATGATGATGCCTTTTTAAATCTCAGAATTCTCATTCTCCAACTCATTTTCTATCCCAGCACATCTAATATTTTTTACAGGTCTTTGTTTCTATGCAGGAATGTTTATGGCTGCCTCTGAGCATAAATACCTTTTGTTTTTATTTCAACTTTTTCTCTACTCTTCTTTCAAACTAAAGATTTTCATACTTACCCAATCAGTTATTACAGACATAATTCCAAAACCTGTTAAATTTAGCTTTTATTTCTACTTTCATATATCTTGGTTTATTGGCATCCAAATTTTCTCTGATTTTTAAAATCAGTATCTGACTTTAGCATCCTAGCTTTATAGAGAGGTCATTATTTTCAAGATGTTTAGAGATGGATTAAGAGAAAGAGGAGAGAGCTGGGGTGTTGCTCAGTGGAAGAGCACTTGCCTGGCATGTGTGAGGCACTGGGTTTGATCCTCAGCACCACATAAAAATAGATAAATAAAATAAAGGAATTGTGTCCATCTACAACAAAATATGTAAAAAAAAGAGAAAGAGGAGAAATGCAATAATCTGAGAAATTTTTTTAGCAAGATATTTCATTAAGTTTTCATTACAGTTTTTATTAGGATTTTCATTTCAAAGTTAATACCTACTCATTGTAACAACTGAGGCAATATCAAATGTATAATCAAATAGATAATAACTACTCTTCCACCACAGCTAATTCCACAGCCAGTTAATGAAAGTTAAGTTTGTGTCTGATGTCTATCCTTCCACTCCTTTCTCTGTGCATGTATAACTCTATAAAAATACATGAAGCCTTTTCTTTTTCATTTGCTATTGTATTCCTCCAAAATTGATATGTTGACATCCTAACTCCTTGTACTTCAGACTGTGATCTTGTTGAAAATATCACTGTTGTAGATATAATTAGGTAAGGTGAGGTCATTAGAGTTGGCCTGAACCAATATGACTGCTATCCTTACTAAAGGGGAAATTTGGACACAGATTCATACAAACAGGGTGAATGACATGTAAAAGTGAAGGTGGAGATTAGGGTGATGCTTCTATAAACAAAAGAATGCCAAGAATTGCTGGTGAACACCCCAAAGAAAGGCAAGAGGCATGGAACAGATTGTCTCTTAGAGTTCTTAACTGAGGGCATGGATGTATTAGGGGAGGGGAGTCACTATTCCTGCCAACACCTTGGTCTTGGATTTCTAGTCTCTGGAGTGATGAGATAATACATTTTTGTTGTTTAAGCCATTTACTTGCAGTACTTTGTCCTGAGCACCTCTAGCAAGTGAATGCATCTGCTTTATAAATCTGGGATCATATTGTATGAATTATCTTGAGACATGCTTTGTTCACTTAACATGCCACGAATGTTTTTAGGTAGTGTGTATTAAATTAGGGTATCATCACGTTGTGGACAAGAGTGTGGAATGTGGAGTTGGAGCTGCTCAAGGCCTCTTTTCTTAGGTTGGGATTGGGTGTGGGAAGCTGTGAGCTTGTGGAGTCACCCAGCTGTGGGAAGTGGACCAACATGGGTGCTGACAGTAGGCAGGGACCCAGAGTAGCCCTGTATAGCTTTACTATGCACCAGCACACACGGAGTTGACTGAAGAAGGACATGCTTTCTCTTTCACACTCCATCAGCACATATGCCTAACTTAAGTATGGGCTGAATGCTTAATAGGTTAAATTTTTAGGAAACCCCAAATCAAGCAAATAATCAAACACTTGGGAAGAATGGTGTTGCTTTGATATTCTAGGAATTCTCTCCTTTCTGTTACTTCACATAAAGCAAGCCTGCTATAGTGAGAAAGCAGCAGTCCTTTAGCTGGGAGATTCTTGATCTGGAGAAACTCAAATCTGACCTAAGTGGCTAAGGAATTTATCTCCATGCATGTTTTCAAAATGGGTGTGGATGTGCAGGGATGGGTAGGGATGGTTTATACTCACAGGGAAGATAGCCTATCTATGGACTTTGTCCTGACCACCATTTCCATGTTGTATTAAAGAATGAATTCTAGGCAATAGCAAATAGATCATTACATTTAGAGATTTTTATATGCCTTCTAGGTCCAGCCTTTGAAAAGTTAAAAAAGTTCATATGGCAAGTTGCATGCCAGGAATTTTTTACATATTCATGCCATTCTTGGAGTGATTTATCATGAAATGAAGCAGCCATGCATAGCCAGGCAGATACTGCTTCCTTTTAAGGTCACTAGTCCAAAGCACAGTAGAGTGTGTGTGGAGATTGAAATAGGAAGGTTTATTTAGGGAGAAATGTTATGGTTGTTTTGCTAGCCTATCAGGTAATATTTTATTTTGCCCAAAAATGGCAGAAATTTGGTTTTATTTAATTATCAGCAAAACACAACAATATCTAAGACATTCTGATACTGAGACATAGTTCTTAAACTTACTACAATTTATTTGACATTTATTCCACCCCTATTTACTTTTGAGCTTTAAATTTCTCTTCCAGATTTTTCTAAATCCTAATCACAATTTTATATCATTAATAATCATTTCATAACAGAAAAGGCCCTTTACTGCTTTAAGGTCTTCCAAATAATGGCATAGAACTCCTGTGCTAATACACATTTGAACACATGAGCAAATAAAGTTTAAAAAGGAACTGCATTAGAATGAATCGGGTATAACTTAAGCTATGGGATAAAGTTTTTTCTCCCTTTTCGTTTCTGTGGGACCTCTTGTGTAAGAGAATGCACTCCACAGGAACTATGTACTGATGCTTGAGTCTTCTCAACTGTGGACCTGGCTATCCACAGGGAAAGGGATGATGCCAAAAAGGCTGAAGGAACATTGGGTAGTCAGTGCTTGGCCAGATTAAATCTTCTGCAGCCTAATTGTTTGCAAAATTGGGGTTATGTTGATTTTGTTTCTTACATCATCAACCCACAAGGATGGGGAGAGAGAAGATAGATTGATAATTTGTGTAGCATTAGAGTGATCCTTATACTTCATCTCCAAAATTATGTAAATGTATGGTTTTATTTCTTGGCTTGCTTTTCCATGGAGATGTTATTTCATGTTCAGTTCTTAAGAAAAGAAAATATGCACAATTTGATGCAACCAGTTTAACCATTATTTGCAAGCAGTATCTGAGCCATGAATTCAATTTTTGGCTGATTAAATATTTGCTATCATGAGATAAGCACTGAAAGAAACGAAAATTCTTTCTATAGTTAAATACAGACATAAAGGCAGGTGTATGTGTAGAATAGTATGAAAAAAGCTATATTCCTATTTTGCTTTGAAAGATAATGAGCATCCAATTGTGTAAAATGCATTGTGACAGAATTTAAGATCTCTGCATAATTCAACAGTCTATTTGCCCAGAATACTTTATTTCCTTTACCTGATCATAGAAGTGGAATGAGGATGGAGTAAGGGCTGGTGTTAAGGAGTGATCAGATCACTGATATCCTCTGCTTTTATATTTAAAATTTAAATACATTAATTTTTAAGACTATTTGGAGGAATTAACATCTTAGTAAACAATGACCTATTACTAATCCGAATATATCTTTTAATATAGGCTAGCTACTATAACAAACAATCCTAATATTTAAATGGTTCAATGAAACATAGCTTAACTTTCTTTTGTTTCACACCGCTCTGTGGATCAGTGTGGGATGCTATTCCAAGTGGTCACTCAGGGACCCAGACTTGTTCCCTGTGTGGCTGCACCATCTTCTAGGGCTTGTATTCCTCTGCCTTCTGCTTTATAGATGACAAAAGTAAGAGAATGTGGAGAAGGCATATCCACTCTTAACTACCTTGTCCTGAAGGTGATTTCACTTAAATTCTACTTAAATTTCATTGTCCAGAATGGAAGTCCAGTGATTTTTCTAACTTCAGGGGAAGCTGGGAAATGCAACTTGAGAGTGAGGCTGGAAGAAAAGAGACCTCTGCAACAATTTTGAAGCAAACACAAAATGGACTATGTGTGAAAAACTATATAAAACACATCTAACATCTAAATGTTTACTATTATGGCTACCAAGTCTCTTTGTACCATAGATTCATTCATTTGTTTATTCAACAAATATTTACTGAGTGCCCACTAGACGCTGATGTGGTAAGCCCTGGGAGTACAGTGGTGAGCAGAGCCACAGTTCCTGGATTCATCCAACGAACAGTTTAGTGGTAGAGACACATGCTGATTAATGTGTAATTTCGAATTATCCAGATGCACTTTTGAAGTAGTTGTGCATAGTACAAAGTACAAGACTAATTATCCAATTTCTTTTCAAGTCTGTCTTTGTCATGCTTCATAATAATTTCATTATTGAATTATTTTGATATTTCTTTATACTCTTGGTGCAATCATTTTCATAGCTTCCAAGTAGGACTGTCATTCCCCAGAGACTGACTGTGGGAATGGAGGCTTTGTTCAGAGTTGGACAGAACCAATTCTGCCCTTATATGCCCTTTGATCAGTGAGTTCAGATGAAAACCCCTTTGTTCCATGACTTTCTGTAATTTGGGTCTCTTCTCCCAGAAAACTTCCTCAGAAAGTGAGTAACTTGATTTCCAGTAGTAGTAGTAGTAGTAGTAGTAGTAGTAGTAGTAGTAGTAGATAACCTAGTAGTTACTAGTCTTGGTGGAGTGAAGCCTGTGTGGAAATGGGTCAGTCAGCCTCTCACCTCAGGACAGGCTGTAAGAAATCTCTCAGGGTGGAATCTGCTCTGGATACAACTTCCATCAGTGAGGAGGTCTCAAGGAATGCCCAGCATGGGAAGGGATATAGGGGTGTTTTCCACAGCCTGTAAGTCTGAGGTATCATTTCACTGTCAGAGTAGGGAAGGGGTATTAATTTAGGCAGTTAGATTCATAAATTTGGGAATGTGCTAGTGGCTCATGTGTTTAGTACCTCTTGTTTTTAGATGCACACAAAAACGAGAAGGCTTCCTAATGTAACTATGTGATAAGAAAAAGATTGCTTTTTCTCAGACTCCTTCTGAATGCCCAGGCTCTCCACGGCAAAGTGGTGGGGGCACCTGTGATGTTGAGTTCAAAACTAATCAAATCTCTTTTAAGGTCCCATAGCCTGGGGGGGAAATTGGAATCTATGGAGATTGCTAGGGTCTTCTCTCCAGGACTAAATGAGAATCTAAATTTATAATAATCCTTTAAGAAGAAAAATAATCCCCAGGTCTTTGATCTCTCACTATGTACAATTATATGAAATGAAAAAAATATTAAATATTATCTTAAATATACACTATGAAAAGAAAAAATCTTAACTATTAAGACTTCAGTGACCCCAAACTTTGCTGATATTCATGTGTGACACTGAGTTCAAGCAAAATAAGCAAACCTTAGAAAAAAGAAAGCTGTCTACAAATGACCACAGAATGGTGCTGACACTCTTTTCTGCAGAAAAGAAGCCCGAAATGATTGAGACTACAGCTTAACTGGTAACATTTCATCATGAGCTTTACCTCTTTGACATATGGGAAATATCATTTATGAAAAGACGCCCATCTGAAAGGAATGAGATGGACTGTCTGTGGAATATTAAAGATGATAAGAGAAAGTCTGGCATTAATTGAAACATTTTTGAGCTACATCTCATCTCGTCTCCAGAGAAATAATCTCTGTAGTTTCTAGACTTTTGCAGCTCACTTTTATGACTTTTATGTGCACACATACACACACAGACACTAAAGTGATAGAAATGGAAAATCCAGTACCTAGAGTGTTTGCGAGATGTTACCAATGAAAATTTTAAATTCCTTAGGCATTTCTTAGGTGTTTGGGGGAAAATCAATCACATGATAAATTGTTTCATACTGGAATAATATAATGGTTGCCAACCTGCAACTACTTCTGTCAGAAATTGAATGATAAAACTTTTCCATTGGAATTTTTTTTTGTTGCCATGAGAGGTTTTTTATTTTCTATTTGTGATGAATAACTCTTTCTGAGAACTAAAGTAAAATTGAGAATAAAATCCTTCTAAGAGTGAAGAGATGAAATTTTATTTGGAATAAATAGTTTCCATTCTTGTTCAAAATAGAATATCTTTGTCCAGTATGTCTGGATTCCTAACATTCTAACTTTTACTCAATAAATTATAGTCATTCATCAACCTCATTATCAGTTGGACATAAAGGAGAAAAATAGAAAAGGCAAATAGGGGCTTATTGTTTTTTGTTTTTCTAACTTAGCATAATAAATTTCTCTTTGGCTTATTCTGAGATTCCTCGTTTTTTTTTTTTTTTGAAGTATTCATTACATGATTTTAAGCTTATTTACAAAATGTATTACTTAGATGATCTTGAGAAGTTTGCTATCATTCTTCCTACTACATGCTTGTTGTTCTATGGAAGATATTTTATAGAAAAATACTTCTGATATGTTCTATAGTGTGAATGTGAGTGTGTACAAGTGTACATGCACTTGTGAGGTTTCCATGGACTAAAATCTGGAAGTAGAAAATTTAATTTTTATCTATTGCTATCTGATGGTTGCCAGGTAGACAGTTGTCTTCTGAATTATGAACTCTGGTATATTAAAGACATTTATCAAAGATGATAGATCTTTTTCTCAAGTTTGCCAATATTTAGGTTTTCTTTTTGCTGGTTAGTCCTCTGAAAATCTAGTCAGAAAGGTCCTGGAACCTCCTGGGCTGGACTAAGGAATCTCTGCTCTAAACTTTGTTGTGGCCTGAATATGAAAACTAACTGCCCTCCATGTGGTACTCTGTTGTCCTCAGTTTCTGGGAGGATGGCTCATTTTCCACCAGGTCCTTAAGAGGGCAGTGTAGGGAAGCCTGGCTTTAGAACTGAAGCTTTGGTTTGGGGAAGAGCAACACCATTTTATTATTTGTATATTCTAGAAACTTCTCCTCCCCCTCCCCAATCTGGTTATTAATCTTTATCTTTCACAACCCATGGGTGACAATAACCCACTGCACAGAATTTTTATCAGAAGTGAATGAAAGAAAAAAGATAAAAGTACTTTATCAGAAAGTGCCCAAGATGTGAGCTGTTATTATTTTTAATTTAAAGTCACCTTCTTCTATTTTCCCTTTTCAGTTCCTATTTAATCACTCAGTAGGGAATATATTGAATCTTTACTGAAGGTCAGACCCTGGTCAGGTGCCAGGTGGTCGTGGTTACCCCCTACCTGCAGCTAATGGTCTTGTGTGAAATCTGACTTTACAGAAAAACACATTAGTAAATATGTAAATTGTGACTGGTGATAAAAACTGAGGTGGAAAAATATCGTTTCTAGGAAAGGATATAATGAAGATTAACTTGGGTTGTGGGTCAAGGAAGGTCTGCTTGAGGAACTGCCATGCCATTTTACACAGGATTATGAGGAAGAGCTTAAGGAGTGGACCAAACTGTCTTCTCAAGAGGGAATAGCATGTGCTGATACCATTAGGTAGACAGCAAGTCCAGAGTGCTGAACACATCCAGTGACAGCCAGGCCAGAGTGGCCAAAGGGTAATGAATTGGTGGGGACATGGCAGGTGAAAGAGGCAAAGGGAGTCACAGGTGATACCCTATTAAAGTTTTGGGGTTTATCACCAATTCAGTTGGAGGCAATTAAAGTACCTGGAGCAGGTGAGTGGCATGAGCTGATTTATGAGTCAAAGAGTCTAAAGCCCAAACACAAGTCAAATCATCAGCCATGAGTGTAATATTGATATTTAAGTAGCTTAATGACTCTTGTGAAAATATAGATACTCATAAATATCCACATAATTTGCAAAAATTTACAAAGGAAGTCAAAATTCATCATGAATCCCATCATTCAGAGAAAAACCACTTTTTATATTTACTCTTACTTTCTTTCACACAGTATGCACACATGCTTATGATTTTATATTCACAAAATTAAACTATATTGTTTTTTCCTCCACTGACTGTAGTAGAAAACTCAACACATTGTGGTCATCTTTCCATGAAAACAGGCTGTTCATCCGTATGCTTAATGGGTGCTTCCTTATTAATTATTCTAATTGGCTTAGTCTTTTAGCTGTTCCCAATTTTTGCTAGCATTCTGATAGGGTGGGATATCCTTGTGTATCTTTTTATACAGAGGCATATTTCATGTGTGTGATTATTTTATTAAAATTAATGTATGAAAGGGAAAATACTGAATTAAAGTGTTTGCACATATTAGGTTTTCATACATATTGCCAGTCGATGGAGTGTAATGAATCATGTGAAGAGGAATCAGAATTTTTCCCCCTACACAAATAACTAATAACTTACTCACTGAAAAAAATAGGATGGGACTTTATTTATTTACTTATTTTCCACTTTTTTAATTGATGCAATATAGTGGCACATATTGATGGGATTTGTTGTTACATATTTGTACATGCACACAATTTAACAATATAATTTGGCCAATATCACTCCCTAGCACTTGCCTTCCCACTTTTCCAGCCACCTGCTCCTGGGTCCCTTTCCCCTAGAGATCTACTTTGATTTTTAGGAGATCTGCCCCCAATATTCTTTTCCTTTTTCCTTTCTAGCTTATGCACATGGGCCCTTGACTTTCTGAGTTTGACTTATTTTGCTTAACATGATGGTCTCTAGTTCCATGGGATGGGATTTTAAAACAACACAAATATTGATTTTACTCTTCTCAAATATAAGCCTTGTTTTTCTCACTTTTTTGGGGGGGGGTCTATATCCATGTCTCTTTTCTCTCACTAGACCCCTTTTAGAGATAGTAACTTCTGTTTTAGACAACAAGCTTTTGTTCCAGTTTGACTACCTACTAGTTACAGGGCCAAAAGCAATTGTTGAAGTAGCTGTAATTTTACTTTAAAATATTTCAATGGCAGAGATGTTATGATATGAAGATATAGGTGGGTGAGTGTAACAAGTTTTAATCCAGGCCCAGTTAACATTTGAAGTAGTCTAATCCAGAGTACACTAGTGCTTACTTAACATAAGTGTACTTAGTTGACATTTGAAATACACTAATCAGGTAGCCAAGGCCTTGGCTACAAGCTTTCAATTACTGCTGTCTCCATCTATATTAGAAGGTCTTCAATTGCCATAATAACCAGTGGGAATTATATTTCACTAATGAGATGCATACTGTACCAGATATGTGGATTGGTTAGAAATATAGGGAGGACCCTGGCAGCTCCACCCTTGTTGCAGATACAGAGTTAGAGGCACCCTGACTCCCTTCAATTCTTCGGTGTCTTGCACTATTCAGATTTTCTGATCCAAACCTGATGCCCCTGAGTCAAACAGAAGCTCAGTTAAATACTGCTTCTTTGATATTGCTCCACCTTCCCTGAGGGGATATTTCATGCAAAGTTCTCTTTGGAGATTCTAAGGGGCACAGAGCATGGACAAAGCTAAGCTTCCACAAATAGATTTTACAGTGGTTTCTGCAGCCAAATAATTTGTTATGGTTAGGATCTTAAATGTGCCCCAAAGTTCCATATGCTAAAGTCTAGTTTTTCAACCTATGGTGCTTATTGGGGGCTGGCAAAACCTTTAGGAGAGGTAGCCTAGTACAAGGAAGCTAACTAATGACCCAAGTCATTGGGGGTGTGCTTTTGAACAAAGTATTGGAACCACTAACCCTTTCCTCTTTCTCTTTGCTTCTTGGTTGCCATGAAGGGAGAAGTTCTGCTCCACCATGTGCTCAGGCCATGATGTGCTGCTTCTCCACAGCCCCAAAAGCAATGTAGCCAGCTAAACATAGACTGAAACCTCTGAAACTGTGAGTCAAAGAAAAGTTTTCCTTCTCTTAATTGTTTATCTTAGTTATTTTAACACACTAGTGGACAGCTAATGCATCATTGTTTGGAACACAGATGGTCCCTAACTTTAGCCTGGTTCTGCATATGACTTTTTGACTAGACAGTGCAAAAGTGATACACATTTTGTAGAAGCAATACTTCTAATTTTGAAGTTTAAACTTTTTCCAGGCAGTAATAAAATACTCTTGGAATGCAAAACAGTGCCAGTGAGCTGCAGTCCCCAAACTACTTCGTGATTATTATACTGATATACTACATCGATCTGTGTTGCTAAGTTATGATGTTTGGTAGGGTAGCTTTATTAAATAGATTTGTAATTTAACAATATTTTCCACTTTTGATGGGTGTTATCAGGGTGTAACTTCATTGTAAGTTGAACAGCATCTTTAATGCTGAATTTACTCTGAAATTTGTGTTCTTTGTGTCTATGGTAACTAGAAACAAGATGTCTATTAGAAAGAATCCGATGGCTTTTCAGGTCAGTTCATAATACTGGGAATATCTTGGAAGTTATTTCTAGTCTTTTTATGAAAGACTAGACCTCTAGCCAGAGGACTTTCAGGGCCTTAAAATTGCTGGGTCCCCTTGTCGCCTTGGACAGTGTCTGGACTGAATTGATGTTGGTCACAGAATTCTCTCCATGCCCCTGCCTTTCTCAAAATATAAAGTCCATACCAAAAATAATGGCAAGAACTTCAGATATTATTACAGTTTTCATGAAATTGTCAAATCATTGGCAAAGCTTGAGTAAACATCCCTCTAAACTAAGTTCTCTTTCATGTATCTTTTTTTCTGCCTTCCTATTTTCTTTCTTTTCTTCTCCTCCCCTTCCTTCTTGGTCTCTCCAGCTTTCCATTTGCTTTTTGTTTTCTTCCCATTTTCCCACTTTTGTAAGGCCTCTAAAATTCCATTTATTTATTATTCATACTTTTATAGCAAAATAAAAATGTTTCTCATATATGCCTCTTGTGCCACAGAGCTGTTCTTGTTATAAGAGAAAAGGGGTGGAGCCATTCCCTTTATCAACACTTTGACAAAAAGTCTTAGGAGAAAGCATTCCTGGCCCCATGGTATGTTTTCCCCATAACCCTGTTTCATTGCTGCTTTGCCTACCCTCACGTTGCACTCCCACCCCAGTCCCCCATCTCAAGGCAACTAAAGACTTTTAGTAGTGTTGAAAACAGTGTAAGGCAAATATGTACTGCAAGGGTGTGTTCCAGAGAGAAATATTTCCCAGGGCATATTTGAGTCTGCATTCCATTTCCTGCAGAGTGGTGTCAGCAAACAATTCCAAGTGTGAAAAAGACATTTTGGTTCATGTTTACAGGGCCCTTGGATATACTTATTTTTTTTTTCTTTAGAGGAATAGGTTTAACTGTCATTAAGATCTTCTAACTAGAGCATGGAGACTGTGCCACTTTAGGCTTGCCCTAGCTCAGGTCTATAAAGAACTGACTGACTGAAGTAGGAATGTTTCTTCAACTCCTGTGATGTGCTTTAACATTTCAACCCTTGTGCTTCCCACACTCAATGTTCATGAAAAATTACTGCTTTTTACAAAGTGCATTGTCCATCACAGCCTGTACAGGGAGGGAATAGGTAACCATCAGAGGGGTGGGCCAGCTGGAAATAAAAACTAGAATAGTAATATTAGGAAATGAACACAAAAGATGAGAAATATATTCTTTAAAGTGGGGGGCATTGATGGGTGGTAGAGACCAAATGGGTCTGATCCTAAAAAAAAATGGAAAAGCTCATGAAATGCTTTATTTATAGTGAATCACACATAAGGAATTTATTGTGAGGAAGGGTTCATCAAAGGTAGAGGGAAGTGGGCTTGATTGGGGACTTATCACTGTGTAGTAATTCTTCCTCTTCCAGGCAGCTGGTGCCACAAGGCTAGTTAAGCATACTAGTATCTCTTTCACCCCAGCATAGTAGGCATCTGAATTCAAAGCTATCATAAATTCCACACCTGGCATGGAATCTGCCCCATTAACAGCAGCTTCCTGCAAGTGGGCATGTCTTTCAGCATGTTGCACTGAGAGAAACCCAAAAAGGCAGTCTAGCTGTCCAAGGCTATGGAGTTCAAAGGATTGCAATTTATTTTTGTGGACAACTTAGGTTATTTTTGATCCCCTTAACCTTGCAAGGTGTGGGTAGTATACATCATGGAGAGGTAGCATGTTCCAGTAGTTAAGCTCACAGGAGAAATAACTCTGATGTTGCTACTAACTCTTAACTTTTGATGATTACATCCCCCTCTGAATTTTAGTTGCCTCATTTGCAAAATGAATATAATAAAAACATTTATATTATAATATGGTTAATAAATTCAAATGAGATAATATACCTAAAGTGTCTAGTAAATAATTCAATATTAGTCATCATCTTCCTCATTATTTGCAATTGGAGTTGCTGAGATTTAAAACTATACCAAACTTCCAAGTTTATGTGTGATTATACATATTTTCATGATATATCATACATAAATGGAGTATAATTTCTCATTTTCCTGGTTGTACATGATGTAGAATCCCACCAGTCTTGTAGTCATATATGTACATAGGATAATAATGTCTGATTCATTCTACTATCTTTCCTACCACCATATCCCCTCCCCTCTCTTCACTCCCCTCTACCTAATCTAAAGTAACTCTATATTTTCCCTAGCCCCCACCCCTGCCCTTATTGTGAGTTAGCATCTGCAAATCAGAGAAAATATTCAGCTTTTAGTTTTGTGAGATAGACTTATTTTGCTTAGCATGATATTCTGTAGCTCCATTTATTTACCAGAAAATGCCAAGATTCACTCATTTTAAAGACTAAGTAATATTACATTGTGTATTTATACTACATTTTCTTTATCTATTCATATGTTGAAAGTCACCTAAGTTGGTACAATTGTTTAGCAATTGTGAATTGAGCTGCTATAAACATTGATGTGGCTACATCACTATAATATGCTGATTTTAAGTCCTTTGGATGAAAAATAAGGAGAGGGATATCTGGGTCAAATGATGGTTCAATTTCAAGTTTTATAAGGAGACTCCATACTGCTTTCCAGAGTGGTTGCTCCAATTTGGAGTCCCATCAACAATGTATGAGTATATCTTTTCCACTAAAACCTTGGCGACATTTATTGTTCATTGTATTCTTGATAATTGCCATTCTGACTAGAGTGATATGAAATCTTAGAGTAGTTTTGACTTGCGTTTTTCTAATTGCTAGAGATGTTGAACATTTTTTCATATAATTGTTGATCAATTGTATATCTTCTTTTGTGAAGTGTCTGTTCAGTTCCTTAGCCCATTTACTGATTGGGTTAATTGGTTTTTTTTTTTTTTTGGTGTTGAGTTTTTTATATATCTTGGAGATTAATGCTCTATCTGAGGTGTATGTGGTAAAGATTTTTTCCCATTCTGTAGGCTCCCTGTTAGTATTCTTGATTGTTTCCTTTGCTGTGAATAAGTTTTTTAGTTTGAATCCATCCCATCTATTGATTCTCGATTTTATTCTTGCAACTCTAGGAGTCTTTTTAAGGAAATCAGATCCTAGGCCAACATGGTGAAGATTTGGGCCTACTTTTTCTTCTGTTAGGCACAGGGTCTCTGTCCTAGTGCCTAAGTCTTGATTTGCTTTGAGTTGAATTTCCTGCAGGGTGAGAGAAAGGGATTTAATTTCATTTTGCTACATATGGATTTTCAATATTCCCAGCCCCGTTTGTTGAAGAGGCTATCTTTGTCTAGTATAACTATATTTATGTGGGTTTGTCTCTGTCTTCTATTCTGTACCAGTGATCTACATGTCTGTTTTGGTGCCCATACCATGACATTTTGCTATTTTTGTTACTAAGGCTCTGTTGTATAGTTTAAGGTCTGGTATTGTGATGCCTCCTGCTTCACTCTTCTTGCTAAGGATTGCTTTAACTATTCTCAGTCTCTTATTTTTCCAAATGAATTTCATGATCGCTTTTTCTAGTTCTATGAGGAATGTCATTGGGATTTTAATAGGATTTGCATTACATCTGTATAATGCTTTTGTTAATATGGCCAATTTGACTGTATTAATTCTGCCTATCCAGGAGCATGGGGGATCTTTTCATCTTCTAAAGTCTTTTTCAATTTCTTTCTTTAGTGTTCTGTAGTTTTCATTGTAGAGGTCTTTCATCTATTTTGTTGGATTGTTTCCCACGTATTTTATTTTTTTGAGGCTATTGTGAATGGGTTAGTTTTCCTAATTTCTTTTTCAGTAGATTCATCAGGGATACATTTGATTTATGGGTGTTTATTTTATATCCTGTTACTTTGCTGAATTCATTTATTAGTTCTAGTTTTCTGGTAGAATTTTTTGAATCTTTTAAATATAAAATCATGTCATTGGCAAATAGTGATAGTTTGAGTTCTTCTTTTTCTATTTGTATCTCTTTCATTTCTTTCTCCTGTCTAATTGCGCTGGCTAGAGTTCAAGATGAAATGGTGAATAGAAGTGGTGAAAGAGGGTATCCTTGTTTTGTTCCAGTTTTTAGAGGAAATGTTTTCAATTTTTCTCCATTTATAATTATGTTGGCCTTGGTTTTAGCATATATAGCTTTTATAATGTTGAGGTATGTTCCTAGTATCCCAAGTTTTTCTAGTGTTTTGAACATGAAGGTGTGCTGTATTTTGTGGAATGCTTTTTCTGCATCTATTGAGATGATCATATGATTGTTGTCTTTAAGTCTATTGATGTGATGAATTACATTTATTGATTTCTCTATATTGAACCAAACTTATATCCCTGGGATGAACCCCAATTGATTGTGGTGTACTATCTTTTTGATATGTTTTTGTATGTGATTTGCTAGAATATTTTTTTTTATTGATTGTTCAAAACATTACAGAGCTCATGAATATTATTGAGAATTTTTTTCATTTATGTTCATCAGACATATTGGTCTGAAGTTTTCTTTGTCTGGTTTTGGTATCAGGGTGATATTAGTCTCATAGAATGAGTTTGGAAGAGTTCTCTCCCTTTTTATTTGATGGAATACTTTGAGGGGTATTTTTGGTATTAATTCTTCTTTGAAGGTCTTGTAGAACTTGGCTAAGAATCCATCTTGTCTTAGGATTTTCTTGGTAGGCTTTTGATGGTGTTATCTATTTCATTACTTGAAATTGATCTGTTTAAATTGTGTATGTCCTCCTGATTTGGTTTGAGTAGGTCATGTGTGTTTAGAAATTTGTTGATGTCTTCAAGATTTTCTATTTTATTGGACTATAAATTTTCAAAATAGTTTATAATTATATTCTGTATTTCAGTTGTATTCATTGTGATAATTCCTTTTTTATCACATATTTTTGTAATTTGAGTTTCTCTTTCTCCTTGTTAGCATGGCTAGGGGTTTATGAATTTTATTTATATTTTCAAGGAATCAACTTTGTTTTATCAATTTTTTGAATTGTTTATTTTGTTCCAATTTCATTGATTTCAGGTCTGATTTTAATTATTTTCTGTCTTATATTGTTTTTGGTGTTGACTTGTTCTTGCTCTCCTAGGGCTTTGAGATATAATGTTAGGTTTATTTGTTGACTTTTTATTCTTTTAATAAATGAGTTTAATGAAATAAACTTTCCTCTTAATACTGCTTTCATAGTGTTCCAGAGATTTTGATATGTTGCATCATTATCCTCATTTACATTTAAGTATTTTTTTATTTCATACTTGATTTTTTTCTGCTATCCATTCATCATTCAATAGTGCATTATTTAGTCTCCAGGTGTTAAAGTAGCATTTATTTTTATTTTATTTTTATCATTGGTTTCTGATTTCAATTTATTATGATTTGATAGAATACAGGATATTATCTCCAATTTTTTGTATTTAATAAGAGTTGCTTTGCGGCATAAGATATGGTCTATTTTAAATAAGGACCCATGTGCTTTGGAGAAGAAAGTGTATTTGCTCATTGATGAATGCAATATTCTATATATTGTCTGTTAAGTCTAAATTATTGATTGTATTATTTAGTTCTATAGTTTCATTATTTGGCTTTTGTTTGGAAGATCTGTCTAGTAGTGAGAGAGGTGTGTTAAAGTCATCCAGTATTATTGTGTTGTGGTCTATTTGATTCTTGAAATTGAGGATGGTTAAATTGAGGATGGTTAGTTTGATGTACATAGGTGCTCCATTGTTTTGGACATAAATATTTAGAATTGTTATGTCTTGCTAATGTATAATTCCCTTAAGCAGTATGGAATGTCCATTCTTGTTCTTTTTGATTAATTTTGGCTTGAAGTCCACTTTATCTGATGTAAGGATGAAACCCTCACTTGTTTGTGTGATTCATATGAGTGATATTTTTTTCCCAACCTTTCATCTTCAGTCTGTAGATATCTTTGCCTATGAAAATGAGTCTCTTAGATACAGCATATTGTTGGAT
This sequence comes from Urocitellus parryii, assembly GCF_045843805.1. Lineage (NCBI taxonomy): Eukaryota > Metazoa > Chordata > Mammalia > Rodentia > Sciuridae > Urocitellus > Urocitellus parryii. Next base: position 204,946,749 of record NC_135531.1, read on the forward strand.
CTTATTTTTTAATCCAATCTGCCAGCCAGTGTCTTTTGATTGATTACTTTAGGTTGTTTATGTTCAAGGTTATTATTGAGATATGCTTTCTATTCCCAGTCATTTTGGTTTATTTCTAATTTTTAATTTGACTTAGTTTCTCCTTTGATTATTCCTTTAGTGTAGATCCTCCCTTTGCTAATTTTCACTTTATTTTTTTTACTTCATCCTCATAGAATATTTTGTTAAGAATGTTCTGTAGTGCAGGCTTTCTAGTTGTAAATGCCTTTAAGTTTTGTTTATCATGGAAGGTTTTTATTTCATCTTCAAATCTGAAGCTTAATTTTGCTGGATATAAAATTCTTTGTTGGCATACATTTCTTTCAGAGCTTGAAATATATTATTCCAGAATCTCCTAGCTTTGAGGTTGAGAAATCAGTTGAGATCTGAATTCTTTTCCCCCTATACATAAATTGATTTTTTTTCTCTCATGGACCTTAAGATTCTATCCTTATTCTGTGTGTTAGTCATTCTCATTATAATGTGTCTTTGTATGGGTCTCCTGTAATTTTGTGCATTTGGAGTCCTGTAAGCTTCTTATGCTTGATTTTTTCATTTCATTCTTTAGGTTTAGGAATTTTTCTGATACTATGTCATTGAAAAGACTGTGCATTCATTTGATTTGTATCTCTGCTCCTTCATCTATCCTAATAAATCTTAAATGTGGTCTTTTCATGTTATCCCATAATTCTTATAAGTTGCATTCATGGTTTCTTACCATCTTCTCTGCATGGTCAACTTTATTTCCAAGATTATATGTTTTGTCTTCATTCCCTGAGGTTCAATTGGTCTAGTCTGTTGTTGAAGTTCTCCTTTGAATTTATAATTTGGATTATTGATTCCTTCATTTTGATGATTTCTGCTTTTTTTTTTTTTTTTTAGAATCTCTACCTCTTTATTGAGGTAACCTTTTACTGTGTTTTCTCTTTGATTTCACTCCTTATACTCTCTTTTTCTCTTTTACTTTGCAGATCAGTTTAACTATGTACATCCTAAACTCCTCCTGTGGCATTTCTTCTACTGTGCTATCAGTGGATTCTGTTATCGGAGCATTTTGATTTGTTTGGGGTGCTTTGTTGCATTGCTTTTTCACGTTGTGTGTTTTCTGATCTAGCAGTATGGATCTGAGGCAATACAGATTCTACCCTGTAGACTTTTAGTGTCCCTGAAGGTCTCCAATGCCTCATCTTAAGCACCCAACGTAAACCATATACAACTTTAAACCTAATAGCTTCTATTAAGACATCTACAGTTTTCTTGAAATAAACATAAGTGATGAATTGAATTATTATCTACAATATAAACAGCAAATTTTCTAAAAGGGTATACAATTTCAATGATGGATAAAGAGAGAACAGAAGTGTGGGTTGTGATGTTTTTGAGGGAGGAGGAGAGAAATTAGAACTAAAAATTTATAAGAGTGTAAGAGGAGTTGATAGAGATTGGCTGTTAGCAGGAGAAAAGATAGAATCTAGGGAAACATAAGTGAGAGAAAAAATATATAAAAGAAAAAATTAAAAATATAAGAATACACAACAAAATGGTAAAATACTATTTATATATCACAGTTTTCAAAAAACTGATGCATGAAAATGGTTTCAGATATGGTAGAGACATTATAGAGAAAAAATCTTGATGGAAAATTGAATAGTTTCTGTTGGTGTTCAAAAATTTGTTAGGTGGGGTTGTCTAGAGTCTGATGGTAGCTCCAATCTAGTGAGTGCCCTCACACCTTCTTCCAACCTTCTTCCTGATGTAGCCAATCCCTTTTATCCCTTGGCATTTCAGGACTTGCAAAGCTGGGGAAAAGCTGGCCTCTCTCTAGCCATTCAAATTTGTATAATCCCCACCTCCCACTCTCTCTTAATTTTTCATGGGATTACCAAGCCCAGACTGGCCCACACAGACCTAATCACTATCCCATGGATCTGGGTTTCAGATACCCTGGGCTTGGCCACGTTGAAGTCCCAAGATCACAATGCCCTTCCAACTTGCAGAGAGACCACCAGGGATAGGCTCACACAAAGGAGCAACAAGCAGCAAGATGGTAGCCACCAGCACTCCCAGCAAGAAAACCTCAGGTACAGGCAAGCCTGCAGGAACCCTGACACTGGACCTTCAGGCCCTGGCCAGTATTCTCAGACAGAGGCACCTGTGCCCCAGAATGGCAGTGGTGCAAACCTGCTGGTGCCCTGGCCCCCCAGGGCCTGGCCAATGTCCTACAATGGAGGCAACCATTGTGATCAAACCTGCAGGTACCCTGGTGATGGACCTCTAGGTGACAGCAGGTCAGTGGCAGTGAGTAGCAGCAGGCCACTTTGTTGGTTGTGGTAACAGTGGCAGTGGCAGCAGGCACCTGGAGAAGAGACCTGTAGGTGTCTGCAGTGGTATCAGCAACAGCTATAATTATGTTTTATGACAAAGTTAACAGCTGATCAGAGCTAACATTTTATATTGATTTCTAAAAATACTTGTGTACTATTCAAAGTACATATTTCATATGTACTTATACACAGGAAACTTTTATTGCCCTGACAATCTTAGGGGATTGATATGAGTATTATCATTATCCACAATTGGAGGTAATATCTTTCTACTTGGAGGGGGAAGTTTTTTCTGAGTATAAAAATCGAGATTTGGTAATAGAGCTTCTGCTATATTTTTAAAGTAGGTAATAATTCTATGAATGGACTAGAGGATCATGTTTATTTTCTCTGTCATGTCATTTTGACTTAAATAAGAGCAGCTCTTAATCACTTGGGTGGGGAAAGACCACAAGTCAGTTGGCCCTTACTTATATTGTCGTGAATAATTCTATCTGAAGGCTTGGCTCATTTGCTCCTTGTGATTTCATATCAAATAAAATTTTACCTATCAGGTGTTTTAAATATTGTAGTTTAGACCAGAACTTGTCTGGTCCAGTCAATCACTTGTGCATACCTGAATAGGTTCTGGTTGCTGCTGTAGAATCCCCAGCTACTAACAGCTGCTAATGAAGTAAATAGACATGGGGAAGAGTTGCTGTACAACAATGTAGGGAAGAGTTGTATGTAGATCCCAGACCTACATACAATTTTTTCTTTATGCTGAATTAGTTTACTTAAGAAATGTTTCCAACACAGGGAAAGTGAAAAGCATTACTCCCAAGAATCAAACCAATGCAACCATTAAAGCCTAATAAAAGTGTATTTGGCTAAGAAAGCCAATAGGACCTCATTATTTGAGTGAAAGTTTAGTTTGTGTTTTATTTCTCTTAGCTTCATCTTTCAATGAATCATAAATAAGAAATTCCAAGTAATAAATACCCTGTACAAAATGCATTTTAATAATCCTAAAGGGTTACTGTGGCTATAAATGGGAAATGTAAATTATGGTGATACTCTAGCCTTCATTTATCAGCTTCAGAGGTTCTGGTTTTGCTGGTATAAATGCTTTAAGATTATGCTGTTTACAGAATAAATTAAGTTGGTCTGGATAAATGGAATCTCCTTGCTTTTGAATATCTAGAAGATAATATCAAAATCTTGCAGCTCTGTTTTATGATACACAGTGTTGTGTGGCTTTGAATTTTGTTTTAATGGAAACAATCCATACATCAAGGTAATAAATTGGTAAGTTACCCAAGAGAAACCAAACAGCTGTTTTCAATAATGTAGGTAAATTCTAGTCATGGGAAAATCTCTATTACTGCCTGAGTTGTTAGAACAGTATTGTGCTCTAAGCAGGCCCTGGAACTAGCAGGCAAATCTCTGTACTCAACCAGCTGTTCTTTTTTTAATTTAATTTTTATTTTTGGTTCTCCTTTCTCACCTTTCATTCCAGTAAAACTGGAATTTGGAAATAGCTTGTACTTCAGGAAAAAAAAAAAAACCTGTACCACTGTGTATATTTATGATGGTTTGCTATTAACCAGGGATAGGTTATATAATCACATGTAGCCATATCCTCAAAATCCTAGACCAAATGTCATCTCTTCCATAAAGCTCTCTACCTGATTATGGACTTCTTCTCTGTAGTCCTTTCTAAATGGTTTACTTAGTCACAGAAAAGAGACATTATATAAATTATTTGTTGGACCTGCACACAATGCTGATCTTCCAAAAAACTGTAATTTATGAGGAAAGGGATCATGTCTTACCCTCATAGGCTTTTCCCAAAATAATTTTGCACAGTACCTTATTTGCATTGGGGATTCAATAACTGTTCATTGACTGTAGGTTTCCAATGTACTGGTCTGGTCCAGCCAATCACTTGCTCATACCTGAATAGGATCTGTTTGCTGCTGTAAATGCCCCAACTACTAACAGATTATGATAGGTACTAATGGAATAAATCAAGATGGGAGTGAGTTTCTGTAGTTTAAAAATTAGATCCTATAGTATTCTTGAAATTGCTTCATAATGCTTGTATCCCATATATAAGTTTAACTTCTGTTCTAAAATATTATATATGTATTATGTATTGTATATTTTTTTATGGGCTCTGTATTAACTTTCATTATTCCTTATGCACATCCCCTAGTATCGTGCTTTAACCCCAAAGTTTTCAGGTTCCAGTTTTCCTTTTACCTATGAGTAAAGAATGCAGATTTTTAAAATTTGTTCTAATTGGTTATACAAGCAGAGTGCATTTCAATGCATTGAACATAAATGGAGCACAGTTTCTCAATTTTTAATAAACACAGAGCTACTTTCTTAGAACATGATGTTCAGTATTTCTTCTAGGGATATTTTAATTCTTTCCTAGGACACTATCTATGCTTCCCATGTTGGATCCAAGTTCACCATTTATGTATGAAATGACTCAAAAGTTACCTCTGTTGAAATGCTCTACCTGATGAAGTCCACTCAGCCTGTCCACATAGGCATTCAGAGTTCCTTCAGTATTTATGTGGGTTATATATATTCGATCACTTCAATGCTCATACATTTACTTATTCACTCAGCAAATACTTCCTGCATCCAAATCATGTTTTGGATGGGCAAGTGAAGTTATAAAGATGCCTCAGACACCTCATGTTCTCAAGAAATGTATGGCTTAACAGGAAAGATTGCATACACCTGGGTGCTCAGGTAGTTGAGCCAATATCACAAAGGAGTATGAAACATGCAGGAGCTCAGAGGAAAGACAACTTGCTTGAAGTTCTTAAATTTTGAGGCCCAATGGGCAGATTTGATTCATATACTTACTTACTAATTGCTTTGTGATATTTTCACTGTAGACTAGATGTCAGACTTATGTGAATAGCAGAACATCTTTGCAGTGTTCCCAAAGAAAATCCATTCCACTGAGCATTTCTGAGAATTGAAGATTATACTAATACTCACATAGGGGACAAGGGGGTGAGCTTCACATTGTACATTCAGGGAGCTCCTTTCAATTCCACTAGCCCAGGCTCTCCATCTGCCTGTTTCTCCTGCCTCTTCTGCCAGCCTGCAAGCAGGAGCTGCCTTTACCTGAAGTGCTTCTCTTGATGATCTGAGCCTGGCTGGCTCTGGCCTCTTACCTCCACTGCCTTGCTGTTTCCCCTGCCTCCCCTTCTCAGTAGGCACCATTGACCTCCTTTGAACAGTCCCACCCACTACATAATGCTATATTTGTCACAGGCCATTATTACATTTTGCTGCACACAACCATCCTCAGCCTTCACCCTCCTCAGAATTCAGAGAAGGACTCTAAGTAACAACATTTTTGGCTATCTTGTGATCATTTCACATGCACATGTTCTGTCTCTCATTTGCATTATAACTCCCTCAAGGGGACAGACCACATTTTCCACCTGTTTGTTCTTTCCTGAAAAGAGAAGACCTGGAATGATGCTCACTGTAAGGGCCACTGTGCTCAGGTGCCATTCCGCCAATTGTAACCAAGTGGTATTTCTGCCACTGACATAATAGCTGCTGTCTTAGGCCACAAAGAATTTTCCTTCTGAGGGCTTAAGAGACCCTCAGAGATAGAAGCTGCTTCTGGCATCTTGGACTGCACAACAAAGCTTGAATGAAAAATGATTACAGATTACATCCCCTGGGGAATATCATGAAGGAACTGAAGACTACAAAGGTGAGATAAAGACAATTTCATTTGTGACCATAAGATGTCATCCAATATTAGCCAAAGCTAATATTTATTATGGCAACTTGACCCTTCCAGGTTCCAAAAAGAAACCATTGTGACAAATCCTATTCATTAACTCCAGTGGAGCATGCTGACACGTGACACGCAAATATTTCCACCATCACTGTCAGAATTTATTTCCATGTGTTATATTTTATGGACATAATAAATGTACATATGGTCTTTCCCCCTCTTTATGGTCTAATTGCTATAAATAGCCTAGAGGACTTTTAAATGTATGATGTATTGAACCATCATGTTTTACAAGGTTGTTTATTCCTGTCTTCTGAAGAAACACATGGGATTAAAAATTTCTGGAAATGAGAGTCTAGCATTCAATGAAAACAATACTGACAACATATCCTATACATAACATTAACAACATGTAAAAACACTTATCTTGTCCTCTAACCACACAGGAAAAATAAAATGTCTAGCTGGTGTTCATTCTTAGGTTAAAACATATTTGAACCTTAAAAGCAAAATTGAAAATATTTAAATTAGGTCTACCAGCCATGGTTAGAGGAAACTATAGGAAATACTCTTTAAAAACTGTTTACTTTTACATTTATTTATAATGCAGATACAGAAAGGCTAAGAACAGCTCTAGGTTTTTAGATTCCAGAAACAAGCAAACAACAACAAAGTAAATAAATAAAATAAACATCGAAAGTAAACAAAGGAATAGTGTTTGAAAGTAGGACTATTTAGGAAACTAATATTTTAACAAACAAATAGACATTAAAAAAACACTTGCATTGGTTACTTAAAATTCTGAGTGTTTGTGTCAGGTACATCTCTGATGTATAGAAACCAAAGGGTTCTTGATGCTTACTGAGGACCACCAAAAACCAGAGAAATGATGTGATGCATGAGGCTAATTATTGACAGGCTGTGTCAAACATTTGTGCCTGTAAGTAGGGATCCAGGGCTCTGTCAGTCCTTGCTCTCCAACATCCATTTCAACATTTCTCCTGACAAGCAGCCATTTTTGGAATGATTATTTTTACAATAAATGTTGTGATTTTTCTCATTGTAATTAGATTTAGACTGTCTCTAATCACTTATATAGTCTCATTCTGTCTGCTAAAGCATCATAATCCGTTTTCTTCCTCTTTTACATATTGACCATCAGACATTTGCTTTGAAAATTATGGCAGGATAGAGGTGCCATGAGATAGACTTTGGCATGGGGATTCAGGAGTACCCAGATCCAGCCTTGGACCATTTGGGCGTCTTCCCTGTGGAATCTCTAAAGAAACAATCACTTAGAAAAAAAGAACAAAAAATGGATTTATTATTAATTAGCTTGGTTTCTTGCCAAAACATTAATGAAAAGCCCTAATTATTTGGTCCAAAGGCATAGGGGAACCTCACCCACTCCCAAGTCTCAAATCCAAATTGTTACAACTATCAAACAAAAGATAGAAGGGTTGGAATGGCTGAACTTGAGCAGGGAAGGAGAATTGGTGAGGCAGTGTTGGAGAGGAGAGCGGCTATAGTTGTTTTTACCACTTGGAGCAGGATGAGGCTGGAAGACCATCACAGAATAAAGAGAAAGGGGCCAGAGCTGGTTTTCATGTATCTGCTCATGGTGAACTTAGAGCTTTGACAGCATGGAGGCTTGAGGAAAGAAAAACTGTACGTGAATAATAACCTTTAAAACCACAGTGTTGCTGCCTTCTAGCAGTTATGGTTCAATTGGCTGTGATCGTTTTATTAACCAGTCTAGTACTCTCTTGTATGAATGATGAGGTCAGAGTAGCCTTCGTTAGAGGATAGAGAACAGGCTCTGCTTCCACCTCAAAGGTGACCATTATTGTCTCCCTGCCTCAAATGCCCAATTATTTGGTATAATCTCCACATCTTTTTTATTATTTTTATTTTTATATGACAGCAGAATGCATTACAATTCTTATTATACATATAGAGCACAATTTTTCATACCTCTGGTTGTATACAAAGTATATTCACACCAATTTGTATCTTCATACATGTACCTTGGATAATGATGTCCATCACTTTCCACCATCATTTCTAACCCTTGCCCCCTCCCTTCACCTCTTACCCTTCTGCCCTATCTAGAGTTCATCTATTCCTCCCATGCTCCCTCTCTCTATCACACTAATAATCAGCCTCCATATAGCAAATAAAACGTTCAGCATTTGTTTTCTTGGGATTGGCTAACATCTATGGATTTTCTTGATTTACCATATAGTAACTTTATCAAAAAGTAAATAAAATTCATTTATTCATGTATTCACTCATCCACAAATATATTTTAGAGCCAATTATGGCTCTCCTGCCTCCTCCTGGAGTCTTCATTGTAGCTGATAATTTGATCTTCAGCCACGTGGTCTCCAGGCTAAAGGCTGGAGATTTATCTTAAATCACCTCTTTCCTTTTTCGTGTTCTCTTCCATCCAATCAGTTGCCCTATTGCCTCCTTCATTCTGCTGTTATTACTGTGGTAGTGTTTGGGTTCCATAACAGTTTCCTAACTGGTTCTCCACTTCACCATCCAGTGATCCATCTAAACCACAGTTGGACAATTTTACTCTCCTACTGACAGTCCCCCAGTTGTTTTTCACTGTAGTCAGGATTCAGTCCCAGTTCTTTCTGCATTCATCTCCAACTTCATGGCTTATACTATTTGTCTGGGTTTTTCCCATTCAGAACACTGAACAGCTCGTAACTCTTAGTACATGCTATTCCCCCATCTCCCATGCCTTTGCTCAGTGCTGTCTCTTGAGTGGAATGTCAGCCCACACTTCTGTTGCCATGAGTATTAAATAACATAGTACAATTAAGGCACATAGAATAGAAGGTGGCATATTGTACATGTCCAGTGACTGTTGGCTCTGAGAGCATTTAACCCAGAGGTTAAAGGGGCTGCTCTGGCTTAGATATGAAGTATCCCTCAAAAGCTTACCTGTGAGACAATGGAAAGAATTTTCAGAGATGAAATGATTAAATTATGAGAGGTGTAGTTTAATTAGCAGATTAATCAACCAATATGGATTAACTGAGTGGGAACTGTAGGGAGGTAGGGTGTGGCTGGATGAGGTAGGTCACTGACAGGGTTCCTTTGGTGTTTATATTTTGTCCCTCATGAGCAAAGTGCTCTCTCTGCTTCCTGTCATATCCTGAATTGCTTTCCTCTGCCATGCTCTGTGCCATGCTGTTCTGCCTCACCTGGGCCCAGAGGTATGGTGCCAGCCATCTATAGACTGAGACCTCCCAAACCATGAACCCCTAACAAACTTTCCCTCTTCTAAACTGTTCCTGTCAGATCTTTTGATCACAGTGATGAGAAAGCTGATTTAAACAGGGCAAACTGTGAATTCAATGTGACTTGTGTTTGGAAGGCTATGAATCACTTAACAACCCTTGGCTTTATTATGATATACAAGGGAAATAATAATCATACCTATCTGCTTGGATGTTATGAAGATTAAATAATATATACAAAAGGCTAGTGTAAGGTTTGAGAATGAGTTCTCAACTAGTCTTAATTACTATTCTTGTTGGGCCTTTAGATTTAGTTGAGGTAGGATCCCCTCTGCCTATTGCTCTTCTCAAGCTGAGTTATTGGGAGGTGCTCTTCTTCAGTGCTACATAGAGCACTTCATTCATTTATTCACTTAACAAAATGTATTTATAAAACACTTAGCAGAAGCCATGCCTTCTGATAGCCCTATTTGTGTTCCTATTTATATTTCAAGAAAATCCCAGGAAATCCCAGGCTGGTGGAGAAGGTGAAGCATTGATGTGATACAACAAGACGACAAGTACCATGATGAAAAGCAAACCGATGTGAAGGACAAGACTCAATAGTTAGAAGTGAGCACTGCTATCCCCAGGTCCCCATCACTACTTTGCCTGTCTTCCAATTGAACAATGAGAATTGTTAAAGGTTTTCACTTTCTGTTTCAACTATTCCAAGTTATCCTTGCAGATATGACCTTCCTTTTAATCTCCCCACTGGTCCTCATGTTTCCTTTCTCTTGAATTTGTGCTACCTGCCAGGTGTCAAGAACTCAAATACTGATTCACAAACGAGGGCCAGTGAAGTACCGGAAGTGAAGGACACAGGCACGATGGAGACTGAGGAAATTGGCAGCCCTGTGTGCAGGGACACGTGGTGAGCCTCCTTCAGACAGCATCACTACAAGGGAAGGCAAAACATCCAGTATTTCAAAACGACCTCCAAATTGTGATTTTTTTTATGTGGAAGCTCCTAGTTTTTAAATGTGAAAATAATTCATTAAATTCCCCAAATAATATATGACTCCAATGAAACTCATTTGTAAGCTAGTAACTGGTTTGAATTATTTAAATTGGAAACTTCAGCTGAGTATTTTTCTTTTCCCTTAATATTTATTTTGAAAATTTTCAGTTCTACAAAAAAGCTGAAAGATTTATAAAATAAACATACATATACTCTTCATCAAGATTTACCAACTCTTTCCACATTTATTTTTTCTCTTTCTCAAAGACCTTTCGTTTGTGTGTGTGTGTGTGTGTGTGTGTGTTTTATTTGTCCTTTTTAGGTATACATGACAGTAGAGTGTATTTTGACATATTATACATCCATAGAGGTGGAGTATAACCTATTCTAATTAGGATCTCATTTAAAATACATTGCAGATACTCTTACACTTCACACTAAGTAGTTCATAATGTATCTCTCAGGAGTAAGACATGCTTTTATATGATGATATCAGCATGAACATTCATTTAACTATGCATTTACTTATATAATTGATTACTTTCTTAACACACACAAGAATTTTTATCTTCTTAGCTAATGTCTAGTGACTAAGGGGTACCTTTCTAATGCCACTGAGGCGGAAACCTCTCTTTTTTGCATCTGTGGGAAAATTGGACCCATTTGATTCCTGATGACATGATCTATACAGGAAAAATGATTAATGCACATCAATGCAATGATACATTTCTTCCTTTCTGTACCTCACATTATGTGTGTATATCTACAGGAGACCGGTGTATGTGAATTATTCTGAATCCTTGTTCCTATTGTTTCTTCCAGAGAATCACCAGAGATCATTCCTTCTCCACGATCATTTTTCCCTTTTGTGACAAAACCTTTTATTTCCTCCACAGAATTCCTTGTGTTGTCTTTTTAGCTTACCTTTTTCCCCTTTTCTTATTAAATTTCATTATAAAACTTTTGTGAAAGGGTCCATTAAAATGCTTTGCTTATTTATATTCTCAATTTTTCTTTGTTCAAATGTCAACAGCTTAAGGAAAGAAATAAAATTCAGATGAATATTTTAAGGGATGCTTTGAAAGAGAGGGCTCTAGGCAAATCTCACAGTGTCCATGTTGATAAGAGTGAGAATGTTTAAGGTGTTCTAAGTCTCTGCAAAAACATTCAGTAAGTAAGTGGAAATATGCCCATAAATAAAGGAAATTTCAGAGATCCAGCATGACCAACAGCTTGCCACAGCTGGAGTTGTAGTGGATGAAGTTCCTCAATAATGCCATCCCAAGAACTTTATGATTATGTCCTATTGATGCCTAATATGCAGACTTTGTAGTTGATTATGAAAGATACCCATGCTGTCAGAAAAGACAGTACCCATTTGGGTTCTGCCCCCTTGTAGACCACATGCTGAAAGTTAAAAGAAAAATAATGAAAAGCTGCTTTATGTTAGGTAATGCTCATGAACACATTGGGGCTCTACCTGATGCAGTGGAAGCTCTTCATAAATAGTTTCAAGTCCAAATGGAATTCTCCTTAAGTTACTCTTCAAGTGCAATAACAATTAATACCCACAAGGAAAACTCAGAAGCTTCCAAATTCTTGCAAATCTTTCAAAAATTTAATTGTATTTTATTTCATGTGTGCTTTATTATGCTTTTGTGTGTGTGTGTGTATGTGTGTGTGTGTGTGTGTGTGTGTGTGTGTGTGTGAGAGAGAGAGAGAGAGAGAGAGAGAGACTTTTTGCAGCTAGAAATACTTTAGGGAATTTTCAAACTGTGTGTTCCTTTCAATATTTGATTTACAAGTACATGCTGTTCCTTATCTTGTATGATCAGAATCATAATTATCCTTGTCAACATCATCACCTTCATCAATATTGTCATCATCATCCTTATAGCTTTTATGATATGATGTTTTCCAGTTTTTAATAACCTGTCTTGTATAAATACCTGATTTGATTTTCATACTAGCTTTTTGAGGTAAACAGTAAATTTGCTGTTTTTTCTTATAACAGTTTTTTCTTATAAAATGACATTTACACTTATTGGGATATTAGGGCCAGTTACACATGCAGCATCTACCAAACTTTTGATGGTCAGGTCTTGCACTACTGACTTTATTAGTTTCCTGTGGCTGCTATAATAAATTACCACAGACCAAGTGGTTTAATATAATAGAAATTTATTCTCTCATAGTTCAGGAGACTAGAAATCTGAAACCAAGGTGTTGGCATTCCGGTGCTCCATGGCAGATTCCAGTATTTCTTCTGTCTCCTGGGGGCTGTCAGCAGTTCTTGGCTTGTGGTTATAGCACTCCAATCTCTTCCTTCATGGTGACATGGCTTCCTCCTCGTCTCTGTTTTACATGCCTGTTATAAGGACACTGGCCCTTAAATTTATAGCCACCTGAATAATTTGGAATATTTTATCATCTTTGAGATTCTTAATTATTTCCGTAAAGCTAATTATATCTACGAGTTCAAAGCCAACCTCAGCAACTTAGCAATGACCTTCTCAACTCAACGAGACCCTGTCTCTAAATAAAATATAAAAAGGGCTGGGGATATGGCTTAGTGGTTAAGTGACTCTGTGTTTAATCCCTGGTACCAATAAATAAATAAGTAAAATAAAATAATATAAAAGGGCAGGGAATGTGGTTCAGTGATTATGCACCCCTGGGTTCAATCCCTGGCACTTCTCTGGCATGGCACCGACTCTGCAAAAACAAAAGAAAACAAAACAGATCTCTAAGGCATGGCCTACATTCAGCCGATTTTGTATTCTCCTGAACTGCTGCTCTCTGCTCCACAAATATGCCCCAGATTTTTCCAACTTTATACTTGTTTAACTTCCTCGGTGTATATAAATGATTTTCTTAGTTCATAAGACAGTGAAATCACAGTGAAATCGGTTCTTTGGTGTTTTAATTTTTTGGTTCAATGCTTTTTTCAATAACTGCATTATTAACACAATTTACTTTATGAACGAAATAGCACATTTGAAAGGTCTGCACATATACACTGAGAGTAATATTCCTCACTGGGATTGCATGTGTGGCTATTCATGTTTGCCTATGGAAACAATGGACAGCTGAATAGGTACAAGGTAATTGGCTAAGAGTCTGGACTGAGCCCCATGGACAGACAGGCTGCTTGGGTTGAAGTCCTGGTTATCCCACTTATTGGGGTGTGGCCTTGGATAATGTACTTTAACTTTACGTGTCTCAGCATCCTCAACCATAAAAAGGGCTTAACAGCAACACACTTCTGATCATTAGATGAGTTATATGCAATAGTGGCAAGAAGGGTGTCTGGCCTGAGGAAGCATGAGCTTCATCATCTTCAACAACATCAGCACGACTGTTATTGTTATGTGAGTATGTAATCAGATGCAGGTTGGTCTTTGAAGGTAAGGTTTTCTATGGCTTAATGTGGAACACACAGGTACAATTTTAGAGGTTTGATCATTCTGTTTATAAGTTAAGAGAAAATGCTAACTGATGCTATAGAAAGAATCCTGGAACTAAAAATGGTACTCGATGTTCTCTTTAAAAAGTATAGTAACAGTTCCTTTTTCACTACTAAGTCATAAACTGTCATATTTTGCATTTGGCTGCCTGCCCTGATCAGGGATGTGGAAAAGTGGTAGAATGACATCTGATTGTTAAACAAAACTACTTATGAATACTTTATATTTCTCTTACATACACATAGTAGTGGCTTCTTTCCTAACCAAAGATCTGAAGTGATCCCCCATCTTTTGATTTACTGTAGAAAGTAAGTAAAACATATCAGTAGAGAAGAGATCTGCTATAACAGATCTCTGAAGCATGGTCTGCATTCAGCAGATTTTGAGAAGGATAATGTTGATTACCCAAACAGTACTAAAATGGAAGGGACAGTAGGGCTACAAGCAGAGGTCAAGGAATCAGAAGCATTTGGTCCAAGTAGAGGACCTGGTAAGAGGCTGACTCAGAATTTCCTTGCAGAGGGAGCTTATGGAACAGGGAATACTTTGTTGGACTGCTTTGCATTCTTCTGAAGCTTGTTAATAAGGCAGCCTGGAAACGTGGGCCTTGAGGCAGTAAAGGAGCTGCTACAGGATGGAAGGGACTCAGAGGCCTCTTCAGTGCTTTTGGAAAAGGTTTACAACTATAGGCTCTCAGCAGTGTTGCATAACTTGTCCACAGGCCTACAAACAATACAGGCCCATGCCGAGTTCTCTTCTGAAAGCCAAAACCACTCTGAAAACAGCAAGATTTTTTTCCAAACTCATCTTGGAAGTAGAACCTGACCTGAGCTGGCCTGAGATTATTTATCATTTCTGCTAAGCATATGTATTCGTTTTCTAGGGCAGCGATAACAAAGTATCACAGATGGAGAGGTGGAAAACAATGGAACTTTATTTTCTCATAGCTTGGACTGGAAGGCCAAGATCAAAATGTTGGGTTGGTTTCTTCTGAGGCTTTTCTCCTTGGGTTGTGGATGGCCCGCTCCTCTCTGTATTTCTATATGGTTTTATCTCTTGTCTTGTCTGTGTCCTAATTTTCTCTTTTTATAGGGATACCTGTTATACTGAATCAGAGCACACTCTGATGAACTCATTTTAACTTAATTACCTTTTTAAACCCCATTTTCAAATATAAGTCACATTCTGAGGTTACTAGGCTAGGGATTCAACAAATGAATTCTAGGAGGATTCAATTCAGCCTTGACAATGTGAATACTAGTGTTTCCTGCAGAGATATTGTTGTGTTTGATTATGGCCTGCACGGGGAATGTGGTGGCTTACGTGTTATATATACTCTGTTATTTTTTTCACATGTTCCCAGTTCTGAACCTCAAGGCATCTCTCACCACGTGGATTACAGGAAAGCAGTAGTGGATCTATAACAGAGTTGAGATTTCAACCAAGGCCAGGCCCTTGTTCTGGCCCACAGTACTAGATCAGAGGATGAGGGGATGACATAAACAGACCTCAAGGTCCTCCTAATTTTTAAAATTTCATTGACTCTATGACAGTGAATAGAGTTGACTTTTAAGTAAATTCCTACCTCCTAAAAATCACTAGCATACTTCAAGACTTATCCTTGTAATTGATTTCATCTAATGGGTGATTCTCAAGATAGTGCTGCAATATATGGCCAAAGGAACAGGCCCTGAATATTTGGGCAGGAAATTCCGGAGTCCCTAGTACCTGGAGCGTGGTCTAAAAGTATGAAGTTGGTGCTAGAAGGTTCTCATGCCTGCCTTGCTCTGTGAGGACGGATCCTTCTGGAACAGAAGCCAAGGGTAACAGTGCCTGACAGGCAGGGCTTCATTTTAGGGTTTGCCTAGGGAGCAAAGAACCAAAGGAATCCCACTAGGAGATAAATATGTTGAATTGTAAAGTTTGTGGGGCATGAAGTGCTGTTTTTCCCTTTTTCGTTCTTGCTTCTGGAGAAGTCTGCCCTTGAGAACTAGTCCTCAGGAGATATGAGAGGCACAAAAATTCTCCACTGTTTCCAAGTCAACGCAGAATTCAAAATAAAACATAAAAATCTCTTTTAAGATTTATTTTAGTAAACTTTGAAGAATTGGTTAATGCCATATGAGTTCTAAAGTTTTTGACTTTTAAAATAGTAATTGCTGTTCTAGGGTCTGAGACTTTGAAAGTATGTTTTGATACCAAATGTTTCATTAAAAATAAAATCTAAGAAGAAATACCTAAGAGAATGGTGCTCACTTATGTTTGATGTCTTTTAGCAAACTGAGAAAAGAGAAATGTTCTCCTAGTTTGGGGAAGATTTCTGTTTTATCAGAGTTCTTCTGTTGGTTTCATTATGTTAGGAATTTCTAAGGACTCTTCAAACACGTAGTCAGATAGTTCTAAGGAGAGTTGCATGTGAAGGACATGGAGTCTTTTAAGAAAATTTGGAGCTGTTGACACTGATGTCCTATCTTCTCTGAGCTTTAGTAACCCCCTCAGTGGGTAGCACCTGGTAATTGGAAACACAATCATTAGATTCCCAGAATCAAGGTGGAAAACGTTGGAAGTTCAGAACAAAGGGTGGTCACTGATTTCTGCATGTTCCCATGAGCTGGATAAGAGCCCTGATTCTAGTTCCAGAGGTTGTGTGACTCTAGTTCCAGTGATGGTGTGGACGATGAACTAGACTTGTTAAGTTTACCTCTGCTTTCTGTATGCCATGGAATCAGCATAAAAATATTGTAAAGGGTGGATGTGTGAAGAAGGACATGAGTGATTGGTCAGTTCCCTCTGCGGTAAGATATGCTCAGGATTCAGTGGTCAGTGCAGAGGAATCTGCTGTCTAAGAAAAGCCCAGAGCCAAGAGTTAGCTTCAGTTTATGCAAATAAAAAATTTACCCTCTTTCTCATAGGGAAACACTTTCTGTGCCACACAGTGTCCTCTTTTTCACAGTCATCAGGCCAGCAACAGGCCTGGTCACCACACCTCTGAGAACCAAGGCAGGAACCTGGGTTGTGCCCAAGTCCACTCTTGAGCGTCTTTGTGTCCTGGCAACACCATTATAGTAAAGCTGAGACAAAGCAAACCTTTGGTGGGTGTGCATCTTGTTCAAAGACAGCTCTGCATAACCTCAGATCTCTATTTTTGACCTCATGGAGGCCTTCAGTGGGCATGTGCCCTTGAAAGTCCTGCCATATTCAGAGATGATTTTGATTTGTTTCTCTGGGAAACTCAAAGTTAAGTATTTACAGAAGAACAGTGGATCCTGTAATTTTACTTTGACTCTTCAGGTTTTTTTTTTTAAAAAAACAAAGTGGGAGGAGCGTTTCTATGCATTGCTGCATAACACTCAGGAACTTCAGTGCGCTACTTGGTAATTTCAAGGTAGAATTCTGCATCTGTATGAGTAGAATCAAAGTCTGTGACACTGAACAACCACAATGCAATTAAACAGTCAAGATACACTCATAAAAATTAGCAGTATAATGCCCTGTGGAATAAAATTGGGACATGTGAGGGACAAACAATAGGTGATATGGAGCCTTCAGAGGGGAAAAGCAGGTTGAAAGGTGGAGTTGTCCAGGGAAGTCTTTTGGAAATGCTGAGGTCAGCCTTGAACATTGAAAGTGGGAGGGAACCTGAGTGGGGGAAGAGACCCCCTTCTGATGGGCAGAACAGCTTGAACCAAGATAGGAGGTTGACTGAATAGTGCTGACTGGAACCAGTGATTGACCAGCCAGACTGTGAAAGTCTTTATCCTTAGAACTCAGTAATGTAGTCAGCCGCCCTTCAGGTACAGTGAGAGACTGTTGGTTTATCTTTTGAAGTATTTTCAAGCAATTTTCCGACTCCAAAATTCTTATAATCAGAAAACTGCCACCAGCAGGTTCTGAGCCATAACTACCTCCTCTGGCCTCTGGATTAGTCATTACTCATGCCTGCAGAGCGAGAGAATGGACCGCACTGACTCTTGTGTGGTTTCACAATTTCTGCTCTAGCCTCTGATCCATGCCATACCCTGAGGGATATCTTTGGACAACAGCCATCCTGTTGCTCCCAAGAGCAAGAGGAATAAGGGGGGCAGGGACACAGGGAGACTTGAATGAATTTCATCCTTCCATGCAGCATTCTTCACACTGGTGTCTTAGGCAATAATTTTTCCAATGAAATTGGAAATTTGCCCTAAAAAACACATTTCTTTGGTTATATAGTGGTAATTAGATTTATTTGAAGACTTTGCAGTTCACAGTGGTAAGTGCAATAACATGTTATCTGATCCCAGTGTCTAATTGCATGGAAGGCAATGAAGTCTCCTTATGAGAAATAACTCAGGAAAAAGTGCATCCTAAAATGGGCTAATTTCAACTCGGTTATACTATCATTTTAATGTTAGAATAAACAACTTTGACTTCTGTGTCCTAAAAGGCTTTTTCCAAGGGCACAATATATCTAAATAACTTCCTGCTGAAAAATAACTCAAAATTAATAAAACAACTTCCTTACTGGAAGAAGATTTATCTAATTGGATATGTATCATGGTCCTTGTACTTGAAGAGATATTATAGAAAATGCTGCAAATCGCACTACAAAAGGAAACACAAGGGGTTTCCCGGGTCAAAAATCCTCCTCATGTTTGTTTCTAGGTGCTGGTTCCCAGTGTCCCAAGGAGCTTTGTCTTTAAGTAACAACACAACGTTTGTCCCTGAGCTGTCTTGGTGAGACAAAAATCAGTATTTAGTAAGGAAGTTTCTGCCTGGCCATGATGGTTTCAATCTGGAGTATCACCCAAAGTTTCACATGTTGAAGGTTTGGCATCAATGCAGCGATGTTCAGAAGTGGGGCTTTTGGAAATGATTGGATTATGAGGGCTCTAACCCCATCAGTGGATTAATCCATTTGATGTGTTAATAATTTGAATGGTCTACTGGGAGGAGTTGGAAACTGTAGGTGCACCTTGGTCGAAGGAAGTAGGCCCCTGGGAACTATTTCTCCTTCCTGCCCTTTCATCTCTTTCTCTCCCTCTGCTTCCTGCCTGCCTTGAGTTGAGCCGATTTTCTTCATGGAACACTTCACCATGATGTTCAGTCTCCCCTGAGGGAGCAATGGAGCTAGCCAACCATGGATTGAAGCCTCTGAAACAATGAGCCAAAATAAACCTTTCCTCCTCCAAGTCATTTTTTCTCAGGTATTTTTTATAGCAATGAAAAGGTGACTTACACTCTGGCCAACTCAGTAGGTCATATGGATATTTCCTCTCGAGCTATCTTAGGAGGATTGGGGGAATACTCAGATTTGTCTGAATACCAAAGGAGAAAATTTCCTGTGACTATATCTCATATTTCTAGGAAGGATAAAGAACAGAAATGTGACCTTATGTGCATCTACTTTTCCTATTACCACGATCTGGAAACAGTGTCTGGCCACCTGGTTCTGTGCTTTGGGCCTGGCTTACCTCCTTCTTTACAGGGACCATACAGTCAAGAATTTCAGTTATTTCTTGTAATTGCTTTTGGTCTCCCTGACCCACTGAACTTCTGCTATTTCCACCAATGGCAGCACAGCATACAGAGGCTAACAGCTCTGCCTTATCACTGAGTTTTTCCCTCTCTTATCACAGGCTACTGATGGTCCACATAGTAAGTCAAAAGCAAATCCTGGAGCTTTAAATGCAAATTTTACTAGATACACTGCAATGGGGGCCTTCCGTGTTGCTTGGTGGTACTCTCATTTGAGTTTCCACACCTATGCTGCTGAATCCTGATTCTAAGGAATCTCACGTTCTGTGCGTTCTCTGAGCTTGGCCGTCTTCCTGATTCTGGAGTTATCTTGAGTCCACTTTGCCTAAGAATGAGGAAACTTCTCCCATTTTCTTCTCTCATCTTCTCATCCCAGGGAAAAAATGCACTTTTCTACTTCTTCACTGATCTTTCCAATTTAGTTCTCTGGGATGTTGGCCTGCAATTTTTTTTCCCTTTAAATTTGACATCAATGTGTTTTGCCACAGTGACTGGAATTACTTCTCTCCAGCTGACAAGTATGCTCAAGTTCCCAATAACTAAAAATAAAAAAGTGAAGGAAAAAAAAAATCAGTTAAAGAAACAAAACTCCCTTGGGCCCCTTGTTCCTGAGACTGCCTTCCTCTTGCAGACAAACAACCTGTTCTACACTGGCCATCATCACTTCCTTAGCACTCTCTTTCTTTGGAGTCTGGCTTCCAATCCCAAATGCCTCCCCAATTTTTCTTTCTTGATGACTGAGCTCTTATAGCCTGCAATTCCAGTGAGCCAGTTCTCATTCTCCACCTGCTTTCTCTCTGTCCAGTATGAGGCACCTTCAAATTTTAGGTGAATTGAATGCTACATGGTCTTTGTTCTCTGTTGACTCCTCAGGCCACTTTCAAAATGTGCCATGTGGTCTTCTTCCTTCTTTCCAAATGAGTAAGATCTTACTCTTTTGTTCTCTTTTATTTCTCTTGCTAGCTCTACTCTTCCAGAATCGAGACAAACTACTCATGTGAATCCATGTGTCAGTGTCCCTTCTCTGAAAATGTCTCCAATTCTACATCTAGCAACAACCTGTTAAATGGCTGATTTTCATATTGTTTGCTATGTATCTTCACCTGAGAGATGAGCTATTGACTCAAATTCAAATTTAATGATTGAAACTAAATGTGCTCCCTCTCCCAATGACTACATTAGTTCAGGCTTTATCACTGTTTATCAAGAGTACAGCAATACTTTCCTAACTGGTTGTTCTAACTTCCAAATTGCCTGCTCAGAATTCAAATATGTGTGGATGAATTTACAAGTGACCAGTCATTTTGCAAACTTTGGCTCTGTTTGAAGACTTTCAGTAGCAGCTATTGCCCACTAAATTAAACCTAGTCAGAACCTTTCTTTTAAACCTCTATAATGTGGATGCCACACATCTCTTCAGACACAATCTTCTAAAGCACTGTACGTATTCCCTAAGATACAGATAAAATAGCAACTCATGGTTCAATGGATTGTCCTTTCTTGTCTCCATTTCAAGGAGCTGATAAGCAAAAATTTGCAAATAAGAGCCAATTTTTTAAATGGTTAAGTGGGTTCATTCTTATGAATTGAATTTCATGAATCAAGAAATGACATCTAACTCTAAACCATCTCTCAATACAGGTTAAAAAAGAAGTTGCACAGAAAGATACACCTCTGTTATTAAAACTTGCTGGTATTTTATCATAACCATATTTTTCCCCCTATCTGTGTCTTCTCTCTCACAAAGACTGTGAACTTCTTGGAGGATATCATAAGAACTTGTTCATCTTTATATTCTCTAAAACCGAAGACTGCAATAAATAATCTACATGTATTTGTTGAATGGACACATGAATGGTTAAAAAGTGGACACTGTGTATTTTATCATCTGAAACAAAATGTCTATCATTTATCATGCAAGCTCGGTTTCCTATTCCCAAATGAACATTCTATGGTAAATATTTGAAAGCCTAGACAAATGGAAATTAAGCTGCTCCCAAATATATCTAGAGATTACATGGCACTTTGTGATGCTTTTCCCATTTTATCTTCTAGCTTAATTTTCATCTGGAAAGCAATATCCCATGAATGGCTCTAGCAAGTTGCAGATGCCAGCTGGGGGAATTTTGTTTGCCATTTATAGCTTGAGCCATTAAGCTTTTTCATAAAATTTCCAGGTTTTTTTTTTTCTTCTAGGCTGTTGATAAACTGCAAGGATACTGCATGGTGTCTTTGCCAAACAATGTGAATTAATGAGGTAAAGGAAACGTTTATCTCTTGCAAATGACCAGAGGAGTCTTGCCAAATCTCTTCAAGTTGTCTCTTCTCTCTTGGCATTTTCTTGGAAAGAGTACATCATGGTAATGAGAAGCGCATGTGATTAAAGAGAACTTTATGAACTGATGCAGCTTTATATGCACACAGTTAATGGTTTGGGGGATATTGGGAGCTGACATAGTCTTAAGACAGATCTGGCACATGTACTAAAATATGACAAATAAAAATGTCCAATAACTAAACTAGGTGTACACATCCAGTGTAAAATCTATGTGTAAGTGTGGACATGTGTGTATGTGTGTTTGTCTATATGTGAAAGTAGCTACTTAAAATACTGAAAATAAGAAAACATTTGAGATAAAAGCTTATTCTGCTAAAAACTGACAAAGGCTGAGAACTTTAAAATTCCTGGGTGGCTGAGGATGTGCACTAAGAGCACTTATTCTCAGGACAAGAAATAATAGGTTTTCAGAGGTTTATGCTCTCAGAGTGGTTTCTTTCTGGATGGTTTCTAACTAGATAATGGACCCTTTACTTGGGGTTCACAGGAAGATGTCTTTATGCCCACACTGCCTTCAACTTTTAACACATTCACCACGACTGTGCAAAACATGCTTCACTCTTATTTCCTAAAGAACACAATCATCCTTTGGAATTCGTGGGGAATTGGTTCCAGGACCCCATGTAGCTAACAAAATGCATAGATGCTCAAGTGCCTTACATAAATTCATGTTGAATTTGCATATAACCAGTGGGCATCATCTTGGATACTTTAAATCATCTCTATACCGTTTATAATACTAATACAGGTAAATGCTACATAACTAGTTGTTACATTGTATTGTTTAGATTATAATAATGAGGAAAATGTCTGTACATGTTCAGTACTGATGTGATTTTTTTTTCTCAATGATTTTGGTCGATAGTTGGTTGAATCTGCAGATATGGAACCAGCAGAAATGGAGGGTCAACTGTAATCCTGTGTGCAGTTAAAAAAAAAAATGACTTCTAGTCTAAAGGATGTGGGGGCAAATGAAAGTCCTTAAATGGTTTTATTATGCAGTTTGTTGGGTACTAGCAGTCCCAGGTCACCAGAACACATTCTGTCATTCTCTTTAGGACTTCATTTTGCTTTTACATTCTGTGTATCAAATTCTCCCTTATCCTACCATTTACATTTCCTTTCCTTTATTCTCCTTTGTTTCCTTTGTTTTTGATTATATAATTCTGGATGCCTAGAAGTTAATGTGGCTTGTTAAATATTCTCTTCACAGACCCTGGAGCTCTTTAGTGGAAAAGTGCCATATATGTCATTTAAATAATGATAAGGAATCAAATTTCACTCTGTGCTTTTGCCTCTCTCTGGTAATAAGTTATGTAATAATGCACTAAATGATCAATTGGCAGCCTGGTGTGGTGAACGCACTTCTCTAAGTGCCTCATGAACGCACTGGGAGTGGCTTAGGAACTATGAAGAATAAAACTCAATAATACGTGTCAGTACAGATCCTCTTGAGAATTCATGTCCTGAGAAATTTCAATAGAAAAAATCTAATTTCACATCCACAATGGTATTTGATTTGCATTCAAAGAGGGATACTATTCTGGTCTGGCTGCTCAAGGAAAGAGTGCACAACTCAAGAAACCTTTTAAGTTCTTAATTTTTGTTCATTTCTCATTACCAGAGACACTAAATTCATGGCACTGCTGCAAATACAACCCATTTAAGAGCATGAATGTTCTTGTTGGTGCCTCTAAGACCTATTTATAGCCCAGAATCACCAAAAATATCCCTTACCTGGAACACAGCCAAGGAGTTCCCTCAAGCTGCTAATATCCTGATTTTTCAATCTATGTGGACAGAAAAGCAAAACCTGATTCCTGTCATGCCTTGGTATTCACAATACCCAATATAAGGAACAATTTCTGCCCAGAAACTATTTACAGTTTTGTTGAGAAAATGCATATGCACATTTTAAGACAATTAGTGAATGTCATAGTAGATAACAAATTTCAGGGAAGGAGGAAAAAAATAGACTAAAGAAAGATCTGCATAGGCTGCAACTATCAAAGGGAAGCCTCCTGAGGATGGTAGGACTTGACGTTGGCCTTGAAATCAAGGAGACAGTGTGGCATAGCAGAAAACTCAGGAATGCTGGGAACAAATTGGCCTTGTTTGAATTTTACTTGGCTACTGTATTGGTTAGCTTTGTGTTGCTGTGACCGAAATGTCTGACAAGAACACCTTAGAGGAGGAAAAGTTTATTGGGATTCATAATTTTAGGAGCTCAGTTCATGGTTGTCTGACTACATTGTTCTGGGGATGGGGTAATGTTGGAACATCATGGTGGAAGGCATGGAGGAGGAAAGTGTCTGAGTTCATCACAGCCAAGAAGAAGTGGGTGGTTGGGGGAGAAGAGAGGAAGAGAAGAAAAAGAGGAACCATGTACAAAATATAGTTCTGAAAGGCATGTCCCTTGTGATCTACTTTTTACATCCATTTCCCACCTGCCTATAGTTACCACCTAGTAATCCATTTAAATTATTAATCCATAAAGTGGATTAATCCACTTATTATGTTACAACTTCATAATCTAATCATTTCATCTATGAACATTGCTATATTGCATCGTATGAACTTTTGGGTGGGACACCTCATATCCAAACCATTACAGGCTGTGTCACCTCTAACTAGTTGCTAAATATCTTTGCATCTCATATTCCCTGAAAAACCTATGCAGAGATGGATAATAGTACTATGCATTCACATTGAATTAGATGAAAGAGTGTGGAGAAAAGGTACCTGATAGAGTTGAACAAAGTTGCAGAGCACAGAGAACAAGATCTATGGGGTGGAAATGAAGCTACTGATTGGCTAGTGCAAAGGTAATCTGGAGAGAAGTGCAAAATAAGGTGAGATTATGGGAGGAAATAGAAAATGGATAGGACAGATATTCTCGAATTATTTCTGTTAACCAGAAGACTCAGAACACTCAATTTTCTGATATCAGGAATTTATTATTAAATTTGTTACTCTCCTAATTCTATTTCATTCTCAGTTTTGATGTCACTTCTTGGGGAAGCTTCTTCTGATTTTCAAGCCTGTGTTGCATGTGTGTTCCTGTTATGGTGCATTATAATTGCTTTTTCTCATGACCCCTGTTGATGATGACTTATACTGTGCCCATTTTATTCATTGTAATATTCTCAGCACTTTGCACAGAACTTGGCATAGAGTAGGTGCTTAATCAATACTAATTTGTGACAGTAAGGAAGAATAGAAGAAAAGGAAAAGAGTGAAGAGTGCATAAAGGAAAAGACAAGTAATCAACAGGATAGAAATGAGAGTTTGGTCCAATGAAGACAAATGCTTTGGGGAACAGGGAGTGTAAGCTGACCTTTTACAGAAATCTTTTACATGACTTTGAGTTTTGTTTAGAACAGGCAAATAATTTAACTTTCTAATTGATTCAGTCACTCTGCAGTCATTAGACAGAAATGCATTTTTTCTTAAAAGCCCTGCTTCTCATTTCTGTAGCTGCTTTCAATGGCTTAAGTGAAACTACAAAGAGAAAGGAAGTCAACAATTCAAATACATGTTTCTTGAAAATGAGTGAGCAACCGGAGAAGACCACTTTCAGAAATATCTGCTTTGCCTAAACTTCTACCCCTTAATTATACCATTTATCATTGATTCTAAGACGTATACTTTTCTTTCATATTTAGCTTCTTTGCAATCAGGATGCTTTTTATAATCAATGGCATATTACAATTATTAATGGCTGTGGCTTTTCTTTCTTGGTGGTAAATAAAATCGTTGTGCATGTTGTAATCAATTCGATCTTGTATAAGATGAAGAAATGGAGGCTTCCACTAATTTAGGGATTAGCCGAAGGTTACCCTATAATTTGGTAATGGGACTCATTTGGTAATGAGAACCCTGATCATCTCACACCCAGAGCATCACTATTTCTGATTATGCTTCCTTCTCTCTTAAAAATCCCACATTTCAAACTGCATATACTTCATGGTAATATTGCATTTCTCTCTCAGATAAAATAATCTAGGATTGGGAAAAGATTACTGGTAAACCTGAGGGGTAAAAGTTTATCTGTTCAGTGTGAGATGTAGGAGTATCCACTCTACATCTGAATCTATGAAAGGTGAGCAGATGTTTGCCACCAAATTGTTTAAAAGAGATGCAATTCTACCTCTGTGAAACCGGGGAATGCAGCAGAGACACCATGGCAACACATATTTCCATCATTGTTCTTCTGCCTTTTCTCAGCCCTGAGGGCCTGTATAATGAGACCTTGACTCGCCTGGACTGGATCGAATTGTTACACAATATATTGTTCAATGACTATTTGGATTTTAATGCCATCATGCCCTGGATGGCCTCGCCTGACAATCTGGAAGCCTGGGGGAAGTAAGTCTCTTTGTATTATGCATGATTTGAGGGTCCCACAGTCAGTTAGCCCCTGCTCCAAATAATGAATGGGCAGATGCAAGTCTCTGCAGGGAAGGAAGATTTGGAACCCTGAGGTTTAGGTCGAGCTGTTCACAATGAGTTATCTTGCTGCAGAAAACTCCTTTAGTTTCCTTAGCTGTTTTTCACATGTGTGTCTTGTGCTGGTCTTACAAAGAATAGTTTATTTCTAATTCTAGAAGTTTCAGTACTCTAAAACCATCTGGCTCTTGTGTCCTTCTTGTCATTTTCTCTTTGTGGAATTTATTATGCTAATATACATAGGACATTGTCAATTGTCAGTAGGTTGTGGGGTTATGTTCATGGGTTCTTTTTTTAATATTTATTTTTTAGTTAGAGGTGGACACAATGTCTTTATTTTATTTTTATGTGGTGCTAAGAATAGAATCCATTGCCTCATGCATGGTAGGCAAGCATTCTACCTCTGAGCCACAACCCAGCCCTATGTTCATGGGTTTTTATAAAATTCTTTGCTCATTATGTCCACAAAAATATCACAATGACTGTTTCTGTATGTTACCTCATGATAGTAATCTGTGAATCTTGCTTTGTGCCCGTTGTCTACTCTGCTGGAATTCCTTAATTCTCTGGAGAATTTAGTAATTCTCCCAGGATTAGATTTTATCTTTACGGTTCTACAAGATAATTAAATTACCTGTTAATCAATCAATTAGTTTCAAAAGGAAACATAAAAACAAATTGAATTAGGACAGGATTTAGAGAAATTTTCCCTTCAAAGTAAATGTTGAGACATAAGTCAGAGATTAAACAACAACAACAACAACAAAAACTTCTAATCATTTATTAAGGCTGTCATCACCTGCATACATTTACCAAGTAGTTGCTTCTCATAAATAATAGCTAACACTTGAGCCCTTCTATGTGCAAGAGGTAAGTAGTTAGGGCTTCATCTTCTAAGTTGAAATTTAGAGAATTAATAGAGCATATGAGCACAGATATCATTCTAGATTTCCTTTTTTCTTTCTTTTTATTCTTTCTTTTTCATCTATATCTGATTTCTTTCTCTGGGAAATTCCTTTCATCAACTTTTCTCCTCACAAGAATTTTACCTGATCCTGCTTCTGAGATCACAGTCCAGTGTCTGTTGGAAGACTCAATCTTTGTCTACCAGGGTCCCTTCCTCAGAAAATCTGGAATTGGGATCAAGAAACTCAGTCTATTTCTGGGTGACTCCCTTCCAATATGCAAACGAGGTACATGCTGGTCACCTTATTTTCTGTTCATGTTGTTATCATCTGAAGGTGAGATAGAAGTAGAGAGCTAGAAATGGAAAAAAGTCCATGTGTAAAGGGGAGCAGATAAAAGAGGCAAGGGGATTTCCTGACAGTGTCAGAAGCCCTGTCCTTATAGCTTTTCAGTTATTTCCAATTTTTTTTTTTTTACTTAATTATCAGTTGGTTTCTGTAATGAGTAACTAAAGAGCTAAAAATAACACAAGGATAGATATTTAATATGTGTCTGTATTACAGAGACTATATGATAAAATAACCCAAGTCTAAACTTGGTTTGGAATTTCACTTTGATTAGTTTAGAAAAAATTGTGGAATAGTTGAGCTTACTTAACTAAATGAAGAAAAAGAATTTTAAGACATACTTTCTGACTATTTCATTGTTTAATATTTGGATTATATGTTCAAGTTTTAAATTGTGCACTATTCTGAGTAGCATGATGAAATCTTGTATCATTCCTTTATTCAGTGTGTCCATGCTGTATATACTACCATTCTGGTAGCCACTTAGAAGATATCTTTTCAGATGGACTGTCTCAGTATTACAGTGCTTATATTTAAATAACTCAAGTAATTCTATTGCTCTAAATCACAAGAGTAGTGATGCTGGCAACTTAGTTATGCAAAATATGCCAAAGAGAAACTAAAAAGTGCTTCCTTTAAGTGAAAGGTGAGGTCCTGGACTTAAGAAGGAGACAAAATCATATGCCAATGTTGCTAATATCTACAATAAAATGAGACCATATTCATACAACTTTTATTACCATATACTATTATAATTATTCTATTTTATTATTGATTATTATTCTTAATCTCTTACTATGTTCAATTTATAAGTTAAACTTTTTATAGGTACATATGCATAGGAAAAACATAATACATACACATGTGTGCGCATGTGTATGCATGTGTATAAAAAATTCAGAACTATCCACATTTTCAGACTTCACAGAGAGTCTTGGAAAGCATCTCTCATGGATAAGGGAGGACTACTGTATAAAAGAAACATTCTTAAGTAGACCACCAAATGGCAACTATATATATAAATTAAACAGAGCAAAGTAATTGCATAAATGCTGAGGGATGTCAAAGTATTGAGCAAGTCCAGGGAAATGATCTTTAAGGTGTGTACCTGCTACGAAATACTGTGAAGTTCCATATGGTTGATAATTGGATATGGCAGAACTAACAGTAACTCTTTAGCCTTAGGGAACGGGAAGAACTCAGGCCAAAGATCAGAAAACATTTGAAAGCACTTGAGTGCTGGGAATGCATGCAGTTCTGGGCTCCATCAGATGCTTTTGTAGATGACTACAGCAAGGAGACTTCTGGCAGAATCTACCTCAAAGCAAGAAAAGATACATCTTCTTCCAGGATGATTTTGGCCAGCACAGCCAGGGAAAAGTCGCCTTTGCCAGACTGTCTTTATCATTGCTTCCTAGGTTTGCCAAGGAGGGTAGATTGGCTAGCCTTCTAGATTATTTTAATTTGAGTTTCAAGTGAGTGTATGTACATATTTTAATTATGTTATTTCCTGCCCTCCATTTGGATGATCTTCTCCAAAGATTCTTGTCTTAAATGAATTCTATAGAGGGAGAATTCCTGGTATCATGTATTAAGAGATTTTGATATAAGTAATTAATAGCACAAAACAACTGCATTTCTGGAATTATGAGACTCAATTATAATAAGATACTTATTTACTGTTTCTTTTTCTTAAATTAAGTTCCTTAACCACCAAGAATATAGCCATTTAAAAAAAAATCTTGTTGGGCTCCATGGCACATGCCTTTAATCCTAGAGGCTCAGGAGGCTGAGGCAAGAAGTTTGAGAGTTCAAAGATAGCCTCAGCAGCTTAGCAAGGCCCTCAGCAATTCGGCAAGACCTTGCATCTAAAACAAAACAACAACTCTCTCTCTCTCTCTCTCTCTCTCTCTCTCTCTCTCTCTCTATATATATATATATATATATATATATGTGTGTGTGTGTGTGTGTGTGTGTGTGTGTGTGTGTGTGTGTATACATATATGTATATGTATATGTATATGTATATAAAGGGCTGGGTATATGGCTCAATTTTTTTTTCTGTTGTTCTTAGCACAGTATCTGACACCTAATGAGCACTCCATAGTGCTGAATAGTAAGAGTTTAAACATTTCAGCTAGGCATCAGAGATTTGGCTTTATGTATTTACTCTTCAAAATTGAATGCAGACCTTGAGCAGGTGAGCATCACTCTTAGTCTTCTCACCTGCAAGGTGGAGTCATGACAGTGTGCACCTTAAATGGTTGTTAAAGTGAAGCACCTTGCACAGTGCCTGGCACACAGGAAGCTCTTTATGAATGATGGGTGGTTATTTTATGTATGAAATAAATACATATTACACTTATTGGAAAAATTGATGAATAGATCAAGAGTTTGATAGAATTCTATGAGAGAATGGTTTCAATCAATATTTTTGACCTAGAACAATACATTGAAAAATAATCAAAAATTAAAAAAAAAACTTATTATAAGTAAAGTCTGTAAGATTTGTTTCATCCTCAATCCCCCAGAAGGTTACATTTTCACCAGCCTTATTCCTTATTGGAAAGGAAGGCAGAGGGCTCTATGTTTTTAATTCTCTTAAATTCATGTGTAGCTGGGAACACTGAGATGTCCACAGGCATATGTGTTACAATGAGGCGATGGATCTTGTTGCTGCTGGAAGCATCTCTGAAGCCTAGAGAGACCGCTCATTCTCCTCTGGATGTAGTCAGTGACAAGCAGATCTGCAGATGCAAGGACGGTGCTGGCAGAGGCAGAGCTGTCAACCAAATAATAAGTCTTTTGTCATTTAAACTCTCATTCATTTGGAGGGTGGAGGAGGGAGAATTGCCCTTTGTGTGAATGTTGTAATGCCAAGCACTGAATGGGCCAGAGCTTCTGTGGATCTTATCACTGAACTTTCTTGGGTCTTGCAACACAAAGACGTGACTTGGTTAGCATGCACTATTTTCTTACATCTTTATTTTTTCAGCAGCAATGGACTAAGATTAAATTCCATCTTTGAAGCCAAGAGACGATAATCTGCCAAGAGAAAATCAGATCAGTGATTCACCTGCAGCTAGTCAAACCCACAAAATAATAATAGGGGTAAAGAAAAGAAACCCAAAGGGGGTTTGGTTGATTCATTAGCTTACTAAGGCTGCCATAACTTGGAAGCACAAATTGCATGCTAAGACAAGAGAAACTTATTGCCTCACAGGCTTAAATCAAGATATGATCAGGATCCTGCTTCCTCTGAAACCTGTAGGGGAATCCTTCCTTGCTATTCATAGCTTCTGGTACTTTGGCAGCCACCTTTAGTGTTCCTAGACTTATAGCTATATCACTCCAGTACTCCATTTTCATGTGACATTCTCCTTGTGTCTTTTGTCTGTGGGTATTTGCCTCTGTGTTCAAATCCACCCCCCCCACCCTTTACAAAGGATATCAGGCATAATTTGGATTAGCACTCAACTTAATGACTTCATATTAATTTAGTTACCTGCACAATTCAACCCATAACAATTAATAAGACAATGCTTACATTTTTATGTGTTGAGATGGGTCAAGCTTTCTGCTCTGAGCACAGAGTTTAAATTCAGGAATGCTTCCTTCCAATGAAGTATTTGGGGGATGACTAAGTATGAGAAATCATCTTGAACTCTGGGATACCAGGATGTGAAGAGAGAAACTACTCTTGAATAGTGATCAGCAGTGACACATGAGTCTTGGTCTTAATGGCAGGGAGGATAGGAGGCACCTTAGCAAGCTAATGAGCCTCTTTGCTGGACGTTCATGTTGTATGAGCATGGACCCAAGAAGCTGCTGAGTCTTTGTGGGGGCTCTGGGCCTTCTAGGGATCTGCCCTAAGACTTTCCATCACTTCACATTTCAGTCTGTTTCATAGGAATGTGTAGGATAGTGGCTGACCAGTGACTTGTAGGGTATTCTGAGGATTACCTATATGCAAATATAACAATTTAGGGAGAGTTTGATGAACTATTGCACATAAGCAGTTAGTGCAGCATTTGCCAAATAGAGATGCTCAAAAATTTTATAATGAACCATGAAAATATTCAAACTAAACTATTAAAATTAAACACTTATGAAAAAATGCTAAAATAATGGCATTTAAGAATGACTATTTAGGATAAGCTAATGGAATGCATTTGTGAAATATGTTCTAATCCTTTAAAAACTCTAAATCATTACACAAATACTTATTATTATCTGTGCTGTGAGTATGAAAACTTGCAAATGAATGTAGGGAGAGATTTAAGAAAGTTGTTGATTTTTGGATTTTTGTTGATTTTTTAAATTACACTGAATTTTAAAACTAACAGTAACCAGAAAAGCAATTTCATTAAGCTTAATAAATGTAAGGAGGAAGAAAACAGAGTGTCCCAATTTATAGAAAAGTGTTGAAAAGCACAAGATTTTTAGATGCAAAGGTTAAAATAAAAGTGATATATTTATTCTTAGCCACAACATTAAATATTTTGTTGTATTATCCTATCTGTATTTTAATTAATTAAGGCTTCATGAATTAAATTTTCTTTTTACCCAGATGGTAAGTACTAAATCCATATCATTATTTAGAGAAAATGCAACTTTTTGATATTTAAATTAGGATATTTATATATGAACTACTGACTAATTCCATATGGAATGATTATTTTAAAATGTCAGTAATATACAGGAAATGAGAAATGAAGATAGAAAAATGAGAAAGAGAAAGATAAATATAGGGAGTGGGCCTGGGGAAATTCTCTCATTTTAAATGCTCTACAATTTCCGGGCCCCAGGGAATGTGCTTTTATCTCTGCAGTTCTATGTTTTCTGTAATTTGACTTAGCATTTGTTCGGTAGATTAGAAAGCATTATTTCCTTTGGTCTACAGCATTGAGGCTGTTGCTTTCCTCCCACCCCAGGAATTCTGCCCCTAAATCACTGCTTACAGTCATTTTCTGAGTCTGTGTCTAACTTCATGTCTATATTTGCCTGATCTGCCTATCAGAGGATGGGAACATTGCAGTCACATTTTCTCCTGCTTTTCAAAGAAGAAAGTCAAGATAAACATCTTAACTTTTCAAGCCCATAACTAAAGAAAGGGTTCTTTTATCTTGAATTTAAATGCTGCTTACCAACAAATACATGCTTGGTAATGGTGGAACAGTGACTGGGGTAATGGGCTGAGGCCTGTTGGGAAGCAATGTTAATGTGGGGACTCTTGCTGACAGAAGTCCACAAAACCAATGGTAACATCCCAGGTCTTTGTTCCTTCTCCTGGAATCCCTGTCCTAACCCTACTTCCCATAATTCCTCCTTCTGTAACATGCTAAATTCCATCGACATGTAACTAGGCCCCTTTGAAATTAAAAGCCTTAAAATATTTTTTACCTGCCTTCCTGGTTGTTACTTTCTTTGTTTCAGTGCAAGTGGAAGAACTCCCCCGCTACCCCCTACCCCCACAAACCCAAGCAGTACCAGCAAGGGTTGAAAAAATAAGAATTATGCCATGTTCTCTGGCCAGCCCATCCTAGCTAAATCTACATATGTGAAATTTCCAGGAGTTTGCTTCTATAAATTGTCATTACTTCTGTAGGACAGGTGGAGACAGATTAGCTGCTTTCCATCCAGTTTTGGTCAAACTGCATTAAATTCATTCATTATTCCTGTTTACATTGTTTGCTTATTTCTGATGTGGCAGGCAACCGAATCCAACCAGCTAGGATCCAGGCAGTTTCCCTGGATTGGCTCCTGGGTAACAAGCATGGCAGCCCACAGTCCTTTCATAGCTTAGCTCATAGTGTTAGACTGAAAATCCAGCATCCTTCACCTGGAGTCCCCACACTATGCACCATTCCTATTTCCTGCATCTCTCATGATGCTTCTTAAACTTCAATCTTTAACTTGTTGGCTATAAATTTAAACTATGCACCTGCAGTTTTGGAGTACTGCTCAGTTCTAGTGTCTTAGAGAGAGTGGAGATGTCAGAAAGCACTGACATGGAGGCAGTAGCATGGATGGCCACCTCCGGAAGTAACTGAAGCTACTGAGCCAGTTACGGAGTTTGATCTCTGCCTCCCACTGATTCTATTTTTTTTTCTTCCCAAGGCAGCCTGTCCCTTGGTAAAACTTAGGCAGGCCTTGGCTCTTCTGGTCACTCTTGGTAATAAAATATTTTATGGCCAAGATAAAACACAGACTCTGATAAGTAAGTATAATGCCCAGTCTCCTATAATTATCAAATCTCCCAGCTTGATTTTAAAGTTGAGCCATTTCCTCTTCTTTCAGCTTTTTCCTGTTATGGGTGGAAAGTCTGTGGTCTGAGAAGGATGTGTTCACCTACTCTTCCAAGTTAGTGGTTCTAATCCTCTTTTATGTTCCTGTGGAGTCTGGAATGGGTGAAAGTGAGAGAGAGAGAGAAAATCCTTTTGTGCTTTTACTAGTGCATAGTTTTTCTTTTTTTGTTTTTTTGTTTTGTTTTTGCACTTGGGGTTGAATTCAGGAGCACTTTACTACTGAGCTACAAACCCATTGCTTTTTATTCTTTTATTTTGAGACAGGGTTTCACTAAGTGCTTGGGGCCTCAATAAGTTTCTGAGGCTGGCCTTGAACTTGTGATTCTCCTGCATTAGCCTCCAGAGTTGGTGGGATTACAGGCATATGCCACTGTGCCTAGCTACTAGGGCATAATTCTACAAGGGGTGTCAGTGTGCTTGGGACTTGGCAGGCATTTAGTGTAGACTAATTTACATGGGTTCTTTTGAAAGGATCTTTAGAAATTCATCCTCCCTTCCTTAGGTATTTGATAGTAGCTCCAAAAATTTTCTGTTGGCTCTTAACCTTACATTCTTTCATACCTTTCTTCATTTTATTTACATATTTATGTAAATGGAATTAGAAAAAAAAATGGTACTCAGCATAAACTGTAGGAAAATACTTCAACTTTTGGACATAGCCCAGAAAGTGTCATAATACATTTATTTGTCCTGAATTCTTACAAAAACAGATGGTATCATTGTCCTGAAGACTCTGGACTTCAGTATGTGGAGAGCAAACAGGACCTCAAAAGTAACCATTGTAACCCTTTTGAGTCTGTTGAGAATTAATGTGCATTAAAGCACAGTCAGCCCCCGGGGATTTGCACCCTTTTTAAGGCAGTTGAAAACTTTATAATAAAAAAAAGTCAATGTTCACATGAAAATGGTCTTAATAACCTTAGAGTTAGGTATCATAGTTACATCTCATTGCTGATGAAACTGAGGCTCAGAGAGGTTTTTGACTTGGGGAATGTCAATGAACAACACTGAGAGGCTGAACCGGAACTTACATCCAGATCATTCTGATTTCAAGTAACATATTATTGACATCACACCCTGCAGTGTCCTGGAACAGACCAAAATAATAAAAACTTTTAAGAAATTGACACTGGTCAGTAATTTCAAATATTCAAGGACATAAAGATGTAGGGGCAGAGAAACTAAGAGAATGCCTCTGGATGAGAGGCAGATGTGGTTGTAACATCTCGAGGCCACCAATTTGGTCCATCTGACTGAATAGGCAGGTAGTAGCTCCTTTCCTTCATACACTTGTCCTTCCTTGTGAGGAGGCTCATTCTTTGGTCCACGGGCTGGTATCACTGCTCAGTCCTTGAACTTAGCTCTCAAAAACTCTATAGGAACATCTAGAGAGCAGGTACTTTTTGTAGCATTGTCCTGGGGAATCTTCAAGAAACTAAGTTCATCAGTGCTGGATCATTTTGCCTGACTTAGTGTCGGAGCTTTCTGCATCTTCATTGCTCCTGTGTGTTTTGTGGCTGACAAAGTGCTCATGGTCATACCATCCACATGTACATAATAAGTGTGCATTTTTAGCATTCCCAATAATCTCCTACTTATTTTGAGAAATATTTTAATGAAAGCAGATTTGTTGGGTTTTATGTCCTTGTGATCAAAATACCCAGCAAGAACAACTTAGAGGATAAAAGACTTATTTCAGCTCATGGTGTCAGAGATTCATGGTCAGCTGGCTCCATTGCTTGGGGCCTGAGGTGGGCCAGAACATCATGGTGGAAAGGCATGGAAGAAGAAAGCTACCGAGAGAGAGAGGCAAGGGCCAGAGAGATGAAACCTTCAAGGACACACCTCCAGTGACCTACTTCCTCCCAGTATTCCATGCAGTTATCAATGAATCAGTTCACTGATGAGGTTAGTAAGTCACTTTCCCAAAGCCCCACCTCTGAACATTGCTGCATTGGGGACACATGGGACTTTGCTGGGGACATTCCAGACTCAAACTGTAACAGTTTATTAGAGACAGATACTATGAGTGACTTCACTGTGCACCACAAATCACAGCATGTTGTAACATGCCAAGAGCTAACAAATGAGGTAACAAAAGAGGCCCTTGCTATCCTTCTGTCAGTTTCTCTTCTATCAGTGTATTTTGTGAACTGGGTGTGGCATGTCATTGTCTGATTGGAAATAAGATGACCTTACTGAAAAGCATAAGTCAAGAATAAGTATACATGAGAGTTTTAGTATCCTTTTTATGCACTCCAGCAGGTTGTCTTGCTCATGCTTGGGTTTGATAAAGCATAGGTTTTGATTTCAGGTACACCTTGATTCACATCTTAATTCTAATACTTAGAAACTATGTGATCTTGGGAAAGTTGTTCCATCTTCCTGAAAATCATAAAGTGATGATAATAATGGTTGACCCAGTTATTTTTGTTTATTCACTTTTCAGAATCAACAAAAATGATAGCCAAGGGGAAAATATATAACCAAGAACTTAATATATAGCAGTTGCTCTCTGCCTCTTTCTCTCTCTACTTCTTTTCCCTTTTCCATTTTGCCTAGAATGTTAACTTCACACCCCATGCTTTACTTCTATGTTTGAAGAAAAAAGAAAATGAGCATATTTTACCAGCTATCAGAGTCTTCACATTCACTCTAGAATGGCTGTTTGAAGGCCTCTGCTTTATACTGGATAATGGGCAAGGGGAGCTCTCCCCAGATTCATGTATGTATACTAGATGTTTCTCCTAGGACTTATCAGCTAGAAGAACTCATGAGGTAATGCTTCAAATTCCCCTTGTTTTGCTAGCTTTCTCTCCCTGGTGGCAAAGAACCTTAGGCCCAGGACCAGCCTACCTACTAGTATTTCTGGGATTTTCTAATGGCTGCTGCCTCAAATGTGCTTATGGGTAATTGTACCCTGAAGGCTCCCAGCAACACTGATCATTTTTAATGGGAGGCCATTGCTTTTCTGAGCACTGTGTCTCTCTAACATGCCTTTGCATTTTCTTTCCTGGCTTTGAGCTCCACTTTCTTCATGCTCCTTCACCTTTTTCACTGGCTGTTTTGTCTCCTGTTTCTCTGCTCAGCACAGTTGATGGTTAGTTTCACTCAACATCAAGGTAGACCTAAGTCGGCCTGACAACAAACCTGCCTTGGTTCTGTGTCAGGGGGGCAGGAGGGGCAGGAGGGAAGATGATAGATTTTTTTCCCCATTGCCTACCCTCCTGACAGGATCAAATCATAAAAGATATATTACACAGTTTATTTGAAATAATTATTTTAATTAGTAACTACAGCTCCATCTCTTTCCCTTGAGTTTTTTCATGTGTCCTGGAAACCATGGTCACAATTGTCCTAAGAAATGTTTTGGCTGATATACTCAGGATCCTTACCCCATTCTGATAACTACATCTTTACCTGGATGAGTTTATCATCTTGACTTCTTCTCTTAGGATAAATTTTCCATAGATAGACTTCTGAGCCTTTATCCAAAAATCTCCCGGGCCATCAGTTTTCTAGTTATGCCCAGATATACTTCAGTCCCAGAAGCAGCATGACCTGGGTTCTAGTTTTAAGGGCCTTCTTGTCCCCAGGCAGGTGCACACAGCCTAAGACCAAGATGGGTTTCTACCATGTCAGCTCCTCTTGTTCACTGTAGATATTACCAAAACATGCCACACTAGGAAAACAGGGCTTCCACTGAGGAAAGAACTCTCTATATAGTTAGAGACTGGAGCCGCCATAACATAACTTGTGTCTATTTGAGCCACCAAAAACATTTCTTTGGTGTAGACTAAAAATATGCTTTTGACTTCAGATGAT
This sequence comes from Urocitellus parryii, assembly GCF_045843805.1. Lineage (NCBI taxonomy): Eukaryota > Metazoa > Chordata > Mammalia > Rodentia > Sciuridae > Urocitellus > Urocitellus parryii. The sequence continues at coordinate 204,984,289 of NC_135531.1, forward strand.
AAAGCCTTTATTTCCACTATAATTCCCACAAGTTGATTCTACATAATTCATTTAAAGTGCAAAAGCAACTTATTTTTGCTGCATTGTGCATTTTAATGAAATGCCCTGGAAACATCAGCTCCTTATCTTTCCCTCCCTTGGAAAGAACCAGATATAATGAACATGCTGACACTGAAATGAGTAATTAATATGCAGCTTGTTTAGTCAGTATGAATCAGCGTTTTGATGATGTCTTGCGAGGATAGGATTATAATTGGCAGGATTTCTGCCTTACGGGTGATAATTTTGGATTCCAGAAGGAACAAATGCATTAAATAGTACTGTTAATTTGTCTTATAAAGCATACAGCCTTACAGCGGACAAGTAAAACTTATAGAAACAAATGAATTAAAAAGAATTAGAAATATTCTAGCTTTGAAATATTCAGGTCATTAAAAATTTGTAGCAACTCTTGAATTATTCAGAATTATAATTTAGAAAACCAATTTAGGAAACCTCTTTTTTGATAAGTTATCCATAAGATTAGTGGATTCTTCAAGATTTACCCTCTTTCTAATAACTGACCTCTTGATAATTATAATTCAAAGTGTTGACATTTTTAGTTACCTGAGTTGCTTGGACTTTTGCAATATTTTTAGAGACAGCTCACTCAATCAAACTTCATTTAGAACCTGTGTTTCTTCCTTAAACAGGGATTGTTCTCATCCTTGGTAAACAAGTTCAACTTACAAGCTGTTTTGGTCCTTCAGTCTAAGTGGCTTTCTCTCAGGTCTTGGTCAGCTTCTTTACTTGTTTCAAATCTCGGGTTCCATAGCACTCTTTCCTGATGCATTCTACATGGCCATAATCTCTCCTGGGAAGGATACAGCAAGTGTGTGTTTTGGGAACAACACTCTTCTGAGATGCTGCAGGTAAAAGGGATTCATGAACAAAGACTTTGGGCAACTGTTGCTTTTATTATTACCCTTCTGCCAGATTCACAGCATGTATCAAAAGCTCTGCTGTAACAAGCTTATCTTGATTAACTTATTTGATCATAGATTTAGATCCCTAGGAACCACTCTTCTGTGGAATGTGCTCTAGGAATCACACACTACATCCCTGATGTTTGCTATGAGGACTATGTTTGCTTATATTATTTTCAAAGTATTTCCTCATCTCTCCCTCATTTCATATTAAATGTCCCAGTTTTGTTGTCCCATCTTCCCACTCACATGTACTTGGCTCAAAAGTGGGCTTTAAATTGACATTTTAAAAAAAAAAAATGAAAGTTTATTGTGATCTACCTGAAAGTTGCCATTCTATCTGATTTCAAAAGATCGTTCATCTTTTTTTTCAATAGGACCTAGCTACTTGGTCTTGTACTGGCCCTGTCTGTCCTTTCTCTTATTTCTCTAGTCACCACCTTGGTTAAAAATGCTGCTAAACACATTCAACTTCAAAGCCTTGTCACGGGCCTTTGATTTTAGTTCCTATTGCTAAGTCTGGCCTTTCCAGGGTGTGCAAGTCACAGCTGGTAATGATGAGGACCAGATGATGCCCTAGCAGCACATTAAAGGTTTTTACCAGGATGTGGTTTGATGGTTTTGCTTGGGTATTTTGTTGTTGTTATTCTTTTCTTTGGAATGTGAGTTGTGGCCAAGAATTAGTTCCCTGATTACATTTTTGCTATCCCTCTCCATTTGGAGAGTTGGAAAACATACAGAAACATAAGGAACATGCTTGTAAACTACTTTTCAAACTAACTTACAGGCTTTTGTATGGTGATTTTTAGCTGTGACCTTCTGTTTATTCAAAAAAATAAGTTTTTATTAAGTCCAAAATACCATGTTGACATCTTGGTCTTATCACTTTTACCAAGGCATCATTATGCTACATTAAAAAAATTAAATGCTTATAGACATAGATCTTCCACTATTATAGGAGAAATGCTCATATTTAGACTGTATGTTTATATATAATGTGATGAAGTATTCCTGGACTTATGTTGGCTTGTTAAAATGCATTGTGCATGAGGTAAAGGCTAATACTATTTTAAATGCTTGTGTTTTTCTCATAATAAAACTGTCAACATATTCATTGGAGATAATTTGAACAATAAAGAAAAAGATAAGAAAACAATTAAAAATCATTCATAATCTCACCACTTGAAAGTAACTATAAGCATCTCACTCTTTTGTGGTTAAAAAAACCAATGAGGTTAGTAAAGTTAATACTTCATTCATTAGCATCATACCTAGAAAGTTTGCCTATTAGTAATATTTGTCAGACTCAGAGTCATAGTATTCAGAAGTTCTGAATGCTGGAGTTTAGTTTCTCAGTCCTAAGATATATTTTTCCCTATATTCAAGCTTTCTTTGGTCATCTTTATCAGTCTCTAGATTTAGAATGGTTCATCTCTTGGAAACATATATCTCCACCCCAGACTGCTTTCTGGAATCTAAATTCACATATCCAATAAATTAATGAACTTTATTCATGTCATGAAGTTATGACATTGTGAAATGTGTACATAAACACAAAACACAAGAGTTGTTAACTGCCAACGACCATCTTGACATCTCAATTTAGATGTCTAAGGGGCATCTCAAACTAAACCAGGTGGGCCAAAACTGAAGCTCTGGTATTCTTTTCTCCAAACTTAGCTTTTCACATATTATTTTTCTCCTGTTTTAATATGGAGCATCACATCTTCCCACATGTTTAGGTGACAGTCTTCATCTCTTCTAGCTTACATGAGTCTGGCAAGAGACAGATCTGGAGTAATGCCAGATTTCTCTGGGCAAAGCTATTATTAAAAATGCAATTTATAGAGGTCAGCTCTCCCTCTGCTAGGAGAGTTGACAACTCCCACACTGGGGATAGGCATGACTTTGGCAGAACAAATGTTTTCCATATTGGAACAAAGACAGAACCCTTATAATTGACCTAGCAGTACATAGTGGACTTCAACAACTGCTGTTTTTGGCAGCAAAAGTCAACCCTAAGGGTTGAAAGTTTCAACCAGTGGCCTTCTGAATAGCTGCCAATAGAGTGTTCATCAGTGTGAGTGAAAAACTGAATTCTCGGTGAATCAAGAAGCTAGGGGAACCTGGATAAAAAGGGGTCAGAACTCAGAACAATAGGTTGTCTTTTTGGGGTGATATGATAATCCATTTCCTCTCTTCTTCCAAAAGGCTCTGGCTGTGGGGAGAGTATATGGTAGAGAAATGAGTGCCAAGAGAGGAGGGAGCAATGGTTATACTGTAGTGCTCCTCCTGGAGCTCAAGTGATATCAGAGAGGACAGTTTGTGTAGACTGCTGCTAGTCACATTGGAGGAAATTCAGTATCTCTGGTCCTAAATACCAGAAGTGCCCACAAGTCATTGTGATAACTCAAAATATCTCTACATCTTCCTATAAATAGGAAGCAATCTCAACCTGTCTATGGTTCTTCAGAGAATCTATTAGGAAGGAAAATAAACTCTTCAGGGAGATTTGAAGGAAAGATGAGAGAGAGAAAGAGAATATGAGAATATGTATATATCCATGTTGCCTACTTCCTGGGATGGTGAGACTTGAGGACATAGAAACTCATTGGTTTTAGGTCAATCCCTGCTTCAGGATGCTCAAGGCTTCATCAGACAGGGCATAGTGTCCATCACCATAGGCCTGTGGGAAAACTCCAAACTGTACCGACATGGAGTTCTGAGGCCTGGCTAAGATGAGACTTGTTTTTCCATATGAATCCCAAATCCTAATGAATGGGATTCTGTTACAAGCCCTTAAATAACCAGAATGTGTGACATATAGGCACATGGATGATATCATTTTTCTCTGTGAAACATTCCACAGTTTGAGTAATAGTTACTACCTAAAAACACGTTTCAGCTCCCAGCTTCTACTTTGGGCCAAGAATATTGAGCTAATCTCTCTTATATAGAAAGATGGGTACAAAGAATTAGCTGAGGCTCAAATCTGCAACAAGTATTTAATTTTATAAATACACCAACACATGACATGCCCTTGGGCATTTTATTTCACTTCTCTGAAACTCAGTTTTTCTATCTGTAAGGATAATGATACCTCCTTTACAATGTTGGAGGAAAGAATGGCTCACATAATTATGTGAGGTATCTGATATACATTTCATGGATAAGTAAATATCAATCCCTCAACTAATCAGATAGTTCAGGTAATCATCTCGAGTAAGGAAAATACCTTTGACAAATCACTTTTATAGCTTTAGAAAAGTCTTTTTTCTTTTTTCTTTTTAGGGTGTTTACAGCCTTCCTCGTGACCTTCTCATGATTTTGCATGAGCTGGTAGTAGACAGTTAAGAATACTGAATCTATTCTTATCCAGGTAGATTCCATGTCACATAAAATTTAAGGTGGGACATCAAACATGGATATGGATATGTGTGCAGAAGAAGGGGCTCTGTATAGGCTTGGTGGTGCACGCCTGTAATCCCAGTGGCTTGGGAGGCTGAAGTGGGAGGATCACATCAGAACTGATTGGTGCTACTTCAGGCAACAGTGGTGTCTCTACTTCTCAGTGCATGACTAAGCATTTGCTTGCTATATTCAGAAGTTCTGAATGCTTAGTTATGCAACGAGAAGTAGTAATATAAACCTTCCTGCCAAATACTTTTAAATATCTGCAAGAAACTCAAATAATTGGAGAGGCACCTTAAAAGGCATGCAAAAGTTATAGAAGTTAGGGATGTCAGTAATAATATGAACATTAGGACAATAAAAATGAAGTTGGGAAATATGTAATCAGTCATCAAAATGGAGCAGGCTGTTCCTGGTGCTTCCTGTTGCTGTTCTTTCCTTAATTTGTCCTTATTCAGAAAGCATCATCTTTCCCCAGACCCTTTCTCTTCTGTTCCGTTTTCACTTTTCAGAAACAGAGTCCCTATACATTTTCCCTCTTCCCAAAATGTCCCTTGAACACCACTAAAATTTCAGTTGTCTTTTATCACAGAAGGGATATTATAAGCTGTCTTGATATGTTTATATAGAATAGGAATATAAACAAAATAATTACAGTAAAAGATGAAGTAACAACTGTAGTAAAGTCCCATTGTCCTCTTTTATTAATTAACCCAAATGCACATCTTCCCAAACTTCTTTCATTTCATGTCAGAATGAAAAACTTAATGAACTATTCGACTAATTTACCTCATCTGGAGTCTCAAATTACGCTACCTAGTTTCTATGAGAAGAACTTTTTATTTTCATACTTTTAATTTTTTCAATAGAAGCAGAAAAACTGGGAAATGAGCCAGTGAATTTTGCTTCTCTTCCAATATCTTCTGTCTTAGCCCTGGGGTTAAATATACTCATCTCAGACACAAGGACAGACACAGACGACCTCATAGTGGCTGAAAAAGAAATTAGAACCAGCAAGACAGGCAAAAAATAAACAATAGGTCATTGCTGACATTTGTGTCATGTTTGAGCAAAGTAATAATAGCCAAGCAGTAATTGGGCACTTACTACATATGTGTGAGCCTCCATGCTAAGTGCTTTATGGGCATGATTTGTCTTCTTCTCATAGCTCTAAAAGGTAGGTAATGGTGGTAACAGCAAATGTCCTTGTAACATTTATTATACATTAGGTACAGTCCTAAGTATTTTATAAATGTTAATGCATTTCATTTTTGTAAAAATCATGTGAAAAAAACAACACTGGGGCTGGGGATGTGGCTCGAGCAGTAGCGCACTTGCCTGGCATGCTCGGGCACTGGGTTTGATCCTCAGCACCACATAAAAATAAAATAAAGATGTTGTGTCCACCAAAAACTGACAAATAAATAATAAAAAATTCTCTATCTTAAAAAAAAACACTGTTAGTATTCCTGTTTTACATATTAGGAAATTGAGGCAAAGAGAATTTCTGTAACTTGCCCAATACCATAGTGACTAAGTTATGGACCCAGGATTTGAAACCCAGAGGGATTCTGGGGGTTGGTACCAAATAGTATAGTAACCACTAAGGTATAGTGTTCTAAGCCTGATTTTCCCTGTGAAAAAAATAACTGGCACATTATATACAAAGTGTTTGTAGACTTTATACCCAAAGATTTTTTTTTTTTTTGGTAGTCTTCCAGGTTGATGAGTCAGGAAGATAGATTTTTCATAGGCAACCAGGATAGGGACCTTAGAGAAGGACCAGAGGGGGCGAGGGCATCATGCCAACTTGAAAAGAGACAACAGATCTAAAAGACATGCTGTGACTTACTGCTCCCTGCCAGTGTTAACCACATGCCTTCTTCTGAGTGAGAATATCTACTTCTGTTCCTCACAGCTTCCGTCTCAGCAGCCCTTCCTTAGTTACCCTTGCCTCTACCCTTAGCAATGGCCAACCACAAACAGACCCCTACCAGAAATGCTTTCTTTTTCTAGACATGTCCAAAACCACCAGGTAAGACCCATCCTCTTAACGATGTAGATTAGAGATTGAAATTACGCTCTTTAATTGGCTTCTTAAGATAGGAGCTTGAAGAAATTGATTGGTCTAGGCTGGCATCCCTCACCCACCAATCACCTGTTCTGGGCCATCAGAGATGCCTTTAAAAATCCCTAGACAATAGACACCCTTTGGCATCCCTCTCTTGGGACCCCTCCCCTTTGAAAGCTCTACTTTCTTTCTATTATTATAATAGATCCTGTTACTTTGCTCTCATGCTTGTGTCTGTGGATTTCATTCCTCAAATTCATGAGACAAAGAATCTGCCTAATTCTGTGTTATAGTTCGAAGATGGAAGAGGCACCAAAGTGACCCTGATTGGAGAGGGAGTGGTGTGTGTGTGTGTGTGTGTGTGTGTGTGTGTGTGTGTGTGTGGACATGGGCGAGGATGAGACCTGTCAAGAGAAAGCTATAAAGGAGAGGGAAAGCCAGTTAATGTGCCCCCTGACTGAGGACCTACACCTCAGTTTTGGTGAGAGATGCATTTCATGTTCTCAAATGAGGCCCTCAATTCTGGTCTCTAGGGATTCATTTTCAGCTCCCTGGTGTCAGGAATTATATTTGCCTTACCTAGACCAGATTCCCAACTGCCCTTCTTGTCCTTCTATCATCTTTTCCCTCTAACACCTGAGAAGATTGCTTTAAAAAGTGAAAATCAGATTTGAGGCTCCTGCTGAAACCATCCAAAGACTCCTCATTCGGTGTTCCGGGCCCGAGTGGCCTGCCCTTTGCCTGACTGGGTGGAAAATTCAAGTCTTTAAAAGGACATTTCACAAGGGGTGCACCTTACTTGGTTAAAAATGTTTTCCTTGACAGAATATTCTTCACTTCTAAACACGATAGGGAAATTCATATTCATATATACTCAACAGTTTTCAACTTTAACTGAAAAGTTACTCAGTTTTTTTATTGAATAATTATTTAATTCTATTTTAATACCTGTTCCTGTGCCTGTCCTACAACTAAAAAGCCTGTGGTTGTAAAATCATAACTTGGTTCCAGTGTTCTAAGCCAAAAATACTCATTAAGTCCTTTCTTGAAAAGCACAGGTGTTTAGGATATTTGAATATCTTCTAGGGTAGTGACTGATCGTATGCATGCTGAAAGTAAAGAACTTCAGAATAGACCACCTGGAAACATGCCACTTTGGCTTCAGGATTATTTTGAGCTGAAGATAATTGAGAATCAACAAATGCAGGAAGAGTTCTTTGTTCTCCTTTTTTCTGTCTAAAAGTTCAGTATAAATTTGAGAAAGGAGGTTTCTTCAAATCCCCATAAGAGAGAAAAGAATCCTCATTACCAAAGATGAGGAGTCAGCATCAAGATGAATTTGTGTGAACAGACTTCACTAAAATAGACCTTACCTTCCATTGATTCGATTTATCATCTCTCAAAGCCCAAACCCCTCTTTCCTATGTTTAAAAGAAAAAAAAGACTCTGTGTCCAACCACTTGTTTGAGTTTCACTTCTTTTCTATAGTACCATGATGAAAGTATTCATAAAAATACGTGTCTTTTCTCCTGTCAATTGGTCTTTCCTTAATTTAATTCACATGCCTTTATTTACAGAAATTAAGAGGGTACAGGAGGTGGTTTTACTCTCTGACAAATGAATTTATGATTATAACAGGATCCTTTAACGATACCAAAAACATTAAGTACCACGTTCCAAAAGAGGTGGTAACCCATAGTTGGAGTCCTTGGAAAAACTGAACCCTTTGTCCACATGGTGGGTGTAACTGAAGGATTTTTATTGTAGTAAAAGATGAATAGTGAGTCCTTTCTTTTTCCTCCATGAGGTGAGAGGGAGTTGTGGTATGTGAGTACCGCCTCCTTCACCTCCATTCAAGAGAGATGGAAAAGATGTCAAGTAAAAATAAATGCAAACTTGAAAAGAGATTTTTATTTGGAAACTATTATAATGGGAAGAACATTCAGACATCAGGATCTGCAGAGGACTGTGAATTAAATAATAAGAGAATCTTTAAACAGGGAGGGATGAAAGCAACTCTGTGGGGAGTAGAGCAAGTGGTGTGGGTGAACAGACAGTAGGGATTTTTCTCTTTGATTAGCCAGTACTTAGAATGAGCTGTTAAGAAACATGTTTTGCACCCTAGGATTTAGTGCTTCCTCAAAGCCTGATTTGGTAGCCTGTAGGGAGAAGAGAAACCTGCCTAAGTTCGATTAAGCCACAGTTTAATGGGCAAGTCATGGACAATTGTAAGCCTGTGGTCAAAAAAGTTCATTATAGGAGCTTAATAAATGATGGGGGGAGACAGAGTAGACTTGGTCTGCTTTATGTATGAGAAATGCATAAAGTGAGAGACTAACTGTAGCAGTAAAGAAAGGGCTACTGTTGAGAAAATAACTGGGTTTAGGAAGTTGGTTGTGGTGGAGAATGTGTTGAGTTTTCCTTGACATTGTGAGAGGTCCTAATTGATGGAACTATCTGGAAGAATGAATGGACTTTGGCAGAGAGAAGCCAATAGTATTGCTGAATCATTAGAGGTTGAAATAAGTGTGAGGTGCATTTGTCTTCAGCAAAAGCATAGCAGTGGGGAGATCCCCAGAAACTGGGATCTACAAAGAACCTTAAGTGAACATAAGTGAAAGGGTTAATTTTCAATACCCTCAAAGTTTGGAAAGCTCTGACACTGACTCCACTCCACATTACCAATCAACGTGAACTTTCCAAGCCTCTTGATATCCCTCTACTCCCTGCTCCTTCCCTGCAGATCATAAACCATTTAACAAAGTGTATGAGGAAGAGAAGAAACCTGTAAAATTAAAAACAATATGGAAGAAACAAAAAGGAAAGGAAAGGAAAGGCCTGAGATATGAGAGGAATGTCTACTAAGCTCTGAGAAAGTAGAATGATCTAATTGTGTAAATGTTAAGTGTCTAAAACTAATATCAAAATGCAGACACATTTGCAATGTGTGTGTTGTATTTTTATTTCTCAAACATCACAGTCAAGAATATTGTGTCCTTTAATTACTGCAAAGATCTGGCCACCTGCTATACCCAATGGGGACCATACTTTCCCTTTTGTTTGGAGAATATTTTTGTTAACATTATCAAAATAAATAGTTTAGACTGTCTAGGAAACTATGCAGAAGCTCAAAAGCCAAAGTGATCAAATAGCCGAGTCATCCATTAGGAATCTCAGGCCTTTCTGAATGCTTTTGGCTAGAATTCCAACTAACAGAGTAGGATGGCTAATCACAATTCTCTTTCCACTTCACCAAGTACACCAGTTCTTAGAAGCCTTCTCTAGTTCTCTTGTACAACATTTGGAATCTCAATATTGATTTCTTTCTTAGGGACTCCCTTGGGATATCATGCTAAACTCATCTTCTACAAACAACCAGTTCACTTGAGGACAATCGATAATCTATTCTGGTCCTGATCAAATTGCTCCATGTTTCTGTGATCATGCACCTTCCAGGCTGGGGGCAATCAGGCGGAGAATTATCAGGACATTGATAGATTAGCCTCATCAGATACCTGCTGTGACCATCAGTTTTCTGTATATTCATAAGGAAAAAAAATAGCCTGCTGATTATCATTTAAATTGCATGAGGATATATTTGTCTTTTGGAACTCTAAGGCATTTAAATGTGATGTAAGATCAAAATTCATTACACAAGGCAAGAAGATGTTCTAGCCAACATCTCTCAAGAGGCAGAAATATAAAACTTGTGCAGTGGAGAACATAAATATGTTGTGCCTAATCGTTTTTGATTCGGAATACAATTAAATCCAACAAATCAGATACTCATTGAATATTTACTATGGGCATGTACTATGTTGGGCTCTGAAAAAAAAATGAAGAGGGAACCTGTGATTTCAAGAATCAATTGTCAAAACCAACTTGCCAACATTTATATAGACATAATCCAAGACAGACTTGCAGAAAGAACTGTAGTAACTCCAACCTTAAAATGATCACCTTTTGGAACAGCTAGTTAAGTCTTCTGTGAGAAAGAAAAAGTTGAATAGGCTCTTTGAAGGATGGAAATGGGAAGAGGGCTTTGCAAATGAAAATAAGTGCTACAGCAGAGGCATAGCCACAGTTTTTGTAGATGCCACCCTGTGGATACCCACCATTCTAGAGCATGCAGGCAGCTTCTTAACTGCACTCTGTACTTCTGCCTAGGAGATATCTTTAGCCAAGAGTTCTTGCATAGCAGGCTTGTGGGACAAGGTAGTAGGGTCAGGGGGCTGAGACCCAAATCAGCAACAAATAGAGATTTCCCTGCCCTTAGGTAAGTGTGTTTTATACTACCTCCTGGAGATACCAGCAGGATGGGACCTCAGGTATCAGGATCTATTGATGTTCATTAGCTTATCTTTCATTGGCTTTCTCCCTTTTCTGCCTTACTTCTCCACTCTCCTGATGGTTTTTTTTCTGGGACCACATGCCAAATAACATGCTTGTACTTAAATCCAACCTAAGACAATGGGCAAGCACAGGGATCATTAAGTAACCACAAACTGTCCAGCATGTTTGTAGAGGAGAGGATGTATAGGACAAAACAAAGGTAGGAGACAGAAAACTTGTTGGCCTTCTACTCTGTGCCAGGAGTCCTATAAAGCTCTATTCTACCTTTTAATTCATTCAATAATCGGAAGATGCTTATGAGTTAAGTACAAACGTAAATCAGAGGCCAAGAGAAGTTATGTGGAAGATCATACTCTGTTGGATTAGAAACCAGAATTCAACTCCATTTCTCCGAAATGCAGAAAGTGGACTTTGAAATCCAATGCTTTGCTGCCTCTGTAACATTGTGATGATAGTGAGTGCTAATCTGTAGAATTTCTATCCCCTGGGTGAGCACTGAGTGGCTGTGGAAGTTCCTGAGAAAATGGAGATATGACAGAGGAGGTGATCCACTGGGGTGGCAACTCTGGTCTGGAGACATCAGAGCAACTTGGCCAATCAAAATCCCTAGGTAGATATGCCCAGTTATGCACAGTCCATGGGTGGCTACTGTTTTGACTGATATCAAGGTTCAGATTCAGAAGTCAGACAAGCCCCCATCAAAATCTTGACACCTTCATTACTTTTTCCTAGGTTTTGAGTGAGTGACTTCCCTTCTCTGAGCCTCAGGCTTGTTATTTGTAATGATACAAGTTATTCTGTAGGGTTCCTGCAAAAACCAGCCGAGCTAACAAGCTTCAAGAGTTCTGTTGTTTGCCTGACATGTTCAATGTGTGTTAGCTGGTCTTATTAAAGCCTAAAGCTCTATCTTGTGCACATAAAGTTGACCCTTCATATATCTCACAAAATTTAACCACTTCATCTGTTTCTTCAAAAAAAAAAAAAACTTTGAAACAGTGCTGTTGCTTTATTGAAGATTTGTGGGACTGATACAGGTTGACCACCCCTAGGAAAATCTGAGTTCCAAAATGCTCCAGATATCTGAAACTTTTTGAGCTCCAACATGATCCTATAGTGTGGAAAGCTCCACATCTGATTTCATGTAATAGGTCATGTCAAAATAGAGATGCACTAAAAATATTTTATCAAATTACCTTCAGGCTATGTGTATAAGGTGCATATGAAATAAAAACGAATGTCCTGTTTATAGGCTTGGCTCCCATCCCCATGACATATCATTATGCATATTCAAATATTCCCCAAGTCCAAAAGTATTTAAAATCCAAAATACTTCTGGTCTCAATCATTTTGAATAGGGTTGCTTGGCCTGTATACAGGATGAACATAGATGTGCATTCTTGGCAACATATGCCCTCTTAAGACCTACTTTTCAAATCCTTTCTTTCTTCATTGTCAGAGTTTTGTAAGATCATTGGATGGGGAGCACAGTGACACAGGGCCTTGCTGGAAATTTACTCTGGCATGTGTGGGACAACACCCAATTTCCTCCTGCCCTGAAAGAAGTTCTAATAGTAGTCCCACCACGAGTCAAGTTCATAGGTACTGTGGCTACATTTTAGCATGTGCAGGTATGTCCAAAAGCTAGATAAGACATGTTTTGCTACCAGAACTTATAATCCACAAATCAAGGAAGCCAACTACAGATGGCTTGGAGTCTTATCTATTATCAAGCATTATTCTTCACAATTTCCTTCTTATTCATATAGATCAACTTTTTTATGTAATTTTAAAAAATTTATCTGATAGCAGAATGCATTACAATTCTTATTACATATATAGAGCACAGTTTTTTATATCTCTGGTTGTACACATGGTATATTCACACCAATTCGTGTCATCATACCTGTACTTTGGATAATAATGATCATCACATTCCACCATCATTAATTACCCTATGTGCCCTCTCTTCCCCTCCAACCTCTCTGCCCTATCTAGAGTTCCTCTATTCCTCCCATGCTCTCACTCCCTATTTCACTGTGAATCAACTTCCTTATATCAAAGAAGACATTTAGCATTTGGTTTTTTGGGATTGGCTAACTTCACTTAGCATTATCATATGGATCAACGATTTTGGTACTAAGTGGAATTTGGAAAAAAAAATATATATAATCCATACTATATATGTATATCATCTATATCTCTAAATAATCATCTGTACCCTTATGGACACTTTTCATTGCAATGCAGCCAAGTCAGTCACAAAAGAATGTTTTGCACCCAGTCGCAGCTTATACCTGGTTTTATAGAAGAATCCAGAGAAACGTAAGCCACTTTTCCTTCCCTAAGTAGTTTATCATTTTATCAGAGAGGAAAAGAAAGTACTAGTGTATTTAATGCAGAGAAAGAAGGATATGGCCATGGGTAGGGATTTTCTAAAGAAAGGAGATGGAACTTAAGTTTGGGTGTATAAGATGATTATGATTTAGGTAAAAGGAGAAGATGGCATTTGTGAAAGTGAAACAGACTGAAGCTGGGGCCACTCTAAAATTGAGAGCAACTTCTCAGGCTGAGAGTAAATGCTGAGGAGCTGCCCCCATCTTCCCACACTGGGAGACAGAGAAGCTGAGAATGGAGGTTGCCCCTTCCCCAGGCTTGTCCAGCCCAGACTAACTAAATCTGCATTTATATATTTTCTGCCTCTTACATATTATTTCTCACTTTGCTGCCTCCATTCTTTTAAAAACTTAATTGGCCCCAGAACTTGCCAAAGATGAAATTTTTGAAGTGGTAAATTTCTTCTATTTTCCTTTCAAACTGGCTGTGAATAAAACCTATTTTCCTACCAATTTGACTTTAAATATTTGAGGAGCAGCGAGTGGGATAGTCTAGGTGCTTCGCCAGGCAGTATTAATGCTAGCCCCTAACAAAGGAAGGCGTTCCATGGGCAGAGGTGAAATAAAGACTAGGAATCACTTGGGTCAGTAACAGTGAGCAAATTGGCTTAGTGGGGATGGGGGTGGGGTGAGAATCACAGAAGACAGATTTGGGAAAGGGAAGCAGACTCAGGCTGGGGAGGGCTTTGGCTTCCCGAAGCTCTGTCCTCAGAACATTGCTGAAAACTACTGTCCTAACTCAGCTCATCCTAACTGCACAGCTTATGACAGGAGCAGTGATTTTAGTGATTTTTTTGAAAATACTGAACTAGCTATGCCAACAGCACTTTCCTAGCTTCCTTTTGTGATGGGGAGAAAAACAGAACTTTTAACATGGCCTTGTGATCTGTTTTCTGCCGACTTCTGCTTCATCTCACCCTCTTCACATTCTCTTGCTCTCTCCTTTCACACTTTGCCCTCCAGCTCTTTGTTCAGCCCTGCTGACTTTGGTTCTTTTCTCTAAGGATTCCTCCCACTAGAAGTCTTTGCTTGTACTAGAAGGCTCTTCCCTTCCACTTCTCTTCTTTGATTGACCAGTCTTCATCTTATAGCCTGCAGCTCAAAGGAAGACTGAAGCTAAAGAAGTGTCCCTGACTCCTTAGACGAATCCCCTAAATTATATGCTCACAAAACACCCTGGGCCTCTCTTTTGAGACTGACTGCAGGTTGTATATACCTATGTACGTGACTATTTAATGCATCTCCTACTGCACTGTAGGCACCAAGAAGAAAGAAATTACCAGTATATCTCTTGGCCTTAGCACCATCCCTGGCAAAGAACAGCCACTTAACAGAGATCTGTTGGATCAATGTATAACTGAACAAATGAATTGGTGAATTAACAATAAGCAACTTATTTGCAAGGGTTTAAAGCAAATTTAATAATCTAAAATTTAATATTTATTATTATTATCAACTTTGAGGAATAGTAGTTGCTTGTTTTATTAAAGAGCTTCCTGTGTCTTTCTTCAGCCATTTAGCTTGTTTTTAGAACTATTATTCACATGTTGGGAAACCAATTCTACACCCACCCCTTATCTTTTATTCCTCTGAGTTGAGGTTGTTTTAAAAAGGAGGGCAGAAAAGTAAACACTTTAATTTTGTGGTTCACTTCACATTTCAGTTATTCTTTCTTATTCTGAACATCGTAAATGGTTTGAAAGACCAAACTTTTGCATTTATATTGCTCTTTTCATCAACAGATGTCTAAGAGCTTTAAAAGCAAGTACTAATACATACAACAGCATTCCAAACTACAAAAACATGTGCACATTAAAGCTCCTTTAAAACAAAATGTTACAATAGGTACACCATACAGCAATAAAAATTTCTAATACAAATTAGAGGTTTTGATTAAACCTTCCAAATTGATGAAGGATGAATTCCTGCTGAGAGCACCTATCATTATAAATCCCACAACAACATCTCTTCAAAGTATATGTGGATTTAGAAAGCTATTCTTTGAAAGCTCAGGGATTTGAAACACTTGTAAATATAAAAGGGCAGAAAAATGCTAACTTTTCTATTTCCTTTTAAGGAATGTAATTGTATATTTTCCCCAATATGCATATAAATCTATAAAGTTTCCCATAACCAAAAGATTTTGCTGTACCCTGTACATTTTGATAAGCTATATTTTGGTTATATTCACTTCAAAAATATTTCCTAATTTCTACTGGAATATTTTCTTTGACTCAGGGTTTCTTTTAAAATAAGTAGTTAATTTTCAAACATTTGGCCATTTTATAGCTACTTTTAAAAATAAATTTCAGCTTTCATTCCTCTGTGATAAGAGAATATTCTTTGTAAGATTTCAATCCTTTATAATTTCTTAAGACTAGCTTCATGGTTCAGAAACAAAAACTTGCAATTTTCATAAATGCTTCATGTGCATAAAAATGTAGAATCTTTGTGTGGTGTTATTTATATGACAATTAGATCAAATTTATTGATGAGTTAGTCTCATCTTTCATATTCTTTCTGATTTATTTTAGTCTGTTTTATTATTTACCAGGAAAGGCTTACTAAAACTTTAAACAACATTTGTGTATTTTTCAAATTCTTCTATTAACTTTTTTATCAGTTTTT
Source organism: Urocitellus parryii (assembly GCF_045843805.1). NCBI lineage: Eukaryota > Metazoa > Chordata > Mammalia > Rodentia > Sciuridae > Urocitellus > Urocitellus parryii. Next base: position 205,000,110 of record NC_135531.1, read on the forward strand.
GATTATATACTTGGGTTTTATGCTATTAGTGTGTGTACATAACAATGATGATAACTTCTGGGAAGGGCAGTACTTTAATTATCATGAACTGTTTCTCTTTATTACCTTTCTTTAACTTCTCCTTTTTTATAATTTTAAATAGCCATATCATACTTCTTATTTTGTGGGAGGTCATTTTATGTATTTTTCCCATTTCAATCCTGTTACTTTCTACTTGTCTCCTTATATTAAACTGTGTTTCTTCTGAGCAGCATATAATTTTTTCTTATCCATCGTTATGGCCCTTATCTTTTAATTAGAATATTTTGTATTTTTACATGTACTGTATTTGTTAATATGTTTGAGTTTTCTCTTTATCCCACCTGATATTCATTTCTGGTTTCTCCTTTCTAGTCTTTTTTTTTTTTTTAATCAAGTAGCATTTCCTTTTATGTTTCCCTTTCTTTCATTCATTTGTTGTTTATGTATCTTTTCATTATCCACTTAGTGATTATACTGGAAAGTATAATATGCATCTGTTATAGTTTGGATGTGAGGTGTCCCCAAAAAAACTCACATGTGAGATAATGCAAGGTTCAGAGGAGAAATGATTGGGTTGTAAGAGTCTTAACCCAATCAGTGATTTAATATCCTGATAGGGATTAACTGAGTGGTAAGTAAAGTGGTAGAGTGTGGCTGTAGGAGGTGAGAATTAGGGTGTAGCTTCGGTGGATATATTTTGTATCTTGAGAATAGAGGCTTTCTCTCTGCTTCTTGATCAACATGGTGTGAGCTGCTTCCCTCTGCCACACACTCTGCATGATGTTCAGACTCATCTGAGCCCCGAGAGATGCAGCCAGCCTTCTATGGACTAAGATCTCTGAAACAGTGAGCCCTCAAATAAACTTTTCCTCCTCTGTAGTTGTTCTGGTCCGATCCTTTAGTCATAGCATAGAAAAAGCTAAGTAAAACAGCATGCTTAGCTTTTGTTAGAGACACCTGTAGTTCTCTACTTTTAAAACTTCCTGAGAGTGCAAGGATATTTAAGCATTTGAACTCCATTTAATTCCTTAATCCTTCTTTTGCTATTTGCTATTCTGAGGTGCATTTCAATTCTCTCTATATTCTAAGGCAGACATGTCATTTTCATTGTATTACAAAGTCAATATTAACTTTGATTTTTCTCAGATATTTACCCTTTCAGTGTTCTTGTTTTCTGAAATTCTTTGTCTTTAACTGAAGGATCTTCCTTAGATTTTCCTTTAGTGTGTGTCTTCTGGTGGTAGAAAATATTTTTTTTTTGCTAGAAAATACATTTATATTGCTTTTTATTTTTTCTTTTATTCATTAAAACAACTTCATTTTAAGATACTCGTAAATTCAAAAAGAAGTTCCCAAAATGGTACCCTAGGGCAGTTGAAAGTACAGAAGTGCCTCCAATTTGAGTCAGGGTAGAAAAGGATAGCAGAAGACAGATGAAGCAGAGGGTGAGAATAGGGGGCTTCAAAGTATGGGAGGTACTTAACCTGCTGTTGCTGTCATTGAAGACACAGAGATGATGCCATGAAGCAAGCATGTCATGCAGCCTCTAAAAGCCAAGAACACACCCAGCCACATGTAACTGAATCCTGTCCCAAACCCAAATGATCCTGGAAGCAGATTTGATTCTGGAACCTCAAAGTAATGCAGCCCTGCTAAATTTTTAGATTTGACCGTGAAACCAGGATCAAAGAATCAGCTGAGCCAATCTATGCCCCAGAACCATGAAATAATACATTTGTATGGTTAAAGGCTATAAACTTTCTGGGATTTGTACTAAAACATTTAAATAAAGAATATAATATTTATAGTACAATATCAAGTTTAGGAAAGTGATATTGGTACAATGCACATCTATTCCATTTTATCATATGTAGATTCCCAGAAATACCAATACAATCAGGATAGAACTCTTTTCACAAAGATCTGCTTTGTTTAGCCCTCTTATAGTTGCACCCCCCAACCCAAATATTACTAATCCTGGCAATTACTAAGCTCTTCTTCATCTCTGTAATTTTCAAAATTTGGAAATGCTCTATAAATGGAATTGTACAGTGTGTGACTATTTGAGAATAGCTTTTTCTTTTCACTCAGCATAATGTCCTTGAGATCCCTGTAGTGTGCTAGGTTTTTACCAATCATTCTTTCCTATCTCCATTCTATGATTTTTATCATGGTTAAAAAAAAAAGATATAACAAAGTTTACTATCTTAAGCATTTTTAATTGTATAATTTAGTAATGTTGAGTATATTCACATTGGTATGAAACAGATTTCCTAAACTTTTCTATACTGATTAAGAAAAGCTCTAATTGTTCAGTACCCCAGCCTCAGTAACCACCACTATACTTTGTTTCCATGAATTTGACACCTTAGATACATCATAGAAGTGGAATCATGAAGTATTTGCTTTGTGGTGCCTGAGTCACTTAATTTTGCACAATGTTCTCAAGGTTCATCCAAGCCATAAATAATTCCCATTTCATTGATCAATAGCATTCCATCCTGTGGATATATCATAGTTTATTTAGCTCTTCACATTGGGGGACATTTTGTTGTTTCTAGGTTTTGCCTAATAGAATTAAAGCCAATTTGAACATTTGTGTACAAAAGTTTGTGTGGACATATGTTTTAATTTCTCTAGGATAAATGCTGAGCAGTGTAAATTGCTGTGTAAATTAGGTGTATACTTAATTTTGAAGAAACTACTGAACTGTTTTCCAGAGAAATTTATCATTTTACATTTCTAACAGCAATGTAGGAGAGATCCAGTATCTCCACACACTCACCAGATTTGGTATTGTCACTGAATTTTAAAATTTTAGCTGTTCAAATAGATGTATAGTTATAGTTCATTGTGGTCTTAATTTGCATTTCCCTAATGGCTAAGAAATATTGAATACTTTTCCATGTGCTTCCTTGCCATCTGTACATTTTCTTTGATGAAATCTTTCTTATGCCTTTCATTCATTCTCTAATTTGATTGTTTACTTTTTTTAATTGTCAAAATTTTAGCACTTTTTATATCTTAGATATAGTTTAATGTGAGATGTGCTTTTCAAATATGTTCTCCTATTCTTTAGTCTGCCTTCTATACTCTTAAAAGAATATTTCCAGAGCAAAGTGTTTTATTTTGATGTCATCTAATTTATTAATGTTTTTACTGATGAATTTTACTTTTGATACTGTGCCTTAGAACTCTACAGCAAAGATCCTGAAGATTTCCCCCTCTGTTATATTCTAAAGGTGATATAGTTCTACATTTTCCACTTAAATTTATGATCTAAGTTGAGATAATTTTTGCATAATGTGTGGTTTAAGTTGGGGTTTATATTTTTACCAAAGGTTTGCCATCATGTCTTCAAATATTTCTTCAGTCATACCCTCTTTATATTCCTCCTACCCCTCCTCCTCCTCCTCCTCCTTCTCCTCCTCTTATCTGCTTCTGCTTCTTGCACATGTATTTGATACTTTGTTATAGTTCTATAGTTTTCTGAGCCTCTGTTCATTTGGTTGGTATCACACGTTGCTTCTTTAAGTTGTTCATTTTAATTATTCCTTATTGAATCTAGGTCTTAATATTTATTTATTTTCCCATTTTTATTTGTTCATTTTAGATATATATGAGAGTAAATTGTATTTTGACATATTATATATACATGGAGTATAATTTATTCTAATTAGGATCCCAAGATATTAATATTTAGAACAGATTGCTAAAAATAAAAAATAAAGAGTTCTATGTTAATGTTATTATGGAAGGCTAGGGCAAACATTTTCAAGGTTATGAACTATCTCAGTTACCGCAAAGCCAATAGTTCACTAATGATCAAAGGCTGATAATTTGTCTTCATAATGGAGACCATTTTTTTTTTTCATTTAGATCCATGAGTCATTAAGATGATTTCAGGTCAAATACTTGTTTGCTTAATACTTTTATTTAAATATAAATAATATATATAATATACTTGAAATTTGCTTCACATATATCAGAAATAAAGGACATCAGTCAATCTCACAGTATTAACCTTCTTTAATTCAATAATTAAAGCCAAATGAAAACACTTTTTTTTTTCCATTCGATATTTACAGTAGAACTAGAATATCTTACGAACGATAATGGAGCACAAAAAAGAGTGACAGGATAATAGCCTGTCACTTCATGCCATTCTCATAAGAATCCCTTGGCAGAGTGTCTCAATTATAGATTACTTATTTTCAGATATTAGACTGCATTTGATTTTTGGGTAGCTAAATTTTTGGAATAAGGTACATAATGTTAGCATTTTTCTAAATAATTATTATCCAGGATTTATTCAAACGAGACAGTTCCTAATTTCTTCAGAGAAAAAAACAATTACTTTAGAGATTATTCTTTCAAGTTAAAAAAATAGCATTGGATGCTTATTCAGCCTTTTATGCAATTCCTTTACCATGATCCTCACAGAGTTAATCCCATATAGGGATTAACTACATGTCATAGCAGTGACATGTAGCACTGCAAAGCGAGTCACCTTAACTTGTTACATCTTTACAGATTAGTGAGTGGGAGTGTGGACTTTGGAATAAGATACAGCCTGTTTTGGTTATGAGCCTGCTACTTACTAGATGCTTGACTTCAACTTATTTAGTTTTTCAAAACCCATTTCTTTATCTAGAGTGGGGCTTACCATATGTAATTAGATATAATAATTAAATTAGAGCATGGAAACTTTGCACGAAGCACACTGTGTCATCTATCTTGTACTTTAACTTTTTATTTATTATTATAAGGAAAGAACGAGAAACAGTTATCTCATTTAGAATGAGACCTCCTAAATAGCAGGTAAAAGAAAAATGGTCCCCAAAGAGTGGTTTCTAGGGATTTTTATTGACATTGAATCCCTTTTTGGGGGATACTGACAACACTGTGGCTGCACTTTGAGTCAAGAAAGCATGATTCTGGAAAAACAGACAAATTGGCCTAGCAGGGAATGTAGATCCCCTTGGATGGCAGTTCAACTCTGCCCACTTGACAAATGATGGTGCATTGAAGTATGGTGGTTTAAAATGTGGATACTGGGGCAGATTCCCTGAATTTGAGTTTTACTACTAACTACTTACTTTTCAACAAAGTATTTCACCTCCCTCTCTACATCTCAGGTTCTATATATGTAAGACTGTATCAGTAACTAACTCTATCTCTTAGGATTGCTGTGCATATTGGAAAAATTTGCAGATATAAAACGTGTCGAACATTTTCTGGCATATAACATGAATTCAGTCAATACTGGTTCCTGTTTAACTCTGACCACATGCAATAGCATGGCACAGTGAGACCTAGGCTGTTCTATACCTAGCAGATAATCAATTTAAATTTTAAGTAGGGGAGAAATAAAAGGACAATATTTTCTATAGTGTTTACATTTTGTACTACATAAAAATAGTTCTTGTAGGTTTCCTAGTTTGTTTTTTTAAAAACATTTTTAAAAATTAGTTATAGATGGACACAATCTCTTTGTTTATTTATTTTTATGTGCTACTGAGGATTGAACCCAGTGCCTTACATGTGTGAGGCAAGCACTCTGCTACTGAGTCATAACCCTAGCCCCCTACTTTTTAAAATTTTCATTAGAGAACAGGAGAAACTTGCTTCTCAATGTCCAAATTGAAAATAATAATTAGAAGTTATCATTTTTTTTAACTTTTATCATTTTGTTTTTGTTAACAGAAAAAATAAATGAGCTCATGGGGGGGAGTGTGGATTTTGTTTGCAGAGTGTGGATTTGATCCACCCATTTGACATGAGAGTTGGGGCCAACTTTCAGTGCTGCCCAACATTGTCTTCAGTTTCCATAAAGAGGCTTCTCTACAGAAAGTTGAGAAACTAATATGTATAACATCTGATTATTGATTAATAATGTCTTGAGCAGAAAATAAAGGACAGTGTTCCTAATAACTGTCTCTGGGAATTTTTGATCATTTATTCCTTCTTTATAAAAAAGCTATTCATCCATCAGGATAGAGGTAGGCAAGGAGGAGGGCATCCTCCCTAATTGTGGATAAAAAACATTCACATAAAACAACAGCCAGGTAGCTTTACCTAACCAATGTTCTGACTACATCCATATTTTTTACTCATTCTAATTGGTATGTGAATAGAATCTAAAGAAAATATTCAAGCTTTAGGTTTGTTTTTCTTAGTTAAATGCATTCCACTAAAAATCCATTTATTGAAGTATAATTTCATATGATGTAATAATAAACTCATTTGAAATGTGAACTTATGTGAGCTTTGAGAAAAGTATATATTTAACCACTCTCACAATTAACATATGCTACATCTCTGTCAGCCCCCCAAATCCTCACATGTCCCTTTACAGTTAATAGCCATAGCTCCAGTCCAACTGCTGGCACAGGTAGCCACTGTTTTCTCTCAATACAGATTTTATTTTCCATCTTAAAATTTCATGTCAATGGTATATTATATGTACTCTTTTGTGTCTTTTTAATTTCATATAGTATATTGATTTTATACATGCATTTTGTATGTCATTCTCTCTCTCTCTCTCTCTCTCTCTCTCTCTCTCTCTCTCTCTCTCTCGTATACATTTTTGGGTCTGTAGTATTCCATTTCATATATTTACTATAATTTGTTTATAACTTACCTGTTGAAGGTAATGTGGGCTTTTTTTCCAGTTCCGGGCAATTATGAACAAAGCTGCTATGAACACTGCTATTCAAGTCCTTTTGCTATTGCATTTTTCCTCACTGACATTTACATAATTTTTATATCTGCATGGAATGCTTCACAGAAATAGGAGAGGAGATAACAGATTATATAGTTACAGTTTCCTTGCTTTGGTTATATAAATTCTTTTTCTGTTTCTAAGATGTGTGATGTTATCCTTTTGGTATCTAGAATATAATAATGTAAAATTTATTTGGTGGTGACTGTGTTATCAGTATCCCAGGACACATGGGAGTGGCCAAGTATTTTTGGTGGTTGTTTCCATTCCTTTTTTACACTTCTTTCTGTGAGATGGCTGGTAATGTCAAGCCCACGAGGGAGTAGAAGTGTGGAATGTGTTCAGTACTTTTTTTAAAGACCAGATTTTAATATTTTTCACTGGACTATTTCTTCCCTTCTTTTGGTCTGTATTCAGATTTATTCTCTTTACTTTTACTCACTGACCCCTTGGTGTTTTCTTAGCCATTAGTCTTAGTTCTGAAATTACCGGGAGAAGATCCAAGAACCAGCTATAATGGAATAGAGTCACATATTTTAAACCTTTTCTGCTTTTATCTTTACCCATGAAATATATGATATCCACCTATTATCCACAAAAGAAATGGAGTAATTGTGAGAATTAGGCTCAATGTTTTGTTTTGTTTTTTTTTTCTTTCAAATTATGGGGAAATTTAAACATTTTCTCAAACTTGAGGTTTTCCTTCATTTAGTTCTTCCTTTATTTAGTTCCTTTGTGCTTTTGTACTCAAATTCTTTTATTTCGGTTTGCCAATCATGAGTATCACCCTGAAATGCCTTCATACTCATATCTAAAACCTCAAATATAGTATGTTCTTAGAAACTACCAAACCTTCAATAATATAAGCCCTGATAATCAAAGACAATTACATGGAGCAACATCTGGGTCTTCCCCTCTGCTTATTGTGAAATATTCAGAACATTCAGTAAAGTATCCCAGCAAGGGAGTAATTACCAAGCTCGACAGCCTAATGCTAGGATATTAAATTAAGACCAAATAAGATACCTAACCAAACTACCTCTTAATAAGAGTGACTCATGGCCAAATTGATGTGAGAATCAAATAAATATTATGGGACTCCTTTAGGGGGAAGGAATTCCTTTCAATTTAAGTTCCATTTTAATGGAATTCATTGAACCTCTTCAAAATTTTCCATAAAATGTCCAATAAAAAGCACGAAGTCTTAAAAGAGTTTAAATCATCTTTTAAAAAGCAATGGTGAAACTCTTTCCCTTTTCCTCCCACCACATGAGAAGAGGAATGTAGTGCTATAAATTCCTCTGTAATTTTAACAGTGGACCTGGATCAGGGGAAGAATGTCTCCTTAAAGAGTTCAAGCTGGCACAAAGCTGCCCAAAGCATAGGTGCTGGGTGTTCTAGAGTTCTCACAGTCAAATGGAAGGGCTTTCCCAGGACACATGAAACAAATCAGATCCAGAGAAAATGTTAGTCACTCAGCCTGTGGCTTTCTATTCCTTTTATCAGAGAATTGGTTTGCTGGTTTCTTTTTTTCTAATTTACTCTCCATGTTTTATTTTACTTATGGGTATTATTTTTAAGTTACATACTATTTAGACAACTTAGAAGGATTTCAACCCAAATATTAGGAAATCCTGATGTCTTTCACCACTACAACTGGATCCATTCCAAACATGTGGAGAGAGGGTCAGTGGAGGTAATAGTGAAGTGGCATGAGTACAGCATTTGGCATCACAGGACAGAATTTGCATTTTTTCTTTGCTGTATGTCAGAAATGTCTTTTTGAGTATATTGTTAGCATTTTGAGATTCTGCTTTCTCATCTTGAGTGAAAGATATTTTTTTTACTTATAAATAAAAGAATATCATGTGATTAAAAAATAATACAGAGTAAGGTATATAGTAGGTTCTCAAAAAGTTTACCTCTATCAGTGTAAAGTTAGAGAAGTGTTTTCTTGAAAATTGTGCTTTCAAATTGAATATGCTCAGAGGTACCCATCAATAGCAAATTCTTCTTGAAAAAAGATAATGTCATATGTACAGACTACAATTAAAACTCAATCATATGAAGTAATAAGATGGCAAGATGAAAAATTAGAAAAAGAAATCAGAAAATAGAGACTCTTTTGGCCTTCAAATAATGAAACAATCAGACATAACCAAATAACTAACCTTAATGTACTGAAGAATTAAGGATTAAGAATTAGTTTCTTGTAGGAAGCACTTAGAACAAAAAAGAAATGAATTACAGTAGATGGGGTAGAGAGAGAAGATGGGAAGGGAGGGGAGGGGATGGGGGATAGTAGAAGACAGGAAAGGCGGCAGGATACAACAGACACTAGTATGGCAATATGTAAAACAGTGGATGTGTAACGGATGTGATGCTGCAATCTGTATATGGGGTAAAAATGGGAGTTCATAACCCACTTGAATCAAAGTGTGAAATATGATATGTCAAGAACTATGTAGTGTTTTGAACAACCAACAATAAAAATTAAAAAAAAAAAAGAAATGAGAAGAATCTTGGAAGATTCTTTCTTTTGTGGCTACCCTTAGGTATGATTCTTCTTGCAAATCTTATGTAGATGTAGACGTTATATACAACAAAGGAAACTCAGCTACTGAGCCTCACCTACCATGTAATAGCCAGTATAAAAACCCATTTTACTCTATTTCTTGAATATTTTTCTCATTTCCCCTTTTGCTTGCCCATACCATCCTGGGTTGCATTTTTTAAATGATGTAATGGCACTTTAACTCATGCTGAAGTGTCCATTTTTTTGAGGATCAAAGCTGGGGAACTCTGTCAACCATAAGCAGTATAAATTAAAAGAAAGTGACACCAAAGAACATCACCGTATTTAAAAGCAGGAAAAATATCTTGAGGAGACAAATGATCTTCAACAAACTTACTCAGAGCCGAATTTTCAACAGAAACAATGTAAGACAAAATACAGTAGAATATCTCCACATTCTGAAAGAAAATACATGATAACCTAGTTGTTTATGTAGCATAAACAAATATTGAACAAATATTAAAGGTTCTTTTCAGGTAGGAGAAATGGGATCACAGATGGCAGTTTAGAAATGGTGGAAGAAATAAAGAGAGAAAAAAAAGCCTGCTGACAAATTCATTCATATGTCTACTGTCTGAATAAAACACTATGTGAAATCTAAATATTGGCTGTACAAAATAAGGAAAATAATGTCTCCATGGTTTCAAATACAAAAAATTTAAATAGAACCTTGGGATGGGGATAGATGGCAATACATTATGTTATTGTTGTTTTTATTTTGCATCATGCAGAAATAAGGTAAAAGAACCAGGTAATAGCATACTCTACTCATTAATATATATGTTATAATCTCTTAGGTCACAACTAAAGTGATAGAAAGAAAAGTCATTTAGGAGTGGGGGATAGGAAAAAAATGTTTAATCTAGATTAAGTAAGGAGAGGAAAATTTCCAAAAACTCGTGGGAAAAATAGCACAATAAATTATGATAGGTTTAACTTCTGTTATAATAATGATTATATACATGTAAATGGCCTTAATGCTCTAGTTAAAAACAAAAATTATTAGTTGACTGAGATAAAAAGTGCTGAAAAAAAACAGAAGAAAAATTAAAAGTAAAACTTGAAAATATATGAACAAAAAACACTAATGAAACCTAGTGTTATTACATCATCATAAGACAATGTTGGTTAAAGCATTTCTGGAAAGAAAATTATAATAAATTGTAGCAAATTAACTTCACTTTAAAATATAATGGTGTAGATTAAAGACATCCCTTCAAACATATTTTAAATAAGTTGACAGAATTAAAAGGAGAAATAACTAGAAACACAATAATAGTGGTATATATTTTAAAATACTGCTATCAATATTTAACAAATCAAGCAGATAAAAATTAAATTGTTTACATAATTTGTGGATGAAGGAAAGATTTCAAGTGGAAATTATAAATCTTTTGAATTAAGAGATAATAAAAATACCTAAATAGTATAAGTTACACAGGCAATATGTTTGAAAAGAAATTTATAGTCTTAGATGGATACATTTAAAAAGAAAAAAAACTGAAAATCACCAAGTTAACCAGTTTGAAAAATTTAGAAAATAATTTGTCAATTAAGACTAATGAAATGTGAAGGAATAAAACAACAAAGGACAGAAATGAACAGAGGAGACAAGTAATGCAGAGCATTTACAAAGACAGAAGTTAATCTTAGAGAAGATTAATAAAATGGATAACACTCATCAAAATCATGTTTTGAAAATTTTAGAAAGAGAAAGAGAAAATGAAAAAATTCTATTAATAATTGTAGGTACAAATACCAATATCAGGGATAAAAAATGGATATTACTATATAATCTGCATATATTAAAATAAAATAAAACTATTAAGGATAATTGGATTCTAATATATATAAAAATAAAGATAAAATATACATATTCCTAAAGATCATAATTTACCAAAACAGACAACAAAGTATGTATAAATTCTGCAGCTATTAAATACATTGAATCTTTACTTAAAAGTTAAAAATCTTTCCACATATCATATTCCAGGTGAAATGTGTTGCACTACCTAATTATATCAAGCTTATGATGGCAAAATCTGACAATGATATAAGGAAGAAAAGTTACAAGTTAATCTCCTCTGAATGTAGATGAAAAAAACTTAAAGAAAACAATAACAGACAATTCACCAAGTTGAATTTTTTAGTTTTTGAAAAATGGCTGATTGAATCACTACAATAGTAGAGGGGAAAATGTAATCTTACCCCACAAAACATGCAGAATAATTTCTGATAAAATAAACATTCATTCATAATGTTAAAAAGTTTATCCAAATGGGATCAGAAGAGTATATCTTTCATTTTATAAATGGTATTATGCAAAATCTATTGCAAATGTATTATTTAAGATGTACTTAAGTATTATTATCTGAAATTATACAAAGATGACCAACCATGTATGGGACATCCTCTTCAATGAAGAAATAAACAACAACAACAACAATAGCAAAACAGTAAAATGTACAAGGACAAAAAATTCAAAATAAGATTATTACTCTCAGTTGACAGAATTCACATACATAGAAAATTTGCTGCCAGGTTATTAGAATTAATGGGTAAGTTTAGCTATGCATTTCTCTACTTAACTAAGAAACATCAAGAAAATACATTTTAATAAATATGTCACAGTAAAATTAAAAATACAATTTATCTAGAAAATTATTGAGTTAAAAATGTCAATGATCACTAAGAAGACATCTACATTATTTATAGAACTTAAAGAAGGTCTAAGTAAATCTAACAATATGTTATTATAAAAATTTGAACGAAAAGATGTTGTATTTGTCCTCAAAGGGATCTAAAGTCTCTACATATTCCCATAAAAATACTTTGAGAAATTTTAGTTTGTGTGCATGTCACTTGACATGATGATTCTGAAGTGTAGTGGGAAATACAGAGACTAATACTGGCAAACCCACTTTTGAAGAAGAACAAGATGGAAGAACTTGAACAAATACCACTGTAGCCTAATTTTTAAATTCTACACTAATTTTTACTGTTCTATAGACAAATGAGGTATTTATTCAAGAATGGATAAATAAAGCAGTAGAATAAAATAGGATAGACTGAAATGCAAAGGTATTTAATTCATGACAAATTTGCTAGTAACAAGCAGTACTGTTTTTTTTCCATGATGGTGCAGAGTAAATTGCATATTGATATAGAAAACATAAATTTGACCTTTGCTCTACAGCATATGCCATATATTATACACAAACATCAATTCCAGAGAGAATAGATTTAAGTGTAAACAACAAACTTCTAGATGGTAATAGGAGAAAGTATTTATTCTCTTTAGTATAGAAAGATGATCACAAAGAAAAGATTGATAAATTTTACTACATTAAAGTTAATTTTTAAATCAAAATATAGAGGAAAAAGGCAAGCTGTAGAATGAAGATACTTTCCATATATAGTTATATATTTATATTTTTATGTATACACATATATGTACATATTTATACATTTATATAAATGATAAAAGACTTCTTAAGTGAGATTTTTTTTTCTTTTTTAAAAATCTCACTGTGGGGTGGTGCTCTGAGATCACACAGGGGGTGGTCAGCCTTGGTAAGGGCAGGGGGGCCTTTACTGTCAATAAGACAGGAGAATTAGAGGGCTTTGAGCAGAGCAGTGATGTGTTATAATTTGAATTTGTAAAATTCTTTGGCTTCTGCATGGAGAAGCGGTTAAACATGAGCAAAAGCTTAAGCAGGAGGCCCACTTAGGAAGCGATGATACTAATCCAGGTGAGCTGTGATGGAGGAGGAGGCACTAGGGGTGATTGAAAGTGTGTGAATTCTGGCTATGCTTTGAGAGTAGAGCCATAGGATTTCCTGATGAAACAGCTGTGCATTGTAAGAGAAAGGAATGAAGGATGACTCTGAGATTTGTGAATGAAGAGTATGTTATTTATTGAAATGGGGAATCTTATAACTGGAAGAAGTTGGGCAAGTTAGAGAGAGAAAAACCTTTCTACCTGTCACGTTTGGATTGTCTCCTATACATCTAAGTGGAAATGTCAGGTAAACAGCTGGGTTATTAATCTGAGGTTCAAAGAAAAATGTGAGTTGGAAATATGTATACATTTGAGAGTATTAAAGTAGTTGGATAGGAAAGAAAAGAGGCCTGAGGACCCTGAGATACTCTGAAATTTGTAGGTTCAGGAAGATGAGTAGAAACAAGTAAAAGGTATTTAAGAGCAGACAGTAACAGGAGAAAGCCTGAAAGTGGTGTCCTGGGAAGCAAGTGAAGAAGGCCAAGAAATTAAAAAAATGATCAATGTGTCAAATGCTGCTCACAGGTCGAGAATGATGGAGATGGAAGACAAAATACTGGACTTCACCATGTGGAGGTCTGCCGGGTTTCTATTCTCGAGACTAAAATGCTCAGGGATCACTCCAGTTAAACTGGGCTAACTGGGCTGCACGAAATAACCACACAAGAAGCACAGATATTTTTTCTTTGGGGTTGCTGTGACGGCTCCTCTGACCTTAAGGGTCTGCAGAAAGAGAGAGAGCAAAAGCACACCCTGACCCTTTTATTGAGGAGAAACTATTCAAATGAGGCAAGGGGTCAGGTTTCAGGGGGGTTGAGTCTACCTTCATGATGTCCACTGTCAGCAGGTTGACTGACACCTGGGTAGGCCACACCCAAGGACACAGTAAGAGAAGGCACTTCCAAGGAAGATTCTATCCTAAACAGGGCAAGGGGTTATATTACAAAGGAACTGGTGAGCATAGCTCCACCCATGGGGCTGCAGCAAGTCATACCCATGCACAAGACACCCTGGACCCAAGAAGGGTGGGGAAAGCTCTGCCACATTTCCGCTACTGAGCGCCTCAGCACCCAGCTGGGGAGTGTGACCCAGTCACGTGCAAGGTTGATGTCCCACAGAGGTCATTGGTGACCTTGCCAATGACCATTTTGAGGGAAATATGGATGAAAATCTAATTCAAATGGACTCCAGAGAAGTAAGCATGGCAAGTATAAACAACTCTTTCAAGCTTTTGGTATCTAGGAAACCAAGTTTTTCTATTTGTTTGTTTGTTAGAATATAGCTATAATAAAAGCTTTAATGTCCCTTACTAATTCTTTCATTTATGTCCTTAAGTTTCAATGGATTTGTTTTTCTTCTTATTCTGGGTAGTATCTTCCTGCTTCCTTGCATGCCTGGTGTGTCAGACATTATCATTTTTCATTTCTGGAAACTAGGTATTCCTTTATTCCTGTAAATGTTTTTAGACTTTTTTCTCAGACACCAATAAGTTACTTGGAAGCATTTTATGCTTTTGAAGCTTGCCTTTAAGCTTTATTAGGCATGCTAGTTTGACAAATTTTGCCTGACTACTTATGCAAAATCCTTCTGAGTACTATCTAATGTTCCATGGATTATGAGAGTTTTTTTTTTTTTTCCTACTCTAACTGGTGGGAATACAAACTGGTATGTAAACAATTTCTGTTCCTTTGTGAATTTCAAGGTTTTTTTTCTTCTTATCCTTTGGGATAATTATTTCCCTGGCTGTGGATAATTTCCTTACAGGGATGCACTAATCAATGCTTAGTTCAAGACCCACAGGGAACCCTCTTCAGATACGTGGAGTGATATCTCTGCCTGGGTTTTTCTTCTCAAGATCTTGCCCTATAAATTATAGTGCCCTGGTCTCTCTGCACTTCCAACTCTGTCATCACAGCTCAAGGAGACTATTTGAATCCCCCATCCCTTTATTGAAGCCTGAAAACCCTTCCACACAGTAGTAAGTTGAGGTATTCACAGGACTCTCTTATTTTCCCTCTCTTATAAATGATTATTTCATGCTAAGTTCCAATGTTTGAAAATGATTGTTTCGTCTATTTTATTGTTTCTTTTTAGGTTTACTTTTGGGCTAGCTCATAAATCTGGTCCCTATTATTCCATTTTGCCTGGAAGCAGACATCAAATGTTTTTAATTTTTATTGCACCTTTTTCTGTTTTCTACAAGTAAAATATACCTAACATATGTTTCTGTGTAGCAGTAACTTGGAATCATTTATTTATTTGCTAACTCATAGCAAGTACTCTAAGTGAAGTCAGATAGTACTGAGCAGGTAAGGACAAAGTCTTCATGCAATTGATGTATAACATACATTTTCTATAGTAAGAGCAGGTATTCCCATTCTTTTCTCTTCCTCAGCTCCTCCAAAATATTTTTACCTGTTACTCTTGGGCAAACACATGAAACTTGAGCTTCATTTGAATCTTAATTAACCAGATGGTTTATTTAAACTATTGCAAAAAATCAAAATTCTAGCCATAAACAAGAAAACCTTACAAAATGTTTACAGAGAAGGCAAATATTTTTTCAACACACCTAATGTCTGTTAGGGATGGCACCAGCAGCTCTCACATATATTATCTGTTGATATATCATGACAGCCCCGTTAGATAGTGTTATGGTTTAGGTATTAGGTGTCCCCCAAAAGCTCATGCATGAGACAATGCAAGAACATTCAGAGATGAAATGATTGGGTTATGAGAGCCTTAACCCAATCAGTGAACTACTCTCCTGATGGGGTAACTGAAGGTGGGTAGGTTGCAGACAGAAGAGGTGGTCATTAGGGACATGTCTTGGGGTATATATTGTCTTATCTGGTGAGTGGAGTCTCTCTCTCTTTCTGCTTCCTGATTGTCATGTCCTGAGACTCTTCCCTCTATCACACTCTTCTACCCTGACATTCAGCCTCACCTTGAACGCCAAGGAATGGACCCAACTGTCTATGGACTGAGACCTCTGAAATGGTGAGCCCCCAGATAAACTTTTCGTCCACTAAAATTGTTCTTGTTAGGTCTTGTTAGTGAAAAAGCTGTCTAACACAGATGGGCAGCATTATCCCTATGTTATTTTCACTGATATTTATGTCAAATCCCAAATAGATTGTAAAATACTTTGAAACTGGCAATCATTACTTTGATTCTTGGTATCTAGTTAATGCTAAATAAACAAAGTTATGCCTTCATCTTTGCATGATGATATGAAAATTATCTCAAGGAGAATCTCAGGTGACAAATCACAAGGTACAAAATTCAAAGTGCACGCATGCTACAACTATCTGAATCTATTTACAGTGTTCACTGTAAATAGATTCAGATAGTTGTAGCATGCTCTCTTGGCATGAAACTAGCTCCAGGAAACAGTTAATTCTTCTTCTAAGAAAGTTTATTCTCTCTTTACATTTTTTCCTTTCTACTACAGACAAGGCCCATTAATCATTATTTTAAATCACAGTTATGTACGATCAAGCAGATCTGATGAAGTTTCAGCAAATCTGGTCCAATTTCTAGGACAGCTATAAACACAGTGTACCTGCCTGAGTCTTTGCCTGGTCTCACATGTTGCCAAGTTCAGACACTTAGACTCAGCAAGGCTGAGAACCACGACTGAGATGGCTTCAAATCAGAAACCAGCTTCCCGGCTTGTGGAATCCCCTACATGTACACTTGCAGGTGTTTTAACATAGGCATGGGTGGTCTGACTGGTAAGTGAGGTATTTTCTTCTTTGTTTCTCTTTCTCCTGGCTTCAGCATGCTTTCTACCCTCTCCTCCAATGTCCAGTTCTTTCTCATGATACTCATTTGCCACAATTTTTAATTCAGCTAGATTCTAGCTGGTGGGGAGGGATTCAAGTGGAAAAAGACCAAATCCCTGTTTGTATGTTATCTAGGTAATCAGTTACCTTTACCAAGGGACCATGACTGAATCAAATTAAAGAGGCCAAGAGGCAGAATAAAACCTTTCTCATATCCTACTTTGCCAAAGCACCTGCCATCCCTATTTCTTCCACATGGAAGGTTGGTTTTAGCCTATTTGTAGTCTTCAATGTGATCTGATATCTCACATGCATTTCCTTTTTGGATCAAGTTTAAAATTAATTAGCACTTATTGTGGGCTTATTATGTGCTTAGTATTGAGTAAGTAGTTTCACAAATTCTTTATATCTCATTAAGCCACAAAGGCAACTTTGTGAAGTAAATATTTTAATCCTCACTTTATAGATAAGAAAACTGACACTCTCAGAGGTTAAGTGACTGTTAAAGTCCTCTTAGTAAGTTGCAGAGCCAAGATTCTAACCTCCATCCAGTTTTTCCCACTACACAGTTTGGGAGCCAAAGTAATTAATATGAAGATTCACAGGCTGTGTATATTAAGCTGCCCACTTATGCTCAGCAGGTCTATTAAAGATCATTATATTTATAAAGTGCAGGATTACACACACACTGTTTGCAATCAGATACACACAGAGATCAAACTACTTAGTTTGTAGTGCTTTGATCTGAGCAAAAGAAAGACCTTTCTGAATCCAAGGAACAAACTGTGAGACATAATCCTTGGAGGTAGATATTGAGAGAGAGAAGTAATATTAGTAAACTTGCAATATCAGGATATCTGAAGAAAACACTTGGTGATGTAACATAAGCTTTATTACATTAAAATAGTAACTTGACTGAAGTAAAAATACTGTGTGGAATGATCCCGTGGCTGCTCATGAATGCTTTCAGATTCTTTATGGGTACATTGCTATTTTTACTGCATGAAGAAATCCTGGGGCTATTTTAACCTTCTCAAGTTCAAATTGCCTTTTATATCTATTATTTTGGGGGTTGATGTTTGCTGGGGAAAAAAAGTTAAAGGAAAATGTTGTATGCATATTGCATGAATTTGAGTTGTGTAATCAGTATAGCAGTGTCTGTAGCTCAAGGACTAAGATTTTCATACACTTGTATGGATTTGGGTCTACCCAAGGACTCTCCCCTCTTCTCTGTCTTCTCTGCTCTTCTCCAAACTCACATCACAGGGGTATTTGTCACAGAATTGCTCTGACTGTTCCCTCTGCCAGGAGCTCTTTTCTCTAATTAGCCAGGCGGATAAATCTAGCACCTCTTCAAGTCTTTTTCACCTTATCATAGGCCTTTGTACATGCTCTTCCAATAGTTTGAAAGGTTAAAACACTTCTTTCAGAGACTTCTCCAGCCCCTTTGTTTCTCAAGTCTTTGCTTAAATGTCAATGACTCAATTGTTTTATCTATGCAGTGAGGATAATAATACTACCAGGAACATAGGATTGTTATGAGGATTAAATAAAATCATATCTGCAGAGAACATCCAGAATTGCCTGATACATATTAGTATTATAAAGTGTTAAATATTATTATTAATTAGTATAATTAAAATACATGGGGAAAGGCCTGCTAACTGTGGCTGACCTCAGGCTGAGAACTAGATTGGTGGTAGCATGGAGAAAATTTTATGTGTTTTACTCTATACTATCCTATCTCATTTCCAATTTTTACTATGAATATTTATAATTGATGTAATACAATAAAAAGGATAAAATAAAAACATTTTTCTTGTCATTGTCCTCCTACTTTTATCTTATTTTCCCAAAGGGACATATATTTAAAATCAAATTGTCATAATGACAAACATCAAAGAGCATTAATAATGATGATTTATGCAGTATTTACAATATGTCTGGCCTCATGCCAAGTGCTTTATGTTCATTATCTCGTTTACTTTTTATTTCACTCCTGAGGATCTAAAGCAGGGTTTCATGCATGCTGGGCTAGCACTCTATTCCAGAGCCTCAGTCCTGCTATATTTCTTTTCTTTTCTTTTCGGTACCACTGAGCCACATCCCCAGGCTTTTTGTACTTTATTTAGAGACAGGGTGTCACTGAGTTGCTTAGTGCCTTGCTTTTGCTGAGGCTGGCTTTGAATTCGAAATCCTTCTGTTCAGCTTCCTGAGCTGCTGGGATTACAGGTGTGCACCACTGTGCCTGGCAGTCCTGATATGCTTTTTTATTCTATATTTCATTCATTCATTTTTGTTAGTTTTATGATAAGTGTTGTGCCAGTCACCAACTTATCACTTCTCAACTCCAAATCATTCTTCAAGACCTATTTTGTGATCATGTATGGAGCTCCTCTAAATGGTTTAGAGTGAGGATGAGGTTAGGTTTACTTAGTAGAGAGCACAAGGGGAATACAGCAAGAAGAAGGGCTCTCCTGTGGATTCCATCTGTGGTGCAAAGCTTTCAATATGTGGCACCAGAGAGGGGCTTTCTGCTTGCCTGTGGCTGCAGACCAGCTGTGGTTTGGCAAACCACAGTTGGTCCCCTGCCAACTGTTCTTCCTTGTGTGATGTCCATCACCATAGCATAGCATGTGAAATTTCCTTATATCTTGTAGCAACTTGCTTATCATAGTTCAGTAATTATTCATATATAAACTTTTCTGTGTACAAGTTGGGCACAGTGGCACATGCCTGTCAATCCCAGTGACTGGGGAGGGTGAGGCCATAGGATCTCAAGTTTGAGGACAGCAACTAAGCAAGACCCTGTCTCAAAATAAAATAAAAAGGACTGAGGATGTAACTCAGTGATAGGGTGCCTCTGGGTTCAATTCCCAGGGCTGCAAAACAAAATAAAAAATAAAAATAAAAAACACAAGCTTCCCAGATTAAATCATTATGTGGTTTCCAACTCTTGATTGAATATGAAAGTTTTCATTTTATTTTAAATTTAGTTAAGTATTTTAATTTTTTTTGTTTCCTTCCTTTATTAAACCTTATGTGAAGTACACAAATCTTAAGTAGAGAATTCAATAAGTGCGCTCATACACGTGACCTGTATCCAGATCAATATACTGAGCATTCTCTTTACCCTGGAAGGATTCCTGTTAACTCTTAATAGTCCTTACATTGTCCTCCCCACAAAGGTAATTAATATTCTGAATTCTGTCATCTACCCAGATTTTTTTCCCCTTGAGTTTCTTATAAATCAAACCAGAACATCCATGCTTTGTTATTGTCTTTATAGGTATCTTTGTAACAGAATTCCTACCTTATAAACTAACACACAGAGATGTACAGTGCTGTGCTTGGGTTTTGAATTTTAGAAAGTGCAACATTATTTTTCTGAATTTAACCAGATTTTTCCTATATGATTAAGTTATTGTGCAGAGCAAATTCTCCTGGAAATATACTATATTTTTTTGGCTTATGTCCAATGGACTTTCCAGTTATATTTGTAATAAGTGGACATGCTTCTAGGTAATTCAGAGTCAAACCCAAGATACTGATGAAGATGTACGCTTCCATGGTATCTCCATTGTTGAATTCGATATAACTGTCATCCTCGTTATTGCATTTCCTCTTTCCTTTTTAAATTTTATTATTCCGTATAACTTTTACATAATAGGTTTTATTGGGGCACATTTGTATAAGCATATAAGATACTTTGTTCAATTCCATTCCCATGATAACCTCCATTTCCCCTCCCCTGGACCCTTTATCATCTCCAATGGACTCCTTGCCACTTTAGAACATGCATGCTTTCATGTTTCCCTTGTCTCTCCACATGTCTTAAAGATTCATTCATATTTGTGTGTATCAGTATTTTGTTATTTTAATGGCTGTGTGATACTCCAGTGTATGAATAAGTCACAGTATGTCAGTTCTTCTTTTGATGGAAATTTTAGTAGCTTCCCATTTTTTTTTTGTTTTTAAGGATAAATCTGCTATTGACATTTTGGTAAAAGTTTTTGGTGAATATATACAGTCATTTCTTCTGGGAATGTACCTAGGAGTGACATTTCTGGGTCATAGTATAGACTTATATTTAGCTTTAGAAGATATTGACAAATGGTTTTCCAAATTGACTGAACCAATTTACACTCCAACCAGAAATGTTTTAAAGTTCAAGTTGCTTCACATCTTGCTGTCAGTCCATTTTTTTTAAATGAAAAAGTATTTTTAGAACAGTTTTAGATTTGCAGAAAAAAAATCACAAAGATTGTATAAAGAGTGGTTGTTTATAAACCCCATATCCAGTACTCCTGAAATTAATATGTTAAATTATTGTGGAATAATTGTTATAATTAATGAACCAGGATTGATTCCTTATTATTAACTGAAGTCCATTTTTTTTTCATTCAGATTCCTTTATTTTTACCAAATTCCAAGGTTCTATCCAGGATATTACAGTATATTTTGTCATGTCTCTTTTGTCTCCTCTTAGCTACAACAATTTTTTTAGTCTCACTTGTTTTTAATGAACCTGTTCATTTTAAGGAAAAGACCTTCTCCTTATATATTTTGTTAAATATCCTGCTATTGGAACCATTTGTCTGCTGTTCTGCTCATGATTAACTGAGGTTACAGGTCTTGGGGAAGAAATCCACAGAGGTGAAATGCCCTTTCCTTCACAGTGTATCAGGGATATGTATTATGGACATGATTTGTAACTGTTGATGTCAATCTCGATCCCTTGGCTGAAGTAGAATGTGTTGGATTTTTTCCACTGTAAAGTGTTTCTTTTATCTACCACTCACCCACTTTCCATATTGCACTCCTTGGAAGGAAGCCATTAAGCACAGCCCATGCTCAGGAGGGAAGATTTAGAGTTCACCTCCTTAAGAGTGGAATACTCACATGAATTATATATACTTTATGCACAGGAGGCTATTTCTTCTCCCCTACTTATTTATTTATAACACTACAGACTCAAAGATACTCGCTTTATACTTTGAGTTATTCATTTCAACATTACAATTTTTTCCCAAATGGTTTTGGCTCTAGTTGTTGGCTACTCATTCAGATTGGCACCTGTGTGCCTTTAACATAACTCTATAATTATGGTCCTTTAAAAAAATCAATTATTTACTAAAATAAATTATGATTAAGGAGTTCCTTGCTTTATGGAGCTATTAGATATTCCATACTTAGTTGAATATAAGATTGGATAGGAAGTATATAAACTATTTCTCTAAGAAGTCCTTGTTGCTTTTCAATGGGGAATAGTATTAGAGCCGGGCATGGTGGTGCATGCCTGTAATCCCAGCAACTTGGGGGACTGAGGCAGGGGAATCGCAAGTTCAAAGCCAGCCTCAGCAATTGAGCAAGGTCCTATGCAATTTAGTGAGACCCTGTCTCAAAAAATAAGAAGGGCTGGGGACATGACTCAGCAGTAAAGCACTCCTGGGTTAAATCCCAGGTACAAAAAAAAAAAAAAAAAAGTATGGAATTAGAAACCAAGATAAGAGTACTAGGTGTATTCATTGCCATGGGAGTATTCTCAGTCTTTTTAACTGCCTTCTTGGCAGTTAGTGTTATTTTATTGGGATCTTAATATTCTCCAATGAGTAAATGAGGCTGAATAACATTTTATGTGTTCTTTAAGTTATGAAGTGTTTGTCTTTTTTAGTTTTTAAAATCAACTTGTAAGATTACTTTTCATTATTAATAATGAATGTCAATGTCAAATACAGACAGAAACACAAATCAGTTTATATATGTATGTGTGTATGCACACACACACATACACACACACATACATAAATATAAATATTAAATATTTTTTCTAAGCCTGTAGCCTATTTATTTGTTTTTAAATTAAAATTTTAAGAGTTTACATAAAGTGAAATTGAGTTATTTTGATATGTATGTAATTATTGTTAAGTTAGGACTTAAGTTTGACATTTCACTGTTTTGTTTCTTCTGTTTCTTGTTGCTTGGTTTCTTTTCTATTTCTTTCTTTGGAGTTATATGAAGTGTTTTAGAGTCTGTCATCATTTATAGTGATTTTTAGGTGTAGTATTTCATATAGTTTTCTTAGTGATTGCTCCAGGTATTACAAGATAGATGATTATTACAGTTAACTGACTCCAGTGTTTTACTAGTTTAGGTGAAGTGTAGAACTGCTAACTTCTATTTAATCCACTCTATCTTCCACTTTTAAAATAAAAGCTATTTGGAGAATTTTCTCTACATACATTGAACACCCATAAATAGTTTTATAATTTTTTGCTTTAGTCTTATTATTTTGTTTCTGTTTTTGAAAACTTTCATTAGTTATTCCCGTGGATTAACTGTGGATCGATGTCATAGATATTTTACCAATAAGTGTACTATCAATTTTGTGTTTTGAGACAGGGTCTTGCTAAATTGCTGATCTTGAACTTGTGATGCTCCTGTCTTATTTTCCCAGGTTGCTGGGATTACAGGTGTGTACTGCAGTGACCAGCTCCATTTATTATTCTTTAAGAGTAAATTTCCTAACCACAAATTATTTTATTTTAATTTTCCTTTGCCTAAGAAAATTTTTATTTCCTTTCTATTTCTGAAGAATAATTTTGGTCAGATATAAAATTCATGATTGACAATTTTCTCTTTCAGTTCTTGAAAAATGTGGTGCTACTTTTTTTCTGACCTTAGGGTTTTAGAGGAGAAATTCCTGTCCTTCAAATTGGTGGCCGTCTATAAGTAACTTGTCACTCAAGGAAAAAATAACATGTCTTCATCTCTGATTTTCAGTAGCTTAATTATGATGTCTTTCTTTGACTTTAGCCTATTTGAGGTTTTCTCAGCCTCTGGAATCTGTAATCTTATGTCTTTCCTAAATTGGAGGTTCAGCCATTATTTTCTTTAAGTACATTTTCTTTTTCAGTTTTGTTCATTCTCCTCTCTCCTTTTGAAGCTCTGATGATATGAATGTTAGCTTTTTTTTTTTTTTAATCCCCAAGACCCCTGAGACTATTAACTTTTTTCAGTCGATTTTCTCTCTGTTGTTCAGGTTGGATAAATTCTATGGATCTATCCACAAGTTCACTGATTCTATCCTCTTTACTCTCTACTCTACTATTGACTCCTGGGATTTTTATTTTATTTTATTTTTTTACTTTTTATATTTTATAGGTCTATCATTTTCATTTGGCTCTTTTTTATAACTTTTTTTTTGGCAATTTCTTTATTTTATTTTTTCAAGAAGGAACTTCTAAGTGCTCTTTGAGGTATTTTTATGATGGTACCTTTAAAATCCTTTACAGATAATTCCAAACTCAGGTTCATTTCAGTCTTTCCTCATTGAAATCATGATTCCCCTGTTTTTTGGTATGATGAGTAGCATTTGAGTATCCTGGACATTTTGGATGTTTTATTATGAAACTCTGGGTTCTGTTTAATCTTTTCAAACATGCACCACTGTTGAGCTATATTATGAAAGCTGGGTGGGCTTGGATGCTCAGCTTCCCACTGTGTGAATGAGGGACACTAATCCAAGCTGCTTTGTGGCAGATGGCTAGAATAATTCGGCTTTTGCTGCCCACCCGCCCCAACCCTGAGCCAAGTGGGACCTTGCCTTAGACCACGCTTTGGCCACTGAGACAGACAGTGAGATCAGCCTCCCTGGCACCAATGGAGGGGACAGGGGCAGTGTAGAACAGACTAGTGCCAGTTCCCATCATTTTTTTCAGGCCCCAGTGATACTTGGGTGTGGATGCAAAACAGTTGTGATGGACTTGACCTCTCATTGTTTCATTAAGTCTCTTTGCTGGCAGGTGACAGTGGAGGCTAGCTCACTTCTGGAGCCCTCTGACACCACCTGGGCAGGGCAATTACAGCACCTCCTGTTTTTGCTGGTCAGGGATTGAAGTTCAGCTCCCTGCTGTGCTTTGCTTCCACTTACCTGGCATGGGATTCAGAGCTCTGCCTGCTTTGGTCAATTAGCAGTTAGAATAGCTGTCTGTGTGGTCCTAATCACTGGGTGGGGAGACTGGGACACCACTGTCTGATTTTACTGTGTAGGGAGGTGAGAGGAGTGAGTGAGTGGAAAGTGGAGGGCAGATCAGCTAGTGTGGGAGTGTGTGGGTGATAGGATTTTCCATTGGTACTTTGTTTGAGTAGGGTAAGCATTGCCAAAGAAGTGTAATGTACTGTTCTGTTAGCCATCCTTTCCCTGATATTTTGACCAGAAGAATAGGCTTATCTTGGAGTTTTTACTCAGACCTGTACCTACTGGAAGTTCTGGAGTGCAGACTTCTGTAGTGCCCAGTCTGGGACATAGGGTGAGGGGTCAGCATGGAAACCAGGAACTCACCTCCCTGTTGCTCCTTAAGCTCCAGGGTCTCTAGAAAGTCCTTCTTTCCACCTCTCAGAGTTTTTCTATGATTGTTGTCAGCGGCAAGAGGGAGGAGCTGGGAAGTGTGGGGCTCATTCATCTTGGCCACAACTGGATGTCACCAACGACATTTCTTGGAGAGCCAAAGTTTTTAAAGTTGGTGAGACCCAAGTTTTTATTAATTTCCTTTCTTGGGTTATGATCTCACCATCAAATAAGATGTTAGCTACTGATTCTTCATTAACATCTTTTATCAGGCTGGGAACATTTCCTTCTATTCCTAGTTTATTGAGAATTTTTAAATATCAGCCTTGTATTTTGTTGAATTTCTTCAAATGACTATTCAATATATGTTAAGATGATTATGGTTTTTCTTAGTTTTGTAATCAGCTGAAGTACTTTGATGAATTTTTGGATGTTAAACTAACCTTGCATTTCTGGCATTAAATCTCACCAAGTCATTGTGTGTTATACTTTCATATTATTAGATTCATCTTATTAAAATTGTGCTTAGCATTTTTGCTGCCTTTCATTAGGGACAGTGATTTATCATTCATATTTCCTTGTAATTTCCATATCAGGTTTTGGTATCAGGGTGCCCTTGAATGTATTACTTTTGTTTTACTAACTTTTCTAAAACTTCTTAGTGCCCATAAACCTCATCTCTATTTCTTGTTTCAGCAGGTCTTCTTTTGATATATTCCCACCTTGCCAATAATAATTAAGGCAGCTGATGGTTAGTAATTAACTCCAAGGTCAAGAATAAATTAGTATACATTTGAATTATAATCTTTTGATTTACAGCAGCTCTAAAGTGACGGTAATTAAATGTTATAGTCTTAAATTGTCATCAAATCTTTAAAGATGGGTATTTAAGTAGTCCATTTAAATAAAAAATTTGAAATGAAAACTAAAGTGTTTGTGAGCATTCTTACTACCATTTCCACAATTTAAAAATTGTTGTTGTTGTTATTATTATTATTATCATCATCATCATTATTATTATTTGGTTTTCTTTACTGAAACACTTTTGTGGTCTTGAAGACAGTAAACAAGGAACATTTAAATTGTTCTTATATTTTTCTACTGGTTTAACTTTGCTAAACTATTGTGAGTCAATGATGCAAACTGTGTTGATTTGCATGTTTAGTCAAGTGAATTTTTTTTTCAAAATATGGTTATTAAATGTTTAGTATCTCTATGGAGGATAAAACAAGAATAAATAATTTCTTACTAATAGAATAAATATGGTGTGTGCAGAACAAACAAACAAAAATTTCAATGCTAATTTCTTTATTGCAGTAAGGAGATTCTGGTATCTCCTCTCCTGGGACTAGTTCCAAATGCTGCAATTCCCTGTATCCTTAAATACAATGGTAGCTTTGATTTGATATTTAAATCAGGTGATCATTAGAAATTCAATTTTTATTAATTGAATAGATAATAAAATTCAAATTTTATTAATAAATAAAAACTGGTTATGAAAACACCTGATATGTGCAGTAGGAATCTTCCATAGACTTTCAATTTTTAAATTGTTTTTCTTTGCTCAGAAAGAGATTTAAGCTTTTTTTTAAACTCCACGTTGTTTTAATGACATTAACGATTGCAGGGTTACACTGTCTAGAAGCATCTTGTTTGAAGTGCTTCCATCTCTCAGTAACTGTGCTTTTCATCTCCATTTTATGGATTGAAATGTGTTGCCTACTCACTGAAATCCAAATTGTTCTTATGCAAGGTAATACAACTTGAATGAGAGCAATGTCATAGAACAGTTTGCTGTTGAGCTGTTGTGTTTACATGAACCTGCTCAGATGTTTTAATGGAAATCCAGGGCTGAGGAACTTTTTCTCAGTCATTCCTATTCCTTCTGTCCTCTGTCACTGAGTGAAGGGACTCATGGTATTCCCTCAGAGGGAATTTCAAGATAATTAAGCCGGGAAAGCTTTCTGTTTTCTAAGAGTAACTAAAAATTTGAGATTTAACAATTAAACTCTTTGTTTTTAATTATTTTTGGATTTTTAGAAAATATATGTGCTGTCCTTTCTGGCACTTGAAAAGAAGAGTTGTTCTATGTGCTTATCTTCATCATATATTTATAGTATTTAATCTTTACAATAACTCTGCATGTTATATAATGTCATCCATGCTTTTTTTCCCCCAGTACTGAGGATTGAACCCAGGGTACTCTTAACACTGAGCTATAGTCTCAACCCATTCTTCATTTTATTTTTGTAACAAGGTCTTGCTAAGTTTCTGGAGCTAGCCTAAAACTTGGAAGCCTCCTGCCTCAGCCTTCTGAGTAGCTGGGATTATAGCAAGCACATCACAGAGGATGAAGCTCAAACTTGGAGACATTACAAGGCATATCTTTGAGACAAGATCACAAAGGTAGTAAATATCAGAGCATGTACCAAATCCAAGCATTTTTAAGCCCATAACCATGATCTTGTATTGCATTAAGTGAGGGTGGCTAGTGCCCATTTAGAAGGATGTTTAGAGAGGTGGTACCATGCCCTGAACAGTTGTTCATATGATATGACATGTAAGACACTGTGAGGACTTATTCAGAAATCCTTTGTGACATTGCCTAAAATGATACATGTTCAACTATGGCAGATGCATACTTGACTTTAAAATGAGTGTCATTTTCTTGTTTCCATGAGTTAGCAGATATCCTTATCAAAACTCAAAAGAGATATAAATGAAATCTCAGCTTTTCTCTTCCACCCAATTCAAATTCTATAACCTTAAAATTCCATAAATTACCAATATTCTAATTTTTTACATGAAAGTTAGCAAAAACAGAATGGAATTTGAGTATTTTGAAACCTTGGGAAATAGAAAAAGCTATTCCCAAATGTCATTTACAACTACCTTTCTTTGCCAAAAGCATAGCCACATGGCTAATATTCATGATAGTCTTATATTTCTTATACTTAAAGCTATATTTTAATTTCATTGCTAAAAGAAACTGTCATTTCTTAATCATTGTTATATACATCTTGTAGAAAAATAGGCTTATAGGTAGCATTGGTGGGATAGTCAACAAAATCTCAATCTGTCTTTTAACTCCACAGGTCTTAATAGCCTAAAGGATCTCATTAGCCTTTAAGTTTACCAGACGGTCTCCAAAATTTGTTTCATATACAGTTGAACACTGGTTCTAGGTAAATGCCATAAAAGTATCACACAGTTTAGCATGCTGTTCTTGTATGTCTCTCAGAACCTCAGCTCCTTTCTTAGACTGAAGGTGTGGCTGCTGAAAATGAATGACTCACACCTGAAATCCTTTGGGCAACTGGAGCTACAGCATCAAAAGGGTCTGGGGATAATGAAGAGTCCTCTCCTGACTATTAGGGGACCAAATAACCCTTGCCTTGCTTTCAGGAAGGATATAGCAGTCAGAAGCAATCTCATAGGACCAGGTCCAGGGTAGGTACATCCAAAATGAATTCCTTGCTTAGCTTCTCTGCTTTCATTCTCACTGGTCTATTCTGGGAGTAGTCCCTCAAAAAACAACTTGCAGAAGAATTGTAGTCTCCAGTTTTACTGTTAGGCAACTGGACCTAAGACCCACTGCAATTTAACCAACAGAAATGATCTCCCATGCCTGTGTTTACAGAGTGGGCCTGGGTTCAATTTTGAGATACATAAATATCTATATCTCCATTAAATTTTATGATTATGTTTTCCTTTTCTAGAGGGAGGGAAAGGGTAGAGGGAGACTAGTGTTATATATTGTGAACATTACATTGCAATGAATTTCCACAAGCTGTGAGTGTGGAAAGAAATGTTTCATATCATTGGTATTTTTGAGGTGATTACCAGAAGTCTGATACATAGCAAGGCCACAATGAGTGGTGATCACCTTCTTTCTTTTCGTATGTTTTGAAAAGGATTTTATAATCACTTTTATGTCTGCCTGCTCCAGATTTTATTGTCTCCTACCTATCTCTCCTGCTGGCAGCATCTCACTGTGTTTTATGTTTTGTCAGTTGTAGCCAGACTGAAATACAGCAGACACAAAACAGAAGCTGATTTTACCCCATCTGATGTGGACACTGTTAATTTATAACAAAGCTGTTTTGCCATTGCTGGGGGGAGGGGGGAGCAAACAGTTGGTTTGATGGAAAAGCTTCCCTAATCCCTGGAGAACAGTGAGTTCAGATGTGATGTAAGCTGACAGAGGGTGAAAAAAAATAATCTTCAGGCTGATAAGTGAGTGCAGCTATGATGGACTGGGCTGGATGGCATTTGCAGAAAACACAGGGTAACCTGCGGTGGCAGTGCACTTGCGAAAGGTGACATTGGGAAATGATGATAATCAGCTTGCCAGTATTTACAGGAATGACAGAATGATAAAAAATGTAGAATCGAGATTCTGTATGAAGTTCACATGGAAAGGAGATTTGCCTGCTTTAATTCCTTTTAAGATTATTGTTCTCAGTTGATATTTTCCTAAACACCAGTAGAGGCCTCCAGACACTTCATTAAGTAAACAAACACCCCAGGATCCTAACACTGTCCATAGGCAGGGGAGAGCCAGCGACATGGGGAGGAATCAGTGCAATCTTTGATGATTTCTGTGAGAATGAGTTGTAATTAGAGAAAATGGAAAACTTTGTGGTGTGATGTGCCTGAATGCCCATAAAAAATAAAATACTTGGTCTAGAATGAAAGGAGGTCATGATAAGTGTGATTATTGTTATTCTGGATCACATTTAATTATCACAAGGTAGGCATTTCACTGTTGATTTATTATGTTGTTAGTGAGCCATTTCTCTCAAGTCATTTAATTTGCCCAGCATTCTTATAATCAAAACACCACAGTTGGAGAAGAATGGAAACAAGGTAATTCATAGACCTCCAACCCAAGCTATTTGGCAAGGACAACTTTTCTGTCCTTTTGGCATAGGAAGTTTTAAACTGAGCACAGTGCTAGAGGAAGGGTTGCTAAATAGGTACTAACCATGAAAGCTTTACAAAATATGTAGCGAAACTAATTCATAAAGAGCCTTCTAATAAGCAATGAAAGCACCTATTTTGTTAAGCATGCATGTATTTTTATGTATGATCATATGTAAGTGCCAAGATCTGCGTGACCATGGTTGATTTTTCTTCCAAGATTTAATGAGTAATCAGTTAGTTCCCCAGTTCCATCATGGTCTCAGGTATCTGCCGGTGCAGGATAGATGCTCCTTCTGAGGTAAATGTCCTTCAGATTCTGGTATCATTGATAGAATTCTCTAGGCACCAACACCTCACTGACTCCTTTAAGCTACTTCAGCAGCTTTTTTATATATGACATACTTGTCTGGACTGTACCTTTAGCTGACAGTATAAATCCACTCATTTTGCTGTAACGTTAATTGATTTTACCTAATTAGGAGCATTTGGGGGGCCCTAATTTGATAAGGAAGTGTGAATGCATCTCTCTCCCTCCCCCAGCAGGATTTTTATTTGCTGACGTATTAGGAGAGTGTTAATTGGGCTCTGTTCTTCTCTCACATGGATGGTTTCTAAACAGAACTTACCATATAGACACATGGGTCCGAGAGAATGCTGGGTGTTAGTTATTTGCATGATTTGTCAAGGGAGGTTGGTCACCTCTGGAACAGAATCTGAAAGGCATGAGTGTGTGTATGCCAAGATGGGCCGATTCTTTGCCTTTCACAATGTTGCTCAAAGTTGAGGGCCCCTCCTCCCCATTTCAGAACCTCTCAGGAGGCTGCAGAAATATGTGTGCCTCTTCAGTCACTGTCATTCTCTCCCTACCCTGGAGCATCCCGAGCATCCCGACTGTGGCCCTGTTTAATTTTCATGCGAAAGTCACCGGTTTTGAAAATTCACTGGCCCTGCAGTATTTGCAGAAGATCTTTTGAAGGGTTTGGGCCCTGGGATTCCTTTGTTCCCTCTCTTCTGCTGAAGGCAGAAAAGCTGGGCCGACTGTCTGTGTGTGCCTGGAGCTGCGAAGCAGAGGGAAACAAACAGCAGAGCCTGGAAATTCCTGCAAGGAGCTTGTTTGTGGATGGAACCCATACAGTGTCTTTGTTTGCGAGTGGAGATTTTCATGGGGAAAGGCTGGGGTATGCATAAAAAGAAGCTTGAAACAAGGAGCCATTTAGGAAAGGAGGAAAAGGATGTCTGACAACATTTTAAATTTTGTGGCTGCAGGAAATGCTCATTTATATAATGTGAGCTTTCTGTGAAGATATGGTTGCTCTCAAAGGTGAACACTTTGTTCTCTATTTTTATTTCTTGTAGTTTTACACTAATCATTCACACATTTGCCTCCCATTCTGCTTATGACCAGTTGGTTAACAACAGAAGTAACTAAAAATCATTTCTGAGCATCCTCCAGTAATTATGTTCTTCCATTTTGATTCTGCAAATCAAATCTCAAATGTTACTTTCACTACCAAAAGGCCAATTGAATTGTTCACTGGAAATATCTGCTGCTGTTTGCTGTTTTCAATCTTTGAATTGTACAATGGAATAGGATAGAGGGAAGGAAGCCCTAACAGAATACATGGCTCTCTGAAAGAAGCCTTAATGAAGGAGATGAGCATGATGTTTGAAGATTCCATTTGTCCCTTGTTTATAAACCTGTTTCCTTGATTTTGTGAGTCTTGGTTGTCTCCATCATAAGATGAAGATTAACAGTGCCAATTTTCTAGCATAATTATGTAATTGTTTAATATATATATTTTTTTGCATTCTGATGTTCATCCTTGGCCCTTTTAAATTTTTAAACAAAAATCGCAACCATTTAACACTGGTTAAATGTAGGTGCTTAATAAATGCATCACCTCAGGTTTTAAGTGATTATTATCTGTAGAGTCCCATTAATATAAGCTCCATGAGCATGAAGCATGTGTCCCATTCACCATTATGTCTTCAGCTCTTTGTAGTAAAAACTCGAGAGACATTTGTTGCATAAGGGTCAGTTGTTAGAGCATCTAATATTAATATTATTGCTCTTTTTGTGGTTAAAATTTTATAGCTAGTTGGACACAGTGGCACATACCTGAAATCCCAGCAGCTTGGGAGGCTGAGGAAGGAGAATCATGAATTCAAAGCAGCCTCAGCAAAAGTGAGGCACAAAGTAACTCAGGGAGACCCTGTCTCTAAATAAAATACAAAATAGGGCTGGGGATGTGGCTTAGTGGTCGAGTGCCCTGAATTCAATTCTTGGTTACCCCCCCACCCAATTTTTTATATCTAAAAAATTTCCAGCAAATTATGTAAAAGTAGAATCATTATCCTATTGTAGAAAGTTATTGAAGAGGCTGAAATGAATTAAACTTCCATGTTAACAATGTGGGGAAAGATGAGCAAATCAAAGCCAGGAAAAAGTAGAAAGATTAAATTCTGTCTATAAGAAATCAATAAAATCATGTTCTTGTAACAATAAAGTTAAATTAAAAATACAACCAATGCAATAGAAAACAAATCTGAAATAGAGAAAAACCAATAGACCAAATTTAAAATTCTTAGTATAACTGACCCAAAGAACAAAGAGAAAATAAAACACTGCTAATGCCAGCAACTTTTAAGCATTGTTAATAAGGATACTAACAAAATTAAAAAGTTAATATTAAAATTAAAAATTTTAAAAAGAAAGTTAATATTAAGGACTGGGGATATAGCTCAGTTGCCAGAGTGCTTGCCTTGCATGTACAAGGCCCTGGGTTCGATCCCCAGCACCACACACAAAAAGTTAATATTAATATTATCACTATGATATGATACCTGAGAAAATCAACTTCAAGGAGGAAAAATTTAATTTGGCTCATGGTTTCCATCCATGGTCAGCTGGCTCCACTGATTCTGGCCTTTGATGAGACAGAAGAATATTGTGGTGGCTAAAGTGTATGGCAGAAGCTGCTCAACTTATGGCATCCAAGCCGCTCACCTTATGGCATCCAAGAAGCAAAGAAAGAGAGACAGAGAAAGGGAGAAACTAGGGAAAAGATAACCCCCCAGTGACCTACTTCTCCAGCTAGGCTGGACCTCCTATAATTTCTACCACCTCCCAATAGTCTGCTCAATAATGAACTTATCAATCAATGGATTAACCCATTGGTGAGCTCAGAGGCCTCATGATCCCATCACTTCCCAAAAGCCTCATCTCTGAACCTTGCTTCACTGGGGACCAAGTCTTCAACACATAAGCCTTTGGGGGACATTCCAGATTTAGACTGTATCAATGGAGAAAATGTTAATCATCAGAAGAAGTGGAAAAAGTTCATGAAATACAACACTTACCAAAGGTGACACAGTCTAAATATTCATATGTGTTTCGAGGAAATTGAGCCAGATTAATACCTTATAATCAGTATTTAGTATTAATAAATGAAAACATGTATCATTTTTTTAATAGTCAAAGCATTTTATTATGTTGATATATTATAACCCATTTTTAAAACTACCTTCACCTAAACATTTTAGATCAGTTTCAAATTGCTGCCATTCTAAATAGTAGCTGCATGGACTCCCTTTAAAAATCCTGTGGTGTTCCACCTCTGGCAATCTGTCATACACGTCCCATTCCACCATCACTCACTGCCAGTCACACACTATTCAGATGACAGTGAGAAGTGCCCTCCCGATGCACCCAAGGATCTCAATCATCTGAGAACATTTTGCCCAAATGGCATTTTATAAACTTATTCTGAAATAATGTGGCTGGAGACCATTCCTGTTTGGAGATTTTAGAAGGTCTATGTAAAGAAATAATTTAAAAGATTCATTACTTAATCTTTCCTGTGCTAGTTGGGGAGGCTGGAACACTGATACAATTGCTTAAAATTTTTAAAATAATCTTTTTGGACAATTTTAACCTAAATACTCTCAGGCTTTAATTTCACAAGCATAATTTAAATTCCTAATCATGTTCCAATTTTTCAGGTTTTCTCGTACAACCAAATTCTGGTTTGAATTAAAAAGAACAGAAAGAAAGAGGGAAAATGAACTAGAAGAATAGCTCTGGATACATATGGATTCCTCATTTGTCTCAACACTACATTTCCATCTAAGTGAATGCAGATTAGATTTTCAAAGTGGTAGATAGGTGTTCATAATTCATTACTTTATAGTTCAAAAGCAAGGGCAATATGTATTCCTGTGTCACCATAAATGTAAACAAGAGCTAAGGAGTATAATTCTGACTTTATTGCAGCGAGATTATTCACAGAAATGAAGATCTTTCTTCATGTGAGATGCAACACCTACATTGATGAATAAAGCTTTCTCTGGTAGTTTTCTAGGACAGAGGGAATAAAGAAGAGATAAAGCCACTGAGTGAGCTGCCGAAGCAAACCTGGTCAGGGACTCAAACCCTATAAAATTTGAATTGAGTCAAGCTTGGAGGGAAACTCCCTCCCCAGTGTGTCTGGTGGATAACATGTCCTTCCTTTAAAATTGTTTGGCAAGATAAGCAAACTCATAACTGTTTAGCATCACTTTCCTAGGATAATGTATCTTAAGGAAGGAATGATTCAATTGTCTGATAAATAAACTTAAATGGGGTTTTGCATCCATTTCATTCTTTTTAATCTATCATGTTATTCCAGTTTTGTAGTGAGTCCGACCTGTCTGAATTGCTAGAAAACATTTCAATAAAAACAAAGAATAGAATGAAGAAATGTGCCATCATCATTTTTATTTTCCTATGTGTTTGAAAAAAAGTTTTTATTGACTTTGTACTCTGAGATGAGGGTAACTTTGAGTAGCCGCTGTCTGGGGGTAATTTGCTGGATAGACTTGTGCACTGACCCGCGACATTTGCTAAAGTGCTTATTTGTTTATTTTTCACCCTTCCAAAGTTGAAAAGCCATATTAGACTTTCCATAAGGTAGAGAGAAGCTGCTTCAAATCCAAAGGAAGGTGATAATGTAGTAGGATCAAGGCATCAATTGTTCTTCAAATAAAATCTGTGAAAAAAATTTAAATGAACATCTGTTTGAAGAATAGAGCTATTAAAGGGAGTGTTCTGCACAAACAATATGCCATGCAGAATAGTTGTACAAATAATGCTGTGAAATTGTTTAATTAACTCATAAAGCAGGGAATCTAGTAAAGGAAGTGTATGCCGTACACTCTGGAGATGTTTGACAGTCTTCAAGAGCAGATGTGATTATGATTATAATTATTTGAGTAAATTGAGCCATAATTTCTCTTTCTGTTGTAAAATAAGGTATATTATGAATCCTAAATAGGATAAACCTTTGAGCATAAATAATTCATGCAAATCTTGACTTTTGTTGGAGTGACAGCATTTTATCATTTTCTTCATTTCATGGAAGTGTACTTTTGTAAATATAGCTGAGAAGAATAAGTATTCAATGTGTGACTTGAAAGTATCGACATTTGATTTTATGTGTGCTTTGTAGAAATTGGTTTCAATATTTTATAGATATTCTTTTCACCATAGATTTGGATGTCCACAAATGAATACGTTTTTGCTCCTAGGAAGTACCAATTATTTATAAGATCATGGTGTGTAGTGGATATGAAGTAATTTACTTTTTTAATACCAAAGAAATGCAGTCAGAGACCTTACAATATTGAACATGAAGGCTACAACAGCATTTTTTTGTGTGTGTGAGGTCAACTAGTTTTACTTGAAGTAGATTCATTGACCATACATTATGTATCAAGTTTGTTTAATATTATTATGCAAATTTATTAAATTGAGGCTACTCTATTCTTTTTCATTCTTCTTCATTTTGGAAATTGCATATTTTTGCATTCATATCTTTAGTTAGTAATTGCAGCAATGTTACATTTTCTGTATATTGCCTTTATCACTCTTATTAACTGAAATTACTGCTGGAAGGAAATTAATCAGACAAATTAGTATGCTTATTCATGAAACCTAGATTATAGTAAACCCCAAGATTAAGACTAATGAAACAATTACTTACATAATCATTACTGAAAATGGGAACATTGCTCAGATATCTGACAGTGACTGCAGCAGCCTTTGGAAGTAGACAAATGAATGTGTTTTTCTTGACTGCTCTTTCATGAAAGCAAGATTATTATCACCTGCTGGGAGTTTTGCTTTCATATTCAACATTTTCTTGGGTAAAAGGTCTCTGCTTACTAGGAAAAGGAAAATCCAGTTTTCTCCAGTAGGCTTCTTTCCTTGAAACTTAAGCTCTTCTGAATCTGACATTTCCAGATTTAAGATGTAGACAGTCGGGGCATGATGCTTTTGCATGAGAATAAACACTGCACTAAAAGTGAGATTACTTAACTAAAGTAGTTTTAAAAAGCCCATCTAAGGTTTTTAACTTAAATTAATGACATTTTAAAAAGCAAAAGTTGCAATAGGCTTACAGTGGAAATTCAGAATGCCCTCCATGTATCCAGAGACAATCATTGTTCCATTGTTTCTCCTTCTGTTTTCTGGTGGTCACGTTCATGTTGAATAGCTTTTCTGGACTGGAGATGTTAGTGGGAAGTTGGTGATTTTTCTGCTACTACTACAGTGGAAGATATTAGTCACACCACTTCCTGCATCCTGTTCCCACTCCTAAAAGTGTTTTGAGTAAAAACTTCATCATTTATCCTTGAAAAGTTAAGTAGTACTTTTGAAGTATTAATTTCTTGTTCTGTGGAATGCACACACACTCCCCTGGTCCTCACATTGTAGAGTGACAGGATGAGCACTCCCAACATTTTCTTATGCTGTTTTCCTCCATATTTTGGTTGCAGGAGAAAAAATAGGACTCTCAGTGAAATCTGAACTTTGGATAAATAATAACTGGTTTCTAAGTGCAAGTATGTCCTAGATGTCTTTCATTTATGAAATACAAAACATAAATGATATTTGATTAACTACATGAGAGTAAGAAGAATTTATTGAGATGACACCAAAAACAAGCCAATCAATTAATTCATCCTACAAAATTCTCAGCATGTTAGAAATTTAGGGTACTAGATACTTCTAGGCCAGATTTAGGAGGTGAAGCTGAAGTCAGGAAGACGGTTGAAAAATTCTATTTAAGGAGCAGTTAGATACCCAGATCATTTTCCCAAGTCTGCACACCCACTCAGAATGCTGTGTCTCATCCAAGAAAAGAAGTTTCCATATTGTTCCTGCAAAATTGATACAGGGAGGCTCAGCAGGAGAACTAAAGGCAGGGTGTGACCTTGCATTGAAAAGAAGATTGAATAAAAGTCTATATTCCATGCAGGGAGTGCCCTGGTTGGCCCTCTTCCCCCTTTTTTTGGCTCTCAGAATGCTGATGGCAGCCTAATTTTGCAGGAGTCTAGATGATTCCATGCTTGAGTCAAAAGACTGTCTCAAAACAAAAGTCTTACAAAAACTGTCATGAGGAAGCCTCAAGTGAAATAATATGGTCCCTATCTGTATCACTGTGGCCAAGGCTATTAGTCCAAAGCCTTTGTTAACACAAAGAACCTTCAATTATTTTTTAGGACCCTTCCCTTAAACATAAATTCTTGGCCAGGAAAAATCAAATACTTGAAATTTCTAATGTAAAAGAAGGAAGACCAAAAGGAAAAAGTAGAAAAGAAGAACTCGAGGAAACTAAGTTGATAAAGAAGAGAGAATAATAAATTGTAATTAAACTTCTTAGTAAGATACGATACTGCATTTGAAACAAGAACAAGGTCACTTAACAAGGGAGCAACAAGAAAGAACATTTGCAAGCTATAAACAGGATAACAGAAACATTAACATCGATTTGATGTTTGCAAAATAAATGTGAGACAATATTCCCAGAAGTAACACCAAAAAAAGACAAAAGTTGAATAACTGGTGGAAAAAATAAGGAATATAATGTTTTTCAAAGATATAACTGAATATTATGAGTTGCAAAAAATAGGATAGAATAAAGTATCAAAAGTTTTCAGAGACGTAACATCATTCCTAAAACTGATGAATGTAAGGTTTCAGATTGCAGGCGTTCACCAGAAATCAAGAAATCAAGAAATCAAGTCAGTGAGAAAACCCCAATACTGGTAAAACAGATCATGAAATTTCAGAGCATTAGAAATAAAGAAATAAGCCCTTAAATTTCTGAGAGAGAGGGAGAAGAGTAAAGGCCAAGACTGAAACAGAGGAAGAAGAAGAATTAAGAGAGAATAGTGTGTAACAAATTCAAGCCTCTTCTGGCATTATTGGAACGCATCAGATAATATAAAAAACGAGGAATCAGGACACGGAATATAATATTTTGTTAATAATGAAGAGGTGGATATCAGAAAAAAATAAGTAAAGATAGAAAAGATTACTTGTGCTGGTTAGGGCTTGGGAATATAGAGAAATGGAGAAGATAACTTTGTTTCTTACAAAGGTATTTGACTTTTAAAATTATGTGTCTGCATTACCTTTGTCACCACAAGTCCCTCCCAGAACCAATTGGTAACTTGTTATCTTGGTTCTGCTTGATTCTGAGTGCTGCTAGCTCATGGAAAACAAGACTGGATGCCCACAACACCTGGAGTCAACTGCTAACTCCACACCCCTAAGACAGCAGCCTACCGACCCCTCCCATAGCTCAGTACTAAAGAAATCCCAGACCCCAGACCTGCTTGGGGAGAAGAAGCCTTTAGAGTACAATCTCTCTGACTATTGAATAAAAATTTTCCTTTTGTCTTAAGACTACTTGGTAACCTGCAGATGTCGCTGAATAGGAAAAGAACTTGCAAATTCAGCAACATTTTGGTATAAGAACAAATTCGGCAAAAGTGTTAAGGGTTCATTTCCTTTCCGAAAGGGAAAAAAAATGAAAAATAATTTGAGCCATATGAATCCGGTAAAAGTCAGCATCATGAAGCATGCCTGTGATCCCAGGGACTTCATAGATTAAGGCAGGAAGATCTCAAGTGTGAAGCCAGCCTCTGAAATTTAGTGAGACTTTGTTTTAAAAATTCCTGGGGTTGTAGCTCAGTGGTATAGCATCCCTGGGTTTAATCCCCAGTAATAACACAAAGAAAAGATTAAAAAAAGAAGAAGAAAGCATCAAGAATAGCTACAAGTGTAGAAACATGGACATTTTATAGATTAAGGATGATACATTTTTCTGGAGCAATATACATCGTGTTGCTTGCAAGCTTATAACAGGAAGATATCCATGAATGTGGCAGGTTTCTTTGTGCTCATAGACTTAATGGGGAGCAGGATGAGGCTAGTATGATGGATCCTGACTGGGAGTGGAAGGGCATTGACACCACAAGGTTGTTGGGGTAGTAGGAGCCATAGACACTATTCACTCAGAGGCTTCATGTACTGCATCCTTTCTGAACATGATTTTTAACAGCCTGGAGAATATGGCACCACTGCCATTAGAACCACATTGTTACTCTTTGCACCAAGGCAGTTGTTTAGGATTCAACCATTTGGAGTGATCATCATGTGTCACAAAAAGACCTGGATTTATTTGGTCGAGATCTGAGGCAAATGAAAATAATCAGAAGGAAAGGAAGAAGAGAAGAAGAAGAAGAAAAAAAAAATCAACAACCCCTAAATCTTATGCCAATTATGGGATAAGTCCTCTTTAAGACATTTCCATATATACGATGTCACATACATATGTCAAGGCAATGAGAATTAAATATAGCTACTTACACACATATGGCAAAAAAGTTACTCGTACAATTTCAGAAGACATCTCAGCTTCACTAAGTGTGTGCCAAGCCCAATAGCATTCAACTTCACGTGGTTTATAGGATACCACTAGAAATGCAAAGTTAAACTATTCTAACAAAATTACAGGGTCCAGATCAAGAAAGATAATGGCATCACTGTACTTTGCCTGGGTCATACCACATTTGGAATGTTGTGAGCTCTGCATTTCAAACTGGGAAACAAGTTGAGTAAAGAAACAATAATTGCAAAAAAATCAAAGCCAGATTGTATGAGGAGCAGTTAGCAGAATCAAGGACTTAAACCTGGAGAAAGGAAGACTTATAGCATATTTGGCTCCCTGGCTATATTTTAAGTATTCTCATTTAGAAGGAGTGGATTTCATTCTTAATTTTTTTTTTTCCTGATATTGGAACTGACACAGGGATAGACGTTGTAGCGAGGCATTTGACAGAAGTAATTTCTAGGGGCTGGGAATGTGGCTCAGGCGGTAGCGTGCTCGCCTGGCATGCGTGCGGCCCGGGTTCGATCCTCAGCACCACATACCAACAAAGATGTTGTGTCCGCCGAGAACTAAGAAATAAATATTAAAAAAAAAAAAAAGAAGTAATTTCTAACAGGCGGTGAATGATAGAATACTATGTCTCATAAATCGTTTACTGACCCTTCATTGAAAATGTTCAAGGAACAAGTGGTTGATCATCAATTAAGTACTTGGGAGGGCATTCTGTACCAGAATAGAGGTTGGGCCAATTGTAATTTAATGTCTGATCTAGGTCTAACAGCCTATGTTCTGACAGATGTCAATCTTGAGATTCAATCAGGAAATACTGATTATTCAAAATAAAGAAATATTGGTCACTTCCTATATATCAGGGAACAGAATAAATGCTTTCACTGTCTCCTAAAGCATTATATCCAATCAGTAGATAAGAATTAAGCAGATCATTGCATAATTGATTTTAATTGAATTATAATGAGCATCAGGAAGAACTGAAAACTAATATGGCAACACACAACACAGGCTCCAATCTAATTTGGAGGGTGGAAGGAAAGGTGTGATGTGAGGATGTGTAAGAAAGTGATGTCTAAGCTGGAATCCAAAGGCTGAGTTAGCCACTAGGAAACTACTCTATAGTCAGAGTTGAGGTACAGAAAAATGTACTGGATTAGGAGAATGCACATGTTGACATTCAAATCCTTCCTTAGCGCTTAACCAGTCTTGTAGATGTCCCTTAGCCCCTCCTTAATTTATTGATGAGCTATGTGAATCAGCCAAGGATTGATTTTTCTGCTGCATGGGAAGTTCTCCTTTGCTCACAGCCCATTTGATTTGCTTTGGGTTCATACTATGATCCTTCTATTTTTGGTTGAGGGATTCCTTGTTGGATCTAACTGACACCAGGACTCACAACTCTATATTTGTACACTTCCCAAAAAAGTCACATTCTGAGTTACACCCACAGAGGCAAGTGAAATCTCTTTCGTGCCCTTGATTTGAGAGCTCGAAATACTGTTGTTTCAATGCCACGTGTAAAACCAAGAAGTGAATGAAGAATGGCTCTAGCAGTAAATGAACCCACCCTTCCCCTGAATGTATTTCAGAAATCTGCAGAGCAAAATCTTTCATCTAAATTAAAGATGGACCTTCACAGCACTTCAAAGCATCTGCGGATATGAAAGGGGTAACTAGGGCTTATGAAGTGCTGGTGAATAATTACATGCTGAGATTTATTGGTGAGCAGTCTTGTGTCTATAAAAGGTTGGCTGACCAGATAAAACCAGGCATTGGATAGAGGGAGGACTCTTGAGCCACTCAATCATTTGAAATTTCTAAGGAGTTTTCCAAGGGGAAAATCAGCATTCACATGTGATATAAGCAGACCTTTACATAGACTGAGTAGATTCAGCTGGCCCAGGCTGCTTCATTTGACAATGTCTGATTCAGTGCCTGAGAAATGTCAGCATGCTTTAGATCTTTGGGCGATTCATCATGCCTGCTAAGGGCTCAACTGGGCATTTCTGTATTTGTGAGGTATGTTTTTGAATCCATAGAGTCATTTAAGTTTAAATCGGTTGAGAAATGTAATGTTGTACAATAGTGTTTGACCTGGACTCGTTGAGGACCATACAATCGGAAAGTGTTACCTATAACATTCTTGATTGAGGCTGAAGTTTTTACAGTGTGATTTGTGGTAAGACAACTGGATGGTGCCTTTTTGTTTAACATCTGCAGATGTTGGATCCTTAAAGATGCTGTGAGCATTCAGTCATGGCCTGAATTTCTTTAATAGAATTTACTAGGCAATATATTTACTGCGTAAATCCTCAAGAAGTATGAGCTATTATTTTAGACTATATTTGATATTTACTGAAAAACATATTTACAATATAAGACAAATGAATAAAAGTGGGAATAATTTGAATGGCTTATATATGGGTCACATCTAGAAATTGTATATTTTCTATAATACGTTTTTTGATGAGTTCATTACTGTTTTAATCATTTTTTTAATGCAACTTTGAAGGTGTTTTGTTTTGCATTCTTGAGATCTGGTATACAGGATGACTCATGGCATTTATAGATGTTTACGTTGCTCAAAGACTAAATATGGTAGCATGGACTAATTAAAAGAGATAAATGAATCTTTAAATTTTCTTCCTCATAACTTCTATTTTACCTTATTGGTCTTTATTCTTTAAAATGAACTAAAGAGACCACTTTGTTCTAATCAGAAACTATCTTTTCTAGGGCAGTATTTGTGTAGCAACAAACAGTTCTCTATAAAACTTATAATTTTTTTTTATAAAAGCCAAGATTATAGAGTAAAAATAAAAGCTTTCACTTATAAATATTTAACTCTCAATTTTAGTGTGATAATTTGATACCCAGTTATAGTACCTGTAAATTCTACTATCAAAAGAGTTTATATTAATTTTATTTTAATTTTTTAATATTTTATTTTTTAGTTGTAGTTGATACAATACCTTTATTTTATTTATTTATTTTTATGTGGTGCTGAGAATCAAATCTAGGGCCTTGCATGTGCTAGGCAAGCATTCTACCACTGAGCCACAACCCCAGCCCAGAACTTATATTAATTTTGTGACATGAAAATGGATGAATTTCCAGAGGAAAATCATGAGAATATTTTTAGGAACATTTAGGTAATCCAGGCCAAATTTTTCATGGGGCATAGAGTCTTGGGAGTGAATATGACATCCAAAGGAGAAGGAGAAGGAAATTTGGCAGACCCAGCCAGGCCTCAAAGCACAATGGAAATGAGAGCAATTAATAAATTGAATCAAAATACATAAATTACTAAGTTCTTCATTTTTAAATAGGCTTTACTTTTCTATGAAATCACCCTACAGTTTTGCCTTCTAAGTATATTTTTATGCAAGTTTCTTTGATTGGAATTGTGCCCATAGGGGTCTAATATTCTTGAGCATTCACATTCTTATGCATATCTTTGAGGATTGGCTACTCATTCATTAAACTTAAATGAATAGTTGAAATAATAAGGCAAAATTGGTTTTGTTCTTTTAGTCTTCTTTTCCTGGGCATTCTTTGCATTGTGGCAATATGTGCTATAAATAAACTAGAGCAAGGAACACATTGTCTTGATATTTCACAAGAACAAAATAGTTTTTGAAT
The DNA here is from genome assembly GCF_045843805.1 of Urocitellus parryii. Classification (NCBI taxonomy): domain Eukaryota; kingdom Metazoa; phylum Chordata; class Mammalia; order Rodentia; family Sciuridae; genus Urocitellus; species Urocitellus parryii. The sequence goes on from NC_135531.1 coordinate 205,043,648, forward strand.
AGGAATTACTTATTTCTCAAATTTTTTTTAGGGAATTTAAACCTTGTTGTTGAATGAAGTAGTGAATGACAAAAATATTTTAATAGTCTTACATGAATGAGGATTCTGATGCAAAGACTAGTTTTGTGTAGAGTCTTGGGAGTTGAATATGATATCCAAAAATCATCATTGTTTTATTGATCCATTCTCTCAGGGTCCAAGTTAATAACAGGATCCAAAGGCCAAAATCACAATCCCCATGTTCATTGTTAGCTACAGTACGTGTCACCAGAGCAGTGTCTGCTGTGTGGAAAGCCTGAGAATATTTCCTAATCAAAATTTCTATAAATCTTTGATATCTTCTTATTTATTTTCTGCAGTGTAACAGCCTCTTCGTATTTGATGTTCCAGAAACAAAAGCCTGTTTCTGTTGAGTTTGATTATAGAAAGAGAGGTCTCCTCACAGGGAGCCCAGCAGGCTGTATCCTGCTTGTTCCCTTTGTCTCTTTCATGGAAGGAGAGAAAGGAGGAAGAAGAGCACAATATGGAATTGGTGATAGTAATACTGGCAGAGCCTCAAATGATATTTGTTCTGCTATAGTCACTTGCCACTGGAGTCTGCATTTTTGCAGCAGATGAAAGATGGATAGCATGCAAATGCTTGGATTGAACACATTCTAATACTTTAAATTCTGTCTCTTAGTCTCTGTTATATAAGTATTGTTTGTCCATATATTTTGCTATGATTACCCTGGTGCTTAATTAGAATAATTAGTATGAAAACACAACATGATTTGTTTGGTTATAGTTTTCTACCAAATATTTGAATAGGAGTCAGGGGTTCCTTAAAGTAGAGGTGGTGAAAGGTATAAAATTTAGAATTGGGCCTGGTTTCAAGAACTATTAAATTTCAATGATTCTGCAATATGGTTAGTGTCTTCAAGGTTATGGGATTGATGTTTCTTCACTTTCCTTATGGGGAGAGAATTAGATTAATTGTTAGGCAATGCTGCAGGGGAACTTTTGCATAAGGGCTAGTTTTCAGTTTTTTCCTAGAAAGGAATGAAAATGGTAGAAATGAGGTCAGTTTTCTATTATGTCTGATGACCATTTCCAGAAAAGTTTGATTAGCCACAACACATGGGTTCCTGGGCTCTAGTGTAGATTGCCAAAAGCAATGTCTACCCACGGAAATCATTGTACTTGCTTTGATATTATAAACTCTTTATACGAAGAAGACAAGGGGTAACATTTTGAGATTGAGTCTGAAAATACATAAATTCTGAGATCCAGCAAATGGAAAACTCTTTATTCCACAAGTAGAAGGTATGTCCCCATTAGGTATACCAAGTGGTGGGGAAAACCATCTTAGATGAGAGGGATCTTGTAGTTGTGATTCAGTCTTAATAGTCTCTGATGAAACTATGGATTTTCATTCATATATTCTAATTTAAATAATATTCTTAATAAGTTAGCTAGTTACACAATCATTAAATACCCTACACATTAAAATTAGAATTACAGTATTATTTGTTTATTTGTCCTTTCAGTAAATATTTATTGAGCATCATTTAAGAGTCAGACACAAGGCATTTGTGAGATAGAGTGAACAAAACACGAGTATTTTATTTTCATAGGACTTTCTCTTTAAGGAAGTAATACAGAATTCTGGGATTTTTTTCGTTTTCATGCTATACTTTATTTTACAAAAGGAAAATAGGTTTGTGCAATTCATGCCATTAAGATACTTTTCTATTGCTTGGGATGTGCTCATATTGAGCCATGCATGTTGTCTTTTCAGGTTTGCTGTGATAACATTAAGGCTTTCTGAGACAGTTGTCAAATTTTGCCTAATGTTGGGGTCTGCAATGATGTTAACTTATGAAAGATTGAACATATGGCACTGACTTTATTTGTTCTAATACCTAGAATAATCAGTTGCAGAACTAATTGGGTTCCTTTCCTGGTCCTGTGGAATTGAAAATTTACTAGAAACTCCTGATTATTTAAAAGTATATCAGCCTAATCTTCTAAAATTTACTTTTTATAGAGATCCAATCAGGCATTTTGCATTTACTTATTGTGGGTATTTTTATTAATAAATATGGAATGCATTAGTCAAATAATTGATATAATTAATCTGGTTAAAGTCTCAAAAGAAAGAAAAAATTTTCATCGTTTGCAAGGCATGACAGTATTATTGCTCATTTCACTTCTAGACATTGTTATCATGGAAAGCACATGTGACCATGACTATCAGCATAGGATGTATCATAATTCTAGTTTATTTTTATGATAATGTCTATAAAAATACCAGTTATGCCTATATGTTTAAAGTGAGATAGCAACTCTGGTAATTATATGGTGTCTGTAATGACTGTAAGTCAGAAATTCTCTATATCATATTTATGAGTACTTGATTGCTTATTAACTCAACTGCAATTAATTATTTTACTAAAATAACATATCAAAGATTGCAAATGACCTAATTTTTAAGACAAATTAAAAGGGATTCAAGGTTATCCTGATAATGAGACCATTAATTATTATCCATTGGAACATTATGATATACTTTCTTGAAAGGAAATGAAAGGAATGAAACTGTTCATAAACCTAGGCGTGGCTATGGGAGTGGGGTGCCCAAGTGATTTGCATTTGTCCATGATGGATGATGCTCACATGTGCTATGTGCTAGACCTTGGTCCAGGATCAGTCTTTAGGACTGACCCACCAGTCCTAAAAGATTCTCTGATTGACCTACAGACACCGTCTCCACTATTATATTCTCATTTCATATACTTCTGATGTTTTAAAATGTCCTCATGAAATATTCAGATTCCAAGGAAGAAGTGACTGAGATGAAAAACTCTCACTGTAAACAATTTAACTCATGGATTTCAAACCTTCTATTTCTATCCTTTGACCACCATATTTAACTCTTGATTTAGAAAAATTTCAACTTCTTTTAGTTTAATGGTCTTGTGATTTTTTTAAAAGGCACATTAGTAAGCTATCTCAAATTCTTTCTGGAGACAAGTTATTGAAATTTGTAACAGAGTTTAGTCAGGAAAACAGACATTTCAAATACAGGGCATTTATTACAGGTAATCAAAATATGGGTGAAGGAAGAGTTTAAAAGGTGAACAGGGAACAGAAGAAATACAGAGATTAGCAGCAGCAGGAAGCAGCTTCCATATCTAGGTTGAAAGGGTTAAAATGAAAGGAAGGGGGGTTTACCAAACTGGGTTCCTAGGCTGTGTTGTTTACCTACTTGGTAGAAGTTGCAGCAACACACACCACCAGAAATACTAATTGGGAAGGCAGAGAGGGAAATATCTTGATTTTCCCCTTCTCCCCACTATTCCTTGCTCTCCACCCCAAGTCTACTGTTGGAACCTCCTTTAGTTCAAACCCTGCCAGGAGCCAGCACATACAGGCCTGGGGAACATATCCATGCAAGTGTGAGGCTCCCTGTGACACAGAACAGAGCAGAGGAAGAATGAGAAATGGATTTGTAAGCACACAGCACAAAGGAGATATGGGTCAAGTAATCCATACAAATAATCTTTTATTCATAGTCACAGTATCCTCAAGAGAAAATAAACTAACTGCTAGTTAAAAAAAAAAAAAGTAGTATTTTCCAGGAGGTTTTTTTTAAGCTTGATAAATCTCCCTCATTGTTTATTTTTTAAAAATTGACATTATACATATTTATGAATTTATAACAATCCAATAAATGTATACTGTGTATGATAATAAAACCAGTATAATAAATATTTCCCTTTTCTTACACATTTATCATTTCTTTATTTTAGGAACCTTCAAAAACTTTTTCTTCCTGATTTTTTATAAAATATATAATAAATTGTTGTGAATTATAATCACTCTCATGTGCTGAGGGAGATTGGGTAACGGGTACCAATATACAGTTATATAGAAAGATTAAGTCCTTCATTAGCTTTCAACAGTGTTGCAGTCTCAAATACAATGAGAGAATACTTGCACATTTTCTCTACTTTTTCTTTCTTTTCTTTTTTTCTGTATGTGTGTGTTGGGAGACTACCCAGGCCTTGCACACACCAGGCAAGTACTCTGTCACTGAGTTACACCCCATCCCCTCATCTATTTTTTAGTGTGGCATTTGTTACATGATTATAAAACCAAGAGAATATATTGCTGGAGGAAATTATGCATCTTCTTTTTCTTGAAACTGTTAGGTATTTGGTTAAGTTAGTGCCTTAACAATTCTACTTAGAACTGGATGTGTCTTTATAGATGGTCATTCGAGCATGATAAACTTACAAGTTACATCCACTAATATGAGTTCATAACTTCATAATTATTAGATACTTATTCAGATAGAAATCAATCAGTTGGACCCAAAGGAGTTAGAGGGTATTCTGGAAAATATAGCAGTATATATGACGCATGTCAGGATTTACAATCTTCATTATGCAAAGTAACATGGTTAGAGATTTTCAGAGTGGAATGTAAGAGGTTGGAATGATTTTCAAAACTTCATTATAGGGAAAAATATCTTCTCCCTAGTAAGAAAACATTTGTCCTACATATATTTATTTATACAGAGTTTTGATGAAATTTGAATAATTAAAATTGGCTTTCAGTAGATTACATCAAATCTACTGTGAAGCTTGGAGACCCATTGAACAGTTCTTTTTTTTTTTTTTTTTTAGCAAATTACTTGGCATAGGAATACTTCTTATCCAGACAAAATCCCTGCATCTTTTTCACTTACTGAGAAAAGACTTTACACCTGTGCCTTTACAAATGGAACAACTATGTAGACATTGTCCTGAAAGGGGGATTTTTATTAGAATGAAACAATTTTACCCAGCCCTGGGTAAAATTGTTAATATTACAATACTTAATGTTTGTAAAGAACTCACGCTAATGTTTTATACAAGGTAAATGCTAACGAAGTACTTGGTGAATACATAAATTCATAAATGAAAAAAATCTCTGGACTGTATATGCCATAGTAATTTCAATCTGCATGCTAGCACTTATGATAAGTTCTCTCTGCCTGGATTTCCACTTCTCTTTTTATTCGTCCAGATCCTAAAATCCTTCCAGAACTGGTGAGACTCCACTTAAGCCTTTCATGACAACTCCAGTCTTTACTGACCTTATCTTTCTTTTATAATCTATTATATGTATGTACAAATGTAGTATTTGATGTATTTACTCTTTACCATTGGATATCAACCAGGAGATGACATTAAAATTCCCTGGAGAGCTTTCCTAGAGTATAAGTCCCTATGCTCAATTTCCAGAATTTGTAGATTTATAGTGTTGGGCTGGTACCCAAACACACACATTTTGGTAAAGCTCTCTAACAAAGTTAAAATAAGCCCTAGTATAGATACACTGATAAAAGTGATCTCTTTTGATTACATTATTTTTTTATTAGCAGAGTTGTAAACTTCCTGAGCATATTGATCATGCTTTGCTTTTCTTGGATATCTTTCAACAGTGCTGGAAATATGGCCAGTACTGAACAACACTTTTTTTTTTATTTGCAAGATCTCTGAGAGTGGGTCCTGAGATATGCATTGCCAAGGGATTATGCAGAGACAAAAAGGCTCACGGGGGAATCATTCAACTGTTGCCACAATAACACTGTGTCACAAGTAGGTACTTATATTTATGTTTCTTGAGTCAGCAAGATAGGATGGACATCTCTGTGAATCTCAGCAGGCCTTCTTCACATGTTTGAGGGGTGGGCTGGCTGCTGACTGGACCCACATAAGTGTCTGCCATTCAGCAGCTCACGCAGGCATCTGTGAGCTTAGACTGACTTTGATCTTGACTTTCAAATGACTTTGATCCTCCTCTTGAGGCCAGCAGGCTACAAAATGCAATTTTCTCATGGTGATAACAGAGGATAAGATGTGCAAGTTCACTTCAAGACTGTACTTGCATTGAATCAACCAAAGCAAGGAATGTGGTAAAAAGCCCACTCATGAAGGGAGGGTATTATACATTATATGGCAAATGCTGTAAGTACATGAATATAGGGGAGAATTGGTGTCATTACCCCAAACTATCACAGTGGTGCTCTGGTTAATATCTCTTCTCTGCAGAGCCACCATTCTGATGCCTTAGAGTGAAGGTCAATTCTTATAGCATATAATCTGGACTAAGATCTGTTTAAAACAAATTTACCACCTTTGAGTAAGCAAACAAGGAATCTTATTCAGAGAAAAAAAAATGGGGGGGGGCGCAAATAAGCACATGAATCCCATTTCATTTGCTGTTAAATAGGAAACTATCACCTTATACTTCACAGACTTCATGTCACCCAGATAATATGGCACACTTCATTAAACTAGAACATCAAATGCAGAAAACAAAATATTTGCTGTTCAATAAGATTATCTGCTACTTGAACAAGGTTGGAGGAATTGTCAACATGATGTGTTTGAATCCCGGAAATTAAACCAAGAACTGTGACTGCGAAAATGTTAAAAATACCACAAATTTGCTTTGAAATGATATAGCTTATTGTTGTCACTTGCGATTTGACCATTGGTTCCATCTCTATTACCTGTGATGTTGCTTAGCAAACTGTTACAAAGCAACCAGTGCCATCTATCATGGAAGTCCAACATGGTAATGCTAGAGGCATCTTGGGGCTGAAAAAGTTGGTTTTAAGTTCTGCAGCTTCCAGCAAGCCCTTGTTTAAAGGACCTATTTCCTAAAGAGTCAGATAATTATAATATCACATGGAGTAACCAACTATAAATATGCATTTGTTGATCATCATAAGGATACATATGTTACCAGGACTTTTTCCTAAATGAATGTGGTCCTTTTCCAGATTTGATTTTTTTTTACTTGCTCTGGATGTAGGTACTTAATTGGTTCTTGGTGAGAGAGGCTGATCAAATACATGAGTAATATATAAACTGTGCAAGGCAAATTGTTTTAGAGTCCTGCTTCATCCTTATTATGCTGTGGGGTTTGGGGAAAACTACTCAACAACTCAAAATTCTTATTTATAAAAGAAGGTGATTCGGATAAATAAATAGCAAGGGTCTTTGGGCATATAGCCAAATAACAAAGCAACTGAAATGAACTCTGGGTCCATTAGATGTATAGACATTCCTTCTTATCTGAAGGGGACTAAATACCAAAATGTAATGCTCAAGTCCCTTATACAAAGTGGTGTGATGGTTGCATATAACCTACACACATCCTATTGTATACTTTCAAATCATCTCTATAATACCTAATAAAATGCAAATTCTATGTAAATACTTGCTATACCCTATTGTTTAGGGAATAGTGAGATGAAAAATGTCCATATATGTTTAGCCCAGACACAATTCATTTTCTGAAGTTTTTCAATCCACGTTTGATTGAAATCACAAGTGGAACTCACAAATATGGAGGGCTGACTTCACTTTTGTTCATGTTACTTGTGTAGAATCACCCTGTATGGGTAGATTAACTATTGTGCTGGTTTTTCTTGGTTTCTCTACCTAAAAGGAGGAACTTTAACATGTGGGATAAAGAAAATAAAAGGCAGTCTGGAGATGCAGACAAAGGTGGAATTATACAATGTGCCTAAGAGAGTTTAGTTGGATGGCACCTTGCATTAGTGGCAAAATTTTTCAATCACAGCTAAAGAAATAAATAAGGTTGAGGCTTTGACATAACTGAAAAGTATTTTTCTGATACTTTCTAATTGCTAAGAGAAGAGAAAATCTCAGAGGGGTATGATAAGGTCTTTTCTCTGAGAGGTGGAAACATTTCACAATTCTGAATGTGCAATTACAATGGAGCCAGAGAACAGTTCCATTGTTCTAGCAATTAAGAAATGATAGCCCTCACAGCATTAAGCATCCCTGCCCCTTGTACAAATGCATGTGTGTATGCCCACTTTGTCTCTAGGCAACATGGAACCACCAGGAGCAGGCTCTGAAAAAACTAGGTCCTCAGCAGCTAGAGGTTAAAGGCCCAATTTTTCATCCTCAAATGGAGAATTCTGTGGAACTAACATTGTAGTTTACTTTAGTCTGAAGGAAGAAATGATAGTTTAGGAATTTGATTCCCTTAAGAATTCTTGGGTGGAACTATGCAGCTAGTGCCACTTGTAGCAAAGAAGATGAAGAGAGCACTTGGGCTAGCTAAACTACACCTGGGATGCCACATAATTAAGAGATGTTAACAGAATTGTTCTAAAGGGGGAGGAAGGAGCAACAGCTGGCCCTGCCTTGGGAACACGCTGCATTCACCTTGAGGAAGTAAAGACTGTAATGGGAATAAAGCCTGTAGCAGAAAATGAATTATTTCAAATGTTTGTTTTCAACAGAGTCTGAATCTTGGTGCCTTGTGAATAGCCGAGTACTATAAATGTTTAATATGATGTTTAATAATATGTTTCAAATGATATCTCGATGTCAAAGCACTCGTAAGTACACATATTTTGAACTTCATTTGACTTCCGTGATAGGACAGGCTAAAATGAAGCATAGTAATTTTCAGAATTTAAAAATTAAAAAATTCAAGCTCATGAGATTGTCTTAGGATGGAGAAAAGGAAGACAAAGTCATTCCAGTAGTGACAAAAAGGAGAAAGTTTGGAAAAATAGATCACGAATGCTTAGATTTATCATTTGTTGCTTATGTGTGATAAAAATTTCCAGTATATTCAACAAGAAAACAGAATAGCATGTTTCTAAGAAGCCAACCTATACATGAAGAAAAACGTTCTGCTTAATTTGCATATAGAAAAATCTAGGTCCTTATTTTCATAAGAAGAAAAATTGTGAATGAATATAGAATTGTCAGTGCTACTGAGAACATTTGATTATAAGGCTCATGATTTGGAACACAATTTCCCTGTCAGGTAACTGGCTTGAGACCCTCCCACACTGCTGTATTAAATCAGATCACCAGTTTTAATTAGATGGACTATTCTGCTTTCTTATCTTCATTTTTCTCTCTCTCCATGAGCCATTTCCTCATCTGAAGGAGGCAGTAGCCACCCAACAGAGAAAGCTTTAAGATACAACAGTTAGCTGTCAAAAAACAAAGGCTTGTTTTCAGTCATGAGAGCATTTGCTCAATGGAAATGCTCCTTTTATTCTGAATAGACATATTTGTGCCCATTTCTACCTTAATGGGACTTGATTTTCTGGTTCGTAGGGATCTAAGTTCTTTGGTACTGTTCTGAATTCAAGGACTTAACTCCAAAAACTTTCCTAGCTGTTTGTTTTGTTTTGTTTTGTTTTAACTCTGGCCAAGCTGTCTTTGCTATGTAAATAAGTTTTTAAGAAGTGGAACATGGGGCTGGGGATGTGGCTCAAATGGTATCCCGCTCTCCTGGCATGCATGTGGCCTGGGTTCGATCCTCAGCACCACATACAAAGATGTTGTGTCCGCCAAAAACTAAAAAAATAAATATTAAAAATTTCTTTCTCTCTCTCTCTCTCTCTCTCTCAAAAAAAAAAGTGGAACATGCAATAAAAATGTCCAACAAGTGCATAAAGGAACCAAAAAATTGGAAGAATTTCCCATAGTATGTGGAATTTTAATAGATGTAAAATAAGAAAATTCAGTGATCACTTGAGCAATTTTGGGCTAAATGAACAGACTTTATTCCTTTGGAATTTACCAGACCACTTTCAGATATCCATAGTTTCCTTGGCATCATACTCTTGGGTCTTCCTGCCTCCATGGTATTCTTATGGGAAGAAGAAGCCTGGGCAGGGAGTTTTGCTATTTGAGTAACTGGAAACATAACACCTTTTTCCTTTTTCTTTTTAATTGAAACAAATATGTGGCTATATCTGTCCTTTATATCCCATATTAAAAAAATTGGAAACATCTCCATGTTATCCACTGTAAAGTAGAAAGGAGTCCTGGTTTCACATAGCTCCCAGCATATGTAAGAGCTCAATTATTTGCCAAAAGACCAGGACATGTGGAAAGTAGAGTTTCTGTTTTGTTCCTTCAGCCTTTATCTTTTTTATACCTTGAGGGTAGAGAGAGTCATAGTCCAGTGTACTAAGAACTGTTTAGTAACTTTCAACATTTTCTGTAGAATTATATACAAAATACAGCTGCTTATTTGAAATTGTTTTTAAAATTAGAACACATATTGTTGAAGTGTTCATTATTTGATGGGTATATACTAAAAATTATAGTATATTTAAGTATTTGGCTTATCTCATAGGGCTTAGGCTAAACCAATATCTCTTTCTTGAACATTTGTAATTGCGACCTACTGGTTTCCATGCTTCTGCACGTGTCCCATGATAGACTTGTTTACCCAGCAGCCAGAGTGATTCATTCAAAGCATAGGTCTGATTTGTTCCACCCATGCCCCACATCATCAAATGGCTTTCTGTGGAAAGAAGAATTCTAAGATGTCCCCAAGATTCTCAGCCTCTCACCTGTGCGCATGTGATTATGTGAAAGGATAATCCTTGAATGTGAACAGGACTTCTAAATATGTTGGAGTTGACTTTCAGGATTATTACCATTTTATGGTGAAATAAATTCTGTAGATGTAATTCAGGACCCAGATCAAGCCTTGACTTGAGCTAATCAAAAGGGAAATTACTGTGAGTAGGCCACAGCTAATCAGCTAAGCTCTTCACAGAGACCTAGGCCTTCCCAGAAGTCAGAGACTTGCACTCTGCCAGATTCTCTTGCTATCTCAGAAGAAAGCAGCCTTGTATGCTGAAGGGGTGGGTGTCTGTACTCTTGTTTTCATTGGAGCATTATTCACATTAGCCAAGATAAGGAACAAGTCCATCAAGGTTTTGAACAGATAAAGAAATTGTGGCATATATACACACAATGGAATAACATTCAGCCTCAAGGAAACAACAGGCAAGCAGCTTAATTTCAGAAGCACATAACAAAGTATTCTCAATTTTACTCTTTATATAATATTTATAATATTACCTTATTTTACTTATATGTATGTAAACTATAATTACCAAATATATTGTTGATATTATTATCTTGAGCAACCTGTTATTTATTATGTCAACTAAAAATAAGAAAAATGAAAGATTTTATTTTATTTTCATTTATTCCTTCTCCATTTTTCTTCTTTTGTTTATTATGTAGGTAGACCTATTTTTGACATATAATTTTTCTTCTTTCTGAAGAATTTTTATTTTGTATTTCTTACAAGGCAGGTCAAACTTCCTCAATTTTGGTTTGCCAGAGAAAGTCTATATGTCTCCTTCATTTTTGAATGTTGGCTTTACTAAACAGAATCCTAGGTTGTGGGTTTTTCTTTCTTTTTTAAAAAATTTGTCTTGCTTTTTAACAATTAAAATATTTTAGTCTACTGTCTTCTTGCTTATATAATTTCTGAATAATTCATATCCTTGTTGTTCTACAGGCAAAAGGTTTTCTCCTCTGACTTCTTTTAAGATTTTCTCTTTGATTTTCTGTCATCTGAATATGATAAACCTCGTTGAGTAGGTGTGTGTGTGTGGAAGGGAGTACTTAGTGTTTTTGGAGCTCTCTAAATATTTGGTTTGGATTCTTAGTTTGGGAAAATTATCAGTCATTAGTGATTGAAGTATTTCTTTCGTCATTTTCTCCTCCTTCTAACATTCTCATTATAAATACTTACACATTTTATGTTTTTCCATAAGTCTTAGAAATTCTGTTCTTTTTCTCTCTTCTAACTTCATTTTGGAAGATTTTATTGATATTTCTTCATGTTTACTGTCTTTTGTTGGCCATATCCAATCCATTGAAGAGTCCATAAAAAGCATTTTAATTTCTAGTATGTTTTTTATTTCTATATTTGTGTTTTGCTTTTTTTCTTAGCATTTCCATGTCTTTGCTTTTATTACCCATCTGCTGTTGCATGTTATATACTTTTTACTTGAAAGCCCTCAGTTATAGTTTTATCATTGTCTTAAATTCCCAATTTGATGCTTCAACATGTCTGTGTCTTTGTGTTTTGATGATTTCTATGTCTTTTAAATATGTGTATGCTTTCTGTTTTCTTTTACATCATTTAGTATGCTTTGTAACTTTTTGTTATAAACCAGACATGACATACTGGGTAAAAGGCACTGAAGTTAGCAGAACTTTAGTGTCAGATTTATGTTTATTTGGCTAGGGTTGGGCTGTGTTTACTCTTTGCAATGTTTGCAGGTAGCAGAGGCTAAAATCTCTTCTGATCTTCTTGTTTTTATCTCTCTTGTTGTCATGGGGTTTGCCTAGAAAAGTCTTTTTTTGTGGGGTGGCTACTGGGGATTGAACTCAACTCAGGGGCACTCCACCACTGAGCTACACTCCCACCCCTACTTTGCATTTTATTTAGAGATGGAGTCTCAGCTTAGTGTTTCGCTTTTGCTGAGGCTGGCTTTGAACTCACGATCCTCCCGTCTCAGCCTCCCCAGCCACCAGGATTATAGGCATGCACTACCATAGAAAATTCTTCTTAAATGCAGTCCACAGCATGCAGTTATTTCTATTGCATTTTCCTCTATTATACAGGAGACCTATTGATGTGGTAAGTCATGTGAGGAAGGAAAGCATTCTATAGCTCTATGTTTTGGTCTTGAGTTTTAGTGAGCCTGTGCCTGTGCCCTTGGACTGTGACCTTCATAAGTACTTCTCAGTGTCTTTCCCTTCTATTGAGACAAGAAGATTAGAGGAGGCTATAGTTGGATATTCCCTTTTCTCTAAGTTACTTAGTTTCTGGCAAAATCCCAGTCCATTAGGTTCAGTTAAAATAGTTTCTCTTGTGGGTAGTTCTTTTTAATAAGAACAGAATGCTCTGAGATTATTTTAAGTGCCAAATTTTCCTCTTCTATAGTCAGAGGCATCAGGAACTTTTTAATTTAAACTTTAAATATACAAAGCTAGCAGGGATTTTGAAAGTAAAACTCACTAAAGTGTGGGGTCCCCAAACCCTGAGCTCCTTTGGAGTTTTTAAGTCTCCATTTGTCCACATAGAGCCTCTAGTGATTCCATTAATTACTATTTAGGTTTTCCAACCCCAGTACTCTTCTTGTGGCAGTATTTTACTTGAAGGATTCTGCTTCAATAAGGTGTAATATATTGTATCCACCTGTCTGTATCTCTACAATTTTGGGGGCAGTGGTTTACACTGTGACCTTAGGTCTCAGAGGATCTATGTACAGCTTTCACTTTCTCATTTGATCACCTTTTTTTAAAATTGTTGTTTTATGGATAGCAGTAATTTCCAAGATCCTCTCCTGCAGGACCAGAAGCCAGAAGTGGTAGCATCATGAGACTTAAAGTTCGTTCTACAGGGGGAAGACTTTAGAGAATCGTACTTTGGGTCTTAAATGCTTTAGCCTTGTGGTGACATATCATTTACACCCATTGGTCAAAGTAACTTGCATAGAAAGGTAGGCTTCTGTGTTTTTGAAGAATAGGAAAGCCAGAATCATTATTGGAGATTATTATTGATGGAGCCCAGAGCACAGTATATATGAGACAGTTTTTCCAACTCTATCTATTACTCTATCTATCTATTGCATTATATCTTCTCCCCAGGATTTCATAATACCGTACTACACAATAGTATATTATATAGAAATCTGTCATGTTGGATGCTGTGTTTGTTGTCTGTCCCTTCCTTCCCACCTTAGTGGGAGTACCATCAAAGAGACTTTATCTCTTCTGTCCACTTTTCATTCCAAGAATACAGTTTATTCCAGGGCTTAGTACATATTTGGTTAATGGATTAGCAAATGTTTATTTGTTTAAACCATGGGAACTATGAAAAATGAGCTCCTGTTTGAACCCTTTATGTCAGCCAAACTCGTCTCAGAAACTGTTTCTGCAGCAGAGACCAAGCTGCATCGACCTTGTACAGAGACTTTGTCAAACTGGCTGCGTGCATTCCTTGCCATCAGACAGGAAGGAGAGAATGAAATAGCCTCAGAAGTTCCCCAAGAGTGTGGTGCTATTTTAAGACAAGGGTATACACAGCCTGAAGGAAAATGAGTTTTAAAATGAGCTTAGGTTTTTAAACAATGCAGGCAAATGGTGTCGATAATTTGAGAAACAGAAAAATTCTCAGTTTAACAATCTTGCCATCTCAGATTTATGTTTGTTATCAAGGATATGTAATTCTCTTTCCTCACTGAAGAGCAAAAGGCTCAATCACCTCTTGCATATGAAATGTAGATGCAGTGCTTGGAACGTTCTCCTTCTCAGGCAACAAACCTGCCAGATCCCGGGGTGGTTGAAATCTCTGCTTCCTGCTGGTGCAGTTGCACCATCTTTGTGCTTTTTTAAGCTTATTGTTCTCTCCGAGCTTAATCAGTGCATCCAGGCATGTAATGAAGAACAACATGCTCACACAAACAATTCACTGAAGTCCACAGATATGGTGATTTTTATCAATTATATTATTCAGTAGAGTAAATTTGCAATTTATTAAAAACTACATAGATTGAGTGACATCTGAAACACTGGTGTATGGACACTCATGATATCAGCAGCTGCCCTCTAAAACAAAATCTTCAATTGGTGGCATTTTGTTACAGTAAGTATACAGCTTTTGTCTTTCTACTTGCTAGAGGAATGTACAATAGCAATGCAATAGTGTATTACAGGTCCCTTCAGTGTGAAATTCATACTAACTAAGCTTAAAACATTTGATAGCGAGAGGAAGAAGCTTCCATAGCAAACTCTTTCCATTTTCACCTCCACTAGTTTTGACTAAAGAGATGAACATAGGTAAAGAAGGCAACTTTATTTATTTATTTATTTTAAAGAGAGAGAGAGTGCTGAATGTTTTATAATATTTAATTTTTAGTTTTCAGCGGACACAATATCTTTGTTTGTATGTGGTGCTGAGGATTGAACCTGCATGCCAGGCGAGTGCACTACTGCTTGAGCCACATCCCCAGCCCAAGAAGGCAACTTTAGATAGTGAAAAAATATCCATCAACAACCCTGCCAGCTATCTAAGAGGTACCTGATCTAAGCAAGTTGCTTGTCTTCTTTCTCTTTCTCTTCCTTCTCTTTTAAATAAAGTGTTTTATGGAGTTTCAGAGCATGTTCATGTACATCTCATTTAATACCAACATCTCAGTGAGGTCAAGGGTTCTCAGTGCCATTTCTGGATTGGATCCTCAGAGAGTTAACTAGGAAAAAAGCCATGGATTTTGCCTCTCAGCACAATGCTTTTTTTTTTTTTTCATTTAACAGCAATGCTCTAGGTCTCAGTTTCCTCATTTAAAATAAGGGATACATATACCCACCTTTCCATTCAACAGGGTTGCTATAAGGATGACAAAAGTTTTAAATACTATGTTTATGCAGTTGTAAAATAAGTGTCTTGCTTTTGTTAAGTCCAAAGACTCTGTTCTTAGACAAAAAAGCCTACCTTCCTACCTTCTTCAACAGACAGCGTTCAATAATAGTACATGTGAACAGAGCCCTGAATTCTTCATGTAAAATATTTGAAATTTTATCTCTTAAAGGAAAAGGGAACAGTCATTAAAAAGGTAGCAAAATAGTAACTCTGGTTTTGTTCTCTCTAGGCACTGTTATCAAATTTAGTTTTTAAAAATGATTTGTTGATTTGCATAAATGCTGTTCTACTTTCTCTCTCATAGATAAAGATGGTCTTGTGTTTGAATAAGCTCTGTCATATGGATAGGGATATGATTTTCAAGACAGAAGTACAAAAATAAACATCTATTCCCTATTCCAAAATATGTTATAACTAAAAGCTTTTTTTTTTTTCAAAGTGTAAAGTGTGGGTTAGAGAAATCTTTCTTTAAAGGACCAGGATTTGGAGAACATATGGCCTCTGTCACAAATACTCAACTTACCATTTTAGATAGTGTAAAAATAGCCATAGACAATATGTGAGTGAATAGTATGTTCCAATAAAACTTTCTTTATGGACAGTGAACTGCCAATTCCATATAATTTTCATATGTTATGAAATACTATTCTTTAAAATATTTTTTCCAACTATTTGAGAAAGGAAAAACCATTTTCAGCTTATGATCATACAAGAACAAATGACAGGATAGATTAAGCCATGGCCATGTTCCACGGTGACCTAGAGCACAGGGCGACAGACATTCATCTTGCTGCTCTAGATGATTCATTAAGCTGAAAAAGTATTTTCAAGGAGTTTTTTTTCTCACCATATAAATTTTCAGTACTGATGTCAGCAAAGACAACCTTTTATATTAGGGTTCTAGAAGTTAGGTGGTTATTATAGAATAGGAAAAAATAAGAGGACCTTTTCATTAGGAAGGTAGAGAGCACTGTTTTCAAAGGAGGAAAATCAATTAGCAATTTGGCAAAAGCTTGAAAAACACGGAGCAAAAACTTTAACATTCTCCAGGGCTAAGTATATTACCACTCTCAATTTGGTACTCAATAAATATCTGTTGAACTCAGTGGGATTCCCACAAAGTTCCTAAGTTCTTGCTTAGTTTGTAGAATCAACTGAACATGAGCTATAGTCATCTATTTAGAAGACAAGGTGTTAATGAAATGAACTTTATACTGGCACTCTTTACTGCCACTTGAAGAAGGTTGATTAAGAAAGACTTAAATGACAGTGGGGTTTTATGATAGTGCTAGGCAGTAGGGCAAGGTGTGCACAATCTAAATGATGAGCCATTATGAGCTTGATAATACCCATGACTAAGCTAATCTATGGCTATAAATTGGATATCTATGTAGACTGGGAACTTCTTTCAAATCTCCAGTGTGCAATTTAATCACAAGGAAGAAGCTAATTATTGCTATGTCCTATTATCTTGGAAGTTCATAGCCTCACGGTCAATGTCACGACAGTTTACTACTTAACTCATCTTTAGTTTTTCCCAAGTGTTATTTTTATTTGTTCAATTAAATCATAACTTTCTTTTGGGCAGGATCACATTACATAAACAGGAACAGCATAATGGATAAGAACAGTGGAGTCAGACTGCTGAGTTCAAATTTCACTTTGGGGTAACTTGTTGTAGTGTGCACAAGGTTCTGTGTTCAACTCCCAGAACTGAAAAAAATTTTCCTTTGCTTTGATATTTACTCCTAATGCAACTTGAGGGCACATTACATAGTATCTCTTTGCTCTCAGTTTATACATCTGCAAATAATAATAATGAAAGAATACACTTGACTGAACTGAATTTCTGTGGGAGTTAAATGAGTCTATGCAGGTAAGTGCTCAGAACAGTTTCTGGAAACAGTAAGCCTTCAATAGTGTTAGTAAAAATATACCGTTGAGTGCCAGTCTGATGCTGTAAAATCCTATTTATAAGGTGATGACTTCTCTAGTCTCGATATTTCCGTAGAACTCTATGTAAGTGATCCACTTGGAATACTTACACTTGAGACTGAATATACAAAGTTACCTTGCCCACAAAGCAGACTAATTTTGTTCCACCCCAAACTTCTTTCCTTTAGTCTTTCTCATTCTAATATAAAAAGAAATTTCATTCTCTAAGTTTTTCAGTTTAAAAAAACCAAATTCATGGGGCTGGGGATGTGGCTCAAGCGGTAGCGCGCTCGCCTGGCATGCGTGCGGCCCGGGTTCGATTCTCAAGCACCACATACAAACAAAGATGTTATGTCCGCCAATAACTAAAAAATAAATATTAAAATTCTCTCTCTCTCTCTCTCTCTCTCTCTCTCTCTCTCTCTCTCTCTCTTTCTCTCTCTCTCTCTCCCTCTCTCCCTCTCTCTTTAAAAAAAAAAAAACAAATTCAATCCTGATGTCATCATCAGTCTCTTGCTTTCTAATCCACATTGTGCATCCATCCTTTCCATCAGTGTATTCTAATAGTTATAGAAACTAAGTCCACCCCCTCACCTATCATAGTTGATATCTTATTTATCTTTTACTTAGAATACTAATGCAATCTCCTTTCTGCATTCACGGCCTCTTCCCATCTATTCTCCAAACATCGGCCAGCTATATCCATAGCATATGCACATTTCCTGGCACATGGCAAGTTTTCAATAAACCCACTAAAGGAATGTTTGAAATGTTTTGAGGCTGCTTGACTTATAACCTTATGATAGGCACTGAGAGAATTTCATTCAAAGTGATATAAAATTCTAAATAGTCTCTGCCTTTTAAAATTGCCATAATAAATAATTCCTTTAGAAGTAGGTGTAGAAGGGGATGATAGAGCTGCATGATTTTGAAGGATCCTCCAGACTATAAAATTCTATGAGTCCATCACTTTTTAAAAGCCATAAGGCCAAGATTAAAGCAGACAAATCAACCTAGATGAACACTTTACTGGAATATTCTTGAGAAGTGTACCAGATTGGGGATTTAGTTTTATGAGCCCTGCATTTGTACCAGAAAGGTTGATTTGTGAGTCCTGGAGTTGTACCAGATGTGCATGTTTTATATTCACACAGTTAGTTAGAACACATTATTTTATGGAAAAGAAAAGAATAAACATGCTTCTTAATTAGCTCTTTAGGAAGTGAAGGTAGAAAACTATTTTGTGTCAAATTATGAATCTCTAAATAATATTTTGTTTCCTTTCAGCACAGCTCTAGTCTATAAATTTTTTACTTAAGTATTATAAAACAAGTTAAAGCGGCTGGTATAATTACTTCAAACTGTAAAATATATTTATTTGCTTATTGCTAGGGTTATTGGTGATTTTCAGGAGGCTTGGGCCCATGATGTTCTTTAACACTGAGCCCTGGTTCCTCTTAGTTTTCCACAGTGACTATCACCAGATTGAGAGATGCTACAGAGAATGGTGGACAGGAACAACATTCCCCAAGAAAAGGGACTTGGTGGGTCACAGAATGCTGCTAAAGGCTGGTGGGTTGATATCTTTCCTTGGGACACTTCTACTCCTTGGCACATCTTTTATTTATCCTCTTTTCCCTTCAGTATGGGAGAGCACTACTTGATTTCTGTTTCAGAAAATTTAGAGGCTCTTTTCTCTTGACTATAAGTAAAGAGACTATGAATAGACATGGGGAAAACAGATGAATGGAAAATATAAATAATGATAGCCAGAAGGAGAAAGGGAAAAAGGGAGAGGAGAAAGGAAATGAATTAACTCTCAATTTTTGAATGATATAGAAAAGGTGTGGTGTGTGTGTGTGTGTGTGTGTTGTGTGTGGCTTATCTTTGTTGAGATGCCATGAAGCAAAACTGCACCCATAGCAAAAAGCAAAGCTTACCCAAATGATCTTAATTTCTAATCATAGTACCCTTTTGAAGTGAATTAGGGCCAGGGCTTCTTGGAGTGATGGCTGATTCTACAAGTTAATTCTATAGAAGACTTTTTGTTGTAGCAGATAGTAAGAAAGTCTTTGCTATGGTTTGGATGAGTGTCCCCCAAAGATGCATTAATTAAAGGCTTGGAATCCAGGGTGGTACTATTGAGAAGTGGTGAAAACTTTATAAGAAGTGACCTACATCCTTAGGTCATTGGGGATATACCTTCAAAGGTAATTGTGGGGCCCTCATCCCTTTCTGTTCCCCCTTTGCCTCTTGGTTCATGAGATTCGTGGTGTGCTCTGCCACATTTTTCCATCATACTATGCTGCCTTCACAAGTAGACCAAAGTCATAGAACTACTCAGTCATGGAAAGGAACCTCTAGGACTGTGAGCTCAAATAAACCTTTTCTCTTTGTAAGTTAATTATCTCAGATATTTTGTTATTGTGACAACAAGCTGACTAACACAGTGTCCAAAGAGTGACAGAGACATGCCAAAAAGGAAATAGAAGCAGATTGAAGGAGATTCCGCTGGATAGATTTGGGAATTATTTGAGCATTGAAATATAACAACAACAATAATAGTAACGATCACAATTCATTAAATGAAAATAAGAATTCCCGAGTCCATTTCTATGTTAATTTTCAAAACAGAAGAAAAGAGAATGGAAAATGCTTTTCTTGGAAGTAAATTGCCAGTCAAATATATGTAGAAGGAATGATGGAGTGAGAAAATCCTCAATGGGTGCTAAAAGTGGTGGATAACATTTTGAAGGGGGCCAGGATTTCTGCATAGACTTAAAATCCCCCAAATATTTATTAATTATAAAGAAACAAATAGTGGAGATAGTGGCATATATTCAAGTAAACATCAATATTGAGACAACTAATAGCAATACCTCCAGACATAATGAAGAGAAGGATGAGTTAGTACTTCATCATTAACCTTGCCAAAGCCACCTGAATTAAATCATAAGAAAATATCAGACATACCCAAATCAAGAGATCTTCTATGAAATAATTGATGTGCATTCTTCAAAACTGTCATGGTCATAAAGGATAAAACAAAGGAAAGGTACCAGGTTGAATGAAATTAACAGAGAACAGAAGTAAATAAAATATATGTTCCTGGGTTGGATCCTGAGCCAAGGAAAAGAAAATAGAACATTACTGGAACAATTGAAAAATTTGAATATGAATGGACTGTGGATTACTGTCATAGACTGCGTGGCTTAAACAGAATATAGTTATTTTCTTATAGTGCTGGAGGCTGAAAACCTGAGGTCAGAGAGCCAGAATAATTGGTTTCTGAAGAAGGTTCTTCTCTTGGGTTGGGGACACCTGCCATCTTGCTGTGTGCTGACATGACTACTTCTTCACATGACATAGAAAGAGAGAAAACCTCTATAGGGAGGTGAGCATGGAAAAAAGGAGGTCCATAAGTGTGCCAGCAATATCCAGTCTGGCAAGGGGGAACTCAGTAAAGATAGAGTGGTGGCTGCACATTTTGAGCAGGGTCTGCCCTAGTGAAGGGTTTGCAGGGTGGAGAGAAGCACCACATCCAGCTGTATTGGTACTTTAAGAAATAACACAGTGAGACTCCACCACTGACCGTCCGTTGGCATCTCATTACTGTATATATGTTCCCACTTTGCATGATTATTTACTAAAACATCATGTACCCCACTGAAGTAAATTTCATCTTTCAAATGCCTGGCAGGCCAACTTTCTTACCTAAAGCTTTCTATCACTTTTTTTTTCATACTGTCTTTATATTAGGTACAGATAGCAAAGCTGCACACGCCTTATCAAATAAACTGAAACAGTTTTCCTTGGTTTTCAATAACCAAAAACAATTTTCAGATCATTGGGACTATCTGATCTTTTCTATTAATGACATTTTTATTGCTAAATCATAAATGTATACATTTATCAGGGGCAATGGGATGTTTTGATATGTAGGTGGCATGATTAAATCTAGCTAACATATCCATCACCTTGACTTTCTTTTTTTATGGTGAGACACTGGAACTTATTCATAATTGTTCTGAAATATATATTAATATTGACTATAGTCATTTAGGTATCAAAAATTATCAAAATCTGTTCCTCCTCTCTATCTGATGCTTTGTAAACAATTCTCCTTCTCTTTTTGTACAGTCCTCTCCTCTGGATCTTGTACTGAGACTCTATGAAACCGAGTACCCTGAGAGATCCTCCAGCCTCCATGACAGACTGTGAGGACAATTATATGTGCATAGACCTTTCTGTGGCCTTAGAATAGACTGAAATCATTCAATGTGCCAACTAAATAAGGGAAAGTCCCTCTCCTACATAAACTGGCTTTTCCTCAGAGAGCCAAATAGTGATATAAGCAATTTCTTTCTTGAAAAAGTGCCAGAAACTTCCAACCAATCTGAAACTGTTAAAGTCTGGGTGCAACAAACAGTCAATCGGGAGTCTTCGCAGAACCTTATGCCTCAGCTCACCTGCACTTCCTTGTAGCTACTCCCCTTGGCCCTCAGCCCCTTGCACATGCTGTGGACATTACCACATCTCACACTTCTCCCTGTCAACACACTGAAGTCTTTTCTACATTTTCAGCAGCTGGTGGGGGTGGGGTGATGAGGGGATGGAGAGAAAGTTTTTCTCAGGAATATTGTAAGGAATTTTACAGGGAATGTGTAGATGTGTAGATGACTGTACATGTAAAAATCATCACTCAGTATCCATGAGGTGTTGGTCCAAGGTCCCCCTACAGCAGAGACCAAGATCCACAGATGCTCAAGTCCTGTATATAAAATGGCATAGTTCTGCACATGTTTTGTGCACATCCTGCTGTATACTTTAAATCGTCTCTAGGTAACTTATAATACCTAACAACATAAATTACATGCAAATAATTACTATGCTGTATTATTTTGGGAATAATGAAAATTAAAAGTCGGTATGTATTCAGTAGAGACACGACTCTTTTTAATATTTTGATCTTGAAGAGCTGGGATTGTGACTCAGTGGTACAGTGCTTGCCTACCATGCATGAGGCACTGGGTTCGATCCTCAGCACCACATAAATGTAAAATATATTGTGTCCACCTAAAACTAAAAAATAAATATTAAAAAAATATTTTAATCTTCAGCTGATCAATCTAGGGAGCAGGAAGCTGAGGTAGGTATGAACATGGAGGGCCAATTGTATAGGGAGGGACACATTCCATTATTGTTGGGTTTTGTGATCACAGGGAGCCAAGGCCAGACAAACCCATAAAGAAGGCCATGATAATAGAGTTGTATAGAGGGGGTCCCCTTAACACCTGAAGAGATCCAGGGAAAGGTTTGAAATATTTCCTTTTTTTTTTTTTTTTTAGTTCCATTGAAAACAAAATCCAATATTTCTTTTTGAGATTCTTGGGAAAGAGTAGACAGGTGATGATGAGTTTAAGGCATAAATGTGTGAATACTGAATCGGTTAACCCCAAACTACAATTAATTTGCCACTATTTCTGTACAAATAAAGTAGGAATGATCCAAAGGTAGCTAAATATATCATCTGATTTCCCTCTTTTATTATACCGTTAGCTACCAGGGATATTTTTGCCTTTCCCTTGGGGAATTGAGAAGACGGAGAAAGGAGGAGAAGCAGAATAACATTTAAACAACAGTGCTATCGTGCCAGCCATAGCATCTCAATGTGATGTCATAAGTAGCTGGTGTTGCCATGGCAACATGACAATGGTAAACAAAGATGTTTTCAGGATGGCCAGAGCAAATGTGGTTTTTGTGCTTACATCCTCCCTTTGCTCCCAATCCCTACCATAGTGAGAAAAGATTTTGTTTTTCACTTGGCTATAAATTGAATTTTCCACATTGAGATAGAATAGGTGAAGTAGGTCAGTATTTTATTTTTCTGTTTTTTTTTTATGTTCTATAATATTACATGCTGGACATTTTGTTAAATGTTAGAGAATATATCACATATTGAATTCTAAAATCCTCCTGTTGTGTGGCATTGCTAAGAATGCACGAGGGGAAATTCTGTGATGTGGAATCACAGGGCCATGACAAGTCTGACAAGATGAGCCGGAGTGACCTTACCTCCTGTGGTCACACAGCCAAGTGCACCATTGAGGATCTCAAAAGCAGATAAGGCAGATGACGAATGGCTCTCTCGAGACAAATGCTGATCGCTGTAACTTGAGTAGGAAAAATAAATGTGGGGCACTTAAAGCATCATGGAACGAGTGACATAATGTGACGTGCAGAATGATGAGGACAGACAAGCACTTGGGTGCTTCTAATTTCTCCATTTAAAAAGATTACACATCATTAGGTTGTTTAGTAAAAATCAGATTTATTTCTAAAAATTCAACTGGGAAAGAAGCTGGGAGAAGAAAACTGTGGCAAAATATGTATTCCTTAATGAGTTTATTGGCAAATTGTGATTGTGTTTTATAAGCCAGTGACAGCTACTCTGCCATACAGACTGATAAAATCCTTAGAGGCAGCACTCCCTGAGATCTTTGCAATATTACTGAAGAAGGATTAATTTCTATGAAGGGAAGTCGGTTGTTTTTAGTATAAAATAATGAGATGTAAATGTGCAATAGTATCAGGCACATTAGCTCAGAAAGTTTGAACTATTCCTGGGTGAAAATTCGATTCCTGGTGGGATATTTCCGAAGTAGAGGGGTTACATTTTGTTGGAGTCAGCTGGGAAACAGAGGTTGGAGTCTGGGGTCTGGTGAAGGTGAGTTTGCCTGATCCTCAAATAAGGAGGCTGAATCCAAGCCTGTGGTCTAGAAAGAGAAAACACAGCCAGGGCAGAAGGAAGGGGAGAACAGCACTGTTTCATAAACACATCAGTTTAGGATGATGCCAATTTCTTGGCTTGTTCACTCATAAACTAAAAGAGCAAAGTTCCATTACTTATAAGTTCTGTTTCCCAGTCAAACTCCTGGGACTAAGTTTTATGATTGTGAAGGAGGAGAAAGAGATTGACTTTTGGCATCTGAAAACACATGTCTTTCATTAACTCAATTGTGCCTGTGTTGAGAGAGGAACTCTCTGCTTTTGGAAATGAAGAGGGTGTAGGAGAAATAATGTAATGATGGGAAGCACTGAGGGAAGAGGGGAGGGGTGGGAATCCATGGAGATGGGAAGTGATGAGAGAAAAGCCCAGAAATTACTGATTTCAAAAGTCATTGTCTGTTTCTTCCTTGCTCCTTTCTCCTCTCTACCTACCCGTCATGAGAGCTGCAGGTGCATAGATACAGTACTTTAATTTGTGAGCATCTGTTCATCTGATTTGAATTCCGTGTTCTCTAGGGGAAATTCTGGGAGGCAATGAGCATGAAATGAGTCACAGAGCCATTAGCAGCAGCAGAGGTGGGGAGGGGGTCTCTTACCTGAGGTGCTGCTTTGAAAACGTCCTCCAGTGCTCCTGACTTTTCTAATTAAATGCTACCACCCCTGCAGATGGTAAAACGATGTATATATTTTGTTGAATTCCCTAAGAAAAGAATCTTTCATTTGGGTTGTTCAATAAGAATAATATTCTTTGAGGAAAGATAAAAATCTCACTGGAATCTGTAAACTTAATGCAAAGTAAATAACACCTGAAAAGTATTTTAAAAGGGCTCTATGAATCTTTGAGTTATGTTAAAAGACTGAGACTCATAAAGAAGAAATAGGTTTTAAAGGGGAAGAACAGTTGTCTAGTGCAATTCTAAATTCCTGCACCTTCCATAACCTATGAATGTACAAAACCCAGAAAAATACATGATTTCTAATGATTTTCAGGGGAAATTAATTCATGCTATATTATATAATTTATTATCTGAGCTGGAACATTTTTTAAAAGTTTAAGGGGGCATTTTTAAAAAATATTGTTTTAGAGAACAGACATAACTAGGCTGATCCCCAGCATATTAAGACAACTGGAGATATGGCACCCCACTTACACCTTCATCCTATAGTTAAGGAACCACTTCTGCAAGTCTTTTTCCAGGTATGGAGAAAGGTTACCTTGGAACTGGCACACTGTAGTAGAATCATTGTCTGCCCAACCCATCTCTCATCATCTGATTGTGTCCCTACATTTTCAAATCAGAATGTTGAGGCACAAGAAAACTAACCTACACACTCTACTTCCCTCATCTCTTGGAATTACCCTTTCCCTAGTTCTTGAATCTTTAGGAATGTTCCCTGTGGCTTCCCAGAGGCTAATTACAACAGCAGGAGCACTCCCAGGAACACAGTTTAATGAGTCTAATTTTATTTCCCTAGCATCCAGAACTTCTAAATTACACTAATTTCCTAGACCTCAAGAATTATTTTTGAGTGCTATCGTATTTAGATGAAATTTAACAATGAAGTTGTAATATTTCTTTCTTGATATATACCTACTGAGAAGTCTTTGAACAAGCCCCAGTTAAGAAATTGTGGTTGTCACCTCACCACTCTTTCTAGGTAGTTTCTTTTTCTACTTCTCAAAGATTTAACAACAAGGTCTTTAAAATGGCTCACTGACAGGTTCAAATTATCTAGGTAAATATTGAAAATTGGACATTTTTGAAGAATGGGTTAAGTATTTGTGTGGAATGGTGCTATTGCAGGATCCTGTACAATTATACTAAGGAGCTAGACTTTATTCTGCAGTCAGTGGGGAATAATGGAAGCATTTTTACTAGGAGAAGAATGCAGGATGGGCACCTTTGAAGAAGACACTCAAGTGCAACCTAATGCAGAAGAGCAGCTAGGAGGTGCTTGCAAAAAGCTTAGATAATAGAGCAGAGATATGAGCTACAGGTCTGACTTCATCAATAGATTCAGTACTAAACTGATAGGACTAGATTTTTGCAAGATAAAATGCTAGTGAAATATTGAAACACTTAAAGAAGGAAGACTATTACACAAAATAGAAGAGAAGAAGGTTAACAGATATGAGTTATGAAAACAGAGGAATTAGATTTCAATGGAAAGTAAGAATTTGGAGAAAGAGGAGTATTAGTTGAGCATGGGTAAAGATAATGAGTTAAAGCTGAATGTAATAATTTCATGTGTTCATTAGACACAGACGTCCCAAAATTTTGTAAATATCAAGTCCAATGCCCTTTCAATATATGAGGATACGAAGATTCAGAGGAATAAAGTGAATTGACAAAGCTCTTTCAAAGCCTCAGAGAGCTAGAATTGAAATACAAAGCTTCTAATTGAAATACAAAGTCTTCTAAAGACTCAGTTGAAATTTTGAGTCTCTTTCTCTGAGCCAAAGCTTACTACGTCTTGCTGTTTATTTGGTTCAAGAGAGTTGGTTGAGTAAATCACTGAATTTTAGTTCCTGTAAGAACTTATTCTGGGTGTTTTTTTTTTTTTTTTTTTTTTTTTTTTTTGCCTAAACTGTCGTCTTGCACCTCAGCTGTATTTCAGCATCAGCTGCCTGCATTACAAAACTGTATAAATCTTGCTTTTGGAGCAAAGTTCTCTAAGGAAGATGACACATCTCCGCTTTATCACAGGTTTCCGAGAGGGTTTCCAAAGGCTTTTGCAGAAGGCAGTCGTAGTATCGAGTCTGGGTGTCCCCATTTCCTCTTTTTGTCTTATTTTCTGCAGCTGTGTTGGGAGCAAGCAGAGGAAGTAACCAAAAGTGCATCTGGTTTAGGATAATTCTCGAACTTCCTTTTCTCCAACATCTGTCTTGCTCTGGGGTGATTCACACAGAAGGCAATCTCACAAATAGCCCTTTGTCAAAGCAAACAGCCTGTTTTTCTTATGAGAAATGCCCTTTTGCCTAATGTGGTTTTCAAAAACTGTTGTTCATCGAAAGTGGAAGTGTGTGCTGCTCCTCGACCTGCACTCCTCATGGGAACGTTACCAGGTCCTCAGAGCGAAGGCAGATGTTTGCACTATGGAGTCAACACTAAGAAATATTTTTTAGGATCATATGAACATATTATTAATAAAAGATCGTTATGTTTAGGCAATAAAAAGCCCACAGCCTATTTTTCAAAGGCTATTTATCACAGGTGTTTCCATCCCTATGAGTCTAATATATTTATTTAACATTATGGCGACTCAATAAAATTTCTTTGTTTATTTTCCTTGAACATTATTAGCATATGGCATCATTGGGAGGTATTAGGTTGAATTTTCGATAGTGGTATATTTTCATAATCTCATTTTTATAAGTATAAAAGCACTTTTCACATATATAAGTTGACTTTTTGTAGTGATTTCTCTTCAAAGTGGATTAGCAAGACAAGTCTTGCATATTTTAAGAGGCTGGTTGTGATTTTTACTTTGGAGGTTGCTTTACCTCTGTGTTCTGACCCATTAAAAGTTGTGTGTTTGGGTTTATGTGTGTGTGTGTGTGTGTGTGATGGTCTTCTGTTTGGTTTGCTTTGTTTTGTTGACTGTAGTTCAGGCCACACTAGATGATTATGTTTATATTCATTCCATCCATGACCTTGTTGCCTGTGGGCAAGTTCTTATTTGACACGGTTCTCACTACACACACCACCACACATAGGACATACCCATCTGGAGGCTAGCCATTGTTTCAGGGTACAGTCTTGACCTGTGTCAAGTCCTGCACCCTGGGGAAATCTAGGTTATTTGTCCTACAATTGCTTTAGTTGATGAAGCTACCCAGGATCTTTTGCTGGGTCTGGTGGTCACTGATGTCTGTGCATGTGTCCCCGTGAGGCACCTGCTTGCTGAAATGTGCACCAGTGGTTCTGACCTCCTTGGTCACTGGGAAGAGTGGGAGGGGAGAAAGGGGAAGCTCTGTGACTTTTGGATTCCCATGGAACTTTTGCTTGTTTCATCTCTGGAACACTGTGAAGCAAATGCTACTCACTTCTTTTAAGAGACCCCAGCTGCAGAGAGTTGCTGACCACAATGGGGACCGTTGCCAAAACCGTCTGTTGAAGTGCTGTTGTGCCCAGAAATAGTTGTAAATTAAAAAAAAAAAGAAAGAAAGAAAGGAAAATGAAAGCTCCTGGAAATATTTTGAGATAAAAGGAGCTTTTTCAATGAGTATATCTACATAGACACAATTTGTGAGTTCGGGGACCAAGTCCACACTATTTTTCACAGTGTTTAGGCTCCTTTGTTAAAGTTGGGTTAATGAATTTTTTTTTCTCTTGGCTGAGATGACATCAAATCCCAGTTGGTGGCTCTGTAATATTTTATTTTATTTATATTTTTTTAGTACTGGGAATTGAACCCAGGGTCTAGGCAAACAATCTACCATTGAGGGACATCCTTATCCTCTGTAGAATTTGATTTTAAAAATACATAAACAATAAAATATGTAACCTACAGTTAAAAATTTGGTTATTTTATTTTACTTTTGGAGAAAGTAAACTTTGATATCATGGCTTGGGGCAGAATTCCAGACTGTTCGGTTGCTTTTGCTTTATTCCATGATGCTATTGTCTCTGTGTCCTTGAGAAAATTGCTTCATATATTTTGTTTTCAGTTTACTATGAATCTTAACAAGTCATTAATATCCGGCTGTGAATATAACATGACAGTGGGGAAGAGAAACCACATGGGTGGATATGTCTCTATTCCTGATTCATGCTGCAGGTAGGACTCAGTGGGGATGACACTCATGAAGTTAAGAATAAAGAGCTTCCTCCACCAAATGAATTATGGTGAAAAAATTTTTGGCCAATTGTCACTTGGGGGCTTTTAAGGAATCCATCTCTCTCTCTCTCTCTCTCTCTCTCTCTCTCTCTCTCTCTCTCCCTCCCTTCCTCCCTCCCACTCCTGAGTTGGGAACACATTGAAAAACAAGACAGAAGTCAAACAAAGAGAGACCAAAATAATACTGCCACTTTTGATAAAAAGTTGCATTAGAGTATATAATTTAACATATTACCAAGTGGATTTACAATACTTTCTCTACCCTCCATAATGAATTCAATCTAGCATTCAAAATTGTAGGCATGCTAGGTACAGTAGCAAATGCCTATAATCCCAGCTACTGTGGACGCTGAGGCAGGAGAATTGCAAGTTCAAGGCTAGTCTTGGCAACCTAGTGAGTTAAGATGGACTGGGAATGTAACTCAATGGGAAAGCTTCCCTGGATTCCATCCCTAGTACTGCAAAACTGAACCAAAACAAAACCATAGGCACTCTTCTTGCAGGATTGGGACAGCAGAACACAGTGCTCCCCTGCACAGCAGCCAACTCTGCAAGGAATCACAATCCACAAGTACCTTCCCTGAAACTCACATCACATCAACGCCTCCTTACACGAAGAAGTATGGGTGTTTTAGTCAGCTTTTCCACTGCTGTGACTAAAAGACATGACAAGAACAATTTTAGGGAGGAAAACTTTATTTAGGGCTCATGGTTTCAGAGTTCTCAGTCTATAGACAGCCAACTCCATTCCTCAGGTCTGAGGTAAAGCAGAACATCATAGAGAGAAGCAACTCATATGATAATAAAGAAGCAGAGAGACTTCACTCACCAGATACTGAATATATAATCCAAAGGCACCTCCCCCCAATGACCCACCTCCTCCAGCCACCCCCTACCTGTCCACAGTTACCACTCAGTTAATCCCCACCAGGGGATTAATTCACTGATTGGGTTAAGACTCTCTCGTAACTGAGTCATTTCTCCTCTAAACCTTCTTGCATTATCTCACACATTGGCTTTTGAGGGACACCTCACATTCAAACCATAACAATGGGAAAGAGATGAGCTGAGAAGCAAAATGGAGAGTGTGAATTGTAGTTGATGGGAAGAGAGAAAGTTCTGTGAGGGAAGTAGACAATGAGCCTACCAGCTAAGGGGATTAGACGCAGAGAGAGAAAAACGAGAGGAGACAGCAAAAGGACAATCTTTAGAGCCAATTTTGCTAGTTCAGATGGTCAGGTGAGAGGCTTAAGAGTCCATTTCACAGATTTAAAGGGTTAAAAATTCAAATATTAGAGTCTGAATGCTATGAAGGGGCAAATAGTGGTGGACTTAATTTTTTTAGTATTTGAAACTCTTAAAGGGCTATAGGACAAAGGGTGAGCTAAAAGTAAACAAATTCTCACAGAAACTGAAGCTCATTTTAGGAGCCTCTTAGTCTCCAGAATTAAACTGAGGAGATCCCAGATTGCAGGTGCTTATAGGGACCTAGCAAAATGAACGCACATACTTTATAATGGGCGCTATAACACCATCTTAGTCCTCAATTTATTCCTGTAAGCAGTGTTACAAAAAATGCCTGGCCCATAATGAAAAAAATCCATGCGCACAAAGAAATAAGATAATATGAATGAGAATAAATGGAAACACCAGACAGTAGAAATAGGATTTTCTGGATTCCAAATATTGGTGGTATCAGACACAGCTCTTGAGAATAATTACACCTTATTTGTCCAAGGAGACAGAAAAGAGACAGTATGGAGAATTCTGGAAGTGAAAGTAAAAAAGTCATAAAGCAACACTGTCCAACTTCTAGATTATAAAAAAGCCAGTAATCCACAATGGATAGGTTTAGTAGCAGATTAGATGCAACTAAAGGAAGACGTGAAAAAATGCAATAGAGGTCAGGAGAAAATATTCAAAATGAAGAATAGTGAGATTAAAGGAAGGGAATTTAGAGAAAATAGCATCAGAGAGGGCATAATGAGAAAGTAAAATATATGTAGTTGAAATCCTAGGAGAAAAAGAGAAAACAGGGAAAAGAAGTATTTGACACAGAAAGGGAGATGGCAGGAGGGAACCAGGCAACCAGTCCCTGATCTTCTCACACCACAGGAAGGAAGCAGCAGATGACAGCAGAATTGAGAGGTAAGTGACAAAGTAAATGCTCTATGACTTGATACTACATAATATGAGACCTGGAAAGACTGAAAGACAGGTTAGAGTAGAAAAAAAAAACTCAGTACCCTCACCCAAACCTGTGGATGGGGGACATTCGAGAGAGAAGGAAAAGAGGGGAGCAGATATTTTCTTAAGCATACCCACTTAGAAACTGTTGGAAAACTGTTGAAAAGACAAAATTTAAAACACAGGAGTCTCTTTAAAACAGCTCAAACCATTAAAAAACAAATCATAAAAAGAAAGCTAAGTGAGACTCCCACAGCCATCTTGTGGAGCCCACAGACATCCAGTCACTCTCTTAAATTAGCATGGCATCTTCCCACACTCAGACAGCTGCAAATTAAACCAGAGGGAAACCCCCTGCAGTGGGTCTTCTTAAGAATGCCAACAAAAAGAACTTCTAGAAGGACCACAACTTCCCCAAATCTCAGTAGAAACTCTTCCTTCCTTCAGGCTGGAGGGGACCTGGGTCAAAGGAAGTGCAGGTCTAGCTCTGAGCAGACTCTGCAACCCAGGCAAGGATGCAAACCTCTGGGCAGACTTGCTTGACTCAGGCCACAAGAAAGCAGTTTTGGACTTGAACAAAGGAAAGCTGATTCACCAGGTCTCAAAACACTGGCCCTGGAGAGAGACTATGGGAAGCTTAGAGTCAGTCCTCAGGATCATAGCACCATACCAGAGGGAAGCTGCCTGGAACTCCAGGGACATACAGACCCAGTGGGAGGTTGCCAGAGGCTGGGCAGCAGAAAGGGCTGGATACCAGCCTGAATCACAGCCTGAACCATGATTGCAACTGGCAAGCAACAGGGTATTGTTTGGATACTTGCAGGACCTTGCACCAGAGTTATTAAGCAGAGGAAATCAACACCCACTATTCATAACCTGAGGCAATGGAAACTAGAGTCCAGGTGAATCATTAGAGACTACAGCACCTCAGAGTGGAAGAAGCTGGGGGAATACTACTGCACCACAGAACACCTGGGGAAAACCCACAACCAGTGTTCCAGCTCACACAGACAGCTACCAGGATCTTCACTACCACAGAAAGAATTCAGCAGAGGGGAACAGGTACACCAGAGACCCACCGCAAACATAGGGACAACATCAGAGCCTGCATCCTGAACTTGTGCAACATTAGAATCAGCCGACCCACCACACTATATATACTCTTTGAGATATAAACAACCTTAATGTCAACTTTAATAATATAAATAGCTCTTTAGGTTGAATGATAATTGATAACCCAATAGCCAACACTGTACCTCCAATCCATTTGAATGTATTTCATCTAATGGTTTAAATCATTAATTGGAACCTATCTTCCTATCTTTGTTTTCCTGGCACTAGTTTGTCCCTGCTTCTCTTACATACTACTCATCCTCTTGCACTATCCACTATTACATCAAATAACACCAACTCATCTATTCATTCTTTTTACATTGGAGTAAGTTACCATCTTATTGCTTCTCTCTCCTCTCTCACTCACAGTTTTCCCTTTCTCTTTCTTACTTTCTGTCCTTCATTTCCCCCTCCCCCAATCCCATAAACTTTCTTCCTTTCTCCTTTTAGCACTCACTTAAGGTTATAGTAAGTTTACTAAATTTTTTTACCTGTTCCAGAATTTTGTTATAGGTTTATTGAATTTGAAGAGCTGTAGAGAGCAACTGCAACAAGATTTTGTTCTTATACAGTTGAATCGTATGAGGCTTGGGTCAGAAGTGATTCCAGTAAATAGTGCTCAGTGGTATCTCTTAAAGTGGAGCTCATAAATAAGCAGGGTTTACCATTCTATATCAGATAAAGTGGACTTCAGAGATAAAGAAGAACATTTCATACTTCTTAAGGGAATCATACATCAGCAAGATGTAGCAATTGTAAATATTTATGCACCCTGAAATGGAGCATCTATGTACATCAAACAACCCTTTTCAATGTTAAGAATCAAATAGACCACAATACAATAATACTGGATGACTTTAATATGCCTCTCTTATCAATGGATGGATCACCCAAACAAAAATTAAGTAAAGATTCTATACAACTAAAAAAATATAGTCAATACTTTAGACCTAACAGATATCTTTAGTATTTCATCCATCAATGAGTAAATTCACTTCTCAGGAACACATGGAACATTTTCTAAAATACACCATATTTTATGGCACAAAGCAAATCTTAGCAAATATAAAAAATCGAGATAGTACTCTGCCTTCATGAAATTACAAATCAATAATAAGATAAAATAAAAACCACTCTAACATTTGGAGATAAAATAATACAGTCTTGAATGAAGAATGGATAGTAGAATAAATCAAGGGAGAAATTTAAAAAGTACTTAAATTTAAATGAGAAAAGTGATACATATCAAAATCTCTGGGACATTACAAAGATGATTCTAAGAGGAAAGTTCATAGCATTGAGTCCATACATTAAAAGAACAGAAAGATACCAAATCAATAACCTAACATTACAACTAAAGGCCCTAGACAAAGAAGAACAAACCAACACTAAAATTAGTAGAAGACAGGAAATAATTAGAATCAGAATCAAAATCAATGCAATTGAGATTAAAAAATTCAAAAAAAATAATGAAACAAAGATTTGGTATTTTGAAAGAATAAACAAAATTTATAAACCCTTAGCTAAACTAACTAAAAGGAACAGAAAAGTTTAAATTATCAAAATCCAAAATGTAAAGGAAATATCACCACAGACACTACTGAAATCCAAAATGTCATCGGAAACTAGTTTGAAAATTTATACTGCAATAAGTTAGAAAAACTTGAAGACATGGGCATAGCTTCTAGAGACATATGACTTATACAACTGAACCAGGAGGATGGAGAAGTTAAACATATCAATTTCTAGTAATGAAATTAAAGCAGACATCAAAAGCCTACCAACAAAGAAAAGATAGGGCTCTAATGGATTCTCATCCAAGTTCTATCAGACCTTTAAAGAAGAATTAACATCAATCCTCTTCAAATTATTCCATGAAATAGAAAAGAAGGGAACTCTGCCAAACTCATTCTATGAAACCTGACCAAACCAAAACCAGACAAAAACATGTGAAGAAAGAAAGAAAAAACAAAACAAAACACCAATATCCTTGATGAACACAGATGCAAACATTCTTAATAAAATATTGGCAAACCACATACAAAAACATATCAAAAAGATAATGCACTATGATCAAGTGGGATTCATCCCAGGAATGGTTGGCTCAATATACAGAAATCAATAAATGTAGTCCACCACATAAATAAAGACAAGAATCAAATGATTATCTCAATAGATACAGAAAAAGCAGCTAACAACACTATTGCACACTAGAAAACTAGGAATATAAGGAATTTATCTTAGCCTTTTAAAGGCTATATATGACAAACCCAATGCCAATATCATTCTTATATGTCAAACCCAATGCTAATATTAATTTATATGTAACAAACTCAATGCCAACATTATTTTGAATGGGGAAAAACTGAAATCATTTCCTCTAAAAACAGTAAAAAGAAAAGGATGACTACTCTCACTACTACTATTTAACATAGTCCTTGAAACTCTAGCCAGAGCAATAAGGCAAGAAAAGGAAATTAAAGATATACAAATAGGAAAAGAAGACTTCATATTATCTGTTTGATCCTATACTTAGAACATCCAAAAAATTTCCACTAGCACTCATAAATGAAATTAACAAATAATAAGATACAAAATCAACACCCATAAATCAATTGCATTCCTATATTCCAATGATGAATCTGCTGAAATTGAAATTAGGGAAACCAACCCATTCACAACAGCCTGAAAAAAAATGGAAATAAATCTAACAAAAAAGCAAAGGACCTCTGTAGTGAAATCTATAAAACATTAAGGGAAGAAATTGAAGAAGGACTTAGAAAATGGAAAAAAACTCCCATGTTCTTAGATAGGCAGAATTAATATTGTAAAAATGACCATACTGCCAAAAGTGCTATAAAGATTCAATGCAATTCCCACAAAGAAAGAAAAAATTAAAATGACATTCTTCACAGAAATAGAAAAATGCAGTCATGAAATTTATTTGAAAAAATAAGAGACCCAGAATAGCCAAAGCAATCCTTAACAAGAAAAGTGAAGCAGGAGGCATCACAATACCAGATGTTCAATTACACAGCAGAAGTATAGTAACAAAAACACCATGATACTGGCACCAAAATAGGCATGAAGATCAATGGAACACAATAGAAGACACAGAAATAAATCCACAAAAATAGTTACCTCATACTAGAGAAAGGTGCCAAAAACATATTTTTGAAGAAAAGATAGCCTTTTCAACAAATGATGCTGGGAAGACTGAAAATATGTATATAGCAGAATAAAATTTAACCCCTATCTCTCACTCTGCACAAAAGTAAAGGAAATTAAAGGGATACCAATAGGAAAAGAAGTAGATCAATGATAGAGGAATCAGAACAAAACTCTTGTACCTGCTAGAACAAAATGTAGGCCCAACACTCCAACATGCCAACGCAGGAACTGACATTCTTAATAAGACTCCTGAAGTACAAGAAGTAAAATTAAAAATCAATCAATGAGATGACATCAAATTAAAACACTTCCCTACAGCAAAGGAAATAATCAAGAACATGAAGAGAGAACCTAGAAAATGGGAAAAAAATCTTTGCTACCTGCACCTTAGGACATTAATATCCAGGATATACAAAGAGCTCAAAAAACTTAATGCCTAAAAGCAAATAACCCAGG
The DNA here is from genome assembly GCF_045843805.1 of Urocitellus parryii. Classification (NCBI taxonomy): domain Eukaryota; kingdom Metazoa; phylum Chordata; class Mammalia; order Rodentia; family Sciuridae; genus Urocitellus; species Urocitellus parryii. The sequence goes on from NC_135531.1 coordinate 205,079,423, forward strand.
CAATAAATGGGCAAAGGAACTTGCCACAGTCTGGCTGGGCACAAAAATCACGAGCCACTCAAGCAGAAATAAACTTTATTTCCAAAACTCCTGCAAATGCCACGCACGGGGCCTTCTCCTGGGACACACTACTCCAACAGGCAATCCCTCCTCTGGAAATCCCTCCTACCGCACTTCCCCAACCAATAGGAACTCTCCGGGAGTCCCTAGAGAGCTCCAAAATAGCAGGCCAAGGGGACAGCAGATGTCTAATCTCCAATTGAATTCGCATCTTAACATAATCATTATCATCTCAATGGCTTGCTGGCTTCACGTCACCTTTCAACCCAAAATGCCATGTGTCATTCCTACTTGGCTATGGCTCTCAGCAAGAACTAAACAGACATTTCTCAAATGAAGAAATATAAATGGTCAACAGATACGTGAAAAAATGTTTAACATTTCTAGCAATTAGAAAAAATGCAAATTAAAACTACATTGAGATTTCACCTCACTACAGTCAGAATGGCAATTATCAAGAATACATATAACAAAATAAATGTTGGTGAGAATGTTTAGAAAAGGGTACATTGTTGGTGAAACTGCAGATTGGTGCAACCACTCTTGAAAGCAGCATGGATATTTCTCTAAAAAAATAAAAATGGAACCACCATATGACCCAGCTATTGCACTCTTCAGTATAAATCCAAAGAAATTAAAATCAGCATATGGTAGTGATGCAGTCACACTGATGTTGAAAACAATGCAATTCACCATAGCTAAGCTATGGAACCAACATAGGTAGATAAAGAAAATGTGGTATATATACACAATGAAATATTACTCAGCCATAAAGAAGAATGACTTTATGGCATTTGCTGGTAAATGGATAGAACTGGGGACTATCATGCTAAATAAAACAAGCTAGTCCCAAAAATCAAAGGTCAGATGTTTTCTCTGATATGTGAAAATAAGAAGAGTTAGGATTAAAAAAAAAAAGGATTAGAAGTATGATCAGAAAGTAAACAAAGGGGAATGAAAATGTGGAAGGAGGGATGGGATAAGGAGTCAGTAGAATGAATCTGACCTTAATTTTCAATGTACATATATGAATATGCCATAGTGAAGCTCACCATCATGTACATCTACAATACACTAATTTAAAACAAGACTATAAGCAAGTATAAGAAAGACCAATAGAGTAGAGGGAAGGGATCAGTGGGTGGGAGTAAGGGAAAGGAAGGGGGAAATACTGGGGACTGAATTAGAATAAATTATATTCTATGCTTTTATAATTATGTCATAGTATATTTTATTGTCGAATATAACTAAAAATAACCAATAAAAACAAATATAAAGAAAAAAAACAAAAGTATTTGAAAAGAGAATGGCTAAGAACTTTCAAAATCTAATGGAAGAAATCAAAATGCATCAATTAGCCCTGAAAACATTATGTAGCATAAGTTAAAAAAAAAAAATGAAGCATATGTCAATACATAGTTGCGAAATTATTGAATAAGAGAGGCAAATAAAAAATAGGGTAAGGCTTGTTTTGGTGATAAAAAGATAAAGTAAATGTAAAGGAGCCATACTAAGGGTTAACAACTGAACTTAACAGAAACCATGTCAGCCAGGATGAAGGCTGCCCTTAAAATGTTGAAAGAAACTAGCTGCTAACCATAAAGCAATATTTGGTGAGGAAAATGCTTTTAAAAAAAGACAAGATCATAAAAACAGTTTATAAAGAGTCACAGAAACAACGCCCAATTAAATTTTGTTTTTACTAACAGTATCACAATGAAAGGAATATTATGGGTACTTCTTTAAAATGAAGAAAAATCACACCAACTGGAAGCTCAGATGTAATTCTATGAGGAATAAAATTGATAATTATAATATTCAATAAATTAACATAGTCGGTGTAAAGCAAAAATGAGGTCTATAACATGTAAGTCAGGAGAATTAAATAAAGTCTTTTAAGATTTGTACATTATTTATAAAAAGGGTCCCAATGAAGTTAGTCTTTTATAAGCTCCAGGATAAGTACTAAAAAAAGAGTTAAGTAGCATATAACTTTCAAGCTAATGTGAGGAGGCAGCAAAGTCAGAAAACAGAGAGAGAGGAGGAGGGGGAGGGGGAGGGGGAGGGGGGAAGGGGGAGGAGGAGTCCTGAAAAGCAAATCAAACCAAAAATAGAGCATGTGGGACAACTAGTAAGAAAAAGTACGCTGTGTGTTTAATGTTTAAACTTTATGTAGAAAGATAAATCTGCAGCTAAACCAATACTAAAAAGACAGAACTGAGAAGAATAACTCTACCTGATTTCCAGAGTTTTAAGACACAGATAGCAAGACTATTGTGGTATTTGCAAAGAGACACTTCAATTAATAGAACAGATCAGAGAACCTGGATGTACCACCATACAAGCACATCCAACAGATTTGCAATAATGATTCAAAGGAAATACAATGGATTAAGAAAAACATTGTCAACAAATGGTGCTGGACCCATTGGAAATCCATAGTGGTCCTTCCCTATCATGGCAAAAAGTAAACAAAATAATTTTTTTAAAAAGCAAAATCTCATGCAAAATAAACTGAAAATGGGCCATGGATCATAGAATAAAATGTAAAGTTATGAATCTTAATGAAGATAGCAAGACAAAATCTTCAGGATATAGGGCTTGGTAAATAGTTCTCAGACATGACAACAAATGTAAGAACCAGAAAATAAAAAAATTTACCAATAAACATCATAAACAAAAAGATACTTCTGTTATATAAAAGACCACTAAAGAGGATTAAAAAACAAACTGCAAGAAAATATATGAAATTCACATATCTTACAAATAATTTCTATCTAGAATGTAAAAGAATTGTTAAAACTTAACAGTAAACCAGAAACAATCCAATTAAAAAATGGAAAAAAGACTCATGTTTACTGCAGCACAATTCACAATACCAAATTATGAAATCAGCCTAGGTATCCATAAGTGGATGAATAGATAAAGAAAATGTGGTATGTATACACAATGGAGTTTTGTTCAGCCATTAAAAAAATGAAATTATGGCATTTGCAGGAAAAAGGATGGACCCAGAGTTCATTATTTTAAGCAAAATAAGTCAAACTCAGGTAAGGGTTGTATGTTTTATATGTAGAAGTTAAATAGAAAAAAAAATAAAAGAAAGGTAGGGGTGGATCTCAGGAAATCAAAGGGAGAACAATAGAGAGAAGGAACCAAGGTGTGGGAGGTGAGGAAGGAGAGGAGAAATGCTAGGGAATAATATTGGCTAAATTATGTCAATATATGGGTATTGTATGTATGTATGAATATTTAACAACAAATTCCATCAGTATGTACAACTATAATACATCAATAAAAATTGTGTGAATAAAGAAAGTGGAAAAAAATATGAAGAGACATTTCATGAAACAGGATATATATGAATGAAAAATAAGCACATATATAGATATTCAACCTGACTAGCTGTTAGGGAAAATAAGTGAAAACTAAAAACAAGATGGTATACCACTATATACCTATTAGCACTGATAAGATAAAAAATAGTTTCCCAAACCCTAATAGATCAATTTTTAAAATAGACAAATTTCAGAGAGAGCGAGAGAAGAAAAAAACATAAAAATGACTGTCGTGTATATGAAAAAGTGTTCCATATCATTAACCGTCGGGGAAATAAAAAACCAAAATAAGCATGAGGTATCACTTCATACCTGTTAGTATGGCTATTATCAAGTAAACAAAAGAAAATGCAGTGGAGGGAATGTTGAGAAATGGGAACATTTGTACACAGTTGATAGGAATATGAGATAGTGCAGCTGCTGTAGAAAAGAGATTCACCCCCCCCCCAAAATTAAAAATAGCACTACTATGTGATCCAGCAAGCCTACTTCTGGGTATCTATCCAAAAGAACTGAAATCAAGATCATAAAGAGATATTAGGATGCTTATTGTAGCACTATTCACAATAACCAAAATTGAAAGCAATCTACAAATCCCTGGATGGATGAGTGGGTAAAGACTAATGCAGTATCTATATACAACAGAATAGTATTCTGTCTTAAAATACAAGAAAATCCTGCAGCATGAAAACATGAATAGACCTTGAAGATGTTGTGATAAGCATAATAAACTAGTCACAGGAATATTCATATTACATGATCCTGATTAAATGAAGTAACTGATCTAACCAGACTCATGGAATCCTAGAGTTGGGTAGTAATTGCCAAGGCTTAGGAAGAAGGAAAAATGAAGAGTTTCTAATCAGTGGATATAAAATTTCAGTTATGCAATGTGAATTGAACCCATAGAAAACTATAATATCTTGTACACTTGAAAATTTTGTTAAGTGGGTAGAGCTCATGCTAAATGTTTTTATCATGTCCACACGACAATCTACACATGGTTGTTCATAGTAGTTTTGTTTGTAAATAGCCAAAACTTAGAAATAATCAAAATGCTGATTAAAACAACAATCTCAGAAGGTTGCATACTGTATGATTCCATTTATGTAACATTCTCAAGCTGACAAAATTAGAAAGAGAAAACAGATTAGGACATAGAAAGTTTGAATTAAAAAAGGAAGGAATCATTAACCAAAGAAAGATGCTCTATGGATATTAATATCAAACAAAGCAGTATGAAGCAAAACCTGCTCATGAGCAATCAAATGGTTTTCAAGGTCTGTTCTTTGAATATTGATTTAGTTTTGAAGAACCCACTGTTGCAGAATACCACTACAACTGGACTTATAAAGCAAAACAAAATAAAAAAATTATATCTCATTAATGGTGGAATAAAACTATTTCTTAATACACACACACAAAGAATATTGTGATAACTGACTTTAACATCGTTATTTTTTAAGTAAAATTGATAGTCCATTTTTGTGCTTTATCTCATGACTATTTCAGTCACTCCAGCCAAATTATTCTACATGCGTAGTTATGTTTTGCTTTCTTCTCTTTTAATGCCTGATTCTGTTATTCTCTCCTCTTTGAATGTGAAAAGACCTTTTAAGATTAGTATATACCCATTCTGAGTGTGCCTATTTACTTTCACATTTTATTAGTAGCAAGTCTAGATTTCATAAATATCTCTATTGATTTCATATCCCACTCTCCTGGTATCATAAAACTGTTCAGAAAGCTGGAAGTATAATTAAAATGCAAAAAGTAAATGCATCTCTCTGAGAAGAATAATATCTAGTGGGCAGCTAGAGAAGAACTAGAGGGTATCTTTATAACCATAGAGAGAACTCTTTTGCATGTTAAGATCAGCTTATTCTATTTCAATCTCTCCCATAGTTAGCTATTTTTTTCCCCTTGAGAAACTCTTCAATAATGATTTGCAATGAAGAAACCTTATTTGAAAATGGAAGCACAAGAAGTTCCTCTGAGATTTAGATGCCAGTGAAATTTTCCTTCATACTTAACATTGTTTGACCACTAATAGCTGCCTAACTCAGGGGCAAGGTGTTTATTTTTAAAAATAATTTTAACATATGACCATCAGATCATTTTTTATTCATACAAAGTTTTACATTTTGTGAAGTAATTCTGATAAAAAAATTTTATTTTTGACCCTCACAATTTTTCTGGGTTTTTCATGCCAATAATTATTTTTCCCAGTCACAGAAAAGGAAACTGAGGTGCAGGTGTTGCATGGCATGCTTGGAAAAACATGACTATCCAATTGCAGCAGAACTTTTTCTCAAACTCAGTTTTTATAACTTTTAATCCAGTGCTACTTCTACCTAGTCATACTGTCTTCCTTCCTTTATTCATGGCAGTGCACTGCATCCTGATCTATTGAAAGGGTATCTCAGGAAAAGTGCAGAGACCTCTCTCTTAGGCACCATCTTTATTCCATGCTTACGTCTCAGCCTTGCTTTTCTCTGGAGATTAGTTGTTGTTTGGGGCAGGTCATTGCAATCTGCCTACTGGTGAATTTCTCTTTCATCAGCAAATTTATATGGTTGTTTCTGCTCTACCATGTGGTCCCATGGCAAATTTATCACCGACTGTTGGATTTCTTTGCCCCCTAATGTCATTTGAAGACAAAGTGATTAAATGAAATACAAATCACGATAAGTACAGTGCCAAGCACAGCCCACATGAAAAAGCCCCAAGTTTGAAAATAAGATTGGCAGTGTTATCAGTATAGGATATTATAAAATTTCACTGATGAAGAGAAACTAAAGACTGTGGAGGAATATAAATGAAAACAAAGTGTTGGTTTTATTCTCTTAATTAAAAAAAAAAAGGCAACTGTAGTTGGATTCACATCATAGTCTAATTATTGATTTCATCACCACAAATGAGAACCAGAAGGACTGTAGAAGAACAAGAGCCAATAAAAACACAGCAGAAAGTGTGGAAAGAGTAGAAGGAATGTAGAGAAATTTTATACAAAGGGTATAAAAAGCAGGCACTGTGAGAAGAGCTTTCCATAACTAGGAAAGAGCGAGCCTATAGCCACCTGCATTTCAAAAGCTGCTTTGGATTCCAAGCCCAGGGCCTGTCTTGAAGTGAACTTGAGGGTTTCACAATGACAAGGATGTACCTGAGCTATTTCTGGATGATGGGATTCATCTAGTATGGCAGCTTGGTATTGTGGACACAAAAACATTTTTAAATTCATTTTTCCTGTGACTAATTTATACATTAAAAATAAATTACCCTGGTGGGCTGGGGATACAGGTCAGTAGTAGAAAGTTTGCCTTGCATGTGTGAGGCCCTGGCTGAACCCAGTTCCAAGCACTGCAAATAAATAAATAAATAAAAATAAAATAAGATAAAATAAAAATAAAAATTTTAATAATAAACTGCCCAAGGTTTTGCTTCTTGATGTCTTTTAGAAGGCTTGCTGCTTTAGCAATGCCATACCAGAAACTGTTTTATTATATAAAATTTGCATTCTATGTACTTAGTCAATCTGAGAAATTCAAAAAAGATGATCAAGAAAGAAATTTAAGAAAGCAGACAATTACTTTTATTTTAAAAAGTTGAAATTGGTGGTGGGAGAGAAATTGGAAAAGAAGGAAAATTTGGCTGTGAGATTGTGGGAAGCAAGGGTTAGACTAACCACTGAACTGGCTACTGTCCAGATTTTCTTTGTTTGAGTTGTGCCTCCCCAGATTCATTTACTTTTGTTTTTTTTTCCCATAACAACCAAAGCTTTTTTTAAATTTATATTTTTATTTAAATTATATTTCTTTTAAAACAATTTTGTGACATACTATAAATTGAGATACAATAATACTCGTTATTAATACTCGTTACCATAAGTATAAAAGGAGTTATAGTCCATTCAATATAATTAAGTTTGAGCAGGATAAAATTTTATTTGTTCAGAGTTCTAAGATTGAAACCTTATTATTTTATTCTTTTTAGAAAGGGAGATTAAAAAGTGTAGAAGGAGTTTTTAAAGTCATGTTATCGTAAAATTGATCCTCTTTGATGTAGTCTGATAGTTTAAGAGATAATTGTAAATTGATTACTAATTTTGTGAATGAATCCTATTACTGTTGTTTGATGTATTTGGTTGCAGGCAAGAAAAACTGGTGTTAAGAGGACATAAAGTAGGCAAAATGAACTGATCATCATAAAGTCCTTTGCAAAGATCATTACTTGGATGAATCAGCTCTACTCTCCACAGACAATTTGCATCTCTCAGATGGTGATTCAAAGATTCAGAGTTGGAAGTCTAAGTGGCTTAGAGCATGTTTCCTTTCCTTGAATAGTGATGGTGGGGCACTTGAGCAACCGTTCAATAATAATAGAGAGAGTTAATTCCTCCAAAGTATGTTGGCACTCTGGCACCTCACAGAAAGGGAATGGATATTCTATAATCCAAAAACAACAAATGTTCATTGCATCTGTTTGATACTCTGAATGGATACCACCAGTGGTTTTTTACCCACCTAACACCCAGATTCTGGAAAGCCCTGTGCAGAAAGGATTTCTGTCCTGGGAAATGGTGAACAGGTATTCTAGATCACAGGGTCATAAAATATCAGATATCTCCTGAAACTAGCCCAAACTTTATAAATTCAGAAAAATCAGTTGCTGGTTTATCATTAATCTCAACTTATGCACATGTTAATAAGAAATCCTGGCTACCACCTGCACAATTTTCACGTTAAAAAAGGTTGGAAATAAAATTAAGGAGATGTTCTAGGTGAAAGTACTCAGGTGAAAGATGTGTCATATTGGAGAACCTGGAAAAAAGCCATGACCATATATGGTAGCATGTGAGGAAGAACATCTGTGAGGCCTTTGGTTGACACTAGAGGACAAAACAATTGGAAGATTCTTAGAGTAATCCTAAGGACAATGAAAAGTCACTAAAACGGGGATGACATGATAAAAAATGACCTAATTTTTCATTTGTGTGTGTGTGTGTGTGTGTGTGTGAGAGAGAGAGAGAGAGAGAGAGAGAGAGAAAGATTGTACCAGAAGAGGTTTTCAATTATAGTTGTCAGGACAATTTAGGCAAATCCTCCCACCATTCAGAAAAGCTGCATAAACATAGGAAAAAAATTAGATTAAAGTCTTTGGAACTATTATAAAGTTGTGATAAAGTAAGAGGACACCAGCTTGGAAAAGAGGCAAGCATCACAGGCAGCCACCGATCCTGGGGTTGAGGGGAGTGGTTGAGAGATTGAAACACCTAGGAAAGCTATCAAGAGGATTAATCATGTAAGAAGATCAAAAGAGTCCTTCAAGTGCAGAGCCTGAGGGAGAACTTCATCTCCCCATGATGTAAGTGAAATATCCATGAAGCTCAGTATTGATTCGTTTATTTAGCATAATGTTTCCAAGGTTTATGTATATGGTGGCATGTGTTAATCCTTCCTTTTTATTTTTGAATAATATATCATTGCATAGATATACTGCATTTTATTTGTTATTTCATAAATTAATAGATATTTGAGTTGTTTCCACTTTTTGACTTTTATGAATAATGATGTTAACAACATTCATATACAGGGTTTTGTATGAACATAGCTTTTTGTTGAATCATTTGGCAATTTTTTCCCAGTCTTTTGAAGAAATGATAGACTGTTTCCCAAAGTAACTACTACTTTATATCTCCACTGACTATATATGAGGATTACATTTTTCTTTATATTTTTAACAATTATTTTCTGCTTGTAATTGTAGCTATCTTAGTAGGTATAATGTGGTATTTCACTTATAGTTTCAATTTGCATTTTCCTAATGGTTAATGATTTGAGCATCCTTTCATGTAATCATTCATTTTCCATTGCACATTTTTAGAGAGTTTTTAAAATTTAGATCTTTGACTCATTTTTAAAATTGGATCATTTATGTATTTATTATTAATTATAGGAATTCTTTGTATATGTTTAATACTAGTCCTTTAGCAGACATATTATTTGTAAATATTTTCTACCATTTTGTGATTGTTATTATAGTTTCTTGACAGTTTCCTTTAAGAAACTGAAGTGTTTTGCTTTGAAGAAACCAAGTTTATCTATTATTCATTGCTATTAGTGCTTTTGGTGGAATAACAAAAATAAGAGAGATTTGCTTAAACAGATGCCCCAAAGATTTACTCGAATTTTTTGAAGTGTTTTGCAGTTTTAGCTCTTTATTTTGAAATGGAAGTTGCTTGAGAAATAGTACTTTTTAATAGGACCAGTTCATAGAGAAAAAAATGGAAAAAAATATGGGTTGAAGCAATAGTTACTAGTGTAGAATTTCTGAAGAGGGAAGATTAAGAATCCTGCTAGAAGAATTGATCTTAAACTAATTGAAAGGAGAAGAAAAGAAAGTGATACACATGTAGATCTGTTGTAGGGAAGTTCAGGGAGTTATTGCATGATGGTATTAGAGGATGAATTATGAGTCTTTCAAATTCATATGTTGATGTCCTCAATCCTAGCACCATGGAATGTAACTGAATTTGAAGCTAGGATCTTTAAAGAAGTAATTAAGGTAAAATGAGGTCATATGGGTGGTCTCTAATCCACTATGGCTGATGTTCTTTTAAGAAGAGGAGCTTAGGAAACAAATACTCAGAAAATGTTTTGTGGATGTTGGAAGATCATCTTTAAGAAGGTGGTCTTCTCATGGTTTGGAGATCATAAGAAGATTCAGAAAGAAGGCAACCTTCTAAGAGCCAAGGGGTAAGACCTCAGAAGAAACTAACCCTGTTAACACCTTGATCTCAAGACTTCTAGCCTCCAGAAACGTGAGAAAATAACTTCCAGTTGTCTAAACCATTCAGTCTATGAACCTTCATTATGAAAACTCTGGAAAACTAATCTAGACAGTTTCTATTTTTTCTTAGAAGGAAGAATGGAAATAAGTAGGTAAGTAGGTAGGTAGGTGAACAGATTCATAATTTGAGAAATGTAGAGAATCTTGAGATGTTGATTTTAGAGTAGAAGGTCAGATTGGCCTGGAATTCCTAGATGATTATTTGTCTCTATTGTGGGCCTAGATAGCTTGATAATTTGAGTACACAGTAGGGTCTTCAATGGGAAGAACCTCTATTCTGAGCTCAGATCACATCAGTTTGTCGTTTGGAATCTTTGACAAGCTCACAGTGGCTAAATTCCACATCTCAAGGAGGACATAGATTATACATGAAATTACTGTAGCTTTAAGTTAAGTAACCACAACTGGTTCTAGGAGTAGGTCATAGAGGTGGAATCACAAACGAGATCTGCACCTGGTATGGGCAAGTAGACTAAAAAGAGGAGCACTTGCCAATAATCACAGAAATCTTGACAATAGGGTATTCTTCTCCAGGTACAACCCTGCATAAAGTTAGAAAAACACATCCTCATATCTGAATTATTTGTCTAAGACATAGATTTCAAAAACAAAGGGTTTTATGAGTATGTGAGTGTCATGAATGTTTAGATATGGATCTCATTTTCTAAGATGAAAACTAGTGAGAAAATGTGATGAATCAACATGAATTCAGTTATGCTTTTAAAAAGTAACTCAAAACAGTCATTACAGATCAGATGGCTTAGCCATATTTGTATGTAACTATTTAATAGTTTTAAAATAGAATTTCAACTAATCTTGTGTATATGAGTATGCACACTTCTTTAAGGGTAATTACAGTCACTTTGCTAAAATTAAGCGACTCCTAGCTTAAGATATTGGGCATAAATGAGAGAAGTATAGTTTATTATGCTTCCTTAAAAATGAGTAGGAATAAACAAAATTTAAAATAATACCTAGGTATTTAAAATGAGTCATTATTTCCATATATTGTTTTCTTTTAAAAAAAGGCAGATGTTTATTTTCTTGGTGAACATCAAGAGAAGTGAAGATAAAAATAGGTTGTTAGAGGCATGTTAGCAAAAAATATAAACACATTTTCCTTTCTCTGGATGGTAGAGATGAGGAGGAAAAGCAGTTTGGGGAAAATTTTAAACAAAAGATTTACCTTCAATCTCCAGTGAGCAGGAAAGATTGGTAGGCCCACTTGAAATGGTCTTGATACCAATTAAAGATTAAAGGCCAGTAATCAAGAAGAAAGATTATAATCAAAGTCCATACACACAGCAGTGAACTACTCTTCAGTGAGAGGACTTAGGTACCCAGCAGGATCTTTGAATTCACTTTATTAATTGGATTTGTTTCACTTTCTCAGATGATTATTTTCCAAAATTAAACAATAAAAATATATTAAGTGAGACGTTAATATTCTCAACTCTTCTTGTTATAACACTATGCTCTGTCTTTATTTTCACATTTCTGTGTTTATTCAATCATATGCAAACATATTTTTGGTACATGAATGTGTTTATAAATAAACCTCTATTGAGGTAAGTAGATACAGTATAATCATACTCATTAATCCCTATAGAAATTATATAGTATGTATATGTACCCTCATCTGCTACTATTTTCAACTACTAACAGTCAATATATTTTCAGTTTTTTATGACTACAAAAATTATTGCAATATCTATCTTTTCACATACACCTGACACATTGTTGGTTTTCATTTTGGATGTGAATATAGTTTTCTTATTTCCCAAGAAGTTTGTACCAATCCCTGCTTTCACAACTAAGGGTGTGAGTATGCTCTTCCTCTTATCATTGTCTGCATTGACTGTGTCCAGTTTCTTCTAATTTTGTTAATTTTATAAATAAAAATTAATACCTAGTTTTTGAAGGCTATAGTGAGAAGTTTGTTCCCTGGGAATACTGGTTTTAAATTAGAGTGGTCTTTGTGTCTGTTAGGCTTATATTTCTTTACACACATATTTTGTATAGTAATTTTACCTGCTAAATAAGATCTCAGATCATATTACAGAAAAAGTAAATGTATTTTTAAGCACATTGGTCATATTTGTACGTTATATGATCTAGTTCTCAAACAACCCAATTGTGATGTTCATTTTGTTGAGGAGAAATAGATTGACAAACTTATTGACTTAAAAAATCATACAACAAATTGCTAGGTTGAAGGCTTAATTCTACTTCATATTAGTACAAAAATCATGCTTGCCACCCCCCAAATTGCACCACCTAGCAAATGGAACTGTGATTGTTATTGCATCTGATAAAACTGTCTATGTAGGTAGGTAAGTAGGTAGATAGATATTTGGTTGTTTTTTTTGAAGAAACTGGCACACAGTTATGGAACTGGAATGTCTGAAACTGCAGAGCGGGCCACAGCAGATGAGTTCTGTTGCAAGTCTCCTGCAGAGGCCGTCTGGAGGCAGAACTTCTTTTCTGTGTTACCTTATGCATCTTCTGTTTTAAGGTTGTCAATTAAAGGAATGAGACTTGTCTATGTTATGAAGGTATCAGGCTATACTCAGAGTTTACTGACTTAAGTATTAATTATATTACTACCTTCACAGCAGTATCAAGACTGATGTTTGACCAAACTGTCTCCCATAGCTTATCCACACTGACACATATGATTGACCATCAGACTATGTGCATTCCTTCTTTTACTCAATTTATTTTGGAGGAAGGGGTTTCTTCCAAACTATATTTCTAGTTCTCCGCTAAGTAGACTTCCATCATGTAAACAGATTATAATTTATTTATCCCTTTGTTCCTATAGAACAATATTTGACATGTTTCTTTTTCTTTTCTGCTGTTGTAATATTGATGTGAACATTTTAGATGATGGCTCCTAAATTTCATGTGTAAGAGTTTTTTTGAGTATATCCCCAGATGAAAACTTGCTGGGACCCAGATATGCACATACTCAACTTATACCATAATGTCAAGGTGGTATTCAAAGTGATGTACCAGGTTTTGAATTTCCACCAACAGGGAGTAAGAGTTGTGCCCTGTTGTGCTCCACATTGACCTTTTCAGAACTTTTAATGTCTATCAATGTTAGGATTCTTTGTCTCTCATTAGCTCGGCTAAATACTACTTGTGTCTCCATTGTTAAATCACTAAACCATAAGGGTTTTACTGTCTTATCTTTTCTCAGACTATTCAGAAGATGTTAGAAAACAAATCAAAATTCATACCAGCTTCCTGTGCTCCAGTACTGAAAACATTTAATTTAACATGGTTCAAGATGTTCACTGGGTCAAAGAGCCAGTCTGTCAGACAGCTGGGGGTGTCAGTTTCTAAGCAAAAAAAACTGGATGACTATGGCTGGTTTTGCACAATAACAGTTAAGTAGGAATGTAATTACAGTTTGCCTAAGGTAGTAGGCTGATTGAAGCTGAGTTTTTCATGTTAAAGTAAATAGATCTTATAAGGTCACTTGAAATACTGCATTTCATATGGGTTTCTTATTACTTAACATATTTTTATTAGAGGGCTGTGGATTTGGGGGAACTAAGGGCAATTGGATGGAGCTTGAAAATTTGAGAGCTTAGCTTTAAGAAGTCTTTTTAGAGTTTTTCATAAGCGGTTTTCTCTTTATGTCATTATTATTTCAAAGAGGGTTTAATTTAATAGCACTTTTAAAAATGAAAGTCTATGCTAGTCAAACACCTCCAAATAGCTATTCTAACAGAAACATTTGGCCTAATTTAAAAAATTTAAATTAACATATTAATTGTACATGTTAATGGGGTTCATTGTGATATTTCCATACTTACATACAGCACACATCAATCATATCCACCCGCACTTCTTCTACTCCCTTAACTCCTGGGCCCTGTGTTGATTCCATATCTTAGCTATTGTAAATAGTGCCACAATAAGTATGGGTGTGTAGGTATCCCTTTGGCATGCTGATTTCATTTACTTTGGGTATATATCCATTTTAAAAAATCAACAATTTAAATTTCCATCTCTTAAATAATTAAATTATTCCATCAGATGGAATAAAATTGGATCTTGGATTGTATGTTTGTTTGTTTGTTGTTATCAGGAATGAACCCAGGGGTACTTAACCACTGAGCCACATTTCATCCCTTTTTTATATTGTATTTAGATACAGGGTCTAACTGAGTTGCTTTGGGCCTCGCTAAGTTGCTGAGGCTGATGTTGAACTTGCAATCCTCCTGCCTTAGCCTCCTGAGCTGCTGGGATTACAGGGAGAGTCTATGATTTCTCAGTGAGTAGTATCTATAATTAATGGACATCAAGAAATTGGTGTAAAAGTTGCTGAAATAAATCTACTATTCTTTTAAACAAAGTTCTATTTAAGATGGGACAGGGGTGGTGCACCTTTCTCTAAAGGGCCAGATAGTAAATATTTTAGGCTTTGTGGGTCAGTCTCTGTTGCATCTACTTAACTCTTCTGTTGTAGCAGGACAGTATCCATAAGCTATATCTAGACAAGTGGGTGTGGCTATGTGCTAATCAAACTTTACTTACAAACACAATTGAGAGACGGCATACAGCTCACAAGTTGCAGTTTGCCAGCCCACTTTAGTCCACTAAAGCACATCAAATATTAAACATGCAAAACAACATTTGTCATTATACTCCTCTCCTCTTACTTCAAGACTCTGATAGTTCTGTAATATAAAAACTTCTTTACCATCCCCATACTTATCATTTATTCAGAGGATAATTATAGTGAGCTTTTTGTCCAGCTATTGGTACTGCATTTAAAAAGGTTAATGCATTCTTTCTAAGGACACGATGCATTTCATGGTACTGTTTATAGGAATGGTTTGATTGAGTCTGTTTACTTATTGATTGTAATAGTCCCTCCAGCAGGTGGGAGAAATGTCTGCTGAGTCACACTAGGCTAGTTAGGGCAGCAGATTTGGCAGATGTTTGAAATATTTAAACTCAGGGCTCATGGGGAGTGAATGAGACCTTCTCCTTATACCTGTGTTCTCCTGACATCGACATTCCTCCCACAGCCTGCCATGTGCCAGCTCCAGGAGGCAAAGTGCACACATGGTGACATATTCCTAGCTGGTCTTGTCCTGCCTATTATGAAATCAGTTGAGTGCAGTGTAGATCACCGTGCGTGACCTGAACTAGCAAATTCTACTTACAGACAATAACCATGAAGAGTGATTCTGAGCTTATATGAGTATCACACCTTAGCTAGTGGCAATACTCAAAATGACCATCATGCTTGTGCCCGGGATGTGGTCTGAGAGGAGGGCAAAGCTTGCTTTTATTTTTCATGAGCCTCTCATCTTCTTTCTATCTCCCATCAGTACCATAGTTCAAGTCATATCCGTCTCTTCCTTGCGACTTTCCCAATCCATTCCTGTGAGTCCTCTCACCTCATTCTAATCTGTTCTCTACACTAAAGCCAGAGTGACCTTTTGAAAATGCAATACTGATTATTCCATGGATGACCAAAATTTCTTTTCTGGCTTCATATTGTTTGTAGGAGAAGGTCAAAATCATTGCTGTAACTTTCTCTCAAGACTATGCATGCTCAGGCTCCTGCTCATCTTTGCAAACTCATCCGAGCCTATGTTGCTCCATACTAAGTATCCCAGTTGCACTTGGCATTATTTAATCCATCGAATTACTACTCTCCATGCAGCCTCCAACCCAGGGGACTTTACTGTATAACACATACTTACTATTCATGCTAGAACTCTCTTCCCACCCATCCTCACAGGGCCCGTTACACCAGGTGCCTCTACAGAGGGCTTCTCCATCAGTAGAGGTATTCAAACATTGATTAAGCTGTTTGGAAAGGTTGTGGGAGAGATGCTCTATTATGAGCCTGATGAGTGAGATCAGTGACTCTTAAAGCCCATTAACAACGCTGAGATATTTTTCATGATTAGTTTAATTGAGTATGGTTTCTGTGGAATACAGACCCAGAATAAGTAATTCTCATTACATAAATATAGGAAAAGGAAATATTTAAGAGACATATAATCTTAAAATGGTGTTGATCTTCTGCTGATAGTTTGGATTTCTTAAATTGATAGGAGTAGTACAATATACCATAATCTCTTCTATGACCGATAATATTTCCTAGGATCTCAACTTGTTCTAACAATTACTGCAGGTCTGGTATGTTGCTTATTAAATTTAGTCACTGTTGATTTTGGCAGTACTCTAGAAACCTAAAGAAGAAATTTGATGACTTTAATGATCAAGATACATATATCTAGTTGATTTGCTTAAATCCCTTATTCAAGAAGTGAAAAATTCCTCAATGTGAGGTTCAAGTTGCCTTTTAGCAATGCCTAAAGTTCTCTGGAGGCTTTTGTGAAAGCACAGTGATTTCAGTCAGCATAATTTCCTGGGCTTCCTTCTTATAGCAAGAAGAGTCACAGTTACCTCTAACATGATTTTGTACTAATGATATTATCCTGGGTGTTGTGAGGTTCCTGAGGGCAGCCATGAGGGATAAAGTCAGCCTTCCACTGCTTATGCAGAGAGTAAATGGTTAACTCTCCTAAGGAGGCAGTCTTTGTGTGTCAGCTGATATTCTTCATTCATTGTCCTGGTAATTAGCAATTTATTCAATTAGAAATACAAGACAAAAAAAATATCATAAGTTGTTAGGGCTTCTTTATTAGGTTTCACAACCCCAAAATGTATAATGGTAATAATGGATTTGTAAAATTCAAAAATTGACATTACTTTTTAAAAAATATGATTATATCAATTCCCAAAGTTAACATGATTACAAGGGGAAAAGGGAGATACCCAGGTATATGATGGAGAATCATGATGCTTTACTTATTAATTCATTTATTTTGTTTATTTAAGCATCAAAATGTCACTACTAACAATGAAGAAACTTTAGTCTGAAAAACTTGAAAAACATTTCTTACCTTATACTATTTAACTTGAAACTTTCCTAAATTTTGACTGTTACATCTTGCAGAATGAGAAGATCTGTGGTCTTATTATTAACAGGTCTAGTTTCAACTCATGGCTTTTAGATTTCTTGCTATTCTCCAAAAACTCAATGAGCTCCTACAGGGCTCATTTTCCCCTTTCTGTACAATGCGGGCAATTTCATCAAGCTGAGAGTTGATTTGTGAATTAAGGGAGCTAATTCATGAAATGGTTCTTTGCAAATTATACAGTACAACAAATTCACCAAATGCCACTTCAAAGGAAGAGGAAATATTAGCCCATTTTTACCATTCTTATCAGGGTTGAAAAAAATAAAAATACTGTTTTAAGGAGGATGGTTAATTGATAATGAGGTAGAAATTCCAGCATTGTCAGCATCTTAAACTCACTTTCTTTTTAATTTTGTTCTTTTTATATGACAATAGAGTATATTTTGACATGTTTTACATACATGGAATATAACTTATTCTAATTAGGGTCTCATTGTGTGGTTGTACATGATGTGGAGTTTCACTGGTTGTGTATTTATATATGAACATAAGAAAGTTATGTCTGTTTCATTCTACTGTCTTTCCTTTGCCCATCCCCACTTCCTCCCCTTCATTCCCCTCTAATTCAAAGAACTTCTATTCTCCCCCAACCTTACTGTGTGTTAGCATTGGCATATCAGAGAGAACGCTTGGCATTTTGTTTAGGGGGATTGCCTTATTTCATTCAATATGGTAGTCTCCAGTTCCACCCATTTACTAGCAAATGCCATAAGTTCATTCTTTCTTATGGCTAAGAAATATCCCATTGTGTATGTACATGACATTTTCTTCATCTATTCATCTGCTAAAGTTACGTAGATTGGTTCAATAGTTTAGCTATTGTGAATTGAGCTGCTGTAAACATTGATATGGCTCTGTCATTGTAGTATGCTGATTTTAAGTCTTAAACTCACTTTCAACATTATGGGTTGGATCTCAAAACTGATCACCCATAATATCCACCCTGCCTGGTCAACCACTTAAACATCAATATGAATTTGAATCATAAATTCTATCATTATGTGAATATTTACTATTGAAATTGAAAAAAAGGAGAAATGAACAAAAAAAATATGTTCCTATAATATCTAACATTTTTTCCTCAGGAATGAGGTTGTGTACAGCATAGTAAATGTAAGGTAGAACTATTTACCTTTGTTTCCTCTACTAAGAAGACCAGTCCCAAACAAATCCATTGAGATCTGTTGTTCGCTGCTGTTTCATAATTTTCCTGTTTGCACTGGATATAATACATAATATCTAGAACTTTTAAAAGCTGATAGTAAACTTTTAAAAAAGTATATGTGCAATTTGAAGATTAAAGAAAGATGTAGGAAAAACATGAAAGGAGCCCAATGCTTATGTCATGAAACTTCCAATGATACACACAGAAAGCTACATAACTTTTCAAAATTGTTCTTCTAAATCTACTTAGAGTAAAGGGAGAAAGTTAGTGGGTAAATGCATACATATGTTGGAGAGGAAGGGCAAGTATGGCATTTGTAGCCTTTGAACCTCCCACCCTCAACTATTGACATTGACTTTTGTAGTTTTTTGGTTTACATTTGATGCCTAAAAAATATAATTCCAATTAGTTTACCGAGTTTTCTAAAAGTTTACCTACTCTTAGAAGCCTTCCTTGATAAATCCAGTTGGACCTAATATTTGAATTACTGTATCATTTTTAAAAAGATATGCCTTATTAAGTAATTAAGTAAATACTTACAAAGTTCCAGACATATTCCCAGTACTGTACTAGATACTGAGGACATAATAGAAAAAAAAATAAAAGAGACAAAAATCACTTTCAACAGAGAGAGTTCATTCTAGTGGAGAGAAACTGCTAATAAAATAAATAAGATATGTAGGTTAGTGAATGATAAATACTAAGAGAATATTAAACCAGGAAAGGAGGAGAGGAATTCTCATTATGCTAGACTATTTATACATTAAATAGGGCAGAGAAATCCTCTCTGGAAAACTATTTAGAACTACTGAGTTCCCAGCAGAGAGTTTTTACTCTGTGTTTTCTTCTAAAAATATTGTTTCATGCCTCACATTTAAGCTGATTTTGGGAACTGATGAGAAATAGGAGTCAAGTTTATTCTTCCACATATTGATATACAATTTTCCCAGAGCCTTTTATTAAAAAAATTCTTTTCTCTGATGCATATTCTTAGCACCTTTGTAAAAAATCAGTTGTCTATAGATATGTGTGTGTACATCTAGATTCAATACACTGTTTCATTGGGATATAAGTCTGCTTTTATGCCAACACCATGCTGTTTTGATTACAACAGGTTTATAACATAGTTTGAAGTCAGATGATGAAATGCTTCCTGACTTGCTCCCCTATCCCCACAATTGCCCCCTTAAAGTGATTTTGGCTTTTTAGGGTTTTTTTGGTTGTTACAAACAAATTTAAGAATTATTTTTCCTTGTTCTATAAAGAATGTCATTTGTATTTTGACAGGAATTGCTTTGTATTTGTACATTGCTTTGGGTAGTATGGGCATTTTAACTATTTTTCTAATCCATGAACATGAGACACCTTTCCACTTTGGGTGTGTGCCATCATTATTTCTTTCATCATTGTTTTATAGGTTTTTATGATAGATATTCACTTATTTAATTAAATTAATTCCTAAATATATAATTTATTTTCAGTGATTATTATAAATGAGATTGCTTTTTTGATTTGTAGTTTGGATAATTCCTTATTGGTGTAAGCTTTACTGTTGAATAGAGAAGCTGGGCACACAATGTGCACTTGATTTGATTTGTTCAAAGTTCACAGAAAGACAAAGTTCACCTATGGGTGTTAGAAACAAGATACCATTACTTCTGAGGAGAGAGAAGGAACTACTTACTCACAGGGAATATACAGAATATGTCTGGAGACTAATAACGTTCTATCTGATGTTCATTTTGTGAAAATTCTTCAGGGTACATGTATATAAAGTGTCCTCTTTTAATACTCAGATGAAGAGAAAAATCAGTATGTGAATTGCAGGTTTTCACTTTTTGTGTAATGAGTGTCTAATTGTGTACTAAGTAGATGGAAGTAATTGATTGATCCTTGGATGCTCAGTAAATGATGGTGCATCTCATGACATTTGTGTTTGAAGGTTAAACTTAAATTGAGATATGCATCATATGCTCAAAATACTGAGTGTGTGCAGGTTTTCAATTTTTTCTATTATTTATGCCATTTCATTCCTCTTCTATTTCTTTTAATCAATAACTTTATGAGATGATTGACATAAGGACCTAGAAAATCTTCATGTAAACGGAATTGATGATTCCTTTCTTGCTGCAATAGAGGACATCATTCTTCTTTTATAATGCTAAATGCCAGTCAAAGACAGGAATATTTATACTTTGGAGCACAGCGGTCAGTGCTGTTACAGATTCTGATTATTCCTCTCATCTTTTAAAGGTTATGATCTGGACATGGGCTCTTTTTCAAAGTATACATTTTGGTGGACTTTCTAAAGCAATTAGTAAGTCATATAATCATTTTCCAGCAAATGCTCTGAAGCCTTAAAGAAATACCTGTTACCTGTTATTGTTATGACAGTTATCATTTTAATTATAATGCTGAAGCCAAATTAAAAAAAAACTTTAATGCATCTGAATTCTTCCAACATCAAATTATCCTTTATAACATTGGATTCCTGGTGAAATATGCTATCTAGATTGAAGTAAGTTTTCTTCTACTACCATATAGTTCAGTCAAATTATCATATCTAACATAATCATTGTATATCCTGTGAGAAACTTAGCAAAACACTGATTGCTGACATATCAGAACTGTATTTCCTATAATATTTCTTTACCTCTGGCAGTCTCTAAACTTTTCAAAACATTGATGTTCATAAATTTCTTTATATGTGATAATTTGAAAGTATTTGGGGCTTTTGAACAAGGGCAAAGTTTAGCTAAAGGAGGCAGCAGCTATGTAGTGTAATTTGAAGAGTGTTGGAGAAGTTGTCCTACCAATAAACCTCAAATATGAACAAGTTAGTATTACCTTAAGTTAAAACAGCCTGTACAGAGAAGGTCACTGTTAAAATGAAAATACTTCATCTCTTGGGGATAACATGGTATCTGCTTTCCTTATATTATTAATCCTATTTACAGATTAGAATAATATTGTAGCCAGCTCAGGATGAGGACCCTGTTGCTGCCCAGGTGCTGCATCTTCTCCTGGTTGTTCTACTATCAGGTCTATGCTTATTCTCTGTTTCTTCATATGTTGGAGGAATCTTGAGAAGTGACAAAGGTGATGACCTATGCACATGACACCTTAGTGTGTGGAGCATGAGTCTGAGTCATGACTATTCCATGGCCTTCACCAGATGACTTGTCTGTTGCACATTTTAGCACATTTGACTAAATGTCTTTTGACACTGTCTCAGTTGAGACTTGTCTGTTCCCATTCTCAATAATTATTATGAAAGTAGTTGATATTCATTGGATATTTTTGACACACCGAGCACAATGCTAAGTTTCTATTTTGCCCTATTTAATTTCAAAACATCTCTGGGAGCATCATTCCCATTTTACAGATTAGAAAATCAAAGACTCAAGTGGCTAGGGAGCTTGGAAAATGGTTCTACAGTAAACACACAGTGAGCAGGGATTTGATCTCAGGTGTGCATCACATAGAGCCTCAGTCCCCAGATATGCACTGCTGTCCCTCCTGTTCTTTTCCTAGCACTTTTCTGCCTCTACCAGAATGAACCCCTTGAAGGTACTGTATTTCCTTTTTCTTTATGTATCTATTACCCAACTCAGTGACAGAAGCAACTTGTGTTTGGCGAGCGATTGATAATAGGAATCTTGTAGAGATCTTGTGTCTATCAGTCAGATTCTGTGGGTGCTAAGAGGGCCCTGATCTAGGAAACATTTGTCTATAAAGTCTAAGGTTTGGCATAATGGCACACAAGCACCAAATGAAAGCTGCTGCATTTCCCATTCAGCACCAGGAGCTGGCATGGAGGTCTCCAGAGGAACCAAGATCTAGCTTCTTCTTCTCTCACGCATTTACAACAAGGGCAGTAGAGAAAGAGACATTAAGCAGGTGGAGTGGATGGTTAACACTGTTATTTACCCTGTTCTTTAGGCTGTGGAAAGGTCAATTCATGGGGCAAGACAGCATGGCTGCCTCCATGGCACCCAGGACACTCGGATGGCCACAGGTAAGGAACAGGTATTTAAACAGCCAGCAGTTCCTTAAGTTCTGAGTGGTCTGCTTACAGTCTGTTAAGGCTTTCCCACTTGCATGCCTTCTTGAACAGTGGGTTTCAGAAAAGTATTTAATCCAAGAAGAATTATAAATTAGAGATACCTGGCTTCACTGGGGGCATGTAAGTGACCTGAGAAGTGTACCTTAGTCCACTTAACCTAATTTTTCTCCTGGTTGCATGAAGCCATGTCCACTGAAAGAGTCTTTTAGTCCATTTCCTTGTATCCACTCACTTTTCTATCCTCAAACTCTAGGAATCTTTCTTTCAGACTCCTTCCTCTTTGAATTGAGCCTCTCATTACCTCAAAGGGGATTATTCACTATGCACACAACCTATCAGAATCATGCTTGGGCAAATAGATGTTTAAACTTTTCATGGGGACAGCTCTTGTAGGATATTAATGAGAAAGACTTAATGGGATCTGGTACAGAAATCCCCTGGATATACCGCAGAAGCCTGTCTGGTTTAATTCTGAATTTTCCCATATAACAATTCCTTGTATATGGCATTCAGTTGACTACAAATTCTAGTAAACTGGTGATCTGTTACCAAGTACATCTGGGTGGGTTTATTATCCTAAGTGTGAGTTTCTCTCTCTTTCTCCGTCTTACTCCCTCTCTCTCTTTTAAATATATATGTACACACATGTTTATAATATGTATATATTATATGTAGATATAGATATGTATATTTACATCTACATTTATTTTTATAGCTAGATGTACAGATATATATAGACATAAATATATCTATATTGATATATATTATATATGTATGTATTTACATATATTATCTATGGATACATGGTTATATATTATGTATCTATATATTATATATATGTATCTCTGTGTATATATATATAATATATATATATATATATATATATATATAGAGAGAGAGAGAGAGAGAGAGAGAGAGAGAGAGAGAGAGAGAGAGTACTGTTTCTCAGAGGAAGAAAGGATATCAGCTCACCTGAGCCTATAGAAGCTTGAGTCTGTTAACTCCTCTGGTTGGTCTAGCTCCAGGCACCACCTCCCTGCCTCAAAAAAAAAAAAAAAGAATAAGAAAAAAAAGCCATATAGAAAACTCATGGTAGAAAAGAGGCTTCATAACTTGGAAACTGCTTTAGATAAGCTCCACAGTTGAAACAGGGTTTGGAATCTGTTTCTCTTTCTTCTTAAGCTCAAATTTTCCTATGGATATTTCCCAGCACACTCAGGAGGCTATTTTATATATATATATATATATATATATATATATATATATATATATATATACACACACACACACAAATATTTTTTTTTTTCGTTAATTAAAAGGCTGGGGATGTAGCTCAGTGAAAAATTGACCTTGGATTAAATCCCAAGTACCAAAAAACAAAAGTGAACTAATAAACAAACAAAAAGCCCCCAAACTCTATGGGGCAATATACACTGCTCCCAACAGTAGCTACTCTTGGAACCGTAACTAATGACATTATTGCTCATTTTAGATTTCTTTCTTTGTTGCCTCTTAGGTGCTACCCCTTCTATTCAGGTAGAATATTCCAGTGGCATCCATGAGGGTCAGGTAACAGATTGTAAACTTGTTCCACTGTGCTGACTCCCACATACTTTCTTTTGAAAAGCAATTTACCTGCAGCCCTGCCAGGCTGAAGTCAATAGCATATGCTCATTCCTCAGCAGACAACCTATTATCTACAGGACAAATGCAGGCCTAAAAGGCTCTTCTCTTCCAATAAGAACACAAGTAACACTGAAAGGGGGAAATTTTGTGACCTTGACACAGATCAGATGTCAGAATTTGGTGTGACAGGATAATTCGGAGCAAAGACCCCTAACCGTAAAATCTGTAAGAACAAATCCCAATTAGAACAAGTCAATAACATGGGTCAAGGTGATTCCGAATTGCCTTAGATCTTTACCATGCACTGTGGGAACTTGAAAGTCTGATAACATCCTACCTTTGGTCAGCAAGCAGTGGACCTGAGCAGGATCGTCTGGGAACTTCTCTGGGACCCCTAGTAAAACTGGAGGGCAGGAGGGGCACATTGTCCTCCTCTCTGAGAGGACCCACTCTCTCCCTTGAGAGTGTCACCACTTTCCCTTTCCTTATCCTTTCTAACAAACTTTTGCTTGTTGCTGTGTGTTTTGTTCAAATCTTTTCCAGAACCTCTGTGGCTGCCTTGGCTGTGTGACTCCACTGAAAAATATTTGAGCAAAATACTTAACATGAGCTCCTGATCACCTTGTCAAGTCACAAGTACTGCACTTATTCATTTAATCACAATCAAGATGGCGATGTAGCAAGCAAGGCTACTAAAGGAAATTTTGATAACAAAAGTAAAAGATCTCAGGTCTGCTCCTTCATGAACAATAGCCCTACCTCCTCCTCCTCCTGATGATGAAGGTCCATTATCCCTGTCACTAACTCCTTTTCTTGCTTGCTTATCTTTTGGCACTTAGGATCCCTAAGTGATTACGAGCCAGCCATGGATTGAAGTTTAATTAGACACTGTCTGTGTACCCTAGTAGAAGCTTTCCCTCCCACCCCCAAACCAGGGAGCCCAGAGCTGTGGGCAGGGGAGAGCTCAGGTTTCACAAGCAGTTCCCCAGGGATGATGGCAGGAGGGTCACATTTTCACCACTTGTTCCAGGTCCTGTGTTCTGCCTATTGTAGATATGCCACACAATGGTTATTAGCTTAGGGCCCTACAGAAGGGTAGCTCATTTTCAGAGTTTTTTCTTCAGGCTGGTATCTCAGTTGTGCCTTCAAAAGTCTATTCTACTCTTCTACCAGGACTTTAGCTTCTGAGTGTTGCTGTTCATGATAGGGCCTTGGATCCAGGGGTCTCATGTACATCCTCTTTGCTGGATAGCAGTGTCCTTGGTCTGATATATTATAGTGCAAGATCTTATGTGGATGGACTAACCACTCTATAGACCCTAAGTTAGGGCTACTGGTTGACATCTTATGAAGAGACATGTAATAACTTGCTTTGCCTGCATCCTATTGGCTATTCTTTTCAGAGTAAAAGGTTTCCAGTGTAATCAATTTGTTACCAAGTGGCTGTTTGTTCTGCTTGAGAAATTTTACCATATCAGGGATTCAGTATAGATCTCTGTTGCTAGCAGGTTGAACATTCAGTGTTAACAGAAGAGAGGCTAGATTTTTAAATAAAGGATTCCTGCTGTTGGACCATATGTAATTTCATGCTTTACCATGGTTACTGCTATCATTTATCCATGTGCTGGGTAGCAATGAAAGATGCTGGCTCAAATGTGGTGCCTATGTAGTGTTTTACATGGTGTATGCTTTATCTTGGGTGCATGGATGCAAAAAACTAAAAAAAATCTTTATAATTGGTGCCTATTTGCAAATGTCCATCCATGTGCTTTTTTCCCAAGACCTGCTCATCTTGGTCTCTCAGTCTTTCCTTTAAGGCCCCTAGAAGATGCATGGGCTTAATTGCTTTCCCCTGTTCTCAGAATCTAATGGTGAATTCCAAGGCTACAAAACCAAAGAACATGCCTCTATTTAGATATAAGGTTCTTAAGAGGTAAGTTAAAATGTCAGTGTTAGATTGGGCCCTCCAATCTGACTGGTGTCCTTATGAGAAGGAGAGATTAGGAAAAAGAAACACCAAGGGTGTCCATGCACAAATGGTCAACCATGTGAAGAGGCAGCAATGGGGTGGCCATCTGCAAAATAAGGACAAAAGTCTCAAGTCAAACCAACTCAATAGCATATTGATCTTTGACTTGTAGCCTCTGGAACTGTGAGTTAATAAATTTATGTTGTTAAAATCACCCCATCTGTGATGTTTTCTAGAAAACTAAGTAAGCTATGCCATTCAGCACATTGTCCATAAGCATCTATACATTCCTACACTACTTGTCTTTCCAAACTATGTGGATGATCAGGTGCATCAAAGCTAGGGTTGATGGGAGCACTTTCCCTCACTGCTGTAATTCAGAGTCATGCATGAATAGTACCTTCTTATCTTGTACCCATATAATGAACCAACACATTTGTGAATCAAGCTCAGCTTTGGTCCCACTTCTATAGATTAGTAATGAAGTATCACCCATGCAGTCACAGGTGTGAATGGAGGAAGAAGTCCCAGAGGTGGGTGTCATGGGAGTCTGAGTAGCTGTTCTGAAAGCTCACTGGTTTCCTGTACCCTCTAGCCATGCCTCTGCCAATCCAAGAAAAATCACTGAATGCCTAATTGGAACTAACATACCTGCCATTTGCCCACATCTCCACGTTATTTTCTTGACCTTAATACTTAAACCTATTGTCAGGGGGAGACCTTCTGCAGGGCCCTTTTCTGACCTGTGTTACATTTCTAGCTTGAGATCTTTCTGCTGCTTAATAAATGAAGGAGGATGTTCAGTTGGGAATAAACTGTCTTCGAAAATAAAAGTGGGTTTATTCATTAGCAGGTATTGGGCTTCCTTCCTTCTTTGGTGAAAAGAATGAGATTCATTACTTTTTTTTTTTTTTACTTTAGAGTGAATATTCTGGCATGACCCAAGGATACTGACCTTTACTGATGTATTAAGAGTAAATTTTGGGGCTGGGATTGTCATTCAGTGGTAGAGAGCTTGCCTAGCATATGTGAGGCACTGGGTTTGATTCTCAGCCCTGCATATAAATAAATGAATAAAATAAAGGTTCAACAACATCTAAAAAAATATTTTAAAAAAAGACTAAATCTTTGTAAGTTTATTTTCTACTCTCTGTAACACACATATCTCATCAAAGTTTTGGAGTATTCTTGCCATTTCTTGCTCACCCAATACAATTAGCAAAATCTCATTGGCTAGTAGGCCAAAAGAATATTCTGTGGAATGCACAGATGGATGGTCTAGGTCCTTTCGGATTGCATTACAATAGACAGTGAGTAAATAATACAGTTTCTGGGACAAGATTGTAAATCTTTCAAATGAACTGTTTCTAGTGTTCTTTCTTGATAGGGTATAGGAAAAATCACATTCCCCAGACCAATGTGCTGAGGATCATGTTAATATAAATCCAACATACTGTCGTGAAGATGTTATTTAAATGACTTCATGACAGGTCTTCAGTGTCACTCAGTTTTGAGGCGCATACTGGTAAATTAAATTAGGATATGATGGGGATCTTTGTCTCCAGTAGGCCCTTTAGAATGTCACTTAGCATCTACTATTATGTGACTTTTTTTGACTTGATAGGAGTTGGGAAGGTAATTTTGGAGGCTTCTACTTGACATTCTTGTGACTACAGATTTAATCCTAGAAATCACAAGAAACAGTGTGGGGATGATACCACTGCCAAGCAGGCAAGTGTGTTCCCAGTGATGCATCCGAGGAACCAGAAAAAGACCACTAGGGTGGAGCGGGTCATCACACCCAACAAACTACTGTGAGCTCAACCTAAGGCAAGACTCTACTTATTTGATTCCTAGATGCTCCCGCTTAATTTAATGGCAGGCAGGGGCACTGGTTCAGATTCAGAAGATTTTTATCAGGGAATCAGGGCTTTTTATTTGAATGACTGCCTTAATTTTTTCTTCTTATACTTCATCAATACTTCATTTGAGAGTTGGAGCAGTACCTTGTAGCCTGCCTGTGCATCTTGTCCCTAGGAACATCTTATTTTACTAGTCATGTCCACAGCTCTCTGGCTCACACCCCTTTGGGTATCTCTATAAACTAATTGTTATGGTAAGTACACTCACTGTGTCTGATGGGTAAGTTTAGGACTTGGTCTCTATTAATTAATATTCTCTAATCCAGTGGATCCCAAACTCTGCTAGGTATTAGAATCACCAAGTGTTGAAAAAAATCTGATATTCTGATGTCCCATTTGCAACCTATCTGAATTAATTAGGTGGGAACCAGGTACCTGTAATTTTGAAAAAAAAAAAAAACCATATGTGGCAAAGTTTGAAAACTGCTGTAATCTATGTTGCTGTCATGGCTGATCAGTTTGGTATCAGCATCTCTACAACTAGCTACTGGTAAACTTTCTCATGATATCACTGTACAGTGCCATGGACTGTCAGTACTCTGTCAGTACTTCTTGTCCTTTTAGTAAATGGGATATCCTTCAAGTCCTCTGATACAAAGTAGCCACTGACTGGTTTGGGGGCCCTAAGTAGAATATGCACTCATCGTGCCCATTTCCCCGAGCCATTTGATTCCTTGTTCTACCATCTGTACAATGGCCATTTTACAATATTTTACTTAGTTGCTCCATCACTTTTTTCCAAGTAGCATGTCTTCCTGATTTTCTGGGGTCCCCCTTGCTAAGGTATGGAAGTCCACAATGCAGGAGAGTGTTCCCAAAATGATGAGGTCTGCTGTATTCAACTTTAGGTGCCTCACTCCACCCCACCCTGACCTAATGCCTTCAGAATCTTGTTCTATAACACTCTCCTAGCTTCTACTAATATATGTTGACTAGATCCTATGGTTTCTTCAATTTATTGTCCCTTTGCCCCTTGCTTAGGACCAGCATGTCCTAAGATTGGCTAAATTATGACGTGATCCAACTTGGTCTGGCAATAGGGAGAGAAGAGGGGAGAAGATTCTAATAGGAGAGGAGAAGGGGGAGGGATGTGTTTCAGGGCAGCAGTCTCTGTATTGCCTTCAGTCAAAGAGAAGTGCTAGTCTTTCACAGGAAATGTCAATTATTTCTATGTACCCAAAGGGTTTGGAAAATTGTGCGATTTCAAGTACACTAAGTACATGGATCCAAATATTCCAACGGCTGTCTCAGGTTCCCATGTCTTCCATTGCTCCTCCCTTGGTCTCCTACACCTTGGCTTAGCTGACTGACTGGTAATGCAAATCCAACCTCCCCAATGCTCCACTACACGTAATCATTAAGTCCTGAGCCAAACACAAAGCTTTTTATGCCTTTATGGAGATCAGAGTCTATATATATTGCCAAAAGGCCCTTTGATATTTATACTTTGACTTCAATTAGTCATTAATCATTCTCAGACTTTCTTCATGTCTTTCTCATGTATAGTTGGCATGCAACAAAAGTTTTCAAATTTCACTTTCCTTATAATCGCTATTTTCCTTGAGCCTTTTCACATTTGTGATATTGTACCACATCCCCCAAAATGTGTCCCATCCCAGTTTATCACCAGTGAAACTTGTAATGATTGTACTGCTATAGAGAGCCTTGGACTATCAGTATTTAATATCACCTGATAGGGTCTCCTTGCCAGTTAGTACTGAATACACCTTCAAAATTCCATGTCGGGGTTTGTTTCTAGAACCACTCTTAGCACCAACCTTTTTACCGGGTTCCCTGGGAAATAGACCCTGAGAGGAGACGTGGACTTATTTGTGAGGTTTCCTGGAGCCCTCTGAGAAGCTGTATGTGTAAGAAAGTGAAGGAAGCAGCATTTTACAGAAACAAGACTCAAACACAGTTACAAGGATGGCCTCAGCTGATCCCAAGTGAACCTTGGGGCCAGGGTAGCTCTAGAGTAGTCCTGAATTGAGGCACGGGGTCAGAACTTTGTACTCCTGCACTGGCCAGTCTTTGGAATCAGGCTGCCTCCAAGGAGGGACACTCATTTCCTTTGACTGAAGAGCATTCCAGAGCTAGGCTCAGCTGGCACCATTCCCAGGAGGGGACTGAGTAAGTTAGCTTAAAAGAGGGATCTGTCAGTGCACTGTGGCCTGTTTGGGCTGTTAATAGACAGATGACATCTTAAGGAATGTTGGAGGCCAAGAGGAGCCTTAGAGACCAATTAGTGTTCTCTCCCTTACTTTGAAGCCTCTAAATTAAGGCTACATCTAGAGCAAATGCAGTCTTCCTGCTTGAACTCCAGGGCTCTTTTCTCTTTTCATGTCACCATGCTTACATTGAATTCCGGAATGTTGTGCACCATAAATACAGGGAAGTAAGGGGGAAGGAAATAATTAGGTAAAAATACTTTAGCTCTTGTCATTGTTGGGTACATTTTCGTTTAAGCAATAAACATGCCTTCAAAATATCTAAGCACGAAACTCATCCTAAACCAACAATCTCTGCTCTCCAAAGAATTGGTGCCTCCTCTAAGAAAAATGTTATAAAACCAAAACAAAACAGAAAACTGGATGCTTTTAGGGCATATTGTTCAACCTCACACTGGGGACCCAAGGCATTCACACCTTGCTCATTTTTGCTATTGCTCCGCTCTTCATCTCCCTCTTTATGAGATAATCTTCATTCACACACTTAAAAGAAATTTAAATTTTTGATCCAATTTGAAATTCTACCACATTGAAATTGGTTTGGAAGTATTTAAAATATTGCTTTTAAAAGGAAATAATTGTAAATAAATGACAATATTAACAATTGTTCCTTCCTGTGAATTACCTGATCCAGATAACTATTCTTAGCACTTGGCTGAGGCTGTCTGTGTTAAGAATGGGTTTTGGTTTAGGGAAGGGCTTGTTTATGGGCAAATTTTATGGCTGAGCCATAGGAAAATGCTCTGTAGACACTAGAGAACCTGCATTTTGGCAAAAGATGCAACCCAAGATGACAAGTGACCAGAAAGAATATCAGGATGTGAAGTCTATGGAAATAAGCACCATGATGTCTAAAATTTAATTTGAAACTTTCTTGCATTCCCTTCATTTATATTCATCTCTCGGTATAAGATGGTAACATCTACTAGATTTCCTTTGGGAAAGGCTGAGGGCAGTTGGAGGAAACAGCAAAACAAGCAGCTGTTGGAGTTGAATCAGAAAGAAATCTAACAAGTGACAGTCAGGAAAGCACCAGTTCTTCAGAAATTCTGAATAAAAGAATGTTGAGCCACTGGAATTTCCATAGGATGTGGGGTAAGGGCTGAGTCTTTTTCTTTGAGACACTAAAGGGAATTGAATCATAACCCCAGGAGGCTGGAAAACTTGGCAAAACAAGTCACAGGTATATATTCTATTTATCAGGTATTGCATTTTTAGAATTGAAGGGTTTTTTGTTTGTTTGTTTTGCTTCTAAAACCCATGTTTCCTTATTTATTTCTTCGGATACCTCTTCTCTGAAAGAGATTTTCTGAATGTGTGGCTTTCAAACTCCAGGTGGAATGGACTTAGGGAGGCCCTGTAAGTCTATGCATTCCATTCCAACATTTCAAGTTGTGAAGGTGCAGTTGGCTGGAAGGCAGCCCAGGCAAATGGAACTAGACAGCTCAAGTTACAAACTGTGCCAGCGTGGGCAAGTTACTTAATCTCTCTGTACCTTCATGCCCTCTTAAATAAAACAAAAGCATATTAGCATCTACCATTCAGAGTTGCTCTAAGGATTAGATAAATAATAAATATAATGTACATTGGAGAACATATGACCATGGGTTAACTATTACCACAAAATTGAATTGCATAGAAATATTTGTTAAGCCAATAAGAAGAGGAATAACTGATAAGTTCAAAGAATTATTCTCTATTTCTATGAAAGCTCAGGGTGTGCATATATGCAGATTCACAAATACATGAACTGGATTGAGAGATCCCTGAAGCTAGGGATTGCATCTTCCCACAGCTATTACGATGGAACCTGGTGTGGTAAAGCAACTGCTGCTCCATGATAAAGAAAAAAAGTAGCTTGACTTCAGCCCACTGGGTTTTGGGGTTTGACCTTGTGGAATGTGCAGAGAAATTACATTACTTCTGATGATCTAGAACTCCCAAAAATATGGAAGAGAGTAACATAGTCCTTAGGACAGAGTACGTATTCAAATAGTATCTCTATTTTTTTTTTTTTTTGAGGAGTACTGGAAATTGAATGTAGGGGCCCTCAACCACTGAGCCACATCCCCAGCCCCATTTTGTATTTTATTTAGATACAGGGTCTCATTGAGTTGCTTAGCACCTTACAATTGCTGAGGCTGGCTTTGAACTCGAGATCCTCCTGCCTCAGCCTCCCGAGCTGCTGGGATTACAGGTACGTGCCACCATGCTCAGCACTATCTCTATATTAATGGGAAATATATGCTAGCACACAAAAACAAAAATTACAATAAAACCACCTGGGTTAAATTATTGTTCTACTTTCTGTGTCCTTGTACATATCTGCTTATTTATCACCTCATTCAGGAATGATTTCCAAATTGCTTACAAAATATCATTTAAAAGAAGTCAAGGTAGGAGCTGGGGTTATGGCTCAGAGGTAGAGTGCTCACCTAGCATGCATGAAGCACTGGGTTCAATCCCCAATACCACAAAAGATAAAATAAAAATATTATGTTCTCCTATAACTAAAAAATAAATATTAAAAAATAAAAAAGTCAAGTTAAAAAATGAAGAATATAGTAGAAAAAGACCTTGCAACATATATAAAACACAAAAGAAAATATCATTCATAAATAACACAAATTATAAGAGAGAGAGGAGACTAAAGGGAAAACTAGACAAAAGACATAAATAATTAATTAGAAAAAAACATTATCAGTAACAAATCTCAATAATAAGCAAATAAAATGAAAGTAAAATTATATTTTTCTTCTATTAAATTAGCATTAAAAATGATGAGCTGGGTGAGGTGACACCTGTCTATAATCCCAGCAGTTCAGGAAGCTGAGGCAGGAGGAGGTTGCTAAGTTGGAAGCCAGCCACAGTAACTTAGTGAGGCCATAAGCAACTTAGTGAGATGTTATCTAAGAAAATTAGAATTAAAAAAAAAATTGCTGAGGATATAGCTCAGTTAGTTAAGTGCCCCTGGGTTCAATCCCTGGTACCAAACAAACAACAAAAACAATGAGGAACACTAATGACATACCCAGTTAAAAAGAGAAAACAAAATATAAGCACTCATAAAATGCTGGTGGAGATAAAAATGATTACAACTTTTTCTGAAAGACAATTTTGTCACATTTATCAACAATCTTGAAAATCTGCATATTGTATGAACCAAGAATTTTACTTCTAGGAATTTCTTCTAGAGAAATAATGGGACGATATGTAAAGCTAATTATACAAGGAAGCTCATTCTAACATTTTTTAATTAAAAGGTGGAGATAGAGGATTGGATAAATGATAGTATGCTCATACAAATTTAAAAACCATGATAAATATAGATTTAAGGTCACAGTACGTTAAGTGAAAATTTGTTATTAGTTCACAAAGCCATATTAGGTATAGATATAAGGTCATAGTATATTAAATAAAAATCATTTGTTAATCAAGCTACATGTATTACATTATTATTTTTTTCTAAAATGTGTGCCCCCACACAGCAAACTGAGCAAAAATACTGCTTTTGTCTTCAATGCTTATTTTGGGGGTGATTTTTTTGATTTTTAGAAACAGCGTTTTACGGGATGCTTGGATTTCTTTAATAGGCAGAGAAAGTAAAATTACCTCTATTTTGATAAACAAAGTATCAGTTAACCCCATGCTGGTTAATGAAACATCACATAGTAACTTACTTAAAGATGCTAGCAACCTAACTGATCCCCACTAGTCAACTTTCTCCCTTGACTTTGTCACACACTAGAGAGGACATGTCAATCTAGATGGAAGACAGTCAATTTTCCTTTGAGATCAACTCTGAACTCCTCAATAAGGAAACTGCTACTCTATGCTGTAGAAACCTTTTCTTGGCCTCTTTATTTTTTTATTTTTTATTTTTTAAATTTATTTTTTAGTTGTAGTTTGACAGAATACCTTTATTTTATTTATTTATTTTTATGTGGTGTTGAGGATTGAACCCAGGGCCTTGCACATGCTAAGCAAGCAGCTCTTCCGCTGAGCCACAACCCCAGCCCTCTTGGCCTCTTTACTACCAGCACTATTATTCTTTCTTCTGTTGTTCTTTTTTTCTGCACTTTGAAAGTTCGAGAACAATGCTCCCAAATCTAGCAATTCCATTGTCTAAGATGGGCTCCTGTGTAATTCAGCTCATTCTTATGAAACAGAGGAGGGCAAAATCTTTAAAACTAGAAGGAATACAACCAAGTTCCTGTTGGAATTTTAATTCTCTTAGCGGGGCCATTAGTACTCAGCCTTACCAGATAGAATGCAAGGGTGTTTGACCTAACTTGGCCTCAGTACTGAGCTGAGGGACCATAGATGCTGCAAAGTTCTACACAGACCACGTTTCTAATCTAGGAAGTCCATACATGGATTAGCAGTGCCTTCTAAACATGTTTTCAGAAACCACAAATGAAACATTTTTAAATGTGCAGTCAAGGTGATTATCATTTTATTTCTTTGAAAAAGTAAAATAGACTGTTGGCATTTTATAACTCAGAAGTCCTCAATTTACACAATTTACAGCTGAATAGTTTGCAGAGATGGAAAAGCTGACACTAGGGGAATAAATTCAGTGGTTTTTCAGGAAAACTACTTAGTGCAGACAATATTATAGATGATTTAATTTTTCAAGGTGATGCTTAACTGTACTATGAAAGAATTTAATAAAGGGCAAACTTAAAATAGCCTGACTTTAAGAAATGTTTCAATTTTATTCATGTTTCTAGGATATTGATTATTAGCTATGTGCTAAAAGAAATTTTCTCATGCTTCATGAAAAAATAAATTTTGTATGCTGCCCAACTGCCCACATCTATGTAAAAATGCTCTGCAGCTTAGAATCAATACTATATGTGAGAGCTTATATTTATTATTAGGTGCAAATAAGAATTAACTTAATTCCAACTATTCTTAACACAGCTATGTTTCTCTAATGAATAAATTTCTTAAAAAAAAAAAAAACCAATTCCAAGCATTTTAATGAAATCCTGCAGGATAGAAAACATTTGCCAATTTAAATGTGAATAACAACATCTGCAGTTTTTTGGAATAAAAGGGAGATCCTAATCCATGTTTCCAGGAAAACCCAGAGTGGAGCTACCACTCACACACAAAACTAGTTTTTAACTAAACTCTATGCCAGTTGGTGCAACAGATTTGGAATAAAAAGTTTACTTGTATTTAACTTAAGATGTATGTTTGAGCCAGTATCTTATTTTCAGCTTAAAATCAATCTTTCAAAAAGCTTTTCTCTTATTTGTTGAATTGAGATAGTGTTAGAGAAAAAGTTATTTGGCAAATCCTTATATGAAAAGTTTTACTTTTTGTTCTACTTCATTAGTTTAACAATAATTACAAACAATAATAACAAATAAATTAAAACAAAAATTTTAAAACTTTACTAGTTCTGTTAAATGTGTATGTTTGAAAGACTTTTTTTTTTCTCCTGTCCTTAAATTGTAAGGTAACTTTGTTCAGCTTCTCTGAATTCTGCACTGACTTCTAATCTTCTTGGGTTTGTTTTCTTATTTGTAGCCAATATAGCTTCTTTTGTTTGCAAAACAAAAGTTCATAATGATTTATGAGAAACACATTTAGATTTCTAGATCATGCCACAGGGTTTTTTTAATGGGAAGAGACAAACTGAATTTTCTATAAAAAGTAAGAGAGGAAAATGAAGGAGAGAATAGCCAGGAGAGAATATTTTGGGTTTTCCTGATGCATATAATTCTTAACAAGTGATTAATAATTTCTGATATGATCCAAATATAGAGTGGGTTGTTTATTCTTTGACTCAGCACACATTCCTATTAGCTATGCAATCAGGATGTTTTTCTTTTGCCTTTTCCTCATTTGTGCATTACTGTCAGGGAATTAAAAAAAAAATAGCCTTGAGATGAGATTAACAATGCAGTGTCTTCTCTCAGTTAACAGGCTTTGTCTTAACAGGATACCACAATTTTAATATTGCACGTGTCAGGGTTGTAATAGTTTTACAAACTATGTTTATCCTCCTCTTTTTACCAACTTTGAGCCACAGCCATCCTAGCTCATAGGGTATGTTTTAGTCATTTGTTGTTGTTGTTGTTGTGACCTGACAAGGATAATTTTAGAGGAGGAAGAATTTATTTGTTGCTCATGGTTTCAGATGTCTCAGTCCTTAGAGGGTCAACTCCATTGCTCTTTGGCTGAAGTGAGGCAGAACATCATGGTGCAGGGGTGTAGCAGAAGAAGGCATCTCAGGACATCAGAGAGACAAAGAGAGACAGAGAAACAGAGAGACTAAGCTCTGCTCACAAAATATTCCAAACACAGGACTCCCAATCACCTGCCTCTTCTAACCACACCCTACCTTCCTGATGTTACCACCAGTTAGTAACTATCAGAGGATTTATGCACTGATTAGGTTAAATCTCTCATAAGCAAATCATTTTGATGGGGTTGGTGGGAAGGACTGTCAGTGTAGGTAAGGGATGATCAGTCAGATAGGCAAGATGCCGGCTTGTTCAAAAGGAAAGGAAATAAAATTCTAATACCTTCAGGACTTCCCCCTCCTCTTCCCTGGTTACTAAGGTTACCTGCCCCCAGGGAACTATTCCTCCTATCAAAGAGTTGTTAAGGAATGCCCCCGGGCCACTCCCTTTGTGCCTGTATCTAGAAGGGCTCCTATCCTGCCCTGGGTTAAGCAACCTTTTGGTCTAGCAAGATAAGAGGTGGAGGGGGCTTGAGAACAAAGGAAATTCAAATTTTATAAAAAAGGCCTGACACCTCCAGCCCCTCAGGCACCAAGAGGGAGCCCCTCCTCTGTGAGGGAGAGTCTCAGTCTCTCTCTCTCTCTCTCTCTCTCTCTCTCTCTCTCTCTCTCTCTATCCCCCTCCCCCCTCTCCCTCCTATCCTTTAAATTAAATGTTTTGCTTTTGCCTGGGCATTTCTCAGGTGTTCAATCTTCCATATCTGGGGAATGGGACTCAGTCCTGATTCTCGACACTCATATCATCTCCACCTCTAAACTTACTTGCATTGTCTCACACATGAGCTTTTGGGGGGAATACCTCATATCTAAAAAATAACAGGGTAGATGTACTCTACATCAGTCCCTGTGCTAATTAGCTGTAGAAAGTTGGAATGAGTACAGAGAGAAAATAGTGCCCATTTATTTATTAGCTACCTGGATACTTAGCACATTCCCAAACCACCAAACGGGAACTGGTGGGCAGAAATTCTTAGGGATCAGTGCCCCATGACTGGTAACTACGTATGTGAGGACATGATGGGGTGAGGCAGAAGCTTGCCTTATTGCTGCTTTTTCTCTTCAACTGTTTGGAAAAATGTACTCTGCAAACAAAACAAATGCAAAGTTTTGTTTCCGAATAATTGCAAATCAGTAATTATTTAATACTTTCATCTATGGTCCACAAATATACTTCTCTAGAGTTTAATTTTTCTAACAAAGGACCTGATGAATCTCCCTTGCTTGCATCTCTCTAGGTCCTTTGTCTCAAACAACCAGACATCTACTAGACATCTACCATATCTAAGGCACTATGGGCAGATTTTAAGAATGATTAAGCCATATAATCTATCCTAGAAAGAATTCATAATTTATATAGGTAGACAAGGCAAACACTGTGACAGTGTTCCCCAAACCATTCCCAGTTTCTGTGACTTGTTATTAGGATATAAAAGACCCAGTTTATATTTGTATTAATTATTATATATTCATTACACTAAAAGCATAAAAGTAGAATTAGCAAAATCAAAAAGTTCATGATGCAAAATTAAGAGAAAACCAGTCATACGCTTCCACAAGTCCTTTCCTGTGGAGTAATTCTGGATGCTCTTAATTCATTAATTCATTGTTCAGTAATTGAAATTCAGTACTCTGGAATTTCACTGGAGACTGGTCAAATAGGCTTTCTTTGCCTAGCACCTACTCAAATCCCAGAGAGCCATAAAGGAATCAGGTGTTCAACATTAACTATACCATTTGAACAAACATGTTAGGCAAGGTAAGCCACTCTTATCTGCTAAGAATGGTGGAAACATTCCTGAAAATCCCTGAAAATCATTTCTAGATGCTCACAGAGGGCTAAACTTGCAAGAAAATTTCTCTAAGGATATCAATACTAAGTTTGCAATATTCCCTCTTTTCTATACACAAACATGGTAAAAAATAGAGCAGGGATTACATAAAAGATAAATATATGAGATTGTCATAAAGAGATATGTAGATAAATGTAACAGAATAATGAGTCTAAAAGTAGATCCATATATATGTAGTCAAGTGACAGAGGTTTCAGGGACATTCAATAGACAAGAAGAGGTCCAGAAATGAAGCTGTACTAATTGAGCATTCATATGCAAAATAGTAAATCTCCCTTTTTACCTAGCACTTTCTGTGAAAGTAAACTCAAAATGTATCATAGATCTCAATATAAGGACTAAAACTGTAAAATTTCTTGAAGAGAAAACAGGAAAACATCTTTGTGACCTTGGGTTAGAAAAACATTTATCAGTATCCAAAGCATGAACTACTAAAGAAAACAAATAAATCAGACTTTACAAAAATGAAAACTTCTGCTTTTTGAAAGATATTATAAGGGAAGTTGAAATGGCAAGTTACAGCAAAAGAAACAATTAAGCATGTGAAGAGATGGCCTATAGAATGAGAGAAAGTCTTTGCCAGCTCCTCCTCTCATAGGGGATTAATATCCATACTATATAAAGAACTCAAAAAAGCCTAAACAAATAAACAAAAAACCCAAATAGCCCAATCAATGCATGGGCAATAAAACTAAACAGACATTTCTCAACAGAAGAAATACAAACGACTGATATATATATATATATATATATATATATATATATATATATATATATATATATATGTCTAACACCTTTGGCAATCAGGGAAATACAAATTGAAACTACATTGAGATTCCATCTCCAGTTAGAATGGCAATTATCAAGAATACAAATAATAATAAATGCTGGTGAGGATGTAGGGAAAAAGGTACACTCGTACATTATTGGTGAGACTAAAAATTAGTATAATTACTCTGAAAAGCAGGATGGAGAGTCCTCAAAAGAGTAGAAATGGAACCATCTTATGACCAAGCTGTCCTACTCCTTGGTATTTATCCCAAAGAACTGAAATCAGCATAGTATAGTGACACAGGTACACTAATGTTTATAGCAGTACAATTCACAATGGTTATTGAATAGTTATTGAACCAGCCCAGGTGCCCATCAACAGATGAATGGATAAAGAAAATGTGGTATTATATACACAAAGGAGTTCTATGCAACCATAAAGGAGAATCAAATTATAGTTTTTGCAGGTAAATGGATAGAACTGGAGAATATCATGCTAAGTAAAATAAGTCAGACTTAGATGTGAAAGGTCAAATGTTTTCTCTCATATGCAGAAGCTAGAGCAAAATAAGGGGGAGAAAGTGTATGTGTGTGTGGGGGGGAGGTACACCATGAAACTAAAAGGGAGATCAATGAGTAGAGGAAGGGAGTTGAGGGGGAAGGAGGAGGGATGAAGAAGGGAGGAACAGTGGAATGAAAGTGACCAAATTATGATATATACAGATATTAATATGCCACAGTGAATTACACCCTGTAGTATAGCTATAAAGTACTGATTAAAAAATAATATATTCATAGAAAGAAGACCAGTAGAATAAAGGAAGGGGAATCAGGGAAAGAGAAATGGAGAGAAAGAAGAAGTGCTGGGGACTAAAATATAGGAAATTATATTCCATGCATGTATGGTTATGTCAAAATGAACTCCACTGTTATGTATAACTATAATGCACTAATAATAACTAAAAAATTAGTAATTGCTTCAGAGTAGATAATTTCATTTATGCAACATTATAGGAAAGACAAAATGTTAAGAGTCAGAAGTAAGATTGTTGCCTGCCATCAGGGATGAAGAGATTGTATGCAAGGAAGCATAAGAAAACTCTTTGAGATGGTAAACATATGCTCTATTATGTTTGGTGATAGTTACGTAAATGAATGAAATTATATATATATATATATATATATATATATATATATATATATATATATGCATATACATATATACACACA
This sequence comes from Urocitellus parryii, assembly GCF_045843805.1. Lineage (NCBI taxonomy): Eukaryota > Metazoa > Chordata > Mammalia > Rodentia > Sciuridae > Urocitellus > Urocitellus parryii. The sequence goes on from NC_135531.1 coordinate 205,119,778, forward strand.
TATATATATGACTATAGAGAGAGACACAATTATATGTATATCATTAAATTTTTTATAATTATATATCTGTTTTAACAATGTTTTATATTACACAAATATTGATTACAAAAAAATATCACTGCTATGAGCCAGACTGTAAAAAGTGCAAGGATTGTCACATTGCAGTTATTGTAAATTTACAAGTTATTCTCAGGGGCCTAGAGTATTTAGTAGTTCTGGGGAGAGTTCACTGTAGGCACTATGGTATGAAGGTTTTTAGTTCAGAAAATGAAGTTGAGTTCTACTCTAAGGAATGTGAAAGACTGAGAGGCAAGGCAAGAGGGAGAGAGGTCATTCTGCTTCATCTTCCACTAAATTTTCTCCACGCCTCTTTCTCCTTCTGATGATCCCACAAATGCAGACATGTTGTTCTCCTGATGACAGATCAACAGTTGTTCCCCATCACCTTGGGAAGGATCCAAGCTCCTCAGCATGCCATGTGCAATGGTGATGACCTGGCTTTCCTCTATCTCGAGCCCCATTTCCTACATGCTTTCCTTCGCTTCCTGAATTATCACCAAGTTAATTCCCCAGTCAGCAGCTCTGCCTGGGCTCTGCTTAGAGCAGTGGTGTGCCAACCTTCAAGCTGTGGAGCCTGGGAAGGCAGACAGGCAAAAATGCCAAGTCAGAATTTTTCGCTAGGGAGTGAGACAGAATTTCTAGGCAGGAATTCAGAGGGCAATCAAAAGAGACAATGAATCCTCCAAGTTGGACCTCTAAAGAGGATTCTGGCTCAGAACCATCTTTTCTTGTTGGAAAGAACCTCTAATAAAATAAGACCATTAGAGGAGAATGGAATTCTGAGATCAGAGATCAGAATCTTCTGGTGCAGGTCAACATAGCAGAGATGTTTAAAATCAGAGAATGAGGCCATGTAGCACAGTGACTAAGAGGACAGTCCCGAAGACTCTGAACTCTGCCTTTCCACCTATCTCAATGGCTGTGTTACTTTGGGCTTGTAATTAAAGCTTAAGTTTTTAAATTTAAATCTGTGTGGTGATTAAATGCAATAATTCTGATAAAACAATTAACACAATAATTGGCTCATAGCAAGCTGGAGTGAGTGGTGTCTAGAACAACAACTTCTAAAGCAATCCTAGCACTCCTTTAATACAGGAGCATTTGAAAGGTGGAAAGTCCCTAACCTTGCCTCTGAAGAGTAGGAAAATATAGCAGGCAAATAAGTTAAAGGTTAGTTTAGATCTCCGAAAGCTAGAAAAAATGGACAAGGAACAATGGGTTAGAAAAGTCTGGGTGGGTTACCTTACCTTATGGAAACTGAGGTCTTCTTACCTATAAATCTGGATTTGATACTATTTTACAAACCTTCCAGCTCTAACATGTTATGACTCTGTAAAATTGAATAGGTTGTTGAATTATGACAGACATACTCTTTCATTTTATATGACCTTAGAAAAGAATGATGCCCTCAGATGATCTGACATTTCCAGCTCTAACTTGCCTCATTAATTTAGAATTGAAGCAAGAACAGGTGGGATTGACAGTGGAAATTGAAATTGAAATTAGCACATAAATTATATAGAAAACTATTCATTTGGTGCAGCAACCCCATTGTTATCCACAAAGTTTAGGATAATAGTATTTTTGGGGAAAGTTTATGCAGTGGTTAAAAGTACATTGAATCGTTTATAAAGAGCACATTTTCAACAGGGAGAGATAACTGGGAAGTGACATTAGCAAGATGGTAGAAGAAGAGTATTCTCCCATATCTTTCTGTAGAAGCATTGATTTTGACAACTACTCACAAAGGAAAGTACTTTGGGGGGAGTCAAATGGAAGAGTTCTGGCATATGGAGAAAAAAAATTGGATTAAACAAATTGAAGAGGTTAAAAAGAACAATTTCATTTTATTCATGTTACCCCCACCATTCCAAAGTGGCACACCTTTCCCACACTTTTTTTCCACAGAAGAAAGTGAGCTAATATTGAATGAGTGCCCAGGTCCCCCAGATGTTAAACAAACAAACAAACAAAACGACGCTCTAACTGCTCCCCCCATCAAACCCCAAATATGAGGTAAACAGAATGGTTGAGTGGTTTGGAGAGGCTAGGGACACAGACAAGAGGAAATAATGCTGAAAACTATTCTATGGAACCTATCAGGAAACCAGCCCACAGGACACTTGAGGCATCTTGCCTATGAATCTATCCAACCAGCCCGTGGACACTCTAAATAATTCACATTCCTTACGCACCTTCCAGGATAGATTCCCTGTGTGTTCCCAAGCACGGGGAATACAGAGTTCTCACATAGATGGCCAACTTAACTTTGTGGGATTTGAAAAAAAAAACACATAAAGATATTTATGGGACATCATCTAAGGAAAATAAACAGAAGGCTCTCAATACCTAGCCTGGCTTTGCATGCCTGAAAGAAAGCATACAATCTAAAGAACTCATCCCCAAGAGGGAACAAGAGGAGTAGAATGGGCACATTCATAGAAGAGGTCTTAGAAAGCCTTAGAATCCTTAATGAGGCTTGTAAGTGAAGATGTTTCCCCTCAATACAGTAAGTAAAACTGGATGAAGTGTTTATTTCTTCAAATGTATAGATAGCAGTGTAAGATTTTAAGGAATCTGAGTAATCAATAAAGACACCACCAAAGGGATGAAATAATATTCATGTAATCTACAACAAACAAATGTATGTCAGTCAATTGTCTCACAAAGAATTCAACATAATTGTTTCAAAGATGCACAACAAGCCACCAAAGAATATAGACACAAAACTAAAAAAAAAAAAATCAGAAAAAACATGAAGGAAATGATAAGTGAATAAATAGAAATCACAAAAACTAAACAGAAATTCTGTAGCTGACTAATACAGAGAGTAAAATGAAAAATGAAGATCCCAGAGGGATAAGTGAGAGAAAAAGGGCAGAAAACCTATTTAAAATAATAAGGACTGAATTTTTTTCCAAATCTCGGGAGAAATGTGGACATTTTTTAAATACATAAAATTTAAAGGTTTCCAAACAGATTCAGTTCAAAGGAGATGTCATCAAGAAACCATTATAATCAAACTTTCAAAAATCAAAGACAAAGGGAATTTTGAAAGCAGTAAGCAAAAAGGCTCATACAAAGGAAGGCTAGCATCAGGTTTTTTGTTTGTTTGTTTGTTTAGCAGAAATTGCAAAGTCCTGGAGAAACATGTTCAAAGTATTGAAAGAAAAAAAAAACAGGCAAGAATATTTTACTTGGAAAATTATAAATGAAGAAAATAAAGAAGAACTAAAGGCTTCCTTAAACCAACAAAAGCTGAGGAGATTCATTGCCATTAGACCTGCCTTACAAGAAATGATAAAGTTCTTCAAGCTGACAGGAAAGGATGTTAATTAGCAACATAGAAAACATAGGAAAGTATAAAACTCATTGGAAGTGATAAGTATATGATTAGATTTAGAATGTTTTAATAATGTAATGGTGTGTAAATCACTTATAAGTCTAATAAAAAGGTTAAAAATTATTAAAAATAATAAATATGTGATATGTTTGGATATGTAATATAAAATATATAAATTATAACATTAAATACATCAAATATGGGTGAAGTGAAAGTGTAAAGTTTGGGATGCAATAGAAGTTGCTATTAGCTTAAAAGAGACTGTTATAATACAATTCATGTAAGCCTCTAACCATAAAGCAAAAATGTGTAGTAGGTACACAAAAGATACACAGAAATGAATCAAAGCATACCACTTTAGAAATCATCAAATCAGAAAGAAAAATAGGAAGAGAGGAAGAAAAGAACAGAGGATTTATATTCCATTCTAAAATCACTTAAAAATGGCAATGGTACAACCTGCCTTTAACTAATTACTTTAAAGATAAGTTGATGGACTTCTCTAATCAAAAAACTTAGAATGTCTGTAAAGGAAAAAAATACTCCCCAACCATAAGCTTCCTATGAGAGACTCATTTCAACCTTAAGGATACACATAGATGGAAAGTTAAAGGACAAAAAGAAATACTCTGTGCAAATGATAACCTAAAGAAAGAAGGAATAGCCAACAACAGAGACAACAGACAACAGAGACTTACTTCAAAAACTGTGAGACTTTTTCTGACAAAAAGGTCACTACATGATGATAAAAATGTTAATTCATCAAGAGGATTTAACAATCATAAATCATATGCACCCAACACTGGTGCACCTAAATATATAAGGCAAAATATTAATAGACCTAAAGGGAGAAATAGACAGCAATAAAAGAATACTAGGAAACTTCAAAACTTCCCTTCCAATAAGGGATATATCATCAGAATGGAAATAAAATCAATAAGAGAACATTAGACTACAACTACACTTAAGACTAAATACACATAACTGACATATTCAGAACATTCTATCCAAAAGCAACAGAATGTACATTCTTCTCAAGAATATATGGTATGTGATCCAGGATATATTATATGTTAGACAAGAGAAGTCTTAATTTAAGAAGATGGCCTAAAAACATTTGTTAGTCAGCTTTTCTTTGCTGTAACCAAGTTACCCACTGAGAACAACTTGGAGGAGAAAAGGTTTATCTTGGTCTTATGATTCCAGAGGGTCAGTCCATGGTTGCTCAGCTCCATTTCCCTGGGCCTGAGGTAATTCAGAGTATCGTGGTAGCAGGCACAGGAGGAAAGCTGCTCAGCTCAGAGCAGCCAGAAAGCAGAGAGGGCAAGTAAGGATCTGAGGACAAAGTCTAATCCGCCATGGTATACTCCCAGGGACCCCTTTTCTCAAGCCATGCTCCATCTGCCTGTAGTTACCACCAAGTAACCCATTTAAATTATTCATCCATTAAATTGATTAATCTACTAATGAGGTTACAGTTCTCATAATCTATCATTTCACATCCGAACCTCCCTGTATTGCCTCATGAGCTTTTAGGGGCACATCTTATATCTAATCCATAATAAACAGGAAGGGAATTATTCCATTTGTGAGAATATGAAAAATTCTGGAGAGATATTATGCTAAGTAAAGTAAGCCAGTCACTAAAAAGGCAAATACAACATGATTTTATTTTATGTGGAACATGATATAGTTGAACTTAGAGAAACAGAGAGCATTTGGTAATTGCTCAGAGACTATGAGGTAGGGGAGATGGGGAAATGTTTGTAAAAGACTCCAGATTTTCAGTCATAAAATGAATATGTTCTGAAGATCTAAGGTACAGAATGGTGACTATAGTTAATAATGTGTAGTTGTTATGGGTTGGCTATGAGGTGTCCCCTGTGTAAATGTAGGAATGTTTACACAGGGGACACCTGTGTCCCCTGTGTAAAATGAGGAGAAATTATTAGATTGAAGCCTATAACATAAACAGCCCATCCTCATTTGAATGGACCCATTGTGTGGTAACTACAGGCAGGTGGAGCATGACTGGGGAAGGTAGGTTATTGGGGGCATGCTGTGGAAAAGTTCACTTTCCTTGAGGTCCCTTCTCCACTTTCTTGTTGTTTGCTGGCAGCCATGAATGCAGCAAGACTCATGCAGTACACCCTTCCACCATGATGTTTTGCCTTGTCTTGGGTCCAAAGCAATGGACTCAGTCAACCATATATTAATCTGTGGAACTGTGAGCCAAAATATACTTTTTCTCCTATAATTTGCTCTTTTTCTTTGTGGGGGTGTACTGGGGATTGAACTCAGGGGCACTTGACCACTGAGCCACATCTCCAGCCCTATTTTGTATTTTATTTAGGGACAGGGTCTCACTGAGTTGCTTAGTGCCTTGCTTTTCCTGAGGCTGGCTTTGAACTCATGATCCTCCTGCCTCAGCCTCCCAAGCTGCTGGGATTATAGGTATATAGCACCGCACCCGGCTAATTTGTTCTTGATGGGTATTTTAGTCACAGTGATGAAGCTAACTAACAATAGTATAATTGAAATTTGCTAAAAGGATAGATCTCACCACACACAAATGTGTGTGTTTGTATATATGCACACAGTAACTATGTGAGGTAATATGTTGGGTATGGCAGTCATTTCACAGTGTATTGTGTATATAAAAACAAAATGCTGGTAACGTTTGGATATGAGATGTTCCATAAAAGCTCCTGCATTAATGAAGGAATGTTTAGAGCTAAAGTGACTGGATTATGAAAGTTGTTACCAAATCACTTCATCCTATTTTAACTAGAGTGGATGTAGGCAGGGCATGGTCACTGGGGGCATGCCCTGGAAGGATGCATCTTCCCTGTGGTTCCTATCTGCCCCATGCTTCCTAACCCCACCATGACTGAGTCTGCCATGATGTGCTGTTTCATCTTTGGCCCAGAGTAATGGAGTCAGCCATATATGGACTGAGACCTCTGAAACCATGAGCCTCAATAAAAATTTCCTTCTCTAAGGTCACAGTGATGCAAAAGCTGACTAAAACAGTTGTATACCTCAAATATATAGAATTTTTATTTGTCAATTTCCCTCAAAAAACTGGAGAAAAAATACATTGAATCCATTCAATTTATATTATTTCCTCTTAATGAAAATGGAAATAATAGAGGAAGAGCTTACCATAATCAATAAAGGCTTCATTTGCGTCTAACACAGAGAACTCAGTAAAAATTAGTCCTTTTGTTTTCTTCTTTTATTTTCTTTCTCATTCCATATTTTCTTTCTCATTCCCTGCCTATTGACACTAGAGTCTGCAGACATGTAAGTTCATGTGACTTACTGCTTTGTTGAGCTCTTCTGCAGAAGGAAGAGAAGGCTTAGGAATGAGTCTACTGAAACTCCCTTTCCAGTTTTCATTTGGTATATGCCAACTTTCAGAACTCCCTACTGACAGTGAGAACTAAAGTTTGGTAGAATCCCAACTGCCCATAACTCTGGAAGGGATGGTTTGCAAAGACTGCAAACTCAGAATTATGCTTTGAATTCTTAGGGAATCAGTCAGTTTCTTTTAAATGCTTTACATACAAAATAGGTAGTGAGCTACCCAATAGCCAAGAGAAATTACCAAGGACAAAGAACAGAGCAAAGAAAACCTGGTATAAATTCCAAAATCCATTATTTATTTCTTGGTTTCAGGAGTGTCTATTGCCATTTTAGAATCAAAATAAGATAAAAAGTCCTGACATTCCTTTCATCTGAAATTTTTTGTTAATATGTTCACAGAAAGTTTGCTGAGAAAAGTCTCTCAGAAGTACCTGGTTATGTGTACTGAAAATAATATTGGTTATAATTACATAGGACTGTCATTTTGCTGTTAATTAGCTGGAAGAACGTATTAATGATACATAAGAAATAGTGTGTCTCAGAACAACAGGAGAAGTCTTTCTCGGCTTGACATCAAGAAGGGAAAGAAAGGAATGCAAAATTCCCCTTGCATCATCTGCAGAGAGGACAAAGACATTGAAGCTGGAGGGAGAAGAATTTAGGAAAAAAAATATTTGCTGGGTCAAATAAGGTGACCAATTTTTTCCCAAAGAACAAAAAGAAAATCAGGAAATCCCTATTGTGTAAAATAAGCATGACAGAAAAAAATGAAACCTTCAAGAAGTGAGCACTTACAATGAGTTTTGAGTATTTGCAGATGCAAAGATTAAGGGTTATATAAATATTATCACCAGGGACCTCAAATGTGAAAGCAACAGCCCATCACAAAATGAAAAGGGACTCAGGGAAGAGAATCTGCAACAAAGGAAGCAGGTAACATGGATCATGGATGTTCTCACACAAGGTCCATCCCCTCACCCACAACAGAGCAAGTGAAGGCCAGTACTAATGTACTGACAAGTACTATTAGTGATGGTGATCATGAATAAATTAATAAAAAATAAGCTAGGTAGAGGTCTCACCAAGGAAGGTGATCAGGCACTTGTACATGATGGAGATTTCTGGAAATGTAATTCAACTATAGAAAAACTTCTATATTTAGTGTCACTTGGAGATTTTGTGTAAAGGAAGAAAAACTCCTGTGAGCATCCCAAATAATAAAAAATACTCTTAAAAGGTTCTTCTCTGGTTTTTGGAAATCAAGATAGGTGAATTTAGAGACACATAAATTGCAAGGATAACAGTAGTTCTCACTTATGGTTTTCCTTCTCTTTTTTTGCCTTTATGCTAAAGAATATATTTAACAAATATTTTAAATCGTCTGTTTGATGTTGTAATTTATTAAACAGGACACAGGACATCAAAGACTCAAGGCTGAGCAGAGGGACAAGAGATGGGGTGAGATGCAACTGGTCATGTGAAATCGGGAGAGGTGATAGAGGCACAGATATGGGGATAGCGGCAAGAAGTGAAGAGCAAATTTGGATGACTTTCAGCCATCTCATTTCCCCCCATAACATAGAAAACCAGGATGGTTAGGCAGTGGGGCAGGTCATAGCAATGCTAGAGCTAATGAAGGAAAGATAGGAGGCAAGGGCTGAAAACTGGGTACAACTTGTTCTGCAAAGGGAGAAGCTGAAACCTACCTTTTCCCAACAGCAAATAATTTACTCTTCTGAGCAGTTGTTGGGGCCAACAAGCTAAGGGAGAGTAAAGTCTGAGAGCCAAGACCTGGGCTTTTTTGCAGCATCTCCTTAAAGAAAGCTCATGAAGAACTGTGTCATCTCTGGATAGGATGGAGATCTGACATCCATTGTCAGAAAGTCTGTGCTGAGGAGCAAAACATGTAGGTTCCCAGTGGCTCCTTGGAGATGATCATCAGTCAACCCATGTGACTAGAACCTGTAGGAGCTGAGGAACACTGAGCAAGGGCCCAACTCCTCTCAGAACTTAAGCTTGCAAGAAAATACAGGGATGCAAAAATTGCCTCCTGCTGTCTAAATTAGGTATTTTTAGACTAGCTGATGATGCCAGTGATTATAAGCAATGATCACTGTACTTCCACAGCGAAAGCAACCCAGAGCCCAACCCCAGTCCCAGTGATCAAAGGAAGAGTAACTCACCCAAGGAGGCCCCAGTGCCAAGTAGACAACAGTAAGAGCAGCAAACATAAAAGCTCTCAGAACAAGACCCTGACGACACTGGGCTTCTGGAGGCAGCACACACTTGCATTAAAAAGTAATAAGAGAATTTAATGAAGTTCAGATCAGTACAAGAAAGTAACCACCTTCTGGTTCTAACCATAAAAAAATATCCAGCTACAAAAAATAATAAAGAGGATGATCAATGTCATGACCTGAATTATTCACATTATATCAAGTAGAAAAAGATATTTTAAAGCACAGAACAAAGAAATAAAGAGATGACCAATCAAGGGGAATTTGACAAACAGCCTCAGTAACCCCAGGAATACTAAAACAACAGACTTCCAGGAGAAGAAAAGAACCGGGAGTGGTGGAGACAATGATTATGCAGATAATAAAGGAAAACTGTAACAAAGAACTGGTCGGCAAATTGAAAAATTTGAGATGCTAGGCTACACAGAACAATAAAAAATCTCTAAAATGGCAGTTGGAAAATGAAATAGTAATAAGCAACACCCCTTAAATACTTAGGAAAAATGAGCAAGAAGAGCATAAGACCTTTGTATAATAAGCTGTTAGATCTTACTAGAATGTAAAACATGTTCAGAAAAAAATGTGAATGTATACCTTATTTATGGAAAAAAGCTAAATTTTAGAATGATGGAAACAAAAGATAAATATATAAATTTAATATAATTCTAATTAGCATTTCATTCGTGTTTTTAAGTGGATAGAAAGTTCTTAAAATTCACATGGAAAGAAAATTGATATAGCTAAGAAACTGTGAAAAGTTGGAGTGCAATGGGTGCATTTTCTTAATAAAGTATAAAAATATAAAATGATAGTAACCAACTATGAAATCAGTATATGCTACACAGATATTTTTGAGAAATCAGAGAATCCAGATATAAGTCTCAGTATCTATGAGAAGTAACATATAATTGCATAAGAAAAGTAAAACTGTGCATCTTTATTTTTAAATGAATGATGGTTTTTATTTTGAAATTTCTTCAAAAATAAATTATTAAAAACTTCCAAGAGAATCTAGAAGACTTATGAGAGATGAGAATTTAAAGGAAACAGGCTTAGGTAATTTAGAAGTTATAACCATATCTGTGGGTTTTTAACTACACTGAAATCTAAAACTGTTGTGAGGAGTACTGTATATTGTCATAAGTGAGGACAACAGACAAATGGTAAATGGATCGAAAATTTTTCATGTAGATGGCAGAGTAGGATTTATGTAAATAAATACTATATTGAGAACTTTTAAAAGTTAATTGGAAAAAGATGTGTACATTTACAAAATGTGGGCAGATAATATAAATGGGAAATTCATGTAAGTGCAAATGTCAATAAATATATATGTATTCTGTTGGGACAGCTAGAATGTAAGCAATAGAAGGCACACTATAAGAGCAGGGGTGGATTGCGGCCTGCGTTGTTCACTGCTGTGTACCTTGTCATGGGAAAACAATAGGCACTCAGCGCAGATTCTTTTTTTTTTCTTTTTTAAATTTTTTTATTGTTGGTAACCAAATGAAAGAACATATACAAAATTCTCTAACTCAGAGTATCCTGACCAATGCAAATTAAAATAAAAAAGAGATACAGCTTTACATTCACCAGTCTGGTACTGATTTTGAAAGTCCAAACATCTATTATTAGAGAGGCGATTGTGCCCATATATTGTTTGTGGAAATGTAGTTTGTTCAAGTCAGTTTGGAAAGAATCTGACTCCATCTTAATAAATATTATGAATATGCTTAATCCAGCAATACAGCACCTGAAACTCCACCTTCCATGTTCAATGATCCATCCATCCATTCTTTATAGATAAATATGTAAACATGTGAATATATAGGCATATATACATATGTGTGTGTGTGTGTGTGTGTGTGTATATATATATATTATATATATATACACACATACATACACGTACCTTAGGAGGGAAATTAAAACAAAATAAATATTTTCAGCAGTAGAAGAAATAAATATATTATTACATAATCACACTTTAGAATATTGTACAGCTTTCAAAAAATATTGTAATGCTGTAATAGTTGACTTGTAAATATTTCCATGAAATATTGCTAGGTGAGAAAAGCAAGATAGTGAAAAGATTGAGTAGTTCAATATTTATTTTGTAAAACAAGCAATAAGAAAAAAGTATTCCATTACATAGGTGTATACAATTATATGAACAAGGTAAAAGTGGAGAAAGAGGCACACCAGCTCCTTTCCATGAGTCACTTGGTGGCAATGAGGGGATGCTGACACTGATAAGAGGACGTGCATGCACTGAATAATTCCAGAGGCATTATTCATATCACCTGTGCTGGACACGCCACATTCAGGTGGCCTTGATGGTCCCTGCCTCTTTTTTTTCTTGCATGTTTTTTTAACCCTCCACTTACATGTATGTGGAACTGTACCTTGTTTCCAAACATTAGGATTCAGCAAAGGTGATGCACTACATGTGATTATATTATCTATGACCGTGGCACCCACCTTTGATCTCTCTCATCCTTGCTGGTTATGAGGAAACAAGTAGGCATACTGGGAAATCCACTTGATAAGGAACTGCTAGTGACCCCTAGGGACTCACTATGGCCTCTAGTTTCACACAAAATGAAAACTCGAAGTCTTACAACCATGAGGAATCACGTGTTGCCAGCAACCATACAAGTAGGGAAATGGCTACTTCCTTGGGTAAGCTCCAGATGACACAGCTGTGGATGACACTTGATTGCAGACTCCGGGGACTCTAAGCAGAGACTCCTGACCCACAGGTATTGTGAGATAAGTAATTTGTACTGTTTAAGCTACCATGTCTGTGGCAATGTTGTTTGCAGCTCTAGATAACTCAATGATCTCACTGTGATCTGATGTTTGCTGTTAGAGATACACAGAACCATGTATGGCAGTTCTAGATAGAGAGGCAGAGGAGGAGGAGGAGAAGGAAAGTGATGCAGGCAAAAAAATAAAAGACGTTATATAAATATTTTTATGCTATTTGTGTTAAATTATGTGAGCATGAGCTAATGATTAGAAAGAATAATTTTAGTGAAAAGTAGGTCATGTAGTAATAAATATATACAATCTACTTTAAATAAAAATAAATTATAAAAATCACATCACCATTTTACATATATGACTAGGTGAATATAATGTTTATGATGAGCAGTTCAGCTCCATGATTTTGAAGTCTTTCCAGCACAGGTGTTCTGCTTTTGCAAGCAGATCTATAGTTTTGTGTGTGATGACTTTCTGAGAATAACTTGCTCCTTCCTTGGAGGATTCAGGTGACATTTCAGGGTTAGGCATCACACAACACTGTATTTCAAGATCACTGTATGATCTTGAAATGACTGTGGCTCTGCCTTGCTCAATTTTCCTTGGTAAGATAGCCTCCATTGAATACTATTATCCTGTGGTTGCTCAGGTTGGTCCTCTAGCTTGTTACCCTTATGTTTTCACTGTCATTTCCCTGTCACTAAGGACACATGCAATCTAGGACAGATGCCATTCCAATAGGCTGCAGTTACCTTTATTTTTTTAAAGTGTGATGGTAATTGAATTGAGGATTTTTCTTTAAATTTCTCTGGCTTTGGAAAAGTTAATGATTCACTTTGATTCATTGCTATTTCTTATTTTTCACCCCTGAAAGCACTTCATGAGTCGGTTATTCATTTAATTCTTGTTTTACAAAAGAATTAGCATTTTTAATTCTCTTTTATAGATGATCTTGAAATGACATTTTGTATCAAAGCAACACTAGAAAAATTACTGTAAAAGAAAAAGCCAAAAATCATTCTCAGTAAAGTAAAATATTTTTTCAATAGTTATGTTTCTAGCTTTTGAGTTCACAGATCACTATGTTGGCAATCATGACTTCTATGGGAAAAGGAAAGTTTATATGTTATTTTTTTTTAGCAACCATGGAAAATAATTATGATCTTTAATAGCTTTGAAATAATATGTGTGCTGCTCAGAATACAGCATCATGTCATTTGTTAATTCATCTACTCACTAGCTTCACGTATCTTTGTAATCTTATACGTGTGAAATAATATAAATGTATATATGAACTGCAAGCAAGGCATGTGTGAACTTAAGGTGTTTGCTGGTTTTCGGTGTGTAGGTGTCGTGCATTCATTTATTCAACAAATGTTAGGCAGGACTGCATTAGTTGAAAACTATACAATACTGAATAAGAAAAAGCAACTAATCCTATAGATAAAGATTCACAACATAGAGGAGAAAGAGTTTCATGGAAGAATCCAATAGTTAAACTTTAACAAATATCATAAGTGCTATTAGAAGACACATGTATTGCTCTAAGTCTCTATGGCATGTGGAAGGGATTTGAGGAGGGACAGAGGTTCCTTCAGAAACTGAAGAGCAGGAGTGACCCTGGTGAAAGGGTGTGGGGAACCCTGTGCAATGTGGGAAAACCTATTCAAAGCCTTGGAGCGGGAAGGAGCACCCACCCCATGATTAAGGCACAGAAGATCCAGGCAGCAGGAGCTCTACCTGATGGGAAACAAGGGTGTGGTGGGACCAGAAAGACCACAGGGACTTCTGGGACAGGGCTATCTTGGGAGTCACCTGGGGAACTGGGAGCCACCCCAGACCTATTCAAGGAGAAGCTCCCACAAAGAACCCTAGCAGCAACACAAAGCTCTCCAGGTGTGTTAGTCAGTTTTCTAGAGGAACAAAACCAATCAAATGTATATATAATGGTTTATTAGATTTGCTTACATGATCAGAAACTAGATATGTCCACATTAGCCATCTGGAGGCTGGAGAACTGGGGAAACCAGTAACTGCTTAGTTCAAGAAACTGGAGTCTCAGAACAAGAAAGATCAAAGATGCAGCCCCAGGTTGAGGCTGAAGGCCTGGAAGCTCCGTGGAGAGTCACTAGTCCAAGTCCATGTTCAAAGTTTGAAGAATCTAGAGTCTCATATCTACAGGTGATGGCAACAGCAGAAAATGCACCTGCTCAAGAAGAGTCAAATTTGCACGTGGGGGCTAGCTTCCCCCTTCTAATTTTTGTAAAGGAAGGATCCTTAACCTATTAAATGGTGCTGCCCATATTCAGGACAGGTCTCTCCACTCAGTTTGCTGACCCATGATCCAATTAGTTTTTTGGAAATATCCTCACAGTCCTTCCCAGAAGCATGCCTTACCAATTTTCTAGGTGTCTCTCAATCCTGTTAAGTTGACAACCAGGATAACTATCACACCAATGGTTCCCAAATCCAGCCAGTGTTTAATGATGCTGGACCAGCAGCATCTTAAACCATGTTAGGATGTTAGTCATTTTCCTAAAAGTGATGAGTTTTAGTTGGCAATAAGCTCAGCTTTTGATATTTGGAATAATACTTTCACCACTATCTGAGGACCATGTCCATGGTCATATGACACAACGAATGCACAGAGAATCTGAAGGGTATTGCATTAAACTCTGAGTGGAGAAACACTGACATTGCTAGGTGTTGAGGAAGCAAAATTAAATTAACAAATAATTTAGGAAATTTCTAATGAGTCTGTCCAGATGATATTACTTTCTTGTTTTTATATATCCAGTGTTATGGTTTGAAAATTCTAGCTTCATTTTCATTTTCATTCTTTTTTCTCTGCAGAAATTTTTAGAATATTCTCTTATATTCCTGTTTCCAAATCACACTATAATGTGCTTAGCTGAGGTTTTAAATTTTTAGAGTTCATAAAATTTCCTCGCTTATCCTGTTTGGCACTCTAAGCATTTGTGCAGCTGGTGATCTGCTATGTCTCTTTAATTCTAGAAAATTCCAGTTCATTATTTTTCAACACGTTCCTCCTTCTGTATAGTTTTCCTTCTTCTAAGACTCTTATGAAATCATGTAATGTTACTACTTCTATCCTCTCTTTATCCCTCTCTCTCTTTGTATATGTATACTTGCATATACACATGATATGTATGATGTTTTATATGTGTGTATATGTAAATATACATTAGTATGTATGCCTGAGTGTGTGCATGTGTATGTGTTATCCCATATGATGCCTTGTGGGAGTTCTTCAATTTAACTATCTGGCTTACTAACTCACTTTTTTGTGTTTTATATTCTTCTATTCAACACATTCAGTTCTCCGTTTCAATAATGATATGTTTCATACCAACAAAACCTTCTCCAAAACTGCATTGTAATTGTATCATGTTACCTGCATCTCCTCCTATCTCTCTGTGAGTAGTGTGCTATTTTGAACATCTATTTTGGGCCTTCCACTGGCTGGTTTCTGAGTACATGGTGTTCATTTGTAAGGCAGCTTGTTCTTTTTAACCTCATGGGTACCCTGACTTTACATGAGTATGGGGTGGTAATATTACTTTTGAGAAAGGATGGAAAAAAACAGCAAAAGTCTATGTCTTGATTCATATTCCTAAAAACATTCTGGAAATGCACCTCAAGACTTAAAGTACTGAAATCTGGGTGATCATTTCCCAGTTCCTCCATCGCCTCACTCACTAGTTCCCTCTGTTAGTCAGTCTGGTCACTGGAATACTTCCCAGCACTTCAATCCTGCCCTTGCCCAGAGAGCTACTTGTAATATCCAGGAACAGGTCTACTTGGAGTTGGGTTAGACAACCAGGACTTCTTGGGTAGGGCTTCCAACTTAAGCTCAGTTTTGAGCTGTCCTGATGCCACCTACACTCTCCACTATTGCTGTCACTTTTCTGTACAGCACAAAATAAATGGGGAGTCATTTAGGACTTTGGATTTTGAAACAATTATACGGGCCTAACCTGGGTAAAGAAATGGTTGCAACTAGAATGCTCTTTTTCTTTAGTTGTTCTTTTAGACATACATAACAGTAGAGTGTATTTCAACATACTCTACGTACATGGAGTATAACTAATTCTCATAAGGATCCCAATCTTGTGGTTGTACATGATGTGGCGTTTCACTGGTCATGTATTCATATATGCAATAGGAAAGTCACGTCTAATTAATTCTGGTCCCATCCTCATCTCTTCTTGCTCATCTCCTGGGAGATCCCAGCCACACTTCCTCACCAACCCCGACTGCTGTGACCCCACTAGGAACATATTCTGTCAGTCTTCTTCAGGTTTCCTCTTGATTGCATGGTTATATACTGAGTGGGATTTTGAGATCCATCAGCCTCCTTCTTTCTGCTCTAGCATCTCCATGGTTACGTGAGTTGAGCTCACAGCCATTATAGCAAGTTTTAGTTTTCTTTGTTAACCCATCCCTTGTAATTTCTAATGCTATCAAGACCTTGATCAATATATGCACAAAGAGGAATTTGACAACAAACTTCTTGAATAGTAGATTTTCAACCCTTATAAACTCCTATTCCTTCTCTGGATTATTTCCAAATACTTTCTCTCAGATTGCTTTACTTTTAGAAAAATACAAACCTTGTGATCATTTCCCAAGGCACAAAAAGCATTAAATTTCTTAGAATAAAACAATGCTATCAATTTTTCTTAAAGAGTTTTTCCACATATAATCAGAAGCTCTGACTTACCTTGCATAAATGTTACTGACTTTATGGGACATTTTTTAATATTGGTGGAAGTAATCACTGGAATGCAATATTTTTACTACTTATTATAATATACATGTAGTAAATTGTTTCCCATTTTAGCTTTAGGTGATATTTCTATTTTACTTTTAAGATATATCTCAATGTTGAAACACTTTAAAATAAATTAAATAATCTTCCCTTTGATCTGTTAGTGATTCAGCAATTTTTAAAAGTACACATTATGCTTTTAATTAATTGTGATTTTTTGAGATTTTTTTTTGCTATGAAATGAAAGAAAAAATGACTAGGAACTTAGAATATCATTATTTTTCTTCCAGCTCAACTTCCCAGGATTTTTAACATAATGTCAGCTTTTGAATTTGACCATTATTATTTGCTACCTTCCACATCTCCTTGAGCAACAATTTTTAGCTTTGGTATCATATTTAGATCTGAAATTACAACAATTATTTGATCATATCAGTTTTTATCCGGTGTCAATGCTGATTTCCAATTGGTTTATGTCATGACTTTTCCATCCTTGTTGTTCTTATCAAATTGAGATAGTAACATTAATTTTCATGTTTTCAAAACAGAATTTGGATATTCTTTATATGAGATACAAGCAGTTCTTGGCACAGAGTAGTCATTTAATAACTGTTTTATTTACTTTCATATTATTCTGAAGGGCATGAGAGAGCATTTTAAGTTGGCGAAATAGTTTCCATTTAAAAACTACTGTGGTATTATTTATAATTCATAACATCAAAAGATATATACTCAGTTATGTATTTTCCAAGAAAAATGTAGAATATAATTCCTATATACTTGAATTTATAAAATATTTTTATGCCATCTAAATGAACAAATGTGGTTAAGTGTAGTAGATTTATCTCTTTTTCTGTGTATGTGTGTGTGTGTGTGTGTTAAACTTTTCACATTTTTTGTCTTGAATTTGTCTTTGCACTTGAAGATTTAGAGAAGAGATACGAGATCACCTAGATTTGTAACCATTTTAGTGTGCTTTCTCCTTTCTTCTCCTCCATCTAGTTATTCTAGATTTTTTTCTACCTAGTCTATGCTTCTATCTAAGTGTAAATATATTTCTATCTAAGTGTAAATATATTTCTATTCTTTGTGGCTGGGATAAGGTTGAACCACTCTAGTAATTATTGTATCAGTGGCTATGGATGTGTTAGTATACTACCCCCAAACTTAGAGACTTAATAAGCATTTAATTATCACTTAAGTAACTTCAGGCCAGTTGAGTAGTTCTGCTGATCTGGACAAGGTGTGGCTTCTCTTCTCTAGAATTGCTCAGGTGCTGGAAATCATTGTGATGAAGTTCACTAAGTTTGGCCTTAGGTAAGATGATTTTCTCTGATATGCATCCTTCAGCAGGCTACCCAAAACTTCTTTACATAGTGGTGAGGAGGTTTCAGAAGAGAGGACAGAAGCAGAAGCCTCTTGAGGTCTGTTACAATGTTACTTATACTAAATTCCAGTGGTCAAAGCAAGATGCAAGAATATCTCAGATCCAGGATTGGAGGAGTTAAATTCAGCAAATGATAAGAGGAGCTCTGAAGTCACATTGCAAAGGGCATAGAGATGAGGAAGGTGGAGATTTTGAGATGTTTTTACAACCTACTGTTGACACCTATGTGATTGGATATTTAATTTTGTCTTTGATTACAATTTCTTTACAGTTATCTTTTGTTGTTATTATTATTTCAAAATCAGAAATCATAACCAAGACTCAGGAACAAATCAGCCACCTTTTATCTCTATTCTTCATATCAGTTATTTTTTCTCTAATTCTGGCCTTTAGTTTTCTTTGAATACAAAGCATATAGTATAGAATACAATAGGGAAAATATTTAGAACTATTTGTGATTCAGTGCTTAGATTTTTTTGTTACAGTGATAGATTAATCTGTTTCTTCTTGCTACAACAACATACTTGAAACTGGAAACTTTATGCAGAAAAGAGGTTTATTTATCTCATAGCTTTGAAGGCTATAGAGATTGGGTAGCCCTATTTGTTCAGTTTCTGGTGAGGTTTTCCTGGTGGATGCATCACACTAGCAGAACACATATAGAATAAAACACATAGCAAGAAAGAAAACCAGAAAGATTCAAGCACTGTTTTCTCTTTTTATATCAATTCACTTTCATAGTAACTAACTGCAGAACTGTGAGAAATAAATTTTTATAAGCCACTCAATTTAAATATTTTTTTGTATAGCCACCTGAACCGACTAAAACAAATTGATTATATGACCACTCCTAAAGGCAAATGAATATGGGAAATGCCAACAGGAAGAAGAAAGGTAGTGGTAAATGGCTAGCAATGCCTTCCATTGTCCTTCCCCTTCACCTAAGAATAGCTAAGAACAAAGAAGAATATGATCTTCAATGAAACAAAGACATGGTCGAACCACAAACATACATTTTATACAACATTTTTCTAGTTAGTGACATACAGAAACCAAAA
This sequence comes from Urocitellus parryii, assembly GCF_045843805.1. NCBI lineage: Eukaryota > Metazoa > Chordata > Mammalia > Rodentia > Sciuridae > Urocitellus > Urocitellus parryii. The sequence goes on from NC_135531.1 coordinate 205,138,790, forward strand.
TTAGTAAGAGTGCAATAATTGATATATCTCATTCGGGGTCAACACAATTTTGAAAAAGTAGTCACTAAAGTAACTTCAATGAAAGAATTTTGGACTAAGAATGAGCCACTAAAGAACCAGAACATGTTTCAGTAGAAACCGAGTTCATTCAGCATGACATCAGGGGGAGACAGCTGCAGGACCCTTATTGACAAAGCACTCTTACCCCTGAACTGTACCTTCTTAGTTTAAGTGAATTTTTGTAGGAAATTATGCAAATATTAAAGTTTTAAAAAAAGGAATGGAAAAGATGAAATAAGAGGTAAGGCAGATACACATTACAAGAACAATATAGGAGTTTTTCAAAGAAAAGGAACAACTCAAAGAAACATTTCTCAAACAAATAATGGATCTAATGATTTTTCTTTCTTTCTTTTTTTTTTTTTTTTTTTGTATCAAGGATTAAACCCAGGGATACTGAAGCACTTTGCCAAACTCTCACCCTTTTTATTTTTTATTTTTAAACAGAGTCTTGCTAGGTTGCTTAGGGCCTCGATAAGTTGCTGAGGCTGACTTTGAACTTGTCATCCTTCAAACTGGTGGGATTATAGGTGTGTACTGATTACTTTTTAAAGAAGAGATGAGAGAACAGGTAAAAAGTTTCTGAGAATAAATTATATAATTCCAGAAAAATATGAAAGGAACTGGTAGAACTTAGAAATTGAACAATATATTCAAAGCATACAAAATAAAAAATATAAAAATGATACAGATATAAAAGCCACATTTAACAAAAATAAAATAAACATGATTTAAAATGCCATAGACACCATCAATAAGCAAAAATTGGTTATATTGTAGCCATAAATTTAAAAAAATGTTCTTCTTAGTCCATTTTAATTTTACTTAGAATAAATTCTTTAGGAGAAGGAATCATTTTTACTTCAAAATCAAATATCTTTTTAGATATATTAATGTGGATTTCTGATTTTTTATTTACTTTAGACAGAGTATACACCATATATGAACATATGAGAAATGTATTATATATATATTATATATTAATATATATTTTCTATATATGAGAAAAGTATTTATATGTGTGTGTATCCAAATATATAAGCCATTTACTAATACAAATGGATTTTTGGGATAAAGGAGCAAACTATAAAACAGTAGGAACAATACCATCTGTTTTGAAGTTTCATGTGTATGTGTTTGTGTGTTTTATTGGCATACTTAGGCATTAAAATTATTTAAAACTATCAAAATATTGAGTAATTCTTTCTAGGTGTTAAGATTATAGGCAAACAATTATTTTTTATCTGTATTTTCTAATTTTTCAAATTAACATGAATTTTTATCTAATTAAAATAATTTTAAAAGGACAAATTTACCAACTTGTTTGTATTCCTGGATAGGTTGAGATACATATCTATGTTTTTAAAGATGTTCCCAGTTTTCTCCCGTCTTAGCACATAAAAACTTCTAGAGTAAATTAGGTAATTGACCTGGTTCCTTGGACTCTAAAAGAATGCTTTCACAGAGAGGGAAGCAAAAATAGCATAATAAAGAAACCCATTAGAACTCTACAGAAAGTTCCCATTTTTAAAACTGTTTTTTTTTTAAACAAGAAATGCTTTAGCTGATGTGAATAGGAAAACAAAATTTCTCAGCTGTTCAGTGGCAAAGTTTTATGATATCTCATCATGCAAATATATTTGTTCTCCTTTTTATTTACATTGTACTATAGTTTGTACAATTATTTACTAAATAGATTACAGTCTAGTGTTTTTTCCAATTATTTCCTAGCTTTTCTTTTTTTAAAAAATCTCACATGGGGATTTCTTTTTTGTCAAATGCTAGTAACTCATTCATTCAATTTCTTCACGAATATGAATAGCTACATAGCAATCTCAAAGCCACAGGAGAATGTCAAAGGTGTTTTTTAATCTTTTTCACAAATGACTGTAACGGTTGAGAAACAGGTCCAGGGCAGGAAATCACCTTTTCCAACCAAGAATTTATTGTCCACTTAGGTGTAAGAAAAATCTAACTCAGTAGGGATGATTATATTTTCCTTTATTTTAAATATAGAGGATTTAGAAAAGACACACACAAAAATATTTAGAGTTATTGTAGGAATATTTCAATCTAGCTTGGTTTAGAGAGCTAGAATCTGCAATACAATACCACTATAAGAAGACATGTGGAAATATATACATGAAAAAAAAACCAACTAGAGTCTATTCAGAATTTTTTTTCCTTGAAAGGTTTTATGTGCTTATTACTTTTTTATTTTAGATAATATTTTGTGGAGTCAGCTAGACCCACTCCACTCAATGAAGATATTACTTCCCTTACTTGTGAATAGCAACAATAAACCAAAACTATATCAAAGAGAAATGGGAAGGAATATTTTACTTCCATAATATAACATTTCATGAATAAAGCCTATTCTTTGAATATGACATATTTAAATAAAAATATATCTGAATATTAGCTGCCTTTTATATTAAAAAATTGGCAATTCTATTGACTTTAGTCAAAGTATTTTCCCCTTATAGTGTATGTATTCTTCAACTCCTTGAAATCCTAACTTTTCTCCAGCCATTGTTGCCCCAACAGGCTCTGCACCTACTTTGACCAACCTAGCACAGATGTGACCTGATGCAATTTCTCTTGGTCTACACAGTTTTCTTACTCTTCACTTCCTGCCTCAAGTCTTCTCCAGCAATATGGAGAATATCTGTGGAATATCTGTGGGGATTCACCTGGCACTCATGCAATGAAATGTGAACTTCTCTGTGTCATCCTTGACCAATGAAAAACCGAATCTAAAGGGGAAAGGCATTGCATTTGATTCCCTCAAGAGACAACTTCAGTGACTCATTTACTAATGCTCCCCCAAAAGTCTAATTTGCACTAACACTAGTTACTTGCAGTGGTGTCCAATACAAATGATTCATTATTCATTCCTTTTTTATTCTCCCTTTCTCTCACTTTTGTTCTCCAGATTAATTTTTCTAACCAAAATTATCTGCAAACAAGTTTTTGTATTGGGATCTGTATTTATGGAAAACCAGATTAAAACAGAGGCAGCCCTTGAAAGCTTTCAGATGGGATTTTAGAACTGGCAATAAGAACCAACTATTGCCAAGAACTGAGGTGGACACAACTTCAGCTCTGCAGTATCATCACAGTGGCCAGGACTTTCACCTCAGCTAGACAGCGCACACATCCTGGAGGAAAGCGAAACATGGGGTTCCATCACAGATATGGCACTTGAATAGAATGGAGCTGATAGTAATTAACAATTAAACTGTTGATTATTTTGTTATCTAGTTTGGAAGCTTTGAAAAATTAAAATAACAAAAGTGGATTAGTCAAGTTCAACTCCATGTATACCTTAAAACCAGAGTCTCCTATGGCAAGGGAAAGAAAGCATTTTCTCCCATGGCTGTGGTGCACACCATGAACAATAGCATTTATGTGATTTACTTATAAATGTGGAAGAGTTGCCAAGAAGAATGAATGCATCATCTCAAAGGTCAACTTTGTAAAAGTTTTTTCTTCTGAAAAGAAAAGAGCAAGATCCTTGGTCCTGAGATGGAAACATTTAGATGGACAGGCTGGGGATCCTTGAAACCTCAGAAACCCCTGTATCCTTTAAGCTTAAGGGGGAAAATTCTTCAGTTTTTCAAATATACTGCAAAAGCTTCACCTGAATCATTTGCTCGTGAAACGACCGTTGTCTTCCAAAATTCTGCTTTTGATAGATACTCCAAGTAGTTGAGATAATTTACTTTGCTTTCAGTGGAATGCACTTATATGATTCACTGTTCTGGCCATGAATAGTTAAGTGATTGCTACTCATTATGGTGTTGAAAGGGCTTCCAAGAACACTCTTGTCATTCACTGAAATCATTGGAGTCATGACACAAAGCAGTAGGTGTGAAAATGTATTGTGGTGCTAAGAGAGATATGTTTGTAAGATATCAACCCAGTAAGAGATGTATACAAAAACCTATCCAAATCTAACTTAATCATAAAAATATTTGATCAGTTTTCACCTATATGGAAATCTGAAAAAATAACATAATATTACTAATTAATTATATGATCAAAAGGTATATTTCTAATCTACTAATAATTATAATAAAGAAAACAAGCCATCATGCAGCCAAAAATGTATTAATAGTATCAAAGAGGGACAATTGAGCCTGTATTTTATGTTTTTCTTTTCTTTTAATTTTTTTATTTTCTAGTAGTTGAGATACTTTCTCAGGGAGTGGCAAATTACTTATGTGGGTCTAAGCCGAATCTCAATGCTTACCAAGGAGACAGGATATTTTTGCTGGTTTAAATGTGGAAGAATATTGCCCTAAGAAGTATAAGCTACTGTCCTCACAATCACTTGGGCTGGATAATGGATCCAACACCAAAAAGGCATGCCTGAAAATGAAAAAGTAAAGAAAGAAATTACTTGAACCCTACAATAAACTATCTGTGAAACCATGTGTCTTACATGAGGCAATAAATTCCCTTCCTTAGAGAAGTTTGAGTTGGGTTTACACCACTCAGAAGGGAAAGAAAAGATCCTCACATGTCACCAACATCTGGACACAATGGAAGACAGGGCTTTTTGTTTTTGATATAATAAACTTATCTAATTATTTCCAGTGTTGTTTCAATCATGGCCCAGGTAATACTGAATAACTATTATTTATTCATTTATTAGCATTCTTGTCACAGCCTCAGGAAAGCCTTTCTGATTCTGAGAAGTTTTTTTCTTGATTTGCATTCTCACAGCACCTTGCATTCCTGCTCATAGACAGGCAGTTGAATGGCTTCTAGATAGATGACAAATAGATAAATGTATTTTTCATGTCTTTTCCTTTAAGCTCCATGAGAAGACTTTGTGTCTATTTCTATTTTCAAAATTTTATCTCCAGAACCTAGCCTAGTATCTAACATGGAAAGTGTCCAATGTAGTCTAACATAGAAACAATATACTTGGTTGAGAAAATACTGCCCAATGGAATGAATGATTGAATTGACATGAATTGAATTGATGTAAATATAACAAAAACCTTAGAACTGTTCTCTAAATAACTACCTGCCTGAACATATATTTAAATGAATCTGTATGTGTGTATATGTGTAGTTATATATGCATATGTATGTGTATTCACACAAAAATACAAGTTCAAGAATGTGGGGGGCAGATTTATTTAGACTCAGGGTTCATGTAGCAGCCACAGGGTTTAAGACCTCTTTTAAACACCACTTGATCTTAGAGTAGAGTAACTTGCAGAAAAAGAGGAATGTGTGCTCAGGATGCAATCTATAAACATCAAATTTATTTTTTGTTTTTTTCATTTAATCACAGATTACAAAAGTATATAATGTGTATGGTAAGGACAGCTAAACATTTGAGATAATTCACTAACAAATTTAAGGTGAAGATACTCAGCATGAAATAAAACTGACCTTCTTGGTGATCAAGGAGATCATGGGAATAGGGCACCATAAAAAAATTACTGGCTAGAAATTAAAATGATAGTAACCCAGCAAAGTGAGAACTTGTCTCAACTTGTCTCGCCTCTATTGTGGCTGAATGAAATTACTATGATTTGTCAGATTGGATGCCTTCCCCCTCCTCCAAAATAAAGAGATTCTATTCAAATGTAGAAACAGGACCTAAAGCAAAATTTGGAGATAAGACAAGAGTACAGCATATTCTTTCAATGACACAGTGGGCTAATTTGTTAACAGTCCAATCCTGGGATTACTTCATTCCATTGAAGAATGGATTTCTATTGGACTGTATTATTTACTACTTGATTGGAACCCAGAAACTCTGAAGGTGTATGATATTTGCTGATTATCTTTCCATTTAAAATATTACCCCAAAAGTTGTTGAACCTGGTGAACCCAAGTTATTGTCCTGTTAAACCTGAACAAGCTTTGTATCTTTTTTTTTAATATTTATTTTTTTAGATATAGGTGGATACAGTATCTTTATTTTATTTTAATGTGGTGCTGAAGATCAAACCCAGTGCCTCATGCCTGCTAGGAGAGCACACTAGACAAGTGCTCTACCTCTGAGCCACAACCCTAGCCCAAGCTGTGTATCTTAATAGACAACTAATGTCCATGTTTTAAAATATCATGTAACTGGTTCCTCAAATGTCCTTTGAATCAACTTGGTTATTATAGTGGTCATAGAATTAATGAGTGACAAAACAATGCTATTTCTATATTCTATATTTATATTTGTCTTTAATTTTTAAAAAATATACGTTGACAGAGGCTACTACACTCATTTCCTGTTTATCTACCCAGTTTTAGAAGTATTCAAGTCAGTAATATATGTATTTTGAAATTTTATTATTATTATTTCATTGACTACATGAGAATTTTTTTTTTCCTAAATATCTAGAGCTACTTTTTTTTCTTTAGGATGACTGGACCTTGCAAACTGTTGAGAATCAAACTCAGGGCCTCTTGCATGCTAAGCAAATACTCTATTAGAGAGCTTTCTACCCCAGCCCTATAAACTGGTTTTACACATTCACAGACCTGCTCTCTTCACATGGAGAGGGATTTAGTTTCATAACCAGTGTGTCCACATTCCATCCTCATATAATAGTGTTTGACACATTACATGATCTTCATGGCCTTGGGCACAAGCTACGGGTGTTGGAAACTTCCATGGTTTGGACATTCTCAGTCTTTCTCCACCCCACTTTGGTATTGTTTTTCAACATTCGAAAGATCAGAAACCAGTAGGCAGCTCAAGGAAGTGACTCAATAAGCTTGTGGAACAGCTCATTTCTAGAAATTATAAAAGCTATGTGAGATATGACAGGGTCGCCAACAAGGGTGAGTTGTTACCAAGGAGGGAGGCCCAAGGGGTGGTATTAACAATGTCTTCTAAAGCCATCTTTTGGCGCCTCTGTCCCTGTGAAGCCAGTGCACCATCTGGCAGTTAGGCATAGTGCCATTTAAACAGATGGAACCAAGTGTGGGAGGCTCAGAGACCATGTACTTCTATCAACCCTGGTCCTTGACAGGGTTTTTGCTAGAAATACTCAACCAACTGATTCATTATTTCCACCTCATCTCTCAGTTCCTCAGTAAAAAATATTTCTTCCTTTTATTGAGGAAAAGGCAAAGTTTTGGTCTTGGGCATCTGGTGCTTTCTGAGTTTGAGGAGACACCAAATCTTGCACATGCCACATTATTCCTACAGCTTTAGCAAACTGACTCTTCATTTAAAAAAAAAAAAAAATTCCTCTTTCAAAACAGTTTACAACAACCTAGTTTTTAGCCTCATAATTTGGTCATAAATGGAGACTTTTGGATGTGACCAAGAAATAAAACACATTGAGTCATGTTTTTTCTATTCATGATGTCCTAGAAAGTACTTGAATTGAGAGAGAAAAGCCATCAATCATTTGTTCCTTGGAAATTTTTTTATTGGACACTTAATGTAGGCACAATAATATGTTATGATTCAAAGGAGTAAATTATGCTATTCTTCCCTTCAAGATACTTAAGTTTTGTTAGGAAATAGAATACATAAGTAAAATAACAACAATTCTTCTCCCATTATGAAATTTTCAACATTTTTCCTCCTATTATAATTGTAACAATTAAAATAAAGCATTTTAAAAATAAAGAAAGCTAGATAGAAAAAAAATCATCATGGCCTCATTCCACAAAAACCATTCTGGGATATTAATCTCTAGTGTATGTGTTTTAATTATATCTTTTTGGTTAGTTTTTCAATACATGTTCTTCATTTGGTTCAGGTATTTATGATCTATTTCTTGTGTGTATCAGATTTCAATACTGTTGTTTTTATGGCAGCATATGCAGATAGCCATGTTATTATGAGTCCTTTGTAAACATCATTTTAAAGAACCATAATTTTTTTTATATTTTAAATAGAGTCCATTAACTAAAAACACTAAGTTTTTTTTTTTTCAACAAAATCTTTTGTTTTATTCCTAAAACTTCAGAATTCAGGTGGAAAAAAAGGAGTACCTCTATCAAGACTCAAACTCAGACCTACGGTGCTATTTATTTCCACAGGATGTGTCATGTCTCCACACATGATTTTTTAAGTTTTAATTTGTTATATATGACAGCAGAATGCTCTACAATTCATATTACACATATGTAACACATTTTTTCATATCTCTGGTTGTACACAAAGTAGAGTCCCACCATTTGTGTCTTTATACATGTACTTCGGGTAATGATGTCCATCTCATTCCACCATTTTTTCTACTCACATGCCCCTGCCGTTCCCCTCCTGTGACTTTGCCCTATCTAGAGTTTATCTAATCCTCCCGTGCTCCCCCTCCCTCAACTTCATTATAAATCAGCCTCCTTATATCAGAGAAAACATTCAACATTTGTTTTTTGGGGGATTGGCTAACTTCACTTAGCATTATATTCTTCAACTCCATCCATTTACCTGCATAGGCCATGATTTTATTCTCTTTTAATGCTCAATAATATTCCATTGTGTATATACACCACAGTTTCTTATCCATTCATCTACTAAAGACATCTAGGTGGTTCCACAGTTTAGATATTGTGAATTGTGCTGCTATGTTTATGTGATGTGGCTGTGTCACTGTAGTATGCCATTTTTAAGTTCTTTGGGTGTAAACCCAGAAGTGGGATAACTGGGTCAAATGGTGGTTTTATTCCCAGTTTTCCAAGGAATTTCCAAACTATTTTCCATATTGGCTGCACCAATTTGCAGTCCCACCAGCAGTGTATGAGTGTACCTTTCCCCCCACATCCTTGCCAACACTTACCGTTGTTTGTATTCTTAATAGCTGCCATTCTGACTGGAGTGAGATGAAATCTTAAAGTAGTTTTGATTTGCATTTCTCTAATTTCTAGAGATGTTGAATATTTTTTCATATATTTGTTGATTAATTGTATATCATCTTCTGAGAACTGTCTGTTCAGTTAGTTCCTTGGCCCATTTATTGATTGGGTTGTTTGGTTTTTTTTTTTTTTGGTGTTTAGATTTTTGAGTTATTTATATATCTTAGAGATTAGTTCCCTATCTGATGTGCATGTGGTAAAAATTTGCTCCCCAAATGTAGGCTCTCTACTCACCTTACTGATTGTTTCTTTTGCTGAAAAGAAGGTTTTTAGTTTAAATCCACCCTATTTATTGATTCTTGATTTTAATTCTTGTGCTATAGGGGTCTTATTAAGAAAGTTGGGGCCTAATCCCACATGATACAGATTTGGTCCTATTTTTTTTCCTAAGAGATGCAGTGTCTCTGGTTTAATTCCTAGGTCCTTGATCCACTTTGAGTTTTGTGCATAATGAGATACAGGAGTTTAATTCATTTTGTTACATATGGATTTCCAATTTCCTAGCACCATTGGTTGAGGCTATCTTTTCTCCAGTATATGTTCTTGGCAAAGATAATTGTAATTAAATGGTTTAGTCTCTGTGTCCTCTATTCTGTACCATTGGCTACCAGTCAATTTTAGTACCCAAACCATGCTGTTTTTGTTACTATTGCTCTGTAGTATAGTTTAAGTTCTGGTACAGTGATGCCACCTGCTTCATTCTTCTTGCTAAGGATTGCTTTAGCAATTCTGGGTCTCTTATTTTTACAGATGAATTTCATGACTGCTTTTTCTATTTTTATGAGGAATATCATTGGGATTTTGATTGGAATTGCATTAAATCTGTATAGTGCTTTTGGTAGGATGGTCATTTTGATAATATCAATTCTGCCTATCCAAGAACAAGGGAGATCTTTCTATCTTCTAAGATCTTCTTTAATTTCTTTCTTTACCATTCTATAGTTTTCATTGTAGAGGTCTTTTGTCTCTTTCATTAAGTTGATACCCAAGTATTTTTTTTGAGGCTATTATAAATGGGGTAGTTTTCCCTTTTTCCCTTTCAGAGTATTTGTTACTGATTTATGGAAATTTCTTTGATTTATGAGTGTTGATTATGTATCCTGTTACTTTGCTGAATTCATTTACTAGTTCTAGAAATTTTTGGGTCTTCTAGGTATAGAATTATATCATCAGCAAATAGTGCTAATTTGAGTTCTTCTTTTCCTATCTGTATTCCTTTCAGTTCTTTCATCTGCCTAATTGCTCTGTCCAGTGTTTCAAATTCCAGTTTTTAGAGGAAATGCTGTAAATTTTTCTTCATTTAGAATGATGTTGTCCTGGGGCTTAGCATAGATAGCTTTTACGATGTTGAGATATGTTTCTGTTATCCCTAGTTTTTCTAGTGTTTTGAACATGAAGTGGTGCATTTTGTCATTATGCTGTCTCTGTGTCTATTGAGATGATCTTATGATTCTTATCTTTAAGTCTATTGCTGAGATGAATTACATTTATTGATTTCCATATGTTGAACCAACCTTGCATCCCTGGGATGAATCCCACTTGATCATGGTGGACAATCTTTTTGACATGTTTTTGTATTCAATTTGCCAGAATTTTATTGAGAATTTTATTGAGAATTTTTGTATTTATGTTCATTAGAGATTTTGGTCTGATGTTTTTTTTCTTTGATGTGTCTGCCTGATTTTGGAATCAGGATGATATTAGCCTCACAGAATGAGTTTGGAAATGCTCTCTCTTTTTTTATTTCATGAAATAAATTGAAGAGTATTGGTATTAGTTCTTCTTTAATGATCTTGTAGAACTCAGCTGTGTATCCATCCAGTTCTGACTGAGCTTTTCTTGGTTGATAGGCTTCTGATGATTTCTTTTATTTCATTGCTTTAATTTGATCTGTTTAAATTTTGTATATCATCCTGATTCAATTTGGGCAATTCATATGACTCTAGAAATTTGTCAATGCCTTTAATACTTTCTATTTTATTGGAGTAAAAGTTTTCAAAATAATTTCTAATTATCTTCTGTATTTCTATAGTGTCTATTGTGATATTTCCTTTTTTACCATGTATGTTTGTAATTTGAGCTTTCTTTCCTTCTCTTTATCAGCATGACTAAGTGTTTGTCAATTTTATTTAATTTTTTAAAGAATCAACTTTTTGTTTTGTCAATTTTTAAATTGTTTCTTTTGTTTCAATTTTATTGATTTCAGCTCTGATTTTAATTATTTCCTATTATTTTACTGCTTTTGGTGTTGATTTGTTCTTTTTCTAGGGCTTTAAGATGTGATGTTAGGTCATTTATTTGTTGAGTTTTTCATCTTGTAAGGAATGAACTCTATACAATGAACTTTCTTCTTAGTGCTGCCTTCATAGTGTCCCAAAGATTTTGATATGTTGAATCAGTGTTCTCATTTACCTCCAAGAATTTTTTAATTTCCTTTTTGATGTCTTTTGCAACCCATTGTTCATTTAGTAGCATATTACTTAGTCTCCAGGTGTAGGAGTAGTTTTTATTTTTTATTTTTTCATTGATTTCTAATCTCATTCCATTATGATCTGATAGAATGCAGTGTAGTATCTCTATTTTTTTTTGTATTTGCTAAGAGTTGCTTTGTGTCATAATATATGGTTTATGTTAGAGAAGGATCTATGTGCTGTTGAGAAGAAAGTATATTCATTCATTGAAGGATGAAATAGTCTATGTATGTCAGTTAAGTCTAAGTTATTGATTATATTATTGAGTTCTATAGTATTTTTGTTCAGCTTTTGTTTGGAAGATCTATCTAGTAGTAAAAGAGGTGTGTGAAAGTCACCCAGAATTTTTGTGTTGTGGTCAGTTTGACTCTTGAACTTGAGAAGAGTTTGTTTGATGAATGTAGATGCTCCATTTTGGGGGACATATATATTTGTAATTGTTATGTCTTGTTGGTGTATGATTCCCTTAAGCAGTATGAAATATCCTTCTTTATCCTTTTAGATTAACTTTAGCTTGAAGTCTAATTTATACAAGGATAGAAACAAGGATTCAAGGATAGAAATCCCTGCTTGATACAAGGATAGAAACCCCTGCTTGCTTCTGCAGTCCATGTGAGTGGTATGATTTTCCCCAACCTTTCACCTTTAGTCTGTGTATGTCTTTTCTTATGAGATGAGTCTCTTGGAAGCAGCATACTGTTGGTACTTTTTTTAAAAATCCAATCTGCTAGTCTATGTCTTTTGATTTGTGAGTTTAGGCCATTAACATTCAGGGTTATCATTGAACATTATTTGTACTCCCAGGCATTTTCGTTATTTAACTTGAATGGGTTTCTCCTTTGATTAGTTCCTTTAGTGTTACACTTCCCTCTGCTGATTTTCAATGTTGTTTTTCATTTCCTCTTCAAGGAATATTTTGCCAAGGATCTTCTGTAGTGCAGTTTTCTAGTTGTAATTTCTTTTAATTTTTGCTTATCATGTAAGGTTTTTATTTTATCATCAAATCTAAAGATTAATTTTGCTGGATATAAGATTCTTGGTTGGCAACAATTTTCTTTCAGAGATTGGTATATGTTCTTCCAGAATAGTTCATGGTCTGGGTTGAAAAATATGCCCATAACCTAACTGGTTCCCACTATATGTAATCTTATTCCTTTCTCTCATGTCCTTTAAAATTCTCTCCTTATTCTGTATGTTAGGCATTTTCATTATAATGTGCCTTGGTGTGGATCTGTTGTGATTTTGTACATTTGGTGTCCTGTAAGCCTCTTGTATCTGGTTTTCCAAATTTATTCTCCATATTTGGGAAATTTTCTGATATTATTTCATAGAATTGCTTATTCACTTCTTTGGTTTGGAACGCTATGCCTTCCTCTAACCCAATAACTCTTAAATTTGTTTCTTTTTAATGCTATCCCATATTTCTTGAATGTTCTACTCATGGTTTCTTACCATTTTCACTGTGTGGTCTACATTCTTTTCAAAATTATATATTTTGTCTTCATTGTCTGAGGTCCTGCCTTCCAAGTGGTCTAATCTGTTGGTGATGCTTTCTATTGAACTTTTAATTTGGTTTATTGATACTTTCATTTTAAGGATTTATGGGTTTTTTTTTTAGAACTTCTGTCTCCCTATTGAAGTAATCTTTTGCTTCCTGTATTTCTTTATGTAGCTCTTTATTAAAAATGATCTTTGCTGCCTATATTTGCTCTCTTATCCTTGAATTCACAGAACATTTTAATTATGTATATCCTGAACTCCTTCTCTGACATTCCTTCTGCTCTGCTAGCCATGGATTCTAATGTGGTATCTTGATTTGTTTGGGGCACTTTCTTCCCTTGTCTTTTCGTTTTCCTTGTGTGTGTTTATATTTTTGAAAGCATCCATTAACTAAAACCACTAGAGTTTATAAAATAATTTTTCTTCTGGGGGGCTTTATGATTATTTAAGTTATTATTAATATAAATTAAGTTTTAATCATCTTTGTAAATAAATTTTTTCTACTTTTATAAGTTTATTCTTACATAATATTCCCAAAAGGATACATTTTTGCATCAAAGAAAGTAAAATGTTTATTAAAGATTCATGATGTTGATTAAAGGTACATGATCAGAATCTATTATTAAATAATTATTGAGTACATTTTTTAAAGAGAGAGAGATATATATAGGGAGAGAGAGATATAGTTGTTTTTTTAATATTTATTTTTCAGTTATCGGTGGTCACAACATCTTTGTTTGTATGTGGTGCTGAGGATCGAATCTGGGCCACACACATGCCAGGCGAGCGCCCTACCACTTGAGCCACATCCCCAGCCCTTGAGTACATTTTTTATTGGTTGCTGAAAACATTACAATGCTCTTGACATATCATATTTCATACATTTGATTCAAGTGGGGTATGAATTCTTACTTTACCACGTGTACAGATTGCAGGATCACATTGGTCATACAACCACGTTTATACATACTTCCATACTAGTGTCTGTTGTATTCTGCTGCCTTTCCTATCCCCTTCCTATCCCCCCGCCCCTCCCCTCCCCTCCCATCATCTCTCTCTACCCCATCTACTGTAATTCATTTCTCTCTCTTTTTTTCCCTTATATGTAATTTTGTATAACAATGAGGGTCTCCTTCCATCTTCCATGCAATTCCCCTTCTCTCTCCCATTCCCTCCCACCTCTCGTCCCTGCTTAATGGTAATCTTCTTCTCGTGCTCTTCCTCTCTGCTCTGTTTTGAGTTACCCTCCTTATATCAAAGAAGACATTAGGAATTTGTTTTTTAGGGATTGGCTAACTTCAATTAGCATAATCTACTCTAATGCCATCCATTACCCTGCAAATGCCATGATTTTGTTATTTTTTAGTGCTGAGTAATATTCCATTGTGTACAAATGCCACATTTTTTTTATCCATTCATCTATTGATGGGCATCTAACAAATGGGCCAAGGATCTGAACAGACACTTCTCAGAGAAGGATATACAATCAATCAACAAATACACAAAAAAATGCTCACCATTTTTAGCAATCAGAGAAATGCAAATTAAAACCATTCTAAGATACCATCTCACTCCAGTAAGAATGGCAGCCATTATGAAGTCAAACAATAACAAATGCTGGAGAGGATGTGGGGAAAAGGGTTCACTTGTACATTGCTGATGGGACTACAAATTGGTGCGGCCAATTTGGAAAGCAGTATGGAGATTCCTTGGAAAGCTGGGAATGGAATCACCATTCCACCCAGCTAGTCCCCTTCTCAGACTATTCCCCAAAGACCTAAAAAGAGCGTACTACAGGGACACTGCTACATCAATGTTCATAGCAGCACAATTCACAATAGCTAGAATGTGGAACCAACCTAGATGCCCATCAATAGATGAATGGATTAAAAAAATGTGGCATTTGAGTACATTTTTTTTCAGGCATTATATGAGGTATTTAAATTCATGAATATTTTCTTAATATTCACAGTCTCCACCCTGAGTAGCTACTTTGATTCCTATTTAATTGACAAGGCAACCAAGAGAACAAGCAGTGAATAAAATTCAAGGACTAAAAATTCCACCTTTGGATTTTTAATCTGGTTCTTATTCTTCCCCACTACCTTCATTCCTTTAGATGAGATATGTTCAGAAAGGAGGACACTCATTGTTGAAGAATTCAGTAGCATAGTCTACTTAAAGACAAATATTTTCTTCTGATGGATTCTGATGTCTTCTGCTGCTCTGTGTGAAGGCCTCATTTTCTACCTCCCTAAAGAGACCCTTCTTTAAGTCCTTCAAGTCCTCTCACGTGTTCAAGAATAACTCTGATGGAGGGAAAGAGGAATTATCTTTGGCAACAAGTGACTTGCACACTTGTTGAAGAGCTCCCTACAGAGGGAATTATGAGTTTTCTTGGACAAATTATCTCATTTTTTCCACTGATACACTTATGTTTCAAAAATGGGAATATTTATATCTATAAAATGGATGGAATATCTAAAAAAATGGGAATTCTGAGTATTTCAACTCATGTCTGAATTCATTTTTTAAGGTTTTCTTTGTGAAATCAAAGAAATTCATTTGTTAGTCTCCTTGTTATGCTTAAACATGTGTGTTTTGTGCACATGACTCATTTTCCCACCCTGTTGTAAGGTCCTTGAAATAAAGAATCAAGAATCAGACCTCATGTACAGCTCCTCAAATATAAGAATCACTAGAAAATGCCCATAGAGTGGCATGCATTATTTGCGTGTTATAAATTATCTTTCTCTGGTTAGGCAGGCAAAATAACATGTTGCACTGGGTTCTTCACTCTATAGGTTTCAAAGGCAATTGTTCTCTTCAACTTTGTATTCTTTAAAAAATTGTCAGGATGCATAAATGTTAAAGTATCTTTTTATAAAGTATCATAGATAATGTGTTTGTAGTAATTCATCATTTTTTTAATCAAATGAGATTTATATTCTTCTTGTAAATCTTCTGACCAAGTCCGGTATTTTGGTAATACTCAAAAGAGCCAGCTGTCATGGGTTTGTGCCACTTTTTTGTTTGGGGGTCATTTTACATGTATATATGATTTATTTCAAAGAGTAGCCTGTTGAAAAGTACTTTTGGTGCTAAAATATTATAATACCAAAATTTATCATGACAAAAATAATCCATATACTTGAATCTTTTGTTTTAATTGTGGAAATTATACAAACCCAAAAATGTGTAAGTCATTGCTGGTGGATCAGAGATTCTTTGGGAAATGTAAAGTAATAACACCTTACTCATTTCTCATGTGGGATGAGTTTATACTGGTTATTACTCTTCCATGACAGAAATAGCCACACACTTCACTGTTTAATGGCCTTGGTAGAATTGTTCCCCATAGTTCCATTTTAAAAAATTTGTCAAAAATATATTTTTGCTGGTGGAAAAGATTTTTGCTCACATTCTTGTGTTTGGAAGTAATATTTAGAATGTAGGTTTCATTCCAAATGTTTTAGGAGACTTAAATAAAATAATTATACTACAATAAATTATAGTAGGCTCTTCTCTAAGAGAGGAGAAATTAAACACTAGTAGGAAAGACATGTACACATTCATTAATATATAAGCACTATCTTGAGCAAAATCAAATTCATTCTTAGTTGTATATCAAGTATCATTATGACTGCAGAAAAATCAAGAAAGGGACTTGCCGAACCGTGGAACATCTTCTGTTTCAGGATTGTTCCAATTCTATCGTCCAAGACCTGTTCTAATACTCAGAAGGAACTGCTCAGTCACATGGATAGGTACTATAATTATCTTCTATAGTCACTGGTGAGAATTCTGGGCATAGTCTTCAAATGCCATCTGGAAATTCTGTTGAAACTCTTCTACATGTACACCCTGTGAGATCTACAAGAATCTTCACAGTTCATGATGAAACAAGCAAATAAAGAATATGATTTTCAAAATCCCCAATTGGAAACTATTGAAGTCTAAGTTTACAATGAAATGGGTAAACATAAATTATGTTATAGTAATTTCAAAGAAAACTACACAGCTGTAAAAAAAGAGTGAACTACAACATGGTAATTCTCAAAGTTTATGTCTCATTGAAAAAGCAACTCATAGGAGGATACACAGATTATGAATCTATTCATATAGATTTAGAAAATAGTAACAGTCAATAAGTGTAAAAATATAAATAAAAATAAGAAATATACAAAGTCAAGTTATTGGTTAGAAGAAATTAAGGAAATGCAATCAAAGAAGATTACACAAGAAGTTCTTAAAGAGCAGCTGATCTTTTAAAACAAAAGTTTTGATATGGGAACATAGATACATTTTATTTGTATTTATTCCATATAAGTTTTAGAGAAATTCTTTATGAGTAATACTTCTACAGTAAGTGAAACTTTTAAATTCTTGATTGTAAATACAAAAATTATTTTAATGTAGTATTAGTTAAAACAACAAATAATATATTGACATATGAATTGTAAGAAATTCTCTAGAGAGCTAAACCTGGGACCCAGGTTGAAATTTTGCTGCTGCTCCTGAGTGGAACAACTTAAGGCAAATCAGATAACTCACTAAAATCAGTTTTCTCACTTTTAATTTAAGAATAATTCACAGCTCTTGCTGTATGATAGACTTGGTGCCAAATTCAAATGAGCTCTCAAATGTAATAGACTAATGTGTATTTCCAATTTATAGTTAAAAATATTTTCTTTATTCAAATACAAAACATTATATATATATATATATATATATATATATATATATATAATGTAATGTTTTGATTCATGCATTTATTGTGTAATGTTTAAACCAGGTTAAATATATCTATAGCCTCAAATATTACCATTTATTTAGTATCTTTTGATAAACTTTTTACCATTTCTCCTTACAAATATGGAAATATTAATGTACAGAATTTAGATTGTGTAGTCATATTCTATAATATTTGATAATATATTATTATGCATTTCTGACTGTTGGTTAGTAAGAAGTGACTTTTTACCATAGCACTTTTATAATATCAATTATCATACTTAGCATTCAGCATAAAGCAAATGGTCCACATTTATAGCTGATCAGTATATGTAATAGCTGTTTTGCTGAAAGTCAGTTTCTTGGAAACTACTATTTTTAAACTATTTTACTATTTTCAAACTAGCCAATCCATTGAATTGTACAGATATTCCAGTGCCTTTAACAATTTGTTCTGGTAAATATTAGCCTTTTCCTAAGATGATTAAATATATTAGTATTATAGCATAATTATAAGAATTATTCAAGATGTTAAAAATTACCTAGCATCAAGTGCTTTAACGCACTTTTGAATTCTGGCACATTCTTATTTGTGTATTTTTTAATTGACAACTAGAATGTAATGTTTGGATATATCTGTACATCATGTAGTATTCAAATCTGGATAAACATATCTATGTTTTCTAAAACTTATTCTTTACCATAATAAATATTTTTAAAATATTTACATTATTCTTAAATAATTAAGAGGTTAATATCATATTTGTTTAATATAGTTAATAAAAATATTTTTAAATATCTTTGAATTATATGAATTATATAAATTATATAAATTTTGCAAATTTGGTAAATATGTTGTGTACTAAGTGGACACTTTGGAGATTAATTTTTTTATGAGTTAACCTTCATTTATGGCAGACCTGGAGAGATTTCATTATGTTTTATAGCAAGAGGACAGGGAGAACGCAAAGGAAATCTGTGTGTGGAAGAGGGAGTTATACACATAGAACTTGGGAAGATTTAATTGATGAATATGGAACTAACACACAGGATTGGATTATCATATCAGACTCATGCAGATCAGAGATTTTAACTACTATCAAGCTTTCCTAATAATTTCAAGGATGCAGGCAATCATGCAAACTCTGAATGAAGGAGGGAGAGGAATGTAACCTCCTACATGTTTCCTGAGCTCTTTCTTCTGAGTTGGTTGCACATAACTGACACAGAATAAGAGGAAGTCTCTGAGGTTTGTGGAGTTATTTACATACCAGAGAATGTTTCAGTTATGAAACATCTCCATTCTATGCCCCAGAGAAGTGATTTGTTGATATGGTATTCTCTACAGAGCCATACTTCAAAACCTGTAGATCTTGAGCTTATTTCCTGCACATAATCCTTTGACTAGAGATATCTTGCAAATGGCATTCTGTAGATATGGGCTTTTCCTTTTCACTAATCTGTTTATATATAGATTTAGCTGACAAAGCCTCTGGCCAGGTCTCTGACTTTTTTTTTTTTTCTATTCTTTTAGACCAGGCACATCACATTGCAAAGGGAGAAAATGATTATACTAACTGTTTGAATCCTTCCTTCCAGAAATTTGGATGAATCTCAAGATATATTTCTTTCAAATTATACAAGATAGAAAATGCACACAAAAAAAGGGAAAATAGAAATTGAAAATCAAGACAATTAGAAACTTAGGGAAAATTAAGTCAAGTCCTTTTTCATAATAGTATGTCAAAAACCAGGTATCACATTAGAGGAGACAGTTGCATCATAAATAAAACACACAGAATTAATTTCTGTTACATATGAAGGGTCTTCTCAAGTCAATAATAAGGAAGAAAATTTCAATCAGATAGAGAAAAGGGAAGAGAAAATGAAATAAGCAGTTTATCCAAAACTTTCTAAAGTAAACAACTAAAAGTGCTTCCCAAAAAAGATAAGATGCCCAATTTTATTATTTAATGGCTTAAAATATAAGTACAATGAAATAATATTTTTTAAACTATCAGGCAAAAAATGGTGGTCAATGTTATAGAAAATCTTGGGAAATAGAAATTTTCTTAAATATTGACAGGTATATAAATTTATGTACATTTTTAAATAAGTCTTTAAATTTTAGAAAAGTTTTAGATATATGAAAAAAATTATGAAGATAGTGAACAGTTCCCATGGATCTGCACCTAGTTTCTCCTGTTATTAGAAAATTACCCTCAGTATGGTGCTTTGATTACAATCTATACATTAATGATAGTAAGTTGAATTCCCATACTTTAGGCACATTGCCTTGGTTTTCTTATCTTTTTATTCTCCAGGACCCCATCCAGGATACTGCATTGCATTTACTTACTAAATGTCCATTGGTTTCTCTTGTATGTGACAGTCTGAGACTGTCCTTATTTTAGATGGCTTTGAATGTTATAAAGTGTACTGGTGAGGTATATTTAGAGTGAATCTCAAATGGAATTTTTCTGATAATTCCCTTGGGATTAGACCTGCATTAGGAGAAAGACCACAGAGACAAAGTACCATTTCTAATATATCATATCAAGGGTACCTACTATCCACAAAACTTGGCACCATTGATGGTGACCCAGCTGGTTTCTCAGTTATAAAATCTCTCCTTCTCTCTTCCTTCTTGTGTTCTTATTGGGGAAAAAGAAAATTCACTTTTTGTAGTTCACACATAAGGAGTTGAAAAGCTTAGTGTGTGTGTGTGTGTGTGTGTACTTTATTTTATTTATTTATTTTTATGTGGTGCTGAGGAGAGAATGCAATGCCTCACTTGTGCTAGGCAAGCACTCTACCACTGAGCTACAACTCCAGCCCAAGCTTCACTTCTTTTATAGGCATTTACATAAATTATTTGTAAGTATCTTGCATTCTTTGAATTTTTTGTTTTCTTTTCTTTTGAAGTTTTACCTTTCCCTGAATGTCATGTAGTTGGAATTGTGCAGTATACAGCCTTTTCAGATTGACTTCTTCCATTCAGCAATAGGCATTTAAGGTTCATCCATGTCTTTTCATGGTTTGATAGCTCATTTCTTTTTATCTTTTATAACACATTTTATTTATCCATTCACCTATTAAAAGACATCTTCCTGCTTCCAGTTTGTGTCAATTATAAATGAACATCCTATAAACATTCAAATGCAGGTTTTTGTGTAGACATAAATTCATAAGTCTTCAAATTAGTTGGATAAATGCCTAGGAGCACATGGTAAGATTATACTTAGCTTTGAAAGAAACTGCCAAATTGTCATTCAATGTGGCTGTAACCATTTTGCATTCCCACAAGCAAGGAATCAGAGTTGCTGTTACTTGGCATCCTCACCAGCAATTGCCATTGCCAGGTTTTGGGGATTTTAGTCATTCTAACAGGTATAGAGACATGTAGAGGATAATTTGTATTGATTCCCCAAATTCAAATTATGATTATTATTTGACAAGCAATTGCATATCTAGGGATTTATCTAGTAAATAATTTTGCAAACACAGAGAGGGAGAGAGAGAGAGGGGGGGGGGAAAGGAGAATGATAACAACAGTATTGATTGTAACTGAAAAAAATCCATCAGTAGGAAGCTAATTAAATAAATGGTAATATATGTATTTAATAAAATGCTGTATAGCCCTTAAAATGCTTTATCTGCAAATATTAACACAGAAAGATACCTAAAATACATGATGTGATGAAAAAAATCATAGCATTATATGCAGGGCTGGGTTCCATCTCCATAAGGAAGATATGTGTGTATATGTGTAGGATATATTTGTAGGGGCTTGTAAGAAACGATTGCCAGTGATTGCCTCTGCAGCAAGAAGTTGAGAGGATTATGTGGGAGTAGTGGTGAGAAGCGATGCAAGGAAAAAAAACCCACATTACTTTGTAGCTTTAATTTAACAAAAAATATAGTATATTTTCTTTTAAAAATAAATGTTACACATTGGCTTTGAAAAATGAAACATCTTCCTATAAACTAAAAGATAAGGACTGAAAGTATTTCAAATATTAAAAAATTAAGTGTAACTGTGCTCAGGATTCAAATTTTGATTATAGCTCATGTTAAAGATAAGAATGTTACAATGAAATAAGGACTTATAATCTGTAATATATATATATTATATATAATATATATATATATATATATATATATATATATATATATATATATATATATATTGCATCTGAGTCTTTCCCCGCTTTGTTCAGAAGCTCCTTTCAATATCTATAGCAATGGCCCAAATTGAATCCATCATTTTTAAAGTTCAGAAAATACTTGAAGATGAATGGCTTAATGTGCAGATAAGCTTAGATAAGCTGACCCAATAGTTGTGCAAAAGAATTCAGTATGAAATACTGCACAGGAAAATATATTTGAAGAATCTCATTGTAAAAAAATGAAAAAAAATATAATCAATTACGCAAAGTTTAAACTTTAGCCATCAGTTATCTCTTTGGCAAACTTGTTTGTTCATGTATTTTTTTTTGGGGGGGGGTATGGTACTGGAGATTGAACTCAGGGGCACTCTACCACTGAGCCACATCTCCAGCCCTATCTTGTCTTTTATTTAAAGACAGGGTACCACTGAGTTGCTTAGCACCTGGCCATTGCTGAGGCTGGCTTTGAACTCGCGATCCTCCTGCCTCAGCCTCTGGAGCTCCTGGGATTTTAGGCATGTAACACTGTGTCCTGTTTGTTCATATATTGTTGATGGCGCTTTAATGTAGGATTCACTGATTCTATTTTTCAGATGAGCACTGTGGATTCTTGGTCTTCTGTGCTGAAGCCTCCATTCTGCCCAATTATAAGAGAGACCAGTCAAAAATGAGTGCTTAATGAGCTTCTTAAAAACGAGCAAACAAAATTCATTTTGGTGAATAGTAAACATTAAAGCACAGCAAACATCTCAAATCCTTGCCAGCCACAACCAGCAGTGCTTACTGAGTTCTGAACCCAGTGGACAGGCAGGGCAGTGGAAATGACTTCAGGTGGGAGCTGTACACTGCTTTCAAACAGCACTCCACATGCTGCCATACTGACAAGAAGTAGGGCTCTGTCAGTAAAAGCAGTGCCACATTTTTAAAATAACAAATAAATAAATGTATAAGTATAGAGCAGCGATTCATTTTTCTTTCTTTTCTTGCCATTGATTTTCACAGAAATGCACCTTTTCCAGACTGCAGTCATAAAGCTGATTATATGAAAACATTGCTGTATGGGCTGCATTATATCCTTTCAAAATTCCTAAGTTGAAGTCTCTTAGAATGTGCCTATATTTAGAAACAGGGCCTGGAAAGAAGTAATTAAGTTAAAAAGAGGCTGTTAGATTGGGCTCTAATGAAACCTGACTGTGTCCTTCCAAGTAAAGGAGATTAGGAGGGACAAAGAAAGAGATATCAGAGGTATAGGCACATACACACCAAAAAGATACAGAAAAGATGGCCACCTGTGAATCAGAACTGAATCCAGTCCTGTGGGTCTTGGTCTTAGATTTCCAGTCGCTAGAACTGTGCAAAAAAAAAAAAAAAAAAAAAAAAAAAAACTCTTGGTTAGATCAGACAGGCTGTGGTATTTTGTTGTGGTAGTCTGAGCTAACTAGTAAAGCCACAGAGCTCCCAGGCTGCTTAGGAAGAACTCTAGGTGAAGGTGGGATGTACTTCCTTCTAAATACCTAAAAATAAAATGTGTGTGAGACAAGGGATTTTAATGCAGCACAGACGAGGAAAAAAAAAAAACAAAAAAATACCAGCCTTACTGATACTGATACTTGAGGGTTGGGGGAAGCGACTCACTATGAGTTTGCAGACCTTATTCCAAAGGCCTGTACCCTGGCACCTACAGCAGCCAAGCTGAGAGAAAGCTAAGCCTGACCACCTGCAGAGAATGTTGAAGCCAGTGGTTGTAAATTCCACAGGACACATGTATAACTCAGTCCACAAAGTCACCTTATCATGAAACACTCCAGTTATAATTTCCAATATATAGCACATGATTTCAAGGTCTGAGGTTTAATATTCACAGAAAACATGGACAAATGAGTAGCATGTTTTCTCATCTGGCTTGTACCTAAGCAGCTTATAGTTTTGGTATCTGACATTCTCAAGTTCAAAGCTGAAACTAGATCAAAATTTTCATTGTATTAAATGACCTCGATCGTCACATAATCCTGGCAGATTTTAAACACTAGATCAATCCCTTCTGGATAGCTTTTCCCCCACAATACTAGAAACTTAATGATCTGTGAAATTACTTAGGAAGGAAGCTGTGGGTAGAAAGGCTAAAGTAGAAGACACATGTGGGTTAACCATGAAGCAGGACTACAGAGCAGGGTTCAATGAACTTCTGAAGAAAGTCTGCATTGAAGACTTCTTGTCCAGTTTACTCTAAGTTCATGTTCGAGGAGGTCCATGCCCTCCAGCTACAGCATAAATGCTGACAAATGGCAACTAGTTTCAAAGAACTTGCTTGAGTTCAGAGTAGGAAAGAAATGATGAAATTAGAAGCATGGCTGGAAATTATTTTTGAGGTAATGTGCTGTTTTACCTGCTGAGGCCCTTCTGTGCGGTCAGGAGCACAGAAGTGATGAGAGTTGTCAGGAGTGATGAAGTTATCTGTCCATTGACACATGTCCACTGTAGAGCTATCACGGATTAGAATCAGTAGCATCACCAGTGATTTGTGTGGCATCAGGAAAGTTGTGGCTGTGGAGTTGGTCCAGAACCCAGGTATCCTAGCTCCGCTAAGTAATACCTGCCTGATTCAATCAGGAAATTGAAATTTATTTAGTACTTACTCCATGCCAAGCCTGTGATAAGCATTTTATGTACATTGTCTGATTTCATCATTGACTGAGGAAATGAGCTCAGAAAATTGGATAATTTGACAAGAAAGACCCATGTAGAGAGTTATGGATCCAGAGACAGCCCCCAGGTCTCTATGCTCCAAAGTGTTCTCTCTTCAGTACTTTGCTATTTATAACTGTCTTTCTAAAGCCCTCGTATGATTAAAAAAAAAATTCTACTTCCCAATATATTTAAGAACATACATTCTAATTCACATATATTCTCACCAATATTTTCTGAACAGACGTAGCCAATCTGATTTAAGCATTATTGCTGTACTCTAACTTGCTTCTTTTTTATTTTTATGGTTAGATTCTATTTACTTATTTGGGGGACCAATAATAAAAAATAAAAATAAAAAACAAAACTAGTAGTTATCTCCCCCAATAAACGAAAAGTCTTTGTACAAGTCATATATACCTTCTTATAATCCATAGATTAGTGTGAAAATGACTTAGACTACTCTAGAGCAAAAACTAAAATGGGGGTTCAATTGCACATAATTAATCTGGAGTGAGGAAATGGTAACTGAAGGAGAAAGAACCAATAAAAAGTGAACTATTGCCGTGAAAAGCCTGTGCTTACAACTACAGGGAAATGTTGTAAAACTCATGCCTTCAATTTATCTCTATGGAGGGGTAATGGAGCTGGAGTATTTATTATATACCAGCTCCTGAGAGTCATGGGTCATGGGCTATTCACTGGGGAGTTAATTCCCTGGTAACTAACTGCATGTGGACAGAGTGCCTTCTGTCTTTCTCAGATAAGGATGACCTAAGGTATGGAGGTGTAGATATTGGCGACTAAAAATTAACTGGAAATTCTAAAAGGTGTGGGAAAGGCAAGGACAGCCTCAGCTACCAAAGGATAAAAATTTTCATGTGCTAACTTCAGAGACCCACATTTAACTACTAGATCATAACAATGAAAATAATCATCAGCTAACGTTTTAAAGAATGACTGAAAAAGAAAAAAAAATTTTGAGGTGAGGAAAGTAGGCGGAGGTATTGTGGTATTTAAATTTTCAAGGAAGCCATGTTTTATGAAGAAGACACTACATTTTCATGGTCTCTGATTTGTAGACCCCTCTCCCACTGTATCACTGGAGTAGAGTGAGAGAAGCCCTGAAGGAAGAGGAACTCAACCAGCAAGAACCCTGGAGAACTAATCTCTTCTTCATGAAGCCCTAGTCTACTTCCAGACTTTAAATACTCAATACCTTTGAAAATGCAAGGCAATGATGCATTGTTTGGAAGTTTCTGAATGTGGACTATCATAAGGCCAGAAACAGTGGTCAAGCTGTCCACTGGCTGAGCAGCAATCATGGTTAGAGAAAGAAAAACACATACAGATAATGTTTTATTCCGCTTTTTCACTGCTGTGACTAAACCATCTAACTAGAACAATTTTAAGGAGGACAAGTTTATTTAGGGGCTCACAGTTTCAGAGGTCTCAGTCCATAGAAGGTCAACTCCGTTCCTTGGGGCAACATGGCAGAACATCATGGAAGAAGAGTATGGCAGAGAGATACAAATACATGGCCAGATACAAATATATACCCCAAAGCCACACCCCCCAATTCCACCTCCTCCAGTCACACCCTACCACTTTAATTACCTCTCAGTTAATCCCTATTAGGGGATTAATTCAATGATGGGTTAAGACTCTCACAACCCAGTCATTTCTCCTCTGCACCTTCTTGCATTATCTCACGTGGGAGCTTCTGGGGGACAGACACCTCACATCCAGACCATAACAGATGAAAAGGTGAAATATTAACTCTATTGACACCAGATAGGGAAGATAGCTTAGAAGTGTTAAGTTTGCTTAGAGGTACTGAAAAGAGACAGGGCCAAAGAGAATGGAGCCTTGAGGGCACAGGGCAGCAGTGGAAAAGGAAACTTTATCTCTTTGCCTCAACTCTTCTATCTGTTCAATTCCAGTCAGTCTGGCCTCCTTCTTCTGGATCAACTATGTTAACCATGCTCCCACCTCTGGGACTTTGCCCTTCCTGTTTCCCTTGCCTGGATCCCTCTTCCCTTCTATTCTTGTGCTCCTTTTATTTCCTCCCACAGATCTTTGCTCAAATGCTTCCCCAAAGAGTCTTTGCTTCTCTAAGGATCTTATTCTACATTGTATTCCTCTGTCATTTGCTGTTCTTCATCTATGGTTTAATATAGTATAATAAAATATAATATAGCAAATACAAGATAGCTAATATAATATGATATAATATAATATAATATAATATAATATAATATAATATAATATAATATAATATAATAAAACACCTATCCCTCCCAACATGACTGAAGGCTCTTTAAAGACAAGGGTTTTGCCTGTTGTGTTCAATGCTGTTTGCCTAACACTATACACATTGTCTGACATATGTAAGGCTCTTGGTAAATATTTGCTAAATGAATGTATTAATCAATGAGTATCTGTTATTTCATTGTGAACTTCTATTCATATGGAGGTTCTTCCTGTGAAGGTACTGGGGTCTCAAGAAGATTACTACAAAACACAGGTAGCAGATGTTACATCTTGGAGCAGCAGACTTATGTTTAAATAGCACTTAATGTAAGGCAAAACAGTCAATCTCCAAGCTTTGGTTTCTTCTGAAAAATTGATTTAGTCATTATTACCTCTTAGGTTATTGTTAAGACTGAGATAACAAATACACTGTTGATAGTGTTCTCCTCGGAATGCAAACATTGGAGATCATTTATTAATGCAATAATAGATCTAGATCTAAATGACAATCATTCATGTCATTATTTTGATTATTCTTAAACAATCCCATCTATTATTTTATCTTTGGTCTGGTTTCATGGAGTTTATTGATTTTTGAAAGGCTGATTTGGGCCAGGATCCGAAAGGCTCCTATATTCCAGTCAAGGACTATGATAAAATATGCGCCTGGTAAGGACTTTAGACAAAGAATTCCTGAGCAGAAACTACCCCTTTTGAGTGTTTTCAAATGTTTGCAAAGTGCAATATTGGGAAGGTTTAAATTTCATCAAGTATGTTCTATCATGCCATTCTCCTATTCTGTTTTGCAGAGGAGAGAAAGCGTCTTTTTCTCTCTTCTCTTAGATTCAGGGCTCTGCTCTGTGAATTAAACTCACATGAGATTAACAACAACAGTAACAAAAACAAATTTACCTGTTCAATGCACATACACACAGAACTCAGTGATAAGTAACTCAAGGAGTTTTTAGAACACCGTGCCTTATATGCCATCTTGACACAGGATGGTAAATTGTGGAGAAGTGACAAAGAAACAAAAGATCTGGATTCCACAGTCCTCTCAGTTTTAAGAAGGTGAGTAGGAAATGCGTAGATACGAGTTGTTTGGGGTTTGTTTATACAGACTCATCTCATGTGTTGTGCCTCCTGTGATAAGGGTGGTTCTCCCCTCCTGGTATGGAAGAGGGGAGAAGGGATGCTTGCACCAAGGTACATGTATGCTACCTTTATAAAGGGAACTTTATTCCCGGCAGAAAGGACAAACAGAAAAACCTTCCTGGGCTTCCTATTTCTTAATTGCCTTCAGCTCAAAGTAATGATTATGTCAATGTGGCATATTTTGGGGTGGTATATTCTTTTTAAAAAAAACTTGTTCTAATTGGTTATACATGACAGCAGAATGCATTTTGTTTCATTGTACACAAATGGAGCACAACTTTTCATTTCTCTGGTTGTACACCATGTAGAGTTGCACCATCTGTGCAATCATACGTGTACCTAGGGTAATGATGTCCTTCTCATTCCACCATCTTTCCTACCCCCATGCCCACTCCTCTCCCCTTCCTCTCCTTTGCCCAATCCAAAGTTCCTCCATTCTCCCCATGTGGAATGGTATATTCTGATTCCTTTCAGATCCTTACTCCACGCTGAGCAAGGGTTGATTTCCTTCTCAGAGTTGGATGGCTTCAAAATGATCAGCCAAGTGAAAGAGTTGGCTTCCTGTAACAAGCCGGCAGGTTCCTAGAACTCTCTGAGGTGGAAGTTATTCACTGGAGCTGCCAAACAATTTTTTGAACTAGGAAGCAATTGTTTGGGTTCCCAAGTCCCACTTGGCTACTACAAACAAACACCTGGCATATTGTCAATAACATTCTTGGGCCAACAGGTGACAATGTCAGCAGGAATTTGAAAACTATGTGTGGTTGTAAAAACTGCTTTTAGAAACATGAACAGGATTTAATGGGTTCTAAATTACTTAGGTAGTTAGGGTCCTGTGTGCCACTGTACTAAAATTTCTCTTCCACAAAATTGATTCTGGCCTCTAGAAGATTAATTTGAAATATGTTGGGCAACTGCTTTGGAATCTCTCCCGCATGCCAATAAATCTCTTGATCTTGAGAAAACATTTCCCGATATTCAGGAACTTTTCCATTGTTCTCTACAACTTTCCCCAAAGGACACATCAGGCTTTCCTAGACCTCTTGACGCCCACATAATTTTCACATAGTAGGTGCCAACAGGTCAGAGGTGAGCAGCAGTCACTGGGGGGCTGTGATTTGAACATTTTATTTCACACTCTCTGTTTTTCTAAAATTTTGGAGGTGAAGAAAGGAACTAAAGAATTTCTCTGCATTGAATGAAAGTCTTGTGCATGGAGTTTTTCCTACTCTGCCGTCATAACCGTGGCAATAGAGCATTGGCCTTAATACATTCTGCATGAAGAGCTAACTGTGACTGAAAGGGTCCAACTCTATGTAAACCTAGAGTCATTATGTTACCTGTGGCAATTTTTCCTGCTACCCAGCTATCCTGAAAGTTAAGCATTTTTGAAAACACACAAATTCTTGATCTGATATAGTATTATCAGATCTGTCAACTCTAAATAAGCCATTTTTCCCCCACAGTATGTTCCTTGAACATGAACTCCATGAGACTCCCCAGGAAAATAAAGTTTTCTAAGGCTAATGACTTCAGCAATTTCTGTAGAATATGTATTTTGTAGAGATGTCATATACATTAGCACATTAAATAACCTGAAAAGGGCTACCAAAAAAATAGATCTGTTTCATTTGGCTTATTTCAGAAAATACCAAAATTATTTGACCACAATTTTTTTTCTTACAACTAGTAATATTCTACTGAACTAGAAAGTACTCTAAAGCACTTAATTTGGACAACACTGTTTATAATAAACACAACTAAGTGTTGTTCAGAGCTTAACAATCTGCAGCCTCTAGTTTATTTGGTAGTCCAGAGTGGAATTGTTTTAGAGCAACGAAACT
Organism: Urocitellus parryii; assembly: GCF_045843805.1. Classification (NCBI taxonomy): domain Eukaryota; kingdom Metazoa; phylum Chordata; class Mammalia; order Rodentia; family Sciuridae; genus Urocitellus; species Urocitellus parryii. The sequence goes on from NC_135531.1 coordinate 205,168,496, forward strand.
CCAAACTTTTTCTGTAAAGGAACTTAAAATAAACATTTTAGACTTTGTATAGTTTGTGTTGAAACTACTCAACTCTGTCACTATAGTGTGAAATTACATATTATAAGCAATATGTAAACCTGTAGGTAGCTATGTCTCAATAAAATTTTATTTACAAAAGCAGGTTATAGACTCAATTTGGGCCATGGGCTATTGTTTGCCAAACCCTGTAATAGAGTGGGGGCAACCCCTTCTCACTCACAATTTAGTTCCCTAATACTTTGAAAGTAACATAAGGTTAAAAAAAAAAAATGCCATTGTGATTATTTCTGTAGCCAAGCCTGGCCTTCTTTAACTTACAGGAGAGAGGAGCTTAGTTCACTGAGGTCATTACCTAAAATCCATTCATGGTAATCATAACCAGGATGAATCAGTGTCCTCAAAGAGGGTCCAGAACATAGCTTCCCTCTATAACTAAGAGAATAACGTAGAAGGTAAGTGCCCCATATTTTCCTTAAGTCTCTTCAAATGGACAACTAAAAATTCCCAAGTAAAAGGGAGAATACTTTACCAGCAGGACTCCAAACTTTTATAGGCTAAATAAAATAGGGAGGTGCTTATAAAGAGATCCACAATAAGTACTAGAAAATACCAAACCTGGGGTTGTTTTAGCAGCCCTTGTGCAGATTCGACTGTCTCCATTATGCACAGGGGACCACCCACCAAAGAAACATCCAAAGATAATAATCTATGAGAAAGGAGACCACAAAAATGTGGACACTGAATTTCTGGCAAGCCCTGGTTGCTCATGTTTAAAGAAGCGATTGTCCCTTAGATACCAAGGTTATGTCACTAGCTTTATGCTGGCATGAGTTTTGTTTATTAATGCTTTATCTTTGTGTCTGTTTTTTTTTATTATTATTATTCCCAAGCATTTTCATTCTCTTGTGGTATCAAAAGAGAAAATTCTTAAAGGATAAAAAAGCTTCAAAAAATTCTTTAGATAAATGGAATGATAGAATTTTGTCCCAGAAGAAATCTAAAAATACCTAACCTAACTACATTAAGAAGATCAAGTAGGCATCTTGTCCAAGATACCAAATGATCAGTTTCCAGCCCCAAGAGCTAGGTTTCCTGAGTCATGTTGACAACTGTTGAGAGGACAGAGTCTGAGAGTGGACATTGTAGACCTTGTGAAGTTTGTTATCATATTCCTGTCTGGGCTTCTCAGTGTGAATGACATGCACACATTCCAAGGTGGACAATATCATACACTGACTGGAACTCCATTTGTTTCTCCTCTGTTGTAAATTATTTGTACACTTTGAAAGTCATTAAGCCTTATGTGGCAGGATGTATGCATGCTCAAGTAGCAGGGGATTTTTGCTAAATCGAAACTGGGAAAGGAAGTTTAGTCACACCTGTCAAACTTACCACCTTCCTCAGTTTTATAGCCTACTTCAAAGTAGAAGGGGGAAAGGAAAGTGAGAGTCATCTCCCTTCTTCTCTTGTTTATTCAAGGACCTACATGCCATATTTTGGAAAAAATGTATTCTAAACTCCATCAGGCAGCAAGCATCTACACTGTGGATTTGTTCCCGTGACCTTGTAAGAAATGCCTTGAGAACAGAGCACCAGGGGACCAGGGAAGGGGAGCACTCTCAGACCAGCCTACAGCTGTATTCTCAGAGCCAACAACATGGGGACATCAGTATCAATAGATTCTCACTTTCAGCCATAGGCTACTGACGTCTGGGAAAGTTTTGGTCATAGTTAGCAATCTTAAGATGTAAATGTCCCAAAGGAATATTAAACACTTTCCAAATAAAATAAGAACTTTAATTTTCTGATTCAGATATTATTGTTAAGCAACCACTAGCACTTACCCTGTCAAAAACCCACTAAATTTCAATAACTCTTTCATTGTTGTTTTTCTAAGATTACATTTCAAAATATCCTCACCTATGCACAAAACTACGTATGAAAAGCAACAGTCTGTACATGGGATTTAAAGTATATGAAATTAATTAAAATGCAGAGAAACACTGTTTTGCCCAATCATTGCAAAAACCATTAAATTTCCCAACTCCAGCAACTGAGAACCCACATTCCATACAGGTAGTTTTATGCAAATTAATGATATTGTGCACATTCCTTTTAATTGAAAATGGTAAAGTCTTTGTTGTAAGGTTAAACTTTAAAATGGATCATGTGTTAAATGTTCAAGAAAAATTCTTTTCAAAGTGAATAATCGTGCTTTTCCCAGATGGTGGATTTCTAACCCCAGCAGACTCTTGGCATGATCTATTGTTTTTCTCCACTCAGTTTCCCATCTTCTCGAAAAGGCTCTTCTTGGAAATTGTCATGACCCCATCTTGAGGCCCTTTAAAGTTATGACTATTCATGGCCATCTTTTCTGAATGGAGAACCTTCTCAGAGACATATCTCTTTCCATATTTACATCTATAGCTCAATCTCAGTGCAGTGCACATCTGACCCTCAATATTACCTCAAGCTTCCAGAGCTTCGTGACATCTAGAGGTGGTTGACTGTGTTCTGTCATGTAACAAATCTGAGCAATTTTGCCTTGACATCCCCCTTTGCACCAGCTAGAAGTAACTTCCACATTTTAAGATAAACTTTTAAAGGTGGCAGCCTGGGTGTGCTAGCAAGTTTCTCTTGGTTACAGAAATCTGGGCTTGCCTGAGCCAGAACCACTAACAGTAATGCAAATGCCACAGATTCCAAGGCCTTTCCTGTTCCCGGGCTTTGGATTGTGCAATTGCTGCCTAAGTCTGGTCTCAGCCCATCTGCTTCAGCGTGGGAGTGCTGCTCATTGTCCTTTGAGCAGCCACATGCTTTATTACCTCCATCTCCACTTTTGGTCACATTGTCACTTGAACTGAAATGGCTCTCCCAAACTGCTACATACTCACATTCCATTGCCCACCTCCCCCCAGCCAAGCCCCAATATCAACTCTGCTTTCTTTGTGAGTCCTTTCCTGAAAACACCACACATAAGTATCTCACCACCTTTTGGGGACCCTCAGTGTGCAGTTCTCTAAGTTCTCACTTTGCTTGATTTCTTTTTTTTAAAAAAAATGGTTTTTATGTAGCTCTTCAGTGTTTGGAAAGTACCTTAAAATCTCATTTTACAGATCAGAGTACTCAGTATGAAATTAGCACCAAAGTTGCAGTGACTGAACATAATGTGAATGGCGGCCTCTGGATTTCACACCACTGGGTTAGAAGAAAACAGTTCCAAATGCTCCTTCTGTGAAAGTTTTTCATTTCTCAGAATTAACTGCTGCTTCAATATCATGTGATAAAAATGGAACAATGTCTAACCTAGTAATTAATTTCTCCAGTAATGTGCCAAGTATGTTATTGCTGCCGTGCAGAGTATGAACTGTGGCTCCTATAGACTTGGTTTCTTAGTTTTTACGTCTTTTAATCACAGACAAATTGCTTAACTTTTTTGAACCACAGTGTTTTACGGTCTCTTTTCTTTCTTTGTGTTCATTAAGAAATTTAAATGATGCAATATAAATTATAGGATTTTAAAAATAGCATCGTATAAATGGCAAACCTCTCTTCAATCCACTTTTTAATGCCAGGCTTTATGAAGATATAAAATGAGAAATTACAAAATTGGACAATTCAAGGAAATTCCTCTTGTGAGATAAGAATTTATTTTTCAGATTTGCTGTCTTATAGAATCTTATATATGCTTGTCAGTGTTTTCATTATAATCCATGCATATTAATGTTATCCCTTAATGCTATTCTTTCTTTACTTCCAGGAAAGTAATTTAATTCAGTGATAACTATTATCATTAACCTTTGTGTTTTAAAAATGCACGAAAGGCTGAAGGTGTAGTCAGTGGTAGAGTGTCTGCTTAGCTTACATGATTCCCTGGGTTCAACAAAAGCACCAATAAAAAAAAGAAGAAAGAGAAAATGGGACTGGAGGGACTATGAATTTGTACAATTACTCCATGAAAATATTTGTCAGTATCTACTAATATACCTATTGCCTAACAATTCCATTTTTAGGTATCTAATAAGCAGAAATGCAAACATATATTCACCAAAAGAGATATACTGGAGCAAAAGAAATACACTAGACAGCCAATTTATTTGTAATACTTTAATTTGGAAATTACCCAAATGCTTATCATCAGTATTAGAAATAAATGAATTGTGGCATGTTCCCACACCAGAAATCTAAACAGCACTAAAAATACAGAAACAACACTTCCACAAACAGCATGCATGAATCTCACAAATATAGCGTGGAACAAAAAGAGGCAGATACAAAAGAGGATGTGCTTCCATTTACATTAAATAGAAATAAAGGTCACTCTCCCCCATGCCGTGAGGAAAACGGGCAGTGATTGAAGGAGGAAAAAGAAGGTACCCGGTGCTGGTGACATTCTGTTTCTCGGTTTGGTTGCTGTTTTCTCAAAGGTATTCAGTCATGGAAACTCACTGCGTACTTTTCTGTTTTATATATTAAATCTGAAGACCGTCTTATTTTCAGTCCTCAGACCTGTCCTGGCTGCTCTTGGCTTTGGAAGTCCTTAGCACCCCTGGGTAGCCAGCTCTCCCTCTCCAGTTGCAGAGTCAACTTTGCCCAGTTCCCATTTCCTTTCCTTAGGACTCCTCAGGGAAATGGCCAACTTCTTGCTCTGATTTCCCCAGATCCTTGTTATGAAGTCGTTCCTTGTCTTCTATTACCATCAGCTCCAGGATAGTTTACATTTCTTTAGGTTTTTCTCCATTTTCTAATCTTTTAAAAGTGTGATCTCTTTTCTAGTTGGGCCCCTTTCTTTTTTATTCTTGATTCTTATGAGATGCCTCTTATCTTTTGCTTCACTTGTGAGTTTATTTCATTTTTTTAGATTGTCACTTTTCCATTCGGGTTTCTGTGGCAAATGAGAATGTTCTGGGGACCCACCTCGTGAGTGGCACCTTGAGGTACAGGGTGTGGTCCACCCAGCAGCTGGAGATTCTTGGGTTTAGGAGGGTGTCACTTCCTCATCTATCAGGGAACACAAAGTGATATTTCTGCATTTCTGTGTTTCTCTTTACCACACTTGGGGCTATTAGGTGTGATGTAACTCACACTGAAATACTGCTTAGAGTTGTCTTCATGGTTGGCATAGGTGGCCCAATGTGCAGTGCCTCTTTCCCCCAGGAAAGGATTCCAGACAGATGGTCACTTCTAGTCCTCTGCTCAGTCTTGTCCAGCATTGTTGTCTTCTGATCACAGTCCAGATCTGTCTGGTTTTACTCAGTTTATTTAACACATGGCAATGTCTCCACAATTTATTTTGCTCTTTCATATTTAAAAACATGATATTTCTACATAATATCTATGTAAAATCATCTCCCCATAATGACATTAAGGGATTATGACCTACTCACTAAAATAAAAACATATGGACTTGATGTACACAGAGGGCATAAATGAAGGAGAAGAGAAATTTCTTTGCTACAGTAGAACACCAGTTAATAAAGACTGAAATGTTTGTGTTTTATACACATTATAGTAATAACTGGTACATCCTAGACTTATCAATGGTGCTAAAACCAGTGGGTGAAAGTCTGATAGGGAACAGAGTACTTGCTTAGTTTTGGAGTATGTCTTTACAGTATATCTCTTTATAAGAGAAAAAAGTAACTTTGTTGTAGCAAAACTGGTTGACACCATTTTCACCAACTGAGTAAACTGGTGATCCCTCCCCAATCACAGGACAAAATCAATCTGTGTGCTAAGGACAAAATGCTGCATATATCACATTCTTACTAAAAATGAACAAGTTGAGACTAATCATGATAACTATTAGATAAAACCAAATTGAGAGAAGCTGTTCTCAAAAAGTCAATATCATAAAAGAGAAATTAATATTGAGGAACTTTTCCGGGGACAAAAAGACGAAAGAGACCAAACAATTGAGTATGATATGCTATCCTTAATTGGATCCTGAATATGGAATACGAACAAGATCTATAAAGGGCACTAGAGATAATTGGTAAAATCTGAATGTGAATAATAGTATATTAAATAATGGTGCTCTATAGATGTCAGATTTCCTGTATTTAGTAACTGCATTGTGATTATGTTAGAGTGTGTACTTGTCTTAGGAAATATTTGTTGAAATACTCTTAGCAAGTCTTCTTGATACATGCAACTTACACTGAAGGTACCAGGAGAAGGTTGGTTGGATACATAGATATGCACAGTTGAGATAGTAAGATTGTGGTAAAACTATAACAGTTCTGGTGAAGGTATTTCAGAGTTCTTTGTACTACTCTGTCAACACTGTTTAAGACTGGTGTTATTTTAAAATACTAAATTAAAATTAGTGTCCCACTGATTTAGGTATAAATTAAAGAAAAAGCAATATTTTTTCCATTATACTAGAAATTATTTGATTCCCCAAAATTCATGTTCCTGATGTTATGGTTTGGATTTGAGATGTCCCTCAAAACTCATGTATGAAACAATGCAAGAAAGTTTAGATGACAAATGATTGGATTATTAAAACCTTAATCTAATTGGTGAATTAATCCCTTGATGGGGATTAACAGGATGTTAACTGAAGGCAAGTAGAGTGTGGCTGGAGGAGGTGGGTTCCTGGGGGTATGGCCTTAGGGTATAGTATAAATCTGGCAAGCGGAGTCTGATCATCATGGGAGCTGCTTCGCTCTGCCACATTCTTCTGCCATAGTGTCCTGCCTTACCTTGAGTCCCAAGGAACAGAGCTCGCTGTCTGGTTGTCTATGGACTGAGACCTCTGAAACTCTGAGCCTCTAAATAAACTTTTCCTCCTCTAAAAATGTTCTGGTTGGGTTTTTTAGTCACAGCAGCAAGAAAGCTGGCTAAAACACCTGGCATCAGAACACCACATTGCTATGCCACTTCTACTGACGACCACCCACAGGAAGTTCCCAAAGTGGCTGCTTTCTGATGGCTTTCCATTGTCCTGAATCTCATTACAAGACGTTTCCCCCAAATTCAATGATGCAGTCCTTGTTCTTTACCTACTTTTCTCCCTCCTGAATTAAACTTAGGTGCTCTTTGCCCTGTTTCTCCCAGCTCCAGATATCCCCTCTTATCCACAGCTGAGGAGGTCCTAGGGCCAGGCCTGCTGTCATCCTCTTGTCCCTGCCAGCCTCCTTCAGTTTTGGACATTCATGTCTCCCAAGGAATCAGTTGTAGGAGCCAAACCTCGTGTAGAGCTGCCTCACTTCTTTTTTTGTCACAGTGCCTGCAACTTCACCTCCACTTTTGCCCCACACCTAGCACTCCTTGTAACTTCTGCTTTCCTACTATATATTAGGAGTCCCTAACCTAGATCCATGACAGATTGGACCAAACTATTATTTTTGCCAGTAAAGTAGAAAAGATAAAGCACTATTAATACCGTCCTACCAACAGTATAACAACTACTTTGGACTTCTATTATAAAGTTATATAAATTTATATGTATCATAAAATATAAATATATATTGTTTTTCTTAATCTGGTCTCCTAAGTATAATTGTTCTTTGCCACAAAGCTAACACTCACTTCTTCCCTTCATAATTTTATTCCTAAAACAATCTTATGAAAAAGAGGTAGTGGTTTTTGGGGTGGGGATTTCTGGCACCTGAATTTCCCTTTCACAAATCTGTCCCAAGTGACCCCTATTGGAAGGCTGGGCTGAACCTCCCTCTGAGGTAGCTGTGAAGACTGAGAGTCCTTCTCCCAGAACTCTGGAAGGTGGCTTGAAGCAAATGGTCCATTTGTGACCAATCAGATGATTCTTCAAGGAATCTGATTTTAATACTAAATACTCCCAGAGAAGCAGGGATGGGGCATTGTGTTGTGGGGAGGGTGGTCACTGTGGTGGCCACACTTAGTATCCAATGTGCAGGGCCAGTGGCAATCCAGCAGCTTCCTGGGTTCTCATAGCTCAGTCTTTCTTGCTCTCTTTTTGTTTCCAAACATGAGTCTCTGGATTCTTAGTTGATTCTAAAGCTCCCTTATTTCAGCAAATCAATTTTGGCTTAAGTTGCTGAATTCGGTAATGTCATTTGTGTGATAGGTCCAGTTGATACTAAAATTTCAATAAGAATCGGATATTCATAGATATAAATCAGCCAGCAATTCACATCAGGTGCATGTCTCAGCCACAATTTTTAATTATAATTCACAGACTTTAAAAGTATTCCTTTATTTTATATTATGAAGTCATTCTTAAATGTTCTTTTTATTTTACTAATAAAATAATAAAGTCTATAGGCCACTCATCCATTATTAAATAACAAAGATACCCAGTGGAAGATCATATCAATGCTCTACAGCTAAATTCAACTCCCACATTCTTTGTCATCTTTCTGTAAACTGCTCTTTGGACATATGCCATTGTGATTTCTTGACACTGGTTAAAATAATAATCATAATAATTCATTTGCTTGGCATTCCCTCCAGGTGACCTTGGAGCTATTCTGTAGCTGCAAATTCTGAAAGAAGATAAAGATGTTTCCTGGAGGAGGTTTTCTACTTGGCAGACCTACCTCAATATTTTGACACTGACCTTTGTGAGGCAGGACTCTTTTTCTAATGAAGAAAATGAGTCATTAGTATCGGTAAAAGAAAAAAAAAAGATTTAGAATATGTTTGATCGAGGAAGTAGGCTGTGTGTGTTCTTCCTTCCATGTGAGAGCTTGAGTAGGTGTTTCCCGGCCCAAACATTTTTTTGACATTCCGATAACCTGCAGAATTGTAAATGCTGCTTCTGAAAGCAGTGCACTGTGGGACTGTGAAGAATGCTCTATTCAGGTCTGAGTGGCAACATCTGTGTGTCTCTTGAAATGTGGGCGCCCTGAAAAGCTTTGTCCCCTAAGAGAAAACTTGGCTTCCCACTGGCTTCTCTCTGTGGTGATATTGTCTGAGGTGTGTTTCCTCTTGCCCTTTGGCATGGCCCTCTGAGAGGCTGACCTGTGGAGGAGGCCTTAGACATCTAGTTGCAGAAGCCCTGGGAATAATAACATGCTGCCTGATAATGAATGCAAATCCCAGCTGTCAAAGCAAAAGTTCCAAATTAAAGTGGACAGGCCCTTCTCCGTTTGCATGTAAATAGGTCAAAGTAAACATGGAGAGGCAGGAGGAGTGCCCATATGATCACTGATTGAGAATTTTTTCAGTTTTATCTTTCTTATCTTTTTTTATTCCATTCAGATGTGATGACTGTCAGAAGAGAAATGGAAAAGCTGAATGTTATTCTAGAAATTGACCTGGGTCTTTCACGAATGCTTCTACTACTACATGATTCAACACTTTTTTCACTTATCGTGTAAGACTTTTTAGTAATATATATTTAAGCCAATCATATGAATATACCATAGTCAGATCTCCTAAAGAAATATACCCAAGTTTTGTTATTTTAAAACAACATGCCTAGATACTTAAAATTTTTAACTAAATATTCTCTTCTCTACTTTTGTCTTAAAAATACCAGTTTCTTATTGAAACACCATAGCATATCTCTAAAACATAAAGTGTATAGATAATACAGGATATTTATTGCATTAATTTGAATTCATTAACTTGAAAATTTGTATTTCCAGCACATTAAATACTCTGAATGAAGAAAGCAGGTCACTGCCAACTTGTGACAATAAGATCCTTGATAAAATTCATTTAGAAAATTATAAATCTTGGCTTTGATATTAAGACCTATAAAAACTTCTCCTTTGGTCTGATTTTGGATTGGGAACACTGAGAATGATTCTTCTGTGACCCTTGCTGAGGGCTCCAGGTCTCTCTGTGGCATCCTGTGTTGGAAAGCTCCAGCAAGGTCTGCTCACATGGCCTTGGACTGCCCTCCCAATTAGAGCACTGCGCGTCCCCAGGCCCGTGGAGCCGGCATTGTTCATGTCTCCTGAAGCATGGCACAGTGTTTAGCGTGGTACTTAGTGCACAGCAGGCACGCCTGTTGCCAGTGACCAGCATTTACATACTTCTCGCGCAGACTGACAAAATGGAGAGTTGTCATCCATAGTCTGTCTGTGCTTCTTGCTCAGTTGGGATATCTGTGGGTCCCAGTGAACCCTGAATTATCACTGCTTAACTATGTATCAACAGACTTCCTGAAATATCTTTACAAACTGTCATTTTGGACAAAACACTTAGACCTTAGTTCTCTTGTCTTTGAAAATGAAGCCATCACAAAGAATGATTTCCAAGCATTTCTCTAGATTGAAGTTCTAGTGTCCAGTAATATATTATGGCCTAATATCTATCTCCATCTGGATGTCCCACAGATGTATTGAATTTAACAAATTTTAAACTAAATTCCTTTTCCCTTTAGTACCTCATCCTTGTCCAATTTCCCTCCATGGAACTATAAGTTTTTTCCTCTTTAAATCCCCTTGCTCCTGTGTTTAAATTCAATCCGTTGCATGGTTTGCTTTGCTTCTGACTTCACAGTCTTTTCAGCTGTACACTTGTGTTAACCCTGGGAGTGGTTAGGACATCATGGCTTCCTTCAATGGTCTATTAGTTTGACTGTCTATAGTTTACAAACCTACCAGATATACATTGCTTTGAATGATTACATAATTTCTGACAATGTTTTTTATTATCGTTCTAACTGAATTTTTCATATTTATGTCCACTATCCTTTGTAACAATATCCCAAATCACCTTCCCAGTTAATCAACTCCTCTTTTCAATGTGTTTTCTATGCTCCAGTCAAATAATACTCCTTGCTATTCCAAATTACACTTCCAATTTCTTTCAACCAGTCACTTACTTCAATTAAAACTTTCAGTCATCTCTTCCTCTCAAATTTCATTCATCTTGGAACTTTATCTCAATCACCATGACAACTTTTCATCAAAGTTTCTCGGTCCTTCAACAAGATTTCATCACACCATCCTTTGAATTCCCACAATTATGTACCTCTAGCATTATTTTCTTGTGGAGATTTGTGTACTTACTTCTCTGTGCAAGTCAGCTTTTCATCACTGTATCCAAAATATCTGATGTAAACTACTTATAGGAAGAAGGTTTTATTTTGGCTCAGAGTTTTGGAAGTTTCAGTCCATAGTTGATTGGCTCCATAGGGCCTGGGGTAAGGCAGAAAATCATGGCACAAGGGTATGGCAGAGCAAAGCTGCTCACCTCATGGTAGCCAGGAAGCAGAAGCAGGGAAGGGAGAGAGAAAGGGGCCACAGACTAGTTGCACCATTCCAAGACATGCTCACAGTGACCTGCTTCCTCCAGCTTCCTATAGTTTCTACTACCTCCTAATAATGCCATCAAATTATTAATCCATCAATGGATTAATCCATTGACGAGGTTAGAATCCTTATGACCCAATCACTTCTCAAGATTCCCACCTCTAAACACTATAGTACTGAGGCCTTCAGTACATGATCCTTTGGAGGACGGTCCAGATCCAAATAGTAGCACCCTCTGATAAGCTTTCTAAAACACTGAGTCCTTTTAGAAGTGTCTTATGCATCTTTTTATTCTTTGGAAATTCTTTCTTAGTATCATGCACGTTGAAATTCAAGAAGAATTTGTTAAAAGAAACTGAAAAGTTTCAAAGGTGTTCTGAGTGATCATTTGATTGTAAGTTACAGAAACCCACATCAAATAGCTCAGGCAAAGAACTTTCTGAATAGAAATATGTCATAAAGCTTCAAGGCAGACAGATTTCCCTGCTTCCAACAGTGTGTATGTTTTATTATTCTTTTTTTCTCTCCAGACTGTTGGCTTCTCTGTGCCCACCATAACATAACTTGAGTGATGTTCTCCTTGTTCAAACCTCCAGCAGAGACTAAATATAGTCTCAGAATCCCAAACCAAATTCTCAGAAAGAAATTATGAATTACTCCACAGATCAGAGGTCTCTTTTTTTTAATTTTTAAAATTTTTTATTTATATATGACAGCAGAATTCATTACAATTCTTATTACATATATATAGCACAATTTTTCATATCTCTGGTTATATATGTAAAATATTCATACCAATTCGTGTCTTCATACCTGTACTCTGGATAATATTTTTTTAGTTTTATTGATTTTATTTTTTAAACACATGGCAGCGGAATGCATTACAATTCTTATTACACATATAGAGTACAATTTTTCATCTCTGTATATAGAGTATGTTCACACCAATTCATGCCTTTATACATGTACTTTTTTGCATTAAAATTCTTATTACACATATACACCACAATTTTTCATATCTCTGCTTATATATAAAGTATGTTGACACCCAATTCAAGCCTTCATACATGTACTTTGGATAATGATGTCCATCACATTCCACCGCCCTTGCTAATCCCCTGCCCCCTCCCTTTTCCTCCCACACCTCTTCCCTATCTAGAATTCATCTAATCTCTAGTCCAGTAAATTTTGAACAAGGTGATTGTCTCATTTGGCCAGCTGTTCTGTTATTACAGGCATTTGAAGAAAATTCTCTGAGAAGGTAGCAGAATAGGAGAGTGGATAAATATTGCTTATTAGAGAAGGGGATGCAGGCAGGCACATACCCCAAGAAGAACCATGCCAATGCTAAGGATTCTAATTGACCACATATATAAAAAGGCTTTTTGAATTATTCTATACTTCATTCCTACCTGTAAAGAGACTGTAGTACTTGAATCATCCATATAACGTATGGGCTGTTTCCGGCATGGTATGTTGCACAATCATCCACGGTTATTTGTTGTATTAAAGTCTTCTGGGAGAGTTTTCAAAAAGAATTATAAGGAAGGCTATTTGTACACCTGGTACTTTGCAGATTCAAGTAGATGAATAGCCAACTATGTTTTAGAGAAAATTGAACTATCAAAAGAACCACCAGCTTGGATTATTATTGTGACTATTTGAGGTTTAAAACAACCTTGTTCTCCCAACCTTTAATAATAAGAAACAGTCTCAGGGAGCTGCATTGCCCTCCAAAGGCAACTTTCCAAGGCTGACTTCATATTGGACATGGAGATGATCATGGGAAAGAAAAGTCCTCTCAGAACATGGAGTCAAGGGCCCATTAGGTGCATGCCCAGTGAATGACACCCAGGGAGCAAAACCAGGGCTTAGTCAAGGAACTTTCCTTATACCCAGAATGGAGGATCCTGAAAAGTTTGATCAAAATTACTGAAAATTTTCAGAATTGCTATCGATCAGTGATTTCTGTGTGCCTCTTCCTTTCTTAATGGGGCCACTACCATGGTTATCTTGAGCCTTATTAAACTACTACGTCTGTGTGATGAGGGACACAGGCAACTTTTGTTTTAACCTGATAGGCTCTAGATCAATAGACTTCCACCTGATCCTGATATAAATAACATAAAATATTGAGCCACATGATATAATTGGATTGGATTGAATTTTGGAATCTCCTCCTGGAAGAGAGAGAGTGTATATTTTATTTAAAGAATAAAAATGTGAGAATGATAAGACTTATAAGAAACATTAGTGTCGTGATGATAATCACAAATCATTTGCTGTCACAGCGTGTAGGAAGATAATTTCTCCCCACATTTGACTATTGGACTTGACCTTTCGACTTATCTTAGACAATGCAATGAGCATTGAATTGATGTAGGGTGCCTTTTTTTCTCCTGGCATAAGACTGTACGTCCTGGATAGGAGCTCCCCCATCAATGTGGGTTCCGAAATAAAGACAGCATGAGATGTAACCAAAAATCTGTGTAGGACGATTAATGTGAATGAGAAATAGATATTAGTCACTGCAAGTTGCTGTGGTTTAGAAATCCCAGTCTAAAAGTCGATGGGTGATGCAAACTAGCTAATGAAGCATTTTTATAAAACAGTTCATAAAGTACAACTTCTTGATTTGCCCCTTTAGAGAGGGCTAAAGCTTTCCAAATCTTAAGAGATGAAGTAATAAAGTCACACAGTGGTTTTAAATTTCTTCTATTCCTTTCACCTTCTTTATTCTTCCTTCCCTTCCTTTCATCTTCCCTTTTCAAAACACTGCCAATATATTTCCCCAAAAAAATATTAAGAAGATTGATGTGAAATGTCTAAGACTTGAATTATTCTGGAGAAGAAGAGGGAGGCGAGGAGAAATGAGGACTTCTCTTTTCTTTCCTCCCATACTCTCTCCACACTTGAAATGCTTGAGGTGAATCCTTGTTCTTTCAGGGTAAAGTGTAAAAGAGTATTAATATTCAGGGAAGGAAAGTAATTTTTGTACAGTGTCACAACTTTTTAGAGCCAGGCAGGAGGCCATGAGTGCAGTGAATGTTAGCATGAGGTAGACGTCAGTTTGAATCTCTGCTCTGCTACTTACTAAATGTGACCTTGGGCTGCCTCTTCAACATCTCCAAGTCTGTTTCTTCATATGAAAATGGGAACATTGGAACCTGCCTTGTAGAACTATGGAAAGGATTCAATGAGGCAGCATATTTGCTTGTAAGGAATTATTACCATTTGTTTCTTATTCTTGATTCTGTTTTCTTTCCAATACACAAGTCTTCATCAGAATCCTAAAAATTTTACCAGAAAAAAATATGCTTGAAATGATTTCTCTATTTTTTTTATTTAATAAGGGTGGATACTGGCTTGCCCATGATCACACTGCTAGATCTAGAACCTGAGTCTCATGTCGTCTGTATGTGGCAAACTAAAACTCGGTTTCTGACCACATTTAGGGGGGTGTGCATTAGAGTCGCATGAAATTCTCATGTATTTGCTGAAAGTTGCTTCTTATGCTGGAGTGAGCAACTGGTAGGTTTCATTTTTCTTCATTCCTTTGACATTCAGGACTGAAATGTTTCTACTTAGCTCAGCAAAACCCAGCAAAGCATATCAGAAACTCAGAAACTGTACTGTTGGGTTCAAACTGTAATTGATTCTGAAGCAGCGTAAAATGCTAGTGTGAGAGCAACAGCACCCCGTTTCCCTGAAGCCTTTTCATGCCCAAGTGACAGACACTTGGTACTATAAAATGAGGGAACTGAGAACAACTATTCAAAGAATAGCTACCACATCTCTTCTCTGGGATAAGAGAAACAGATGTGACTTTGACATCAGAGATTTCCCTGCCAGAAGCAAGAGGGCTAAGAAAGAAACTTATTGAGCAGTGCAGCCCAGCTTGTCAATTTTATTAAAAGGGTGCATAGCTTGCATGACTTGAAATCCATGCAACCTTGAACTGTAAGGCTACTTAGTCATGTAATAACAAGATTTTACTTACAGGCAGGAAGGAACAGTATTTTGGGTTTAACCAATCAGGCATGACTTTGGCATTTCCCAACCTGCCACTTGAGTGAATTTGAGCCAATACCTGTGGGGCAGAGAAGGTTGTCCAGAAGAAAAACACTGATATTGCAAGTTTGAAAGAGGGTGCAGACTCTGCTTGCTAGACCTTGGGACTTTTCTTAAGACTGAGCACATTGCTTAGAAAACCAAGGAATCTCCTGGTTTCATGTTCTCTGGGAGAGTTCTACATCCAAGTCTCTTTGCTGATGGAGAGCCAGCATTTAGGTCTTCCTTTCCACTTCCATTTTAGCCCATTCTATAACTGAAACAGGAAGGAGAATTGGGCATGAAAATGCATACTTACTTCATGCTGTTGACTTCATTTTGAAAGCTGACTGTGATTCTAACTGGAGAGTGAATTCTTCCTAGATCCTGTGACATTTCCCTGTCACACTTGGGCTGGAGTGACTGATGTGTTTGCACCTTTGGCTCTTGGAGTAATGACATTGGACCTTGGAGTGAGATGGCACAGGGAGGTAAGGATGGTGCGGACATGGGGTGTGGGCTGAGAGACTGGCATGATGCCCCTATCTCTAAGACTTCACTGACATACCCAGTGATGAATGACTGTCTTGGGGTTATCTGCCATCACTCACCTTTGACCTCTGAGGGTGAAGTGACTTGGTTCTGGAGTTCCAAGCTGTGGCTGAGAGATGTGAATAGACATCCCCAAAGGAAGCAAATGTTGCCAAGTTCAGCATTACAAGCTCATCTTAGTGCTCATGGAGAAAGCTTAATAATAAGTTTGGAAGAGTTTCAACACTGTTTCATCCAACTCTATAAACTTACCTCAATAAGCCTTTGTCTTCTCTTTGGAAAAAAAAAAAGTAGGAAAACATTCAGGCCTCATTATTGGTTCTTTCTGATAGACAGTGGGCGTTTAATAACTACCAGTTCCCCTCACACTCCTTAACTGATTGAAAATGATCCTGGAAGGCTCAGCTTAACAGATTTTTGGAGATGCCCCATAACAATTTATTTTTAAATTGCTTTTCTCTTTTTCTTGCCTTGACTTTTTTCATTTCACATCATTTTATAATAGACTTTTATATGCTTTTAAAATATTTGTTTATTCAGTATAATTTGCTTTCATAGTATACTACCAATGCCTGTGGCTCTCAACTGAGTGCAATCATACTCATAATCCAAAGGGTATGAAGAATATTCTGGCTGCTTTACTTGGAAGGTCCACTTGTTTTGTATTAAATGTTGCAGGGACAGAGGTTCTATATAGTGTCAGGGTTAGTGTGTTAGACAGTGTATTGCAGGTAATAGTGATCATGAATCATGTGGTATTGTCCACAGTTTAGGGTTCCACTGGTACTGAGTATCTTAGTGTATGCTCCTTTTTTTAAAAAAAAGTCAATTACATGAACATATTAAATTAAATAGTCTTCATTGATGAATCCTGGGGAGCTGAATTTTTAAAGAAAAACCCACACTTGTGAATTTTGAAGCTTGAGAAAGAGGACTTGCACCATATTCATTTAGTTTCCATGATACAGGGTTCTCCTTTTGTCTAACAGAATAGTTAGTTTCCACACAAAGGATGCTTACTCTTGGAATTATGCCAGAGAAAGAACAAGAATCCACCCAATAAGCATTGGTGTTTATCTGGCATCTTAAAGGTTTTAAGAGGTTTAGAGAAAAATGTAGAACATATAATGGACACATTATGGAACAGAATATAAGATTCACATGACATAAGTAAAATTATCTCCAAAGAAATAACAAGTGGTGACAAGATTTTTTGGACTTGTTGCCACAAATTTTGTGACTATCCACCACCTTTCTATTAGGGACACTTAGTAGATAAAGAACAAGATCCATTTTCACAGGGGATTTGGCCAACAGGATCAGAAGCAATAAAAGGAACTGATTCTTTTTGAATGTGCAGTAAAACCTTTATGAATGCAAATGCTCAGATGAGCTTTTTTTGCATTCCTCATTTATTGAAACAGCAAATATTAGCTTCCTAACCAATAATATATTTTATAAAAATTTTAACTTTTAGTGTATGTTTGGAGACAATGAAGTTCAATGCAGTATCATCTGTCTTGAGCACCAGTGGCATTTTTCCAATAACAATGGACACTCTCACAGCTAACTGAAGATGTGTGAAGTCCTCATCTAAACCAGTAAACTCCCTCTGTCAGACTTGGAAACCTTGCAACTGGGGGCAGTTTCTTTTCTTCATTACTTTAAGTTATTCCCCTCTGTTTTGAAGATATTATTTTAAAACACATATCTGATGCCTTTCTCTCTCTCTCTCTCTCTTTTGGTGGGGATACCAGGGATTGAACTCAAAGGTTCTCAACCTCAGTGCCACATCCCCAGCCCTATTTTGTATTTTATTTAGAGACAGGGTCTCACTGAGTTGCTTAGCACCTTGCTGTTGCTGAAGCTGGCTTTGAACTTGAAATCTTCCTGCCTCAGCCTCCTGATTACAGGTGTGCATCACCATGCCTGGCACCTTTCCTTTTTTGTCAGTGTTAATCACCCCTATGGTACAAATTAGAACCTAGTATTGCATTTGTGCCATCCCTAACATTCCAGGTTCACAAGTCATCAGTGTCCCATAGGCCTCTTTGTTCTAAGGTGCTGAACTACTTGCAGAGTCTCAGCTATACTACAGGCTTCCACGTCTCTTTCCCAATGCAGGTGCTGGTCCCACCTGCCTTTCCACTGACAAGCTCTACTTAAATTGTGTTCTTGTCTAAGCTTGCTTTGATGGCATCCTTCCACTCCTGGCTATAAGTAGTGGCTCCTGCTCTCTAGTCCCCATGGTATCATGAAAACGACTGTTCCACAGAAATAAACACTCTGCATTCTAAATGTTTATTACTAAGCAGTAGCTATTCTTTTGAAAGTTTCTTGAAGGCATTATTATGTAGAATTCCGACCTTTTACAGTGAACCCAGAGATGAACATTTAATAAATGCTCCAAAATGTTGAGTAATAAAAATGCAACTATATTAGTCATTTTAAAGCTCTACATAGAAGGGAATACAATTTTATGTTATAAAAATATTAGGCAGACATGATCTTTTAGAAACTGACTGACTTGAATTTCAATTTTACTTTTTCCTCACTCTAACTTTGTGGTTTTGATTAACCTCCTTTACCCTCTGAGTCTGTTTCTCCTCTATAAAATTGTAAAAAAAAAAAAAAAAGCAAACCCCATTGGGTTGTTTATTTAAAGATAAATAATACTTTTTAAAAATATAGTGCATTTACCACAATAGTCAATAAATGTTAGTTTCTGACCCTTCCCAAAGGTTTGAATAAACAAAGTGTTTGTTTTATTTTTGTTTGCTTAATCTTTAGTCAACCAGAAAATTAAATTAAATGGAAACTTATACTCCTAATTCTCTAAGTATTGTGGTTAATTGCTATTGCTGTGTGTGTTCTGATAAATGGCGGAGTTCAAAGGTTTGTGTCTGTGTTGACAAGGAGCTGAAACTTTTGAGTCTTGAAGCTGAAAGTTCCTTAGGGTACACAGAAGCATTCTTATTCACTGGCCAGCAAATTTCCCGAAGTTCCCATAGTCTAACTAAATCCCAGAGCTCACAAGTTAGGTACAATAGTTAGGCCTGTTGGAAACCAGCAATATTTCAACTGTGTCAGTGTAAAAGTGACTTTGCACACAGCTGGCTTGGTAACCATGATCCACAGGGAAATTTCTTCATCTGACTTTTTTCCAAGTTCTACTTCTACTTGTAGAAAGGGACAAAAGGAGCCAGTCAGAAGGAGCAGAAGACACTAATCTCAACCATGTGGGAAAACCCAGTATCTCAGAAGTTGGAAAGTCTCTATACATAGGCACTTAGATTATTTTGCTTATGGGTTAGCATAGGCTGTATTTTGGTCTGTTTCATTTTTAAACAGAAAGACTTTGCTTTTTAAAAGTGTACATGAATTTCCAAATGTTCTCTGACTGTGCAAGTTTTCTTGATGTGGTTGGAAACCCCTGTGAAAACTTCAGATAATTAAACCCACTCAAAATGGAAGCTCTGGACTCTGATCTTAGTTGGAAAACTAATCCTAAGGTCATTACATATCTGGTGAAAAGTAACATGAGACTGTTTTGTGGTATTGGGCTTTTATCTTAAAGGAGGAACTGAAGATGTTTTTGCAAATGCAGATTCTGAACTAAGGCTTAGCTAAAGGAAGCAAACGCAACAGGGATAGGAAGATGATCAAGAAAAAGAGATGAAATTTCCATTTGAACCCTAGCATTTTGACTATGAGCGTTTGGCCTCATGGCAATTCTGGACTGAGATTGTGCACAGGTTTCTCACACATTAGCGAATAAAATGAATGCCTTAGGAATGTCAGCAACTGCAAGGTCCTAGGAAGCAAGAGGCATGGTCTAAATACCAAAAACTTCAGTGTGCACAGAAGCATGGTTCTTACAGTCCAGGAGAAGATGGGATTTCATTTCAAATAATAATTATTACCTTATTTTTAGTGAAGACTTGTAGAAAATACTAGAAAAATTTCCATTCAAACTATGCATACTTAACTGTAAGTGACAAAAGTGCTTCCAACACAATCTGTCCCTTGAAGTTGGAGTGACTTCTTGACCATATAATTTTGTCAGGCAGAATATAATTACTTATATATTTACTTAATGACGTTTTTTTCTACAAGGAACTGAAGAGTACTTTGCACTAATAAATTTTCATGTTTATTTTTTCAATATTTCTTTCTGACTTCAAATCTGACTTCAATATTGAGAAGAGATGAGGAACTCTTTGTGACTTTGACAGCTAACTCCCTGGGAGGGGTTTTACTCTCAAATGATTGGGTAGCTACACAGCATTTGGCAACATCTATGCTGATGGGTCTGTTTCACCAGATAGTACCACTGATCTGTATATTCAACTTATATTTCTAACTGCTCTACATTCTTAAAATCACTATAACTAAACATTGAGCTGGGAAAAAGGGTGTAGAGCCTATGAGAATCTCTCCCCCACCCCAGAAGGAATGCTATTTATTCCCTATTTTTAATTCCAAAATTATAGTAGGTACACAGGATAAGAAAATCAAATGGCAAAAGAGAATTAATATAAAAAAGTAAAAGCAATCTCCTTTTGTCAAACTCAGTCTTACTCATAACAGGTAAGAATATTTAACTATTTTTTTCCATTTTATTTTCTATAAATAGTTTATAGTCACAGCACTAAATTACATATTTGTAACTCAATTTATTCATTTATCAATTTTAGACTTATTTACTTTCAATATGAAAGATGATGAATCTTGCCTTACTTCAATCACTTCTTTCATTCTCCTCCTGGTATTATTAGTTTAAGTTCTTATCAAGGTTAACTTTAAAGTTTTATATGACACATATAAATATCTCTTTCTTGACCCATCAACTTCAGACAGTGTTCACTGACTTAACACTACCTTGGATGAGGAAATAAAAGCACAAGCATCTTTTCTTACTTCTCTCCTTCCCCACTTCAGTCAGTTATACTTTTGATTTTCCATTGCCAAAATTGGTTTCATGTATTCTGCTCTGTAAATGCAGTGAAACTCTTCGTTTTAAATTCATTAAAAGTCAGTACTATTTACAACATGTTTACATTTGCAAGAACTCTGATTATTTTTATAGAAAAAGATATGGGATCCTGTGTTATTAAGCTCTTCAGTTAAATAACAATGTTTTGAGTTTGAAAGTCAAAGGGAGAGTTTCCTGTTGTATACTCCATACTGATATAAAGTCATGCCAAGTTTCATAGGTGGGCCATACCTTTCTTGAACAATGTTTTGTCTTCTTTAAGATGGGGAAGAACAATTGACCCAAGCTATTCCAAAGACTTAGCTTTAGTAATTGTTCTGATTATCGCTCATTTTTGCTTTCTGGCTCTGGCATCAACTGAACCTGCTGCGTACCTCTAAGAAAAGACATCTTCCCCTCCAATATGACTAACTTGAGGGCCTCTTCAGGGTACATTCTTCTCTCCTACATTCTATATTCATCAGTATGATCCTATCTACATTCTTTGTCTTAGGAACTTACCAAAATTTCTAATTTGCTGATGGATCTTGTATTACTCTGTTTTCTCCAGAGAAATAGAACCAACAGGATACATATATGATCTGCATTCAGCAACTTGGATACCTAGAAAAGCAGATGGTATAAGCAGATGGTCCAAGTCTGAAGTCCTAAAGCCGGAAAAGACCTATGTCTCAGCTCAACGATGGTGAGGCACAGAGAGCAAATTCTCCCTCGATCTGCTTAGATCTTCAACAAATTGGGAGAGGGCCACTCGCATAAGGAAAAACAATCTGCTCACTGATTCAAATGTTCATCTTATCCCAAATCACCCTTATAGATACACCCAGAATAATGTGTAACCAAATATCTGGGCACTTTGTGACTCAGTCAAGTTGACACATAAAATTAGCCATCACAGATACCTTTCTCATTTTCATATTCATTATATATTTGGGACAATATATATGGGGTTTTGGAAAGGAGGGAAACAGACTCCATCCTTTTGAAACAGAATTATTGCCTGTTTTCTATTGCTGAAGTGTTAATAAACATGATTATTTATTTTTCTGGGTAATGTTTGCTGGTGATCAATCCATTCCCTTCTCTCCTTTTGTACCCTCCTCTGCCTTGAGGAAGCTAGAATCCAGGAAACCACATTCTTCAAACACTCCTGGTAACAATTTACTATTAAGTTCTGCCAATAGGAAGTCAGTGGGATTGAATGGACATAGAGGGAAGTATCTTTCTGCTTCTGGATTCTTCAGGGGAAGTGGCCAATATCTTAGGACACAGGAGTGACTATGACCTCATCAGTGTCTGTAGATCTGAGAATCGCAGGAATCAAGTGTGGGGAGGGACAGCTGAGCATGGGTTCCAGTGGCATTGATGGAAACTTTAATAGCAAATGCATTTTTCTCCACTCTGGATAGTGCTCTTTACTCTTCTACTCAACCAAAATTTCTTATATTAAATTTACCATTATTTGAAATATTCAGAGGATTTCTGCTTCCTTACCTGGACCACGACTAATATGCTCATTAACATCATATTCCTTGCTATTTTTTTAAATTATGTGATAAATCTTTAAAGTACAATGTCAGCCTAAAGGAAAAGATAAAGGTAAGTGAGTTGTTAACTTATATTTAATGCTTGCTGTTTTCTAGTCATAATAACCCTGAAGTAAACATTCTCATATTAATTTTATGAAAGATAATCTAGGATTAGATATATTTATTTGATCCAAATCTCACAGTATAAATTGACTTCCAAATCAAATTTTACTCTTCTCATTTGAGTAAATCATATCAATATTTGATATAAATCCTAAGAAGTGGTGGTTTATGAATAGCTGGAAATCTCTTTCATTCTGAAATTTTCTTTGTCCAACGAAAAGCTGTCTAATCAATTTTTATTCTTAGACTTTAGAAAGATTATTGGTCTTGAATTAAAATAGCCCAGAAAAAGAGCTTCAGCAGACCTCTCTGAGACAGACAATTTGAGTGGCAGGTATGCTACTAGTTGTTATAATACTTTCAAACCATTATTATATTTTAATAGCATGGTTTCTATTTTGTGGTTAGGATACTAAGTGGAAAAAATAAAAATTTTTACAAGATTTTCCATTCAAGCATTAACAGAAGGATGGGAAAAGGATAGAGGAACTTTGTGTACCTCATCACACAGTAATACCACCATGTGCAACTGAAATTAGCAAACAAGTTTTTATGGTCTTAGGGTTCAGGCAATAAAGACAAGACAGAGTGCTTATTCAAGCAAAGTTAGAATGATGTTTCCTGACTGAATATCCTCTCACCAAAAACAGAAAAGAAATCGGCTTAGAGAAGGTTATTCTTTTGGGAGGCTTTTTGAAAATTAAATTCCAAGAAATCACTAAGCATATCTTCTAGTTTCCAACTTTTAATGTGCCAGACTTTACAGACTGCCATCTTACCTTTGGGCTGTGATGGACCAGTAAAATTGTTTCAAAGTAAAGAGATCTTATGGTATGAACATTAGCCCAAGAATTTTAAAATATAGCCACCATCTGATCCAGTAATAGCACTGTTTGGTATATATTAAAAGGAAATGAAATCAGTATGTTGAAGAGACATCTACACTCCCATGTTTATTGTAGCATTATTTATAATAGCTAAGAAATGGAAACAATTTAAGTGTCCATTAACTGATGAATGAATACAGAAAATGTGATACAAGACACAGATGAATACTATTCAGTCATAAAAAGATTGAAATCCTGTCATTTGCAACAGCATGGATTGAATTAGAGATCATTATGTTACCAGAAATAAGGCAGGACCAGAAAGACAAGTACCACATGATCTCACTCATATGTGGTAGTTACCAGAGGCTGGGGAGAGTGAGTGGAGGGGAGGGATGAGGGAAGGATGCCTAACGGATACCAAGTTATACTCAGATGGGACCAAGAAATTCTGGTGTCCTATACTGTACAGTAGGGTAAGAAGAGACAATAGCATGCTGCGCATTTAATAAAGCTGGAAGAAAGGTGGTATATGGTTTCAACATAAAGAAATGATAAATGTTTGACATGATAAATATGTTTATCCTAATTTGAACATTGTACACTCTATACATGTATTGAAACATAACATGTTACCCCACCAATATGTACTATTTTTATGTTTTCAAAAGTTAAAAATAAACTTATTTTTTAAATAAATAGGTCCCTTACAAATATAAAAATAACAAATTTTAGACATTTGCATACCTGACCATGTGTTTGTTTTCCTCTGCACACAGCCTCATAACCCAGGTGTGAGAAAAATCAAGCTGTGCTCAGAGATGTGATTTTCTTACATATGCCTGATTGCTATTTTTTTTTGCTCTTTGACAATCTTCTCCTAATAGAACTGGGAGATTCCAAGGTAAGTAATTAAAAATGTATAATGAACATATATTGCTGTGACATAGTCCTACCTTATCCATGGATTTAGTTGCCTGAGGTCAACTGAATAGTCTAAAACCATTAAATGGAAAATGCCAGAAATAAATAATTCATAAATTGCAAATTGTGCATCTGTTCTGAGTAGCATGATTAAATCTCATGCCATCCCACTCTATGTGAATTATCCCTATATTAGTGTATCCACTATGTACATGCTACCCTCTCATTAATTACCCAGAAGCTATCTGGGTTATCAGATCAGTTGTCACATATATCAGTGCATGTGTTCAAGTAACCTTTATTTTACTTAATAATGACCCCAAAGTGCAAGGGTGGTTATGCAAGAAAGACACTAGGGAAAAAGAACACATTAACTTTGCTACTATTGTAAGGGGGGGTCCGGCCGAGCGTCGGAGGGAGAGACCACACAAGAGACTTACTCCATGCAATTGGCAAAAGGGGATTTATTGGGGATCCATTCCAGCGCGCTGGGGCTCTGTGCCCACTCAAGAAGGGAGCGCAGCTCAGAGCCCAGAGCAAAGGTCAAGCAGAGCTTAAGTACACTTTTGGGGGAGGGCGGGAGGCTTTGCATACATCAGAACAAATCACCATGAGGCGCGGGGAAATTGAACAACAACTCTGAGACGTGATTGGCACATTCATTGGTGGGAACAGATGGGGGGGGTGATTGGTCATTTGTAAGCGGGTTACACATTCAAACTGATTGGTCCCGGCCCTGTGAGGAACTGCACAGGGCCCTAGGCTAAATGGCCAGTAGGGCGTTGTCTTAACTATCTCAGGAATCTGGGTGTAACAGAGGAACTTAATAATAATACCTAATCTTTTACATTCAAGCTTTCCAGTTTAGAAACTTTACCCTTTCACTATGTGGCAAAGGGAATATAAGAGAAAATATAGCACACAGAGGGTTAAGTACTATCTGTTGTTTCCGGTGTCAAGTGGGATCTTAGGACTAATCCTGCATGCCTAAACAGGGATTACTGTACTCTGAGAACAGGAACTTCCTAGAATCACTTCTTTGGAGCTGACTCAAGTATCTGGATCTTCTACCTCCAAATGGGTATTTCTAGGGATCATACTCCACTGGCTACCACTCTATTTGTTTAATATGACACCATATGTCTTTACTTAGAAGAAAAAGGAAAATGCTTTCTTCTGAGACACATAATAAAGCCCTGACGATGTGTTCACATTATGCACATGCGGCAATAACAACTCACCACTGGAGAAAAGCTGTTCCCCATTTACAAAAGCCTACATTTAAATAGTCACAGGTACTAATGCATCCTAGTGTACCCCCTGATGGTTTTAATTTTGACAAAATAATTTACCAAGAGATTAAGTCTCAAATTAAATAGTATAAAATTAAGAAACTTTAATTTTGAAGTTTCAATTACCCTTTGCAAAACCATAGAAAGTTCTAGAAATAGGAGGAATTCTAAAAGTAAGTTTTATTACTTTAGTAGTATTAACAAACACAACTTTTTAGAAAGGAGGAAATGCAAAAGCTGTATTTAGTAATGGTTCAGTGTTTCTCTATCCTTAAATTGGAGCAGGGAAACTCAAGTTTAGTATGCATCTGGATCAAAACGATTATCCAGTCCTTATTGAATTGTCTTTGACATCAGTGTACTAGTGTTTAAAATTGATGTCTTCACTAGTGGGGCAAAGATCTAATTTAACTATAGTGTACTTAGCAGCCCATATTTTAAAGAACTCTTCCTCAGCTATGCTTAGTCAAAGCTTAATCATAAAATTTGCTCCTTAAAAATATAAAATTCTTGCAAGAAGGTAGTGGAAACAATCATAAGAAACTGAAACACATGGGAGATCCCAGCAGAATGGTAGCTCTGGACATTTCCTGAGCATTTGCTTATGACAATAGCATCATTTACATGTGTCATAACTGAGGTCAATTGAGATTACTTAGCAATTCAACATCATCGCAACTTGCAGTAGCGGATCTGCATCTTAAAGCCATATTTTGAAAGTACATTATTCAGTGTTGCTTTTACAAAGTTCCTGACTTGGCTGGAGGAAATCTCTGCAACTTCAGAAGGAGAGGCAAGGGGTCTCCAGCAGAATGAATGTTAGAGGCAGAGGATACTGAGCATCTCTCAGCACCTTTCTGCTTCTGACCACTTCAGGTTTCGAAAGTACATGTGTGAAGATTTGAATTTGTAAATGGTATATCTTAATGTGCCATGCAGAATAGAAGCTCAGAAGATGGCAAGCGTTTCCTTAACCCAAACTCAGTGCACATTTTGTGAAACCGTGAGTATATTGAAGGCTATGATAAGAAATTATACCTGAAATGAGAAGTTTTCTCTACAATCATAGACAGAGAAATGGCTTAACTATAGAAACAATGTTTTCTTAGCATTAAATATGGTGTGAGGAATTCAGAAAAGGCTGGAAAGAATGGAAATCAGAGGGTACATTCTCAGCAACTAGCAATGCTTTACACAGGAGAAGCTCTGGATACTATTAATCCTGGGAGTTGGAATGAACTCCACATTTACATGAAATAGTAGATAATTACCATGATAGCAGCATTGAAGGGGGCAGCAAATCTCAGCAATCAACATAAACAACATTTTGATTCAATACTTTTTAAAATAAAAATTAATGCCAAAAAAAAATCCATGTTGAACAAAATAAAGACAATGAAGACAAGATCTGATCTGAACTTGCACAAATTAACTGTACACCTTAATTCTGCCATTATCATATCCTGTTTTGGATTTTAAAATTTGATATTTTGTTCATCATTGATTTTTTACATTAATTTTTCAAAAATGTTGCATTGTGATATTGATTGTCCTGATAACTGGGTTTTGTGTTGTGTTTGTTGGTATCTTCTTTTTTTTTTTTTTTTTTTTTTTTAAATTTTTTTTTTAAAGAGAGAGTGAGAGAGGAGAGAGAGAGAGAGAGAGAGAGAGAGAGAGAATTTTTTTTCAATATTTATTTTTTAGTTCTCGGCGGACACAATATCTTTGTTGGTATGCGGTGCTGAGGATCGAACCCGGGCCGCACGCATGCCAGGCGAGCGCGCTACCGCTGAGCCACATCTCCAGCCCTGTTGGTATCTTCTTAAATTTTGCAGTATGCTGAATGTCTGATATAGTTGCCCCTAGTCCTAGTGCTGACTGGCAGGGTGTCAGACCTGCAATACATATTAAAAATAGTAGCTAAATGAACAACTATATGGTGAATGAATTGACGAATCATATCGATCACTAAAGGAGTATTTTCTGTTTCTCTTTCTAATTCCCTCTCCACAAACTCCTCCTTGGAAGGGACAGAAACACACAATATGTTCCAGACACCTTATTTTGACAGAGTCATCTTTTTCAATGTTTTAAAATAATGTAATGCGTATTAGAAACTTTAATTTCTCTATTGCTTAAATTATCCCATTGTAATGAATTAATTATTGTCAGCATATTGAAGCACACATGGGAATTTCCATTCACAACACAATGACATCTTAGTGCATTTCTACTTTATTCTCAAGATAACCATCTTTTTTAGCTACAGCACATGGAGCTGTCAGCCGGATAGTGCCAGCAAGCTTAGTTCATCAAGTGCCTTCGGATAAGAGTCGGTGAAAGTAATGCAGAGACAGGAAGGAGGATGTGTAAGAAAGTCAGAAACAGAGAGGGCATAGGGGAAATGGGACAGCCCTCATTCTGTGTGATTGCGCACGCCTGTGCATGCGTGCACACATCTGCTTACTTTAGGCACCATCTACAGGAAAGTGCAGCCTTTAAAACTTAGTCTTAGAGCCAAAATATTTTTCCATTTAAGTTTTTGAATCACCCAAGGAAAATGCGTGGTTCTCAGATCTTCTTCCTTATGGAGTGTGGGACAGGGAGATAGTCATGGATGAGCTGGAAAGCAAAAACAAAAACAAAACACCATTTGTGCATCCCTGAAGGACATGAGAGTTACATTTGCTGTGAATTAAGTGCTTGTTAGGTGAGGGAAAGACTGTGAATTGAAACACAGAATGTCAGCTTTTTCCTTTGTGCTGAATTGAATTCGAGAGGGTAGGAGGAGTACTTTGCAAATTCAAAGGTGTATTCCTCCTCAATGCTTCATTCCCAGCCTCCCAAAGCCATCCAGGGTGTGATTTCCATAAAACAAGGGCAAGGCCCCTTGACAATACAAGGAATGAATGTCTATTTTCATTGATGTTGGCAGGATCTACTCTCTAGCTCTGGACAGCTTCTGTGATAATGTGGCATTGGAACAGCTTTCCTATGTCTTTCTCTTTTCCTATATCTTTCCCTTTCTTTTCCAAGTGAATTTCTCCCTTTAAGTAAAACAGAGAAGTTTGAGGGGTTTGGCTGGACCCTAATTGAAGAGCCAAAAAGCTAGAAAATCAGAGAAGGAAAGAGTCTTTGAGGAGCCCTAAACAAAATACAACACACACACACACACACACACTCCAAAAACAAACAAACAAATACCCTGCAGGAAATAGCACTTTTCTGTATATTCTTTTTTCTTTCACCTCATCTGGCTTTTTTTGGTCTGAGATAAAACAGAGCATATATAATGCCATTTCTGCTTCCTTCTGTCACAGATAAGTGAAAGCAATGAGTTTAGATATAAATTGAAAAGTGCTTAGGATGTAGAGGTGTAGAAAATCGATCAATTTATCTTCAGAGCTAGCTAATCATCTCCAAGTTAGAAGTGAAAAAAGAGCTGAGTTTCCGAGAACCTAACATGCAAGCTAATTTTTCCAAAATCATTTTGTGGAGCAAGTATGATAAGAGATTAATGTGATGAGATGCAGTTTCCAGTTTTCCTCCAATTATGATTGTGTTATATGAATCAGAGCAAATGTAGTTAAAGTTGTCACACACTGGCTATTGCAGGGCAATTCTTCATCCTCCCTGTGTGTCTGTCTGAAGGAATAAGGTCACTTATTACACTCAGAGGCATACCCAGGGTTCAGATTTAAGCACATCCATCTCCTAAGATGTTGATTTGGAATTTTGTACTGGTGAAGCTGGAACTGGTGGGGATTTGATGAAATTGCATTTAATTCTTGCTTGCTATTTGAAAATGATCTCTCTCTCTCTCTCCCTCTCCTCTTTTTATTATTACATAATGATATTTGGGAACTTTTACTATTCCTTTCTTTTAATCCTATAAGTATGTGATTTTTTTTTTTTTTTGTCATACTGCTCATAATCTCCTGAAGCTGCTTTCATGTCAGCAAGATGCTACGGCTGTTTGGAAGATGTCATGCTGGAGATGAGGTTCTTGGCTTCTTGTTCCTTATTGCCCCTGGAATGTGTCAGGCTTCAGATTTATTTAATAGAGTTTACACAGCTGTACATAAGGACACTGTATGAGGCCTGGGAGTTCAATCACTCAGCAAAATAAACCAATCAACGAATATTCATTGGTCAAGGCATCTGGAATTGGTGCTGGAGTATTTAATCCACAGAGAAAGAATTTTAGCTTAAACATTTTCAATAATCATCAAATATTCTAGCTAATTATTGAGGAGGTATTCAAAAGAGGTGACTATGCTGTGAAAAAGTCTGTGTTAAATTGTTTTTGTATAACTTGTGGAGTGACAGACAAAAGGTCTACAGAAACCTGTGATACAGTATCAGGAGTCCCCTCACATCCCCAAACAGAACCAAACAGAGCAAAGAAATAAACAAAAACATCAGAAGAGTTTATTTAGAAGTACAGAGACGATTCATTGAGTAAGTTTAATTTCTTGAAGCATACAATTTGAAGATATACTTTTACTAAATATTAGAAGAGATGAAAACAAAAAAGCAACTTTCTGTGCCTAGACAGAGGCACATGCCTCTAATCCCAGTGACTCAGGCAGCTGAAGAGGAGGATCACAAGTTCAAAGCCAGCCTCAGCAATTTAGCAAGGCCCTAAGCAACTTAGCCAGACTCTGTCTCAAAATTAAAAATTTTAAAGAGGTCTGAGGATGTGGCTCAGTGGTAAGCATCTCTGGTTTTAATCCCTGGTATCCCCAGCCCCCTCCAAAAAGCAACAAAAACAACAAACTAGTGTCCTACTGGAAACTGACTTAGTAGTAGCACAGCACAAGGCCAAGCCACAAATTCCATGCAAGTCTGTGGGAAGAGCTTGTGCAGCCTGTCATTTGCCAAATATATTTTGGCAATTGCCATGAAACCTGTGTATAGCATTAATTCTACCTATTGTGTAGAATGCTATTTGGAATGCTGTGTCAAATAATTTTTACATGAATCACACCCACAATGCACAATGCATTTTCTACAATTTCCAGGATCAGTGTGTATTAAGTGAAGCCAGAACTTATGATATATGAAAAGCAATTTTCAGCATAAAATCTTTCCAGATATCTATGATTTTTCCCTCAACAGCAGTTATAAGGATGGCAGAGTTTCCCTGTCAAATGCTGATCCAGGTAGCTGGAAATTTCAATAAATTTAGTAAATTTCCCCTTGTCCAACATCTAGTAAGTGGCAGAGTCAGAATTCCAATCTTCGTCTTATTTGAAATCTACACTCATACCCACAACACACACTTTCATCAACATCGAAGACCTTATCCTATTTGACATCAAGTGTGGTTTTATGGCCAGTCTATTTAGATTTATAGATTTATATATGGATAAAGTATAGTAGAAATATTTAGAAATAAGATGCACCTTTTTATCATTTACTGTCATTTCTCATCTTTTCTGAGTTCCTCTATAATATATTCATTATGTATAGTTATTCCATTGTCCACCTTCACTCTATTTTCCTGTAGGATATATCCTGATAAATACATGTTTACTGAGCAAAAGGATGAATATTTGCTAAAACCTGTAACTCTCACAGCTAGGTCCTTAGGCATATTCATCAATATCAATTTTTTTTCTATTAAATGTTTGATTAAAAGACAAGATTAAAAATGGTTAGGTTCATCCCAACTTCTAATCTAACATGTAGCTCATCCATAAGTTTCTGAAAGGGTCAGAATTACATCTGAATTCTTGAATGTTTTCGGAATTTCTTAGTGTTTGACAAATGGTATGCTTAGCATTTACCTTCTGAATGATGTAACCATTATCATTACCTAAAAATAATGAACATATATTCAATAACAACTATCATATGATGCTAAATTAGGTGATGAATGGAATTCAGGAAATCATAATGGAAATAGTGACCAATGTCTACCATGTGTTGGGCGTTGCGCTGAGTACTTTCTTTCAATGCAATACTGTACCGAATCCTCCCAATAACCTCATAGGCACCATCAAGACCCTATTTTTGGAAATAAGGAATTCAACTCCTGGAGAAGTTAAAAAATCATTTTTCAAGATTTTATAGCTAGTAAGAGACAGAACTTGGGTTTAAATCTAAGCCAGGTATTCCAAATTTCAGAAGCCTCCCTTCACTGTCACTTATGGAAAATTTTATTAATGCAAATAGCCATTTATAATGCTCCTTAAAAATTAAATTATTTTCTTTTAGCTGAAATATTAATTTCATATGAACTTGCTCAAATGTTGCTGTAGAGCTACGCCTTGCTATTCCGTATGGGTCATTCCCTTGGAATGCTGTGTCAAATAATTTTTACATGAATCACACCCACAATGCACAATGCATTTTCTACAATTTCCAGGATCAGTGTGTATTAAGTGAAGCCAGAACTTACGATATATGAAAAGCAATTTTCAGCATAAAATCTTTCCAGATATCTATGATTTTTCCTCAATCTGTTCACTTGCTTCATAAACACTAATCCAAGACTTCTCTTTATCAAGTTTCTCCAAAACATTTGACCTAGTTCTCATACAATACTCTTTTGAATGCATATTTAATAGACTTACTAAAATGACTTATATATACAAAAACTAAACAAAAGTAACTGTCAAAAATACACAGGGAAGAAACATACCAAGTCTTGCTTGATAAGCAGACCATTCTCCTGGTAGGAGCAAGAGTGAACTAGCAGTGACCTCACAACCATGAACATTTCAAGTCCTAAGACCTCAGATGATGGTTTTCAAAGGCAATAGCATATTGAGTCTATGAGAATTGAATGCAGTTTACTTAAGCAAACTTCTGCTGTATTACCTATATGTACTTTTCTTTAACAAACACAGATTTAACCCTTCTATGTGCCAGCCAGTTTTTAGTGCTTTACAAATATTAATTCATTTAAACTTCAAAACTACTGGGGTGGGGGGATGTACTATTATTATCCCATTTTGCAAAAGAGGAAACTAATGGCCCAAGAGCTTTTCTACCTGCTAACTAGTGGAGCCAGGATTTGATCCTAAGTGTATACTTTTGACTCCCCAAAGTCATCTTATCTCCTCTCCAAAGCCTATAATCGAGATAGAAAGGGCTCATATGTTCCCCATACAAATTTGCATATGATATGTATCTAATATAGGTCCAGGAGTTCACAAACATCTTGTCATGACCACTAAATCATGCAAATTAATTTGCAGTCTGCTTATGGAAAACCTACTGTGGATAGAAACCAGTTTCCATTTGTCTAGTCCTTGTTTCCTTCCCAAATGATAATAACAAACAGGGGCATTTGATTTTCTTTTGTTGAGCCACTTTGCTTATCTTTTTAAAAGCACTTCCTGTATGCATTACTATTCTTTATGGCTTCCAGGCCCTGGAGTGATAATGCAGACCATGTGTGGGAGACCAGCAAGCCAGAGGCCAGCCACAGGAGAAGCACACTGGAGATTCTCCGGAACTTGTCCTGGGAGCCCCTATCCTTTTATCCCTCTCTCATGGATTATGTACAATAATCCCAACAACTTCCTGAGATTCTGAGCTCAGGTCAGGGAGTCGTTTTCATCTCCCAATCAAACTGCACATCTCAATCAGAGGCAAACAACTTTACTTTTAATTCTACAGAAACAATTTCTATAGTCTTTATTTCTAGGGTTTGAAGAGAAGGGAAATGGATCTAAATTCTCAACGGTTTTCCACTGGCAATGGTTTCCTCCCTTCAGAAAGTGATTTTAAGCATTAGAACATGTGGGTCTTTTTTATCAAGAAAAAAAAATGTGCATTTATAAAACAACTTCATAACTCTAATAAAAATGTTTTTAAGTTGAAAAAAAAATAAAATGAGGCAGCTGATTTTTTCCACTAAATTTCATATCTCTTTTAAGTATATAATACCCACATGGTTCAAATATCAGAAGTACAAAATTTCTATAGGAACTCTTCTTCCTAACTTTGTCTGCCAGCTACTTAGCCCATCTTGGAAGGCACACAAAATTCCCTTGTAAGGACAATGGAGTCCATCAGGCTCCCTCACCCGGATGTCCAGGAAGCAATGACTAAGATGCCCTATGTAACTCAGGAACAGTACATGTCCTTTCTTATGTAACCATATGATTTCATATTGATTTCATACCAGCTTTGTGGTAATTCTGTGTATAAGCTGAGCAGGACTTTCTGCTGAGCTGATTGTCCACCCATTGAATAAAGGCATGTTATATCTCCCTATAGCTCTGTATATCTTCTTCAGTCTGTCCAAGTCTCAAGTCAACCTGCCTGAGATACAGCAGTTGCATTATAGTTGGTGAAGTTGGCATGATTCACAGCAGACCTTTGTAGTACCCTCTGCACCTACAGAGTGGGTATTGGAGGGTGGACAGCCACAAGCTGTGCTATCCAGAGTCAAACCTCCTGGATACCTGGTCCCCATCCCAGGAATGGCAGCGGTTGATGATATTCCTATGGGGTTGGAAAAGGTGTTAAACCAAGTAGGAGAGAGCCTGGAAAAGCACAGTGCACACATGGCCTTTGGATGTGTGTTTCTTACAGCTCCAGGAGTGGAACCCGTGCACCTCTGTGGGAGGCTGGCAAGATGTAAGAGGATAAAGAAAAGGCCCTGGAAGCTAGGGCATGATCACTAGAAGAGGACCTCAGCTAGCCTACTTAGAAAAATGTACAAGGATCTGGATTGCTGTCAAGGTCTTGGGAATTGTTTGGTTGGCTAAGACAAAGGTTACCCCAGATGCAACTATTAATAAGATCCAGGTCTACTCCATTCCCATAACCATAAAGCAATTATGAACCTTTCTGTGATTGTCAGGCATTGGAAAATGTTTATACACCATCTGGCCCAAATGATGAGACTCCTTTTTGGTCTAGTGAAGAAATGGCAAAATGCGACTGGACTACAAAAATGGATCAAGCATCTGGGGGCCAATCTCATTGTGCAGAGCACCTGTGTGCTACATGTCATTGATCCTGGATGACCTTGAGAATTAGATATATATCACCCAAGAAGGATTGGGGTGGGGAATATGCCAAAAATCTGAAAAGCTAAAACAAACTACTAGATTTGGGTCCCAACTGTAGAAAGGGGTAGAAGGATAGAAGCATTCTCTCTAATGGAGAATCAGTTAGTGGCTGTATGTGCTGCCGTACTAACCACTGAGGCTATTACCACAACCTTCCCTATTATCATGACTACTCCATATCCCATTATGTGTTGAGTGTATGATTGGGCTACATGGTCCTGGAGTAGGACTATAGACATCAATCCTACAAAATGGGGACCCTGCCTACAATAACAAAGCACACTGTCAACCAGCCATCTGCAGGCTGAACTTTAGGAGGTGCTTGGGCTCATTACCTAAAACACAGGAAGCAGAACCAGAAGCAAGCCCATACCTAGAAGATCAGCTACCTATACCATCCAATGCTTGGTACACTGACAGCTCCAGTTATGGACAACTGCCAGTGTGGACAGGCACCATCTGATTTGATACTGGTACAGGACAGAATAACCAATGGGCTGAGCTACACGCTGTCTGGATAGTGGTTTCATGAGGTATCCCCTATAATGATATGTACTGATAGCTGGGCAGTGTATCAGGGACTTGCACTGGGGATTTCCACAAGGCAGTTATATAACTAGCAAGTCATGCATCATCCATGCCAATGCTGTGGCAGGAGCTCCAGGAGCTAGACCACCAGAAACAGGTGTCATGTTACAAGACATGCACCAGTGGCCTCCCCCGCAATGATGAAGTTGCATGACACTGGCAAATGTCAGCTAGCTAGAAACAGCCCTGATACTTTGTACACTGAACATGAAGTCCTCTGAAGGTTGCATATATGGTTTCTGCACGTCAGCCAAAAAAACTATGTAAGCCACAATGAAGACCTGAGGTGTACCAGTAACAGTGACTGACATACAAGATGTATTTATGTATATAAATACATTTATGTCATATAGCTTACTCCAAGGAACATCCCCAACAGCTGGGAGCTAACATGGGCCAGGTGACATATGGGTCAATGCCTCTCACCTGGTGGCAAAAGAACATTATAGGACCCATGCCTAGTTTTGAATGGTATAAGTATGCAATTACTTGTGTATATAGATACTGCAACTGGGCTCTTGGCCACTTTCCCAGCATGACATCCTAACCAAAGAACAATGACATAGGCTCTGGAATGCTTATGTGCAGCATATGACTGGCTATTGGTGATAGAGAGTAACCAAGGGACTCATTTCAGTGGTGTATACACATAAGAATAGGCCAAGCATCAAGGCATCACCTAGTCATTCCATGTGCCATATAACCTGTAGAACAGTGCAATGGCCTTTTAAGACAGGGACTGTGTTGTGCCGCTGAGACTCCCACACTAATTGGTTGGACCAAAAGACTTTGCATTTTGAATGAACAAAGTTAAAGAAGTGACCCTGCCCCAACAGAAGCCTTGCTGCATCAAACTGTTGTACCCATCCAATTGCAAATTCTGTATTTTATCAGAGGGTGGGATTTGTCTTTGTTAGTACCTACAACTGCCTTGTCCTTTTTTACCCATAGGCACGTATGGGTCAATATGCTGGTTAACTGGGCAACATATATGCTACTGTTGCCAATCAGTCTGCATGTTGGATATGCATAGAAATGCTGCCTAGCATTGCAAATGACCTGCCATGATGAAATAATCCACCAACAACCTTTAACTGAACTTTGTGAATGTGGTACATGACTGATTCTCAATGAAATTATAGAAGAGTCATATGTTTAAAGGTGTACAATAGCCAGTGGATCTCTCACAATCCATTATTGGTTATTCAATATGGGATGGCTGAGGATGGCTCCCTGCTGAAGCTGTTGAGCGTGACCAAAATGTACCCTAGTGTGTAGAAAATAAGGTGTGTGAATATCTATGGAGTGGACCTTGTAAGTTTTATGAACTACAATAGTTAATAGTTCTAACACCTGGGAGTCACAAAATGCACAAAATGGTAGTAATTTTTACCCATCCCCTTAGGGTTTTTACGTATATATGAACAAAATGAATGGTCATATTTACCTACCAAATAGACTGATGCATTTAGGGAAGGCCTTACAGCCTCAGCAAAGTTTCAAAAAACCTTAACTGAGCAGCCAATCCAATTGGGATGCTTTCAAGTAACAGTATCACATGTAATGTACTTTGTGGTAGCATTACTCCTTAGCGTTGTTCTTGCCACATGGATCTACCATTGATAATAAGATGGAGATTACTACTGGCACTGTCCAGAATCCTTCATGTCCTTGCCCTCTTAAATGAAGAACGGCACCAAATGGAATGTAGTGTTGCAAATTCAGATGACCCTTGACATACTGCCTACCTCCTGTGATGCACTCTGTGCCCTCATAGGCACTCACTGTTGTATATATTAGGTGAACATCATAATGTAAGCCAGATGCTGCAAACCCTAGCCCTTAAAACTCAGCAAATTGAACATTGTCCCTACAAGAATGGTTTGGACACCCTGGCTGCCCCATGGAGATAGATCTTGTTCTGTTGGTGGAGGACAGTTTGTGTATTAGTAACTTGCTGTTGTGCCTTATATTGCTGTCATGAATTGTAGATACAGGGCTCTGCCCTCCTCACCAAGAAACCTTCACAGATGATGCCTGTCACATAGATTGTATGGTAAGGAACCCGGAAGGGTGGAAATGTAAGAAAAATGGAGTCCATGAGTTTCCCTCACCTGGATGATTAAGATGATTAAGATGATTGAGATGTCTTAGGTCAGTCAGGAACAACAACACATGTGCATTCTTATATAACCACATGATGTCATGTTTGGCATACTCCTGGCTTTGTTGTAATTCTGTATATAAACGGAATAGGACTTTCTGTTGTACAGATTATCCACCCATTGAATTAAGACATCTCAGAACTCCCTATGGTTCTGTGAATCTTCTTCAGGCTGCCTGAATCTCAATTCAACCTGCCTGAAATAGAGAGGTTGCGCTACATCCTGTTAGGAGAAACCTTTAAAAATACGTAGTGATTTGATCAATAAGAAGGATATCTATGAATAACCAAGATGAATATTTGAAGCTCCATTTGAACTGAATATTGCTTCAAAATATCAGATTTTTTGGAATCCTAACAGCATCTTATTAGCTCAATGTTACTTAGAAATATAAGGATTTTATTTTTTTCCTCTTATTATTATTTATTTATTTATTGTATTAAAATTCTTAATACACCTTTATACCACAATTTATCATATCTCTGATTGTATATAAGGTATGTTGACACCAAATTCACATCTTCATACATGTATTTTGTATAATGATGAAGGTGAAAGGGAGGGAGAAGGGGAATAGCGTGGATGGTGGAAAAATATAAGGATTTTAATGTAAAAAACAAAGGCACAATTGAGCACTTGGAC
Source organism: Urocitellus parryii (assembly GCF_045843805.1). Taxonomy (NCBI): domain Eukaryota; kingdom Metazoa; phylum Chordata; class Mammalia; order Rodentia; family Sciuridae; genus Urocitellus; species Urocitellus parryii. The sequence continues at coordinate 205,206,435 of NC_135531.1, forward strand.
TATGACTTTTCTACTTGGAACATGTATTGAGATGTATTTTTAATTGTCATTATAAATTGAAATTAGATGATAATAGTTCTATAGGATAACACAAACTATTATTTAATGCTACCTCTAAAATATCAAGTTTTGGTTTTGTATCTTCATTCAATTATAAATGTCTTTTCAAAGATCATGGAGACCCTCAGAATGATATATGAGATGTTTAGGATAAAAAGGAACAAGTTAAAAAGTTATTCCAAAAAGAAAAGCAATGATAACACCTATATATGGGCACTCCCCTTCCCAAATCATAACATTCAGAGGTGTGTGATTAACTAGAAGGTCATTTATTGCACTTAAAAACAGTCACACAGACAAGAGCCCACAATCACTGCATTAACTGTAGCTTACAGAAATCAGCATATGAGAACAATTGGGAAGAACCTTAGATGTGTTCCAAGTGAGAATCAAGATTAAAAGTCTTTTTGAATATGTTATACCCTTATATATACATTCCATTGGTGCTTTAAAATAAAAAGGAAGTAATTATTTTGGAAGTAATCTCTGGAGATTCAGGATGCAAATCTTCATCTACATCTACATTATTAAAAATGAAAAATTTAGAGACAAGTTCTAAGCATTTTTAGAACTTGCTTGTTTTTAATTTTTGACTCATATTCTTATAGAGTTAAGGATGCTCTCTGGTGCAGGGAGCATAAACAGCAAATGGCTTCTCTAAGAGGTCATTGTGAATATTTTAACACTAATTTCCAAGGGTAAAAATATACCTGCAAGCCTTTTTTAGCTAATACTGTAATGGTTTGCATAGAGCATGAGTTTTGTTGACGCATTCATGTGTTATCATTAGGTAACAGAAGGCAAGACTTGGTTCCAATTTCAAGTTGATGGGTCTCAGGTGAACCTCATCAAAAGTACTACCCACACACATGAAGTTAAATGACTTTTGTTTTTAATGAGAAAATCTGTTACTATTATATATTTTGACTATTTCCATTGCAGGCATCCTTAAGAAATTTAATTATATTCAGTTCTGGGATAGTCTTTGCTGTAATTTGGATCTAAAATACTCCCAAAGATGTGTTACAGGCTTAGTTCCCAGCGTGGTGATATTGGAAGGTGTTGGAATCTCTATAATGTGGGACCTAGTGGGGTATTTTAAGTCATTGGAGGTGTGCCTTTGAAAGCAGTTGTAGGACCCTGCTCTCTTCTCCATTCTTTGGTTCCCAGGCACCATGAGGTAAGCCTCTTGCTCCACTGTGCACACCTGCCATGGTGTGCTACCTCACCATGGAGCCTAAAGGCCATAGGGCCAACCAATCATGGACTGAAACCTCTACAAGTTTGAGTCAGCAACTCTGTTCTCCTTATTGCTGTTTATCTGAGGCATTATCCCAGTATGGGAAGCTGATATCAGAGTTGCTTGGTTTTCACTATGTATTTCTTTCATATTCAATGTTCATAAAGAAACAATTCTTAGACAGTACATGTCATATTTACAAATTTCCATCATATAAAAGAAGTGAATAGCAATAATTTACCTTTTGTTTCTCAGAGAGGACATTGAATTTCATACGAAAAACCCTCAAATGATGTAGACACATTTGGAAGTGCTAGTATAAATAATTAGCTTATACCTTAACTTTATGGTTGGTTATTCTGATAAAGGATAGAAAGAGCATAACTGAATTCCACAAAGAGTCTCCAAAACTCATTTATTGAATATCTTATCCCTTCCCACCCCACCTTGATCTTTTAAAAACTAGATTCACCCTAAGAAAAATTATGAGGTATAAATTTCATTTCCTTTCATTTCTCATATTCTTTTTAGCTCACAGCCACTTAAAGAAGCAGCAGAGAGAGAAACCAGGAGTTGAATGTGCTTAAGGAAGCCACAAAATAGATTTTAAAATGCCTCTGAATTTTAATGATTTGATTTGGATAATGATTCTTGTGTTATGTTTGCTATATTCTGGAAATTATATATTATGAGTGTTGCTGATTGCCAGGTTTAAATTAGTAACCTGTGTTAGGGCTTTAGCACTCTGAGGACATTTATTTTACTATGACCATCATTGTCATTAACATCATCATCAATATCAATACATAAAATCACAGTTTGCTCATATTACATATGATCAGCATTTTTGCCTTGCCTGCTATGAATGGTCCCTATTATCAGACAACAGTTAGGTCTATATCTGTATGTTCCCAGCATTCAAAAGATTGTTTTCATCATTCCAATAAACTGATCCAAAAAGTTAAAAACAATAACTCCTGATGAACACAAGCTTCTGCTGTATTATATTTTTAAAAATCTGGTTTATTTATAATAAAACAAAAATGAAACAAAGTAAATTAGATAAAAACAACACAAAACAAAAGCATAGCTATTGGGCACTTACTACAGCCAGGCATCCTGCTGGGTGAGGGATAGCAGGTAAGCAAAATATGCACTGTCCCTACCCTCATAGCGATACCTTCCTTAGGCTTGGCCATTGGGGCCAGGAGGGCTGTATCAAGAAGAGCTTCTGACTTGAGTCATGAAGCCTCTGTGTGAGTTGCCAGACTTGACAGGGTAGGAAATGAAATGGAAGCTCTGGAAGAGAAATTATTCTGTTTAAGGATGCAGGCCAAAAGATGCAGGAGAGGGAAAAAGTGAGAGATAGTCGGTATGATGAGCAGAAAAGTGAGTGGTAAATGAGGCTCAAAAACAAGGCGGGGTCCAGGCAAGGACTTATTCAAGTTTTTAATGAATTTGGACATTATTTTAGGAATAATGGGAAGGGAATTATGTTTGTATTCTAGAAATTGCAATGACTGGAATGCTGTGAACCCATGTCTCAGTCTTGGCCATTAATTAGGAAAAGACTGGCAAGGGCTGATGGGGGATTGAGAAAGGACAAACACACATATAGAGAGAAAAAGCTCAGGCCAGGTAGGACATTACCCTCTGATGGAGGATAATGACCCAGAGCTAGTACAGCACCTTTGTTATATAGGTTTCATCAGAAGATATTTGTGGGAAAGTTTTAGCCAAGAAGGCAATCTAAAGGGCGCAGGACTGGCAAGACATTAGGGTTATCTTGTTATGCTTAGAATTCTCTATCCCCAGGATTTGGTGCCTGAGCTCCAAGTCCCGAATGATACAACTTTACACCTTCCCATAGAGCCTCCTCTAGCCAGGTGTCACCATAGCAACTGGGCCATCTTGACCTGCACCTTTGCACAGAAAGTTCCCAAGTACAATGCAGCCATGAGGCAGTCAGAGGGACCATGATTCAAATCATCACTCTCCACACTGGAATAGCGAGAACAGTACAATAGCAGGCAGGCCAACCAGTTATGTTGGCCAACCAGTTGTATTCCCAGCATTCAAAAGATTGTTTTCATCATTCCAATAAACTGATCCACAAAGTTAAAAACAATAACTCCTGATGAACACAAGCTTCTGCTGTATTATATTTTTAAAAATCTGGTTTATTTAAAATAAAACAAAAATGAAACAAATTAAATTAAATAAAAACAACATAATTATTAAAATTAAAAAATAATTAGAATAACCTCAGTGAGAGACAATGGAGGCAGTGATGGCAAGGGTGACCAAAGGAGTAAATACTTTTTAAGATATACCTAACAAATATTCAGTTACCATTTCCTTGGTAAGTATTCAGCTCTGCTGGGCAGGACACCCAGGCTCCTGGTTGGCTCATGGGAAGATGGCCCCGATGGGGTGAAAAGTTGATGAATTCTATGTGGCAATGCTGCACTTGCTTGGTAGCAAATACAAGTGGCAATATCTAGCAAACTGTTGGATGTAAAGATCTCGAGTTCAGAGGCAAATCTGTGAAAAGTAGAAGAGGGAACAGTCCATATTATAGCCTTGGAAGTAAATGGGGTTTTTCAGACAAAGCATGCGATAAAGAGACAATTCTGAATGACTTTTAAGTGATAGAAAAAAAAAGAAGAGAAGCCCACAAAAGCGGCTTAAAAGGGCAGGTCGGAAAAGTAGCAGAACAATCTGAAAATGTAGAGAGTGGTACCTGGAGAATCAAGATGGGAGAACTTCAAGGAGGCGTTATTAGTGTTGCAGAGAAGTCCAAGCAATCTGCAAATGAGATGTTTATCTCATTTGGCAACAAATAGGTCACTGGTGAATTTGGTGACAACAGCCTCAGTGAATTGGTGTTAGCAAAACCTCCAGGGCAGTGGGTTGAAGTACAAAGTACGGGAAGAGGGGATACTGGTGAAGAGTAAAGGCCACACTTGGAAGAAGTTTGATCAAGGAAAGGAAAAGAGAAGTAAAACAAATTCCTTTTACAAACATAAAAACCCTTATAGTATCAGTTAAACAAATATTATTTAATATGGTACAATATCAGAGTTAAAATACAAATGATTCTAGAGAACATTTCAAAGGAAATGCCTTCCTCTGCAGTTCTTAAATATTTTCAATTTGTGCCAATGCTTAATATTCAAAATTCTTATTTGGCAGATTCCTCTTCAATTTACTCAATTTCCATTAACCAATAAAAAAAGTCAAACTTCTCTCTCCAAAAGGCATATTTGGCTCCACAACCAGGTGGCTTTCAGCCATTTTTGTCATCAAAACTCTTTGGAGATCTCTGGTTTATACAACCAACAAAGAGGGAATAGTCTAACTGCTCAAAGTTAATTAGAGGAACGGTTTAGCTATGCCTTTTACTTTCCCGAATATCTTTCCTTTTTGCCTGAAAACAAACTGTGACCTTAAAGTCTAACTGATTTAATAATCTTGGTTTACAGATGAGGAAATAGATACTTAGAAAGTTATTGTATGTTCAAAACAGAACATGTAAGTAATAAGATGGGACCACACCACTGATCTCAATGATTTGGCTGTATATTCTATCTTTCCCCATTAAATATGTGTCTCTTAATGTAGATGGAGTTCCTTTCTCAACTGAAGGGTTAAGTTTTAAATTATGAGATAGATTTTGTCTCTTGTATATTAATAAATATTAGTGGCTATTGAAAGTTTACACAAAATGCTGAATGCTATAGCACCTGTCATGATAAGGACCTCTGCATGGATCTTTAACAAGAATGATTTCTTAATTTCACAAAAGTGATCTTTAATTTCAACCTGTTTATTTTCTTACTAAACTAAAACATGTTCACACTTCTATTTGATAAGTTAGCCAAGAACTTAAATAGAGATCTACAAGAGTTCTATCACAAGTACTGGACAAATTTTTCTAAAAGCATTGGACAAAAATTGGCAAACACTCAAGATATTGAAACAGTTCAGTACCATAATAAGAAACCCCTTGAGGCATTAAGCAGGAAATTTGATTTCTCAAAATCCATGTGTTGTTTTGTGTGTGTGTGTGTGTGTGTGTGTGTGTGTGTGTGTTTTAAAAGGGGTAAGTGTATGTGATCAGGTGGAAAACTGGTAGAAAAATGGTTAAAAAAAAAAACCAGAATCTAAATAGCAGTCTTGGCTACAGCAATAAGTAGATTTAAGAGAAACACACATACTCACATAAACACACACACCTTTAGTTGTAAGAAAATGATAACCTGCTACTACTCTGAAGATCTTGTTTTATAAACTTGATTTAAAAAAAAGGAAATGATCTCTGTGTACTCCTTTAGATAACTGGCAGGAAATTTCCTAGATAACATTTATTAATTCTATAAATGATATGTATTATTAAAGCCAACAATCCCACAATTTTTTGGAGAATTCATACCTGCTACAAAATTTAAAAACTGATAAAGCTTTAAAAATCTTTGTTGTGTTTTATTTGCCTTTTTTCCATTTTTTCTTTGATTTGTAATTTAATCTGAGTAAATCTATTCTATTATCAAATCTTTCTATTATATCTTATTTTTCTCATCAAAAACAATGGACAATAAATATTATGCTAGTAAACATGCAAACAAAACTTTTAAATACACTAGAATAAATGAAAGTTTCCTAGGTATAAATTTTAATATTAAATAATAGATGACAAAAATTTAAAATTCAATTACATGAGCATGTCAAAGAAATAGGACTAGTTTTTGGAGGCACAACAATGATTGAGTCTAGATCATTCAAGGTCTATTAGAAAAACTAGAAATGGTGGGGGAACTGAGAGGGTCCTTTGTATATTATTTTGTTCATTTAGCATATACCAGGATAATAAACAGATGATAGGTGATAACTGATTATTTTCTAGAGGGATGAATATAGATGCTTGTATAATAATTTTTAGAATAAGATTGAGGTAACTTTAGGAAACAGATGATATGAAGGAAATTATATGAAATTAAACTGTTCCATATAAGCTTTTGGTAACAATTTAATATGAATGAAATGTCATGTTAAAAGAATCCTACTATGCCTTTGTTCACTATTATTATAAAATATAGGCTTGTGGTGTTCACAGATTTTCAATATTCAGAAGCTTTCACTTCCTACATATCTTTTATTCTTGTAAATAGCTTGTGAAGTAGTCAAAAAGTCATAAATGTTGTTATTTTTAGATGAAGAAACTGAGTCTCAAATATCAAAGATCTAAAAGGTCATCTCAATCTTAATAAAGATCTCTTTGCATGTACCATTGGGATGTTATTCTGAAAAGACTCATTTCTTTTGACTTAACTAATTTGTCCTGGTTATATTAATTAGATCAGGATACTTATTCACTTAAAGCTTGAAATATGTTCATATTGATTAATTGTGCTGTAATACATTCTATTTTTTAAAACACTAAAATCATACCATAGAATAGCAATGATGGTCTTCAGATTTCTTTAGTTTACCCTCTAGTGATCAGGTGTGCTTTACCCCAAGGAGAAGGAGTAATTCCTTCTGAGTGAGAGCATTAAGATAATGTATTATCAGGGGAAAGCTTAAGATTATAATAAGAAATCATACTCCAAGTCATACCTCCTTTTATTATTTGAATATTACAGCAGTTCTATATAACGTCAGTTTAAAAATAATGTTCCCTGACAAACTTGATAAACCCCATTTTCCCAGCTCAGGAATTCTCTGCTGCCATATCCCATGCATCATGATTGACACTTGAACTTCCTTATCGGAGTCCATCTCAATATATATTTATATATAGCTTAAATAATTCATATAGTTTAAACTGCCAAATATGGTTTTCTTTTGTCATGACAGTGAGTAACTGAACTTGTGGGAAACACATTTCTACATTCTTTCTCCTCAGTAATGCTTTCTCAAGATATACCTTTACTAAGTATCCCTTTAGTTTAATTTCACAGAAGTTCATAATACTTCTATTTGACCACCAAGGTTTATAAATGTAGCAGAAAAAAATGAATCTAATGAATCATACAGATATCTAGTTAATAGTTGTAGTGTGAGTAGTATATTTCTGTTAGTAAAACCACAGCTTGAAGGGAAAATGAACTTCAAACAAAAAAGTTGAATGATTCAATGATTAAAGTCTTGAAAATCTTGAAAGAGCATGCATTCACACAAAACACACAATATATGCGCACACAACAAACATGGACACATGGAGTCATGAGTAGAACTTGAGTAAATGTACCTTTTTGTAAAGACAAGTGAATTCTCTTTTTGTTAAAATTAATTATTAACTTATTTTAGAGAAAATTATCAACAAGTCTCTTGATACCAGAAAGTAGTTGAAAATAATTGTAGCTCTACCTATAGACAAAGGGAAAATATGTGAATTTAGAGATTCCTGTTTGGTAATAGGAGAGTGGAAAGATAATCCAACCAAGACTCCTGCTAAGGACCACCAGCAATGCTGGACAAAATATATTTAAAATTGATTTCATGGCATTTAGAATATAACAAAATAGTAAAGAATTACTACAATTAAGATCTGGTAGAAAACTGGTGCCCATGGAGATAAAGCCAGTATTTTAGAGTTGTTTATCCCCATGGTAAGTTTTGATTTCACAAGAAGTCTAAGAAAAAAATGATGTTTTTGAATGTCTCTCTAATCTTGTGAGATACGGATTAGATTTCAAGGTTACATTGGGCAGCCTGGATGAATTTTACTTGCAAATATCTGAATCATGAAAGAATATTGGAACCCTAGAAATAATGAACCTCCAAATATTGTAGCAAATAGAAAAAAGACTTTAAAACAATTAATATGATGTTTAGAGATACAAAGATTGACTTAACAATTCCAACAGAGACCAGGTAAACTAAATTATAAAAGCAAATCTCATTATAGTTGTAATATTGAAAAACATAATAACTAAAAATAAGAACTAAAGAAATGGGTTAATATTAGATAACACCCAGCTGGAGAATTAATGAGCTAGCTATAAGAGAAAAATAAATAAATAAATCCAGAATGAAACAAGGAGAGGCAAAGGGTTGGAAATCAGAATGAGGAAGAGACACAGAAATGTAAAGAGAAGGTTAAATCTATGTGTATTAGAGTCTCACAGGGCGGTACTGAGTGGAAGCAACATTGAGGAAATAATGCTGTGGATTCTCCAAATGCAATGGAAGATACTAGGAAACCTGCAAAATTTCAAAACAAAAAGCGGTCCTCAGCTAGACTGATTAAAATAAAGCTTCTAAAAACAAAAGCAAAGCAAAGCAAAACAAACAAAAAACAACCTCTGAAGAACAGGAAAAAAGTCAATGATAAAATCTTAAAAGTAGCAAAAACCAAAATACATTTAATGATTAAAAATTCAGCTAGCAATTCAGTGCTCAAAAGAAACACTATGAACTTGAAGAACATGGAATAATCTCTTAAAAGTCTGAAACAAATGAACCAACAGAAACCCATGAATTGCCTATGTAAACTTCTATCGTTGTTTATCCTTCAAGAATTAAAGTAAGGGGCTGGGTATGTAGCTCCGTGGCAGGGTTCTTGCCTAGTGTGTGCACGACCCTGAGATCAATACCCCAGTACTGCAAAGACAAAGTAAAATAACGATATTTTTCAGAGAAACAGCATTTATTTAAATAGTCACCTATAGGTTAATATAAAAATAAACCCTGTGGATTTCCTTTTGGTAGAAGGAAATTGATGCAAAAACTGAGATGAAAATAATGTAAAGGATAAAAATATAGATATACTAAAGTAAATATCAGCATTCTGGAACAATAAGTGGTTTCAGGATTAATATGTATGTAGAATTTAAACACATGACAATAAGTTGGAACAGAAGAAAATGAAAAAGAAATCCTCAGTTATTTTCATTCCTTCTGAAGGTCTTTAGTGTACCAATTAATTTAGACTTCGATGAGTGAAAACTGTCTGCTATAATCTCTATGTAATCATGGAAGGAATACAAAAATAAGATATTAATAAAAAGAAGCTAATAAATGAAGAGAAAGAAACATAGAATTGCAATTATTACATATAAACAAACTAAGTTCTATAAAGAATGAAGGTTGTCAAACTGAAAAGTAAAAGTCATATTTATAACTAACACATAGAAAGTTGAAAGTTGAAGGATAAAATAAGAAATACATGTAAATACTAATTAAAACAAGGAAAAAGACTTGTGTCACTATATTAATATCCAGCAAGTAGACTTCAAGAAAAAAAGTATTATTAGAGGTAAAAATCATTCCATAATGACAAAGTTTTGATTCACCTGGAAAATAAATTCTTATTTATTTGAACGTAATAACATCATACAAAAATTCAAAATTGATCGAAGCATGAAGAGAAATAAATAGGTCTGCAATCGTAATGGGAGACTTTAAACACTTATTTCTAGACTGATCAATCAAGTAAATGAAACAGTAAGGATAAAGATTTGACATTATTTGACAACCAATTTCACTAATAGACATTCATATACAAGTGAACATAATACTATACAAAAAGTCCTCTAAGTAACACTTGAAATTTAGGGGAAAAATATGTTGGTCTAGAAAACAAGTGTCAATAAAACAAGCTCCTACAAGTTTCTAATGTTTAGTTGTTTCATGTCTATTTATTAATCTGTTTTGTCAATCTATATCTATTGGTTAAATATGTGGTCAACAAATTTCTAAGGATTCAAATGATATTGATCATGATAAAATTCATCTAGAAATCAATGTAAAATTTGACAAAAGTTTTTCTTTTTTTTTCTGGAAATCTAGAAAGCTACCTAATAAATGAATTAAATAAATCAATATTTCTTAGTATTAGAAAATATTATTTTTTAATAAAATATAATTTTACATTTCCAATGTAAAAAGTATTACTTTAAAAATATTGAAAATATTTTCAAACATTTAATTTTAAAAATACATGAAAATTAAAAGATGAATTAGAAAATGTTTTAAAAATTTGAATGGTGATGCAGATTGAAAACCAGATGTGTCACTACTGACAGTAAAAGGAAAATAAGAGAATATTATGAACCATATGCTAATTAGCTTTGAATATTTGAATCAAAATAGAGAACATAGAAAATAAATTGTTCTACAATTATTCGATAGGTTGATTTTTCTAATTAAATGTACTTCCACAAAGAAAATTTCTTAAATTCCTTCTCTAATGACTTGTATCAAACATTTAAAAGAATATAATAAAATTAATCTTGGAGAGAGATTATCACTCATTTTATCAAGTCAATATAAACTTAATTCTAAATCCAAAGAATATGATACAAAGAAACTTATGAGATATACTCATTCATGAACATAGTTGCAAAAATCCTAAACAAAATGTCAACTAATTGAATCTGGTAATGTATACAAAGGATAATAAACCAGGACTTAGGTTTATTCTAGGAATTCAAGGTTGATTTTACAATAAGACATCAATCAGTGTATAGAATAAGAATGAAAAATATCTGTTCAATAGATAAATGTAAATTTGTTAAATATAAAATTTAATAAACATTTTTCTTTTTTTGTTTTTTAAGAGATACAGAGGGAATACTTAATACGTTTATAACATGCATTTGTGATTTAAAAAGTAAATGTTTTGTAAAGTGGAGATAGGGGAAAACTTACGTAATCAATGTTCCTCATGTTGATTAAATAAAACGTTAAATAAAATTCCAAGGTGATTTCTTCATTTGTTTGTGTTGTTTTAGAAACACTGTTGTTTTGAAAAATTGATTCTAAAATTTATGTAGTGATGCAAATGATCAAGATTATGCAAGTCACACTTGAAGAAAAGAAAGATGTGAGGCATTGTTTTCTCAAATATCAAGTCTTATGGTAAAGTTCAGTAAATAAGACACGTATTTTTACGTGGATGTGTAACCAATGTGATTCTGCAAACTGTATACGGGGGGAAAAATGGGAGTTCATAACCCACTTGAATCAAATGTATGAAATATGATATGTCAAGAGCTATGTAATGTTTTGAACAACTAATTAAAAAAAAGACACATATTTTTGTAAAAAGAAAAGTAGGTAAGTAGACAGATAAGAAATCAGAAGGGGATACCGCCCCCAAACACACACACCCAGCAAACACACACCCATACTTGGATGCTTTCGTTTGTAGCAACAATAGAGCAGTGAGAAAGCCTGACTCCTAAGAAGCAATCCCAGAGATGTGGGGTGTTCAGTAATACAATGCACCTTGATCCCTTGCCTCTCAGCCTCTCATCCTGAAAAAAAAAAAATAAATAAATAATTCTAAGTACTTTGGCCCCCTACATGAAAAAGTAAAAAAAGGTAAAGTTTCTAAAATGTCAAATAGGAGGTCATCTTAATGATCTGGATAAAGAAAGAATGTTTACTATAAGAGAAAAATTGATAAATTAGATTATATTGAAATAAAAAAAATCTGTTCACCAAAAGATACCACATGGAGTACCAAAAAGGCAAACTAGACACAAAAGAAGTCACTGCTGGCTGGGCATGGTGGTGCACACCTGTAATCCCAGTGGCTTGGGAGGCTGAGGCAGGAGGATGGCAAGTTCAAAGCCAGCTTCAGCAATGGTGAGGCACTAAGCAACTCAGGGAGACCCTCTCTCTAAATAAAATACAAAAAAGGGCTTGGGATGTGGCTCAGTGATTCAATGCCCCTGAGTTCAATATCAAGTACCAATAAAAAAAATTGCTGTATTATTTCATGTATATGAGCTTTAAAAAATACATAGAATTAACTGTCATACTGAGGTGTCAAAATTATAAAGTAAAGCAGTGACTTTATGAGGTAAGAGACAGAAGAGAGTAACAACTGAGTAATATTGGGAGAAGGGTTCCTGTTTCCTGTTGTGGGTAGGATTTATGCAGTTTATTTTGTGATAATTTATTAAGCTGAATGGTTTTGCTTGGTGTACTTTTGAGCATGTGTTAGATACTTCACAATATAAAGTGTTAAAGGAGAAAAAAAGCATATGGGCAGGCTGATTAGAGACAACCAAAGAGAACTTACTAGTTCATTGACACCCATCCACTTTGGGGTATCTGGTGTGTTCTCACTTCTCTGTTTTTAATCTGAAATGTTCGGTGCATTGATTCAGGATTTCTGACACTGAAGAAGCCATGACTATGAAATTTCAGTTTAAAACTCAGATAGGTGACAGACTCAAGATCCAAAATGGTCTTGACAGATTTGTAATTCTAGCTCCAAACCAAAAAGAGGAAATAATGTATCCATGACATACAAAACATTGGCTGTCAGGGGATTAGGCAGGGAGACCTCAGGCTTCTGCTGCCAAAAAGTGTTTCATCTGTTTCCTGTGGAAATGTCAGAGCTCCATGAGTTGGCCTGGCTTTGGGACACATTGAATATGTGGACCTTGCATTCAATGAGAATTAAAGACACCCACCTAACTACAGGAATATATTTGATTTGTATAAATCAAACCTCAGAAAGGATCAGTGATGGGCAGATAGATGCAAAACAGTTTTCAAGTGATGGTTATAGCCTGCAGTTCTTCCTCCTACCTGGCTAAAAGGCATTCAGGGTTTGGGAAGAAAGCAAAGTCTAATACTACAAAATGATTCTTCAAATAATTCCTTTAATAGCCACTTATTGAAAGCAGTGATACATATGGAATTACAGCCCAGGAACTTCATTACAGGGAACAAGGAAAAAGATGGCTACTTTGCCACTCTGGTAATCATGATTGGAGAAAATAAGACCATATAATTAAATGTTTACAGAACTCTCTACATAACTGAAGTCTGGTCATTCTTACTAAATCCTCTTGTCACGTAAAGACCTTGTTAAGTGTAGACACCCAGGTGAAATACAGAAGATACCCAACTATGGAAGGCAAGAATCTGACCCTGCATATGAACAAGATCAGTTAAGCAGCACACCTTCAAGAATTCTGTCCACAGTAAAATCCTTTCTGGCTAAGCTAGGGTCATTCATGAATCAGTTGTAACAGTGTAACACAGGTGAGAAATATCTTAAAAGGATATAATTTGTTTATCTGAATCTCAATTCTGGCAAAACAAGGACTACATCTTGTCTTTTTTTCCTATTGAATTTCCAGAACCAAATTCAAGCAATACTTAGTAATTACTGATTGAAGGAGTGAAGAGATGTTGGGAGATAGGTGGGAAGGACCAAACAGGTAAAACGTCCTGTATTGGCCACACCTGCAGTATAAGACAGCAATCCATATGACTTTTTAAAAAGCAAATGTATCATTAGGTTACAGCAACAGAAACTTAGAGTCTAGACCATGGAAGGGAAAAAAGTTCAATCTACCTAAAGTCAAACCACATCTGCAGCTTTGAGTTCACATGGATGCTAGTTTTACAAAACATATTAAGAAATTCAAGTTTAGCAGCGGTGGCCAGAGGGAGAAGCGATGTAGAAACCAAGTCCTTCGACAGCTGAAGAAAGGAGAGCTACATGGCTTGGGAAGGAAAGAAAACAAGATGGGCATGTACCAATATAAGAAGAAAAGGGTTGTCATATAGAAAAAAGTGTAGACATATTCTCATTGCTGGCTATGGATATATATCACCTGTTAGAGCTATACAAAAATATTGAGACCACTCCAGACATACCAAATCAGAGCTTCTCAGGGTGGGACCTGTACCTCTGTGCTGGCATAAAGCTCTCAGATGACCCTGATGCAAAGCTAAAGTTGAGAATCACCAGTGGAGACCTATTTTTTTTTTTTCCTAAGTGAAAGTCTTAGGACTATTTGGTAGAAATGATAGTGAGGTAGATAAAAGCTTTTAAAAAAGAAAGCATAAATAGTCTTGTTAACAAAAATTATTTGGGAATAGAATATTTGATTAGCAACAGTTGTTTTAGAAAACCTTTGGAAGTATTCAAAAAGAGACTAAAATAACAACAAAATCTTCTATGGATCTTGTCAAAACAATTCCTGTACATGTGGAAGGTCACTATAGAAATCTGAGCTCCTCTCTGAAGTTACTGGTTTTTGAAGCTGGGGACAGAACCTTCTCATTTATCCAAAGGTCAGATTCCTGGCAATTTTAAGCTTGCAAAATGCAGTTATATAGATCTTCACTGGGTTTTACTGCAAAATTTGACAGTAATGAATAATCAAGCTTATCAAGAATGTGATAAACTTGATTATCTGTTTCTTCTCTAGCCTGCAGCAGATTAGGAGAAAATGAAAAGTGAGGTTGGGAAGGTTATTGGAAAGCACACATAATGACAGTCCCAAGAGAGGGTATAAAGAATAAAAAAGAGAAAAATACAAAATGCAAATAGATATCTGTTCCTGCACAGGACACGCATAAATGTTGAAAATAATGTTGCTGAGTCATCTAAAAGTGATTGACTTCTGGTGGGAATCATATTTTTAAGAAGGCAATTTTCACATGATAGAATTTTGGGGAGAAAAGTCACTGTTTGAAAAATTAATTTACACATCCTTTCTTTTTTCTTTTTCTTTTTAAAATGAAATATAATAACCATACAGAAAACTATCATAGCCAAGTTCATTACATTAAAAGATAAACACACTGCATAACCAGTATCCAGATTAAATGCATTAAAAAATTATTCTCAGAAAGCAAAGTCCCCTCCCACTCTCTCCAAACACATCACTCCCAGTCCTCACTAAGGTAGCTGCTGTCCTACTTCTAATAGTGTGGACTTTGTCCTTCACATAACTAGACTCATGCAGTATTTACTCTTTTACTATTTTGTGCCTCAATTCTTTTTTTCAATTTTAAGTTTTTACAGTAACGACTCCCATGATGTGACAGTAACTTGTCACACAAATGATGGCCAAGCAGGGAAAAAGAAGCCATAGCTTTTGACCCTCATAGAGTTTTAGAAACTTTTCCCTCCATAAGAAAGTCTTTAAAACATGTTTTTATCTCAAAAGATTTATTTTAATTGTATGAATAAACAAAGAAGTGAAGATATAAAATCAGCAAAATTAAACATCTAATAATTCATTGAAGTAAGTAGCTTGAATGTCAAATTTTAACCGTTTACTTTCACATGCACTCCAGATGGAAATAAATTATTTTGAGAAATAATCACTTTAAACTATTTTGATTTTTTCTATTCAATCAAGATATGGAAGGTTAAGTTAACTCTCTAAAGGTTTGACTCTAATAAATTCTCACTTTTGCACAGACCAGTATGATGATCAATGTGGCAGTAAAAAGAGCTGAGAAAATAAACAAAAAAATTAGCAAATTGACTCCAGAGTGTTAAGGCCCTAAAAGTGAAGGCCATGTCAGCCACATCCTGGCTGTCACTCACCAGTCAAGCAGCTTTTCATGGTCTTAGCCTGGAAGTTGTTTAGATTTACTTTTGTACCATCATTCCTTCAATATTCAAATACTAATAATATGTATATTTTTGGAGACAAACAAAACTTAGTAACAGAAGTTATCTTTCTAAAGTATAAATTAAAACATATTCATTTACAAACAGAAAAATATTCCCACATAGCATACACTTTTAGGGGTTCCTAAAGTTCTTAAAAAGAAAGGTTCAAATTAATAATATTTCAATTTCCTGGTGCTGCTTACTCCTCTTTGGGGAAT
The DNA here is from genome assembly GCF_045843805.1 of Urocitellus parryii. Classification (NCBI taxonomy): domain Eukaryota; kingdom Metazoa; phylum Chordata; class Mammalia; order Rodentia; family Sciuridae; genus Urocitellus; species Urocitellus parryii. Next base: position 205,222,342 of record NC_135531.1, read on the forward strand.
ATTGGTGAATGTAGTGTCCTGCAATGTTCTTTTTTCAGGTTTGTGATTGATCTTTATAATGTATCTTTCTTTTTATCTTTTTATTCAATGCTGCACTTGGCACAAATTCCAAATTTTGTTACTTGTTGACTTAAATTAATTTCAGAGGCATTATATTGCCCAATGAAATACCCAATTAAAAATTATGTCTTAAACCTGATTACACATTTGGTTTCATCTATAAAAATATATAGTTTTTCCCCCAAAAAAAGTTAGAGCCCAAGATGCAATAAAACCTTATACATGTATAAAGTGTAGAAAAGGGTAACTTTGGCAGATAATTAAATAATAGCTGGAAAACAGCCACTCTAGTCATATAAATAAGCAAGTAAAAAAGGACACACATAGAAACAATTTAGTTTTCATTCTCAGCTCAGAGTTCTTGTGTGGAATTGATTAAAAGGAAAATTATTTGCTAGTTGAAGTTAACCCTACCCTGACACCATGTCTGTGTCATGTTTAAATTCACACTTAAAAGTGTGAGAGGTATATCTAAACATAAAATTGGCAGATGTATATTTTTTATGAATCACTTTAAATCACTCTTCTGCATGAAACAGTCATTTGAAAGACATTTAAGGTAAGATTTTTCAGGTCTATTTTAAGAAATGGCTGACTTTAGCCAAGGATTTAAAATTGATTTCATTCATTATTTGTCTTTAAAATCTCCATGGTAACCTCGGGATTCCCAAACTTTCTACTGCAACATACAGGGGATCTTAAATTATCACAGAGGTTTCACAAACTCCTTAAATCCAGATTGATTTCAATTTGGATAAATGTCAATACTTTATCTTCCAAATGAGGAAACTTTTAAGAAGTTGAACAACACTTGCTGAGTCACTTAAACAAGTTGATTGAAAGCATAAAGCAAGCTGGGAGCTTGTAATCCCAGCAACTTGGGAGGCTGAGACAGGAGGATCAAAAGTTAGAGATCAGTCTCAGCAATTTAGCAAGAATGAGAATGCCTCAAAATGAAAAGGGATGGAGGGATGAAGCTCAGTAGCAAGGAGCCCCTGGGTTCAATCCGTGATATCAAGTAAAAGAGAGAGAAATAGAGAGAGAAGGTGTTAACCAAGGTCTTTTTTTAACCCACGGACATTTCTCACTTTGGAAAATGGCATGTGACTGAGCCAACAGACCCCTGTCTTGCCACAGCAGGAAGAGTGGCACCAAGGAACAATGCTTAGAAGGTCTTCATCATCAGTCTTGGAAAAGATGCCATTTAACGTTCTGTGCATCTTTCCAGAAGGTTTATCTGAGTGTTGAAATGCCTCTGTGCACGTGTGGACACCACACATCACTTCATTAGAGCTCACTTTCCCCCATCTATGATAGAAACCGCATCACCCTTCTTCATTTTTTAAAGCATAGGCTTTGGAAACCAGCTGTGGATTCCAACTACCCATCTTAGAAATACAGAGAAAAGAAACTTTCTACTGCAACATACAGGGGATCTAAATTATCACAAGTGTTTCACAAACTCCTTAAATCCAGATTGATTTCAATCTGGATAAATGTTAATACTTTCTCTTCCAAACAAGGAAACTTTTTAGAAGATGAATGACGCTGGTTGAGTTACTTAAACAAGTTGATTGAATTTGAAAAGATGGGAAGAGGAAAATGGTCAACTTCCCTTTTTCTTAACCAGGTCCCTTTTCACTATTACTTCTGATGTTGGATCATGACTGGAGAGAAGAGAAAGGGGCAGGAAAAACAAAAACTGCAAAGTCCTGGGGGTGGGGGAGAGTAAACCTCAATCTTCTAAAAGGAAAAAAAAAATGGAATTGGAATGTAATTTTCCTAGTTTCTTATCCCTCTGCTTCTGAATTACTGGTGAAAGCACCCAGAGAATTGCCAAGTACGATGTTCATCTCCTCACTTTTACTCAACATGCAGATGGAAAATTGAGGGTGGGATAAAGGAAGGAAAGAACAGAGAAAACACATTAACAGAACTGAATTCCAGATGGGACAGAATGAAGAAGGCACATGGCATTCTGGCTCTCCCTGTCTACTATTCATGCTTTTCTCCTATGGGAGGAAAAGGAGGAGGCTCCTCCTGAATGCTCCAAGTCAGCGAAGACAATAAAACATCACCACAGTGACAGCCGGGTTATTACTTTCCAGCTTGTGACCAAAATGAGACCCTAGTGTGGCAGAATTAAAATTCACCATCTCATCCATGAAAGGATTTTCTGTACCAGACATTTTGTTAAAGGTTTTTTAAAAATGGCTTAATGTGTTAATATTGAAAATAGATGCATGTAATTGGAGAGTGAGAATAAAATACCATGTGTATTAAATTAATAATGTTTCATTACTCACCCATCACAGAGTCATTATTTTAAATAACCATATTTCATTTCAGTGGACAGAGTGTAAATGAGTATGTATTTTTATGTAAAGTGGACCTGCATCATTATTTATTCATGAGTTTTAAAAGGATCATTATTTTTGACAGACAGCTCCTGTCAAAAGATTTATGCATAAGAGCTCATGTTTCCCCACAATAATCATCAATCAATAAACTTTAGAACTTGGTACTTAAAATTCAGTGTTATAGAGATGCACATTTTGTTCTAATTAAACACATGTTTGAGTTTGGAAAATAAACTGCAACCTCAGTTCAATTATATATAATCTGAAATATCAATATTGCATGTGCAGGGTGAGTCATGGTTTTAGTTTGGGAATGTGTCTTGTTACATTTTAAATGATTGCTTTGTTTCCACACACCAGGCTCTTTTCTGTATCCCTGTGGGGCAGAAGGGGAAGCTTACAAGATTTGGCTTTTAACACTGTAATTGGTTATCAGTGATGGTGGTTTTCTGAGCAACAGTGCCATCATTCCCTGCTTTCAGCCTGATTTGAAGGGAACTGAGAGGGCATAAAGCAGGCGTTTCGGTGGCATAGAAAACCTCATAGCTTTCAGTATGACACATGGAAGTCAGTTCAGGAAATGGGAAGAAACGATGTACAGGGGATAATGTATAATTAAAAAACAGCTCAACTCTGAGATGGAGGACAAGGCTGATGGAAGACAGTTTCTGAATCATCAAGAAGGAACAAAAAGACAATAAGTTACCGGTGTGATGCAAAGAGTCACTGTTCAGAGGAGAATGCATACTGGTGCTATAACCTTAACCCTAGAGGGAAAAACTGAAAGTATTCAGAATCTCTAGGGACCAGCTGTCCCTTCAGGATTTCTGTAGACATTACATGAATTGCTTTTTTCAGATTCCTGGCTTCAGATGGACTGTTAATGCTTAAGACTCTCATCATCTGAAATATTCTTCTGAATAATCTGAATCCGAATGTCAGAATCAAATATATTTTCCTACTTGGGCAAAGTCTATCTTCATATCTAGATTTCTAGAACTTAGATTATTTATTATTTTGATGTATCCATTGGATCAAACACTGGATACCTCCTTTCCCTTCCATCAGGATTTGAAACTGGAAAGCTGTACATTTGCCTCTCTGCCACCCACCGGAAGCATAGTTCATTGGCAGGAGCACCACAGCACAGAACATGTTCAACCTTTGTCTGGGACGTATGCAAATCCTATTTCCAGGACCATTTTTTTTTTTTTATCAAGTGACTGAACAGCTAGGCTAATGAACAAAGTGTCATACCTTTTCTTGATGCGGAGAGGAGGAGAGAGGGACAGGTAAGAGGGAGGAGGGAGAGGGAGAGGAGGCAAGTCAGCCCAGGGTGCTGGGCTTACCAGCAGCTGGAGGAGTGAATGGCAGCAGAGGGAGGCCTCCTCACACAATCACAGGAATAATGGCGCCTCTGTACTTTCCATTAGATTAAAAGTGTAGCTTTCAGACCTGTCAACAGACATTCCCTCTAGGAAATAAATTGTCAGTTTAAGAACATGTTATAGGGCAAATTCATTTGCTTGGGAGTAAGGCTGTCTGGGCAGTTCTGGGATGAGCTGAAAGAAGGAGGAAGAGAAATGGAAAGTGGAACTTTGTCTATGGAAAAAAAAATATGGGGCCATTTTGGAGCAACTTCAGAAGGAGCAAACTCCAAAAGGTGGAGGGGATACCCCAACATGTAAGAATCAGACTTCAGAAGAAAAGTCTGCCCAATGAAAAAAATACCCTGAGGGAGGACTACCTGAGAGGTCAAGATCTGGATATTTATTGTAATAAACTGACTTTAAACGTATGTTTTGGAGGAAATGAGAAAAGGGGCTCTGCCATAAGCCTGTTCTCCACAAAAGAAAAATAGCTTCAGAGGAGAGAGTAAGAGAATGGGGGAGGGAGGGAGGAGAGAAATATGGCCATGGCAGCACAAGCTTGAGAAATTCATAGAAATTCTGAGAAAGCTTTCTGTGAGACATGGGACTGGAGCTATGGTTGGGGGTGGCAGAGAGAGAAAGCCAATTTTATTTATAGATTTTTTTTTCCAACTTTTAAAAAAAAGTCATTCACACAAATGTACTGCAGGAAAAACAACTTATTTTGAGCATTTATCATGATACAAATTTAAACTTGTTTTGTACTTTTGCACTTGGTTATCTGGTATTTTTTTTTACTACAAAATTGGTTTTCGGGGGTTTATTTTATTTCATGTTTACTAATAAAGTCTTAGATGGTTACAGATTTCTTTCTGGATTAATTTCCAAAGAGTAGATTACCATTTTAAGAAACTTGAAAGATAGCAGATGTCAAATAGATGTAGAAGGAAAGAAAGATGCCAAGCTGAGATGCACCTAGTAATCTTCAGGTCAAAGGCAAAGAACTACTCCCCCTTCATTAGGAGAGAATAATTGCATTTGTGAAAGTGTTTAAAGTCCTGGAGTGATAGGATTTCTGAGGCTTCAGAGGTTATAGATTTCTGTTTGTTAACACAGGAAAAGCTTTTACATCTGCTTTTTAGGTCTGGTATTTGGTTGGTCAGTACATATGTATGTATATAAAACAAGAGATATAAATAGGTATAAGCATATATACTTTAAATAATTTAACTATTTTTTATTTATGTAAAATATCTTTTTATATATGCACTTGGTAATAGTCAAGGTATTTCTATAGGTTTTTCTCTGATTTTGGATTGTTTTCCTATTCTCTCTCTCTCTCTCTCTCTCTCTCTCTCTCTCTCTCTCTCTCTCTCTCTCTCTCTCTCTCTCTTTAACATAAATCTTCATCCTTGCCAACTTCAATGGCTTTAAAGTTAAGTGAAAAGAAAACTTGCTCAACAGTGCTGCAACCATCTACCAGTGGTTCCCACTTATCTCTAGGTATAGGGTCCAGGATCCCCATGGATGCTTGAAACCATGGATAGTACCTAACCCTATATAGACTATATTTTTCTATACATAAATAAATACCTTATCACATATTGGTTTTTTTATTGGTTGTTCAAAACATTACAAAGCTCATGACATATCATCTTTCATACATTTGACTCAAGTGGGTTATGAACTCCCATTTTTACCCCAGATACAAACTGCAGAATCATATCAGTTACCCATTCACATTTTTCCATAATGGCATATTAGTGACTGTTGTATTCTGCTATCTTTCCTATCCCCTACCTTATCACATATTGTAATGGTAACATTTTGCAGCTTGAAGTGCAACAAACTAAAATTAATTTATTTTTCCTTTTCCACATTTTCACAAGTAGATGCATTCTTACCAAATATCTTAGCAACCTCAGTATATGTTTTTTTTTTCTCTCTGCCTTTTTTGAGAACTTTTCACTTAATCACTTCACAACTTTGTCTTTGGCACATCCAAATTACCTGCATCACCATTACTGAGCTTTAGGGTCCTTATTAAGTAATATAAGGATCATTTGAACCTAAGCACTATGACACTGGGACAGTGGATCTGATGACCAAAAGTAACTAATGGGTAAATAATGCATGCAGCAGGTATGTGCTGAACAAAGGGATGATTCATGTCTCCAGAGGGTGGAACAAAGAAAGATAGCATGAGACTTCATCATAATACTCAGAAGAGCTCACAGTTTAAAACTTAAAAATATTTACACTATTTCTAGAACTTTCCATTTACTATTTTGCCAATGCAGTTCATTGCAGGTGACTGAAACTGCAGAAAACAAAACTTTGGATCAGGCAGTTTATGTTATGTTTAGGTTTTCTGCCCATTCTTATTATTTATTTTTCTCAAAACTTATTTGAAAATAATTCTCTTTAAGTAAGCTTTTTAAATGAACATAAGGAAAAGATACACAAAACACAAGTGTGAATATAAATTTTTAGAACATTTTCCCTAACAGACACACTTTTTTATCTAGTATCTTGTTCCCAAAATGGAATGATGCCAATATCTCAAGAGCCTCTCCTATACCTCCTTCCTGTTGTTATCCTTCCATCTTCTACAGAAGTGAGCAGTATTCTAACTTGTATCTCCAGAGATCACCTCTATCTGTTTTTGCCTTTTCTTTAAATGGAATCATGTGGAAGTTACACTTCTGTGTATTGCTTCTTTGGCTCCAACTTGTATTTGTGAGATTCACATTGGCTTTTTGGTATAAACCTGTGGTACTCATTTTTATTCCTCTGAACCATTCTATTCTATAACTAAATCACTGTTCCATTCTATCAGCAATAGGCTTTGGGCTGTTTCCTACACACATCCATGTCTGTTGGTGAACACACAGCCTTTGTCTTGGATATGTATTTCATGTGGAATTGTTAGATCACAAGGTATACAATTTTCATCATACTATTTACAAAGTGATTGTATTAATCTGTACACCCAGGGAGTAAAGGGCTAGCTACTCTGCATCCACCATCATTAGCACTAGGTCCTGTCAGTCATCCGTATTTCCACCATTCAGGTATTCCTGCAGTGGCATGGCATTGTGGTTCAAATCATGTTTCCCTGATAATGAAGGAGCTTGCGTGACTTTTCAAGTTAGTAATTTTTTCTTTTTTTTGTTAAATGCCTGACAGAGTCATCAACTTATAGTTAGTTTTTCATTCTTTCTTATTGATTCATAGATTATGTATAGTGTCTGAGTGGCCAACCTGGATTGGAATTCTTTAAAGCAACTAATACAGGTTTTAATAGAATCAGAATCACCTGGATTTTTGTATTCACATTTCAGTAGTTTTCTTTGTCCTTGATAGTTTTAACAATTTTGGTAACAACTAATAAATCCATTGGACTAGGAGTATATATATTCAGTTCACCTATTAGGAATAAAAGTTTAGGCATGTTCAGTGGCCACAGGAGATGAGCATGCTTCAGGTCCAAAAGAGAAGAGTTTCCTACACCAGAATGGAATCTGGACCTACCCACTTTTGTTCCCAATTTGTTTTATTATCTTGTTTATATTTATTGCATTCTTGACCTCCTTTTCTCTCTCTCTTTCTTTCTTTCTTTCTTTCTTTCTTTCTTTCTTTCTTTCTTCATTTTTTCTTGTTTGCTTTGGTTAAGCTTTTAATTGAGGCATAATTTACATGCAATAAAAATGCACAGATTTTGGAGTACAAGACAGTTTTGAAAATTCATACACCCTTGTAACTACTAACTCAATAAGAAAGAGAACATTTCTAGCACCAAAGACAACTCCTCTATGTCTCTTCCAATTCAACACCCCCACAGATACTCACTGTTTTGATTCCTACCAACACAATTTAGTTTTTCATATTCAACAACTTGGCTAAGCATAAGTATGTGTACATCATGCTCTGTTTTTATACTCACAATTACTCAGTCTTGGCAAAATCAACAGAGACCTTCATTACTCCCCTACACTCCTTCACAAATTACCCCGCTTGCTTTGGTTTCTGCTACTGTTCTGCTATCTTGAAAACTCCTAAAAGATTCTGTGCCATTGCGGAGTAAGAAGTGAAACACTTTATAATGGTCATTATAATATTCCACTTAAAGCTCCTTCCAGACTCCAGTGGTCAGAATCTTTGCATTCAACTCAGAAACATTTAGTTTTATGGATTGTTAATATTTTCCTTTCCCTCCTTCCCTCCCTCTCTCCCTCTCCCCAAAACCTCCACTTGCCTTTTCTTCTCTTTCGTTCATTATATATATATATATATATATATATATATATATATATATATATATTGCAAAATGGTAAACTACAGAATTTCTTATATAAGTTAAGTCATGGAGTCTTAATATCATTAGAAGAGAGTAAAAATGTGACTGTGCTAACAAACCATTTGGAAGACATAAAAAATCATATTAGTTACCAGTCTCCAAGCATTAACTAAAAAATCAATAATACAATATGAAATAGTGAAAGTTTAAGGCGACACCAATAGCACAAAAAGATTTAGGCATCAATGTTCCAAAATGTATAGAATACAAATACACAACCCAAGCATGTACAAAGGGATATATTTAGGCATAGTAATAAAATATCAGAGCTTCTTTATTTACTTATTTGTATCTCATCCTTTCATAATTCATTTCTGTAAGTGTATGTTTTAAAATGTAAAAACATAATGTTATGAAAAGACCTCTTCTATAAATAAGTATAAATAAATGAGAATACTCAGGGATCCTGGGCCCCTATATTCAGAAGGGTTTGGAATGCACATCTGGTGGACCCAGATGTGTACTCAATGCCTTATCACAAAGCTCATTTGTCTGTACAGATGAGTAATGAGGTTCTTTCATGGATGCCATTTACTCCCTAACGGATTTCTCTCTCCCTGGTCAGTTTTGAAGTAAATATACCTTACGTGTTTGATACACTGTGTTTTTGCCTTATCTGAGGGCAGAGGGGACATGGATACAATTTGAAAAGGCATTGAACCTTACATCTATCTCTATTCTACACTTTAAGATTTGAGGGCCTTCTTTTTGTAATTAAAAGTGCCTGTAAAATTGTCACTAATGTTTTTAAATTGCTTATAAAATTGTCACTATCTTTTTTAAAAAAAACACATGCTATATAGTTCTTCCATTAGCTCTTGGAAACCTCTCTGTGGATGGCATGTACTAGTTCCAGCTCAGTTCCCTGATAAAGAAAAGGAGGTGGTATCATGCTTTGTATCTTACAAGTTCCCAAAGGCTCATATTCTAAAGGCTTGGTCCTCAGCTTGTGATGATAATGGAAGGTGGTGGAACTTTTAGGTGGAGTCTGGTGGGAGGAAGTTAGGTCATGGCTGTGTGTCCTTCAAGAGGATGTTGGGAGCCAACCACTTGTTTCAGTTCTCTCTTTACTTCTTGGCCTCTCCATGAAATAAGCAGCTTTGCCCCATCACATGCTCCCACCATGATGTTCGCTCTCACCACAAGCCCAAAAGCATAGAGTCAGGTAACCATGGACTGAAACCTTTGAGACTATAAGCCCAAGTAAATCCTTCTTCCTTGTAAATTGATTTATATAAGGAATTCATCACAACAATAGAAAGCTGACTAACATACCAGGGAAGTCTCTGAGAGCAATGGATGTTAGAGATGAAGAGAAATCAAAGCAAGGGCCTGAAATTCTACAGAAACAATCACTGACCTCAGATGTAAATGCATCTCTGGTGACCAGGAATGGGAGCAATCCTTCAAGTCACCTGTTGGGCATTCAAAAGAAATGTGTAGACTTTGTTCATGTAAGAGATATCTTTCATATAATGTCATCCAGATTAGTTTTGGGGGAGAATTGGCCATTCCTACTGAACAATCTTTCCATGGTTCCTACCTGTTCTTCTAAATGATAAATATCCTATATCTATGTACTTTTAAATTACCTGGATGCTAATTTTTTGTTACTTTTTGAATTCACAAAGTATATACTTTGTCCTAAAAGAGATTTGTTAAAACATATTGTTATTCTAACATAAACAAGTGTGTTTAAAATGGTGTTTGATCATGACTGTTTACACAACTAAGTATCTCAAACAAGTTTGAATCAAAATGACCAAAGGTGTGCTCTGTTTGTATAGAATATATGACAAAAGAAGATTAAACTAAAGATTATGTGTAAAAGATATATAATATTTTATATAGTGATGCTGGCAATAATACGATTTTGATATTAATAATAATAATAATAATAAAAACATTGACAATTGATTTTATTGCTACTGATGGATCTATCTATGGTTCTTTATTATATTAAAAGGCAAACAAAACAGATTCAAAATGGATCGTCAATGGTCAACAGGAATGTTGTTATAATCCAGGACTCCTGCTTTTCATTAACATCATGAAGCTTGCAATAGTGAAATGATTTTAACCCATAAACTCCCAGCACAGAAAAAGAAGTGAGTCCTGTGAATTGTGTGAAACCTCTATAGACCCAACAGGAGGTCACCCACTGCTAATAGGGCAGCCTATTTCACCAGGTCTGCATTTATGTATTTCATGAAAAACCAACAAATCTGAAGACAAAATTTCTTGTTTAACCACATTCAAGATCAATAGAAAAAGCTAGATGGACTACTTTCATGCTTCATCTAAAATCATTGTGCTACTCTATGCTTAAAGAAGAAATCTTATTTGTAACCCCAAATTATGTTTGTGTCATTCAAACCAATAAAAAACATTTATTAAATGCACTTGCCCTGCAGAGCATGCCTAAAGAGCACTCCAGTATCTTTTAGGAGAGAGGATAGTTTTCAGAAACATATGTGTGATTACACAACTCCACAGCTACACTGAAAATCATCACCCTCTCTGCAACTCTTAATAGCACTACTAAAGATACACCATGAACAGCGCCTCAGTACCATGCACAGTTTCAGAGGGCAATGAATTTGCCAAGCCGTTTTCACTAATGGCCTTCAGGGAGAGAATTCTTGAACATGGCATGTTGAAAGCAAATTTGATCCAAACATGCTGTGGCTCTCAGAATGTCAAGCCCTTTGGAAATGCAAGGCACTCAAGACAGCCCCACCTGATCAAAAATGGCACCAGCATCAATTAACGCCAACAACTGCAATTAGAAAACCACAGATGAGTAGGGACATGAGAGGCTCTAATTTCTCTGTGCCCAGGATCTCTGTTCTTGGTGACACCTGTCATGTTTCATTGATGTGAATACTTTGGGAGGCTAGTCACCATCTTCTTGAAAATTGCATTTCTGACCAGAGCTCCCTAGGCGCAATGTCAATTTATCTTCATTTGCAATGGCTCCCTAGACAGACCCTGCATGCTCCCAGACAAGGAGCCTTTACATCTGAAGAAGGGTGCAAAGCAATAACTAGCTGCAGCCATGTAGTTGAATACAGACTTCCGGGGAAAATGAGATTAGTTTGTATGTAGGGAAATCAATGTCACAGGCACTGAGAGAAAATATGGCAGTAGTGCTCAGAAATGCCTTCTTATCACTGTTCAGGAAATTAGGATCAAGGGAAGAAGTTTTACACTTTGGAAATGTAAACCATGAGATTGAAAAATAGTTAATATAATTTCATACTCATGCTAAGAAGGTTATATGAGAAAATAGAACAAGGATGATCAAGGCAGAAAATCTTCTCCTATCTCTCAATTTTTAAAATGCAGTTTCTATGGTTGCAAATATGTCAATTTTTAGGGGGTCTGAGTGTGGTCCTTAGGATTAAAAAGTGCATATTTACACATACATAAGGACCCAGATACACACACACATGTTTGAAATTAAATAACATCCTGTAGGTAAAACATTAAGTGGGAAAAGAATCTGTAATTGTGCTACCTCTTAAAACCCAAAGACTAATTGCTTTCTTTTCATTTTCACGAGAAAGACACTGAGGACTCAGGGCTGAGATACACATTCTTCATAAGATATTTCTCTTGAAAAGTCTTGGGAATCCTAGAAGAATTCAATCCAAATACAAATGCAACTTTTTCCAGGTTCAAATAGACAAATTTGAGAACTGTGTGGTGGGTTGATGAAATATTATTTTGCTTTCTTCCCTGTTATTATAGATCTTTTGAAAAAGCATTTTTCTAGACTTTTAGGTTTAACCTAGAGTGATCAACAAATGTTGTGCCACTGGGATACACATTAGGAGCATGACTTTATCCTGGCTTCTTCTTTTTTTCTCTTACCTAATAGAATCGAGTTTCACACATGATATCTTGATGGATGATCCTAAGTAGTTAATCAAATCTTATCTTTCTGCTAATCTAATTTTATTGTCATAAATGTGGTCTCAGCAGTTTATCTTTAGCAGTAATCAGATTTTATTTTTAATCCAAATAAGTTCAATTGGGTTTTAACTTCTACACATTTTCCTTGTTCAGCCAACATGGATCTAGAGGAGATGCAGGTTCTACAAGTTGCTGCTCTTTTATTGACATTTGTCTGCATGCTTCTCCTTGTGAGACATATATATGTCCCATAACCAAGATGAATATGCAGCAGAGACAGGAGGCAACAAATATGGAAGCTAATGAGAGGTGGAAAGAGTTTAGGACCTCAAGGTTAACCCAAGTTCTTCACATGTAAGTGGGGAGTTTATTAACATTACCTCACAGGACTGGGCTTCATTAAAGGAGATGGATGTTTGACTCAGTAGACATTGAGAAATGATTGTTCTGCACATCATGAAGTTCCATTGTGTGAAACCTGATGTTACCCTGGTGCTGGCAAATAATATTTAATAATGTTTTGAAGGAGAAATGATAAATTCTTTGACAGGTAGTTCTGAGGTATCTTACCATTTGAAAAACTAATTGTGTGGATGAGCAGGATATTTAATTTTAAGCGTATATGGTACACAGGAGAGAAGAATGGGTGGTGGGTGGGGACTGTGCACATGTGTGCTAATGGGGAATGCAGCAGAATGAACCTTCGGGTGGCAATTGGGGGTGGTGGGCAATTCCTGGAGGCTCACTCCCTCAAATTTGAAAAGTTCTCCTCATGAGAACAATGAGTGTACTTCATCAGAAAAGAGTAAGGTGGCATACTAAGATGCTCTCTGACTTCCAAATTCTTGTTTATTTACAGTTGTACTGTAGAATACATTAATGACTATGCACACGTAGCTGTTTATATTGAAATTAATTAAAATTATGCAGAAGTTTCCTCAGTCACATTTCAAGCACTCCATAGCTACCTATGTCAAATGATTAACATTGATGGTGCAAGCTGAGAACATTTCTCTCATTACAGACAGAAGGCACAGCAATGACAAGCTGTGATAGGGGACAGAAGGGACAGTGGAATGTGGTTCAATAGGCACTGGCTATGGAAACACCTAGGCAACTTTGGCAATCCTTCCACAAGGTTAACTTCCTGTAAGGCCTTCTGCTGCTTATTTAACTTCTCTAAACTTCATTGTCCTTGACTCTTAAGTGGAATTTAATAATGGTGATCTTTCAAGCTATCATGAACATTACAGGTATGAAAAAAGTCTACGCTTTTGCAAGCGGCTGACACCCGGAGCGGCTTGGCCCGCCCCGCCCTAACCGGCAGTCGGCCTCCGCCATCAGGGCTCCCCTGGGAGGCCTAGAGCTCACTCTGGGAGCAGCCGCCTCACACGCCCGGTTCCTAACCACGCGGCCGCAGCTACCCGGCTCCACAGGTGGCCCCGCGGAGGGTGCAGAAGTCAAGTCCTGAGGAGGGAAGATGGCGGCGAAGGGAGTGCATCACCCCAGTGTGCCGCGTCACTGAGCGGGAGAAAGACAATGTGAATCGCCTGAAGGCTATCTTGTTGGGAATTTCCAGTGAAATTGAGGTGCTCCAGAATCTAGTGGACAGATTTCCATCGTGCGTAGTTTGACTGCGGGAGCTCCATTTCTCCGCACGGAGGGTCGCATAGCCTGACAGGCAATCGCCCCGCGGCTGGAGTCTGTGGCGCGCGCTGGGGAGCGGCAAGGTGCCGGAGCGGGGGAGCAGCGATATGGATTCGGGGGACTCCCGCCAGTGGTACATTGGCAGCACTGAGTGCTGAGTTCCGGCTTTGAGACAGAGGAGAGAAGCTGGCCAGTTTGGTTCCAGACACCGGTCGGACCACGGAGGAGGTCAGCAGCTGCCATTTCGGAGAGATGATGTAATCATCCCCATGTTCTACTGATCTCAGCTCATTCAGCTACGGAACAGGTGATTTCAGGCTGGTATTTGCCTCCGTCTAGCAGACAGATTTCTTGCTCAGGCTCGGGACTGGGGATCTTGTGGAGAATATACCTAGAGGCTCGTGCCTGGCAAGGCGTGTGCCGGGCACTGAGCAGCTGGATTCTGGTTCCCGGGGCTAACCTGGCCCAGGTCTGAGGAAACTGCGGAGACTGCCGGTGGAGGCCAGCTCCAAGTGGAGCGTGCGCTGAGCTTGGGGCGACTGGGTTCTGACTCCTGGAACAGTTTTGGCCTGGGGCTGGGGAACCCGTGGGGGTCGCTCGCTGGAGCCAGCTCCCAGCGGAGAGTGTATCGGGATCCGAGAGGCAGGGTTCTGGCTACCGAAGCTGCTTCGGCCCAAGGCTAGGGAACCAGCGGTGACTGCTTCTCAGTCAGGCTCCTGCTGGGTGCTGTGGGGCAGAGTGGAGCTTCCACCTGCGCCCAGAACAGGCCAAGTGACCCGCCGGTGTGGTATCATGACACACCAAATGCAGCTGGGGCTGAAGAGAGTAGCCGCCCATGCCTAGAATAGGACAAGCGACCCCGCGGCACGGTAGCCAAGTAACCTCATTTGGAGTAGGGGCTGTGCGGAGCTGCCATCCGAGCAAGCAGGGCAGGCAGACCTGCGGCCCACTGGAAAGACAGGCCAGGTAGCTTGCCAGCGTGGTGGACACGTAACACCGAGGCAGTTGCGTCACACTGGTAGGAGTGGGGGTGGAGCAGGGTCGCTGCCCGGGTCCGGAGGGGGCTCAGCGACCCATTGGAGAGGTAGTCAGGTACCCCCATTGGGAGTGGGGGCTCTGCAGAACTGCGACCCACCGGCCTAGAGGCCTGCCAGCATGGTAGACACGTCACACCAATTGGAGTGGGGACCCAGCAGAGCCGCCACCCACATCCAGATCAGGACCAACGACCCCAGGGCGTGGTAGCTACGTTACCACAATTGGAGTGGGGGCAGAGCAGAGCCGCCACCCGTGCCCGCAGGGGGGGAGCAGACCTGCGACTGATCAGTGTGGTAGACAGATCACCCTAATTAGAGGAGGAGCACAGCCACTACCCGCCCTGCAAGGGAGAATTCCCAACTATACAAGAGCAATATAAATAAATAGGGGGTAAATTTCAAAAACACAACAGTAGCACCAAGCAGAAAGAAACGTGAGCAGTACGAAAAGACAAGGAAAGAAAGGACCACAAGCAATGCAGATCAACTCAACTTTAGAAGAGGTAATAGCTGCAACAGATGGAATGTCAGATAAATAGTTGGGGATATATATGCTTCAGATGATCTGGAGTCTCAAGGAAGACATGAGACAGCAAAATCAGACAATGAAAGATCACATTGACAAACAAATCCAGGAAGTAAAAGATCAATTTCACAGGGAGATAGAGGTAATAAAAAACAAACAAATAGAAATCCTAGAAATGCAGGAAACAATAAACCAACTTAAAAACTCAATTGAGAATACTACCAGCAGAGTAGATCACTTAGAAGAGAGAACAACAGACAATGAAGACAAAGTATTTCAACTCGAAAAGAACATAGACAGCTCAGCAAGTCTGCTAAGAAACCATGAGCAGAACATCCAAGAATTATGGGACAATATCAAAAGACCAAATTTAAGAGTCATTGGGATACAGGAAGGTACAGAGCTCCATACCAAAGGAATAAACAGTCTATTCAGTGAAATAATATGAGAAAACTTCCCAGAATTGAAGAATGAGACAGAATCCCAAATCCTAGAAGCCTACAGGACGCCGAATGTGCAAAATCATAAGAGATCCACACCTAGACACATTATAATGAAGATGTCCAACATACAGAATAAGGAGAGAATTTTAAAAGCTGCAAGAGAAAGAAAGCAGATTACATTTAGGGGTAAACCAATCAGGGTAACAGCTGATCTCTCAACACAGACTCTGAAAGCTAGAAGATCCTGGAATAACATATTTCAAACACTGAAAGAAAATGGGTTCCAACCAAGAATCGTGTATCCGGCGAAATTAAGCTTCAGGATAGAAGATGAAATTAAAACCTTCCACGATAAACAAAAGTTAAAAGAATTCGCAGCTAGAAAACCATCTCTTCAAAAAATCCTTGGCAAAACATTACAGGAAGAGAAAATGGAAAATAACATTGAAAACCAACAATGGGAGGTAGGACAGTAAAGGGGGGAAAGTAGTCAAAGAGGATAACAAATCAGGGTTAGTAACATCAATAAACAAATATGGCTAGAAGAACAAACCATATCTCAATAATAACCCTAAATGTTAATGGCTTAAACTCACCAATCAAGAGACACAGGCTAGTAGAATGGATCACAAAACAAGACCCAACAATATGCTGCCTACAGGAGACGCATCTGGTAGGAAAAGATATTCATAGACTGAAGGTGAAAGGTTGGGAAAAATCATACCACTCATATGGACTGTGGAAACAAGCAGGAGTGGCCATACTCATATGTAATAAAATAGATTTCAAGCCAAAGTTAATCAAAAGGGATAAAGAAGGACACTTCATACTGCCCAAGGGAACCATACACCAACAAGACATAACAATCATAAATATATATGCCCCAAATAATGGTGCAGCTGTGTTCATCAAGCAAACTCTTCTCAAGTTCAAGAGTCTAATAGACCACCATACAATAATCATGGGAGACTTCAACACACCTCTCTCACCACTGGACAGATCTTCCAAACAAAAGTTAAATAAGGAAACTATAGAACTCAATAACACAATTAACAACCTAGACTTAATTGACATATATAGACTATACCACCCAACATCAAGTAGTTACACTTTTTTCTCAGCAGCACATGGAACCTTCTCAAAAATAGACCATATATTATGTCACAGGGCAACTCTTAGACAATATAAAGGGGTAGAGATAATACCATGCATCTTATCTGATCACAATGGAATGAAACTGAAAATCAATGATAAAAGAAGGAAGGAAAAATCAAGCATCACTTGGAGAATGAACAATAGGTTGCTGAATGATCAATGGGTTTTAGAAGACATCAAGGAGGAAATTAAAAACTTCCTAGAGTTAAATGAAAACACAGACACAACATATTGGAATCTATGGGACACATTGAAAGCAGTTCTAAGAGGAAAATTCATTGCTTGGAGTTCATTCCTCAAAAAAAGAAAAAACCAACAAATAAATGATCTCATACTTCATCTCAAAATCCTAGAAAAAAGAAGAACAAAACAACAGCAAAAGAAGTAGAAGGCAAGAAATAATTAAAATCAGAGCTGAAATTAATGAAATTGAAACAAAAGAAACAATTGAAAAAATTGACAAAACTAAAAGTTGGTTCTTTGAAAAAATAAATAAAATTGGCAGACCCTTAGCCATGCTAACGAAGAGAAGAAGAGAGAGAACCCAAATTACTAGCATACGGGATGAAAAAGGCAATATCACAACAGATTCTTCAGAAATACAGAAGATAATCAGAAATTATTTTGAATCCTTATACTCCAATAAAATAGAAGATACTGAAGGCATAGATAAATTCCTTAAGTCTTATGATCTGCCCAGATTGAGTCAGGAGGATATAGACAACCTAAACAGACCAATAACAATAGAGGAAATAGAAGAAACCATCAAAAGATTACCAACTAAGAAAAGCCCAGGACCGGATGGGTATACAGCAGAGTTTTACAAAATCTTTAAAGAGGAACTAACACCAATACTTTTCAAGCTATTTCAGGAAATAGAAAAAGAGGGAGAACTTCCAAATTCATTCTACGAGGCCAACATCACCCTGATTCCGAAACCAGACAAAGACACTTCAAAGAAAGAAAACTACAGACCAATATCTCTAATGAACCTTGACGCGAAAATCCTCAATAAAATTCTGGCGAATCGGATTCAAATACATATCAAAAAAATTATACACCATGATCAAGTAGGATTCATCCCTGGGATGCAAGGCTGGTTCAATACACGGAAATCAATAAATGTTATTCACCACATCAATAGACTTAAAAATAAGAACCATATTATCATCTCGATAGATGCAGAAAAAGCATTTGACAAAGTACAGCATCCCTTTATGTTCAAAACTCTAGAAAATTTAGGGATAACTGGACCATACCTCAACATTGTAAAAGCAATCTATGATAAGCCACAGGCCAGCATCATTCTGAATGGAAAAAAATTGAAGGCATTCCCTCTAAGATCTGGTACAAGACAGGGATGTCCTCTCTCACCACTTCTGTTCAACACAGTCCTCAAAACACTGGCCAGAGCAATTAGGCAGATGAAAGAAATTAAAGGCATAAAAATAGGAAAAGAAGAACTTAAATTATCACTATTTGCAGATCATATGATTCTATACCTAGCAGACCCAAAAGGGTCTACAAAGAAGATATTAGAGCTAATAAATGAATTCAGCAAAGTGGCAGGATATAAGATCAACACGCATAAATCAAAGGCATTCCTGTATATCAGCGACAAATCCTCTGAAACGGAAATGAGGACAACTACTCCATTCACAATATCCCCCCAAAAAATAAAATACTTGGGAATCAACCTAACAAAAGAGGTGAAAGATTTATACAATGAAAATTACAGAACCCTAAAGAAAGATACAGAAGAAGACCTTAGAAGATAGAAAAATATACCCTGCTCATGGATAGGCAGAACTAACATCATCAAAATGGCAATATTACCAAAAGTTCTCTATAAGTTCAATGCAATGCCAATCAAAATCCCAACAGCATATCTTGTAGAAATAGATAAAATAATCATGAAATTCATATGGAATAATAAAAGACCCAGAATAGCAAAAACAATGCTAAGCAGGAAGTGTGAATCAGGCGGTATAGTGATACCAGACTTCAAACTATACTACAGAGCAATAGTAACGAAAACAGCATGGTACTGGTACCAAAACAGGCGGGTGGACCAATGGTACAGAATAGAGGACACAGTAACCAATCCACAAAACTACAACTATCTTATATTTGATAAAGGGGCTAAAAGCATGCAATGGAGGAAGGATAGCATCTTCAACAAATGGTGCTGGGAAAACTGGAAAACCATTTGCATCAAAATGAATCTGAATCCCTATCTCTCACCATGCACAAAAGTTAACTCAAAATGGATCAAGGAGCTTGATATTAAATCAGAGACACGGCATCTGATAGAAGAAAAAGTTGGTTATGATCTACATGCTGTGGGATCGGGCTCCAAATTCCTCAATAGGACACCCATAGCGCAAGAGTTAACAACTAGAATCAACAAATGGGACTTACTCAAACTAAAAAGTTTTTTCTCAGCAAAAGAAACAATAAGAGAGATAAACAGGGAGCCTACATCCTGGGAACAAATCTTTACTCCACACACTTCAGATAGAGCCCTAATAACCAGAATATACAAAGAACTCAAAAAATTAGACAATAAGATAACAAATAACCCAATCAATAAATGGGCAAAGGACCTGAACAGACACTTCTCAGAGGAGGACATACAATCAATCAATAAGTACATGAAAAAATGCTCACCATCCCTAGCAGTCAGAGAAATGCAAATCAAAAGTACCCTAAGATACCATCTCACTCCAGTAAGATTGGCAGCCATTAGGAAGTCAAACAACAATAAGTGCTGGAGAGGATGCGGGGAAAAGGGCACTCTTGTTCATTGTTGGTGGGACTGCAAATTGGTGCAGCCAATTTGGAAAGCAGTATGGAGATTTCTCGGAAAGCTGGGAATGGAACCACCATTTGACCCAGCTATTCCCCTTCTCGGTCTATTCCCTAAAGACATAATAAGAGCATGCTACAGGGACACTGCTACATCGATGTTCATAGCAGCTCAATTCACCATAGCAAGACTGTGGAATCAGCCTAGATGCCCTTCAATAGATGAATGGATAAAAAAAATGTGGCATTTATACACTATGGAGTATTACTCTGCATTGAAAAATGACAAAATCATAGAATTTGGAGGGAAATGGATGGCATTAGAGCAGATTATGCTAAGTGAAGCTAGTCAATCTTTAACAAACAAATACCAAATGACTCCTTTGATATAAGGGGAGTAAACAAGGACAGGGTAGGGATGAAGAGCTTGAGAAGATTTACATTAAACAGGGATGAGAGGTGGGAGGGAAAGGGAGTGAGAAGGGAAATCGCATGGAAATGGAAGGCAATCCTCAGGGTTATACAAAATGACATACAAGAGGAAAGGAGGGGTAAGACAAGATAATACAAATGGAAGAAATGATTTACAATAGAAGGGGTAGAGAGAGAAAAGGGGAGGGGATGGGAGGGGAGGGGGGATAGTAGAGAATAGGACAGCAGAATACATCAGACACTAGAAAGGCAATATGTCAATCAATGGAAGGGTAACTGATGTGATTCAGAAATCTGTATACGGGGTAAAAGTGGGAGTTCATAACCCACTTGAATCAAACCGTGTAATATGATGTATTAAGAACTATGTAATGTTTTGAACTACCAATAATAAAAAAAAAACTAGATGAAGAAAAAAAGAAAATAGAAATGAATCTAGACAGAGAAATATAATAATCCTTATATTTTAGAAAGCAAAAATAAAGTATTTGGTTTATATTAGTCACCATTTTCTCTAATAGAAAGTGTTCCCTCCATTATATCATAGAGGGAAACAGGCCATGATTGTGTCTATACTTATCACTACTATCAAAAAAGAAGGATTTTATTCCTTGGTATTTATTGTTAAGAATTAAAGTCATCGTGCCCCAGGGATACATGCATACTCATGTTTATGGTAGAACAATTCACAATATCCAAACTATGTAACCAACCTGGGTGTCCTTCAATGGATGAAGAAAAAAATGTGGTATACATTAAAATAAATAAAAGAAAAAAGTCTAGTTTGATGTCCGACTCAATAAATGCCCTGTAAGTGGCATGTATTATTATGGTTATGATTATTAATAATGCATGCTAAACTTAAAGAAAAATAATTGAAGACCCTAAATTGTGAGAACTAAATTAAAGCATTTCTGGAAGACAAGGTCAATACTTAAGGAAATCTTGCCAGCAACATTTCAGCGTTATAATAGTGGTGTGAACTCTTCAAATATGCCACTAGTTGAAATGGGTCTGAACTTTGAATATCTAGTGTGTTTGTGTGTGTGTGTGTGTGTGTGTGTGTGTGTGTGTATGTTATACATAACTTTGAAAGTAGATTTGGAAGTGAAAAGCATAAGGCATTGATAATTTTTCACAATGAAATAAGGCTAAATGTAAAGGTTAAATATCCATTTTAAATGCCTGATAAACTCTAAGCATGGATGTCCCTTTCCAATCAAAAGCATATTCTTTTGTGCAGTTATTAAGATTGTTTTTTTTTTCCCTTACTTAATATGCAAAATACACTGTGACAAAAGGTGGCCCCTGGGCAGGGAGGAAAAAAAAAAAAACACAAAACAAAACAGCCAGAATTGCTCGTTACAATCACAATGAAATAATGCTTTTTAGAAAAGAATGTTTTCTTTTGTTTTTCTTCTCCTGATAGGAAACTGTGAAAATTGGAGTTCTATTCAATTCATCTTTTCCTTCCACTTCAAACACATTCCTCATGGCCATTTAAAAAGTCTTTTCCCAAAGTGAAATTAATATTTTCCAGACTAGTATTAAGAATAGCAGCTTCTTTGCTTGATTCTCCAGCAACCAACACAAGGAGCATCAGTGCTTTGCAAAGCGGCTTCCGGGGGCACAGCAGGGCTGATGATAAATAATTCAGACTCATGGGTTATTTCTGCCGGATCATCAGACAGGGGCACTGCATTTGTACTTCAGCCCCTTCCAATCCTTCTTGTCTCCATGTAGCTTCTTTTTGTGAAGGATGTCAAATTCCTTTGCAAATTGTCTTTCCTTTTCTTTCCAATAAATCCTAGAGGTGTTGCACTGTGCAGCTCTGGTTCCCTGGTTCAGGGTCCCAGTGGCCCTAATGGGCACAGTTGGGGTTCTATCTGCTCTGAATGGAGGAGGGGCTGTTTGGTCAAGCTAAAGTCACGTTATGTGAGCATTACTGATTGGCATATTGTCAACATTATGCTTGAGAAACATATTTGTCCTGCTGATGACAGTGATGGTTTATGAATGAGTGGATTTTGATATTGGTTAATTAGAAGGAACTTGACTGCAGCATCTGTCACCCAGCAGCAAACAATGTCTTCTGTGTGTTGTTCAGATAAATTTCCTTATGGTATAAAAGCTGGCTAATATAAGAGTAGGTCAACAATCAAGAGATGAAAAAATGCACTTTAAATTTTTTTTTTTTTGCTGAAAACATAAGGTGTGTCTATATGGTGCCATCTAATCACAACTGCCCGTAACTAGCATAATAACAATCATGACAAGGAGGCTAACATTGAATAGCTTTTATGAGGTAGTAACTACTATTTTATATGTGGTGTTAGAGTTTAACAGAGATAAACCCTCTAACTCTTCTAGGTGTCCCAAAATAAAATACACCAACTTGAGAAATAACTCCGCCAAACTTTGAAGACAATAATAAAGATCTTTTTCAATAGTGTGAAAATGGTAAGCTGGGTGATATTCAGGAATTACCTTGGGCTTTCTGAGCTCTAAGCTGATTTAAGAAAGCAGGCCAGATGTTCAGATAAAGTGCAGGTGATTAAAGGTCTCTAGTGTTGAGTCCTTAGTTCTAGAAACCCCCTTCTTCTAGGGAGCGTCAGTGTCTCTTGACAGTGCCTTCCCTCCTCATGAGGTTGGTTTTTTTTTTTTTTACAATGTAGTAGTAAGTAACCTTACAACTGTAGGGTAAATAGTAAGGTTTATTTAATAGCATAAGCACAAAAAATTCAAGTAAAACAAAAACAAAATAGCCATGGGTATGGAGAAAGGCATTTGGTGGAATCTTCTGAAAGTGGCTTTTTGATCTAGGCTCCCTTCATGGTCCAAGGCTCCATGTCCCTGACATTGTGCTGTGTGGGAAGCCCTGTTAGTGGCCCTGGAGTGGGAAGCCCTGTTAGTGGCCTGAGCTTTCCTATCTCATATTATCACCCGCACCATGAGGATGATCATGGCTCAAAAAATAATCACAAGGGCTGGGCTTGTAGCACAGTGGTAGAGTGCTTGCCTAGCACGTGTGAGGCACTGGGTTCAACTCTCAGCACCACATATACATAAATAAATAAAATGAAGATCTATCAACATCTAAAAAAGTATTTTTTTAAAAAGGCAGTCTTGAGAATTTCATGTCTTAATGTATACAAAAGACCTAAAACAGTACCTGGCAATTGGCTCTTTGGATTATGAACTAAACCTTTTACTTATTTCCTGTACTGACCCTATTTTCCCTTGTTCCTTTCTGATTTGGCCTCTTTATTTCACCAGGGACAACAGTGGAAACCATAGCTTGAGCATTTTTATAAACACAACAGCCAAAAACTTGTGGGAATTGGAATCCAAATGCAGCTATTATTTCTGTTTCCAAAACTCTTTTTTTCTGAAATTGAAGTAACCCTATTGACTCTCCCCTCTTTTCTAAGTTAACTTTTTAATGTTAAACAACTGTTTAAGGGATGAGTAGAATCCACTGTAGCTATAATCACCCAGGTATGGTGTATATGTATGTGTGTGGGTGTGTGGGTGTGTGTGTGGGGGGGAGAGAGACAGAGAGAGAGGAGATAGAAAGTTGGAGGGAAAAAAAAGGTGGGAAGAAGAAAAGTTATAAGGAGAAATAAACACAAAAATAAGGCAAGAAAATAAAGCAGAGAAAATACTGTATGCAGGGACAAGATGGCGCTCTCACAGTTGGAAAGCTGGTACCATGAGGTTGGCCTGTTTTTCTCTTTGTATAACTGAGAGTTGGATAAAAATAGTCCCAACTGGATTTAGAGAAAGAAAGACATGCCAACAATGGGATCAGGACAGCAAGCAAGATAACAAGGGCAAGATGTTAAACACATCAAAAGTTTAGTACCATAATTTCTCCAGGCTGGGATCCATGTTAGGAATGTATCCACTAATGGTAAATTCATAGACTTGAGTCTTCCATAAAGCCCACCCTGACCTTCCTCTGGCTCCTGATTGAGATGGATACCTGTTATTTTTTTTATCCATTAACCTCAGCAGCATTACTATCTGAAGCACAGCATTTTGACATTGTATTATGATCATCTGACCATGCTTCTTGTTCCATATAATAGATGATATCAGAAATTTCTCAAGAGAAGTCTATATGTGCCCAATAAATAGTGGTAGAGTGAATATGATGTGTTGCTGTGTCCATTCTCAGCCTTAGACTCTGTGCCCATTCTTGACAGGAATGTCAAGTTAAGGTGATGAGTTGCCATAAGCAACTTTAGAAGACAGGAGATTTCTGAAAAGTGTTCACACCAACCCTTATTTAAGATTACTCCCTTTAAAGGGCCACAAAAGGCAGGGCTTGCTTAGGCACGAGCTTCACATGGATTCTGCTTTTTCACATAGCCTTTATAGTTGATAGCCAGGAAAACTGATTGACCTTAAATGCAGATAGAATGCTGTTAAACAAAACAGACTGGCCTGCATAAATAAAGCATTGTGCTGATCTTCAGTTTCTCCATGCTGCATTGAGAGTTGCTCAGATATTTCAATATAGCATCTTTGTCCTTTACATGTCCTCTTAGAGGAGACTTAGCCTCTTGTGAGTCCTTTGATCATTTCTCTCTTCCACCCTCACCAGGGGGTACATGCTAAAAGGTTTCTTCTACAATGGCTTTCCCATCCCCTGGCCCCTTTTCTTCCCCTGGTTCACATCAAATCTGCTTGCATTACCCAGATGCCCTGGCGATTGGAGACAGAGAAAGGCAGCCTGTGGCTGGGGAGCTGTCCGAGGAGAATGAGATGGCAACATTCACTCAGAACACTGTCCCTCTGCTTCCAGTGCAAATGCCTTTACAATGGATCTTTGTTTATTATCACAGAGGAGATTTTTAAAAGACGGCTTTTAATAGATGCCGATCCTCAGGGTGAACTCCTGTCTCAGGTCAGCTTGGCTGGAGCTGTGAGTAGCTTCTGGAAGTGGACTGAGGATATGATGATGATTTCCCATCATCGCTGTAATGCAGAGACACAGAGAGCCTGACATGGGTCTGTTTTTATAGGACCTAAAACTAATACCAAGTTAAAAGTTCTTAGCATTCTCTTCTCCACCAAAAAGTATCAACACTAACCAGGATTGAGCAGAAGAAAATAAACCAGAGCAGGAATGTTTATCCTCAACAACTAAACAATAATTAAAAGGGAACAGGGTAAGTAGCCACTGTTGAGAGACACAACGTAAGAGTTGAGCAGTAGCAAAGCAATAACGGCAGTCATTAGGAAGAATTTGACAAGGCAGATGGTAAAATCGCTTGGAATGCTTTCATAACGTTTTCCATGTTGGATGAGGAACAAACTGGTCCAAAACACCTCAGATTTCATACCATAGATTACATGTCATGGACTGTAACAAAGACTAACATGAAGTAAAGAAAAAATACAGTAGTCAGTGTGGCATGACCATCTAAGGAAGTGGAGTATTCGGGGGGGTTGAAACAAGTGAAGATTTGATAGCCCGACTGCCTGGTTCTGAAGTCTAGATCTTCTATTTATTATCTCTTGGCAATAATATTTCTTTGTATCTCAGTTTCTTCATCTGTAAAATGGGAATGACAGCAATAGGATTCATATACTTCCATTGCTTCAATAATTATGAGACTTAATTGATTTTTCAAACAGAGTAACATATTGGTGACTGACATCTGTATGGATATTTGATGAACAAACAATCAAGCCATATTATACTTCCTCAATATTTTACTGTACATTCTCTGGGAGTAAAATCCTCTCTAAATGAAAAGGCAAATTGCATTATACTCTATTTTGATGGTATAGACAGGTTGCAAGATGCACAGAATATGGGTTTTGTTCTCAAAGAAATTACAGTCTAGTTTGGGAAGCAGGATACACAGATATGAGAGGTTGAACACCCTTAACAAGGATAACATCATTCAAAAGAACTCATTGAAACACATACCATGTCAGAGTAGTCTCTGGGCACTTGCATGATAGACGTGAGAGCAGAGCAGAAAGGGAGAAACCCCTTTGTTCCCCAGTCATCACATAAGGCCTGTCTGAAGAATGTCCTGTGAGGGTAACAGCACCACTTGGAGCAGCTGGACTTCTATCCAACAGTAATTTTCACGATGGGGAAAATGGAAGGCATGCTTTGGGATGTGATGTACACCCTGGATTGTAAGGCTTTTTACTAAAGGGCATGATTACCTTGTCACTCACTCACACATAGGCAGCAAGATATCCGTGCATTTCTTATTTAGTAGTAGCACATTTTACACAGATATTCTCATCAATTTATGAGCCCAGAAAAAAGTTGTTGCAAATCTTCATGGTTTTTTTGTACTCCATCCAAAGGAGCACATCTGGTCCACATGACATCAGGCTTGGCTTTCGACGTCAGCAGAAAGTCTATTTTTTCTCATATATGATACTTTTAGAATCTGAGGCTGTTTGAAATAAAATTAGTTATGGCTACTAACAAATAGAAAACAAATAATCAGTAGTGCACAACACAATTAGAAATTACATTTGTTCACAAAATCTTTAGTTGTTCATGTAATCAAAACAGTGCTCTTGACAGTCACAGGATGAAGCAGGGATCCTGAAAATAATTTGTTGTTTGTGTTGTTGTGCTACTTTTTCTTCTCTCAACTCTCTTTTCCCTTCTCCTGCTCCTTTTCCTTCCATCTCCCCATTTGTTTGTATAATTTGACACTATTTTTGTATTCTGCAAAGTTATCACAGATAATAAGAACAAAATCTTTTGAGTTTTCCGCGTGTTGGTTTATGACATTTTCTTTATCTTGGTAGATTTACCTATTTTATAACTAGGAAAAAGAAAGCATGGGTCAATATTGGATTTTTTTATAACTTAAAACAAACAAGATTTTTCTTAAGGTTCTGACAAGTGACTTACAGATACTAGTGTGTATTCATAAGATCCATTGTTATAAATATCCCCATGACATTGTGACGACATTCCCCAGAGTAGCACACCTAACCTGAAGACTAATCTTGTTGGAATGACATAATAGATTTAAAATGTCATGCTTTGTGCATTATAACCTTAGCTGGATAAAAAGTGCTATGTGCAGTGTAAGGTCCACATATCCTATTACAATCATCTTAGTTACTTTGTGCTCATCTTTCCAGATATTGCTTTATCTTTAAAAGTGGTTTTTGAATGTATATTTCTCATATTAGGAAAAATTAAAGTCAGGGCAGCAAAAGCTTACCATATAATAGGGGTGAATATTGTCAACAGAGACAAAATGAAATAAAGAAATAGCAATGACCTAGAATCAACATTAATGAATCATTTACATCAAGCACTTCAAACACTAGATGCTCTTGCTTGAGTATTTATTTGGAATGAATACAACGGAGCAATATTTGCCATAGCAGTTCTCATATTGCTACCCATGAAAAAGTTTCCTTGCTAAATAAGATGGAAAACATGAAATTCTGTTTCTGTATCTTGGAGATTTATAAAGCACATTAGGTGGAAAATTTCTTAGAGAGATTCTGTAGTTTTTAAGAATTGAGATGCAATTTACACACCATAACATAACCATTTTTAAATGCTCAATTGAGTATTTTTTACTATATTCACAAGTTTGCACAAATGTTGCTACTATCTAATACCAGAATACTTTCATCACCTTCTAAAAAACCTCTGTACTCTTTAACAGTCCCTCTCAATCACCTAGTCCCTGACGACCAATAGTTTACTTTCAGTCTTCACTGATTTGTCTATTCTAGAAATTTGTCTGTTCTAGAAATAGAATCATATGTGAACTATTATGCCCAGCTTCTATTAATAGTTTTTGAAGTTCATCTGTGTTGTAACATCTCTCAATTCTTAATTACTTTTATGGTTGGGTAATGTTCCATTGTATGAGTATGCCACAATGTATTTATCAAACATCATCTAACGGACATTTAGATTATTTTAATTTGAGGTCATTATGAATAGTGCTGCTGTGAACAATCATATGCAAGATTTTGTTCTGAATTTATATTCTGTGTCCTTGGGTCTATACCTAAGAGTGAAATTCTTGAATAATACAGTAACTATGTAATAATAATAATAATAATAATAATAATAATACAGTAACTATCTTTAAAGCAACTAAAAACTTTCATCAGCAGCTGTACATGTTTGACCCCCACTAATTCCCAAAGGACCCAATTTCTCCAAGTCCTTACCAACATTTGTCATGTTCAAGTTCCTCCTAGTAGATGTGAAGAGGTATGTCATCATGGTCTTGATTTGCATTTCCCTGAACTCTAACTATATTAAGCATCTTTCATGTGCTTATTGACCATTTGTGTATCTTCTTTGAAAAAAAAAAGTCTTCAGATTTTTCACTTTTTTTATATCTTTATTTATTTGCATATTTATTTATTTATTATGTGGTGCTGAGGATCAAACCCAGTGCCTCACACAGGGGAGGCAAGCACTCTACCACTGAGCTACAATCTCAGCCCTTTCACTTATTTTTAATGGGCTGTCTTTTTCCTTTAAGTGGTAGAATCTCTATATGTATTACAGATACTGGACCTTTATCGGACATATGACTTAAGAATACTTTCTCAGTTTGTGGGTTACATTTTTCTGTTTGTGTGGTTCTGCCATTGATTTTTTTTAAAAAAGTGTTCATTTGTATTTAATTTTAAACTTTCAAATCTGATTTTGCATCAACGGGAAAAATCTTTTTAAATGCCTTTGTAAAGTTTGAGATAAGTCACTGTCCGGATTTCCCTTTCCTTGTATTATATAAATAAGAGCCACAGCAATAATACTAATTGATACAAACACAAGAAAAGATAGACATGTTTATATTTCAATATGGTTAACAGATTTGAACAGTGATGGTGATCTGTGTTTATATTAATAGGGAGCTCTAAGTTGTTTACCTTTGATATATAACAGCCCTGAAACAACTTAGTAAGGTAGCTGGCATTGTTTCTACTTTATAGTGGAAAATACTGTCAACTGACCAGTGTTTGTCCAAAGCCAGACAGAGGGTGTGTCTGGAATCACACACTATTTGAAAAACAAAGAGAACAAAAACAATTCTGTCTCATTGTTGAGCTGTATTTTAGGAGGACAGCAAATCTGAAGTATAAACTCTTATCCATTATCAGATATGTAAGAGGATTCTATGGTGAGTAATAATCCTTTCTTTTCCTCATTGGTCCACAGCAATGAGGATTAATGATTCCCAGGAGCTCCTTCTCTGCCCTCCCCCCACCAAGGTATCCTTGACCTACAGTGATTGCTAAAAGCCTACCTAACACTGGATAGATTTTACATGTCTTTTTTTTTCTCATCCCTTAAGAATTTAGGGACCATATTATCTTGTTCATTATTCTATTACCAAACCTTAATCTATGTTTGACACATAGAGGGAATTTCTAAAAGCTTTAGTGAAAGAAATCAATAAATAATTTTATGGATAAAATAAGGCAGAGTGAATAAAAGTTAATAGATATATAATTCTTAAAATGTGCAGGTATTTTTGTCCAAATTCTTTTCACCTATTTACTCATACAAACCATATATCAAAAAGCAACTACAGTTAGACCAAGATGACAGAGAATACCAGCCTTTGTCCCCCCACAAGAAATAAATATAGACAGCTATCCACAAGCCAAAATAGCCAAAAAAAGAGGCTCAAGAACACTTTGTTTAATGTGTTTACAATAAGACAGTGAAACAAAAAGATAACATTTTTAAAAAGCAGGGTATATTTGTAACTGAAAGGATAATCTGTGACATCAGCTTATGAAGAGGCCAGGAGGTGGGGAGGAACCAAGAAAAAAAGGTAAATGCTATTGGAATCAGCCTCCTGGTGAAAGGCTGGTCCCCAAGAATCTGTTCTGTAGAAGAAAACAGCATTTTTGCCACTGAGTAGACAAGGGAGACAGGCTGCACGACCCCTCAGCAGCAGCTGCTTCAGGACCAGAGTCATCACCTCTCTCAAACCCACATGCCCAAGGGGTCCTTGGCTGCCACATGAGTGCCCATAATCCAGACCCAGGCTCTGTGTTTGCACTGTTCTTCCCTGTGTCTCAGCATTAGAGCTAGTGATCTTATTTGCACTCTGACTCTAGAACCAAGGTCTCTTTAAGTTGCCTCTCCTCTGGGTGTTAGTTCAGCAGCCAAAGAGAACTAGGGTGTGCTTGAACTTTGGAACCTCTATCACCCTGTGCATATCTGTGCCACCATTTTCAGCTCCCTGACTGCTTGTTAAGCACCCATTCCTGATAGCTTGTGAGCAATACAATGATTGGGGTGCCTGTATCCCAGGTTCTGAACCATTATCAATACCTGGTCCCTAGAACTGTAGTTTCTAAGTGTGAGACCAGATTTCATCAGCTCTTTGATGGTGCCAGATGTGCCACTCCTCAGGAGCCTGGTGTCACCATCACTGTAAGTGGCCCACAAATCAGATTCAATGCCAAGAGGAATTCCCTAGCTACCACTTCTTTGTTGGAAGAAAAAGATCAGGAGGACCTTAGCAGCCAGCGTATATATAGAAAGACATTCATTTTGAGGCTTTGGCTTACACAGCTATAGAGACTGAGAAGTCCCACAATCTGCCGTCTGCAAACCAAAAGGCCAGGAAGCTGGAGTAGTTCCAATCCAAGTCCAAAGGCCCTCAAATCAGGAATGCTGATGTTCAAGGTCAGGAGAAGATGCTAGTCCCTCATCTGCTTCTTTTTGTTCTATTCCTTCTCATAATGGGTCAGATAATGCCCACTGTCATTGGTTAGGATGATCTTTGCTCAGTCTACTGATTCAAATGCTAATCTTTTTTGGAAATTCCCTCACAGTCATACCCAGAAATAATGTTTAATCACATATCTGTGCATTCCATAGCCCAGTGAAGGTGACACATAAACTTAAGTATCTTAACCTATTACCTGTGTGTTCTCCTTCTTTTCTCCATTGATGAGTGAAAGAAGAGGGCAGTGCCCCTCAGACTTCATGTGTCTTTGTGATGCCAACTTCTGGGAACAACCAGGAGTGTTTACAGAAAGACCAGATATTTAAAGTGACCAAAGAAGGAGTGGCTTCAGAGGACTCAGAAGATGAACAGTATCTTGCTGGGAGTGAGCAGGTATTTTAAGTGTATTTAAGTGACTCTGAAGTTGCACATCATCTTGAATAAAGTGATCTGGACTTGACATAATGCCCCTGTTTGACACAGAGTATATAAAATGCAGACCACCATTTTTCCTGCTTGGTTGGGGAATATACCAACTGGGAAGGCTATTTAAAGTGGTACCAGATTAATCCTAGCTTTAAGAGATCATGGAAATGTGTGTTCAAACATCTTTGTCCTGGTGATCTTTTGAAGGAAAGTCTGAATTTGTGTCTGAAGTACTTGGAGCAGGCACAGAGGATGCTCTTCCAGCTCTCACATGGTTGCTGATTACCCATGTTGATACTAACTTCTCTCTTGGAGCAGAGAAGCGCAGCTAAGTTTATGACTGATAGATGTATCACTGGGTGTTCAGCTTCTCAACTCATCCTTAAGATTATAAACCCGAGATTCACAGATTTACTTAGCTGTCTGTTGAAATCACCTGGGGAGTTTAAAGGACATTGATGCTTGAAGCATCCTGCCTGCAGCATTCCCATTCAGATGTCTTGGGGTAGGGCTGGGATATGGGGATTTTCAGAATATTCCAAATGAGTCCAATATGCTGTCAGGCTAAGATCCACTGCCCTGAAGTGTTGCTTTTAAACTGTTCATACCAAAATTAGCATTTTTACTACAGCTGTTGAGTTGGCATGAGATATCTTGTAGAGTAAAAAATCAGATAATGTCTATAAATTGCTCAGCAAAGTTCTTGACAAGACTAATGTCTCAATAATACTGTGCTTTAATTCATGCAATATTAGTCCTTATTCTTGTCACACACACACACACACAGAGACATACACACATACACATAGAGAGAGCCTATATTATCACGATACAATTAAACCACCGCTGATAATGTTACAGGAATTCTGTAGTTAAGGAACAAATTCAAATGAACTCCTTTTTAGCCCTAATTGTATAAAATTCTTCTAAGTTATACCAATATATTTCTCTGGTTAAAGATGACAAAAACATAACTTTCTTGGACACTTAGATGTTGTTTTAGGATTATTTTAGTAAGTCATATTATTTTCTACATATGCATAATACCAGAAAGTTTATAAGAATTCAGGCTTCAATCAAAAGCTAAAATTTCAGACTTTTGGTATAATAAACGCTAATCATTTAATTTAGCTTTTAGCAATTTTTCCATTATCTCTCTCATCAAAGAAAACCAAAAGATATTTGGTCAATTTAAAGTCCTGCCCAGTTACATTAAAATGGTGCTTCATTTAAGGTCCGAGTATTTACCATGAAACTGTACTCTCATAGATTTGTTCATTTAGAGCATATTCAAACTTCATGGTAATTATATAAAGAATGTTTCTATCAATACAGCTGTTGTTGATCTGCAGGTCAATATATTTTGATTTTCCCTCTAAGCCCACTGGAAACACAACTTGAGAACAAAGGTGTTCCGTTCATAGAAAAGGTAATGGCTATGTGAAGGAATTCAGGGGGTGGGGGTGGTGAGAATTTAGGGTGAGAAAACAGCATATGCCAGAACTTGAGGCGTAGAGGGGCTTGGCCTTTCCAAGAACCTAGAGAGAGAATATTAAG
Source organism: Urocitellus parryii (assembly GCF_045843805.1). Lineage (NCBI taxonomy): Eukaryota > Metazoa > Chordata > Mammalia > Rodentia > Sciuridae > Urocitellus > Urocitellus parryii. Next base: position 205,255,162 of record NC_135531.1, read on the forward strand.
ATAGACTAAAAAGGAAAAATGGAGCATAGTAAGCAATGAAGCAGGAGACAGGTAGGATGAGATCTGCATCTTCGGTGCAATTTGCTTCTTCATGTTGATTCTTATAGATAGCCATTCAATTCCAATCTGCTTTGGTTCTACAGTATAGGTCAATTATTTCCACAATAATTCTGTGTAAAAAAAAAAAAAACACTTCAAAATTACAGGCTTTCATCACAATTATTTATTCTCTCTCAAACTTCTTTGTGTTGTATGGGAACTGGTTCATCTGGGCTGGGCTTGTCTCCAAGCTGCAGGTTAGAACAAGATCTGTTGCAGGAATCTTTCATCTTTCCTGGACTAGTGGGCTTCTTGGGGTAGTTTCTCTTGTGTCCACGGCACAAATGCAGGTGAGTAAGCCCAACTACACGAGCACATGAAGCTTCTATTTGAATCGTGCCTGCCTGCTAGTGTCCCATTGATGGAGACAAGTTATGTGGTGAGCTCTATATCAAGGGTCAGGGAAGCATACTTTGCAGTAGGAGAAACATAAGGTTATATAAGTTTAATAACTGAAAGCATGGATGGAAAGAGGGGAAAGAAATCTGGAATAAAAATTACATCCCACCATGGTAAGTTTTGGCAACTAACTACCTTGTGATATCCTGGTCACCCACCCTGTCTTCCATCATGGGATTAACTTGGCCTTTCTTGACCCTGACATTTCATCTGGTCCTTGTTCTCTTATGCTGCAGAGTTATTCTCCCCCAACTTCCCCAAAAGAATAAGAGCAGTAATCACTATTCATTGACTTGGGGAAAACATCTGGAGAGTTGTTTTTGTTTTTCTTCAGTTTTCATCTGGATGTTTGGCATTGTGTCAAAAGCTCTACTTTAAGAAGTTTTAAAAAGTCCTGTTAGTGTATTACTTCCTCTCCACATTATAATAATACTCCAGAGTCTCACTCAAATGCCACCCTTGGGAGGCATGATGGGAACCACGTTATAGGGGAAGAACAAGATAAATCCTTTCAGATGCTTATTCACAACAGTAAATTTCATCATAAACCTAAACCAACTGGCCCATATTAGAAATCATCCTGGGCATTGTTTAGTCACATGACGTGAGATTCTAATGTATAGGAGATCTTTGGCATCCTCGGATTTAACCACCAGAGTTTCTGCTATTTGCTAATTACGCCTGGGACCATAGAGTATAATCATTGTCATTTTTGTTGAGCTATACATTGTTTGTTATATCTCCCTGACTTGGAACAACAGTTTTGTTCTGTGATTGTTGTTACTTTTCCTCTTCTTGGGAAAACATAGATTTAATAACAATGTTTGAAAATTTGGAAAATTTTCAAGTAGGTTGGGATATAGGATAGCACTTCTCTGTGTTAGGAGTCTTGATATTTCTCCCTGAAAAGGAAAAATAGCTATGAAGTCAGAGTTTGAACCTCTAAGTATAATAAAGCAAAAACACACATGTGCAGTATATATTCATCAGATAATAAAGTATAAATTTCTTTGTCTTTCTGAAATAGTTTTTCTCTATCAGCAAAACAAATATGTAATTAATAGGCTGAAGTACTAGGTGCAGTTTGTGGCACAATAAGATACTGTAGGGGTAACTCCAGAAGAAAGAAAATGTATGTGGAGCTAAATTCTGAAAAAGAAAAGGCAGTCATTGTGAAATAAAAGTAGATCTACTCAAACAAAGTGAAAGAAAAATCAAAAAAGCATGGATATGACCACTTAGGCAAGCAATCAGCAGAACCAACAAAAGGTTTCAGGATGCTATGATACAAGTTAGCATCCTGAAATCCAGACTTAGTACTACAAGTCCGTGTTGATAGGTCTCCTTCCATGAGACTGTGTGCTTCTGGAAAGAAGGGATCACATCCTCCTGATTATTAATTTGTTTGTTTGGTTGGGTTTTATCATCTCTGATTTTGAGATCACTGCTTGATTCAGAGTAGGTGCTTAACACATGCCTGATGAACAAGTGAGTGAATATGCATAAAGCCTATATGAAAGTCTGTCATTGAATAACAAGGTCTGACTTTTCAGGTGGTGGTAGAAGCAGAGGTGTCTCTCTGCAGGGCTGGAAGGGGGAGGATCATGGAGATTAAGGCCCACTGCCCTTGGGTAGAGGACAATATTAGACATGATAGAAACAAGTACCCAAGACCTAGAATTAAGATTACAGTCTATTTGCAGATCTAAGGAACAAGAATTCACATGGCAGGAGTATTAGACATTAGAATGGTGTCACAAGTTCAGAGAAGAACAAGAAAAACTTGCTACTGCATGCCCTAAATATTGGATTAAAGCTCCTTAAGCAGCCCTAAGTACTGAAACTGTCCCTTGGGCAGAAGTGAGATCAAGTGACCTTCACTGATGGAAAAGAAGGTTCGAAGTCTTGTGAGGTCATTTAGCTATGTCTTCATCCTAGTGTGTCACTGAATGTTGAGAAAAGTGTAATCTTCCTAAAGCAATTTGAATAATGATTAAAATTGAAATAAATATGGAGTTCCATGCTGACTGATTTTGCTGTTGTGGTACATTGAAATGAAAACAAATATTTCTTATTCTTAATTACAAATCTCTAAGAACACTGCAGGGCATCTAATTAATTTTCGTTTTTAAAATCCATTTCCTGGGCTGGGATTGTAGTTCAGTGGTAGAGTGTTTGCCTAGCATGTGTGAGGCATTGAGTTTGATTCTCAGCACCACATATAAATAAATAAAATAAAGGACCATTGACAACTAAAAAATATATATATTTAAAAAAATCTATTTCCCCTCCAAAACAAAAAGAAGAAAGAGTGAAGTATCAAATTCTATTATTTGGGAAAGGGACAACAATATAAATATAAAGGAAGAAGAAATAAAAATGTAAATACAAAAATAGAAATCAACAAATTATAAAGCAGGAAACAAATGATAAAACTATGAACTGAACCCAAGAGTTGATAAATTGATAGTAAAAAAGTGAGAGAGATTATGGAATCAAGGACAGAGAGAGAGGGGAATGAGAGAGAGAGAGAGAGAGAGAGAGAGAAACTAGTCACTAATAAAAAGAAAGTATTGTGGAGAGGGAGATAAAGGAAAAATGCACAAAATTATACATTAGAAGAGAGAAATTAGGCACAGATACAAAGACATTTTACTTTGTTCAACTATGTGAAAATAAATTTGAAACATGGGATTAAAAAGAATAAATTACCCAAACAATTTAGGAAAATGTACAAAGTTAAAATGAAAAAAAAATAGGGATCACCAACAGTAAAAGCAGTTGATGCAGACATTTTCTTGGGGCAATCAATCATATCTGAATGAAATAAGAAAATGATTGTATTTGAAGTTGTTTCAGAGATAGAGGGAAAAAGTAGTTTATATTTCTTTGTGAAGACATCATTATCAAAACCTGACAAATAACATGGTATAATAAAATCAAATAAAAATCTCACCTATGTTGTGATAGCAAAAACCAAAAGGTTTTGTCATATAACCCATAATCACATTTATAAGAATGATATAATAAAACCACATGAAATTCATACCAGGAATGAAAGGATGGCTCAATACATGGAGATCTGCTAAAATAGTGTAGATATTAATAGCTCCAGGAACAGCATTCACCATCTTCATATATGCCCAAAAGGCATTTGATAAAATTATTTTAAAAGAGAAATGAATAGTTAATCTCCTAATGATCATATTGAACTATCATGGATTTAATAATAAATGCTAGAGTTTTTTTCCATTAAAATCATATACAGGCTAACAATGCTGACATGACATGTATTGCTTATAATTTTCTGTAGCTGCTACCAATATCCTTAGCCAAAATAGGATAAGAGGTATAAAGGCCAGAAGGGATGATGCTAAATTTTCATTATTTACACATTATATGAACACTGGAAGGTGAGGAAAAATCAATACTTGTGTAATGATTACAAATTCAGAAGGTTAACTGTAGATTGGTATAGAGCACTTATTTTCAGTTGTTCACTTTCTCCCTCTGAAGGAGACATTTTAGACATTGTTTTTTTTAATCATTCTTTCCCATTAAATTTTAATGACATAGATATACTAAATATTGTTTTTGTACTATGTATATATCTGTCCCTTGAACATAGAATAAGATTTTGCTCCTGAAAGCCAGTTATTGTCTCTTAGCGGTAACACAATCCCTGTTAAGAATACTTAAAATAGATATTCCCACATAGTTCATTCAAAACTTCAATTCAGTACCAATCAAAACAACAATAGTAATTTTTTTTGGGGGGGGGAGGAGAATACTGATTTAAATTTATAAGTTGGAACAGAAAATTTTTCAAAATGAATAATGAAGGATACTAGATCTCTAGCTACTAAACATATCATATGAAAGAGTAATAAATATTTTATAATAAATTTTCCACAATAGATATTTTATAACTGCAGCCAATGCATGTGGAACTTATGATTGAAAAAAATGGATTATGAAACAAATAGAATTGGGCTTTTATTATAATCTTTACATAAAAATAAATAAGATGGTTCAAAGATTATAACACAAAATGAAATAGCATATAAGTAGTAGAAAAAAAATATGGTAATTATTTTTATCTTCTTAGAGGGAACACGTGTAGAATAAGGCATAAGTGTTAAAAACCAGATATGATAAAAATAAAAATGAATATCTTTGCATAAAATTAAAATCTTTGCATGGTTAAAAATATAATAAATGAGTTAAAAGGCAAAAATATACCAAAATAATACATATTTGCATTGTATATGTAAAAATAATGCTAATATCCCCAAAATATTGAGATTAAATTAATCAATGGTAAAGATAGCAATGACCACCCCCCCCCCAAAAAAAAAAGGCAATCTCTCTCTTTTTTTCAGTACTGGAGATTGAACCTAGGACCTTGCTCATGGTAAAGACTCTTTCACTAAGCCCCCCAGACCTGAAAAATGGGCAATATACACAGAAGAAAAGGAAATACAAGTATTTTTCTAAATGTAAAAAAAAAGCTTATCCTCACCAAAAAAAAAAAAAAAGGAGATACTGTTTTTCATGTCCTAGAATTACAAAGTTCAAAATATTTTATAATGTGTTATTGGCAATGTGAAGACACAGGAATGTTAATCCCTTCTTACTAGGTACATAAGTCAACGATGTTGAATTTTAGTGCAATTTATCCATTGCTGTGACAAGTGAAATTTTACTACTACTTAACCAATGTTTTCAAATTTAAGTATGCTGCAGATATGTTCACACATTGTAGTTACAAACTTTTCCCTCAAGAATATTTGCTATAACACTGAACTTCTATGTACATATATAAACATACCATAGTGAATCTCAATGGTGTGTACATCCTCAAGACTGGGATCCTAATTGAATAAGATATATTCCATGTTTGTATAAATATATCAAAATAGATTTTGCTATCATGAATAACTGAAAGGAACCAATAAAAAATAGAAAAAAAGAAAACAAAAATAAGAATAATTGGTGAGTTTAAAAAAAGATTTGCTGCAATATTTTTAAAAGCAAAGAATAACTGAATATTCAACAATTAAAGACTAAGTATATGATTATGATACCTTCATATAATAAAATTTTATCAATGAAGAATGACTTCCAAAACATATTAAGGGGAAAAAGCATATTTTTGACAGTGATTAATATTATGTCATGTGTTATTATGTGTTAACTTGGCTAGACTTTGGTATCTAGTTTTTTAAACACTCATTTCGATGTTGCTGTGAAGATACTTTGCAGATGTAATTAATATTCATAACCAGTTGACTTTAATAAAATACATTACTCTTCATAATGTGTGAGGGCTTTATCCACTCAGTTGAAGGTGTTCAGAGGAAAAACAGATGTTTTTGAAAAAGAAGGAATTCTGTCGCTCACAACAGTTCTTACCTTAATTTCCAGACTGTTAATCTGCCCTATAAACTTTACACTTTCTAGCTCCTACAATAACATGAGGAAATTCCTTAAAGTCTCTCCCACTGGCCCTCTCTCCACTCTTTCTTCTCCCTCCCTCTCACACATATATCCTATTGGCTGTTTCTCAGCAGAATATTGATGGAAATGCTATGTTATTGCACCTTTTGTAAAAACTTGCTAGAGTTGTGATGATTGTATGCTTGGTGACCATCTCTGGAAGGACATTCAGCAGAGCAGTAACAGTAGGTAGAGCCTCAGGTCCCACTCCTGATCCTTGGAATAAGGCTCTGCGTTTTAACAAGATTCAGAGTTAGAGAAGCTATGGCACCCAGAGTGGCGTGGGAGGTTCGGTTCTGATGAAAGGTAACAACTTCTTCAGCCTGGACCCCATGTGTTGGCTGAACTTGAAGGTTGGGCAGATTATCCAATAGAAGCTCACTTGGTTTAGAGAAAAAGCTGAAATCTAAGTAGGAAGACAGGAAAGATATACAGAAAGATGACTTTGGAAAAAAAAATCCAGCACTGATAGAACTTGAAAACTTTGCTTATTCATACTGTGGTTAAGCTGTGGCTTTTGTAAGGTCTCTAAAGAACAAGTAAGTATGAAGACTGTTGCAACTCAGTATGACTTTAAAGTCTATCTTCTAACATCTCAAAGGCTATTCAAAGAAATTGGCATACAAATAAATCTTTTAGTCCACTATGTGGCTTAAAAATGAGCTCTGTTTTTTAAGTGGGCTCCCCTGCTACTGAACTATATTGGTGCATCACCTTCTCTGTCCAAATAACCACACTCAAAATCAAAGACCTACCTGTCCCTGCTTGCTGAAGCATTTTGTAAGCTGCTTAGGCCCACAGGCCAATCAGATCCCAGATGTCTAGCACAAGTCAGTGCTGCAGAAACAGCTCTGCAAAGTACTTCTTACTGAAGCAGATAAGGGCAGATGGTTTTCCACTAATGCCAATATTAAATTATTGTCTGAACCTTTCCACTCTCATGACCACAGGCAGCCAGGCCCAAACTTGACTTAGATACTGAGTACTCCAAATTTATAACTACATAAGATTATTATAAACCAGACACAGCCATGTGTACCTGTAGCTCTGACTATAGTTTGTGTCCAGTTGACTCCTGTTAACACAAACCAGCAGAGATCCTGTAGCCAGGTACATGCCAAAAACTTAGTGTTGGACTAGAAATCTGGTCCTTCAAAGTACTATTTCATAAGTCATACCAAAACATGGAGGACCCCAGTATTTTGATGTTCCCCCAGTACATTGGTATATATGAAGTGTTGCAATTGTGGTTTACAAATTTTATATTTTAGTAGTAAATCATTTTTGAAATGTAATTTTAGGGTAGAACCTCAGCATTTAGAATAAAAAACCAGGATTTCTGTAGGAGGTATGTAGGCCCAATTTACTACCGGTTAAGATTGATTTTGTTCCCACAATATATTCTGAAAAACAAATATGCAATCCTAGAGATTTATGGAACATGATTTGCAAATCAGTGATTTAAGTGAGACCCAACTTTGATCTGGTGTCTCATTTTCCGTTTTTTCTTTAACTCTTCTTCCAGATCCATATCTTCTTGAATCCCCAAGTCACTAAATCTCTTAACTGTTGTTGTTTTTTCCTTCATATTAAGAAACCCACACTTACAAACCACCAAGTTATTATCTTGACCACTTGGGGTACAGTTTTCTAAAGTACATTGTATATCTGCTAATGCCCTTAAATAGCATGCTGAATGGATTTTGATTTTTCTTGGCTTAAATCCACCATTTTGGAAATGATATATATGTTGTGATTCTAGATAGTTATTATAATGCAGTAGAAAGAATATGGCCTATAGAGTGTAGCATACAACCCATTTAACATCTGTATGACTTTTAGCAAATAACCTGTCACTTTAAAAAAATCCACAATATCAGAATAATATCTAATTTGCAGAGATAAGCATAAAAACTTGCTCAGAATAATGTATCCCACATAGTAAATACCAAATGATTTGAGGAGGGAAGTGAAGAGAGGGGAGTTGATAAAGACTGCTAGCTGTCTATCCAAATCCATCCTCTCCTTTAAGGAACAGTTTCTGGTGAGGATTTGCCTTCTCCACGTTTTCAGGGCCTTTCTTAAGTAGCACTGCGCTGTGCCTTCCATCTATTTTTAGCTAGCACCAATGCAAAACAAAATTGGACCCATTTTTATTGCAGGCCCATGTGTTTTTGTTGTTGTTATTGCTGTTGCTTTTTAATCTCATTTGGTTAGGTCTTGTGAACCTCAGTGAGGTTAGAGGTATGAAGGAAACAACAACAACAGTTAAGAGATTTAGTGACTTGGGGATTCAAGAGGATATGGATCTGGAAGAAAATTTAAAGAAAAAATGGAAAATGAGACACTAGATCAAAATGAGACACCAGATCAAAGGGGAGGAGGATCACCAGTTTCTCAACCTGCTCATGCCCTGCAGAGTTGCTAGAGTACTGCTCTCACATGTACCAGCTCAATAAACAATGGAATATAGGGGCACCTGCCAGACCTCATGGCTTAGGAGGTTGAATGGGATCTTGAGGCTCATGTTACATACTCACTTGATGCTCCATGTCAGGAGTCAGGTCTATGCTAAGCTGGGGGCTGCTTTGGCAACAGTGAGTGGTTTCTGCTACGTAAGACCCCACCTTGCTCTAAACTGCTGGGTGTTTCTGACATCATTCTTTTACTGGCCCAGCATCCAATGGCCGTGGATACCTCTAGCATCAGTGAAACTGCTGAACCTTGTAAGCTGAGTGACAGGGCCATTTGTGTTGCAGTTAGAAGCCTGATTCTTGAATCTCCAGGCTCGCACTCTGCTTCTTGGGGCCATTTCTAAATATTAGCAGTCTTAGTGTAGTTTCTTTAGAAAAATAGTCCAAGACACATGGTGTTCTTATTTTCTTATTAATAAACAGAGATTGTATAGATATTTATACATACACATGTATTTGGTGTAAATGTGATGTGTTTTGATGTTTTGATATCTGGATACATTGAAGAATGACTAAATTCAGCTAATTAGCATACTCATTACCTCAACACTAACCTTTTCTTTGTCATGAAGATATTTTAAATATTGTCCTAGCAATTTTTAAGTATTGAATATATTGTTAACAACTTTAGTAACCATATTGGAGAATAGATCATTTAAACTTATTCCTCTAACTATGTCCTTTGACTACCAGCTTTCAACCTTACCTCTGCCTCCAGCCTTAGTAACCACTTCAAAACCATTTTACTCTCTGCTTCTGTGAGTTTGACTTTTTAAGGTTCCATATATAATTCAGATCATGCCATATTTCTCTTTCTGTGCCTGGCTTGTTTTACTAACCTAATGTCCTCCACATTCATTCATGTTGTCACAAATGATGTAACTTTTTTTTTCTTTTTTAAGACTAAAGAGTATGCCACTGTATAACTTTGTCTGTATGCATTCACTTATTGATGGGGACTTAAGTTGATCGCATATATTGGCTATTGTGAATAATGCTATAATGAACATAGGAGTTCAGATCTCTCCTCAACATATTGGTTGCATTTCCTTTGGCAAAATCCATAAGTTATGATGGTTCAGTTTATGTTTAGATTTTTAAGATGGCAGAAAAATGATATGCATTCAGTAGAAAACATACTTCAAATTTTGAATTTTATCTTTGCCCAGACCAGAGATATGTGGTACAATACTCTCTCTCAATGCTGGGAAATGCCAGCCATCTGCAGCTCCCAGTCAGCCCTTTAATCACGTGTGTGAACAAGTGATAACCGGTAGTACTGTGTGGCTAAGCTATAATGTTGGCAGGTTAAATGCATTTTGTCCTCAAGATATTTTCAACTTATGAAGTGTTTATCAGGATGCAATCTCCTATAAGTCAACGAATATCAGTATGCACAGAAAGAGAATGGCTGGATCATGTGGAGGTTCTATTGGTAAATTTTTTAGAAATTTCCAACTGTTTTCCATTATGGCTAGATTAGTTTATATTCCCAAAAACAGTGTACAGAGGTTCTGTTTTCTGTGCATTCAAGCTATATTTGTTATCTCTTATCTTCTAGATAATATCTTGATAATATTGTTATCCTAATAGGTATGAGGTGACATTTCATTGTGATTTTAGTTTGCATTTCCCTTAGTAAAGTAACATTGAATCATTTGTATGTCTTCTTTAGAAAACAAATTTTCAGGTCCTTTGCCCATTTTTGAGAGCTATTTGTTTTCCCTATTGAGTCACAGAAGTTCCTTATGTTTTCAGGGTTAATCTCTCAACAGATGTATAGTTCACAATACTTTTTTCATTCTATAAATTTTTTCTTCATTCTGATCACTATACCCTTTGTTGTGCATGATTATTTAGTTTGATGTAGTCTGATTTATCTTTGCTTTTGTTATTTGCTTTTAAGTTTGTATCCCCCAAAAATCTTTGCTCAGGTTAATTTCAAGAAGTTGTTCTCCTATTTTTCTCTTACTTTTAAGCTTGAACCCATTGTGAGTTGATTATTATATATAGGATAAAGATCCAATTCCATTCCTTTTTTTATGTGGATATCCCATTTTCCCACCATCATTTATTTAAGAGACTGCCCTATCCTTTCTCTGGGTGTGTTTTTGGTTCCTTTGTTTAAGATCATTGGCCATGGATGTGTGGATTGATTCTTTGCTCTCTATTCTCTTAGTATACATGTCTGGTTTCGAGCCAATACTCTGCTTGATTTGATTGCCCTAACTTTGTAGAAGATGTTCCAAAAGCTGGGCTCAGTGGCACATGCCTGTAATCCAGTGGATTGGGAAGTTGAGGCAGGAGGATTCCAGTTCAAAGCCAGTCTCAGATACTTAGCAAGGTCCTAAAATATTTAGTGAGTCCCTGATTCTAAATAAGAAATATACAAAAGGATGGGGATGTGGCTCAGTGGTTAAATGCCTCTGGGTTCAATCCCTGGTACCAAAGGGGGAATAAAAAAAGATGTCACAAGACATTCACTTTGAAAAATAACTACACAAGCAGGTTTGGGATCTGGAAAGAATGAAACTGGTACGTAGGGAAAGTGAGTTCATAAATCATTCTCAAACTTCTCACTGTACTGTGTACAAAGTTTAATTTTGGCTAGATACCCTCTCAGTATAAATGCCAACATTGTCTATTCCTTGAACTTCTGTCCCAGGAACAGAAAAGGGAGCATTTTACCCACTGATTCCTGCCTGTGGACCAAGGACAGCCTCCAGGAGTGTTAAATCCAGGTTTGCTTAGACACAAGAATAGCCAAGTGGGCTCCTTTTGGCATCTGATTTGGTAATACCAGAGAAGTCTTGGGGCAGAAAGAGAGAATCACATGATGCAATCCAGGTAAGGGGCTTTTAAATGACATCTACATGCAGCCTGTTACTGCACCTACTACTGAAGTGAAAAAGGTAGGAAATAAAAAGAATCTCCTGTGAATGTGCTGCATCCCCAAATAAAGTAGCCATAGTGGGTTGAGCTTCTTCAGTAATGATAAAAATGTAATTGTTATTTCTCTTCTGCTTTCTGTAAATGTTTTGCTATTAGCTATCATTTCTCACTGTTATTCTTATGTTTTGTATGACATTATTTCAAACTCTGATGTTCTTTCTTTTCAGAGTTTGAAAGCCAGTCACACAAGTTGGTTACAATTGTCCATAAATTAAGATTAAATAGACCCTGTGTAAAAGCCTGAAATGCTTTAAGAAGCACATGATATTATGCCTTCTGATATGCCAACTTGGCCTACAAAAAGGCCATTTATTTCTCCTTAATGTCTCACTGTTATTTATATTTCAGTTAGAGGAAATGATCAGAGACCTAAGTTATAAGCAACACAGGCAGTTGTTATGATCTCATAATAAAAGTAACTATTATTATTATTTTGTAATGAGGTTAAAAATTAAAAACATATTCATTGTAGCATTTTGTAAGCATTAAAGATTTATTTTGCTGCTCAATAGCATATACCTAACAAACATATATGAAATTAGTATAAATTAGTACCAACTCAATTTCTTTCTGGTTCATTAAACTCGAAAATTTTTAAAACTTTTAAATAAAATATAATAAGACAATGTATTATAAGCAAAACTTCCTATATAGAATTCCCAGTATATGTTTACAGTAAGGAAGAATATTTCTTTTGAAAATGAAGCATTTTAAATCAAATATTTACTTCCTCTAAAATGTTTCCCCCAAAGTAATAAAGACAAAAATAATAATGGGGGGGAAACAAATTCCAATTCTAATGGCTTTTATCTTTGGTGCGGGCTCTAATAGTTCAAATTAAGCAAAGACTAAAATACAAATATTGATTTTGGTGCGAGCTACATCTCCAGGGTCTTTGTAATGTTTAGAAAACAGTCTGCACATTTCATTTCCTTTCTGTTTAGACAGCACATTGTTGCCAGCATTTCCTTGATTCGTACATCTGGAATCACTAAAACCTACAGCTGGGAAGAGCCGCCAGTGATATTTTGTTTTCTTGACTAAGAATCAGAACCTTGACCTCACCAAAGGGTAATTATCTGGGCAAGTTAACGATGAAGTCCTGAGGAGTGATGACAAGGCCACAGCTCAGGTACTGGCGATGGTGGGATTTGGAAGAGCATTTGTGGCTGTACTTCTCTGAGGTTTATGAGATAGTGTTGAAGACATCACACTGCCTGTGTCTCACCTCCTGCATCTCACATCTGCTTACACACAGGCTAAACCTGCCCCCAACACACACACACACACACACACACACACACACACACACACACACACACCAGTACTGGTCAAAGTCTTATCTATACATGCAGGAGGTGAGAGAAGAGCAACAGCCCACTCTCTCACAAGCAATTTAACCCAATGGCTCCTCCGACACAGAAATCCACAGTGAAACACCATGAAGGAATCACTTCAAAGTTCTTCACTTCACAGTGAAGAAAAAGACGGAGACTATGAGTCTAAAGGATGAGATAGAGTCTAAAAAGCAAGGAAGTTGATAAAACAGCAACATTTCATTTTAATATCTCAAAGCTTCCCTTAAAAATGCTAACATGAAGAAATACTTTAATGGTAAATATGAGAAAATAAATTGCTCAAAGGGGCTTTCAACCTTTATATCATTTAAGAAACACAATAGAGTAAATTGATACAAAAACCCTTTGGAAAAACTCTTGGCAATGCTCACGAAAGCTAAGTGTAAATATGATCCAACAATTCTACAGCTCCATGTACCCAATAGAAAGGAGTACTTAATCCCATTAAGAGTCAAATGTATGAAAGATGATATACCATGAGCTTTGTAATGTTTCAAACAACCAATAAAAAAAGAAAATAATAAAAAATAAAAAAGAATTCAGAAAGAAAAAAAATTCCATCAAGAAACATGTTCAAGAATCCCTGGATCACAAAAACTCCAAACTATAAATAATATAAACATCCATTACAGTAGAATGAGTCATTGAATTGTGGTATAATCATAGAACAAAATATTCAAAATTAAAAAAGGAATATTTTTACATGCAACAAAATTGAAAAATCTCATAAACATGGTGTTAAGTAGAACAGCTCAGACTCAAAAGAGCATAACTACATGATTTCATTTATATAAAATTCAAAAGAAGGCTAAGATAATCTATTTTGATCAGAGGTCAGTTGGGTTGTTACCCTGGGCCAGAGATACTCCCTGATAAGGAATATAGGGAAACCATGAGATGTTTGAAATGTTACATATCTTAATCTTGGTGTTGATACCTGAAGATACATGCCTCATTAAAATTCTTTAGGACTTACTCATATTTGAGTCTGACTTTAAGATATCTCTTAATTCAAAAGAAAAATCACAGTGGTAAATTCTAATAATACATAAGCAAAGTATGAAATTTTTGTCAAAATTAATGACCCAACAAACTGTTATCTTCTTTGAACAAAGTTCCACTGAGAAGAATTCTTACATTAATTTCATAAACCCTTCTGGATTCAACCATTTAAATGAGTGAAATCACTTCAAGCAGTCAATTTAGAGGTCACTGTTCAAATTAAACTGACATTGCTCTTTACTTTTTGGAATTTACTATCTTCCTAGATTACAGGATATTATTGTGAAGATGCATGCGAGGTTAGCTATTTGTTCTTTGAAAGTATCCTAAGATGTTACTAGATATAAACAATTTACCACTGCTCTGGGAGGTAAAGGGTTTGCAATGTGACTAATGACAGTTTTATTTTTTTGTTCAATAGTCAGCTATGGTTCGCCAAAATAACAAGAGTAATTATGTTGTCTGGCTCCAAAAAAATATTCCTGAGGCTAATTCTAAAGAAAGGTTCCAAAAATATGTAGATCTTTGTTAGCATCAGTGATTAAAGGTTTGCAGCTCACCAAAGCCTGACAGGTTTGTACAGTCAGGAAAAAATGTGAGTCTTGGAACACAAGTCCAAATCCAGGAAACTATGCAACTTTATATTTATTACAGCAATTCCAACGGGAATTTGCCATTGGATAAGCTTATTTTGGGGAATTATCACCACCTTAATTTACTCTAGGGTAGAAAAATAACCTTCACAAGCTTCATCTCTAGTCTATAAAAGGTCTCATCTTTCTTCAAAAGAGACCTGTCTCCTCCCTACCTAGAAGAAGGCTGTGATTTGTAGCAAGGACACTTCAGTCTCTTTGCCTCCAGTTTTCAAATTATGTGTCTTGTTTAATCAACCAAACACATGTTCATCACTCTCACATTTTCACACCTCTATAGGCATTTTCACTCTTCTGTTTGAAAAAATGTTGGGCCAGCAGATGAGGCCACCCATTTGACCACCTCCCTACAGAGGAATGTTGGAAAGTTGTCTGATCTTTCCAGGTCTCCACTTCCCTGTTGGTGAGATGTTGATGATATACTGCCTATCTTGCCAGATTGTTGGGAAGTGTTTAAGAAGCATTCTTGGCTTCAGATCAGAGATTTCTTTCTCTTTGCTGGGACTTACATTGATTAATTTGCTCATTTTATAAGCATGGATGGAAATTTTCAGAACTCCAAAATGAGCCCAAAGAATTTTCTACAAGGTCTTTTAGTTTCTGATCTAGATGGTATTAAGTATTATTAATTCTCAGCCATCTTTACGTTGAGAGCATTCTTCTTTTCAATTTTCTAAAAATGATTAAAGCAATGAAGGGTCAAATGTGACACAAGCCCCTCTGAATTCTTTTCCCCAACAAGTGGATGACGCACCTCCCTCGTTGCACTAGAGTGAATGACACAGGTGTTGTCAATACCATCTCTTATTTCTTCCAAGAGGCCTTGAAGTTAGGACTTCTCTTTTCTAACAGAAGTATAACAAAATAAATTTATCTAGACAGAGCAAGGTATTAACTTATTTAGAGCATTCAAATTTATCTAGACAGAGCAAGATATAGATATTTGGGTATTTAATACTTTGTGTAATATGTATAAAACATTTCTATGAATTGAGAATAGATGGATATAGTGTCCTTAAAATTCTAACATTTTTATTTTGGAGTGTTTGGCTCAGCTACATTATAACAGAGTTTTAACTTTCTAGGCATTAGTTTATTTAAGTTATCTATGTAGAGACCACTGTTTGATTGAAATTACTAATAGACATTTGCCTAGTTGTTTTTTTAATTTCCAAATCTATTACCTCTCCTGCTTTTATTAGCTTCTCAGGCAGTGTCAGATAAGATTGTTTTATTCTATTTGTTCTAAATTAACACTTCTCACAATCTGAAGTTTGTATCATTCACCTCAGCTTTTCAAAATCAAAGGCGACACTTCAGTTGATCATAATCATCAAACTAAATTGCAATGTGTTACTTCTGAGGCATGCTATCTTCCTTCCTAGAAGTGCACAATAAATTTAGCACTTCCTATTTTTATAGCCTCTGATGGGCACTAAAAGATTTAGTTGGTTTAATTAAAATGGCATATATTTAATTGCTAAACCCGATGTTAGAATTATACAATCTTTTATTATATTCAAAGCAGTAGCCTGCTATGATAGCCAGTGTCTATTAAAACAATACCAGTGTTTTTGTTTACTTGCCTTAGTTTTGGGTTTTGTGTCACTATTTAAAACAAGTGCAGGCTGGGTATGGTGGCACATGCCTATAATCCTAGCAGCTTGGGAGGCTCAGGCAAGAGGATTGGAAGTTCAAAGCCAGTCTCAGCAACTCAGTGAGGCCCCAGGTATCCCTGCAAGACCCTGTCTCTAAATAAAATATAAAAAGGACTGGGTATGTGGCTCAATGGTTAAGCATCCACCCCTGGGTTCAATCCCCAGTACCAAAAAAAAAAAAAGTGCAGTAAAATTCTAGAACTATTAGATTGGTCCAGTAGAAGAAACTGTAGTTGGTTTAATTAAAACGGCATACATTTAATTTGTATGTACACACAAGGTGTGCTCACAAGTTAGGGAGAACAGACATGGTAATCTTGGAAAAAGGGAGTAAGTGAACAGATACTTCCAAAGGTAGCAACTGGACATTGTGACTTTTCCAGCCAAACTTATCCATTGATAAAGCTAGAACACTGTATACAAAATTATCACAAGAACCTGAAGGCACATTTTTTAGTCTTTCATATTTGTTCTCTAGCGATTGCCAATTCCTCCTGTATGAACTTGAAAATTGAAATCCAAGACTCAGATTGAAGCAAGTTTCCCCTTTTTATTCACTTGTACAATTCATCATCACTGTGGTTATGTTTATCTGCAACCATTTCACAATCTTCACTTCTTTGAGAAACATGACTCACTGGACTGTCCAGCTGCCTACACCAATGGATGTCAAAGTAAGTGCTTTATGATATTAGGCCAAAGGCCTCCTTGGGGGTTTTCTTGATTCCCCCACACTAGGGTGGAGCTGATCCTTTCCCACAGGAAGTGAGCAAGGCTGCCAGCATTTATTCTAGTTTGATGGCCTCAGAGTAAGTAGGGTATGCTTTAATTACTTAAGAGTCACTTAAATTTATGCAGAAACTTGAGCTGTCTTTTTACTTTGCATGCTTCACATTTCTTGGCCCCCAAATGGCTCAAAGTATTGAACCTTTTAATGCAATGGTCCACATATAAGTAAAAAAGAAGAATTTTTGGAAAACTCTCCACACAAAATACCATTGGACATTACTGATTTTCTGTTATATTAGTTGAAATAGTTTAGGTAAAATCAGGAGTTTCTGAACATACTCTTTTACTCTGTTTTCACACTATCCAGTTTTGGTTTAGGAAAAACTTAGAAAAATTATAATTAGCATTTGTTCCCATTCACTGATTACTTTCTGTTGTTAATGAAATAGTTATTCTCTCCCATAAAGGACTGTATTGGACATGACCTAGTCTCTGTTAACAAATGATGTTCAAGCACATCATTTGTTTTACCAGAACATCCATTGGAAGTCCCTGGCTGCTCTCCAGGTGCCACCTCTTCCACAAAGAACTGCCAGTACAGATTTAGTTTCCTCCAGACTTCTGCAAAAGAGGGTAAAATGTGATAAAGGTTGACTTGCTTCCTCTCAAAGATAAAAGCCTTAAATTCTAAACAGAGCAGAAAGCCAGGATGATTCTGGTGAAATGATGTTGTAACTTCACCCTTGAGAAATAATAGCCTCTGTCAGAAATAATGGGATCATGAGAACTAAATTAGGGAAAGAAAGATTGACTGAGGCCTTGGAACCAGGTGTCCCTATGAGGGACCTAAGAGGCATGTAGTAACTAGGTATAAATCTGTGGATGTTCTAGAAAGGGAACTCAGTTGGTCCCCACAGACCTTCCAGAAGCCCCATGCGACCATATGTGGTTGAGAGCACAGACCTGGAGCATACTTCTTGATTCAGCTGATGTGATGAGCGGATGTAAGGCATCCTCACTGGCTGGTATAGAACCTAAAGATTATTTGTTTTGTTGATTAGGTCCTATAAAAACTGAAGGCTCTATAGTCATCTGGTAAAAGTTCTTCCCAACTAACGTCTTTGCTTCTCCTCAGGGAGATTCCCTGAATTAATGATGTACCTTTTTCCAGACTTTCATTCATTGAAAGACAGCTTCAAATATTCCTGTCTCTGAATTGCCTCTGATCACTATGCATTTTCTGAGTCATAACACTATCTTAATCAAGTCTCAGCCACCTGTTTAAATTCCACCATAATGAAAATATATACAAAGACTAGCACAGCCCAGGATGTGCCTGTTCTCTTCCTTTTCTCCCAGCAAGCACAAAGAAATGACGTAAGTGACACTGTCAAAATGAGTTTATGTATTTAAAAGCCCTTTACTGAATACATTGGTGTAGAATTTTAAGATAGTATTCTGTTGGATCTTGTCCCACTGAAATAAATCACTACAAGTAGTTATTTGGAAACTTACTTAGGCTCTTTTATTCAATGCACAATTACTAGTCCATTTGATCAGTATAGTTCCAGCAAAAATTCCTTCAGAATATAATCCAAACTAATAATCTGACATATCCCCCAGTTTATGTATAAGATTATTTGCCAGTATTCTGTGCATTTCTGACTTTGAAAATTAGAAGTGCTGTCATTGTCTGAACACGGGTGACTAAAGAATATTATATTGCTATTCAACAATTAAATCCCTGCTGTAAAATAACACTTAATAATGTAGGCAAGTGGTCAAAACTTATCTGTAGATAAGGGGAAAATACAGGTCACACACACACACACACACCAAAAATAAGCCATTTTAAAAAAAAGGCTTATAATAAATATAAAAATGTGTTAATATTATAGAAATTCTGGATTTTTAAAAAATCAATTTTATGGCTTTCCTGAATTGTATATGTTTAAATCAATTTTATGGCTTTCCTGAATTGTATATGTTTCCCATAATAAATACACATTATCTTATGCTACAGGAAAACAACAATTATTGAAAATGAAAAGAATCAACATAGTGAAAACAATTAGTCAAACTAGCCTTAAGAGATCATGTAGGTAAAACACCTGGCTGATTGACTCTTCCAGTTTTCAGCTGGTTGTTTTGATTGTGCAGACTTAGTTAGCCTCATTTGCTAAATCAAGAGCACAAATTTCCATAAATTCAAAACAAAGGAATTGCAGATAGTAATAGAAGAGGTAACTAATTTTTCCATGAGATCATACCATCTAATTATTTGAGTACAGGGTGAATGGGATAACTTGGTGTATCAGTTAACTCTAAGCAAATCTAGATGCTGTCTGTAGTAGCAGCCTTGTGCTTCTTGTGAGTGGTGACTGATCTCAGGAAGATGTCCAAGAAATCCAGATGTTAAGGAAGATCACTGACTGGACAGATTCAGGAATATTTCATATCCCTGTAAAAAAGGAGACACAACAAAGTGATAATAAAAAATGGCTACACAGAAGTTGCTATCTAAAGGGTAAACTTAAGCCCCTTTTGTATATCATAGAAGATCAAGATTCTAAGTCCTATACCAGTCTTTTTTAAAATTTCTTTTTACTTAAACTAAAAATCAAATTCTGCTGAGATATTAGCCCAAGTCATAAAAACTGCCGTGTGCCAGTTACTGCCCCTAAATAATCTTATCTTAGATGCCTACACAAAATAAAAAATCTGGTGTATGAGTTTAGACCTGGTTCTTAAGAGCTTGGGGTGGAATAATGCTTTTATAGCAAGACATTCAGCCTGACTGAAGGGTCTAGGTGTCAAAGTCATCCTATTTCATTACCTAAGGAGTAATAAGAAATTTAAAAAAAAAAAGAATAGTAACAGATTTTTTTTTAATGCTGGGCTTCAGGCACATTTCTGCAGGGTAATAGTCAAGTATTCTTGGGAAAGTCACCCAAGATGTATGGAATGGAGATTATGATGTCCTCCTTGCTATTCTGTAATGTGTGTGACATGCAGCCATTTACTTCTCATGCTACCCCAACTCCTGTACTCTTGATTCTCTCTGATGAAGTTCACTTTCCCTTTAATCCATATTATCTGACAACTTCTAACAGTGTACACAATGCACTTACTTACCATTTCTTTAACAGTCTTCTTCCTGTGGAGTATAAGCCCTATAAAGTCAGGGCTCTCTGTATTTTGGTTAGTAATTTACCAAACAGCACCTGGAGTCAAACTTATCTTGTACCAGGTACTCAAGAAATAGTGCACAAATGCATGAATGCCTTATGAATCCAATGTACTCAAATGAGATTTTATGGCTTATAAATGTAAATCATTATTTTTATCTGGAGAGCGAACTGCCTAAAATAAATTCTGTTTTGTGACTTCCCTCATTAAGTTTGATAAATACATAAATATCTTGCAAAAATTCTAGGCATTCTAATTCAGATCTCGTATATTCTTGTCCTCACTGGGCTAATGCTGAATACTAGGGCTCAAAGCAAACCTCCTTAAATTACCTCCTGCTTTAAAGTGCATCACGCTGTACTCCCTGGGGCTGTGTACTTACAGAAGTTTTAGGAACATGCTTTCTTTCTTTTAGGCAATCAGGAGACTGCTTTTTATGTGTATTAGAATAATTGTATTTATGAGATATTGATGTATTGTTTTGATTTTGCTTGTATTTCTGTTGAAAAACAAAACAATAGGATCTGTTTGTGGTTTTATCTTAATTTTTGTGCTCCTGATTTCAAGAAGAAAACCAGGCCTTTTGCCACCCAGTCTCCTTTCTTATATGCTGTCTCATAAAGCAAAATCTGCTGGCAAATAACTTTTATCCAGGATGGTGTGAAATTCTAAGCTTGCTATGGAGCATATACTGTATGTGTCCAAGCAAGTGGGAGGGGAGGGTTCCCATGGCGTGGAGGCAGGACTAGAATGGGCTAGAGGGAGAGTATGCAGATGACATAGAGTCTCATTGCCCATCACAAAGACTTTGACCCTTACTTTGAATTGGACAGGAAACTATCAGGGATTTTGAGTAGAAGAATGATATGTTCTGACCTTCATTTCAAAAGAATTGCTCTGTTGCTTAATAATCTGAAGAAGATAAGGGGTGGAGCAAGGAGAAGTGTTCAAAGCTATTGCGATAATCTTGGGAAAAGGCAGTGCTGGCTCAAAATAATGGCTATGGGTCTGGTAAGAATGTCAGCCCTTGGGAAAGTAAGCCTTTCAGTAATGTTTATTTACTGATTTTAATTATTTTAATTTAAATTAAATTTATTTTTAACTGATACACAAACACATTAAAAATAGGACATGTGTTGGGGTACCATGTGATATTTTGATGAGTGCATGCATGGTATAATGTGTAAATCAAGCTGTCCCTCTGTTTTCTCCAACATTTATCATTTCTTTATGGTGAAAACATTCAAAATCCTGTTTTCTAGCTTTCTAAAATATACAATACATATTTATTTTATTTTTGATTGGTAAATAATAGTTGCATATATTTATGAGGTACAATGTGATGTTTTAATTATGTATACAATGTGGCATGATTAAATCAAGCTAATTAACATATTCATCACCTTCTTTCCTGCTGTTTTTTTTTATGATGAGACATTGGAAATTTACTAATGCAGTTATTTTAAAATACAGAACATATCATTCAGGAGTATAGTGGTATTTTTAAATAAGAGTTAGGGTTGGGACATTTGGACCCATTTAAACCCTCTCTTGCCTAGATCCCTGAAGCATATTATTTCTGAGAATGGTGCGTTTGAGTACTATGTGATCTGCAGTTGTGGATGAAACAAAGCTAGCAATTCCTGGCCCACATGGGCATTGAACTCAGAACCCTGATCTCATTCGCTCTGCCCTCATCAATTGAGCTAAGTCTAGGTCAAGACACTGCAGAGACCCACACCTCCACTTCCAACAAGTCCCATGTAACCTGAGCACTGTCTGACAAACTCACTTAAAATCCTTGATGCTTCTTTTTACCTTTGTTGTTGAAACAGTATTTAATGCCAAGGAAACAGACTTAAAAATACAGCAAAGTTACAGAAAGTTCTGCTAATCAAACAGCAAACCCCAGATTTCTTAAACTAATGTAGCTATTTTCCAAAAACTAAATTTTTATATGTCCACTTTGAAACTCTTTTTAATTGAAAATTAATTAAAAATTTTTGAATTTGCTCACCTTCCCACAAGGGATCAATTTGCCTCCTGGGCACACAATTGTATGTTCTAACAAGCTTTCATGAAGTAAAGAAATACTGTATATTACAGCTCAAACGGTAATAAGATGGTGATAACCACCTCTTGAATAATAATTTTTAAACCCTTCTTCACCCAAGGCACAGTGCTCCTTCACAGGAGAACAGTCACGTGGGAAACATGCCAATTATAAGGCAATTGGTTTGTTTTTCTAGCAGACTTGCTTTATTAGGAGTCTCCTAATGTGTTACATGTTCTGTTACAAAGTGTGACAATTTATGGTGCATTCTGGGGATTTCAGAAAAGGGAAAGATCTTGCAAATTATTATCTGTGACAGAATTATAATTTTACAAATGATTAATCTCAATCATCCGTCGCTTTTTTCTCTTGGGTTAAGCGGGAAAATTATATCCTGCAAAATTAGCTGTCAAAATGTGAGCCTGTGGTTTTGGAGCATTTGTACATCAGGAGAATGAAAAGAAGATCTTTATTAATGAGCTGGATTAAATAAATAAAAAGGTTATTGTAGGAGACATGCTGCTCTGTTGCTACAATATGTCTCATGATTTCCCGGTCGTCACATAATATTTACCAAATTGAATGGGAACTCCATGTGAATATAACCTGTTTCTAGGGATGCCCTACCATCTAAGTGAAAATTTCACCTATGCCTCCCTTTTGAACTGGGTACATACAGATGATAATGCAGGATACTGTCCATTGTTTTGAAAATTATAGTGAAAAGAGGTAAATATTTTGATGACATAATCATTGGGAAAATGTTTGAAAATGGGGAAAATTCTCCATACCTCCCTAGATCAGTGTTTAGATCACCAAGCAGTGGTTTGGGATAGAGGTGCTTGTTCAAAGGAAACATTTAAGAATCAAGAATCACATGAACATGAACGAATCAAGCAATCTTGAACTTGGCCATTTCACCAGACATTGCTTTGCAACTTCTGTATAATTAACTCTAAATTGCACCATGCTACATGATGTGTAGCCTCCTACTTTGCCCTGTAATTATTTGTACATAGGTTTGATGTCCCCTATAGCTGTGCTGTAAGCTCAGTCCCCAAACATAGTAGACACTAGATTAATTTTTTAAAAAGCAAGAAAAACTATTGGGACACTGAGTGAGGCAGATGATTAAAAGTAGCAGTAGTTTATCAATTGGGCTGCATAGATACACAGTCATAGGATTAGCACCCAGACAATACAAGTCATGATGTATTTTTAACTTGGAAGAAAGAGCCAGGGCCTGTTATTTTCCAAACTCACACAACAGAGCCGAAAACTGAGATTTTGTGAAGGCTAATGATGTTCATGGCTGCTTCACAGTTAAAGATGTTGCTGCAGCATCCTTCTAACCTCTGACTGAGCCTGACAATCTCTTTGGTTTTGTTAAAAAAAAAAAAAAAAGTGAAGGTTTGGGTCCCACCTAACATCTGCTGATTTTAATCCTATCAGAATTTCCAGTCTTCGGCGTGCTTTGAAATGGCAAAGTAACCCTGAGTGCCTGCCAGAATTGAGGATCCCTGGCAAAGGATTGGAACTGTCAATGTTTCTGAAAAGGATGCAATGCCCTTTGCTCTTCCCTGCTCTTGCCTAGTATGAATCTCAGCTGAATGAGTGGAAGACCCCACACAAGTTACCATCATAAGAAAAGAGTTGATAATAAGGATGCATTTGCTAGAACCAGAAACTTCTAGAGGCTATGTTCAAGTTCCTTCTTTATCCTGAACTGTGTATGTGTGAGCTCTCCCCCTCTCTCCCTCTCTCCCTCCTCTCTCTCTCTCTCTCTCTCTCTCTCTCTCTCTCTCTCTCTCTCTCCAAATCTCTCCCCAAATATTCCTGCATCTAGTGACATGACTGTCTATTCTTCTCCATTCTCTATTTCACTGCTTTCTCATTCTTCATATGCTTGTTTTGGGGTCTCTGTCAGAGCCTCAGCTCCCTCTAATTTCTGCTCTTAACTTTAGTTTCTTCCTGACCCATAAAGACTGTAATAACCTATTTGCCTCAGCCCCTCCTGTTAGCTACCCCACTTCTAACAGAAGCTCTGATTGGCTCCGCTCATCTTTTCACAAAAGGCTGTATCTTAGTTTACAGGTAAAACACCTCCAGATCAGGTGTACCTTCTAATGTGGTCATCTGAGGCTGAATATTGGGAGTTACAAAATTTGACTCAGGATGGTTTCTCTAAGAGGAGCTATGCATGGAGCAAGTACTTGTATCTTATAGACTATGTTTCAACATTTGCTGTTATATAGATTCATTTGTATGCATTTAAATGTAAGCATCTTCTAATTTTTGAGCTCCTGAAGATCTGAAGTATTTTTATGTTACAAATTGTATTTAGTCACATGCCTGACACACAGTTTGTGTTCAATGTATGCTTGTTGCATTGATATGTGTAATTATATTTCTTGTTTCTTCTTTCCCATCTTTTTTCTTTCTTCTTTCCACCCTCTTTCTCTTCATTCCACTTTCCATCTCTTTCTCCTTTCTTTCCACAACTGGTAAAGACCTACTATGCTGAAGACTATACTAGGTTCTGTAATAACAAAATTGAAAAAACATATTTACTACCATCAAGATGCTACTTATCTCATGGGGAAAAGAGGATGTTATATTAAAAATAGCGCATTTATTCCCATTACGATTTTTCTTTCCTCTCTTTCATATAGCTTACTAATTCCTATGACCTCATTGCTTTGGAGAATTTTCAGAGAGAGAAACATAAGGAGCAGATGTCACTGTTTCTTCTTGCCTTTCATAAATGCCTACATTCATTGCAGGGGTACTGTAAGTGTCCCAGAGGGAAGTGAGAGAGGGGGTGTCTCTGAGGCAAGGAGAAAAGAGGAAGGGAATCTTCTACAGCTGGGGTAAGTGTGTGCATTGGGAGGAGTTCAGGAGAAGCGGTGAGCTCACCCTTGCTTCAGCAGCACCCCTGGGAGGTCATGAGTCCCAGAGAAAACCATTGTGTGCTGCTCGCACTAGGGCTCCAAAATCTGAAATGTGAAATGTACCCAAATCTGAAACTGGGGGCACTAACATGATGCCATGAATAGAAATTTCTATATTATGAAACATTGTTTTATGTAATAAACTATTAAAAATATTGCATAAAGTCACTTTCAGGCAATGTGTATAAGGTGTTTAAGAAACATAATTGAGTTTTGTATTTAGACTTTGGTCTTATTCCTGAAATATTTCATTATGTATATGCAACTATTCCCCAAACCCAAAACATCCCTTATGGTTTGATTATGAAGTATCCTTTCAAAAGCTCATGTGTGAGACAATGTGACAATGTTCAGAGGTGAAATTATTAGATGACAAGAACTATAACCTATTCAGTGGATTAATCCAGTGGAATGGATTAATTGAGTGATAACTGTAGTTAAACAGGGTCTGACTGAAGGAATTAGATCATGGGGGTCGGAGGAAGAGGAGAGAGGTTGAGTGCCTTTGGGGTTTACTTTTTGTCCCTGTGGAGCAGAGCTCGCTGTTTCCTGGCTGTAATGAACGGAGCAGATGCCATGCCCTTCTGCCATGATGTTCTGCCTCATCTCAAGCCCAGAGCTATGGAGTCAGCTGACCCTGGACTGAACCACTGAAACTGTGAGCCAAAATAAACTTATCCTCCTCTAAGTTGTTGTTGTCTGGTATACAGGTCACAACAATGCAAAGCTCATGCCACATACAAAATCCAAAACATTTGTTGTCACAAGCACTTCAGGTAAGTTCTGCTCAACCTGTGTATGTAAACATGACTAGAATAATCAGTCCCTAAAGGTAAGCATGATTAAATTTGACCTAGGGAAATTTTTGCTTCTAGTGGTGATTAGCATGAATTTGTGGAGTATGTCCATGATGTTAAAGGTAAAACTAAAAATGGAGACCAGAAAGCATAAAGTACACATACCTGCTTCTGCTGCCTCTTCCCTGTTCCCAGGTAAGACGCGACAGACCCTTGGAGTTTGCCTCACTTTTTAGAAAGAAGGCACTGCTCACATCCCAAGTGTCCTCTAAATACTATGCTGTTCTACTAATTCACTTAACTTCTTGAAATCTTACTCAGTTCCCTCTTTTGTGAACTCTAGAAAAGTTTTAGGCAGATTAAACTTGTACATAGAAAAGTACTTTTAAGGTGTAAAACATTTTATTAAAGTTGTGTACCATCAGTAACTTTATCAGTATAGACAATTATGTGTTTATCAGTGTTTCTCAAAGCAAAGTATCTCAGTTATGTCCTAAAATCTCTAAGATTTTTTTAATGCATTGAATAACCTTCTTGGTTATCTCATTCTCACATCATTATCTTTATCAATAAATACAAGAGATCAAGAACTACGTTAGGTGTTGTGGAAATAGAGGTGAATAAGAGAAGTTCTTGACATCAAAGAGGTTATAATCTAAAGGGAGAGTCCAGAATTTATACCCATTTGCAACAGTGTGGAAAATGCTACCCAGGTCAAAAACAAAATGTTGAAGGAGAATAGAATTTGCTGCCCCCAAATATGTTAAGTGTCAGTTGGTATGGAGACAATTTTGAGTTGAAGGCAATTAAGCATCAGCTGTCTTCAACTTATCTGCCCAAAAGCAGGATGTGAATTTCCCTTGGAGAAAGGTGGACTTTTTGCCCCTCCCTCTGCAGTGCCAAGGAAAGAAGAGTGACTCATCACCAAGGACGGTTGATAGCAGTAGAGTCTGGCTGCACATCCCCTACCATAGATACTAGCCCTTTTGTTGCTTAGCTCCCTTACACACATATAGTTACTTTTCTTGAAGCCTAATCCTTCTTTCCTTTGTTGAAAATTGTGTTATTGCAAAACCTCTCTGTGTGTAAATAGTAACAAAATTTATGCATCTTTTCTTCCATCAATCTGTCTTTTGTTAATTTAATTGGCAGGCCCCAGGAATAAACTTGAGAGGGTAGAGAGAAAGTTTTCTTCTTAACAGTGTTTTATGAGGAAAGAAGACCTACAAAAAGTGAATCCAAGAAACACTTTCTGAGAAAATGAAGATTGAGTTGATTTCTGAATGATCAACAGGACAGAGAGAGTGTGTGTGTGTGTGTGTGTGTGTGTGTGTGTGTGTGTGGAGAGAGAGAGAGAGAGAGAGAGAGATGGAACCTTCTAGGTAGAAGTACAGAGTGGGTAAAAATCTTTGAAAAAAGACAGTTCTTAATGCCCTAAAAGAATAGTAAATAGTGCACATATTTTCCCTTTTTTTCTTCCTTTTCTTTTTTTCTTTTAGTACTAGAGATTGAACCCAGGGGTGCTGTTCCACTGAATTACATCTCTAATACATTTTCTTTTTTATTTTAAGACAGGGTCTGCTAAATTGTTAAGGCTGACCTAGAACTTGCAGTTCTCCTGCCGTAGCCACCCAAGTCACTGGGTAGTGCACTTATATTTAGTAATGTCTCTTATTTTGAGTCATTTTTGAGTGTTAACATTTCAAGAACCTTCATAATGGCATTCAAAATAGGATTGTAGTCAGTGGTTACAATGGTGTACACCTGTAATCCTAGCAATTTAGGAGAGCAAGGCAGGGTTGCAAGTTCAAGGCCAGCCTGGGAACCATTGCAAAACCCTGTCTCAAAGTCAAAAATAAAAAGGGCTGGGCATGTACTTGGTAATAGAGCACCCCTGGGTTTAATCTCTACTACTGAAAAAATACATATGAATGGCTATATTGGACCAACTGTGATATCTAGAACAAATGAGCCTTACTTTATTATATTTATCAGAGTGGATCATGAATTTTGTTTATTTCTAGTACCACATTTTAAAAGGGTCTTTGAAAGGTCAAACTTTTTTTTATAGAGGACCAAATGGTGAAAATACATGTGAGGATCATTAATATCACTCAAAATAATGAATATGTAATGAACATAAAAACTCATTATGAAGTGCCATGAAGGGAGGGAAGAAATAATGTCAATGGTGCAATAACATTTCTTTTTATAAATGAAGACATGCCCTAGAAAACTTGTCAAAATCACAAGTGGCCCATTTCAAACTCATTTCATGATATCCAGAGTACTAACTTTTGTTATGGCATACTATATTTTCAAAAAAGCTTTAAGAATTGCCATGGGGAAGTAAAACTGAACAAATATAATTATCACATGACGAATTGGAAAAAATATGGAAGTTTTCCCAGATGAACACATGAATGATTTGATTTAGCAATTCAACTGCTAACATTTTATCTTATATTTGCATAAATGGCCAATGGAAGCAGATGATCACTGCAAATTTGTCACACAGAAAAAAATATAATTGCATAAAGACCTTTGAAAATAACAAAGGACATATGAAATAAAGGGGAATATTTCCCTGTATTAAATCTAGAAATTTTTTACATGCAGTACAAGGAAACTTAATACTACATTATAGCTTCTATGGAAATAAGGTCAATATTGGTAACTAAGTTTCATTTCCTCAGGCAATACTTGTTCAGTGTAAATTTTTCTGCCAATATCCACCCTACTATCCATATTTTTTTCTTATTTCTCTGTGAAAAAAAAATCCAGAGCATGTATATTGTTTTACAGGACCTATTTTTCACACTTCATTAGTTCACTATAGTTAGTGGTTTCCATGTAGGACTCTAAGTTATAATTTAGTGTCTTAATTATCCTAATGATAAAAAAATTTGATTCTCATGATATTACAATGAACAACAAATAATAAGATCAAAATTTATATAATATATTGTTTTCCCTCATTTATACAGATATCATCTTTGAAATAGTATAGTCTAAAACATAAGCCTGTCAACAATTGATAACAAAGCTTTTTTTTCAAAGTGATCAAGTACAAAATAAACTCTCCACTGAGTAAAATACCACACTTTCTGATTTCTTTCTTTTCTTTTTTTTTTTTTTTTTTTTTTTTTTTGTGCTAGGGATTGAACTCAGGACCTTGTACATACAAAGTAAGCACTCTACCAACTGAGCTGTATCCCAGCCCCTAAAATACCACATTTCTTCCCTTCATGAGAGTGTAGCCATCACTATGAACTGCCACTCCATCTCTGATCTATCCCTATTTTGTAGCTTCCTGTTACAACATGACTAGGAGTTTCTCTTATAGAAATCTGCTCAAAATTTCTCTCCACTCAGCTCCAAGGACTGCAATTATTGAAGCCATGCTACAAAAGACACTCTTATTATTTGTTTCAATTTTGTGCATTAATGTTCTTTTCCTAATAGCCAAAGCTGAAGCAGTCTGAGCAACAAAACAATGGAGTGATAGATTGTAACCCAAAGTACTATCTAAATATGCACACACACACACACACACACACACACACATATACACATATAATCATGTTTGTGTGCAACACACACACACCAGATATGTGTGTGTATACATGAATCTATACTGATATGATAAAATATATAAAAAACATAAAAGGGAAGAAAGTGACAAAATTCCTTTTTTATAAAAGAATTCCAAACACATTTTTTTAAAAAAATCATCCAGGATGTGGAGCTTAAGTCACCATCCTTTAAGTTTGAACTAAACATGGCAACATGCTTCCTAAAAGTCAATATTTAAAGAAAAAAAAAATAGTAACTCTATAGTGGCCATTAACAAGTCACCTTGATAAAATGTACCTTCTGAAATGAAGTACACACTGTGTACTTGATGTATTCTTCCCAAACCTGTGGTCCTGGCCTAATCATGAGAAAAAAAATATATCAGATAAAGCCAAATTCAGGAGTGTTCTACAAAATAGGTGATCTTTTACAAGACCAATATTATTTAAACTATCAAGGTAGGCCTAGAACTTAGTCAATGGCAATAAATCAGTGTCTAGTATCTTAAGTTTGACAAACGTACTACAATTATGTAAGATGTTAACAGACGAAATGGTTCAAATATATACAGAAAAAACTGTGCTATCTTTGTGACTCTTTTAAACTTGAAACTATTCCAAAGTCAAACTTATTTTTTTTTAATTTGAAACACATCACTGGTGTTATTTTACTTTTAACAATCATGTTATTTATTAATAAAAGATTTTACAACATCTTACTAGCAATAACTAGTAGGTATCCACTGTTTACATTGTGTCAGTCACTGTGTTAAATCTATAATCCTACCCCATGGGTACAATCTGAGGTAAATATCATTATTTCCATTTTACAGGTGAGCAAACATGTTAGAGGGATTAATAACCTGTTCAACATCCCAAAAATGCTACAAAGTTTTTACAGATTGTGAAATCATCAGAGAGATTAAGTGATTTTTAGAAGTGTGGGATTGGATGCTGATGCTCTGTAGTATTTCATTCATTGATAATCAGCAATTTTTTGCTATGTAGGATATTCAGTTATCAAGAACAATCCATTTTCTAAATGTCCACACTTGTTTGTATGTGTTTGCTATAAACATAAAAGTGTATTGTGCTTGCAATTTTCATTAGTTCTCCTCCATCAGACACCTGATTTCTAAGGGCAGGAACAGGAGCTATTGCATATTATCTCCTGCAAGTAATTCACCCCTGGTTCCCAGTCCTGTTTTCTGCAAGAGGGAGCTCATTGTGAGCTAGAGCCTGACTCTATGCATATGTTGCTCCAGAAAGGTTGGTCCATATCAATCATTCCGGATGCTGAAAATTTACATTTGAAAAGGCCTTTCCCAGACCCCCATGGGCACAACTAGCAAGGAGGAAGAGCCCAGTGAAATGCCTGGTTTGGTTTTCCTGGAGGTGATGATGCCAGATTGATTTTGTTTTGTTTTTGTTTTTTTGTGTTTTTTTTTTTTTTTTGGTCTGAGATTAAACAGTCGATATAAGCATTTTCATCCTGATTTGATCCAATTACTTAATTGTTATCCTTGCAGAAGGATGTCTGAAGAGGAAACAAAATAATCTGGAGCACAGGAGAGAGAGAGAGAAAAAAAAAAAAAAAAACAAGGGGGAGTAATGGGAAAACAAATAGATACATCTGTATTCACACCGGAGGTGCTCCAGCCCCCAGCGTCCCTCCAATGCACGTCTTTTGTGAGCCCCTGAATGTGACCAATGAGTGTTTTGCTAGTTTTGCTGTAACTCTAACAAGACTCTTCAAATATAACCCTGCTGTTTGCCTCACTGGCCTGCAGCAGCTGTTTACATAGCATGTAGATAAATAGAAAACTCGATCTGCTTATTTCCAGGAACCACACATTAGCAAGAAAGAAAGTTAACGAAGGATACCACAAAGGAGTACCCGTGTGTTTAATAAAACACTTTCCGCAGCAACCGAAAGAAGCCTCCACATGTGGGATGCAGCAGCTTATCACTAATTCAGAATCTCCCTTCAGCCTCAGACTTTGTCTTTCTTCCTCCTACTAGCTGCACTTCCAAGCGTGATGGCTTGCTTTGTAGTCTTCCCTGCTCTGGAAGGGAGCTCAGAGGAAGTGGAGCGAGAGAGTTCATTAGGGGTATTTCACAGTCACTCAGATCCCAGGGCCTGCGTCTCATCTTCACAGATCACACTGCTCATGGAGAGTCTTTCTTTATTTTGTTACTTATCCTCCTAGTGCCAGAAGTCTACAAAGGCGGGGGCTCCTGCATGCTGCCATTCACATCAGTGGAAAGCGAGCACAATTCAAAGTGTGTCCCTGTGCCTGCCTGCGTGCATTCACTGATTGCAAATCAGCTTATTGTAGTTTTTAAAAATTCAACATTTTCTTGAAAATGTGACATTTGAAGATGAAAATCTTATTCTAAGAGAAGCATATTACAAAAAGGAAGGATAAAATAAAGAGATGAGAGAGGAAGCGGGGAAGGAGAAATGAATAAAGCACACAAGACAAATGGACAAAGAAAATGGTCACGTAGATTATGTTGTCCAACCCAGCTAAGCTGACCTGTGAAGACCAAGTTTAGATTAAGGTTTTAATTTATGTCTATACATTTATTTCTATTCAGATACCCGTTCGTCAAAGCCAATAGCCTTGCTAATGTATTGGTCATGTCTCAGCCTTGAGAAGTCAAGCTGAGCCAACGTTATTAGCGCTTTGCCAAATCAAAAGAGTCAAGACCCATTCTCCACCCAATGGTCCTTTTCTCTCTCAAGCTATCTGAATGAGGACCCTTGATTACAGCACCTTCTTCTAATTAGAAGGTTTGCTTTGAACACACCGCTTTATTCCTAGAAAGCCAATGGCCATTAATGTTTCCATCGCTGAAATCCATGGCCACAGGTGGGCATTTGCAGTTTTAACATGAGCTGTCTCTTCAAAGGGAACATGCTTAATATTATTTAACAGAAGCTATACATCCATAGAGGGATTCATCTCAGTTTCCCCCTGATGAAATGAAACTTCTGAAACTCCTAAGAACGTCTGGATAAAAAATGAGCTGAATTCTCTTAGTTGGAAGCCTATATGCCTCCATGTCTGCCCAGATGTAGTGTCTGTTCCACTGAATCCATATTGCTTCTAATTCGCACTGGGCCCAAACAGGATCTTTAGGGTGGAGAAGCTAGCCAAGTAATGTAGAAGCTGGAAACATATGCTTTCCTAGATTAGGAGGACTTTTTTTTTTCAGATTTTTGAATTATCCTTTTAGAATTCTGTTTCTTTGCTTTAGTGGTTGACAACTATATATTCATGTATTTAGTTAGTGTGAATACAAATGCAGAGACAACTTTGTATCCAGAAGTAGAAATATGTGTGACTTTTTTTTCTTTGATATTTGAGAATCCAGAGAGCATTTAATGAAAGGCAGCAATACTACATTTGACTAAAGTTTGAGGACTTTTCTTTCTCCCTAGACCATTGAAGCAACACTAGACTTTTTACATTGTACTAGACTTCCCTGGATGACATCAAATTATCATGTGTTCAATGTGTCCTACCAGGGCCACTTTGTACTACTCCAGAGGCACCTTCAACACAGCATTGGAGCTTGCAGTGCAGTGGCCTACTCTGTGGGAGGAATTGGGATGGGTTCTGTAAAAATAAGTATGGCACTGTCCTTGACCTTCAGTTGCTTAGACTTGCAATGGGAAGACATACATAAATAGAGATAAAATAATAACTTAAAAGCTGAGTTGCAATATGTGAGAATATTCATGTTACAGGACATTGGAGGTTTATGACCAAATTTTTGCAGAAGCAGTGAATGTTGTAAGTTCAGATGAATGGGGTATACTCAAATTCAATAGTGTACCTTGGAGACAGAGTGAATGAGCAGTCTACACCTCTGAAAAGATCTGTTTCTCCAAGAGCAAAACAAGTAGTGGCCACCGGGCACACTTGGGGGCCTGTTGGTGTCTGTCTGCATTTTTAATATGCAGTCCCATTTTCATGTCAGCTGTGTTGCTTCTTCTGTGATATTTTTTTTTCTTTTTACTTATACTTTGAAAGCCTGATCTTAGACTCTAAGCTTTTCTGCTCTGCATTTCCAATTCTGTTAGTTTTCTCTGCAGCCAAATGTGCTTACATTCTTGCTCACCCAGTATTAATAAAAAGGATGTTTGCACAGCGGGGAAGCGTATTCTCATTTATCTCTGACCAGAAATGTGAAGAATGGAATAGCCTGATGGCCATTATCTTAACCCCGTGTGACTGCAGACATTTTGAAGTCCTGGAAGAGACAATTGGACCACGAAACCCTCATTAAAGTTTTCTTCACTCGGCATTAGACTGCAGATTAAGTCCCCAGTCACATTTCTTATAGAGGACTTTCTTTTTGCAATAAATAAATATAAGATGATTTTGTAGTCAACAAAATAGAGTCACCTAACTTGAAAGACTACAAAATTCAGAAGTTCAGAGCTCTCAGTGGGAGTTACTGGGCATATCAATCTCTGAAATTCCTCCCACCCTCCACCCCATTAAAGAGAAACGTTCAAGGTCATGACAGTGTTCCTCTGTCGTGATGAACCAGCTATCCTGTGGAAGGAAGGGAAGCTGAAGCCATAGAAAACTGTCTCTATTATGTCCACAAGTGACAAGGTTTTCATATTCAATTTGCTGCACACAAGATTAAAACTTAAGTGAATGAAAAAGGAAGGATGTATAGATATCCCCTACAGAAAATAAATAATTCTGAGACTTATTCTCTCAAGAAACTCTTTGGAAGTAATATAAGAAGCAGTGACATACACATGCACACACACATGCGCACACACGTGCATGCGCATACACACAGGATTAGTAAATAAGTCTAAGAAAACCATAATCAATGAAGCATAATCACAGAGGATTTCTAAGTGGTTGTTCTGGATACTTGCTAGTTCCATATTTATGAAAGAATTTTTCAGTAGTTTTGAATGTGTATAAATGTTTATAAATAAGTAGCAAGAGCCAGATTCTCCATATACTACACCTTATAGATTATTATATTGAGTGCAAATTAATGTAGTAACATTTTTTTGGATGTCTGCTATGTATCTAACACGGGGGGGGGAGGGGAGAAGGAAAGAGACAGTTCCCTTACATTCTTAAGAGCCAGTTAAGCAATTAGTAAAAAGTCTGCAGTGAACACTGATAAAATGTCAAACAAAGGAAAAGCTGAAGCCATGTCAATAGGGAGGCTTTTTGGCAAACACAGAGAAGGAGTAGGAAAGATGTTAGGAAACGGGAATACTAGAGGAGATATTTTCAGAGAGGAAATGCAGCTTGGTGGTAGAACTGAATGGGAACTTTAGCTGTTTAAGAGCTGACAGGCAGTGTGTGGTTTTGCACACTGACATACAGCAGCTCCGCATACTGATATTTAACCATAGGAGCCTGCAGCTGCTAACAGACTGCATTAGAAGAAGCAGGAAACAATGTAGTGGGGACAAAACAATCCCCCTTTAGGCTAAGTGAAGTAAAAGTCCCTAAACCGAATGATCTAAGAGTTCCTAGGTTGCTGACAAGCTTGTACCCATATAAGGACTGTAGGTAGAATGCACTCTTCAATAGAATTGCACCAACTCCCTTGCCTTGATGTACCCCAAAGTTGCCTATGTGTGAAAGTAAAAGCCTTGTTGCACTTGGGGCTCAGACTTTGGGAATTATCCCTCTGGGTTGAAGCACCACTAATAATCCAGATCTCATTGTCCTAACTCGTTTCCCACTACAGCTTGAGAAGCGCTTTTTAAGGATGGGTGCAATGAAAAGTGAAACTAGAGGGGGACAATTGAGGATCCAGGTCAAAGTGTCAGAACCGAACCGTTGTCTCTCTGGATTGTCTCTGGGTTGCTTCCTCCCAGAATAATACTGACATCAATTTCCATCTACTTTCTCCTGGTTGTGGTAGGAATCAGAGGGCTGGCGGGGGCAGAGGGTGAGGGTGGGAGTGTCGCCTGGTCTTAGCTAACACACAGGGATCTTGACTACCCTCTCCTACCACCAGGTGACCCTGGACTCCTCTTGATTCCGGGTTGGTAGATGCCACTCTTTGGGGCATCTCTCTCATCCCCCTCAATCTTAGGGCTGTTACCCTTTTCTACTGCTCTGTTCTCCAAAGAACAATCTATGGAGGACTGTTGAACTACTAAGTTAGGGCCAAGACTCAGAGTTAATCTGGGAAAAGAGATTTATGGAAGGAAAGAATACAAAGTATCAAAAGTGTTTGTGAAAATAGAGACCTTGACAAATCAGCCAGTCTGGTTCAGTGGTGGGCATAGTTGGGATAGTAAAAAGGAAGGTGTAAAAGATGTTAAATTTGGTCTAAACTAAGGCAGTGGGGTAGAAATCTCCTGTAGGCTGCTCTTGTTTTAAATGGGTGATTTACTTCTGCTTCCAGCATCTATCAGAGTGCCTAGTATATAGTAGGCGCTCAAACTTATCAGGAAAATTGTGTTCGTTCTGAAGATAGAGCTGTACAGTTTTCAGCATAAAGCTACACTTCAAAAATCACCCATAATGCCAAATAACCATAAATAATTACAATTATATTTGCTATCTGGGGATTGGGAGCTAGTAAACTAGGTTCAGTTATAATTTTTTCTTCTATACTCAAATATTGTCTAGACATTTCTTTTTCTTCAAATAAAATCCTGTACCTCAGTTTAATACATATTAAAACAACACTAATGACAACAAGATGAAAAAGCAAGGAGGAATCATTCTTATCATATTGAGTATGATGTTCTCAGAACGGCACCTCCCTTACCCAGTCCTCCAAGGCATTCCAGAACCTTGAACCCAGCTTCCTGTCCTGTTTGTTATGTTTGCCCTCATTGCAGTAGCCAGACTCAAACAATAGTACATCAGCATTCCCGGGATCCCAGGAGCTTGAGCATATTTGATGGAAGAATGAGGGAATGTTGGACAGGAGAAGCTCTTGACTCACAAAGATACTAGGGAAAGGAGGGACAAAATCAAAACATAGATGGCCTGAGTGGTCATCCCAAGTAGACAAATACCCTCCTCTAGGGGTTCCAAGGTTGTCCATTCCCACCCCTCATATGTGCCAGGGTGGGAATGGGCCACAGAGCAGCAGCAGTGCTAGATGCTGTTTGTTTCCACTTAACTTCTAGAACCTACTTAACCACAGTTCACTTCAGCAGACAGACGATTGGACAGCATCTCAGGACAGCAAGCTTGGCACTCAAAGATAGGGGAGTTAAATTTGTGATGTGCACCTGGCTGAGCTTAGAGCAATTTTTCACATTTTCTGTTTCTCACTTTCTTTCCTGGGAAAAGGCCAGAGAACAGAGGCTTTGAACAATGCCTCTCACACCTAGTGACACATGGCCTCTGAGCCTGGTACTCCTTAGTGTCCAGAGGAATATGATCTTTAGTTTTTATACTCTCTGTGAAAATGTGGCAGGTCCATGGATAAGACTAGGGAAGCAATTAAATTGGTTTGTTGCCTGGGCTGGAAACAGGAAAAAGTAAAAATTGTGACATCCTCCTGCAGGTGAGAAGTACAGAGCAAGGTTACTCTACCCAGGCAGAAGGTCCTTGTCCTGGGCCTCATCATGAAACTTTCCATGTGTTGTTTCAATAGATGCTCTAGAGAGAACACAACTGAGATGTAAAATTTTTTTATTTGATCAACAGTAAGATTTCTTGTATATTTTATTTTATTAAAAAATATTTTGACTTTTAATTAGTTTATTGTATTTGATACACAATCTAAAATATTTATTTTACTGAAACATTTTAATTTATTTTATTTCATTAAAAATAATATCTGCTACCATCTAGGCACCTGGGAAGAAAATAGACACTTAACAATTGTTCAGATGATGCCAGGATAATTCAAGTGCTCAGAATGCAAGTCAGGTCATGGCAACTATCAGGCAATTGTCTTTTACCCTGTACCTGCCTCTTGGCTAGGCAGCTGCTCCCAGGCTAATGAGGTGGGATTATTAAGTGCCTCTCTCCTCACCATAGGAAAGCCTGTGGGATTTGTTTGGCTACTCACTTAATTTAGCTAAGCACTATGTTTCCCCAGCATGTCCTGTGGGGCTTACACAGTTTAAAAATGGAACAAGGAAGCCAAAGCTTGCTTAGATTGGGTACTGAATCTACTGGGCATCTTCTATATCAGCCTGCCAGGACAGATCTGTGCTGCCTTGGGCTCCTTCTAATGTGAAAGGTGAAATGTGGGACAGCACCTAATGACATCAAAGGGACCCATGCATACAAGAGAACTGTGTCCCACAGAGGTTAGGTGTGGCAGAGGGAAGGGCTCTTCTGAGGACTTACTACACAGGAACTTAACTGTGCTCACTGCACATATTGTTTATTGTCACTGTTGCTTAGGGGCCAGGTCTGATTGACATATGTGGTCACAGAAACAGAGGCGGTAGCTCTTAGGAGAACAGGAACTCCTCTCACGACCTCTAATCCACACACGTCAAGCAAACTGAACCAACTCTTTCTCTGTGGTTTCATGGGATTCCTGGGGTTTACAAGGCCCGGAAGCACTTCCTCCACAACTGTAACCAATACACTAGTAAATGCACATCACTTATATTGATAAACAATGTTTATTCATGTGTCAGCCAAATTGTTAAGTGTTCAGGATGCTCTAACTTCTTGCTGTCATTTTATCATCAATGCTGCAAAATACAATGTCGGACCTAAAGCCTCAGCTTGAAGCCAGAAGGTGTCAGAGCCCCCACAGAATACCCCTGGGAAACTGTAAACTGGTTCCCAGGAGCCTGCACTCCTGATATTAGCAGGAGCATGCAGCTCCTCAATTACTTACACTAGTGAGAGGTGAGATACAACAGTCACATACCCCCTGCTCTATTCTTTGTCCTCCAAACTGCTTGTGTTGCAAATTTAGTCCCCAGTGCAACAGTGTTGGGAGAGGGTTCTGATGAGAGATCATTAGACCCTGAGGGCTTTCCCTTAGGAATGGATTGATGACAACATGGAGTGGGTTATTTATCCTGAGTGGTTTTGTTCTAAAAGTGCATTGAGCCTAGTTATCCTGCTCTTGTTCTGTCTCCATGTGATGCCTTCTACCATGTTATGACCTTATAAGAGGCCCTCACCAAGCATGGCTCTTCCTTTTCCAACTTCCCAGCTTCCAGAATTGGAAAACGTACCTTTCTTTTCTTTATGAATTACTTAGTATGCAGTGCTTTGTGTCAGCAACACAAACAGACTAAGATACCTCACAACCGCTTTGTACCCCCTCTCTCACTACCATGGAATCTGATCGAGAAGTAAGGTCTCATATACAAATGACTTGAGTCTGACCAACCTTAGAATTTTGGGAATATCCAATCCTAGGGCCTCCCAAAAAACTTTTTTTTTTTTCTTTTCTGACTGGAAAGAGAACTCCATTGAATTTCTACCTTCCCTTCAGACTCACTTTTTAGAGGGTGCTGACTCTCAAATAGTGATTTGTGATTCAAAAAAAAGAAAGAAAGCAAGCCATGGAATCCTAGTTTATGGCATTGTGTTGCATAAAAGAAATTATCATCAAAGGATGTTGGGCTTGAACTTCCTACCTAGTGTTTTAAATTCAAATTAAAAATCGGAGGATAGCTCATTAAGATATCTGTATGGTTTCTCTTGAAAAGGTTGTATGCTTTAAAACACCAGGCCTGCCTTCCTGCCTGTTGACAATTAGCTGGAGTCCATCTGACTCTCTGGATGGAGGCATGCATTCTCTAGACCACCAGACTCTCCCCTGGGCCTCAATAAAGTTTGAAACTGAGACTCAGTATGTGAAACTATTTAGTTCCTAAACTGACCCATTCGTTCTCATTCTCTGCCTAGCCTCTTTATGAATTCAAATTTGTGATCCCTGCTCCCGGACAACCAGTCTCCTTTTATGAATCACTTCCCATATTGCCCATGATAACTGTCCTGGAAATTAAAGTACGGCCCAGGTGACACCACTGCAAAGAGTACCTTGTGGTTTGGCTACGGAGACAGGCACAATTTGTGGGTTATTTTGGGGTTTTATATCCATGGATGTTTATTAAAGTATACGTGAATATCTTTGAGAAGGGGTACAGAAAACATCACTTTTTCATGAAGAAACATGACCACAGGATCTGGTGGAAGTGACAATAACTTTAATGTCTATGTCCCCAAAGCAACTGACAAAATGTATGCAAATTAAGGCTCTTAAACACAAATGGTGGCTCCCCATATTTCCTCCAGATGAAAAGAGTTGCCAGAGTTTCGTATTTAAAGGATACATGACAATATCACTGGACAAGTACAGTATCTTCTTTTATTAAGTTTTTATTACTGCACTATCATTACACATAATAGTGAGGTTCATTGTGACATATTCATACCTGCACATAGCATAATTTACTCCATTTTCACTTCCCCTGTCCATCTTCTTCTCCCTCCCCTTCCTGTACCCTACTGGAGTCTCTTCTATTTATTTCAGGAAAGTGAGCCATGATAATAACTTTGCTAGACAGGAAGTGCCTGAGATCAGAGAAAGGCGAGGTCAGTCAGGGATGTGCCACTAGGGGAGTGCCACTCCAGAGGTGGTATTTCAGTGGAGCCTTGAAAAGTGAGTATGATTTGAATAAGTAGAAAGTGAAGGGCGTTTTCTGTGTTGAAGGATGCATCTGAGGAAGGCATAGAAGTGGGGAGACATAGGTAGTTCCCTGTGACAGAGGGCGGTTCAGCTGGAACACAGCTGAGTGCTCAGAGGTAAGAATCACCAACTATTTGATTTTATTGAAGATTCCTAAGTTTACCTCCAGAAATTTGTGTTTTAGTGGATCTGAATGAGGCTCCAGAATCCGTTTTTAACAAGAGATTCTGCTGTGAAGGGACCTATGTCCACAACTTGAGAGAAATTTACATAAGGTATAGTGTGGGTAGATGGGGACAGGAGACAGAGTCCAGACCACAGTCAACTTTAACTTCAGGCCACAGTGGTGGCCAAGAAAGATCTACTTTTCCTGGAAGTTTTATATTTAAGGTTAGATAAGGGGGTGGTCCATGTTATAGATGACATCCAAGTTTGGATCCTAGCAGGCACTTCCAAGAAAAACAAGAAACATGAGAGTAAGAGAGAGACCAGGCATGGACCTCAGCTCAGTTAGTGGCCTTTAGTTTGTTTGCTGTCTGCTTCTCTCTGCTTGCCTCTAATGCAGGAGCATTGGAGAAGTGAATACCCACAGCTCTGGCCCAGAGCCCACCCTCTTCAGCTGAGCACACAAAGCTTCCAAGACTCAGATCCTCATCTGTGAAATGGGATGATGGTGGCATCTTCCTGAACAGTTGATCTAAATTGGGTAAAGTATTGAAAGGCCTTTAGAAACCTCCATGTACATAAAAATATACTTAGAAATTGTATTCTTAGAAAGAAGAGTTGATTTTTACAGTTTCTAGCATGGCTAAATATATGCTAGTACTCCTACACCATGATTCACATGTGTTTGCAAAATAAAGATAATGCTCATTATAAAATACTACAAGAAAAAAAGAACCTGGTTCCAATGTTGAATGAATGTCTACAATGATTGCACTTTTTAGTTTACTTTATCATTTGTGGGAAATACAGCAACATTTCAATAGCAATATTTGCTACTGGTGAGATTATATGCGAATTTCTATTTTGCTTGAACTTTTTGCTTGTATTTTCAAAATTCTTTCCATAGGCATCTATATTATTGTCATAATCAGAAAAGAGAAACTCCCCCCCACCCACCCAGGCACTTTTTTATTTTTTAGTCTTAGAGCCTTAATTCCATTTTGAAATCAGTTTGGAAGCAATATGCTCTTGCGACATCTCTTCAAAGACCTTACTGTACTTTCATTTTTACTTCCTGGAAGATAGATCCATTTTTTTTTTAACTTTGTGTGTGTGTTTGTGTGTGTGTTTGTGCACACAGTTTAGTCCTCAGAAAAAAAAGAAAAAGCAAAGTGGCAAAATGCATGCCTTAAATTTGAATGACTAAGTCAATATATCTCAGAAACAGGAATCTTTCCAATGTTTACACTGGATTTGCTTCCAAATGTTTGGCTTTTTAATGGGTTGTAAATAAATGGGGAGGGACACAGTACTGAAGTATAATGAACACAGAGGATGCTAATGTGTGGAGAAAGAAAAGAAAAAAAATGTGTAGAAACAAGCCAATTTTAGTTCAAAAAGAATGTGTAATCTTGTTTAGGACTTCTCTGACTTTTTTCAGGGAGGAAGAGTAGAAAAGCAGGCCTACATGAAAAGAGGCTTGAGACATTGGGTTGTACCCAGTGCTTCCTGAGAGACAAGAATTGGATGCCTCTAGAATGTTTAACAGGCTGCTCACAGCATGAACAATGAGCTCAAGTGCAAAAGCTAGAACTTGCTAATGGCAGTGTGGCAGACTTCTAAGTTCTGAAAGAGAAGAGGCTCCTATCTTCATTATATGCATTACTGGAATGATCAGAATTAATCACAAAGACCAACCGAGGCACAAAGTACAGGTGGTGATTCAGAAGATGCCCCTAAGATGGGAACTATGACCATCCAAACTGGATCTCCAACCTACTAATCATTTACTTAGAAAATTCATTCAGGTCAATGTTGTAAAAGACAAAAATTGACCATTTTTCCCTCATGGTTATTCCTGCTTCTTTTGTTCAGACTTTGTGAGAAAGGAAAGCCAAGGGTGATGGGTGATAAGAAGAATCTTAAAATATGGGAAGAAGAAGTGGTTTATGTTCTGTTAACAGATTTGTCATGTAAATTGCAGAATTCAAAAAAACAACAAGAGAAGAAAGTATAGAAAGTAAGATAGAGTTGGAAGCCTTATATTCCATCAGGCCTTCCTTCATTCCTCCATATTTTTCCACCTTCAATTATTGCAGGAAAGCAAATGAAATTTATATGAATGTGATCTAGAAACAACACTAGCTGTGTTGTTTCTCTTGGTCTTTAGAAGAATACTTTCATAAGAAATGAAGCATTTAATTTTTATTTCAAGGAAAAATTTCTCTCCTATTAATTAAAGATAAGCACTAAACCCTCCAAAATGTCTGTTATGGCTCAGATCTAAAATTGGGTCCCCCCAAAAAAAGTTCATGTGTTAGGCAACGTAGGGGCAATTTATTTGTTTTATTTTAATAGTCTCTTATTTATCACTGTAGGCAGGTAGAGTATGGCTAAAGGAAAGAGGTCACAGAGAGTGAGTCTTGGGGACTATATCTTGTCCCTGACACCACCCTCTTGGCTTCCTCATTATCATGAGCTGACCAGCTTTCCTCCTCCATGCCCTTCTGCCACAGGGCTCTGCCTCACCTCAGGCCCAGAGTAATGGAATTGACCTACCATAGACTTTATCTCTGAAACCAGGATCCCCAAATAAATTTTTCCTCCTCTAAGTTGTTCTTGTAAGGTATTTTGGTCCCAGTGATACAAAGCTGACTATCACAATGTCTATCATCTGGAATGTTTGATGATTGAGACCTAAATTTTGGTATTTGTTTTTGAATAGTTATTTTTGCTTTTGTTTTTAATTTTGGAGGTAGAAGATATGGTCCTGGGTTTATCTGAGTCACCAATGATTTTAATTTTCTATTTCACCTTGCTGGTATAGGACTAATATATTATTTAGCTAGAAGTTTTGTTTTGTTTTGTTTTGTGTGTATGTGTGTGTGTGTGTGTGTGTGTGTGTGTGTGTGTCTATTCCTTTTAGGAAAACAAAGATATATATGAAATACACATACATACACACATATAGATAGATAGATAGATAGATAGATACCTATAAACCCCTTGCTGATTTGGCCTTTTATTATAAATATTGATAATACCATGTAAAATAAATTGTTTTTATTTGTTTTATTTTAATAGCCTCTTATTTATCAAAATATTACATTGTTATCCTTAGGCATTGCCTTAGAATTCTGTTACCAAATAATGACACCCAGGCATACTAAATAAAATCATAACAAAATTTAATGCTGTGATTTCCCTTGTGCTAGATTGGTACTGGATGTTTAAAATTTTAAAACAGTTATGACTGGTTTAGTTGATAAAGAATATTCAGGTATTCAGGTCTACATTTAGAAGTTTAAAAGAATGCTCTGCTTAAGATAGTCACATAACAATCCTTTGAAATGGTCTCTGTTTCTCAAATTTGGAACTCCAAACTTACCCACCCACTTTTAGAAAACTGTGTTTGGCCTAGCACAGTGGTCCACACTTGTAATCCCAGTTACTTAGGAGGCTGAAGTTGGAGG
The DNA here is from genome assembly GCF_045843805.1 of Urocitellus parryii. NCBI lineage: Eukaryota > Metazoa > Chordata > Mammalia > Rodentia > Sciuridae > Urocitellus > Urocitellus parryii. The sequence continues at coordinate 205,298,829 of NC_135531.1, forward strand.
ATCACAAATTCAAGGTCAGCCTGGGCAACTTAGTGACAAAAAACTTGTCTCTAAACAAAACAAAACAAAACAAAACAAAAACACGAAAGAAAAAATAAAGGCTTGGGATGTAGCTCAGGGTAGAGTGCTTATATAGCACATGAGGCTCTGTTTCTAACTCTAGCTTCACACAAAAAATAAATAAATAAATAAAAATTAAAAAAAAAGAAAATTCTAATCATGTTTGTCATTTTATCCATTAAACAAAGCTAATGGGTTATGATGACAAGGGATCATTGCTTCCTTGTGAAGTACTGAACCCCTCAATAAGTACCTAAAAAGATCCAGAATGCAAAAATGCAATGCTATTTTTAATTTACTTTTCTTTTTCTATAGGTTGATTAGATTAAAATGTGGGGTATGCGAAAAGCAATCATCTTTTTTAAAAAATTGCAGAAATTCAGAATAGACCCAAAATCATATACCATAAACTTCAATTTCAGTGGCTTTTTAAAAACCACATTACCACATAAGATACACCTTTAAAATACTTATGAAATGGAAAAAATTTATAGGAGCACACTCATTTGGAAATCAGCCTTTGCAACATTTTTTTTGCTAGTCTTTCTAAAGGAAATGATTAAATCTAAAATAAGACAATTACAATAACATATCCTCATCTAGTAATTGATAAATGATATTTGAAAAGGACAGGGTTTTTGTTTTTGTTTTTCCTCTTGATGTGGCAAATTTTATACTTTTTAAATCACTTGTCTCATAGTTTCAGAGAAAGGAAGGGAAAAAAGAGAGAACACACCAATTTAAGAAAGGCTTAATCAGAAAAGACATTCAATACATGGAAGGGATGATTTTTCCAAGCATGACCCTGTCCCCTATGTGTTCCCCTTCACCAAGTAGGGTCCCTCCCTGGGGACTGCACTTTTTCTCTCTTCCCCAGGAGAAGGCTGAGCCAAATGTACTCCCAACAACCTTCAAAAAAGGATTATTTGGGATTTCACCAGAAGAAAGAATTTCTATTGTTAAATATATTACATTTCTGCATGAACAGTAATACTGTGTATGGATTAATGCACTCTTCAGCACACAAATAAGTAAGTCTCAGTTTACAGATAAAGCAGAAGCCACAAATCAATGTTCTGTATGTATTGAGATGAACTTTTTCTTTCTAATAGGTATCATATGCCTTTAACTATTTTCCAATGACATGAAACATAAGCCCGAGTTTAAATTAAAACAATTTCCTTGCCAAAATGAATGTGTGGAAAATACAATGAGATTGCTTTGACTTGATACTTTGAGAGGAAGTAATGAGACTCACATCTTCTCTTTTCTTCAGGGTTTAACTGTGAGGCATAGGAAGGACATTGATGTTTGTTTTCACCTGTTCTGCAGCATCCTGTGGATTACATCAGTGTCCTGTCTATAGCATTGAGGGTTATGGAGGTTATGAAACTTGAAATGAAGGCAGTCTGAGAACAGGTCATTCAGTCCTTCCATAGGCATTGTCTTTGCATTGACACAAAAATATGAGTCAGTATGACTCACTGGGCTTCCTGCCCTAACCACTTCTCTGGCTCTCCATATTTAGCACAAGTACCTGTGCTGGCTCCTCTGCTCAGTGTGTGACCTCATGGATTTCACCTTTCCTTTGCTAAGCATTGACCTAGAAATTTTACTTAAAGATGTATTCGATCCTAGATGTTATAACCATTTAGACAAAACAACTTTTTATAAGCTTGAATGTTACAGCTAAATGTTTTTATAGCAAAAAAAAAAAAAAAGTTCAATTCTCTGAAATCTAGAAAAGCACTTACCATGGAATAAAGAAATGCACACAGGGACCGTTTGGGCAACCCAGGCTCACTATAGATAAAAGCCTGAGAATAGGGAGCCTTGAAATGAAAACACAACCAACATCCTATCCTGTACTTCCTTGATCTACCCTCATCCCATCCCTAAACTCATCTCTGCATTGGATTAGAAATGATAGCCTGCCCAACCTCAGTGATTACCTTTTCCCACATATTTTCTAGAGTAGTTAACTCCAGTCCAGAAAGACAAACTGTCTTGTTTCAAGCTGAATACCACTCTGAAACCTTGTCTAGCTTGATGACAGAATTCCAAACAGAGTTCAATGAAACGAGTGTAGCATCAGCCCTGGGGGTGGGGGAAGGCTGGGGAAGCTGTACCATTAGCAAATGGGAAAAAAGCTTTCTGCAGCAGAGAAAAAGCATTTCTACAGCCAATTAGACAAATCACCCTTAAGGGGAAACATATTTCTCGATTAAAGCCTGCCAGCATGCAATAGTTCCCAATTAGTTCAAAGAGCACAGTCACAGATGTGGGCCAAACCATGCTACATCCTTTTAGAAGTCCTCATATCAATAGTCAGAATCTCTTTGATTTTATGAACCAGTTTAATGTTGTATGTGTGTGTGTTTTTCTTTAAAAAAGCAGAGACTTATACCATGAGGGATTTAAATACATGTACACCCACTGAAAACAAATCAATGTTGGCAGATGTTCAACACTGGAGCACTGGAACTGGCAAAGTCGTGAGTACAAGTCCAAATTGACTCTGTTCTAGTTTATGGCACTTTTGACCTAAATCCCACCCAAAATGCCAAACAAAATATTCTTCCTTCCACGAAGATGGTTGCCATATTTAGCTAATAAAAAATACAGGACTTCCCATTAAATTTGAATTTCAGATGACCAAGAAATGACCTTTTAGTGTAAGTATGTACATGTAATTTAGGGATATTTAGTTTATTTCTAGTTAGCATGAAATTCAAATTTATCTTAGCATGTATTTTTTTCTGGCTGTGCAATTTATGAGAGAATCAAATTCATCTCTCTCAATTTATAAAAGTATTAATAAAAAAAGCATTCACATACAAATACTTCTTGGAAAACTTTTCTTCTTGTGGAAATTCTTAACATTAGCAGACAAGTCACTTGAAAAGAGGTCACCAGTCTGGTGCAGATTCCATCTAGAAATTCTGGAGGCTCATGTCCTGATATAATCTGTGATAGACTTCAAAGGAAAAAAAATGCTACAGCAATGCTTAAAAAGTATCCTTTAGTCTACCTTCGAGCAAGTTCTTCTCTGCTGCCAAGCAATCCACTGTGTTTTTTGTTTGTTTGTTTGTTTGTTTGTTTTTGTTTTTGTTTTGGCCAAAGTCCACTTATCAGACATGCATTGGTCTTAGGCTACATCACTGAGCAGACATCATCAGAGTACCACAGAACACATTGCAAATTAATCCCATGTGCTATAAGGCTGGGGTGTGGAATTCTTCTTTTCTTATGATATGAGACTCTGGGAATGCTGGAGGTGAAAACTCTGTTATTTAAAAACTCACTGAATTCCATACCACAGGTGTGGAGGAGACCTGGGTCCAGGAATCTTAAGTGATTTGTCCAAAGACTCACAGCAGGAGCCAGGGCCAATGTCAGGGTGATGACTCCAGGTTTGAGCTGTGGTTCCACACCTCTGCTATAATCTAATACCAAAATTGGGGTTGACCATATGTGGCTGTGAGTGAATTACAACCCACTTGATTGATATCTCCAACACGAAAGGCCTTCTGTTTTCTCCTGGTATTTCACTGTGCATGTGTAGTAAATATGGTGGCAAGGCTGCTGCTATTGACTCACAGCAGCAGTGTTTCATGGTGAGCAGACTATTGGCTCTGGATTCAAGCAGACTTGTCCAAGTTCTGGCTTGACCCCTCACTGATCATAAGTATTTGGCTGGTTAAGGAACTTCTCAACCTCTGGGAGCATCCCTTTCCCCATTTATGGAATAGGAGTAATTACCATACCTACCTCGAAAGATGGTTAATAGGAAATACACAGGCAGAGTTCTCAGCATAGGGCCTGACATAAAGTGAGTTCCTGTGAATGTCAGCCACCATTCAAAATCAGAAGTCCAGAATTAGTTCCTATTTCAATGCACTCATATTGCAACCAGGAAAGACAGACATAGTCATCTCTACTTGGAAAGAAATATCTTAAACATTTCCTGTTAGATTAAGGTATAATATCCCATGAAATAAACACATGATTTGAGCCAATTATCCAACAAAAGTAGCAAGATCTTCCTTCTTACTCAGAATTTAAGTCACATTTGTCCAACAGTCTCTGCCAGTGGTGTGGGGAGTGAGGCCACCTGTGTATAAATGTTCCCTCTTTCTCCCCTGCCTCTCTATTCAAACATGAATGGACTGATTATTTTATTTAGGCTATTTTAACAACTGTGTCTAACTGCATTGCTGACTCATTTAATGATGATGGAATATAGCAGAAACAAATTCACAAAGCCAGCAGAACTTCTCTTTGGCAGTATCTCACCTCTCATTCTCCAATCCTCTTTCATGATCCACACCCTTAGCATTCAGTCTTCTCTCTCTCTCTCTCTCTCTCTCTCTCTCTCTCTCTCTCTCTCTCTCTCTCTCTTTAAACTCTCTGATTTTTAAAAACCAAACCCTATCAACTCTACACACTGTGACAGGCCACCAGGGGCCAAAATGACCTTTCCCTAGGCTACCTCCATTAAATCATTACATTTGTCATTTCCCAAGTTGACTCATCAATTTAGGTGTTTTGAGGAAAGAAAATTGAACTAATTTAATACAAAGAGTGCTGGACTAATGGTTCAGTTAATACAGCCAGTGTTTTTACTCTTTAAAAATGAAGATTTGGGCCTCTAAATACAGTGGCATTTTCTGTGTTTTCATTTACTTTGAAGTAGCTATGTCTAAGTGAGAATTTTAATCCATGTGACCCTAAAAGGGTAACCCAAATGTTCCCAAGTTCTCCAGGCTTCAGGGATCATTCATCTCCTTAATATTAACTGACGTGGAATGTGCCCTGTCCTGCACAGGCATGGGAAGTCAGCTTTCTCCCCCTCATATTTCTGCAAATCCTAAGGAATGCTGACATGTGGGACAAATCTTTCCTGTAGTGATTTGTCAGTTCTTGTTCTGATCTGCTGCTAGGAACATCTTTGCCGGATACCTCTTTCGACATCGCAACCCTGCCCTGGGCTGCTGCTGAACCGCCTGACGTGGCCAGGCACCAAAATGCTGAATCAAAATCCTCCCTATATTCTTCCAAAGACAGCACCAGGTTATGGTATTTTATAAAATTCTTATTAATGTTTGCGGTGATCAGAGATGAATTATAAAGCAAAAACAAAATAAAGAAAAAAAGAAATTCAAAAATCACTATTCACATGCGATCCGACCTCATATTCTTCCTTAAAAGATTTCCTGCCATCTCTTTGTAATCCTCCCTACCCGCCCCATCTCCTCAGCCTCACCATGATCCAGGATACATGTCATCTAATGATTCAGTAGGAATGAGGGAAAGGCACTAATTGGTACATTTCTTGCACCAGGAGGTACTCAGACCCAATGGGATGAAATGGGCTGCAGGGTTGTAGGACACATAAGTCAACCAAGAGAGAAGTTGACTTGTGTGAATTTTCCTCTGGGCATATCCTAGAAGACATGCTGGTGTCAGAGTGATGCTTGGGTCAGGAAAACAGGCATCTACCAGGACCCATTTCTGAGATGCAGTCCATTGAGAAAAAAAGAAAAAAAGTCCTTTTTGATGTCAAACCTGCCCTCAGGAGGCCTCTCCATTTCATCTCCATTTCCTTTCAGTTTTCCCATTTTGCATTGTTCTCAGATATGCATACTCTTGGCTCCTTGATCATTCATTCAGCAATTTTTACTAAGTACTTACTATATGCCAGGTGCTGTGCTAGCTGTTGGGACACAAGATTGAAATAACATCATTAGTCCTCCCATCAGGACCTCAGCTGAGGTCAGGCAATACACAACTAGAAATAACTCTAAATATTTAAGTAGCTAGGTTTGGTACTCTTTAAAGGGAAAAGAGAAGACTTTCTGAGTAATTGGAAGCTATCTTTTTAGGTTGGGTGGGGCAGAAAAACTATAGGTGATGTTTCAGTTAAGAAAGAACTGAATGAACTAGCCATGTGAAGAGAAGGTATAAACACAGGCAGGAATGTGGGGTGGAAGTGGAGAGAAAGAAGAGGGAAAGCATTCATACCAACGGAACTGCATGTGCAAAAGGTCCTAGGGACATTTGACAGGAACGAGGAGAAACCTTCATCACCACACAAACCAACCAACCAACAAATACACAAACAGGATAACTAGAATGCAAGGAGGTGGAGAGTGAAGATGAGATTGGAAGTGTGTTGGGCATGCCTTTCAAGGACATTCATCATAAGGCTCGGTAACAAGTTTCCATCTTGTTCTAGGTGTAGAGGAAAGTTAATGATGAAGGGTTCTGCTTCTCAAGAGTAGAGTGTGAAGGGGTTAACAAATAGCCAATGTAGAAGTGGGGCGACAGTTATTGGAGTAGTCCAGGTGAATAGTGCTCATGGTGAAAACACAGGGGGATGGAAAAAGATGAAAAGACTTGAGGTACAGTATGAAGGATAGCGGGGCAGGAACCCCTGACAGCCAGAGGGTCCCCCCCACCCCCGGAAGCTGGCATCTTGAAAATGGCCAGGTGGTTATTGTGTGTACTCTATCTTCAGCTATGTATGGTTTATGCTCCTTATTTTTTTGTGGGCTTTGCTTAAATAAAAATCTTTACGTATAGTTCCTGGGTTGGAATAGTGTATCAGTGCTGTTTACTCTGGTGGGAAAACTGGAAGAGGAGTGAGGGTGAGGAATCCAGAGACCCAATCGATGTGTGAGCACCAGGATCCTTGAGAGTCATGGGGTGGACATGGCCACTGAACAGCTGTGTTTGTGTATCTGGGACTTAGAGGAAAGACCTGGGGTAAATATTAGGGGTCCTTTTCATTTTTAGAATTTTACTGCTGCATTCTGAGAGAAATCTGAGAGGAAATAATAAACATACCTTCTGAAAAAACAAATTGTAAGAAGTTAAACAGGTTTATGAAATCTTAGGAAGCTTTTACACTGAGTGTCCCTGGTTTCCACTGAAATTTCTAAGGCCTGATGGTATCCAGAAGGCCCACTGGGCTTTCACTCTGGTATGCTCATGGAGGTTCTAGCAGCAGGGAAAAAAATCCCCTAAGAATCATTTTTAAAATCATGATTGCCCTAGATTTTATTACTACTCAAAATCTTTCACAGAACCACAATGCAACTGTTAACTACTTATGCTTGTGATTTTGAAGTGATTAAACAAAATACAAACCAAACATCATGGTGCCCAGGCCTTTCAAACTTTGGGGGAAAATAATCAGGGAGAAACATTCAATTCAAATATTTTAAGACCTAAAGGATTTGGTGTGTTATAAAGTTAATTTTGTTCATTTAATGTGTACTAGTTATGAATCACTGGCAAACATATGCAGCTATATATACAAAATTCATACTCTTTAGCATGAACTTGGACCTGTAGCAATGAAGAATGGTGATTATATAGAAAATTAAAACAAAAAATTACCATCTTTATTAATCATATGAGTGAATCAGACAACCATTTTGCCTGAAATTAACTAAATTATCACTGAGTGCCTTCATGATACATTACTCTGTATCACTAATCCTTTCAAGATGAGAGAACTTCAGATGACACAGTAAAAGTAAAATAAAAGTAGGTATGGACTTTTGTGTTCTACTGCTACACACACATGTTTTTTACTGACGTGTACAATGTAACTGCTATGAGATGATGTTTACTAGAAAGAATAGTTAAGAAATATAAATCCTGCTAGGAATCTACTCCATGAAGAAATATGTTCAGAAACAGCTCTGCCACCCACTGAACAGTGTACACATCCAATCTGCAGGTTATTGTAATTATTTCTGAATGGGTTGACAACAAACTGCATGGAGAGTCAAATACAACATTTAAGCAGCCTCCAAGTTAATCATGGTGAGAGCTACACAATCATTTCTGCAGGGCTGGGAGAATAATTTTCTGGCCCATCACCATCCAGTTTATACCAAGTCACTGGAGATACAAAAACATTTTGAGACTCCTACATCCCAATAAATTATACAAATTATCTGTCAAAGGCAAGTTTGATTTAGCAAGCACTAGTGCTGGGCAAGATACCCAGGGGAGCAAACCAAAACCACTGATAGAAAACACAGAAAGACTGAGGGCACAAATTCAGTAGGGAAGCATATGAGGGCCATAAAGCCCCATGAAGTGTTTGTGCCAGTCATTTCTTTGTGCAAACTCAAATTGTGTGCACGCTTTTAAAAGCCCGTACAGATTCCTTTACAGAAGAAGGCAAGATTAATGCAGATACTCGATGCTTAGAATAGGAAGAGACAAGAACAAAGGCCTGCAGAGGTAAATCAATGACAGAATTACAGAGGAAATCAACATTTACTTTCTAAATACCTAGTGGAGTTCTAAGAGTTAGGGCTAAACTAAAAGCAGAAAAGAAAGTCTCAATTCAGTTTATTGGTGTGAAAGAGATGGACAAGCTAGTATGTAGTGGTCACACAGAAAACCAGAACAGTGTAGTGAAAGCTGAACAAGTCAGCAGAAAGCCAGACTGTCTGGTCACTCCGGAATGGGTAAGCTCTGGAAAAACTATAGCTACTCACTATGCCTCACTTTCCTGTGAAATGGAAATCGTAATGAGACCTTTCTCACAAGTTATCTTGAAGATTAAAAATCTCATTCTTGTAAAGCACTTTGAACAATGATTGTTAAATAAGTAGGCTTTTAATAAACATTAGACATCATGGAGATAATAAAAATAATGATCTCAATAGCAAATTTTCCTCTAAACATTATTCTCATGGACTTATTTCATGTTTTACATAATAGCAAGAAGAAGCAATTTTAAAGTTTGCCCACCTCCTCACTTGCTTCATTTTCTACTGGAAATCAAGGTTGACTGTGTGGATTGACAGCCTCGTTCCTTTTCTCTGTTCACTGATCTTGAGGAAAATCTGTGGCCACCTTTCTACTATCTCGAGAAGGGGCTAACATTATAGAGAGACGCAAAGGTTTAGTATACGAGAACTTTTGAAAATGGCATGTTAGGCTGTGTGCAGGGGTATAAGGTGCACTAAGACGAGGTACCTGTCTGTGGGCCTTCAATAATAAATTGTGTGGCAGCTGTGTGAGACCTAGCAGAGCAGGTGGGTTGGAAGTAGGGGAAGGGCCAGGCTGCACTGCCCCACATATCATGTTCAGTAAGGTAGCTCTCTTCCCAGTCTCTCTTCACTACAATTTAAAACTCTCTAGGACATCTCCAGCCCTTTGTAGATGGTACATAGAAAAAGTAAACCATTACTTTTCAGTATCCATTTTAATTTTCAATTCCTATTACAGTTTTTGTGGAATGAAAAAAAAGCAGCTATTTTCCATTGTATTAAAGACTTCCTTTGGTGATTCCCCACACAAAGGAAATGAGATGCATCTATGACCTATTATGTCATTTTATGGCTATTTTTAGCTTATATAAGATTATTCCCCATACAACAATTGCCTATCTAACTATAACTGACTCATGTCCTGATGCTTCCTCCACTAAATTTGAATTTAAATAATGTCAGGTTTTGTAACAAAAGGATTTTACTAATTTGAATAATAAATCTAGTTTATAATGGAAAATAACAAGTACCAGAAAACTCCCTTCAAGAAGGCAGAACATTTTAGAAATATAAGTAAAAGCCAAAATTTAAAATATGTCCCTAATGTCTCAATCTGAAACTAACAGTCCATATTATCAGAATATTAAAAAGCTTCTGTTCACAATTATTTGTCCACGTTGAGTATCATGGATGTTTGCCACTATGTAAGTCAAAATTAAAACTAAACATTTATCAATCACTCAAAAACTAACATTTTAAAGTATAAATCAGTGAATATTGATTGCTAGAAAAAAATTATTTTCCCTGTTCTAACACCATCTATACTTAATACTTGTCATAGCTTGGATCCACAATGTCCCCCAAAGATCTTTGTGTTGAAAACTTGGTCCCCAGCGTACAACGCTATTGGGGGGTGGTAGAAGCTTTGGGAGACAGATCCTAGAGGAAAGAACTTGGACTACTGGGCATGTGCCCTTGAAGGGAACATTGGTACACTGGTCTCTTTCTCTCGCTTTCACTTTCTGGTTGCCATGAAGTTGGCCACCTTCTCTGCCATGTGCTCTCACGATGATAAACCGTATAACCACAGACCCAAAGCAAAAAGACCAAGTGACCATGGACTGAAACCTCTGAAACCATGGGCCAGAGTAATCTTTTCCTCCTTTTAAGTTGATATCTCAAGTATTTTGTCACAGCAACGGGAAAATTAACCAACATAGTACTTGAAATCATAAAAAGTAGCAACTTGGATTAAATTAATGTTCTAACATGCATAATTATCAAAAGAGGATAATTTTATCTTTGAAATAGAGTTTTGTCATGTACAGAAAAGTCATTATTATTGATTTTCTATGATTTGATGTGTAATGCCATAATCCATTCACATTTTGAACTTATATACTCCTTTTATTTACTAATTTGACAGATATATTTCTAAAGTGTATATTCTGTATCAGGCAGTAGGATTTGAGTTGCAGAAGAGAACAAAGTAGATGAAAGCTTTTGCTCCCCTGGAATTGCCATCCTAATTCCTAAAACACCTTATATACCATGGTATATAAATAGCTTATTAAAGCTACACTCAAGGCTGGTAAACAACAGTTAGAATAAAAGCAAACATTTTGCTTGCTGTTACAGTAATATAATAGAAAGAAAAATATTCATGGTAGAAGCATTCTTCATTTATTGAATACTTCTTATGTATTAGGTCATGGGATAAATATTTTTATGTCATTTTATTTAATATCTTCAACATCTGATAAGTAATGTTTTAATTTTTCTCATTTTACATATAAGGACTGTATGTTTTACCCAAGGTCACACAACTCTAAAATGATGGAATATGTATTTCAACATAGATCTAGGGTCTAAATCTTTGTTCTTAGTATTATTATCTTATGCTCAATCAAACTCAGTGATGCAAGAGGTTGATGTAGCACAATCATTTCCTAGAAAATAAAGCTCATCTAGATTAAAGGCAGCTGAACCATTTAAATAAGACAATAAGTGCTCAAAAATGATCTCTTAGAAATCTGGGCTATAACATTATGGAATTAACATTTGCACAAGAAACCAATGGTGTTGCTACATGATTTTATAGATACTTGTGCCTGTAATGCTTACCACATGGAAAGGTTGGGTGGCCAACGAGAAAGCATTGTTCAAGAGGATGAAAGGAGGATGCAGCATTCCTAAGCTCTGTTTCACGTTGGCTTTTGCCATTCAATTGCATTATGTCATGACATGTTTTGAATCATTCAAAGATCATCTGATTAGAGTTGTCTTCTCTTTTTCCAGGCAACTCCCATCACGTATACAGTTGATTCTCTGTCCTCATTCAAGCAAAGAAGTCTAAAAACAGTCTTATTCTTTCCGAGTCTCAGAAAAGAGTGTCCAACAATTGAGCTCAGTCACACAAAGGGCAGGGGACAGCTGTGGAACAAGTGACAGGTGTGGTCTGAGTCAGTAATAGCTGGATTCCATCACCAGGACAGATTCCTCAGTGTCTGAATACTTGCGTCAGCATGGGTTGTACTTAGTTTGTGAACTGCATAAAATAGTATAGAGGATTTCTATTTTGTTGATTTTTTAAATTAGCTTTAATAAGCCATTTGAAAATCAACTAAAATTCTGAATAAAGCTTTTATTCTAAGGGCTGGAACTGGTAAGTCTGGAATTCAGCAAAGATGAAGAGATAAGATGGGGAATGTTCCTTCCTGTTCCTAGACCATTGCTGTGGACATAGAGTTTTTAGCCTACTGCTCTCATTGTACCCTTCACCAAATGAATCAGAGCTACAAGATGGCAAAAAGGAGACGTGGACAAAGCAGAGTTAATTGCCTATTTCTGTTAAACAATTAATGTTAATTCCTCTGGGAATTGCCTTTTCTTTTCTTTCATCCAGATGATATAAGGACTAGCAAGAGTTGTTCTCTTCTCATGATACCTCCCCGAGGGTCCCCCAAAAAACTCTCAGGCTTTCTCACAATGATACTGGTAAGATTGCGTGCTTGACCCAGTCCAGGAGAGAGCATGGGAATAATGCAAGCCAATGAAGAAAAGTCATGCTCTTGTCTTCCTAAAATCCCAGAGACAAGTCTGAGTGCTAATCCTTTACTGATTGGTACAAGGGTTACTCCTGGTGGGTACACAGGGTTTAAAGTTCTTTTTACTCCTGATAGTGTTTACTCTATGATTTGTACTTCCTTAGACTATGCTCTCAGATTCCTGGCAGGGTTGCTTTGTACCATCCTCTTTTTATTAAGTTGAAGCTGAGGCTCAGAGAGATCTAGGAACCCACTAAAGCTATACACCTAACAGGTAAGTAAGTCATGATTCAAATGCAGCCCCGTCTGCCCCTATAGCCAGTAGTCCTTCATGGTGCCTCACACTCCCTGTGAAAGAGTGGCTGCTTCAGTGCCACCTGCTCTGCTCAGAAGCTGGCAGAGTTGTCTTGTGGAGGCTATGAGCAGTGGCTGCCTCTGGTGTCAGTATCCTATAACCAACCTTGAGATGCAGTTGTGGCAAGAGTCTGGCAGACTCATAGCATTCAGGATATTTTAGATAAGTGGGATTCCTAAAATTCTGAAGTTTAATTGCTTCTATTTTATTACTGTTTAGCAGCTAGATGTTTTATAAGAACAGACCCGTTAAGTGATTATATTTTTATTTTAACTGAATAAGGACCACATGTGGCGAGGTGAGTGATCTCAAGGCCTCATGCTTTCCCAGGATGTGGAGATGCCTCGTGACTCCTGGAGATTCTAACCCACAATGTCTTTGGAATCTTATGGACAAATCGCTTTTTCTGAGTTCATATTCAACTGTTTTGAGTAGGTCACTTCTTTGGCTTTCTGAGGCCACAGAGTGGATTTCTGGAAACTTACTATTTTTTCACCCAACACCTTTTCTCAAAAAGCATGAGCCTGGCTTGAGTATAGAATATTGAATCATGTTTGAGGAGAGTGCTGAGAAAGCTGAACTCATGATCCTCCAAAATCTGCTTGTCACCTGCTGTGAGTTTCTGAATCATGCCGTGAAGAATAAAGTATTGGCGGGAGTGTCTCAGATAAAGTGTCAAAAGTGTCTGATTTAACTGTTAGCGCAAGGATTTAAGATGCTGCTTTTCCCTGGTGCTAACACCTCTCATTGATTCTGGAGCATTTCCATTCGTTGTTTAACAGAAACAGCCTCAGTATTTATAGCCCTATCACTCTAGAAGGGAAGCATTTGCAATTTGCACTTTCAATTTTTACTCTTAGGCTTCTTCTTTCTTTAAACACCCTTCAAATGGGTGTCAGACTGCAATTGAATGAGTGCTTTTCAAGCAGTTGCATATGACAAAACTCATCCCCAAAGGCAACCATTTCAGAGGGACCTCACAATCCTATGCAATTGAAATCTAAATTGATGAGCCCTCCTTAGTCTGAACCCCTCTGTAGTCAGGGCTCGGGTGTGGATTTCTGTGTGTTTGTGGGTGTCTGTCTTCACACTGCAACCAGAGTCATCCTCAGTGACAGATGGCTGCATCTAAAGTACCTGGAGATGTGTTTATATAAAATTCTACATGCTCTTCTCATAACAGGACATTACTTTCCCTCCATCAAGATGTGGGGATCTTTTAAAACTCTTTGATAAAATGCAGTAGAAGTGGCACTGCATGACTTGTAAACTAAAGTATTAAAAAAAGCACAAACTGTAAATCTCCATTAATGCATGAGGTTTGAGTGAAGATGGGGTAAGGGAAGCCCAGCCATTTGAAGAACAAGTGAAAGCTATCAAATCATTGAGTCATTTAACAAGAGTTGGCTGACCACCTACATCTACCAGGAGCTGAGAATACAGCAAAGCAAGATGAGGAAAATACTCTGCCCTTGTGGAGCTGACTTGTAATGCACTAGACCACACCACTTCACGTTTCCTAGGAGGACACCATGCGCTCCATGCTGCTTCCTCCGATTCTACTGGGTTATAGCTACTGAGAGAAGGAGCCACTAAGGAACATGCATGGGTTCAAAGCACACTGGCTTCTCTTCTCTATTTAAATAAGAAAGCACAATCAGTGGGATGCAAGCCAGGCGAGAAAGGAAATGTGAATACCAAATCAAACCCAATGCAATTAAAAAAAAAAAAGAAAAGAAAAAGTGTTTGGAAATCATTTCTGATGGGAAGAAGTAGGAAGGTAATTTTGGACACTTCAGAGCATGGGAAGCACATCTGAGTAGATTTATTCCACTCAGTGGGAAGCTGGGGACACAGGAAGCCATAGGTTATGAGTTAGAAGGTACTAATGTTTGGATGCAGTTTATTCCCTCCAAAATTCATGTTGAAATTTGAGCTTCCAATATTGTAATATTGTGTTTTGGGGGGTGAGACTTTCACCAAATGATTAGTTTTGTAAGGAGGAGTAATAACCTTCTTAGGGAGCTGAATTCAGTACCTTGAGAGCAGGCTGTTACATAGAGAGGCTGCCCCTCCTGTGTTTTCTCTTTCTCATGGACTCTCATGAACTTGAACGCCTCCCCCATCACCAGATGTGCTATGCTCTTGGACTGCCAAGCCCCCAGAACTGTAAGTCAAAATAAATGTCTTTCCCTTCTAAATCATCCAGTCTATGGTATTTTGTTATAGCAACAGAAGTCAGACTGATACCGAAAGGGAGATAGGAAAAATCCAATGGAACATTTTGCTCACTTGAAAATTATGACCAGTCAACCGTGATAATGGCACTAATGGCTACAATAATTGCAAGCATTTCTAAGTCACCCCAGAGCTCACAAACAATGTCCAGATCATAGGACACGTTGCCTGCAATTTATCTTCCACTGAGTTCTGAGAATTTATAAAGGAAAGACTAAATTTACCAAACCTAGCTTCTCATCTTAGACAAAGTGCTGATTTTTCAGACACTTACCAAGTTGTAATTACAGACTGACTCTTCTAGATGAAAAGAATGCTTGTGGAAAGCCATTTGGAGGTTCCAAGCTGGATAAAAAGCCAGCTTGCTTCATGACTCAGAAACCCAAGGCAGCAGAGCAGCTCGTGAGGAAATGACCAGAAGCACTGCTAGGACCTTCATGGCTTCCCAGATAGCCAGGCAATGCCAATGCCCGGCCTTGAACTGGGAGCTGGAAATTTCTTTGCACTCTTGTGAAAAACAATGATTTCTCTTCACGCAATCACCGAGTTAAAAGTTTTATTTCAGTAGCCTCTAAAATTTTTATAAAATGTCAAAAGTTTTTGGTATGGTCTTCTCTCACACTATTCACTTAAGAGGAAGCAAATAAAGTTTGGGAATCTTAACACGTACTCCTATCCCTTCTGTGCATAGAGTTCCTATGCTAATCCAGTTCTCTGCAATTTCTTCAGACTTCTTGAAATGAAAAAGACAAATGTGTCATCTGAATAAAAATGCTCCAAAATAAAGCTGGTAAACTGGCTTAAGTGGAGAAAAAAAAAATCAGACAGAAAGCTACCTTTGTTTTAAACACATCCACAAAATGAAGAGTCCATAGTTTAGAATCTAGATTCTTAAAGTGTATTTCATGACCCCTAAAGAATAAGTTCTAAATTGGAAAACAAAACAAAAGTACTCTTTCTCTTGGTGTTTATTTCAGGCTTATTTTTTCCTCAGATTAAATGAAAAGTAGAGAAGAGTATAGAAATAAATAGCACTTTCTTCAACCATTGGGAAACAATCACTCTAGACCAAGAGGACCCCTGGGAAGCCTTACCTAGGTGGGACAAAGTACTTGGAATACTAATAGCTTAGAACACTAAGAAATGGAATCTTTTCCTATACAATGTAATACATCTTCAGAGAAAAAAAGTGAAAATACTTCTTGGAAAATGCATAATTATATGACCAGATAATTTTTTCCTGAAGTCATATATAACAAAAATTTTAAACTTTTATATCAAAATATAAATAACCTCAAAGACCAAGCAAAAAATATTTTGCAATATTTGTAAATTTTTTTATTTATAGTTCACTCAAATCAACCCAATAAAAATGACACATAGCCAGTAGAAAAATGGGAAAAATATGAAAAGACAATTAATAGAAAGTCATGTAGTCAGTTATTGTATAAAAGATGCCCTATCTCATTTATTAATAAAAGTACAAACCAATCATTAATGAGACATCACGTTTCACTTCTAAAAAATAAAAAAAATCTTAAAAAATTTGAACTTATCTTGCATTATTACAGACCTGGAAAATACAGGCTCTCATCTTTTATAGGGAAGATAATTATCTGGTATGATTTTACTGTAGAAAAATTTGCCAATATCTATCAAAATGTAAAATAAACATTTTTTACAACCTAATAATTTTACTACATGTACAGACACCAAATAAAAAGTTTACTGCCAAGAATTTCCCTGGATATACATGGAACAAGTTTATGTAAATGCATGTGTGTAATTCGGTGGGTGATGTGACTATACTGTTACACATATAGATATTCGTTTTAGTTTGAAAAACATTAAAATTGGATACACAACCAAAGTTTATCTATAGGGGTTAAACAAATTTCAAGGCTATAACACACTAAAACACTATGAAGTCATTTTAAAATAATGAACCACATTGATCTCTTTTAAGTTATGTAGAAGTATGTCATGAAGTAAGTGAGAAAGCAAAGCCTGGAATACTGTAACTAATATAATCATTTTACCATAAAATGGAGATACAGATTTACAGAGGAAAGAGAGATGCAGGTGTGTGGAATGTCCTCCTCACCCTAAGGAGCATTAGGAACCATGGATCACTTAGACACTGGGAAAAGCCTGGGAGGGCAAAAGGAAAGCATTTTGCTTTTGACATTGTATTCTTTTACATTTTTTAGCCCAATACATTATTATTTCTACTTTATAAAATACCAACTTTATCTGAGCAGGGAAATTGTATTCTAGCTATTGTTTACTATTATTATTATTATTATTATTATTATTATTATTATTTGTACTTATTAAAAAAAATAGCGTTAGCTCTTACATTAAAATATGCTCGTCAGTCTCACTCTGTTTTGCATGATGGTATTCAAAGGCTAATTAATCTTTAGTTAAAACTTTCCACGTTAAAATAAATTAAGAAAAACATTTTTAAGAGTGGGAGTATTTCAGGATAGACTATTGATGCTCACTCTACATAAACATCTATGTCTTCATGTAGTAATGACTTTTCCCATTAATCTCTTTATGTGATTCTTCTACTCATGTCATTGGATGATAATTCAGATGCCTTTAAACATTTAGCAACAACAATAAATCACACACACACACACACATATACACATATATGTATATATATTTTTTTCAACAAATACAGCTCATTTATTTATTTTTATTGTAAACATTTAAGGTGCACAACATGGAATTTTGATATGCCTACATGTGTACATAGACATAGCAAGATATTTCTATAGATATAATTACAGTGAAGCACCTCAACATAACCATCAACTCACATAGTTGAGTTTTTTACTCAATAGAAACCATAATATTGTGGTAGTTATAATGAACCTTCAGCACCAGAAGAATCAGGCCCTATCTTCGAATGAATAAAGACCTTTCCTCAAAAGGTGACATCATGATATAGCTGATGTGAATCCTACCAGCACCCATGAGATGGAAGAGGCAGCCTTTGCTGATGTAAAGGTGTCCAGGGCTCTTTTTTCCAGTGTCATCCATTTTGATTGGCTCTAACCTGGAGCCAGCAATGAGTACCAGAGTTGGGCTCCATTTTGAAGGGCATCAAACAAAGAGCAAAATCAGTCAGTGAAGAAGGGAAGAGTTGGTTGGCAAAGGCCGCAAATCAGATGTCTTCAAGACAGACAGAAACACAGGGAGAACCAAGGAAGCAGAAATAAGATACTTTGACAACTCAAAATCAACAAATTCCTTTCAAGACAAAAATGGCCAAACAGCATAAAATGAAGGAGAAACTCTGAGTAGGCTTATATCCATTAAACAAATTGAATTGCTAATTAAAACCCATGAACAACCACCATATACCTATTACAAGTGCTAAAATCTAAAAACTGACAATAGCTAGAATTATCTGTATGGTAATAAGTTAGAATTGGGGATGTCAGTATGAACTCATGTTTAGCCTGGTATGGTCAAAGAAAGTCATAATAGAAATATTTGTAGATCATTATTTTGTTTTGAGGTTTTGTTTTGAGGTGTCCACCCAAAGCTCCCTTTATATGGGAACAATGAGGCAAATAATTGGATTATGAGAGTTATGGCCTAATCAGTTCATCCTATTTTGAATGGACTGGGTGGTAATTGCAGGCAGGTGGGTCTTGAATAGAGGAAATGCATCACTGGAGGTATGACCTGGAAGCGTGCATCTTCCCTGTGGCCTCTTCCCTCTATCCCTTTCTCCCTCTGCTTCCTGATCTGCCATGATCTGAGTAGCTTCCCTGTGCTGTGCACTTCTGCCATTGTGTTCCACCTCACCTTGGGCCGATAGCAATGGCTTCAGCCATCTAAAGACTAAAACTGCTGAAATTGTAAGCCAAAATAAATCTCCTTCTCTAGGTTATTCTTGTTGGGTATTTTGGTGACAGTGATGCAAAAACTGACTAAAACAGTCATCTGCAGAATGAAAAGCATTGAAAAAGATTATTATCATCTTTTATATCACAATGTGTAAAAATTACATGAATAATTGAAATAGGTCATAGACTTGAAATAGATCATAGAGACCTGAAAGTAAAACTGTTAAGAATTCAAATAAAAGAATAAAAATCTTTGTATCCCTGGGATAAGGCAAAGATTTTTGGACAACATATCGAAAGTAAAACTATATATTTAAAGAAATGATAGATCTTATTTTATCAAATTAATAACTTGCCCTTTGAAAGGCATCATTATGGAAGTGAAAAGGCACTCCACAAAAATGGGGGTAAATATTTGTGATGTGTAGATGTGACACAGAACTTTAATAAGGGGACACACCACAACTCAGTAATAGGACAAACGACCTCCTTAATAGAAGTTGTGACAAGAGGAAAGAACATGACAGCACATAAGAAGAAAAAGTTTTCAGCCTCATAGGCCTTAAGGGAAGAAAATTAAAGATACCATATCATTGAAATAGCACAATTAAAATTACTAACAATAAAATATTGGTGATAATTGAAGTAATGGGAATTTTCATATATGGGAGGAATAGAAATTGGAAAAATAAAGTTGGAAAAATCAATTTGGTAAAATCAATTTGGAAAAATGTTTGCAGCGTTTTATAAAGTTTAACATATACCTATCATTAAACCAAGATATTCAACTCCTAGGCATTTGCCCAACACAAATGAAAACATACAGCTACACAAAAAACTTGCACAAAAGTTACTGGCAGAATTTTTCATAAATGTCAAAAATTGGCAGAGGACACAGATGTCTATTAACAATATGACTGAATAAACTAAAATATGCCCATACAAAGAAACTAATCATCTGTTAAAAAAATGATGAACTACTGATTTGATCAACAACATAAATGAATCTCAAAATATTATGTTGATTAAAAGAAAAAAGAACACATTCTGTATTTTTAAATTTGTATACAATTTAGAAAGTGTTGATAAATATAATGATAAAAAATAAATCAGGGGTTGCCTGGTGCAAAGGTGTGTATAAGATGGATATTTCCGGGGCAAGAGGAAATTTTGTGGGGGAGATAGCAATTAAAGAGTTTTATCCCTCCATCGTGGTGATGGTTTCATGGCTGTGTGTAGTTATCAAAACTCAAGTAATTGTATTTATTCAGTTGATGCAGTTTATTGTACATAAGTTACACAGCAATAAAGTAGCTATTTAAAGAGTAATTTGCCTTTTTCAAAAAGAAGTCACCAAGAATTTAGAGAAACATGTACTAAAACTAGAGTAAGGGGAGTCAAGATGAAGACCTAGCTGATAAACATCAGGAAAAGAGAAGAGAAAGAGAGCTTGGGTGCTAACTGGGAGAGATGGTGACTTACCAGGTCCAACTCTGATGTCTTCAAAAGTTCTGGAGTCCCTGCAGGGTCACCAGGTCTGATCAAGTGGCAACCTTGGATCCGAGATTTCTTCAACCATCCCTATTCTCCAGCCCCAATAGAGGGGAGGAGGTTGATAGTCACCTTCGAATTCTGCCAGATAAATACTAAGATATTGTCTCTTAAAGTCTCTCCCATAGTAGGCCTGTAAATCATTCAATGTCCTGTCCTCACTGACCCTCTCCATTTGAGACATTGGAGTTCCAACAAGGCACTAAGAACACATTTAGTGAATTCTCCTTGTGAAAATATGAACTCTTTCTGAAGGTGTAATTCAAGGCATGTGTCAGGTGAAGGGTGGAGGTGGGGAAAGCTGAGCTTTGGCCTTGGTACCTGCAACCAGAAGATGCTCCTTCCTAGAATGTAATGGCCAGGCCAGTCCTAGCAACTCATAGGAGAATGCAGACCAGGGCTGTTAGTTAAAGGAAAAGTCTTCAGTAAAGAAGACAAGCTTTCACCTTTAAAGACTTCTATTTCTATTGCACTAATACTAAGATTTTGACTCACGTGAAATCAAGTGTCTCTAGGACAAATGGCTCTTTGCTGGACAACTTCTGAGTTCTCCATTGTTGTCTCTAGTTCAATAAAGAACTCAGATACACAACAGAAGACTCAGGTGTGCCCTAGGTGACCTCCTCAGGTTCCTAACCTATTTCTTTCAACTACTTACTCTCTGTAAAGGCCACCTAATAGAACCAAAGGATTTTTTTAAAGCAAGTGTACTTATTATATTGAATGAGTAGTTCTTTGAACTACTTTATTGTGGGAAATGTTAATAATCAAAAGTTATATAGTATATGCAATAACTGTTTTACAAACTAATAATCTTTCATTTTCCCTCCTTTTGCCTTCCCTTGGCACAGGCTGGAATGCTTTGAATTGTGGGCCCCAAAAGATGGCTTTGAATCCCTAACCTCTAGTACCTGTGAATGTGACCTTGTTTGGAAATAGGGCTTTTTTCTGTTGGAGATAAAGAATTCAAGATGCATTTAGAATGAGCCCTACATGCATTGATTGGTGTCTTGGTAAGAGGAGGGGGACCCTCTTTTATATAGAAAGAGAAAGGTCACATGAAGACAGGCAGACAAGCCAAGGAATAACAAAGGGATCTGAGCATCACTGGCATCTAGACACTGGCAGCTAGACACAGGCAAGGCAAAATTCTCCCCAGAGCCTTCTCAAGGAGCCTTGTCCTGCTGTCACCTTGATTTCTGACTTGGACCTCCAGAACTGTGAAAGAGTAAATTCCTGTTGTGTTAAGCCACCCAGTTTGTGGTAATTTGCTATGACAGACTTGAAAACTAAATACACAGAGGAAGCCTGTAAACCCTCCCAGATCACCAACAATGTTTAATTTAGACCATGCCTCAAAGCTACGTCAGAGAAACAAGGCACTGTAATCAGAATCAAGAATTTTTCATAAATCTAGCATAAGGTAAAAGGCAAAGATTAAGTGATGTTACATAGAGCAAAATGTAGAGAAAAAAAGCAAAAACTGGCAAAATTGCAAATTGGTACAATTATTTAAAGAAACAATCTAGTGTTATCCCGTAAAGCTGAAGAGGTATATGCCCTTTGACAGATACAACCACAGCAAAGGAGAGAGACTTTCACACACTGACATGTACAAGAAAGTTTCTTAAGTATCATTGTTCCTAGTATGCCCAAACTGGAAATAATACAAATATCCATTAATAGGAGAACAATATATGAACAATATATACTGTCACCTTGATTTCTGACTTGATGCTATATACTTATCAAGTGGAATATTATTTTATAGTGAATATTCATAGAATGTATCTACATGCAACAATCTGAATGACTTTTTCAAGTATACTGTTGGACCAAACATATATATATATATATATATATATATATATATATATATATATATAATTTCTTTATAAATATACAATTCCATTTATACAACATCCTGAATTTGGACCTCAAAAGTAAATTTTATTATTTGTAGATAGATGGTTACCTAGTAAAACTATAAAGCAGAGCAAGAATGTGATTACTCTAAAACTCAATCATGTTTAACTGTAAGGGGAAACTAAGTGGCCATGATTGGGGGAACAAACACGGGATGGTGAGGGGCTTTAGTCACATTCTTTTTATTAATCTGGAGAGTGGTTTCATGAATGTTTGTATTTTGCTACACCTCCATTCATTATATTCTCTTTCTTATTCTAAAATATTTTCAATATTCAAAACACCAACATTTTAAAGGGTAAAGGATTTAAAAAATGAAAGAATCAATAGAAGTTTTAGAAGTATAAAATCCTATAATTCACCTTGAAGAAATGTGTGTTTTTGTATGATTTTTTTCACATTATATTTCCTACTCCGGTTTCCAGCCTGTCAGCTTAATTTAGTTAAGGCATTTTCTACTGAAATCCAAGATTCTGGAAAAGAAAAAAAAGAATATAAAGAAAAAGCTCAACAAGTCTCAGCTGTTGCTTCGGGGTCAGGGCTGTGTGGGGAATGTGGTATTGACTTTGCCATGGACGAGCTCCCCCAGGGCTGTTCAGTGGTGACAGATTGGTTGGGGACTGGTGTAGGTATAGGAAGAGGCCCCTAACAGGCAGCTTGTGGTCATTTCCCAAGGCTTTTCACATGGTCTCACTTGTGGCTTGCCCAAGCCCCTCGAGAAAAACCTTACTACTGCTATTTTTCATGTTTGAGATTGTTATGCTGCAGAAAAGTTAAGGGATTTGCCCTGAATCTCAAATTAGGAAAACGATAGGGCCGGCATTGGATACCAGGTTTTCTCCCGTAAATTCCATGACTTTTCATGAAGTTCTATAGGAACCTGGTTGACATCGGCGTAGGTACAGTGGGTGACCCTCATACAGCACTAATCCAGTGGAATCTCTCAAACTCAAGCTGTCACAATGTGGGCTGGTTGCCAGAAAGGTCCACAGAACACAGACACAGCTTAAACCTAATCAGAGCACAACTGAAGACATTTGTTTCTTGTAAGACTTGTACCTCTGGCATAATCAAAAGGCAAAATTAATATGGCTCCTGATGATTTGTACCACTCACCAAAGTCCTCTGTTTATTTTTCACATGGTTGCTATTCCATCTCCCCTCCAAATTCTTGCACACTCCTAGCCAAACCTCAGTTCTCTACAAACTAGAAGCAATGAATCACTTGGTAAATCATTTCAGATAAACAGACATAATCAAATTTCTGTATGGACTGCGTGTTGGGGAAAGTGTGCAGACCCTGTTTCGTATCGCTGCCCTCCATGCCAATAAACAGCCCGTTTATAATATTGCTTCTGCCAAGAAATCCCCCAGGACCTTGAGTGGTTTCAATAGAGGATATATGAAAAGACTGAACAAATATCACTGTATTATCCCCATTCCTGTCCTCAAAGCTTTCGCAAACTTAGCAAGCTATTTTTCATGATCTCCTCAACAAATCGTGGAAGTCTATTGAATCCATTTCCAGTACTGGGATTTGGGGCTTGGGAACTAAAAGGTAAGTTTGCCTCCCTTAAAAGCTCTGATAAAGTAACTTTGAAATTAAACATGGCTAGAATGAAGACAAAATGAAGGTCTCAGTCAGCATCAAGATGGATTTCTGTCTCTTGCTTTTTCCCATTGATTTTCTCACACACAATGCACCTGAGATACAAGCCAATGAATTACCAATTTTGCAGAACAAAACACTCTCCCTTGATCCATGAGAGATACGTTCCAAGACTCCCAGGAGATTCACGAAAGCACAGATAATACCACGCACCCTTTGTATATGAGACAGTTTTCTATGCATACATACCTATGATAAAATTTAACAGTAAAAGATTAATAGGAACTAAATTAAAAACTAAATAAAATAATAAATAGAATAATTATCAAAGTGTTCTATTAAAAGATATGAACGTGGTCTCTCTCGAAAGAGTCAAAACAAAATATTTTCAGATTGTGATTGACTAAAAGTAACAGATATCGCAAGAAGCAAAACTTTGAATAAAGGTAGAGGGCACAGTAGTAAAACTTCATTGTAATCATCAGAATCTGAGGGACAGTGACAAGTCAAAGATGGTATTGTAAAAAAAGATTTCATGGTTGCAATGGTGTTTGCTAATTATCCATTAACTACACGTGCCGCAAGGCGGAACTCTGGCTCCCCACTCTAAAGCAAGTCTGGCCACCTCGATACTTCAAAACAGCATTGAGCTCATCTCCTTTCCGAACCCCCTACTGCCATCCCTGAGAATTACCTCCACAGTAGAGTTGTACACATCCTCCATCACCTTAAACAGCATTTTGTCAGGATCAAAAATTATAAAATGAAATACACAAGCCAATGATTTAGAACATTAGTATCTCCCTTTTGAAGAATTTGGAAGTCCTTCACCTAGAGTTTATTTTTAAAAATCAGAATGGAACATGAGTCCTATTATCAATAAATTGAAAGAGGGCATTGAGTTTATTTTTGAGAGAATTACATAAGAGAGATTTTCAATTTACTCCTGATGCCAGAGACTGGATAGTTTGAAGGTATTTTTAAACTATTTTACATGAACATACCCCATCCATGGTCCCCAGCCAGCCTGGCCTGGGGAGGCAGCTGATCCCTACTTTTCTAAGGAAAAGCCATAGAGAGAATTTTAGTACTAGATTTCCACATGCCTAAGGGATATTACTCCAGCATACAAATAACACTAGTGTTCCTTGCTGTCACTACACATCTGCATGCAAATGACATTGCTTCTTACAGGAGAATGAACAGGAAATAAATAGAAGCAGATCCAGTCTGAATTCTTACACCAATATTTGCAGGAATCATTTAGGTATTTTCTGATCTGATGGAAATCTTTACATGGAATTGGAACCAATGAACCTTAATTCTGAAATCTGTAAAATGGAGATAATAACTGCACTTTCTTCACTGGGTTGCTAAGGAGGTTTAACGAGATCGTATGAACTATTTAATAAGGAGTCAAACACTTAGAATTGCTAAGTAAAAGTTACAATTTATACTTGTATTTACATTAATTCTCAGCTGATGTATTCATTTGCAAATGAAAATTTAAGGCTATTAGGCTGGAATGATAGTAAAAATACTACATATCAGAATATGGTGGTACTATATGCCACAAATCAATTTTTCTTCCATTGTGCCATTTACTAATTTTAGTTCCATTAAGGTCCTATATTTCCATATTTCAGAACAGGAAATAGGCTAATATCCCTGGGGAGTTCATTAAAAATATAGGAAGCAGAAATATTGCTTTATTTCTGTTATACATCTATTGTGCCAAAGATAGTCTTGAACACATCTAGAAACTAGTTTCAACTATTTTAAATGAACATACCTTTGAACGTATTTTTATAATTTTTTGATCCTGACAAAATATTCTTTAAATAGAAGAGCCCTATTCAAATAAATCGCTTTCATTTTTCTTTTCCGTCCCTTTATTTAAAAAAATATTAAAGGTCTATGTGCCAGAGCATGTCATATATGTAGGGCCCCCTGGGGATTCTAATCAGCAGGTGTCACCAGGATCTTTTCCAAGTGGGATGAAATTCATGTGCAAAGAATTTAGTGACTTTTTTTTTTCTGACTAAAGCTTTTCCCAATTAACCATGGAAGAGGTTGATGATTATTTATTGTAGAAAAAAACTGCGTAAAATCTATAAAGTGTTGCTGTTTTCATGGGAAACCTATAGCGATTAAAATGATGTAATGTTTTCTTAAAACAGCAAAGGCACCTAGCTTAGGTAAGACAATGAGTACCCACACGTTAGAATCACCTGGAGTATTCAGAAGCCACTCCTGTTTGGTTGGCAGTTGGGTCTGAACACTGATAAGCTTAAAACACTCTTGAAGTGTTTCTAGTCTTCAGCCATGGTTGACAATAACTTTCACACAAGGTGATTGATGCATAGAATCTAATAAAAATTAATAGTAAGTTTCAATAAGTTTCAGATTCTACTTAAGGAAACTGTACTTTTTAAAATTTATTGACATACTTTAAAAGCTGTTAAATGATGAATTCCGAATTCCTTTGGTCTCACTTCCTCTCCTGTCTCCTTCCTCTGGTAATAAAATGATTGCAGACGAGAGACAAAGATAAATCACACCTTTGGAATAAAAAGTAAAAAAAAAAAAATCAAGAGCCACTTAATGATATGCTTTGTTACAGATAGGTTTAATCCTACGGAAAAGGAATTTCTTCTTCAGAAAGGAAATGTGCTCACCAAGAGTCCAGGCGTATTTCTAGATGCTTGGGGAGTGTGTTAATTGTGAAAACTGAGCATGAGGGATGGATTGTGCTGGCTTTTATTTAAGGCTCTGTTGATGCTCATTGGTTTGGTGATAAAAAGCAAGATCCAGGGTTCTCCCATCAGCTTTATCTTCCTCTTCGCCTTCTCCACTAAGCTCTGCAGAGCTATAACGCAAGCCCGGTTTTGTTACTATACCTTAGGAACCATGCTTGCCTCGCTCATGGCTATGCCAAAAAGCTGGAAGAGTCCCAGTGGAGGGGATCTGATTCCAATTTGGGGATGAAAGTACAATCCCCCCTGCCAGGTTTAAATTGAGAGCATATTACTCATTTTTAGTTAATTTCGCAGCCTGCAGAATAATTTGGCACATGTGTGCTGTATATGTTCTCTCAGCGGCTTCCTCGGGGACCCTGACCTTGATGGGCTAGTTGTAATGATGGGGGTGGGGTTGGGGTTAAACAATGGGAATTGTAGTTAAACACCCTAGTATGTAAGAAAATACATGCATTAAAATTAGAAGCGAAATAATAAAAAATAAGAACAGTGGATTCATAAATGCTTCTTGTCTGAGGCATGTAGAGAAGTGGAATGCCATGATCCTCACGACACATGTGTTGACAAGAGACATGACTATAGTACTCAGTGTGGGAGAAACCGTCCTGTTCGCAGGGAAATTGCACTTTCCCGTGGATTTTGTTTAAATTCAGTTCCTTGCACATAGAATTCTTATATAACCACAATCAAAGTTCCTAAGAAGAAACATATAATATTCACATATGCATTTACAAACGTATTATTATTAAATGAAATTGAATTTGCATTCATTTGAAAAGTGGCAGTAGCTGCAGGTCACCTAAATGTCTACATGTTTTGTAGTCCATGGTCATTTTTTCTTTTGATAGCCAAAAGCAACTTCCAGGTCCCCATCTTAGGTGTCTACAGTATATCTGGACCCTCTCATTGTGTTCTTGAAGATTCCCGAAGATGATGCTTCGCCTGTTTGACTCCGTTCTCCTTTCCCTACTCTATATCTTACCTTTGTGGATGTCATCATTTTGTCTGAATCCATCACTTGAGCATGGACTCAGTTTCTCCCCATCTGCTGCACTGTTACTGATAAAACACTGCTGTGCATGCGATTTGCACTCAAGATCTGGGAGTGAAGAAAGAGCATCACTACACCCCGAACAGGAGGTGACTTAAAATAAATATCGGATACTGCTGTCCAGTCACTGGTTAACATTTCTTACCAAGAGTTGCTGCTCACACTTGCTCACTCCCTCACCCTGTCTTCTCAGGTTCTAGCCTATATAGGATCTGATCTCTTTGACCAGGAATTTTTCCTCCCTTTAAAAACCCCTCCTTCAACTCTGGCCATGTAACACAGCAATCAGGATTTCAAACTACCCAGTCTCTATCAGGAGTAAATTGAAAATATCTCTTTTGTAATTGCATGGAGAAATTATAATCCCTATGCTACTAACCTGTGTTATATGATTAATCTGAATCCCTGCCCTCCCAGAGCAATCTGCCCACACTTCAGTTAACTTGTAACCTACTAGTTTTCCTCCCTCCCATAACCACATCCAAGAACCATTTATTTGTTTTTATTTTGCTTAGTATATACCTTGGAATGCCCCCTACAGCATGCCCCATCCGTGGTCCCCAGCCAGCTAGGCCTGGGAAAGTAGATGATCTCTACTTTAGTGTAACTATTGAATGCGCAGATTTGGCCTTTAACTTGTCAGTTTGGGTGAAAACATTTCCTCCTCTCCACTTTATCCCAAATGTCACTCCTTTTCCTTCTCCTCACCTGTTTTCGGTAGTGAAATTGGTGAACACATTCAGGGAAAGGAGCAGAGAAATACCTGTGGTGAAGTGTCAACTCTCTGGGAAGCATTACAGTTTAATGTGCAATAGAATTTTAAGCCAAGATTGCTTGAAGCAAGGATATCTCTGGCTGTGGGATGCTAATCATCCAAAGCCAGTGGAGGATCTCTCTTTAGGGAAATGGGTCTTCCAACTACAGGAATCATGCCACATAACATGACTCCCTGTGCAATTTTCCATATGTCTTCCCCTTCATAGACTAGCTTATTTTAATAGAGAAATTAAAATGGATGAGATTCAAATAGAGTCATGCCTTTCTCTCTGAATCCAGAGCATTTGTTTAATATCTCAAGCGAGTGATTTTATTCATTGTCCTTCCAAACGATCACAGCCCCGACTTTCTAGTAGGTACTCAGTAGATAGCAAGGGTCCAGATCTTATAAAGCACTAATTGATTTCTGAAGGTTGTAAGTACTCATCTCTATTCCCTGTAAAAATTAACTAAAATGTAATTTGGCTGGTCAGTGTATACACTTGCATTTTGGAATGGTGCCAAGGAAATGTGCGGTGACATGTATGATGTCACAGAGGTTAGGACTGTGAGTCAGAATCAGACCCTTTGAGTGTGCAACTCAGCCCTGATACTCTCCAGGTGCCCCAGAGCAGGTTATTTAATATATCTGGCTTAGTTACATTCTATGTGAAAATGGGAAAATAAAGTACCTGCCTCGTGGGTCTGTTGCAGGAATGAAATGGGGCAATTCCTATTTAATGCTTAGAACAGTTAGTAAGGAATTCAAATGTGACTCCTCATGTCTGTTTTCACAGAGAAATCTTTGCGATAGATGTAAATTGTCGGTGACCATAGTGCTAAATTCGGAAATTACAAAGGAAATTGCAATGAGTCAGCTACACAACTTTAGAACTCCCAGATTCTTTGAAACTACAAAATACAAAGAGAAGGACAAAAGAGGGGCCATTTATAAAGAGACTTCCTTGGAAAGAATCAAGAGCTATAGGTGTTCTAAGTACCTAAAATTCCTCTTGGTGTGGGTGGTTGATTGTGGGTCCTGTTATGATTCAACCCAATGTGTTTTAACTTTGAAGTGGAGAAGGACTTTAGTAGGACTATTTTGAGAGCTTAATATGCTTTGTCTGGGGTTGGAGAACACTGGGAAAGAGGATCTGACCCTGTTTCATCCATCAGAAGGTCTGAATAAGCAAAGATGAGCTCATTGCCTGGGTAACAGAGGCAGGAGCTGCTACTTTGCAGCCCAAAGAGCCTGAATCTGTCAGGGCAAAGAACATAGCAGCATCCCTGTAGGTTAGATGCTGAGTCCTTAGGAAACAGAAAGTTGTCTGGTACTGATACTGTCATGGATGGAAGGCCCAAAGCAATTAAAGCTAGAGGAGAGCATCAAAGTGTTAGAGGAATTCCATGCCTTGACCCAACAGGTGCACCTGTTATGGCAAGAGGGCATGTCCACCCAGGCTCTGCAGTGAGTCTTAGGAAGAATCAAGAACACGTGTTCCAGAAACGTCCCCTGTTTTTGAACAGGCACAGAGGGATATTCAAGGAAGACCTTTCCTCTTCCCTTGTCTCTTACCAACTTTTCCACCATTGTTCTGGCCTCAAAGGTCAGGACTGGCTGGAAATTTGATTGGATGTATTAGTTAAGGCTCTCAACAGAAACAAACTAAAAGGATGTTTGTACACGTAGAAAAAGAAAGATATTTATTTTAAGAAACTCCCTCAGGCGATTTTGAGTCCAAAGATAGCCTTATGGCAGAACTCCTTCTGGAATTGGGACAGGTCAGTCTTTGTTCTCTTAAGGCCCTCAATAGGTTGGATGAAGCTCTCCATGTTAAGGAGGGGAATATATCTTTCTCAAGGCCTAGTGATTTAAATGTTAATCACACTGATGGTTTTGGTTGTTGTTTTTCATTTCTTCCTCGTGTAGTGTTTTGCTCAAAATGCTTTGCAATGCTGGTTTTCTGGCTGCAAATTCTTTTAACTTTTGTTTATCATGAAAGATTTTTATTTCGTTGTCATACCTGAAGCTTAATTTTGCTGGATACAGAATTCTTGGTTGGCATCCATTGTCTTTCAATGTTTGAAATACATTGTGCCATGACCTTCTTGCTTTCAGCGTCTGTGATGAAAAATCCGTTGTTAACCTTATTTTACCCCTAAATGTAATCTGCCTCCTTTCTCTTGTAGCTTTTAATATTTTCTCTTTGTTCTGTATATTGGCTATCTTCATAACAGTGTGTCTTGGCGTTGGTCTACTGTGATTTTGTGTGCTCGGTGTCCTGTATGCATGTTCAATTTGTATATCTGTTTCCTTTTTTATTTCTGGAAAGTTTTCTGTAATTATTTCATTCAGCAGGTTACTCATTCCCTTGGTTTGAATCTCTGTACCTTCTTCTATCCTGATGACTCGTAAGTTTGTTTTTTTTATGTTATCCCATAACTCTTGGATGTTTTTCTAGTGATTTTTTACCAGCCTTTCTGAGTTGGCTAGACTCTTTTCAAGATGATATATTTTGTCTTCATTATCTGACATTCTGGCTTCTACTTGCTCCACTCTGTTAGTGATACTCTCAATTGAGTTTTTAATTTGGTTTATCATTTCCTTCATTTCTAGAATTATTGTTTGATTATTTTTTATAATCTCTATCTCCTGATAAAGATGCTTAACTTCTTCTTTTATCTGTTTATGTAATTCATTCTCAAATTTTTACTCCTCACACTTCAGATGGAGCCCTAATATCCAGAGTATACAAAGAACTCAAAAAATTAGACAATAAGATAACAAATCACCTAATCAACAAAGGGGCCAAGGACCTGAACAGACACTTCTCAGAGGAGGATATACAATCAATCAATAAGTACATGAAAAAATGCTCACCATCTCTAGCAGTCAGAGAAATGCAAATCAAAACCACCCTAAGATACCATCTCACTCCAGTAAGATTGGCAGCCATTATGAAGTCAAATGATAACAAGTGCTGGAGAGGATGTGGAGAAAAGGGTTCACTTGTACATTGCTGGTGGGACTGCAAATTGGTGCGGCCAATTTGGAAAGCAGTATGGAGATTCCTGGGAAAGCTGGGAATGGAACCACCATTTGACCCTGCTATTGCCCTTCTCAGACTATTCCCTGAAGACCTTAAAAGAGCATGCTACAGGGATACTGCCACATGGATGTTAATAGCAGCACAATTCACAATAGCTAGACTGTGGAACCAACCCAGATGCCCTTCAATAGATGAATGGATAAAAAAATGTGGCATTTATACACCATGGAATATTACGCAGCACTAAAAAATGACAAAATCATGGAATTTGCAGGGAAATGGATGGCACTAGAGTAGATTATGCTTAGTGAAGCTAGCCAATCCCTAAAAAACAAATGACAAATGTCTTCTTTGATATAATGAGAGCAACTATGAACAGAGCAGGGAGGAAGAGCAGGAAGAAAAGATTAACATTAAACAGAGACATGAGATGAGAGGGAAAGGGAGATAAAAGGGAAATTGCATGGAAATGAAGGGAGACCCTCATTGCCATACAAAATTACATATAAGAGGTTGTGAGGGGAATGGGAAAATAAACAAGGAGAGAAATGAATTACAGTAGATGGGGTAGAGAGAGAAGATGGGAGGGGAGGGGAGGGGGGATAGTAGGGGATAGGAAAGGTAGCAGAATACAACAATTACTAATAGGGCATTATGTAAAATTGTGGATGTGTAACCGACGTGATTCTGCAATCTGCATTTGGGGTAAAATTGGGAGTTCATAACCCACTTCAATCTAATGTATGAAATATGATATGTCAAGAGCATTGTAATGTTGTGAACAACCAATAAAAAAATGAAAAAAAAAAAGAAATGATGGTGGAATGTGATGGAAATTTTTATCCAAAGTATATGTATGAAGACACAAATTGGTGTGAATGTATACAACCAGAGATATGAAAAAATGTGCTCTATATGTGTACTATGAATTGTAATGCATTCTGCTGTCATATTTAAATGATAAATTAATAAAAAATGAAAAAAAAGAAATGTTAATCACATCTAAAAAGTACTCTTACAGAAACATCTGGAAGCATGTTGGATCATATATCTGAGCTCTGGTCTTACCAAATTGAAGCATAAATTTAACTACCATTGTTGGTATTCAGGGAAGAGGACAGGAGCTACGGGATGAAGAGTGAAACCAAACACACCGAATTCCTACTTTGAGCGTGGAGACCAAGGAAAGAAGGACAGTTGGAGTTATTTTATGCTGGTTATTGTAATTTTTCACATGTGTGAACTAAAGGGGACTTGGGACACCAGGACAGAAATACATGATCCTGCCCTATCAGAAGATACTAACATTTTTAAAAAGGATAGTGGAGTAACAAAAAAGGACAAACAAAACAAGCTTTTTGATTACTCCCTAAATGTTCATGTGCCTGGTACATAGTAAACATTCAATAAATATTCACTATAATTGCTAAGTGCGCATACCCATATGAAAACTTTATGTAAATAGAACATAAATTCTGCACCCTTTTATACATATTCTCTCTTGATGATTGTTGTGGTTTAGACATGAGGTTTCCCCCCAAAAGCTCACGTGTAAGACAATGCAAGAAGTCTTAGAGAAGAAATGATTCGGTTATGAGAGCATTAACCCAATCAGTGGATTAATCCCCTGATGGGATTAATTGAGCAGAGACTGAAGGCTAGCAGGGTGTGGCTGGAGGAGGTGGGTCATTAAGGGCATGCCTTTGGGGTATATATTTTGCACCTGGCAGGTGGAGTGTCTCTCTCTGTTTCCTGGTCATTATGTGAGCTACTTCCCTCCGCCACACTCCTCTGCCATGATATTCAGCCTCACTTCAAGCCCCAAGAAAAGGAGCCAACTGTCCATGGACTGAGACCTCTAAAACTGTGAGCCCCTAAATAAACTTCCTCTTCTACGATCACTCTGGTCAGGTCTTTTAGTCACATCAGCAAAAAAGCTAACCAAAACAATGGTTTCCCATAAATTTGGCTTGACAACCTGAAACAGTGGCATATATTTCACTTAAGTGCTTAATAGGTGGAAAAGAAAAAAAAAACAAGTATTTACTTCCTTACAAAATTAAATGCCAATGCATTATTCCCTATACTTTGCTCCATGGTAGGATGCATGTGAACTGTCAAAGTCAAGGCTACTGACGCTAAGGGCAAACTGTTGCCAATGTTGGTGTTTATCATCATCTATGGGGTGGGGGGGCACTATTGAATCTCCTGTAAACATATAATTAGCTTGCTCTGCTGACACAGGAAGGTGTAATTAATAACTTTTCTTCCTGTTCTTCCTCCTGCTCCTCCTCTCACTATTTATCTTTTTATAATATTCTTACCTATTTTGCCTCTGGATCCTGAAAAGTACACTTTTATATAAAGTGATCTGTCTGAGATATCAGTTAATTAGATCCAAGCCTAGTATTCAACATTACCTTTCAGATATTATTTTCTCGGTCGTGCAAGCAATATTTTAGGAAATGCTTTTAGAATTGGAGGTGAAGATCAATAAGAAGAAAATTGACAAATTTGACACCCAAGTGTAAGGACATAAAAGATTTGTATTAAGACAGAAATTGGATTCATTACAGAAATTAAACCTCCCAGTTAAAGCACTAGTGGGTTTAATTTAGCCATGGGATTCTGGATAATCTTTTAAGAAAGTCTTGTCTTTCGCTTGTTTTATTATGTATTATTCATAAGAGTTAGCACTAGATTATGCAACACTTGACTCAAGTTGTTGTAGAAATTTTTACTTCACTATGTTAAAATTTGTGCTGAAGCCCCTAGATGCAGCTGTTTTTCTTACATAAAAATGAGATGCGTGTTTGAACTCATGGAACCTGTAACCCAGAATGAGTTACTGTGGACTCCCTTTTAAAAATAGAGGTAGATTGGAGATGGCACTGTGTTAAGTCTTACTTTTCAGAGCAGTTATGGGAAGGACTTGGCGACATCCTTTGGCAGCACACTGCATGGTACATAATTTGTGGTTAAGGTTGAAACAGGATTCATGCTGGAAAATCAAGCAGTTTCAGGAGTCCTATTCTCATTCCAACCAAACCACTTTGGAAAGACGATACTGCCAGGTTTTTTTGAAAGTGGTGTAGAAAGAATGTAAGTCTCACCATTGACTTTTCAGTGCTGTATAAATCAAAAGGCTTGCCAACCAGAGGGCAGAATGCCGGAGTCCACAAGGGTGCAGGCAATTGCTCCGGTAAATGGTGAGTCTGGGAAATTGAAGTTGTGATACTGCCCTCATATTAAGCAGCAGGAAGGAGACCATCCTCAGTGCTTCTATTGATTTAAGTGGCTGACACCTTTTGACAACCTGTGACTTTTTGTTAAACCTCCAAAAAGCACTTTGTAATAGAAAACAATTAGTGTTTCTTTTATCAGTTCTCTGGGTGATAAATCAGAATCAATTGATAATTTGAACACTGACTAGGAGCTGTGATAGATATTAATAAAATTGGGTAACAGACTCCTGTAAATGGAGAAATACAGAAAGGAGAACAAACTTCCATTAAAAAAAAAAATAGAAAAAAGAGTGGCCTTAGGAAGAGCCCTGACTAGTGGAGGGAAATGCTCTCTGGGTTCTGTTTCCATTCTGGTGTTCACCGAGCCTGAAGCACACGGCTAACCCTCAGCTCCAGCCTTGTCATTTTCTTTGCAGATTTGAACATCATTTTAATCACAGTTTCTAAGGTGCTTTCTTCTTTGGGAGGGAGAGATCCTCAACTTTAGAATCTCCAAAAGCTATTGAAAGGCAGTTCTTAGGGACACTCCAAGATAACAGAAAGTAGTAAAAGTGATAGCAACACTCTCTCCTTGCCTTGCAGCAGGCATAGGACTTTCCAAGAAAGTGACAGGGAAAGTGACACCTGGGATCCAATAGGAGGACCTCTGTGGATAAATAGGACATGCTTCCCCATGAGACTTCTGTCTGCCCTCCCAAAGAAAAGAACCAAGCCAGCCCGCATCTCCTGCCAGTGGGATCGGCAGCTATGACACCCTGGTTTGGGGACAGGGCAAAGCAAGGACATGGCAGTATTTCCAGGCACAGTGATATGGTAAAGATACTGCAGGTCACCTTTATTCTCTGCCTCCACTTGCCATGTTTCCCTGTGGGAAATATCAGTTAGACTTATGGTGATTTTTTACAAAACCACTTATCATTTTGCTCTCAAATAGCAAGAGAATATTAACATTTTTATCATATGTGATATCTGAAGATGCAGGGCCCTGTTAATTTTAATTGGGCTTCTGATTAGGACAGAGGATGCTGCACTGCTATAGTAATTTTTTTTCTTTGCTATAGTGGTTTTTTGAGGGCTTGTTTGAGCACATGAAACCAGCAGCAATCACTGTGAACACATTTCTTATAGAAATGATAAATAAACATGGAATGAGACTTTGGGGCCAAACTGGAGTTGGTATCATTTAATTTCTTCTTGTGTTTTTGGCCAACTAAATGGATGGGTGCCTGGGGTAATTAAACTCACTTTGATAATTAGGCACCTAGGATTCTTAAATTCCTAATGTTAGTGAATATTTCCCAAGAATGGTCCCCCTATCTGAAGTGCTGCCAAATGATGTTTTTTTTTTTTCTTTTTTTAAAAAAAATCCAAACAAATCACAGAAGCTAGAAACAGGATTTGATTTTGTTGCACTTTTGTTTTCAAGTCTGAGTGGGATGATGAAAGTTGAATATAAACCATATTGTGTTATAAATTAAATCTAGTTGAACTTCTCCCTTGGAACTTAGAAGACCATATAGACCAGGACACAAAGGAATACACAGGATGATGGTGGGAGATTCTGCCTTCACACTGCTTGCAAGTGTACAACTCATGAACACTACTTATATTTACTAAGAATTTGAGGCTAAGGCAGGCAAAGGTCCTGGACCATCCTGGAGGTGTGCTGTCCATAAGAAGTGTACAAGAGCAAGGTCCTGCTCTTCTTATTCCACCAGGAGATAAGCCATACCAAGCATTCTTATCTGAAAACTATGCTGTCATTTTTTCTTAAGATCTTTTTACCACCTTTATAATTTGGTCTGCAGGCTTTTAGGACAAACTAGTAAACCAAAACAAACTTCGAACACTCACTATAAACATTGAGTACTGATGATACCATTCTATGGCATGCCTTATCTATAGTTATTTATTTCAAGTATTCAAATGTTTATTTCAGTATTCAAATATTTCAGTATTCAAATTTTTATTTCCCACATTCAGCAAACCCTTACATAATCCTCTTTAGATGGGGAAGGAGAAGCCAAGTCAGGGAATTATCTTTTCTTGAACATCCTGCTATAATTTGAACATTTATATCTTCTCACAACTTATAAACTGAACACCTAATTACCAGTGTGATGGAATTATGTAGAATCTTTGAAAGGTGATGAGATCCTAAAGGTGAGAACCCTTATGAATGGAATTAGTGCACTGATAAGAAAAGGTCTCAGAGATCTGATAGCACCTTGATCTTGGATTTTTTAGCCTCCAAAACAGTGAGAAATAGGTTTTTGGTTTTTTGCAAATCACCCAATTTTTTTGTTGTTGTAAGGCAGCCTGAATGAACTCCCCCCACCCCAAATGAAACCCTTTATGTCACAGATCTATGCTAGGTCTCCACATATCATGAAACCATCACCAAAAAGCTCTGACACTGATGGATAGAATCTGCATTTCTACTACACAAAACCATGTAGGACATTAGAACTAATCCAATCTATTCTACAGTGTACCCACTCACGTGTGAATTGAAAATCCCCACCCCACCCCAGTCACTAGGGTTGAACCTAGTTCTGTCATTTCAACATCATTTTGAAATAATCTTCTGAGACTTGATAATATTCCATCCATAAAATGTGGTTAATAACCCCACAAAGCAAGGAAAACTAAGCTGGATGACATGAAAAAAGGCCATAATACAACTCCTGGTATTTAATAAATGCCAGTGTCTCCCTTTCTTTTCTGTTTTCTTATAAGAGTAAAAAAAAATGTTCTTCTTGATTACATGCACAAATTTGGTTCTAACTCAGTTTTAATTGCACTATTTTATATAAGTAAAATGGAGTGGATGTGATGAGTCATCAGGATATACATAGCAGACATGGGTTTTAGGTTTTTCAAATAAGGTGATCCTTCCCCACATATAGAGACATTTTGTTCCAACCATTTTGAGCATGTCTTCCCCAAAAAGTGTGTTTCTTCAAAACTCATAGAATACTTACGTTCACACACCATCAACCAGTACCTTCCTATGGGACTGTATTAGATGAAAGGAAGCCTGGAAGGTGTAGTTTTACTTAAAATGTCTTGTGTCAGCTAAAAGTCAGGATCTATGCCTGCTAAAGAAGGACCTATTGGTTGTCATTTGGTATTTGCCACAAGAAGACATTACAAAATTTAAGATGAAAGGTGATGGTGACTTTGATTCTAGGTGTATTTTGAAAGTAGAGGCAAATTAATTTTTTGATTCACTGAATGTAAGATGTGAGAAAAAAAAATCAAGGAAGACTTTGTGATTTGGACAAAATAACAGATTTGACTTGACAGTTGGAGAAGGGTTTGTGGTCAGCTGGAGTGGGAATTCAGTTTGGAGACCTTAGGAGAATACCTACTACATGTAGCAGGAGACTCTTCATGGAGACAGGAAATGTGCAGGTCTGAAGTTCAGAGGGAAGGTTTTGATTGGAAATATGAGATGGGGATTATCAAACAAAAGAAGAAAAGAACCTCGATGTTGGAATGCGGGGAGCGCCAATGTGTAGGGATCTCAAGAATGGAGGAGCCAACAAGACACACAGAGGAGTGATTAATGAGACTTTTAAGAAGTGAGAGTGGTGAATTATTGGGAAGATGTGTGGAAATTCTCTTGTGATCACTTTTCCTTTTTAAGTGGGGTAATAAGCAAGGCATCAGCTGACAGGAGGTGGGGGAGGATATTTTGTGCAGGTTTCAGAATACAGAAATAGTTGAACTGTATACCTGTTCTTGAGTACTGTGGTGGTATTCCATTGTTTGAATCTAAAATGCTCCCCAAATGCCCAAAGGTTTGGTCCCCAGTGTAGTATTACTTAAAATGTCTTGTGTTTTGGACACTGGAAAACAAGGGAGGCTTTAAAAGGCAGGGACCAGTGAGAGGTCTTAAGGCCATTGAGGGCAAATTT
This sequence comes from Urocitellus parryii, assembly GCF_045843805.1. NCBI lineage: Eukaryota > Metazoa > Chordata > Mammalia > Rodentia > Sciuridae > Urocitellus > Urocitellus parryii. The sequence continues at coordinate 205,337,288 of NC_135531.1, forward strand.
GTAAAGGGGATAATGAGACCCAGTCCCCTTTATCTTCTTCTCTTTTGCATCCTGGCCAAAAAAGATGAGTGGTTTTGCTCTGCCATGAGCTCCTACCATGTGCTGCTACAGGCCTGAAGCAATATGATCAACTGACTTGGGACTGAAAACTTAAAACTATGAGGCAAAATAAATCTCTTCTCTTTATAACTTCATTATCTCAGGTATTTGTTGCATTAAGGAAAAGCAGACTCACATGTGGTGGTATGGTAACTAAAGCCTTGGAAATAAGGGAGCCTGCAGAGGAAGGAGAAGCAATTTGTGGAAGTTCTGGTGTGTGTGTGTGTGTGTGTGTGTGTGTGTGTGTGTGTGTGTGTGTGTGTTGGAGACAGGGTCTTGCTAGCTACAGTAGAGCTCTTGATGCTCCTGCCTCAGTGTTCCAAGTGCCTGGAAGTTTAGGCATGCACCACTACAGTTGGGAACATTCTTACGTTTGGAGGAAGAAGAAGAGCAAGAAACAATGAGTGGAACAGACAGGTCAAAGACACAATCAAAGATATTAGGTAAGAAAACAAATTATGTAAGAGTATGAATTGGGGAGTTGTATGAATTGGAATGTTCAAATTCCACAACCATGTACTTCTATCACTGCTAAGTTGACTTTCCCCATTTGTAAAATGGGAGTAATAATGGTACCTGCCTCACAGCACTATTGTGAGGATTGTATATGCTAATGTTTATAAAGTACATAGAAAAATACTGGCTCATAATAAGCTAGTCACCAAAATCAGAATTAATGCAGAGAGGGAGTTGCCAAAAGGCCATGATAAACAAGCAAACCAAAATATGGGGAGAGATGGGGGACTGCAGGGGCCTGATCATTTGCTTACCTGTGACGGACACTGTCAGATATGATATAATGTAGTAAGAAGACACGGCTGAAATGTCTTATGAAGTACTAGAGGCTGAGTGTGAGCAAGCATGAAAGTGCAAAACCTTTGGGTGCTACAGATATAGGAGTGCTTGCACATGCACACTGGTGGTGGTCACAGGGAAGATTTGGGAGAAAGGAAAGAGCAGCCACTGCCCAAGCTGCACCCAGTCCTACCAGCTCTTACTCTGCTACAGAAGGAAAGGCTTAATCTGTGGGAGAAAGAGCAACAAAAGCTGCCACCATCAGGCATTGGTAGAAATCCTCTGAATCTAGAGGCAGCATAATAGAAAAAGGAAAAAGAAGCAGCAGCACCCTTCCTTTGGGGTATAGGATAGGTGCTGGGTCCATCTGGAGCTCCTCAGTATTGGAGAAGAGGCAGAACACTTGTCCCATGTCCACCAACAAGTGCTCTTTCCCCACCACCAGTAAAAGTAACCACGCAATACAGTAGGGACAGCTGCAGGAGAAGAGCCCTATCAGGAGCAAGGCAAAGAGAGACTAAAGCCAAGGAAGGAACACACATTGCAAAAAAGAACCCCATCGAATCAGCCTGCACTGTCACCATAGGTATGGTGAGGGATTTTAAGCCTGAGGTGCCCTGGGGGAATCATAGAGCAACAAACCCCAAATTCAATTTCACTCCTGTGTAGATGAAAACAGAATGAATGCCCTGCTTCAGGTCTAGCTGAAGAAAAGTCATGCTCATCTTCAGTCATCAAAAATATTTGCCTCAGTGTCTATTGACTTACAAAAAACATCTGATTAAAAAAAATATTAGCCATGTGACTCCCCCATACACACTTATACATCCTGCAGAGGCAAGGAAATAATCACAAGCAGACGGTCTATGCCACATAGATGAAAGTGTCTGTTGAACAGACAGTTAAAAATAATTATGCTTAATAGATTATCAGCTCCAATAGGCCAAAGGCAACAGCATGAAAGATCCGATTAACTTGACAGAGTGATGGAAAGAAGCTCTAACAATCAAATAGATATGCTGGAAGGAACAAACCATAGCGGATCTAAAGCCTTCAACAGGTTCATCAGAAGAGTCAACACAGCCAAAGAAAGAATTTGAGAACATGATGACAGGTTGGTGGAAATAATAAAACTGAACCAGGAAAGAAAAAAGAAAAGAGTGAATAAAAGACAAAAGACCCAACAGTGTGGAATAATTTCAAACAGAGTAACATGTGTAATTGAAATCCTGAAAGGAGAAAATGGGAGAGAAGCACTATTTGAAGAAATATTTGTACAAAATTAGAGACAGATATGGAACCACAGTTTTAGGAAGATCATGAAACAACCAACAGAATAAATATCTCTCTCACCCACACACATTCAAACACACATACATACACACAGAACTAGACCTACAGTATTCAAACTTAGGATAAAAGACAAAAGTCTTGGAGGGATCCAGAAGAAAAGAAAAAAAAAAAAGAAACACTATCTACAGAGAAACAGAGATAAGAACTAAAAGAGACTTCCCATCAGAAATTATCCAAGCGAAATGAAAATGTTATGAAATATGTAAAGTTTTGGTGGAGGAGACTGATTTGGGGAAACTGTCAACCTAAAATTCTTTATCTAATAAAAAGAAGTGAAAGAGGGCTGGGGTTGTGGCTCAGAGGCAGAGCTCTCACCTAGCATGCGTGAGGCCCTGGGTTGGATCCTCAGCACCACATAAAATAAAGATATTGTGTCCACCTGTAACTAAAAAATAAAGAGAGAGAAGTGAAAGAGAAATCAAACATTTTCCAGCAAACAAAAACTGAAGGAACATATTGCTCGACAGGCAGAAGAAATTTAATATGAGTCAGAAACTTGAATCTACCCAAAGAAACAAAGAGAATAGGAACAGAATGAATGGAGTGGGGATGTGGGGAGGGCTGGAAATATTCCACTGTAGGCACTTTACATACAGAGCAGTGTAAGATTATCAAAGAGGAGATTCATATCAGTTTAACATGTATATTGCAAGCCCTAGGATAATCCCTAGAAACTTTTTAAAAAGAGATGAAGTTAATAAATCAATAGAAGAGATAAAATGGAATCATGAAAATGTTTAAATCAAGGAAAAGCAGACAGAGAAGAAACAGGGGATCAAGAACAAATGTAACAAGAGAAGCAGCTAGTAAGAGACTAGACTTTAATCACTTTAAATGATAATAACTTCAATAATCACTGAAAATATGAGTGATTTAAATATACGAGTTTATAGACAAAGATTATTATTCAAAGTCAGATTGAATAAAAAGCAAGAACTATATTTGTGCTACCAGAAGATGCCCATCTTAATGTAAAAACACAAATTTATAAAAGCATATATTTGAAGCTTAATAACATTAAAAACAAAACAGTTTATATATTAAGAAAAATGTAATTTTAAAATGTCAATAAGGTGAATAATTAATTTTTATGCATGCTTACACCAGATACATATGCATCCTCATAGTATCTTATAAGGCACTTGGTTATTATCCCTAACTTTAAGGACTAGAAAACTGTGGCTTAAAATCCTTAACATGCACTGTTTCTTGGCTAATAAATGGCAGAGGTGGGGTTAACATTGAGGCTGTCTGATTAGAAGTCTCACACAATGATTCACTGTTCAGAACCGCCATTGCAGATAGTTGTGGTTATGAGTTTAATAGTGCCTGTGTGTCTATTGATTAAGAATGATTTTGCAATATTTTCTAGTTCTCCTGAGTGCATGCCTTGAGTAATTATGAAAACAGGTCCATTTTATTATGGAAACAGGGAGGTGGTAAAGCATAACCTCAATTTGAAATAGTTACAATCTCATATGCCAATATTTTATAGGTCCATAATAGTATATTTATAACTTTTTAACTACCCAACTTTACTTTGCTCCAGTGATCTTAGCTTCTCATACTCTCAAATGTTCTCAACATGAACTATATTATAATATTTATTTTACTTCTTTTTTAATACTCTTCTGTATTTAAAGTAAATATTGGATAGAAAACCCATACCTTGAAAATATCCAAGTTTCTATAAACGTCACATAGGTATCAGTTTTTCAAACACTTTATCTATTTCTTGTGTACATTTTGAATCCATTAAGCTATATAAAAACACATGTAAAGATAAATCTAGGAACTGGAAGTAATTTTGTGGAAAGATTTTAATACTGCCCCAAAATGTTTTTATAAAAAAATAAAAGCCAAAGGATTAATAGGATGTTTTTATTTAAATGTTATGGTTGTAAATTTTACATTTTAGAGTTTTACTTTAGGTATGATTGAATAGTCAACATAGAACAAAATCCTGTATTCCTCCTCACTTAATAGTCACGAGGGCATATTTGGAATGGAAAATTGCGAATTCATTTTTAGCTACAGATGGTGGTTGTAAAGAATACTAAAAGCAGCCATAAAGCAATTGGCCTATAAACACTCTAAAAACAATAAAGTGTATCTGGAACAAACTGGCTTTAATAGCACATACCACCCATTATACTCACAGATATCAGTTTCAGTGACAAAAAAAAATGGGTCTAAACTAGGGGAGCTATTAACCTTACCCAGAGATGTTGGATGCTGACTGGGAGTGAGAGGAGACAGCTTTGGGACTGGGGTCACAGTGGTAGAACACCTTTCTAAGGCTCTGGGTTCCATGTCTAGCATCTCAAAAAGAGAAGACAATTGAGAATAAAACTTGGAGAAAAATGTGTCACTGGCAGTAAGACATGTCCCTGTAGAGCAGACTGGACACTACCCCCGACTCTAGAATTTTCCTAACTCTTCAAGCCAATCTGCCGTCTTTTCTGATTGATTTCATCACCCATGTGGTAAGATATAGACTTGACTGCTCTTTGGTCCCTAATGTTACCATCATGCTCCATTTCACTCAGTAGAGAGAATAACAAATCAGAGCAAAAGAGTGACAGATACCAACTGGATTTCTTTACAGGTCAGAATAACTGATGAGCTGTTTCCTCTCACTGCCCCATGACATAAACATAAAGGTACTTGTCTTTGTTTTCAAACTGGGGTATGTAATTCCCACCAAAAAACACTCCCTTCTGTTGGTAGTTGAATAAAATCCCTTTGCATGTATTATAATAAATATTTCAATATTATATTTCTTAAGGGCTTAATACCTTTCAGGTACTGAAAAAAATAATTTTAGAGATATTTATTCATTTATCATTTACAATTCTCTGAAGTTGGTTTAATTTTGACCATTTTTGGGGAAAAAAAATAGTAACCAGTTGGAACTGGTGTCCCAGTGAGGAGCAGCACAATTAAAAGCCACAGTGTGTTTCATCAACAAATTATTTTGTATTAGTACAACCGAAGCATGAGTGAGGACTTTAAAAGAGGGGTCTTCAGTGTCCAAATCATACACAAGCTACTTGACCGCAGAAAGACCTGACTTTAAGACTTTGACAGTGGCAAGCTACTCAAAAGTGTTTAAAAGGAGGGATATGATATAACTGGGGTTGTTTTAACTTATAAGAATATAAATAGCTTCTACAGCAAGTCACAGGAGGTACTGCAGGAACCCAAGCCCCCAACAACATGAAGTGAGTTGGAAGGATAGTGCTTAGGCTTGAAGTGGAATATGAAGAACAGGAAGATAAATGAAAGGTACCAGCATTAACACCTGGGTGGGAAGCAGTGTGATGGGGAATTTACAGAGGAGGAAAATATCGCATATATTTCATTTTAGGACACATGGCAAGGCCACATCTTCATGCATATGTCTAGCAGACTTGCAGTAGCAGTTCAGTTCATCTGAGAAATTGAGAAGAGGATGAAAGAAACAATAATGCGCCCCCCCCCATATGAAGGAGTGATCAAAAGATAAAGAGTCTGTGAATGAAACTGAAGAGGAGTGAACAAAGAGACAAGAAGGGGTATGGGGGTTAAACTACGTTTAGAAACCAAAGATGACAGAGTTTGAAGGAGGAAAAAGCCCAGCAATGTCTAAAGCAGGAGAAAGATCACGTAAGACTGAGCACTGAAATGTCAGTGGATTTTGCAATCAGGAGACCACTGAGCACCTCAAAGAAGGCAAATTTGGTTAAGAGTTAGGAGTGAACTTTTGGTCACAATGAACTGAAGAGTAAATAGGAGATGAAGTGGAGATATCAAGGGCAGATTATTTGCTTTCTTGAAGAGTTGATGATTAACAAGAAGTAGCATGGTGAGACTACATCTGACAGGAAATAGAAATGTCAGGAATTACCTTTCTTGGGTGGACTATTTTGTTGTCCCTATTTTTGGTTATGAGAAAGTTGCAGTGGACATGTTAATACACTGCATGGGAGTTTCCCATAGGAAGTTGTGCACTGGGGACTGAAGAGCAAATGGGAGGAGGAGAAGAGAAGGCCAAGGGAAGCCTCACTATAGCTAGATGGGTGTGAGGTCAATGAATGCTCTATGTCACACACCAGGTTCAAAACCCTGAATAGCAGACATTCTTCTTCTTCTTCTTTTTTAAGATGAATCATAATTAAACTACAAAACTTTCCCCAACCTATCTCTTTAAGCTAGTTTAAGGCAAGTTGCACAGTGTAAAAGCCATTTTTGATAAAATCTAGTAGTCCTGTTTAGCCACCCATGTGCTTGTAGTTCTTCTTTGTACATCCTTGAAACCCTTCCAAGTGAAGTAGGTCTCTGGCGTGGCTCTTCTATTTACCCGTGGTGGTAGCTAGTCCCAACATGTGGCTTCCATAAGTTCCTTTCCCCACAGAAGCATTTCAAGTCACCCATTAGGAAATGGAGTCTTATCTCCCCTTGACAGGGCTGTCCTTGTGTCTTGCTTTGCAGGAATTCTGTCTCCACGCTTGTCTCCAGATGGCCCAATGGTAGACAAGTATCTTCTTGGTCGCATTCCATTCAGAAGGAATTTTTAGCTCCTTAAAACTTGTGGCTTTTGCTGGGATCAGGAAATGTACTTTTCCACTCCTCTCAAATGCTACGTCATCTTTCTTCTTGGTGTAGGGACTTGTTTATGGCATGGTCTGTTTGGGACGGGCTGAGAGTTCCTGCTCAGGTGTCACTTGATGGCCCTGCAAACCTTAGAGAGGTTTTTCTGTAAATAAGGTTTTCAGAGATGGTTTCTGCAGGTCAAGGGTTGAATTCTAGTATCACGAAGTCAGAGGCTCCATCACATTTATTTATATACATAACACCCGAGCTTTTTGTTTGGGAAAAATGCTTTGGTTTCACCCAGATTGCTTGTGAATAATTTCCAGCTTAGAACAGATCATGGAAATTGTTGAATTCAATACGTTTTTAAAAATTGATTTCCTTAAAAAAAATCCACTAAAACCATTTGCAGATTTAATTTCTGTATGAAAATGGAAAAAAAAAACAGTATTTAATTTCTAAATGGACCTGCTTCCAGCCTTAAGAGATCTGTGGAATAAACATGATGTCTCTTCAGCAAAGGAGTGTGACAGTCATAATGAAGTCCAGGCTACCTGAGGAAACAATCCGATTATTAGATCAGGAGCCTACAAAAAATGATTTGCTTGGCCTTACAATAAACTTTAAATTCCTTTGTGATTATTAGTTTTGTTTGTTCTTTTCCCTTTTATTTCAGATAATTGTAATTTTACTATAACGCCACTTAACAAAAGATGTTCAGCATGTCTTAGTTGAAAAATTTCTCAACAAGGCTTGATTTTTCATGTTCACATTTATTTATTTATTTATTTATTTTGTCATGTCTGGCTTATCTTGTGAATCAGGAAAACAAATGCCATCTCTTACCAGGGACACAGCAAAAACAGAATGATTGATATTACTTGGCACCTACTGTGTTGAATGCCTGAAGTGAAAGGCTGTGGATCAAAGACAGAGCCAGAACGGCTGATCATCTGTATACTGAGTTCATAACCAGACAGCCATTGTTCTGATGAAAACAGATAGACTGTATGTGTGCTGAAACCCAAATACCATACTGCACAATTTGCACAAGGTGTAAACATTGTATACATCTTTCATATGATTTCCCTGTATCACGGAAGCCTCCTTAAGGAAAGTGTATCTAATCATGGACTTCAATCACAAACACTGATTTTCACATCTGTTTTCTGCAGATAAAATGATGAGCTATGGATAACAGGGATATGCATAGTGTTTCAGTGGCATAGGTATGACTTATGTCTCTATTAAATCCATCACATACATGTTATGCTCAGGAATATTTTATAACAGAGATTTGAAAAATACGTGTTCACAAGCCTTCAGTTAAAATGGTGTTTTCTTTCAAAATATGTACATAATTTTACTAGAATCGCATAGGCCAAGATATGATAAAAGACAACAGTTGCTATTAAGTTCCAAAAACCTCACTAGAAAGCTCTCACAACAACAGATACTAAACAAAATGGAGGAAATGAGCAGGTGTGGAGCAGTGGTCCAGACAATTTGTACTTGATTATAAATGATTGATTGGTTTATAAAGAACATCAGTTCCTATTTTAAGGCATTTGTTATCAATATTATAAGCGACTGCATTATCTTTAAAGCAAAGTCAGGTGGTGGGAATTGGGAGAGCAGGTTTATAGTGTGCTTAGGGAGGGGTGTGTGGATGTATATATGCGTGTGAGGGAGAAAAAGCTGTTCTTAGGTGGTTTTGAGCATGCATTTGTCAAGGTAAAGGAGGTCTGGTTGAAGCATTGATACCTTTCAGGATTGTTGAAAACATGCCCTGAAGGACAAAGGTATATTTGAAGATGAATACTTATAGCTGTTCTCTAAGTTGTCAAGCAGCAGCCGCAGCAGGAAAGAGGAACAATCTAAGAAGGTTGATCTGTACATACATTCTGCCGAGTGAAGCAAATGATTGATTGTTTTCTGATGCTATTTGAACAGGAAAAAAATATTCTGGAAGGAAAGGAAGCACATAGAAATACATCCTATGAACATCTTGAGCCATTTTTCCAGGGCCAATAATGATAGCAAGGCACATGTATTATCCAATATTTTTAGCATTTTGAGCAATTTCCTTTGAAATTCTGTTTGCACTACTATTATGCATGACTTCTCTTTTAGCAGTGAACTCAAGTAATTCTCACTCCTTCTCTTACCCACATCTACAATGCGCACACGCGCACATACACACACCCACACACACACATTCATGCACACACACTCCTGGAAGTCATTCTTGGTATCCACCAGGTTTCCTGCTGAGAAGTATCAGAATAAAGGATCTAACAACATAAAGCACTGTCTGGTTTTGACCTTGAAGGATGACTATAGAAGGGTAAAATTCGCTTGCTTTATCTGACTTTCCAAATCTTTCATTTAGAAAGGATCACAAAAAATAATCTACTCCAACAAATTTTTTTAATTATGAAAACTGATTTGCTTAGGAAAACCTCAAGCCACAAATATAACAGTGACTGTTCCTGGATTCAAACACTCTTGCAATTTATTATCCTCTACAGTATAAAGCATAAACTTTTTTGGCAAAGCTTATTCTACTTTCCCAGGGCTATCTCCCACCAAAATCCCTTCCATGATGTTGTTCAGCAACTTAGAAGTGGGTAGGCCTCCCCACACATCACACTGATTCTGGCCTCAGGGACTTATTTGTGATTCCCTTTGCCCTGGGGTATCCTTGTCTTCTGATTAACTCTTATGCAAGACTTTATTACATCATAGAGGTATTTGATTCTGTCAGTTTGGTTTAGGGTCCTATCTATGGCCTCATAAGACTGATTATCTTGATCATAGTTCTTAGGCTATTGCAATCATCTGTTGATGGGTTTCTCTTCCATTATCCTGTGAGTACTAAGAGAATACAGATAATGGCTTTTGATTTTTGTATTACTAACGTGTCTGGAACAAAGTAATTGCTCAATAAATTTATGGAATTTCTATTTCTATTGAGAAAATGACTTTATTTTCATTCCAATTCCCACCCATGTAGCATGCATGGGTCTAGTGGATTTATAGAGTGGTTGTTTTTTTTTGTATAACTTAAATTGGGAGAAGTTTTTAAAGCATTTTTACATACATCCTTTAAGCCATACATCCTTTATGCCAAATAATACAAGTATTTTTACAGATGTATTATATCAGAATTTCGCCCTATAATTCCATTATGATATTTGAACCTAAATGAAGGAATATAATTCCTGTCCTATTTAGATTTTGTTCCTTCCTGAAGCAGCATTCTATTATAGGTGATATTTCAACAACTCAGATAAAACAAGTATACCTGGGAACTTGGATGCAGGATTTTTACAAACATTAAAAATGCTTAATTTTTAGCTCCCACAATATGTGCGTATTGTTCATAGAGCATGCAAACAGTGATAGATGAGTGCTATAACATTTCAGATTTAATCACTGTAGCACAGTGGTTAATCTTGGGTTGACCAGTCTAAGTCCTAGCTGTACTTTTTAATTGCATGATTTCAGACAGATGACTTATTTGTTCCCTGCCTCAGTTTCTTCATCCAGAAAATGGGGATAGTAATGTACAGCATCTGTGATGGTAAATGAAACAAAGTATTTCAAGTTCCTGGCATTTATAAGAACCCAATGAGGCAATTATATATTATTTGGGCCTATTTAGATTATTATATTAACTGGTACTCTTGTTTCTCACATTTTAATACAACTTCATAAAAGGTCACAGAAATAAAAGAGTAATTTGCTCAACATTTCCCACTTCCACCTGATTGATATTTATACTAAAGAATTTCATTTAATATTTTCAAATGAAATTCTTATTTAGGCTAACAATATTCAAAAGGATCATGAAATTAGTTACTATGTGTTTTCATTTCATTAAACACATTCAATTATTACAGATACTTTTAATAATGTAGGAATTAGGAAATGGTGGGAATAGCACCTTTTAATGAAGTATACAAATAAAATTAATAACATTTGTGTGTGTTGATTTCTGCCAACACTAAAGCATATTACCAGCTTATTGAGGCTTTCAATGAGTATGTATTGTGGCAGATACTGCTAATTGGCATTCCCCTCCCTTTTCATCAGCAGAAACTTGGGTTTGTTTAGAGCACCATTGGGTCAGCTAAAGAGACTCAGTTTTCCAGAAGGCTGGCCACAGAGCTCGTCACGTGACTAACCTCTGGCCAATGAGGTGATAATAGAAGTCCTTGGGCGACACCTGTCGGGAAGCTTTCCAAGGGGGCAGCCTTGGTGGGGATCCTCCCTTTAACCCTTAGCCTTTGTATTGAGGATTTTTCCTGCTTGCAGCATGGGCTCTGTGCCTCTACAGGGCCACAGCTCTCCAGCCCTAAAATCAAAGCTGAAAGAAGGGCAAAGCAGAGGAGGAAGAAAGAAAAAAATCTCGGTCTTGAATCATATTTTTGAGATGTCATACCAGCCCTGGAATGCCTACCTCCCCAAAGTTTTGCCACTTAAACCACACACCTCCAAGTTTAAACAAACGTTTATGGGATGATCGCTTAGTTGCCATTGAACTTAATCTCAAGTGAAAAAACAAACACAATTTCTTTTGTTTCTACGAATCACCATGTTGAATCTTGGTTTTATGACTTAGCAAAATTTGGGTAGATACAATGATTTCTTTATCACTTTTAATTATAAATACTAAGTTGAATTTAAAGCTTTAACTTTGAAATTGATTTTCATTTCTTTAAAAAACAAAAAGCCAAACACATTGATTACGAGGATCCAAGGATAAAACATGCCCAAGCCTAAAACATAAAATGTGTCTAGAGTTTTAGAAATAGAGGACAAGTTAGGTGCTTTAGATTTTTAGACTCCTGAAGAAAATGTCAAGGGAAGTCATGGCCAATGTTCAAAAATATCTGAGATTTTTTTATATGAAAATCTGGTTCATATTGATAGGATATACAAGAGTAAAAATGTAGATAGAAATAAAGGACAGAAGGTGAGTGTTCACCAGTTCAAACTGGCTACACAGGATTCCTGTAAGTATGGACCCTTAATCTACTGAGAAATACTGAAGAATACTCAAAATAAGGGATTTAGCTTTCTTATCTGTAGAAATTTTAATTGTTTTCAATAAAATGTCAAATGATGGTAACTGTAAAAAATATACTGATTTTTTTTTATATGTAAATTCTAAAAGGAAAACTTTACTACAATAAAACCCTAAACTACTTCGCTGGAATTTATGGGGCTGGCAAAGCACAAGTCAAAGACTGGTCATATTTAGCCATAATCATGATACTAAAATCACTCTTTTGCATTAATAAATATTTCATATAGTGTATTTTATTACCGAAAGAAGGATTGAGTTCTATAGGAAATAAGGTAGAAATTAGGAAAAAAAATATATATTCTTTGTTCAATGAGACTATATAGCATTCTGGTACTTTCCTTCTGACTTCCTGGCAACCTCCAATTTCAAATTCTACCAATAGGCGTAGCCTCCATAACATAAAATTTAGATGGCAGTATATGCATCTTTCTATTTGCTTTGGCAGACTTCTCTTCTCTCTTAACAAGACTTGAGTAACACAGGAAAATCAATAAAATTATAGTTGGTTATGAAAGACTGCAGTCTTTACTTATTCAGGGTTTGTATTCCAGATCTTAGGGAATAAAAATTCCACAGATTTTATATCTTATGGGGTGGGTCAATGCAGTTACTTGCACAAACAAAAGAGGAGGACTTATATATTGTTCGTGGTAGTTTCCCCAGGTGCTAAGTTTCCTTAAAAAAATAAAATAAAATAACTTTATAGCCTCTTAAGACTTTCCAGGGAAACCCAGGCATTCTTGAGGAAGTATCTCAGTGCCCCTCTCATCTCTTTTGTACCATGTCGGGACTCTCCTCTAACTTCAACCTCTTTCTTTTGGTAGCCGAGTTCACCTTATTTATACTCACTGACATGAAGCTATATTGGTTCTTAGCTCTTATATAATTTGTTTGTATAGCTTTCTACATTATCTGATTTATATATATGGTCTATCTCTTTAGTTTCTTTTTAGTTTCTTTAATTTGATCTTATAATTTGAAATGGGAATTAAATAATGGGAATTAAATTCAGTAACTTTGTAAGGTCTTCTTTTAGATTGTTCTCCAACCATCAGCATGTAATCCAACAGTTTATACATATTTCCATGAGTATACACAGGTTATTGGGGATTCTCTGAGGAGCAATTATATTTAAATCCTTGCATTTCAAGCTCAATAAGGCATATCAAAATGCTAGTAGGAGTGAAGTTATGTAGATAGCCTCTGAATCTGTTCTGGTTTTATTGAGTAAATCATTCTCAGACTTTGACGCTGTTAACTGTTATTGCTAACAAATTGCAACATCCCCAACACCTGATTGCATCAGCCTGGTTTCTTCTTTACTGAGTTAGAGAATTCCTTTTTAAAACAGAAGTGGAATTTGACCTGCCCATCCACAGTGTACCCAATTTCAAAATATATGCATTGAGCTTTCAAACATTTCTCCTGGTCAACCTGCTTTGCTTTTTAGAAGTGTGTGTCATATCAGCAAAGTCTCTCACTCATATCTATTGAAACATTGAAGCTGTTGTATCCATCTGAATTCAGTACCATTCATTCCTATACAGAAGCACATATTGGTTATTTTTTGAACCTAATCCTAAATCTTATATCCTATAACATGCAGCCTGTAGCATATTCAAGATGGATTTAGCTCTGTAGTGCCAGAAAATGGATCACTGCTAGCACAAAGGGGTTGGATTAATGCTCAAAGTTCTTTTCGTACAAGCATCAAAAAATTCCAATTGGCCAATTTTGCAAAGACCTGATATTCTTGAATATGGTGAGCAGTTGATATCTTATAAATTGATGTATACAGGGACCTTTCTCTGAGTGTGTAAAAAAAGGGAAATGAAGTTTGTATTCACTGGGAAAAAGACTAGAAAAAAATCAAAGAAATACAGAAGCATGGCATGGCATCTCTTTAAATCAGCTTGAAATAGAGTTGCAATCAACAGTCAGGGTTGGAACCTTTAGCTGAAGAGAAGGTTTCCAGGAAATACAGTGAGATTCTAAGCATAAGCGGTACTGCTTTGGAAAACAAAAGAACAAGCACAATTTAAAATCAGAGATGGAGGGTGTGTGCTCCCACTTACACTTGGACAGCATCTCGTTAGTCTCCTGAGGTGTCGGGACTCTCCTCTAACTTCAGCCTCTTTCTTTTGGTAGCAGAGTTCACCTTATTTATATTCACTGACATGAAGTTCTTAACTCTTATATGATTTGTTTGTACAGCTTTCTACATTATCTGATTTATATATGGCCTATCTCTGTAGTTTCTTTTTAGTTTCTTTAATTTGATCTTATAGTTTGAAATGAGAATTAAATACAGGCGTGCTTTACCACTGAGCATATATATGTCAATATATTTTTTATATATATAATAAATATATAATTAATAAATAAAAATATGTAAGAAATAAAAACCAAATATATATAATAAATATATAATATATTGTATATATATATATATATATATATATATATATATATACACACACACACACACACTTAGTTTTTTGGGTTTTTTTTTTTTGAGACAGAGTCTTGCTAAGCTGATGATCTCACTAATTTCTGAGGCTGGCCTTGAAAATGTGATCCTCCTACCTCACTCAGCCTCTGGAGCTGTTGTTATGCACACTATGCCCAGTACAGTATCTTAATATTTCTTCTTCTTCTTTTTTTTTTTTTTTTTTTTGCAGCCTTACAGAATGCAAGGAACCTGTCCCCTTCATACAGTGAATGAACTGGAACACTCATATTTTCTCCTGTTTGCCTTCTCCACTCTATTTCCTGATGTTGATTGCGTCATTAATTTTATTTTTTCTTATAGATCTCTTTGTATCTTGAAGCAATACATTAGACATCTAATGTTTGATTTATCTGTTTAAGAAAAATAAATTAATTCCCCAATATGAAATACTAGGAATTTAACCTAATTACATTTCTTTCCACCACTCTTCACTTTCAAGAGTTTGTTAATAATAATGTTATTTCTATATTTTCAAAGCTTTAAGCATTTATATTTTAATGAATACCTATAGCCTTTATATTTGCTTATTGTTAATGCTACATCTGAACAGACTGTTTATATACAGGCCTTCCCAGAGCTCTGCTCTCCTCCATTTGGTTTTAAGGACCATGGCTAAGGTCTGCTTCCAAAGATTTTCTTCACCCCCAGCTCTGGTCATTAAAACAAAGGAGTGGCAGGTCCATGAGAGAGATGCCCTACTTTTTGATGACCCTCTAATATTAATATGATTTTAACTGCAAGCAAAAGAGCTTGAAGCACCAGGACATGTGCCATCTCTCTGATGAAGAATCAGCAGGGAGGTACCTTAGGTTGACCGCTCAGGGTTGCAGAGACCTTGCTAAGGACTCAAATTCTTCACATTTCTTCTGACTGCTGAATTTCATACACTCTCTTCCCTCAGGCGGACTCCCTCCATGTTTCCCAAGACATTTCCCAATTCCCAAGAGTTACATGCAGATGATAACTCAAGAGGCACTAACTCAAGGGGGCTCATCCTTATCTGTGTCTCTTTTTAAGGTGAACAAAAGTTTCCCAGACACACACTGCCATGTCCATTTTTTACAATGATGACACTTCTCAATCTCAAATGGGGAGGAATTATGATAATGGACCATAACTAATCATAGCTAATCTCTGAAGTTCATGGCCACCCTACTATTTATGCAAAACCCCAGGTCCGTTGGAAAAGAATAAAGCTGGAGCAGGGGTATTTCCATGGAGGAAGTGGGAGAAAGGAGTGAATGTGATGTGGACAACAGCATCTGCTGTACCTGAGATAGCCTGAGCTCAGCAGAGTGTGTGTCTGAGCTTGGGATTACCCTGTTGGATTTGACAGTTACTCTTTTGATTCTGTGCAATGTGGTTGGAGCTATTTCCCAACTGCATTGAAGATGGAAGATCTTTTCCCATTTCTTGTCCTCTTTGTTCATTTTGGTGGGTTTGGAGACAATGGTGAGATGAAACACTCTCATTCTGCAACGTTGTCAAACTAGAGATCAACAGAAGGGATATCACTTGGAGATAATTAACTGGAAAAGCAGTGGAGAAACTTTAGCAATGCTGAGAGGGAAGAACAAAAAGAGGCTTATTCTTAGAGAATTAGGAATGCTTCCTTGATGGGGACGGGCCATTTCTCTTCTTCAAATCTCATAAATACCAAATTTTCAAAACACTAGGAAGACAGCAGTTCACGTGACTTCACACACCCTTTTTTCTTCATATAGAACACAATGTTCAGAGAAATTAAATATTCCCTGTCCTGCTTTCTTTCAGTCTTTTACAGAAAGTGGGAATCTGAGTTCAAGGAGTCCTGGTTCTCAGACCTGAAACAGTTTGTTTGGTGATGGGAAGGGACAATGACATATTTAGCCCATGACACATAGCTGATCTTCTGGAGGGACATTCAGACCAGGGTTTCCACAAAAGGAGGCCATATATTTATAATTTTCATAAGCTTTTTGGGTCAGAGATTGAAGGCTGATGATGAAATCTTCTCACAGTCTCTCCATGTCCTAATCCCATTAAACTTCACCCAGGGGAAATTCCACTAGACCTTAAACAAAGGGACAAGGCCCTCTCAGAATAGATTAGAGGACATTTATCAAGCAAGCAAGCTTTTCAAACAAAGGAGCCCTAAGCATGGTTATTTCTTTTCCTTCAATGCAAACAAAGCAGATCTTTTAAAGGAAAGGATTCAGTGACCCTTAGCCAACTTGCTTCAGAGCAATAACTGTAATCTCAGTGCAGTCCTTGCCTGTAATAAGGATAAATCATGGCATGGCTAAGGTCATGTCTAAAGAGGTATTTCCTGACATCTTCCCATGTACAAACACATTAGGAGGGCACCAGGATGCTATGGCAGTGAAGAACAGGAGGAGAATCCACATCATTTGCACACTTATGCTACTCAAACTGTGTTACTACCCTATTTTATGAGGCTGAGGGACATGCAAGTTATGTAGCCATGCTTAAGCAAAACTAAGGCTGTATCTCTTGAAACAGGTTGGTCTCCACTACTTTCCAACAGACTTCTGTCAGGAAGAACTTAAGCTGATTGTACACAGGACCCAGCCTCAAAATGGAGACAGTGGTTGTGGTGCTGGTGCTGGAGATGACTCTGGGGACAACTTGAGTGGTGACTTCAGGCCACTGCTCTTCATGACAGTACCATGAGGCATCAGGCATGAAACTTTCATGGAGCAGATGGACCTTGTGGTTAATGTGATTAAAAAAGTAGAACCAAAAGGAGCCACAGGACTGGTCTGCTGTTAAGATTATCCTGGGGTACAATATAAAACCCGACAAATAGGAATGCTGAGGAAATAGGAAACAACTCTTATTTTTGCAGAACACGTAAACAACAACCTCATCATTCCATAAATATCATAAACAACAACCTCGTCATTCCATAAATATCATAAACAACAACCTCGTCATTCCATAAATACAGTGTGCATGTTATCACTTCTCAAGGAACCGGATTTAATCCTTAATCTTATGGAAACATAATACATTTTACTTTTATCCCTTTTTTTTTGTTATGCAGGAAGCACTTTTGATCTTGGATATTTTCTCTGAGTTGGATCATCTGCAACTTTTATTTCTATAGGAGGAAAAACATATATATGGCTTTCTGAATGTTTTAGGGGCACTTTCCACATTAGACAAGGCCTTCAAGAGGAAAATGGGACACCTTAACTGCTGTGATTTATTTATTTTGAGCCTCCTTCATTATTCTAGTCCCTAAATACTAATCAACCCAAGCCACCTGATTTTAACATCTGCAAACATGCTTTCCACACCTTTTTCAAGGAAATGCCCTTAAATTGAGTAAAATGTAAAGAGAAAAAAGGAGTGTGATTTTAAAATTCGGAATTATCCAGGTAATTATATTCCCTATGGATCTATATGTACAAACAAAGCTGAAGCAATTGTGTATGTTTAAGGGCTGGCAAAGGTAAAATTCAAGAGTTACCTGTTTCTATGGAGCCTGTCTCCATGGTACCTGGTTAAAAGAATTCGTTCATGACCCAGCAGGTCTTTCACCTCTAATTTATGTCATTGGCGCTAAATATGCTTTATACAATCTAAGTCAGACATCTTGTTCAAATCTTGCATTTAGAAAAATTATTTTTTTCATATGGTGCTCTTTGTGAAATGGGAATATTATTCTATCCATAACATGTGATTATTTCTAAACCACCAATTTAAGACAGCCCATCTCGTGTCATCTTTTGCTCACCAGATATGTGTAAATTGCATCAAGCTAAAACAATATATAATGATTACAAGACAGCATAAAATAGTGATAAAAATACCAGTTCTTTTAAACAATAGAGTCCACCAAAGAGGTTCTTATTTTACCACTAGTCACTCTATTTTCTTGCAATTAAACATAAAATCATCTTTCATTTTTACTGTGCATATGTTTTTTTGAGTCACGGTTAGTAGTATGTGTGAAAGTAAACACTAGATTGTGAAAATTCAGTAAGAGAACACATTAACATAAAAAAGCCCTCACTAGAAGGAATCAAAAGAAAATCATAGTAAAAACAATTCTATTGCTATAGACCATGAATTAATTCATTTGTTCTAAAGTTAAAATCAGGAGGAATCTTAGATCTACTTTATTAATATGATAATAGTCCTGAAGTAAGATCAAAATTAACACAAAAGGGTTTAATAAGTGCAAGGTAATGTTTTAAAAATTCTCTATGTATGACCTAATAGGTTATCCCTCCCCCCACCCACCTGCCGCCAAAAAATAATAATAATAATCTCTCCCATTTTATCACAGGAAGAAAATGAGGCTCAGAGAGGTTAAGTGTCTTTCCCAAAGTTACACAGTTGGAGACTGCAATCAAATTGAAGCACTCTGGCTCCAAAGTCTGTTTTTAGCCACAGTGCTAGTTTTCAGCCATGGTAATCATGATGCGATTAACAAGGGTAAAGAGGTAAAAGGTAAAAGTCAATAATGGAACATGGATCCTTTCCTGAAATATCACCCTTTCCACATTTGCAGTCACTCTCCTACACCCGCAGCACTGATTCTAGTCCCCATTTACAGTTCCTGCTTCTTCAGTTTGAACTTGCTTCTTTTTATCCAGGGGTGGGGTAACTAGGTATTCAATTCAGGGGCATTGGACCACTGAGCCACTTCCCCAGCCCTGTTTTGTATTTTATTTAGAGACAGGGTCTCACTGAGTTGCTTAGCACCTCGCTTTTTTTGCTGAGGCTGGCTTTGAACTTGCAATCCTCCTGCCTCAGCCTCCCAAGTAGCTGGGATTACAGGCATGCACCATTGTGCCTAGCACCTTGCATCTTCTTATGCTCTATTCTCCACAACCCTGCCATCTTTATGTCAGAGAAAGCAAGCTGTCTTAAACACTTGTCTTGAGGACAGAGGTAATGCAGAGACATTGTAGCTTGTCACAAGAAAATAAAGCTTTTGAATTCAATTCTATTTTCAGGGCCATTGGGTCTTTTAATACCTACATAGTCTTTTTTTTTTTTTTTCACTTGAAAATACTGTAGGGGATCCTGTGATTTTAATGAAGTGGAGGGCTGTCTGGGAGAGTCCTTCCTGGGAGTGACCGTGAATTCTACCAGGCAAGCTGGAAATACTGTTGGAAGGAGCCAGAAGGGTGGGTAAAGCTGAGAAATATATGACTTTCTCCTGGTGTTGGAGATTCTCTATTTGCATTAGCCATGCTCACATGTGTTCATTATGAAGGCTCATGGGCTTAACTTTATTATGGCTACTACTATCATTTTATTGCTTAGGAAATTACTATGTGATGGGCACTGTAACAGGACTTCGTTTATATTGTCTCATGTACACCTCACAACAATCCATGAGGTGGGTACTAAATTATAATTCTTTAGGAAATGAAAATGAACTCAAGAGAAGTGACTGGGTGAGGTCACATGGCTTATAACTATAATTGTACAGGTAAAGCAACACCCCTAAGTGTGAGTAGGCAACACTGCTCCTGTCACTGTGTTACTATGTCTCTCAAAGTATTAGGACTCAGAATACTTTTAAAATATTACACATTGTTATCCTCCATCAGGAGCTTCTGAGAAATAATTCACTTTCTTTTATCACACACTGCAACTATTATCTCATAGATAAATTTATTACTACAAGAAAAAAATAGTTGGTATGACCAAATATTGTCAAAAATCACAAACACATATTCAAACAAATAGACAGGAGGCGTGACATGTGATTATTCAAAGACAACATTCAGAGTGAGTGACCAGTCCCAAAATACAGCCTAGAAAAGATCACAAGGCTTATGCTCATGTCTCTCAATCAAACTAGCCCATGGCGTAAGAGTTACATAACTGTGGCTACACAATACCTTACACTTGTTTGCAGGTATGTTCTAAGCTCTTTACTTAATTAATTAATGTATGTGATCTCATAGCCTTCCTGAGATAATACTATTGTAAAATTCATTTTGCTGATGAGTAAACTGATGGACAGCATGTTAAATAACACTCCTAAGACTCCTTCATCAGTGTAGTGATGGAGCCAGGATCCAGTTACTGGTCATCTGGCTCCAGATTGGAGCTGGAAATCACTATGTCATAGGCCCTTCACAGCATTTTTCACATCCTTATTATGTGTGCATCCAATGGACATCATAAATATGAAATAAGTATTAAAAATCTCCTAAGATTTATGTTTCATCTTATTTATTTTCTAGGATAGCTATGAGCATTTCTTAAAATCTGTGAAATGTGTAAGGGATATAAAGAAAAGTAGAGCTTTTCCCAATGATCAATAGGAGATGAGATCAACAGTAAGAATCTAAACTTGATATTTAAGCAAAGAACAAGCTTTTAAAGGTCTAAGTGCATAGGTGAACATGGGCATTCTCTTTATTCCCACGATGGACATATGACATTGCCAGGTGACTTTCGGGTCTGAGGTTATGCTTTCTTTTTTCTTCCTTCTAGTAGCATTCTTCCTTGTATTTTATGTGACTAGCTTTGCTTGCTTTGATGTAATTACCTGGATCTTTGCTTCTCAAAGTGAGGTCTCTGGAGCAGCAGCGGCAGCTCCTGCTTGATAGAAAAGCAGACCTGGAGCCCCTCCCCACCCCACTGCTACCAATCTAGAATCTGTACTTGAACAAGATCCCCAACAATTTTGCTGCACATTAATATATGAAAAGCATTCATCAACAAAACCATTCTGAAATTCTTCACTGATGAGAAACTATCTTCTTTTTACATTCTAGAACTAATCTGGGAGAGTGAAAGTCAAAGCCAGCCATCTTTCTGAACTGGAATCAACAATGACTCTGGGATGAGAAGAAATAAACAAAGCTGCACGCCTGCCTCTCTTCCACCCCACCCCACCCTTGCCCACAGCCTGCCCACCCTGAGCATCCCCAGCCACACAGGATGATGACATCCTTTATGTTGTTTCCAGGTCAGGATAAAAGAAGACACTAAATCTCAGAAGAGGAGTCTACAAGACAGTGTTAGTAGAAGGGAGTTTTACTTTTTTTGTTTTGTTATGTTTTGTTGTTACTCAATTAATATAGAGTAAGGATTTTGAGGGCTAAATACCTAAGCTGGCAATGTCCCAAAGGATTCAAAATGGGAAAGTTACTGTGTGTCTACAATATGATCTATGTACAAAATCTCTTTTGATTCTCACAACTAGTCAATGAGCTCCCTATGTCCATTTAACAGATTAGGAAACTGAGCAGAGAGAGGCAAACATAATTGCCCATGACCTCACAGTAAATTGAAGTAGTCAGGTTCCAGCTTCAGTGGGTTCTCTGACTTCTAATCATCGCTCTTTCTATTACCAGAAGATGGAAATGTAACAGAAGAGCAGATAGCAGGTCTCCTAATCTTAGTGCCTCTGTCTTGTCTTTCTTTTTCTGCTTTGCTTTAACATACTGTGCTTGATTTCTACGGTGCTCTTCTGGTGAACTTTTACTACAATGCTTGATGTCTAAGTGCTCTTCTGGTAAACTCTTTTACTTCCATGAAAAATACAAAAGAGGTGAAAGGGGGTGTCCCTGCCATGACAGAGTTCATAGTTGGAGAAGAGAAGTTGAGTCCACATGAGAAGCCAAGGTGTATTGGCCTTGATCAATGTTACCAGTGGTCACTGCAGAGTTTTCCAGAGGGGAGATCATCTGAGTCACTGCAGTCATCTGAGAAGTCTTTTAAATGAGATGGGCCTTGGCATAAGATCTCAATTTATGCTATGAGTTAAGTTAATATGATTCTAGAACTTGACATACACCCTTGAGAGGCTTGTTTTATTTGTGCTTCCAAAGAAGATTTCATATGAGCAAGGATGACATGGCTAAACTATTGAAAATAATTATATTATCTTTAATAAAGATGGGCTGATGAGGTAACAAACTGTGGGGAGGTGATGCTTGGGGTATGGAGCGGGAACAGGATGCTGAAAGAATGAATGTATAAAGAATGCCACAGGCAAAACTTAATTCCCTTGAAAACGTTACCTAGGACTGGGGGTGGTCAGAATTAAGAATTTGAGCTAATCTGTTATAGATGTGGAGAATTCAAAATTAAAGGCTTTTCTAACTGTATGTTCATTAAAAAAAAAAATTGGCCAAAAGTGTTCAAGCCTTAGCTGATTTCAAACCATGTCCCACTGACTTCTCTTCCTCTGCCTCTTTGTGGTGTTGGTGGCTTCTTATTGAGCATGTTTGAAATGTCACCAGAGCGCTCCTTTTGCTGAGCCCTGAGAAAAATTCACCGTTATCATTATCTGTAGGTACCAGGGGCATACTCCACAGACCCCACCTTGCCTGAATTCCTGAGGAACAAGTACCTGGAGGAATCCTAGTGTAACATTTAGTCCCATTTGGGGGTCAGTAGAGCTTAGAACCCTTAATGCACCACTCTTGAAAAGGAAAAAAACGTGTAAACCAAGGAAACTAAGAAAAAACTACTGAGTCACTGCTGGATGTAGGCTGGACCACTGCATATGATGGCAAGTACTTCATTTAACTTCCCTTTTCATACAACAAATCTTTATATTGTACCTACTGTGTGCAAAGCATGGAAAGACTAGCTGATGGGGTTGTTGTGATGGTTAATTGCATGATATTTTTTAACCGTTTAGCCCAGTGTTTCAATCATAATATTACAGAAAAAAATGTGATTCTTATGTTAATGAAAATAATCAAAAGTGTATCTCCACAACCTCATTTCAAAGCACAATCAATCTTTAAGTTGAAATAACTGTAGAATGTCTACTTGCAAAGATATAGCATGCACAATTCCCACTGCTAATGTGAAGTACAAATCAAATCCCTTTTCCAAACCTGCAGGACCCAATTTAAATTTTTCTATTTACTGGAATTTTGCTGCATTAAAATAATTCCAGTACTAATAATAATGTCATATTTTTATGTAATGTAAAAACATTTTTTCATATTCATTAACTCTAAGTGACTACTGACAGCAGGTTTGGAAATTTCTGTTTTATAGGGATTTTGGCATGCAAAAAAAATTTTAAGTGAATTTTGTCTGGATCAGCAGCTAAAGTAAAACAATTAAAATGTCCAATTTGGGGGAATTCTTGGTAGCTTTCCAGCATGCCGTTAGTTTTTATAATCAAGCTGTTATATGATCACTTTTTTTTTTTCATTATGCATGAGCAAATAGACTCCACTACACTCAATTTGAAGCAATTATTATCTGTGGCACAATATAATCAAAAGGCTACTGCTATTTGTTGAAGGATTCTTTGTTTGCCAAGATTATTAATAAAGTTATGCCAGGAGCACATACAGTGCTGCTTGGCACTCAGCAGCTGGCTCTGGCAATGGGAAAATAAATCAGCCTTCTTGATACTTATATTTTTCAATACTCCTGCCAGTGTGTGTATTGGAGAACATTTCATATTAAATAGCACTAATTGTCTTAATTGGCTCATGGCTAACAAACCACTGTAATGTTGGTGTATAGACAAAGTCACTGGTTTTATAGGGAAACTTAGTTTCTTCCTCAGTGGTTCAGAGGTAATGCACACAGCACAACAGTTGGTGTGTGTACCACCCCTGCGGCCTGTGGAATGGGACCTGTAGAGGGGCAGGTAGCCCCCCTGGTGAACTCAAGTTGATAACCCTTTGCACAACTCCCAAAAGTAAACAGCTCCTTATAGAGAACATGCCCCCACCTACCTGCACAAACAATGCTCATGTAAATCTGCAGACATTCTCATCTTAATATACTTGAGTTTGAAATGCTAGAATGGAAAATGAAGAAAATGCTGTAACAGTGTTCTGAATGGACAGGTCCAAATACGGAAGAGATCCTGAGATGGGGATCATGCATTTTTCTCAAGAAGTATGGTTTGTTTTATTTACTGATTCATGTAATTAAAAACAAACAAAAACCAAGTACATATTTTGCCTGTAACATTTAAGGAATGATTTCACTGCTTAGCGGTGTCAAGATCGCATGTGCATGAGAGAAACAAAAATACTAGAATGATAAGATTTGCATTTGTATTATTCTGCACTAAAAAATGACAAAATCATGGAATTTGCAGGGAAATGGATGGCACTAGAGCAGATTATGCTAAGTGAAGCTAGCCAATCCCTAAAAAACAAATGCCAAATGTCTTCTTTGATATAAGGAGAACAACTAAGAACAGAGCAGGGAGGAAGAGCATGAGAAGAAGATTAACATTACACAAGAATGAGAGGTGGAAGGGAAAGGGAGAGAGAAGGGAAATTGCATGGAAATGGAAGAAGACCCTCATTGTTATACAAAATTACATATAAGAGGAAGTGAGGGGAAAGGGAAATAAAACAAGGGGAAGAAATGAAGTACAGTAGATGGGGTAGAAAGAGAGGATGGGAGAGGAGGGGAAGGGAGGGGGGATGGTAGAGAATAGGAAAGGCAGCAGAACACATCAAACACTAGTATGGCAATATGTAAAACAGTGGATGTGTAACCGATGTGATTCTGCAATCTGTATACGGGGTAAAAATGGGAGTTCATAACCCACTTGAATCAAATGTATGAAATATGATATGTCAAAAACTATGTAATGTTTTGAACAACCAATAATTAAAAAAGATTTGTATTTGTAGCTAAAAATAGAGCTGAAATCTTAATTCGGGAAGAATTGAAGTTATATTCAATTGAATGGGGAAAATTCATCATCTCAAGAGCATTCGGTGGATGGACAAACAACATGTGTCTAAAAATCTTGACTGAGATGTGCCAAGTGCTCAACACCCACTTGCTGGAGTAATTAAGCCCCTTCATTGTTGAATTGGGGCTATGGCTGGCTCTCAGCAGACAGGCAGGGGGTGGTTCAGCCTCAGAGGCAAGGGCCCCTTGGAACCTCATGACGGTCAGTCTGAGAAAGACTTAAGTTTTTTTCTCTCCCTCTGCCTCTGGGACAATTCTGCAGAAACCAAAGACAGATGGAGAGATTACTTTTCTGTGGAGGTTTTACAAACATTAAAAAAAAAAGTCTGAAAAGTTAAAGCAGAAGTGTCCCCGGAGCCATGTGACAGGGCAGTGTGACCTGTTTTGCCTCTCTTCTGATATTCATATGAACTCTGAAGTGTACAGTCACTTCCCACCCATGCTAGTGAGCAATGAAGAAAATCTGTCCAGACAAGGAAACAAAAATGAGAGTAATGGAATTGAAGGCAAAACAAATGTGTTAAGAAACACATTCTTTATCATTAAAAAGAATAGTGACTTTTTCTTATGAACAAGTAAAGTTTGAAACATTGAAAATGTAAATAAAGATATTTCCTTTTTATTCCAGATAAAAGCACTCTTTGTTATGATTTTTGTGTCCGTGAGTTTGGAAAAATCTCTAGAGGATGGCATTCTGAAGCAAACTGCTTTTAAAGTATTTGAATTGTATTTTTTACTTTGGATGCTAAAGGGAGTGAAATATCTCCATATAATATAAATCCATTTGGCTTTTTCAGTCATCCAGCAAAAATCTGTGGGACCATTACGAACGTCCAGACACTGAACTGGCTCTCTTGGTTAACATCTTATAAGTCAGGAAGATCATGAGGATATATTACAGAAAAGCCAGGTGGAAGGTTGGCTCATGGTGAGCTGATCCCGTGGCCAGCAATGTCATCAGGAACTCAGGTCCTTTCTCATGCTCCCCTCTGCACAAGTCATGGCACACCTGCTTTCTCTGCCTCATTCTCCTAAGGCTCATTGATGGCTGCTGGTAGCATCTGTGTTTACTTGTAGTGGGAGTCAAAAAGGGCATCTCTAGCTCTTAAGACTCATTAAATTCTTTGTCCCAAATGCTGAACAATCTTTTATGCATATCATGATCCAAAATTGGCTCCGACCTAATATCCCTGAACCATGCTCTGATAAGGGGATTGGAGCTGCCATAATTGTCTTGATCTAATCAGGATTCATCTCTGTGACCCAAAGGAAGTCAAAAGCAGATTGGCAGGGTCTGGGAAGATGAAAGGCATGATTCTGGCTACCTGGTTTCCCTCATCATCTTTTGTAACACTGAAAACTTGCAGTAATGTAGGGCTTGACTGGCTGATGCCATGGTTTTTAAAGAATACATTTTCTCCTGGTCCAGAGGTACTCAGAATTGAGAAATTGGAGGGTTTATTAACACAGCTTGGCTGGGCCTCACCCCAGAGCTGTGGATTCAGAATATCTAGGGTGGGTTTGAGAATCTGCATATTTGACATGTTGCTATGACATTGTGTCTGCTGACAGCTTTGAGAACCACTGTGTAGGTGATGCGTCTAGCAGCAATTGAGCAGCCTTTCATCTCTGAAGATCACTGTAAGAATCAGACAAATTTTCCTTCAGATTTTGCAAGCATTTCTCTCCTGGAGGAGGCACCATTTTTCATTTATTGTTCAGATGCCTGGTAAGCTTTGAAGACACTCTTCCCTCCTGTGGACATGGTCTTGTCAGGTACATAGAAGAGCATCAGATATTTTTTTAAAGCTATGGCTGCTATTGGTCTAATAAAAGCAGTCTTCAAAATTATTTTGTACAGTCATTAGTGTATATGTCAGATATAAATTTTTTTTTGTACCCAAGCTTTAAGAAAGTTACAATTCTTATGTCTGCAATTGTGAAAATACCTATTATTGTGCAAATTGGGCTCTTCTATACCAACAAAAGGAAATGTATTACTGAAAATATTGGAAAACCAAATCAGGGAATAAAAAGAACATAATGTATTGACTCTGCACATGTTGAACACAGTCTATTTCTTGAAATTGAATAAGCCAATTTAAACTATCTCTTTACTGGCCAATTTTTAGAATAGGCGTTTATTCAACCAAAGCAGTAAGTTTGGTGATCCTTGTCACTTAAGTTGTTACATCTTCCAAAACAGTTTAAGTTGATAGTTGAACCACTGAAGGAGATAATTCTATGTTAAGGTCTGTAAATAAGTCAAAAATAACACCTGGTATTTTGCCAGAGAAATGTTAGAGTTCGTAAACAAGTCTGGATGGTGCCTGGCAAAATGTCAGAGGGAGTGGTTTGAAAAGTAACGAAAGCGAGCCATTAAGTGTGGAGATTCCTTATTGGTTGATTGATGTATCTAGTTTATGCTAATTAAGATAAGCTGTGCAAAATGTATAAATAGCTCTGTTGCCCTACAATAAACGGGCTCCCATTCCTGCTGTATCAATGTACACAAGTTATTCGTCACCCCCCCGGCTATTTTGCTGCAGCCGGACTGCAGCAATTCTAAGGAGTCCAGATAAGCATGATTGTCCTAAGAAACGTACCTGTTAGGGGTCAGGTATTTCTCTAGGAAATGTGCTTGCTATTTAATATTTTTTTTAAATGCTAAAAAGAAAATGATTAACAACTAAGGACATATTTTTATGATTTGTTTTGAATTGTTTTGAATGCTTATGCCCCCACCTCCACACAAGATTGCATATTGAAATCCTCCCCCTGTTGTGGTAGTAGTAGGGAGTGGGGGAATTTTGCTGGTGATTAGCTCATGAGGGTGGAGCCCAGAAATTGTAAAATTTGACAGAAAAAAGATGATCATGACATTAAGAAAAGATGGATAATTTAAGACCCATGACCTAAATTACATTCAGTGAAAACACCTCCATATTTAATTTGGAGTTAAACTCTTTTAAAAACAATGTCCACAGCATTCAGGAGAAGCCTGAATTTAAGACATCCCTCTTTCTCTCAGCTAGGTCATGACATTCAAACCCAGCATTTCCAGTACATTGTATATTCTTTACATCTGCAATTTAATCAAGACCCTGTCAAATAGTCTTCTGCCCAGAAGAGTTAAGGGCAACATTATGCCTTAGACTTAAAGAAATCCTAAATTGTATGCATTCTTGGGATTCTAAGCCATTCCTGGGTTGTCTTTAAGCTCTTAGACGCCTAATGAATAACCACTAAGCTGTGGTTGAGGGAAAGATACAAAACTAAAAGGAAATACAAAGATAAAATTTCAGCATAGCTCTTAAAATTGGGGGAACATAAAAAACATTCAGGGTAAAGCTAAAAAATTAAAATATTTTTTTGAGACTTAGATGACTGAAAGCTGAAGTTTTCCTAGAAGATTGCTTATGAACCATAATGTGCTGTGTCTTGTATAATCAAGTCAAGTGAGGTTTGAAGTACAAATCCCTGTGACGTTTCCAGAGGTTTTTTTTTTTTTTTTTTCAGGACAAACTTTTATTATTTCTCTTTTTAGCCTTCTGTATTACCCCTGTCCAACACACAATATTTCAGGAAACATTTCACATTTAAAGAGCTCCATAACAGTTAATGAAGATAAGTCCATATGGCATAATATTGTCATGAATTTTCTGGTAGAAATTAATTAGATGTGTGAATGTGTGAATGCTAACATTTATTTACATCCCAGGCTAAATGTTCAAAGAGGTGTATGTTAAGCACACAATTAGAAGCAATGGTGCATTAAATTGGCCTCACCAAGAAATAGTATTAATTTTAATAGTGCAATGGAAACTCCTTGGAAAATCCAAGATAAGGCTTTCTGTGCCCAGTGGCCTGCTTTCCAGGCTCCTTGTCTGCCTGAGCCACTTCTTTACATAAAGGTGGATGGAAAATTGAGGATAGAAGAGCAAAGTGCATTTTCTACCTCCCATCATAAGGCGGCCTAATGCTCCCATTAACCTATGGACTTCCACTGGGCTCCTTTTGATTTGCACTGTGCAAACAGTACCTAGCAACTCCCTTTTGCAAACATCCAGGGACCTCTTAAACCAGAGAGGGAACTCTTCACAGCTGGAGACCTTCAGTAACTGTTCCCTTTTTTAAAGTGCTACTTTACTTGAACTATAAAGAAACAGCAACAGTCTTTTTCCCTTCCCAGGGTTTCCCTTGGTTGCAGACAAGCTTTTGGTGGACAGGAAGCACCGGACCATAGGACAGCAGAGATTTCTTTCCAGGTCAAGTACCAACCAGATAAATATTCTGGGATTATTTCTAATTTATGTGGAGAGTTTATTAATCAAATACTTTCTTATTTCACACTATCACCAACTAGTAAGAATAATGACCACCATTTAATGAATTCTAACACTGTGTGGGACAGTGGGCTAGAGCACTTCATGGATTATCTAATTGGTTTCATTGACAAATTTGGAAACGGCATAGTTTTGTGTTTCCATTTTATGGGAATGAAAAGTGGGGCTTGTAGATTTAATAGTTTACTCCAAACTTAGTAGGTGGTAAGTGTCTGAACCATTGGGTCTAAACCGATGTCTGTCTATACAGCGTGCCACCTGGCTAATGCTAAATACTTGGAGCAGTTTTCACTAATCCATAAAAGCACTGGACCATTATATCATAGCTCTTTTGTGATTTTGAGTCACAAATATCTTGTTGAAACTCCCCCCCAAAACTCATACCTACATAATGCAAAACATAAGAAGGTTTGAATAAAAATTTTATGTTATGCTGCACAGAGAAAATATATAATTGGGGTAAATATTTTGTAGCATTATCAGATTGTAAACTCCCTCTAAATAAAGAAATCATTGATTTATACATTTTTTAAAGTTTCTTCTCATGTAATGAGACTCCCCTCTACTTCACCAATTTTCCTTCTTCTTCTAATATTCTTAATTACTGAAAATTTCACAGAAACAAAAAAATCACAATTGGTGAATTCAATAAGACTAGTAATTAGAGAAGTACAAATCAAAACTACTCTAATATTTCATCTCACACCAGTCAGAATGGCAGTTATCAAAGAATATAGACAACAATAAGTGTTGGTGAGTATTTGGAGGAAAAGGCACACTCATACATTGCTCATGGGACTGCAGATTGGTGCAACCACTCTGGAAAGCAGTATGGAGATTCCTTAGAAAACTTGGAATAGAACCACCATTTGACCAGCTATCCCACTCCTTGGTCTATACCCAAAGGACTTAAAATCAGCATACTATAGTAACACAGCCACATCAATGTATATAGCAGCACAATTCACAATAGCTAAATTGTGGAATCAACCTAGAAGTCCTTCAATCGATGATAAAGAAACTGTGGTATATATACACAATGGAATATTACACAGCATTAAAAGAGAATAAAATTATAGCATTTTCAGGTAAATGGATGGAGTTGGAGAATATCATGCTAAGTGAAGTAAGCTCAATCCCCAAAATAAAGACCTAATGTACTCTCTGATAAGTGGAT
Organism: Urocitellus parryii; assembly: GCF_045843805.1. Taxonomy (NCBI): domain Eukaryota; kingdom Metazoa; phylum Chordata; class Mammalia; order Rodentia; family Sciuridae; genus Urocitellus; species Urocitellus parryii. The sequence continues at coordinate 205,367,914 of NC_135531.1, forward strand.
GCTGATCCATAACAGGACGTGGGGAAATGGAGGAACTTTGATTGGGCAAAGGGGAGGGAGGGATGGGGAGGAGAAATGGGGGCAGGAAAGATGGTGGAATGAGATGGACATCATTACCCTAGGTACATGTATGACTGCACATGTGGTGTGATGCTACCTCATGTATGATCATATAAATGTTCAGTTGTGCTGCAATCGTATACAACGAATCAAAATGCATTCTGTTGTCATATATACCTAATTACAACAAATTAATTAATAAAAAAAGACTGAACTAGAATATGTATTCATCTAAAAGTCATCCCCAAATGAAGGAAAATATTTCAGTAAGTAAAAACGTTAAATTATTTCAGAATTCTGGGTTGGGGCAGTCTGGGAGAATGTTGTTTGGCTTCATTAAGAAATTAATGGGTGAAAAACAGCAAATTTGTGATTCTTGAACACATGAGCTTGGTCAACACTTGTAACCTACCCCCATTGTATAATATTTTTATTTCTTTTGCAGAAAGTCATAATTTCATGTCAGCTCGAGGCAACAAAAAGAAGCTGCAAGGTAAATGTGTAGCAGTAATGTAGGGCCTCACCATGCTCCTTTCCCCCATTTTTCATCTTGTAATATGCAGAATACATGAAATTGCTCAGTAATAGCTGTTTTTTCTAATTTTTTGATAAGGGAATGGACAAAAAGATAATAAACAGGTAGACTTGTATTCTGAAAGCAGAAAAGAAAAGGAAAGTACTTGGTATTTTGACTCTGCTGAGAATTGAAGCTCTGAGATCACAGGTTTTCTTGTTTGCAAAACAGCTATTAGAGGTCAAGCCAGCTAGTGAACACCTATAATCCTCAAAACTAGGGAGACTGAGGCAGGAGGATCATAAGTTCTAAGCCAGCCTCAGCAACTTAGTGAGGCCCCTCTCAACATTAAAAAAAAAATTTTTTTAAAGGGCTGGTGATGTAACTAAGTGGTAGAGCAACCCTGGGTTCAATCCCCAGTACTAAAAAATAAAAGCTATTAGAAACTGTCTCAGGGTTTTGATCTCATGCTAATTTTACATCAACAATTATAATATTTAAAGGGAAATTACAAAAGAGCCACAGAGTCTAACTTTATTTATTCAGTAAATATTGTGAATTATCTACTGCTGGGCCTAATAGTGGGATGGAAGATAGGAGAGTGAATAAAAAAATATAAAAATCTTTGCTCACTTTAGTCATATGCATGAGATTTAAAAATTATAGCATATTCTCAAATCCGTTTTTGGAAGTAACATATTGTTATAAATGTATGAATATAAAAGAGTGATTATGGTAAAATCAAATTATCAACTTCTAGGAGGAGGGAGACCTGATTGATCTTCCAAACCATCCATTGCAGCCAGATGAAATGCTTTAATACAAGGTATGCTATACTGTTGTGAAACTACCTGGAAATTCTTGCTTTTCCTGTAGTCTCTCAAACTTGAAATGATTCTCTTCCCAGTCTCTCATCAGCTTCCTGAGAATTTGAAAAGAGGGGATTACAGTATTTTCTACCTGGAAACCACCTTCAAAAACAATATGCAAAAAAAGGCAATCAAAAATGATTCAGGCGAATTGAAATTTCATAAGCAACATGGGTGGTACAGCAAATGTAACTTTGAATATCAGACTGCTCCCTATTTTCTTAACTCACTTCCCTACTTTCTTCAACTTTAGCTTAAGAGTTGCTTCAAAATTTATCTAGGTCCCCAATCTAGAATCTCTGATTCAGTAGGTAGGGTAGAGCCTGAGAATTTACAATGTAATAGAATATCCAGGTGAAGCCAAGGATGTGAGGGTGTGGATGAGGGGTAAATTGAGAACTTCCTCCTGAGATCACTGGGTGACCTGATTCAGTTCACTGGGATTCAGTGTCCACATCTCTTAAATGAAGTGCCTTTACTGTAGTATTATTGCAAAGGTGAATGCACTTAGCACACACAGTTCCTGCCACAAAATAGACACTTGAAAGCTATTTATTCCCAACCATGCATCAGTTTACAATGCTGAAATTCTTAGGACCACCTGAGTCATCCATATACAACAAAAATGCAGGTGGAGGCAAGCATGAAGACTTGCTTGTTGATCACTGTGATTCTATTATTCCAAAAAGTTTCATTATTCTAAAAAATAATCTTGATTCCTTTTTATTAATTATATATATTATAGCTCACCATAAATATCAAATATCAAACTCATGTGGAAAAAAATCTTTAGTACAGGGTCCAGAATATCTATTATCTTCAAATAAACTAAGTCTTTGAACTGGAAGTTATTGTAGGGTCACCTTGTCAGACCTGCTTGTTTTTTTGTTTTTTTTTTTGTTTTTGTTTTTGTTTTTTTGTAACAGGGATTGAACCCAGGGATACTTTACCATAAGCTACATCCCCAGCTCTATTTATTTATTTATTTATTTATTTACTTACTTACTTATTTAGAGACAGGATCTTGCTAAATCAGACCTGCTCATTTTATAGCTGAGAAAATTTACAAATTTATTTAGCGACTAGACTCCAAATCAATAAGGTCAAGCCAGCTTGGTGCTGTGCCACTACCTCCCTAAAAGGACTTCAACATTTTTTTTGGTTCTTGCCTTTACCACTTAAAAATACCTTTATTAAATAGTAAATCGACAACAAGGCAAGGCAGGTGGCCTCCTGGCCTGGTCTAGCTAGTCTCAAAGGTCTCTTTGGCTTCACTTCTGTGAAGGCCTGCCAGGGGAGGGAATGGGAGGTACACTCAGCCATTCTAATCACTGGGGTGTTGGGTGAGAATGGGGAGCACACTCAACCTGGCATCTAGGTGAGGACTTGGATATGGGGCAAGGTTTACTTCCACTAGTGCAGGGAGGGTGGTCAGTCTCCTGTGGTCAGTGTTCAAGTGAAGCCTCTCCCTTTGGAATACAGCCATCACCATGTCATCTCGATGTAACTGTTTGGCCTCTTGTTGCTAAATAATTATTCTGCCTTCCTTCCAGGTTGCAGAAAATGGTGCTCTCTGGCATCCACTGCTTATGTGCCCTCATCTCTACCAGCTCAAACACACAGCCTCCTCTCCACCTCAAGATGAAGCGTAAACTCTCCCTTACCATTTTCCTTTTGTCATTAGGAAAACTACCTATTGAGACGCGTAGTCTATTTTAGGAACAATGCTGAGATGCACTGTGAATTTCTCTGCAAACACTTCTACCTTTATAGCATGAAGCTGCCTTTGAGATAAAAATTCCTCTAAGGGTTAGACATCTTCAGGTATGCCAGAAACACTCCTGAGGCAGGTTTTTTTTTTTTTTTTTCTGATAACATCCTCCCTTTGTGGTAGAATTACTTTGTCTGTTCTTGTACCTCTTGTGATTATCGATTATTATGGCACAGAAAGGAAATGGCAGATAAGAATCTGGACATCAGCAGGTAGGAAGGAATCTTCCCTCACTGGATCCCTTTTACTGGATTCTTATTTAAACTATTTCAAGATTTTTTTTTTCTTATTAAAGCCACGAAAGAATACAGCAAAGGTTAGCCTGGAAATGTTGACCTTTACTGCCATTGAGGATCCTAAGGTCCTTGACATTTTTCTTTTGGGACAATAAGACTCATGCAAAGGGAACAAAGGCTATTTGGCTGGGGTTACAGCTCAGACAAAGAGTTTTTGCATGCGCAAAACCCTGAGCTCAGTCACCAGGAGTGGAAAAAGTATATATGGTTATTCAAACAATGATAGTCTATGTGGGTAAATTTGAAGTACAACCTGAAGGAATATATAAGAGATTCCAAAAGTCAGATGAAGAGAGAGAGAGAGAGAGAGAGAGAGAGAGAGAGAGAGAGAAAAGAATAAAAAGGTCTGTTTGGACTGAGTGCTTATGTCCCCTTTAAAGCTCTTATGTTGAAGCCTTAACCCTCAGTGTGATACTATTTGGAGGAAGGACCTTTGGGAGATAATTAAGGATAGATTGGGTTTTTAGGGTAGGTCCCTCATGTTGAGATTCATGCCCCTATAAATAGAGAGGAGATAAAAAATATCCTTGTCCTCTGACATTTGAAGATATGACAAGAAGGTGGTTACCAGCAAACCAAGAATAGTGTCCCACCAGACACACACCAATTGGTCCCTTGATCTTGGACTTCCCAGCCTCCAGAACTGTGAGAAATAAATCAGTTGCTTAAACTATCCAGTCTATGGTTTTTTGTTTTTTGTTTTTTGTTTTTGGTGGGAGGTACAAGGGATTGAACTCAGGGGCACTCAACCACTGAGCCATATCCCGAGGCCTATTTTGTATTTTATTTAGAGACAGGGTCTCACTGAGTTGCTTAGCACCTCACCATTGCTGAGGCTGGCTTTGAACTCATGATCCTCCTGCCTCAGCCTCCCCAGCCACTGGGATTACAGGTGTGGGTCATTGCACCTGATTGTATTTTTATTATAGCAGTTCAAACTGACTGAGACAGAAACCAAAGTTAAGAAGTTTGGAGAAAATAAGTCTAGGAATTGACATTTTCTTTCCATTTATTTCTGAGGATACATAAGAAGTAAATTGGTTTATGTTATAGGATAAAAGCATATATCTAATATTTAGATATTCAGGAGAGCCTTATAACAGCAAAGAAATAGTTGTGAAGAACAGAAGAAGGTAACTTTGAGAAGAGGAAGGAAACTAGGGAGATACATATTCAGAGGAGACAGGGCATCTTGGGTGCTTCACATACCATTTCTCATCCTAGATGGGTTTGGTGTTTGTCTAATAGCTCTTGGTAAATAATGCATATATTTTTATGTACATTTTTGCATATATGTTATATTTCCTAATATCTTTGCAATTGTGTAACAGATATTAAATGGATTAAATGGGTGTTAGATATTTGGAGTTTCTGTCAGAAATCCTGAAGAATTTGGATTACATTTAGAAAGGCAAAATGAAGTGTTTTTCAGCAGCATATTTCTGCAATTTCTGTGGTCCTGGATTTCTTGTCTTTTTCCAAAAGGCTGAATTTCTTGAGTGCTCTTTTTAATATGTCACAATTATCATTTATTAGATTTTGGTCATTTATTATATGCCTGCGTTTTTAAGAGCAACTAGAAGAAGTAAACAAGAAAATGACTACTTTCTTTATTCTGAAATTGAAATAGTAAAAAGCAGTATGCAGTCTGAATATACATTGGATAATCCAGGTTTATATCAATTGAAAAACAGGAAAAGAAGGAAAAAAGGAAGAGAACTGGAGGAAGGAAAGGAAGGATGTAGGAGGTGAAACTAATATTTAAGAAATGCTCAGTGTATGCTAGATGCCTTTGTTCACACATTAAATTTACTTCTCATGAACCACAGAGGCCATTTATACTTTTTACAAAGGAAGAAAGGCATTCAGAGGAGGATTTTTTGTGTCCCTTCAGTTTGAGTGAATCTGATCACAGCTCTAATGTTGGTGGCTGTTAGAAGATGGGGGAGGTGATGGAGACCAGTTCTGGTGATGACAATTTTCCAGTTAAGATGGCCTTGGGTGTCACCCAAGTTGGAAAAGTTTTAGTTGCTTCCCTATCCGATCATTAGAAAGGAGGAATGGGGATTCCACAAGCCTTCTACACACTACACTTTTGAAAGCAAGCAGGCTTACATTAATAGGCATCTATGTGAATAGATCTTTTCTTACAGATCTGATATGTCACCTGACTCCAAAGAGAAGACAAAGTCACACCTTATTGGGGGATGGTAAAATAGACTTTAGAAATTAGGAGAAATTGTATGATGGGTCATTAAATGCAATTTCTTTTTAAGAATTCTCTCATTGGTAATTATTCTTATTATGTAGGTGGACAGTCTCTTAATATAGATAAAGACCTTTGCAGCTGCTCTCATCGTCCGCCTCATGTTTAATATGCACTTTGTAATTAGCGTAGATGTAAAGCCCCACATTTGCAGTCAGCCTCCCTTTCTGTCAGATCGGTTTTTAATCTGGGCTGTGTTCAGCTGCGAAAGGCTGATAAGCATTTCTGAAATCTCTGTACACGACAAACAGCACTTTAATCTCGTCTTTCAATTTCCAGTGCACTCATTACACAAATTCAGCTCAAAGAACCTTGATGCATGAAAATTAGCCTTCCTGGATGTGGTACAATCTCTTTTAACCTTTTCTAAAATACTCTGATCCTCCAGGCCATTCGTCCCAGGAAAAATGTAGGCAATGGCTTACTTACAAAATGGAGAGAATTTATCCCCAAGGCCCTGACTGTTAAAGTTGAGCTAAATGTTAGCTATTTGTTTTAATTGAGGATGAGGGAAATGATTTCTTCAATTTTAACCTAATTTCCAGAGAATAAACATCATTACATAGAGATAAATGATATTTCCTCATAGTACTTTCATATACAGAATCCTCAGACAAGACCAGCTGTCTGAGGGAGCTTGTTCATTTAAACCTCAAGCCAATTAGCACCAATTTTCAATCAGTTATGTAAGTATTAACCTGTTCCTTTCTGTGTGTAATCTGTCTGTGAGCTGGCTTGGAGGAAATGAAATTCTTAGTGTCAAATTGCTTTCCTTAATACGTGCTCAGGTCTTTATTTGCATTATACCCTAGGTTCTGATTTCAAGCTTTCCAAGACAGACATGTGTGAAATAGCTTCTGAGCCTTGCTGCTCTTTAGAGGTGGGTTGGGGACCCTTGGGGATGTGTGTTACCTGTGGGAAGATTCACAAGCACAAAGACTGAGTCGTCTTGCAGAGAAGCATGAACCACTTTATATTTTATTAAGCCCCATGCACTATTCCTCAAACACAAATCATGGAGAATCAAGGACAAAAGACTGACAATCTATTTAATCCTGTTTGGATTATTAAAGAAAATAGAGCTTCTAAAATTCTCTGGGTTTTTTTTAAAAAAGCAGATTATACTATATGTACATAAATTGCTTTAATAGAAACTACAAATACCTTTGGTGAGAAAGAATTACAGAAGGAGTGCAGGGCTTTCCTAGGGAGTACCCCTGACACATACACATAAATCCCCTCCTCACAATACCAAGGCCTGAGCTGGGCTCAGCTCTTGGGGTTTTGATTCAGAGCCTTGCTCTCCACTTCTCAACCATCCCCCATTCATAGGCCAAGAGAGATTTGAGAAAGTAACTGAGATTTCTGTTGAGGCAAAGAATTAACCAAATGAAATGCAAGGCATCTCATAGAGGCAGAAGCATAATTTTCATACAATGACTTTTCCTCCTGAGAACTCTTGCTGAGATCTACCCAGGGGTTCTGCTAAATGCATTGATGAAGAGGACTCTTTATTTGCCAGGAAGAAATATCTGTTTCCTGAATATAACACAGGAATTTAAAAAGGAGAAATGCAGAACTTGTGCATTTCTTTCCAAGACTACAGAGTCTGGAACATCACCATTTCTTCATGCACAGATAAGCTAAGCTTTGCTGATAGAGAATTCTAAGGTTGACACAGGGAAGAAGAGAAGTTCAGAGGAATCTAGTGAGATGAGACCACTATACTGATCTGTTTTCAAATTTTGTTGAACTTGGTTCTTGTAGAGAACTTTTTAAAGGATTTACCCAAAGGCAAGTTTTAAAGGACAAGCTAAAAGTTAAAAAGTATGACCGTAGATAAATTAAAATTATCTGTCACATTCTGGCTGTGTAGGCAAAACTCTAAGTACGGAGGGAGAGTAGATTTCAATTCTATAATGTCACTGGAGGCAAATTATAGAATTTTTCATGTGGTAAAATTTACTTTTTTGCAATTATAATATTCTCTTTTAGTGATCCTAATGCTGGAAGCAACTGAGAAAAAAAAAAAAAAAAAAAAAAGGCCTGAGTGTCCTCCCATCTTAGAGACCTCTCAATCCGAAAATCAGATGATACGTAAATTCCAGGGCAACCAGCCTTTTCTGCCAATAAACTTCCAATGTTGTGGCACTGGCACTGTGCCAGCTGTATGCACACTGCTTATGTTTACTCCACAGTCTAGATCAGGGTCTTCGGCTCCAAACTACCAGACTGACCCCATGAGATACACCCTGGACAACTGCACAGTGGCCGAGAGGTCGCTCCAGCGAGCACTTTAGACGGTGGCAGCTGCTTGGTGTGTGGTCTGAGGAGTGATCTGTAGCTTCTGCTCTCAGGTGACAAGGTGCCACTCCATGCTGTGTGTTTAGCCACTTACTGGTAAGAAAATCATTTGTTTCATTCATTCATTCATTCATTCAGGAAATGAATGTCCTTCCTATCTCTAAAACTGTGAGTAGGTGGCAAGTGGTGGGAGTATACGCATGCTGTGGGTATTGGTCATTGTGATGTTTTCTCCTAAAATCCACTGAAGGATCCCATAGTCAAAGAAGCATCTGGAAGGCCAAGGCCATTCCCTCAGCCCAAGAGCATCCTCCTTTCTTGTAGACTTTGGGTCAATGATTCCTTCTTACTTTGCTTTATATTAATTAAGGCTTAGTTGATTTTCATCTTCCTGGAAGAAAGTATAGCTCTTCCCGAATAAATCTAGCAGAGCTCTATCTAGTCAGACCACGTTAATTTGTTAATTCAACAATTAATAAATGTACTGAAGTATAAAATCAGAAAGACAAAAGAAGCCAAAGGTCCCTTAAGGACCTCAGCGCTTAGAAAGAAAAGCAGAAACATAAGCAATTATTATACAATCAAGGTGTGTACTGTAACCCAGTATTTCTTAAAGTAGATTTCACAGACTTCCAAATCTCTCCTGGGTCTGTGAGTTTGGTCCAAGAGCCCACTGTACTTGTTCCCCAGCACTGTTCCCCACCACTGTTGTCATCACAGGCCAGCTCCCAAGTCACAGCCTTGTTACTATGAATTTGCAAATGCCTTCTACTTGCAAATTTAATGGTGGAAATCAAATGGGAAATGATATGCAATGAATTCACGGGTTACCTCTTTTATGTTCAGCAAGATGCCTTGTGTGTCTTATTTCAGTCACACAACATTTGAATTGGTGCTCACTGTGACACAAAAACAGCACAGGTATATAAAAAGTGTCAGACAAGTTGATGGGAGGCTGCTGATTGGCCAGCCTCTTGCACTAGCCCCAGCAGAATAGATTACACCAGATTGGAGACACTTATGCTGAGTGCTACCTAATCAAACTGAACTGTAAATTGGGCCAGTTTTCAATAATAATAATAATAATAATAATAGTTTTACAGCACCAATCAGATGGGGCCGAGGTTACCTGAACAGGTGCACAAGGAAGTCCTTCTGATGTAATACTATAAGGAAAATAACTTTGAAACAATTAATCTGCTTATTCTCTGTTTCTTCTTCCTTCCTTCCTTTCTTCTTCTGACTATAAAGACAAACTCCTAGGCATAGCTCATTGGAACATTCATTCTACTTTCTAAAATGAGTTACTGCCCAACTTGAAAAATCAGAAATAAAAGTCAATTTGATTTTAAACTAAATTTGTTGCAATTTTATCTTTTGACAAAGGTTAACAGACTGGCAGCTTAATTATGACAAGAGAAAGAAAGAGGTGGCTACAGCTTGTCACTGACAGAATGTACCTAACATTAATTCACTCTTATCTTTTCTCAGGAATGCCAAACTCCTGCTTGGGAATTCTTTCCATACCAATTCAAATTCAACACATTCCACTCTAAATTTAAACAGATAAAGTCTAGATGAAAAACATGTCTTAATGTATAATGAATATCCTCAACCTTTGTTTTCAACAGAACACAGTCAATTGAGATTATTTTTCTATTGCAACAAGTTATAATAAAAACATGTAGTAGTTTAACCTCAGATATTTTGCATCTGCTTTTGAGGCAAAGATTTGAATGTGATAATAAAATGTCAGTTGTTTACAAGTACAATAGCTTCAAGAAAGAGTTGGTTGCTGAACTTTTTTTTTTTAATAAAGAGAGAGAGAATTTTTTAATATTTATTTTTTAGTTTTCGGTGGACACAACCTCTTTATTTTATTTGGTGCTGAGGATCGAACCCAGCGCCCCATGCATGCCAGGCGAGCGCGCTACCTCTTGAGCCACATCCCCAGCCCCATGGTTGCTGAACTTAATGTAAAAAATATGGCTACCAAGGAAATCATGGTTGTCCTCTCTAACCCACTTCACGGGTGCTTGGTACACAGTTGGTCACTTAAAGAACATAACAATGAGGGATGAACAGGTTGGCATTTTTACTTAAATAGTGATTGGTGTTGACGTGCCCAGGAACTAGCTCTGGCAGCTTATCAACTTGCCCCCACAACTGATCTGCCTTAGTTTATTCCTATGAAAGATAAAGATAAAAATAAAATAGTCACCTTACATAATTGTAAGGATCTGTTCAAATTACTCGGCGTAATGGATCCTAGCTCAGCTCTGCAGTCTGTGCGGAGGCTTTACAGTGGCATACACATAGGAGAACCCCATCAGTCTACTTTGCAAAATCTCTGATGGAGTCCTCACCCATTTTTCCTGTGAGTCTTCCTACTCTGCCTCTCACCTGCAATTAAAAACTGATTCTCAGAAAATTGCTGAATTAGTTAGCAGTATTGACAAAAGAAAAAGATAGACACTAAAAGAAAAACCTACAAGAGAAGTGTCTCAACATAATGGGGATAAATGGCTCTAATTTTATCCCTAAAAACTGGTTCAACAGAAATTGGAAATCTATCCTTCACCTTCAAAATGTCTTTGATTCTCCTGGAAACACTAAACACTTTGTAATGTTTTTCTCCAATTCAATAGTGTCATGGGAGAAGCTGTCCAGTTCAAAAAGCAAAGAAAAAAATACATAATATTTCCTTCATTCCCATAGAACAGACACAGCTGTTACAAGGTTTGTGCTTTACAGGAAGTGAACCAAGTTTCAGTAAAGTATGATTCTTTGTTTACTGCCACCATTTTTTCCACGGTCATGTCTTGTAGGTGGTAAATATTTTTCACTGCATCTTCTCAGAGTACCAACTGTGTTCTTATAATTTATCTCCAACAATAAAGGTGAATCTTATGGATCGAAGATAAATTGCCTGTTACTACCTGTACCCATTTAATTCACTGTCTACAGATGATAGAGTACAAATCACAAGCATTTTATGCCACATATAAGCTTTGAGTAGAGTGGGAATGGAAGGGAGAAAGGTGATGTGCCCAACAGGATACGCTGTCATCTATCTACCTGTCAATAGTGAAATTATTCAGTGTCTGCTAAATGACCCGTTAACAAAATATAAACACCAAGAATGCATATTGTTGAATTCAGTTTTTTATGGGGCCCAACATTTCTAATATTTAGTAAGAATCATATTGTATTACAAATATTTTATTTACCTTCATTTATTACATAAATAAACATATCATCTAACGATATCACTTACATCTGTTAGGACATTTTAATATGATTCCCTAAGAATGATTAATTCAATTAATCCACTGCCAAATATTTACTTATTATATACTATATGCCAAGTATTACTCTAGATTTTGGGAAACAAAGTCTCTGCTTCTAGGAAACTTATTTTCATATGAGGAAACAGACAAAATGAAATTTTTAAGAAAGTAACCTGTAATGTTAGTGCTATAAATAAATTAAAACAATATGAAAACCAGGGAGAGGTTCAGTTGTTCTTATTTAGCCACATTGGCTTGGGAAATCTTCTCTTGAGGAGGTGACATTTAAGGTGAAACCTGAATATGAAGAAATAGCAGTCATGCGCTAGATGAATAATTGTTGTAAGGTATTGTGGCTAAAGAGTATCAAACATGGAAGGGAGTACAAAGGGAGATGGGTTTGAGAGACGGTAAAGTGGCAGATCATGTAGGATCAGGGGGAATCATGGTTTAAGAAAAATTATGTTATTCTGACTATAATGAGGCAAAAGGATTGTGACAGAAGAGACTACTAAGGCAGGGGGATCAATTTAGAGATAATTAACTTTTCAGTTATGGCGGTCAAGTAAAATTCAAACAATATTATAAGTAGAACAAGTTATTCTGATGATTTGGATATAGGATGGAAACAGTGACAGATTAGATAGGATTTTGATCCTAGTAGCTAAATGAATAAAATTACTATTTACTTAATTGTCAAAGACTTGGGAAGAAAAGGGTGAAGGAGGCAGGTGTAGTGGCACATGCTTGTGGTCTCAGCTACTCAGGAAGCCAAAGTAGGAGGACCATGGGAGCCCATGACTTTAACACCTAGGCGATATATATAAAAAAAAAAAAAAAAGAAAAGAAAGAAAGAAAGAAAAGAAAAAGCAGAGAATTCTTGAGTTTGTGTGTGGAGTGGAGTTAGAGGGGGATCAAGAGTTCTGTTTTAGCAATGTTAAGTTCATGGTTGCTCCTAGACCTCCACTTGGAGATGGCAGGTAGGTCATTGAATATAAATCAGCAGCCCAGCAAAGTCAAGAGCTGCAAATAAATATTTGAAAGGAATCTGCATAGAGATCATTTTCAGTCACAAGACTAGGTTAATCACTTAGAGTGTGAATGTAGTTATAGAGATGTCTGGGAAGAGAGACCTGTGAGACTTCACTGGGGGAAGACTCTGGGGATGAAGGAAAGCAAGGCTTCCTCTAAGAATAGAGAAGAATATATTCAGAAAGAAACAAGTATCAAGAGCTTCCAAGAAATCAGGTAGAAGGGAGACATAAAAAATGGACTGACAGTTGTGCCAGGATGTGGGTCATTGGAGACTTTAATAAATTGAGCTGTATCACTGATGTGATGGCAATGTAAGCTTGATTTGAACTGGATTGAGGAAAATATAGGAGGTAATGAAGTGGAAATACTAAATACATATAGAACATCTTTCAAGGAGTTTTGCTGAGGGAGGAAAGAAAGAAATGGAGGTAATAAATAGTTTGGAATCAAGGTCTTTGTTTGTTTGTTTTAAAGATGAGTGACATTAGACTCATGCTAGTGGGAAAGATCTCCAAAAATAAGGAAAAAGTAATGACCCCAGAATAAAAAGGGGATTCTGCTAAAGCAAAGCCTCAGAGAAGTTATATGACAAAGGGAACCGGAACATAAGTGGAGGGTTTATCACAGATGAGGGCAGCTGCCTCATCTATTGTCACAGAGTTGGTGGGTATGAGTATAGGAAAACTAATGGACTTGGTGGGCGGTAGCTCAAGAACAAATTGTAATGGTATGCTTCCTCAAATAGAGGAGTCAATTAATTCTTTTGGAAAAATTGCTTAGGAATAAATGATCTTTACTGAAGTTGCCATACAGCAGCTTCACAGTTGCCAGGAGAATGGCAAAGGAAATAATCCATTTTCTCTGATATGCATATCACTAATATTTACATTTTTCTATTAACCCTAACTCTATTAAATACAGTGGTGGAGAGAGAAAAACCATTTTAAAGAAGAAAGTAAAACAAGATGAATTTATCTGCTTGAAATATATATGAAAATGACACCAAATAATGTTGATTTTAACAAGGACTTCCTTTGTTGTCAGCAGACACACATTTTCAAGGCTTCCACATTTTGATTTATTTTTTTTTTAAATAGGGCAACTGTCAATTTGAATTACTCCATCCTGCTTTGCATAATAATTTACATATTTATCCACCAAGAATGCTCTGATAAAAGGACAATATCCCACGAGAGAGATGAAAAGGCTTGATTCTTGAATCACACTTTTGCATTCTTGAACAGCAAGTCTCTTTTCCAGTGAAAACTGTAGCATTGAGAAAGACAATGGCCCAGGTCAGTGGTTTGTCGTTAACTTTTTTTTTTACTGTGAAATTTCATTATACAAAATTGCTTAGAGCAATTTTTGTCTACATAGCCCCAATTAAAGTACAGTTTTTGTTTTTCAACCATGAAAATAATTCTTGCCTAATACAGGAATGATCACAAGGAGGCTGTTATCAGTTTTCAACAAGAAAAGCCAAGCTACTTTTGGATTAGAGAGGGTGGGGAGAAAAACCTTATTTGTTCAAAGTTTTTACTTAACACACCTTGTATTATAAATGGCTATTGATATCTTTTACTTACCAAATAAAGGTTTTGGTCTTTAAAACTCAAGCCTATGCTGAGAGTTCTTCAGGGATTTTAGAGTTCTGCCTGATATTTTATTTTCAGCCTAATGATAAAGTTTCTAGGTGCAACCTAAAGTCTTACATGTGTTTTTTGTTTTTGTTTTTTTTTTCTCTTTCTCCATGAGAGAGGCATGTCCCAATGCCATTGGGACAAGTTCCTATTTAATCTGCTCTCTGATATGCCTCCCTGGTGTGCATGTTCTCTGTTGCTTTCTCAATTTTTCTAAGCATAACACAGCAAAAAAAGACCACACGGAATCCTAAAACATCACATATGGACCAGAGATCTTTGGCATCCAAAACTTAGCCATGGGATTAAATGCTGGAAACAAACACTTTGGGATTCCTGAGATATTAGTGAAAACCTCCTGCTAACACTTGTGTTGATGGTGGAACGCCAACTCCAGTTGCCTCACTGTGACTCCAGAGAACAGATCTTATTGGTGTGATTCTGCTGCTCACCCTCCATTCCTCCTACTCCCATGAGATGACCAGTTAGTAGTGTCTTTAGAAGGTTTGGTCATTCTTTCTTATTTGAGTGCTTTTCCAAATTTGTTCCATACAGTAGGAAAGGCTCTGGATGGGGCTGAGGGTCACTTCTGGGTAGCATTTTTTCAGGGTTAAGTGGGAACCCTCTGGTTTCGGGTCTGGTCTTTTCAAACAGTGCATGTCCATCCTTCTTTATTTGGTGATAATTGGCTTCTGCCTTAAGCTTTCTTGTGAAGGAGTGCTCTGCTTTGGAAGAAAGAAAGTCACAGGGCTGGGGATGTGGCTCAAGCGGTAGCTCGCTCGCCTGGCATGCATGCGACCCGGGTTCGATCCTCAGCACCACATACCAACAAAGATGTTGTGTCCACCGAAAACTAAAAAATAAATATTAAAAAAAAAAATTTAAAAAAAAAAAAAGAAAGAAAGTCACAGATATTATTCACACTAATGGAAATGAAAGTTTAGACAGTGAGTCCTCCCAGGTTGAATTTTAACAACAACATCCAATAAGCAATACTTTAACCTTGTGGAACCAAGGAGAAGTGGAAGGGAAGGATCTTCACGGTCAGTTTTTGTGTGATCTTAGCTGACAGCTCGTTCAGTTTAGAGGTAGAGAAGTGGGCATCACTTCCACTGTAAAGCAACAAGGGAGGCATTTGCTCTGGATATCTTAGAAATAATTGAATCTTACTACGCTATTCCCCCATTTTTTATTTCTTTGTTCCCCCTGCCTCCTTTTCAGTATTTGCTTTAGTATCGGGCTAGGGTTACAAATAGAAATTTATATTTTCCATGAAAAAACATAAACCACAGTTAAATGAGAGCTCGTTTACAATGTCTCCTGCTTCACCTTGTAAGTCACAAATAGAATGATAAATGGCGCTTCAGCTTCTGAACACCCACAGCATTAATCAGAAAAGAAAACCATCGTGTACAAGGTCTTTTTCCTTCTGTAACGGAGTAGAACCACAAGATGGGGGCTGCCTTCTGGCAAAGCAGAGCTCTTGCCTAGCCCATCTATTCCCAGGCCCCCCTGGCGACCAGGCAGCAAGGTGGCTGGGGAGCAGAGGGAAAGACCAGGGTCTGAGAACACCTGAGGTTCTATCCTACCCAGAACTGTCCTACCTTCAGGACAACTTTTGTTGAATTTTCACTTTCTCAGGAACTCTTTCCCTATTTAATACCCAATGTCTCTATTTTAAAACATTTTACTAGATTGTAGGGAGTTACTTATTTTCAATGGGGGACTAAAGGTGACAGAGCACAGAACCGAGATTTTGCTCCATCCACTCTCACTCTTCATCCCAAGGACTGCATTGTTGACTGTTTGTGCAGCATTCTTAAGCATGATCCTGAGCCAAAACTGTGGCTTTCAACTAAGAAAAGTGATTCTGATCCTTTGTGTCTCCACAGTCAGCCAAGCTCCTCAGGTCTCCCTTTCAGTTAGGGTGAGTAAGAACAGAAGCCATTTCATTCAACTTGGCTAACAATCATGTCCAAGGAAAGCTGGACCTTTCTGCCTCATGGTGCTGCAAGGAAATAAATGTTGTTTTTGTCTGATGTCGCGCACTCACAGCCGGGTATGTGTTGTAAAACGGAGGAAATTATCCAACGGCTGTAATTATAGTGACTCATTGACACAAATGCTGAGAGGCAGATGTGGCATAAATAATGAGGGAACACAAAGAAGACTCTTCATTATCAAATCCAGCCTTCACATCCTCATCATGCGGGAAGGCCACAGAGGCCAACGGTAAGAACCCCTGTTTCCCCTAAGGCACCTTGATTATTTCCCAACCTGGAAAGAGAGTGATGGTCAGAGCCCTGACCTTTTAGAGTAAAGCAAAATGCAATCATGAGCCATCCTCTAAGACTGCAAACTGGGTGGCATCAAATGAAAATCGCCATATGGATGGAATAAATAGGGAATGTTTAGGGAATGTGCCAGAGCCACAGAGCAAAAGAAAAACCCAAACCCAAACATGACTCCAACAGAAGTTGGCTGACATATGAAGAGACAGACTCAGTCACATCAATTCCTCTTGTGACGTAGATGGTAGCCGCCTCCAGAGGACAAGATGTTTTTGGAATCTGATACACTTGCATGACTTTACGGAGTCACATTTCCCTGCTATCCTCAAGTATCTCCTGTATAGAATGAGGGAACTATTGGCCCTTACCTTACAAAATTGTGAGAATTAAGATATTATGAACGTGCACATAGAGAATGAGCACGGCACAGTGTTTTCTAATCAGAATGGGGTGTGTATGTGGATGGAGAGGTGCTCAGTTTCTCACTCCCTGTTTGTCTCCTTTCCTGCCCCCAGCTTTCTATCCTCCCTTCCCACTGGCAGATGTATACCTATCCATATGCTGGGAAGTGGAATTCCTATTGAGCATATTGACAGAGCTAGTTAAAATAATGGATGCTTAGGAGGAGAATAACATGAATTTACTTTGCAGCCACTTAATTCTTACATAATTAACGCAAGTTTACTCTAGGATCAGGTACTTAGGAAACATGTGGTCTTAAAGGGCATGGACTTAGGAGACTGCCTTTATTCAAATCTTAATTCTTGTTTAATACCTTGTGACCTTGGGCAGTTAATCTCCCTACACTCCAGTTTTCTTTCTGTCAAGTGAAGAAGGTTATCTACCTAAATGCAATGACAATTACATAATTTGGGTGAAATGCTATGAATATTGCCTGGCACCAAAGAGGTGCTACTTAAATATTTTTTAAATAAATAAGTAAACACTAACAGACGTGATGTGGTGGGATAGTGCCATGTATAATGGATAACTAATACAAATAAAAATTTTAGCATTTTATTCTGCTTTCTACCAGAAATGTGCAAAATTTAAAATGTAAAGATGCTGATAGTGATGAGTACTTAGTTTGCTTTTGTATCCTTTAAGAAAACAATATGAAGAAAGGAATACATACCTTTCGATTTTTAAATTATGAGCTTTGTATTGCATAATACCTGGTCATACTTGTTTTACTATGAAGTTTTCTACTTTTTCTTATTCTTGATTCATATATTACCAATGATGATTTATTATTGCTATAGTTTTAACATTTATTTCACTTCTTTACTTTTTGGGGGAGAGGGCTACTGAGGAATGAACTATTGAACTCAGGGGCACTCGACCGATGAGCCACATCCTCAGCCCTATTTTGTATTTTACTTAGAGACAGGGTCTCAATGAGTTGCTTAGAGCCTGGCTTTTTCTGAGGCTGCTTTTGAACTTGCAATCCTCCTGCCTCAGCTTCCAGAGCCTCTGGGATTAGAGGCATGCACATTGCACCCAGTTCATTTCTTTGCATTTTAATGACATAACACAAGGACATTTAAAAAATTGAGCATTCTTAAGACAAACAGTTCATTTGTGACCTAACTTTGTTCACTAAAGTGACTGTATTTTTCATTATCATACAGTAGCAACCTATATTTTTTAGTTCCAGTATAAGTCTAAGGTTCCAAAAGCATAGAATTTAACACACAATTCTATACTTGTCTTTTTCACTTATTTATTCATTCTTCAAATATTGACAATTTATGATATGTTAGGATATTTTTTAGAACTTAGGTACTAAAATGAGTAATTTTTTTCAAATTTTTTTTCCAATAATATTTGCTACAGCTAGTAGTTATTACATACTTGGGGGGCTCCTAGAAAAAAATGAATGAATAAAATCAGCAGCCTTGAACAGTCATGTAAGAATATTGAAACATTCACCAAATTGTGGTTTTCCCTTTGCAGAACTGTGGCATGGAAGATTTTCCCTTTGGAAACAAGAACTTCAGAATCACAAAGGGTTAAGGTTGTAGAAATAGAAAACACCTCTCTCTCAAGTGTGTTCATGGGTATGCCGATAAGCAGGGCCACACACACCTTCATCCCTAGGCACCCAGATATGTGCTTGCTACCTGTCATGGGCACAGAACCATAAATTGATCAGTGAGTTAAGGTGTGTACCTGTCTTGAAGGACACCCTACTGTAACCCAGGGTAACATATTCAAGTCGACATTTCAGGTGCATTTTCAGAAGCCTTTATCACACCATGTCAAGCTGGCAGCTTCTGGGTGATGTAGATTGTGATGGGACCAGTCAATTTCAGATTAATTTACTGTAAAATGTGTTCTTGTTTTAAGGCAATATTCTGCAGGATCTTAGGTCGGGAGATGAAACAAGCTCTAAACTCTGGTAGAGGGGTGCTGGCCAAGGTCTTGTGGACAGGAAAGGCAAATATTGTTAATCTCAGCAGAGATTAATTGCTGCCCTTTGGCAGGGTGAAAGGAGTTCAATGTAATCAACTTGTCACCAAGTAGCTGATTGATCTTCTTGATGGGTGGTGCCATGATGGAGGTTCAGCATTGGTCTTTGTCACAGACAGGTTGGACAGTTGGCAGAGCCAAAGGCTGGATGAGGCCTGGTGAGTGGGAGTCCATGCTGTGGCCTTTTGTGTAGGCTCTGTTCCTGCTACTGTGGCTACTCCAGACACAATCTCATTGTGCCAGAACAAGAGAGTCTGGTTAGTATCAAATCACTGAATCATTCCTCTTCTTTGTGGTTTGTCTCTTCTTTGGTAGGTGTTAACGCATGATGCAAAGGTATTCATCCTTCATACCCACTCCATAAATCCTTGTACTGCATTTGTTCCCAAATCTCCTTTCTCATTTCAGGACCTGGCCACATAGCCATAGATTTTTCTTACCTGGACCTGCTTTTTTTTATATATATATATAAAGTGGACAACAAGATTCACTGCTGAGAACTAGTTAATTATGAAGATTTCCCCTTCTTTCTTCCTTTCAGGCTCATTCCTCAATAGAACTGGGGTTCACGAGCAGTTCATTTTTAGCTTGCACTTACTATGCTGAACCATTTTTAAAACCACCTTGATCTTGCTCCTCCTTTGTGAGCTACCCATATGGGACTTCCTGCATGGACACAGTGTGACCTGAGGTTCAAGAGCCAGTGCAATGATAATAGATGCCTGGGGGCTCTGTGACACCTGCTCAAGCAGCTCACTTGTGTCTTTGGACTTGCTCATGCCTAAACCCAGATGTGCCACTTCTATCTTATAATAAAATGCAACTAGGCTCATTTTTTTTGTGACTTGGTGAATCTGACAGAAGTCAATTTATGACATATAGTTCAGTCTATGTGGTCTTTTGACAACCTGTGATAAGATACTTCCAAAACCTAATAGCATATCAGGAACTGATTTTACAATGGTTTATAGTTCTAGGCAGCTGATACTATAACCTCACACCAGAGCCTTAGAGTTACTTGCTATAAACCCTGTCCAGAATCTTTTCCTATACAGACACCTGCTGGGTTACATGAAGCAAATGATAGGTTTGCTTGCATCACAGAAGTAGAGCCCTTTCTACCCACACAGATCTGGGAGTTTCTAACTCATGCCATAAATGGGCTACAGCAGTGTTCCCAATACTATGGCTAAAGTGTGGTAACATAGTATTGTGCTTTTTTTTTTTTTCCTTTGTGTTGGGTGTTGTGAAAAAAAATATTTGAACTTTATTTTGGAGGGAATATTCCAACATACCACAGGCCACTGACTCCTAAACCCTTCTATTTGTAGGGATTATTTATTACCACCTGGAACACTCTCAACTTACTAAGACCTCCAGGAATCAGCCATTCCATGCTCATCTGGATTGATTAAAATGTGGGCCAATATGACACTGTAGTAGTATGTCTGGACAAACTGATTTTTGATCCTCCTTGCTGATGTGAAAGAAAAAGAATGTGTTCATCAGATCGATGTCCACTTACAATACCCCTAATGCCACTTCAATTTCTTTTAGCAAAGATACTGTATCTGGCACATCAGCTCCAATTGGGGCCATTAATTGTTTAACTTTATGATCATTTGAAGTCATCTTCCAGGATCCAACTCTTTTCTGTAATGGCCAGAATGATGGACTATGTAAGGATATGATGGTAACTATCAAGTCTACATTCTTTAAATGTTTTTGGGTTGACTCCGATCTTTGCTATTATTTTGGATTTGATATTTTGGCTGGGATGAGAGCAGTTTCTCTGCTTCCACTTAGATACCCCCACTACAGAAGCTCTTCAAACTCATAGGCCAACCTAAGGGTTTGGCCATACCTAGTATATTGTTCCAATTAGACATTCTGGGACAATGGAAATGTCTACCCATTTGAGTTAGCAGTCCCAGGAGATACACATTTTCTGATCCTGTGATAGAACTCATATTTTCTCTCCTGCTCTTGCCAGTTCCCTCTCTGTCAGGCGCCTGGATGACACTTTGGGTCCCTTAATATCAGTGTTGACTTGGATCTTGTGTCCCACTACTTTCAAAATATTTAGGTTATTTTCCTTTTTTAACATATGGTTATCTGTGTAATAGCGTTGAGAGCACTGGGGAATATTTTCAATCTATACTTGTTCTGGTGTTACAAGGTCCCTCTTTACTTATACTCAGGATCATACTCAGAAAATGGAGTTCTGAATATTTTAATTGGCTCAGGTCTGGAAATTAAGCAAGAAATTTATGACTGTTCCTTAGGGTGGATGGTCTCTACTTTCTCGTTTTCCATCTTTGTTTCCTTCTAACTGTATAAATAAACACTTACCCTTGTGAATCGCCCATCTATTTTTGCCTTTGAACCTCAATGTTTGAGTAGTCTCCATCTACACACTCTCTAGGTCAGGGCCCAAGAATGTCATTATGGCTTCGCCATTCATTATGATAACTGTGACCATTTTCTTCTAAAGCTAAAGTGTCACCAACTAGCCTCAGTCATCTGTGTTCCTGTCATCACATTCTTTCTAGAAAACCCGGTGCTATGGTCACGCCTCCTATTGTCGGCCTTGGTGTATGTCAAAATTGAGTTTCTAAAGCTCATACCTGCCTCACCAGTCTTTGTGAAGGAAAAAAATGGGTCATTTAAAAACCTTTAAAGTCTCAGAGAACTAGGATTCAATATTCTAGAGTGCACCAACCTCAAATGTTCTCAACTAAAGTCTCAGAATTCTATTGATTCTTAGCCAGAGTTCTGATTTAGCATAATTGTTGGTCCTTTGGCTTCAGAAAATAAGCGCCCCTCCCCCTCCTGCCAAGGAGGTCTTTTGGCTTTCACACTTTCCCCTAAATTAATGATTAATCATTCTCAACTTGCCATTGTCATTCTGCAATTGATCAAAAACACTAAACACCTGTAATTTCATTCCATAATTTTTATAATCACTGCTTATGTACCTCACAAAAGCCTTATATATTGAACCAACTAGACCATTTCTTTCCACCAGTATATTCAGCTCACAATTGTACCACTACAGTATACAAATAACCACCAGTGATGGAGTTTTTGTCAGCCATCTGGCAGGTGATACAGCTTTAAAATTCCATTCACACTTGACTTTATAGGTGCCTACCTGGATCCAGCAGTTTTAGGTTAGATTCTCCAGAAAGAAAATGTGAGATGAAGGTTTCATTTTGGGATATGCTCTCAAAGTTGTCCTGAATGGAGGCGAAAGATCTATACTACTCATTGGATGTGGGTTGTCGTGGGCATAACCATGCAAGATGCCTCTCCCTCAGGCCCAAGCAACAGCTTGATGAGGGGCTTCACTGTGAGCCATCAACAGCTGAGGACATTAAGCCTCGGACTTGAAGTGACGAATATGAATTCATCCTCAAACTTTGCATTTCTTCCTCTCCCATGTCTTATTTTTGTTGTTGTTGTTGTTGTTGTTAGAACGAATTTACACAGTTTACTTACACATACACATGCGCACAGGCACACACTCAAGAAAAGAAAAAGTTGTGCTACTTTATCTTCATCTAGCCTATAGGGCATCACATTCCTTTTTTTTTCCTTTCTACTTTAGATGCTTATTTCAACTTTCTTGATCTTCCACAATTTTAATTATTAGACTTCTCAACTAGTAAAACTGCCTATATTAGGTGAAATTTCTTTTATAATTTAAATAAAATTATTACTTTAAGATAATTGTAAATTCACATGTAGCTATAAGAAATAACCGAGAAACTGTTTACCCTTTGATCAAGTTCAACCAACAGTAACATCTTCCAAAACTATAATACATCCTTGATGTTGATAGTTAAAGATATATAACATTTCTATCACTACATTGATCCCTAATGTTGACCTCTTTAGCCATTCGACTTTCCTTCCAACCCTCAACACATACTAAACTGTTCTCCACTTTTATAACTTTGTCAAGAATGCTATATAAGTGATATCATACCATACATAACCATTTAAAATTGACTTTTTCAGTCATCATGATTCTCTTAAAAATCATTAAAGTTATTATATGTATTAGACTGTTACTTTTCATTCCTGAATACTGTTACACAGTATGGATATACCACAATTTAACTGTTAATCCACTTAAGGATATCCAAGTTACTTCAGTTCAGGGTTACTATGAAAAAAATTGTTGTAAATGTTCATGTGCAAGTTTTTGTGTGAGCTCATTTTTGCATGTTTCATTTCTCTGATGTCTTTTCATTTTTATCCACGAGATGAATTGCTAGGTTATACTGTGATTGCATGTTTAGTTTTTGAAGAAACTACAAGATTCTTTAGAATGGCTGTACCATTTTACATTCCCAGAAGCAATGCATCTGTAACAAATTTTCTCTGGATCCTTGATAGCATCTGGTATATTTTCCTAACTCATAAATGTGATATATTTCTTGATTTATTTAGGTCTTCTTTGAGTTCTTACCTCAGCATCTTGTAGTTTTCAGCATGCATTTCTGTACATGTTGTTAGATTTGTACCTGTTTTCCATTATTTTTTTTTGAGTGATTGCAAGTGGTAAGATATTTTTATTACTAGTGTCCATATGTCCATATGTTCTTTGCTAAAATATAGAAATAAAATTGATTTTTGTATGTATATCATGTATCATGAGACCTTGCTCACTAAACTTATTATTTCTAGGAGATTAAAATAGATAAATTATATATGTAAATATGTGTGTATATACATATATGCATATGTGTGTGTGTGTGTGTAATTTTCTATGTAGGTAATCATGTCTGCATGTTTGCAAATGGGACATTTTGCTCTCTCCAAGTCTGATCTTTGTTTTATATAGTTCTTTTGCCTTTCTGCCTTTGCTAGAATTTCCAGTGTTGCATTGAAAAAAAGAAAGACATCAGTAGATGTGCTTACCTTGTTTCCAATTTGGGGGGGGGGGAGCATTCACTCATTTTCCATTCAGTATAATGTTACCACTAGGACTTTTCCAGCTATTCTTTATCAAGATGAGAAAATTCCCTCTATTCCTATTTTTTTCTGAAAACTTTTATATTGAACAGATATTGTTTCATTAAATGTTCTTCCTGCAATGATTAATATGCTCATGTAATTTTTTCTTCTTAGACTTAATGTGGTGGATTACATTGATTAATGTTTGTGTATTGAACCAGCCTTGTGTCCATGGAATAAACCCCAATTTAGTCATGGTGTAAAATTCTTTTTAATTGTTGTTGAATTATAGCCTTTATATTTTAGGGATTTGGGCATCTATATTCATTAGGGATATTGGATCACAGTTTTGTTTGTTTATTTTTTCTTTGTGCATCAACTTTCTTTGATTTTTGGTATATTTTATATACAGGATAATGGTAAATTTTATAAAATGAATTATGAAAGACTATGTTATTAATTATTAGTATTCTTTAGAATTGGAGTTATTCTTTGAAGATTTTCAGATATTCTCTAAAAGCATATCTAGGTATAAATTTTTTTGTTTTTAAAATTAAGAATTCAATATTTTTAATAGTATAGTCCTATTCTATTATCTTCAATATTGAACAAGTTGTAGTAGTTTGAGTTTATTTATTTGGGGTTTTTCTTGAGAAATTGTTTTGCAGTAGTTATCAAATTTATATGTATAGAGATGTTCATAGTATTCCTATAGTGTCCTTTTGTTATCTCCAGAGACTCTAATGAGGTCCACCATTTTATCTTCAGTGTTGGTAATTTATATCTTTCTTATTTTTATTCATTGTCTGTCATACTAGACATTTGTCAATTTTTATTGGTATTTTCAAAATACCAGCTCTGTTTTCATTTATTTTCCTTTCTTCTGCTTTCATTGGGTTTATTTTGTTCGTGTTCTAAGTTCTTGAGATAGAAACTTAGAATATTGAGATAGAAACTTAGAATAAAAATTTCCCAATGAGAAATACTTCACTTGTGTCCTACAATTTTGATACAAACTATGTCTGTTTTTATTCTGAACCATGTATGTATTGATTCCCCTTGGGACTTCCTCTGGGACTCATGGATTATTTAGAAATGTGTTATGTGAAGAGTTTGTAGATTCTTCTGTTTTCTTCTTATTATTGATTTCTACTCGATTCCAATGTGATTGGAGAACACACTTGTGAAAAGCAATATGGGCCTTTCTCTGAGTTACTCCATGATGTTTAGAGCAGTAGTTTTCAGACTGTACCTAACTCTGAATTTCTCCCTTTTGTAAAGCAGTAGTTTCCCAAAAGCTACTTCATTCTGAACACAAGTGCCAAGGTAGAATTATTCTATACTTTGTACAACTAAACAACCACCATTTTCCTGGCACAACCATAAAGCACAAACTTATAAATAACTTATGCATTCCAACTTATCAAAATAAATCAGGAATACCTGGACACAAGGACATTCCAAATCAAATCAGAAAGATCCAGGAGCTTATCAACCCCACCAGACACAACTCTTCAGCTAAGACTTGTGAAAGTGGAGAAGCCTCCTGGAACTGGAAATGGCAGCATTATGACCCTGTCACTTGGTCACTTTCGTGAACCTTGTCCAGGGAAAGTACCAAGGTGATGAACTTCCAATCCTGTCTTTTTTGGGCTTCAACATGGCTGCTTGTGCTCTGATGCATATTCCACTCCAAGCCAGTATTTCAAGGCAACATTCTAAAACTGAAGCCACTTTCAGTCCAGACTCTCCATTCTGACAACTCTGTGGAACTGATTCAATAAAGCCCTTATCTGATCACCTACAATGGCTCTTTGACTCTTTGCATTCATATCTCTTTCTACCTGTGCTCTTGGCACAGCATCCTGTGTATTGGGTTAATCATCACTGCTGAAAGTGTTGTATCTTGTGAATTTATTGTTTGTTGTTCAGTAAATTCTGACATTGCAGAAAGGCATAAATGTATTTTGTCTCTGTTAATGGCATAGCTCTGTCATGACAACACTGTATGATTTCAATTATTTTAAATTTGGTGAGGCTTGTTTTATGATTCAGGATATAGCCTATTTGGGTATATGTTCTGTGGGCACATCAAAAAAAAAAGAAGTTTTTTCCTGATGTTGTTATATAGAGTGTTCTATATATGTGAATTTGATCCTGTACATTAATGGTGTAGTTAACTTTTATGTTGTGCTGATTTTATGTCTAGTTATTATATCAGTTGTTGAGAAAAGGACGTTGAAATCCTGAACTGTGCTCGTGGCTTTGTCTGTTTCTTCTTTTATTCCTACAGATTTTTGCATCATATATTTTTTTGGTTCTTCTCTTTTCTGCATAGACACTTCAGATGTTCATGTCTCCTGGATGGATTGACCCAATTATCGATAGACAATATCTCTCTTTTCCTAGTAATAGTTTTGATTTGACTATAGTTATACAATATTAAAATAACTATTCCTACTTTCTTTTATTAACATTTTTGCATGGTAAACAACATTTTTCATTTTTCCATACATCTTAGTGTGTCACTATATAGACTCTATTTGTATTTATCCTGTTTGGAATCTGCTTACTTTCTTGAATTTGTAATTTATCTCTTACTAGATTTGTGTGGTTTTGGGTAATTATTCTTTCTGGTACATCCCAATCTCCTTCTTTTCTTGCTCTGAAATTCAGATGACATTGAATGTTGGATATTTGATTATGGTTTCACAGGTTCCTGAGTCTATATTTATTTTGTTGTTCTTTATCTTTCCTCTGTCCTATTTATTCTGCTCTTCTACCTATTAATTGTTCCTTTTTAAATTTCAATACTGTATTTTTTAATTATAAAATTTCAATTTGAAGTTGGACTTAGTGGTGTACACTTGTAATCCCAGCGACTTAGTAGGATGAGACAGAAGGATTGCAAGTTCAAGGTCAGCCTTGGCAACATAGTAAGACCCTATCTCATAATAAAAAATAAAAAATAGGAGCTGGGGATATAATTCAGTGGTAAAGTACTCTGTGTTCATTCCTCTATATTGCCAAAAAACAAACAACAACAAAAAAATCCATTTGATTCTTTTACCTTATATTACTTTCTGATACTTTGTGGTTTTTTAAAAAATATTTGTTTCAAGTGTGTTTATAATTGCTAATTAGAGCATTTTTATGACTGGGTACTTTAAAACCTTTGTCCGATTCAATCTAATATTAGTGGCATCTGGCGGTGAAATTTCTAAATTTTAATTTGAGATTTTCCTGGTTCTTTATATGAAGAGTGAGTTTTAGTTGAACAATTAACATACTAACCCGAACATTTGGAATATTATGCTTGGGGATTCTGGATTTTATTTCTCTAGTGCCACTTTATGGAGGAAAATGGGTGGGAAAGCATAGAAGCCCAGGTTCCACCTCCGCCTTCTTAACACCCCAGAGAAGCTCATTAAACTTATAATGAGGCTCCTCACCGGTATCCCTCTGCCTGGGTTGGATACAAGGGCATCAAGACTGCTTTCCCCTTGGCACCCATTGCCACCATAGAATGAGGGTTGACCTTGCTACCACCCTGTGGTGTTGAAAGTCCTGACTGTTCACTTGGCCTTTCTGACACCACCCAAGGGAGGGGCTGACTGACAAACTCCTGTGTAGCTGGGAAGGGCAGGAGTCTTGGCTTCCTACTGGCCTTTGCTGGTGTGGATGGGAGAAGGGCTATTGATTGTGCTGTGGTGTCTGGCTGGAGTACACTGGTCATTGTCCAAAAGTTGTCTGTCTGGCTTGGCCTCACCTTTCTCTGATCTGTATCTAGACACAGGAAGCTTTTGTTCCGACTTTTTCTGTCTGTATTCACTGGCATTTCTATGTTTCTGGCTTTTTCAGCTTGAATTTTAGGATATTTGAACAAGAACAACAAAATCCTAAGGAACTTATCACCATTTGCTTCCTTATGTCCCAATTTCTCCAGCCAGTCCTCTTTCCCTCCATATTTTACTGTCTTCCTTGAACTTATTTTAGAATAAAAAAACTGTCCGGGGTTTTTAGTGCTACTCAGTAAGAAATAGAGAAATATACGTTTCTTTAACCTTCCTGGAAGAAGAAAGTGTGGATTATTTTTTTGTGTATTGAACATGTATCCAAAGCAGTTCTAAAATGAAAACACTGAATGGATTTGAAGAGACAATTTGAGTGAGAAGTTGGATATAGTTTCTTACAAAGGAAAATGGGGATTGTATTGTTGTTTATTATATTTTTTTCCTGAGTATATAAAACAGATCTTGCCATTTTCTAATTTCTTAGTCATAGAATCTACAGCATCACTTAATATGTATAGGAAGTCATTGAATACGGGTTATGACTGGTAGGATAAGAAGACATTATAAATTAAATTCCTATCAATTCTATGAATAAAAACTTTGTTTTTTTTGTCTCCTATAAACTTATTACCTAACAATCCATATGAATCTTTTAGCAAAAGTCACCAAGTGAGGGACTCTAAAAAATTAATTTAACAAGAGAAAAGTTACATATATGTTGCACATATATTAGTGAATATACATAAATGTTATTTATATATACAAAATATTTTTATTTTCTATGTTAGAGTGTACATATAAAACATTTTTGATTAACATGGTTTTTTCTTTCCATATAATTTATAAGCACTATGGGAAAAATATTAAAACTAATTTTTAACATTATGAGTCTTCCTAGACAGTTGTCATTTATTAGTATTCCTTTCAAAGACAATTTCAGGGAAGTAAATACATTTTGTTAATTGCCTAACTACCTAAAAATAAACAAGCCTTCGGAGGAAGTCCTCAGAATTAATTTAATTTTTCTAAATACAGTAATTTAATTGGTGTGCTTATTACTTTGTTTTTCCAAAGGACAATTAAAAGGTCACAAAGTACATCAGTCCAGATATTTCTGTGCTTTTGTGCATCACATTTTTATTTTTAGAAATGAATATTGCTTAAAATACTAGATTTCTGATTTAATATAAACTGAAGATTTTTTAAAGTATATATGTAGAAGAGGTCTCAGCTTGAGCCAAAGTTAAATTCATTACATTGTTTCTTGAACTGTCTAGAGAACTGAATAAGTGGCTACTGATAATACAGACATCTCAGGAAAGAATTCACCCTAAGAAAACAGTTGAAGCAATAATTAGGTAGGCAAAAGCACTCATTACCATGTCAAATTAGCCATGAAGCAGATCTCGAGTGATTTTATAATTTAGAAAAGTATAAGTTCATAGTGAAATTGAAGAATCATTCTTGTTAAAGTAAGAAATGAGATGGGGAAAACTTTTGTCATCTTTATTATCTACTAATTTACTTGAGGTCCTAATCGTTGCAATAAGAAAAGAAAAATGAAGGGTGCTTTAAAATTTAAAACTATCATCACCAGTATATTTTATGAAAATGTATCTAGAACTCTGATGTCCAATATGGTAGCCACTGTCTGTATGTCTCTATTGAAAATTTGAAGTAGGTCTAGCTGCTTCAAAATGCAGATGAGATTTAAAAAGATGAAAAATGAATTTAAGATATCTCATTATTTTTTATATTCATTAAAGTAATATGAAGTTATATTTCAGGATAAAGTAAAGTAAAATGTGTGTATTAAAACTAATTTAAGTGGCTGGGATTGTGGCTCAGTGGTAGAGCACTTGCCTTGCACATGCAAGGCCCTGGGTTCAATCCTCAGCACCACATAGAAATAAATAAATAAAATAAAGATATCATGTCCAACTACAACTAAAAAATAAATATATATAAAAAACTAATTTAAACTATTTTACTTTTAAAAATGTGGTTACTGAGAATTTTAAAATTGTATACTGGTATTTTCTATTGCACATTGTCCAAGAAAATTTGGAAGGATAAATTAACAAATTACTAGAAATCATAGTTCAAATGTGTGAGAAAGTTTAAATTTAATTTTTATAAGATTAAGTCAGATAATAAATCTATATATTCAATAATTTTTAAAATGCTTATTTAGCATTTTAACAGCTTTGTTGAAACAAATGCATATATCATATAGTTCAATCATTTAAACTGCAAGTTCACGTTTTTTAATATTCATAATTATGCACCATTATCAAATGTAGACTTAGAATGTTTCTTCACTCCTTAAAATTAAAAACAAATACTCACAAATTTTCATTTTCCTATTTTTTCTCCTCCCTTAGCCAAAAGCCAACACCAATCTCTTTTCTATCTTCATTAAGTTGGTTTTGTACATGTTTCATATCAATGGAGTCATACAATATGTAGATTTTTTGTTTCTTTGTTTGTTTCCTGACTGATTGTTTTCCTCAGCAAAATGTTTTTAAAATTCATACTATAACTATTTTCCATTACTTCATTTCTTTTTAATGGCCAAGTATTTCATTGTACAGATATACTACATTTTATCCTTTTATCATTTATGGGCATTTGGGTTGCTTATACTTTTTATCTATTATTAATAGTGTTGCTATGAAGAAGTTTCTGTGTGAATACACACACACACACACACACACACACACACACACACACACACACAAGCACGAGCTTTTCATGACCATAACAAAATGCCTGAAGCAATAACTCACGAACATGAAAGGTTCACTTAGCTCATGGATCTGGAAGTTTTGTGTAATGGGGACTATTTTATCCTATGAATATAAACTTTGCTGCTCCATCACAGATTGCTTGTTTTAAAACTGACATGTTTTCATTCCACTCCCTTTTTGTTCTTCTTCCACTCACCATCCCTTACATCAGAAGAAACAAAAGTAACATTCTTCCCCATCCCAGGCTAAGCTATCATGTTCGTCACTGCCTACAAGAATAAAGAAACTCCAAAACCCGGCAACTGGGCTTTCTCAAGGATACCCAATGGACACTAATTAATTTTATCTACTGATAATACTTAGACCACAGCTCTTGTAGTCCCCTCTTAGAAACCCTGTATTCCTCCTACAAGGAATAATCACATTCCTGGGACAAAAGTACTATGTATTTCTCCTTTGCAAGCAAATTAATAAATGTTTCTCCTTTTTCTTAAAACCTTGTTCTCATTATTGGATTGGCAACAGAGACAAAGACAGAGCTTTTGGTATCACATGAAGTCCAAGATAGGTTGTTCCATGGCTTTGGGCCTCTGGCGAAGCCACAGAGGGCAATAGCATAGGGCACAGGCGAGAACAAACAGCTCCCATCATGAACCAGGAAGCAGAAAGAAAGAAATCTGGGTCTCTGGTCTCCTTCAAGGTCATCCTCAGTGACCTAGGACCTTTCAGTAGGCCATCTTCTGAAGGTACACAGCATCTCTCATCACTGCTACCCTGGTGACAAAGCCTTTAACACATGGACATTTGGAAGACATTCAACAATCAAAGTACAGTAACATATGTTTCCATTCCTCTTGGGTTTGTTTGTAGAGGTGAAATTGCTGAGTCATGTGTTGACACTATGTTTCAATTTTGAGGAAATGCCAAAGTATTTGTCATAAGGCTACACCATTTTACAGTCCCTTGCAATGTATAATGGTCTTGATTTTTCTACAGTCTCCTCACCATTTGTGATTATTTGTCTTTTTTTTTAATTCTTTCTTTTTCTTCTTCTTTTTTATTTTTATTATTATTATTATTACTATTATTTTTGGTACTGGGGACTAAAACCAGGGGCACTTAATCACTGAACCACATCTCCAGCCCTTTTAATTTTTTATTTGGAGACAGGGTCTTAATGAGTTGCTTAGGGCCTCCCTAAGTTGCTGAGATTGCCCTTGAACTTGCAATCCTCCTGCCCCAGCCTCACAAATTGCAGAAATTACAGGCATGTGCACCATACCAGGCTTATTTGTTTTCTTGACTATACCTAACATGATAGATATGATTTGGTAATTAATTGTTTAGCTTACTGTTTCCTTAATGACTTAGATTTTTTAGTCTTTTCATATGCTTATTGGCCATTCAAATATCTTCATTAGGGAACTATCTATTCAAAATCTTTGCCTAGTTTCTATTAACCCTCTTTTTATTATTGAGTTGTAACAATTTTTTTTTATATATTTTGGATACAAGTGATGGATCAAATTTGTGATCTGTTAGTATTTTCTTACATTCTCTTGTGAATCTTTTCTTTTTCTTGATAGTCAAATTGGTAACATAAAAGACTTTAATTTCTGTGATCAACTTCCTTCCTTCCCTCCCTCCCTCCCTCCTTCCCTCCCTCCCTCCCTCCTTCCCTCCCTCCTTTCTTCCTTCCTTCCTTCCTTCCTTCCTTCCTTCCTTATTTTATTTGTGCTTTTGGTGATATGTGAAAGAAATCATCAACTAACTTAAGATCATGAAGAATTATGCTTATGTTTTCTTCAAAGATCTTACAATTTTGACATTTATGTTTGGAACTGCTGTGCATTCATAGTTAATTTTTGTTCATGCATGATGAGGTAATGGTCCAAATTCATTCTTGTACAAGTAGACGTTCAGTTTTCCTAGTATTATTTGCTGAAAAGACTGTTTGCCACACCCTCATTCCATGTGTTTGTCTTGATGTTCCTCTGGAAATCAATGGACTAAAAATACTCTTAATTTTTAGACTTTCAGTTCTCTTCCATTGATCTATGTGTCTATCCTTATGCCTATGTCCTATTATATTAATTATTGAAATTGAAAGGAAAGCAAGGAACCAGGATATGGGCAAGTGAGAAATTAAAGACAAAGACCAGGCAGAGATACACAAAAGAGTTTATTTGCACCTCTCTTCATAGATAGAGAGAGGCAATACAGGCTTGAGTTCTGGGACTTTTATGGGGCAGGCTTTGAGATTAGAGTGGGTGGGTCCTAATGAGGGAGGTTAAGGGTGTGGTTGGTATGAGGGAGTGGTGAACCTTTCTCTAAAAATGCCATTGAGTGGAAAACAAATTTTTTTCTTAAAATGGCTACTGTCACTTAAGATGGCCATTCAAATGCTAAGCAAGAACCTTACAGAAAACCTTGTAGTAAGTTTCAAAATCTGGACATATGAGTCTCAACTGTTTTTTTTTTTTTCAAGACTATTTTATCTGTTCTGGGACCCTTCTACATGAATTTTAAGATAAGGATGTCTTTTTCTTCAAAAGAAGCCAACAGAAATAGTAATAGTTTTTTTTTTTTTTATTTTGTAGATGATTTTGAAGAATATTTCCTTCTTAGCAATATTAAGTCTTCTGATCTATAAACATGGGACGTCTTTTAGACCTTTATTTTTTCCATAACATTTAGTAGTTTAGCATTTTAAGTCTTGAACTTCTTTTATTCAATTTACATCTAGGAGTTTAATTTTTGATGGTACTTTGAATAAAATTATTTTCTTACTTTTAGCTTCAGAATTTATATTGCTAGCAATTTCTATATTGATCCTATATCCCAAGACGTTGATAAATTTGTTTATTAATCCCAATTTTTTCAAACATTTTTGTTAGATTACTTAGGATTTTTTGTCATCTTCAAGTCGAATAGTTGTACTTTTTTCTTTGAGATTTGGATGCCATTTATTTACATAATATATGTATGTTTGTATGTATGCACACTTGCACTTATTTCCTAATTGTCCTGCAAATAGAAATATCAAAAATGGATGGATAGCCTTGTTTTGTTCCTGATTTTAGGGAAATATCATTCAGACATTTACATTAAGTAAAATGTTAGGTGTGGATTTTTCATAGATGGCCGTAACAGTGTTTATGATGGTATGTTTAAGTCTGGCTTCCTGGGAGTCTCCTGGGTCAAAGTACAGAGTGTTCAGTGAGTGTTTTACCGAAGGTTATATTTAAACCCCAGGTGTCCTGAAGCTTCTTCCTTGTGTTGATGAGTCTGTGTGTGGCTTGAGCATTCTTGGGAAGGCTTTTAAGTGTGCCCTGGGTCTTGTTCTGATTGCCCCTGGGTGAGAGCACCTAGTACTTACACACAGCCTTGCTGACCTCTGAAATCTCAAGAAGATTCATCTTGATCATCTATTTTCTGGAGTCCTGTTGTTGAATTTCTGACTTCTCTGTTATTTTGCCTTTATCCATTTTACTGGCCTTATTTTAATGTCTCTCAACAATTACCATTGTTTCAGGCAATGAATTTAGGGATAAAGTTCTCTCTCTTAATTCCAAATGAAGTATGTTTCTTTAGCAGATGTGTGAAGCTCTTTGCCCTTATGGACTAACTTTTTTCCTTGTGTAGAAGTCCTGCATCAATTCCCCAGAGGTTAGACCACTTTTATACAAAGAGCTTCACACCAGTTCTGTGTTTAGTCATGGGGAGGGAGTGGTAATCCTCCCAGGCATGAAAGATCAACTTCAGAAACCTGGGCCATCAGGATCTCAGTATTCTGCATCTGCTGTGCTTTCCATCCTACAAAGTGGGGACTGGATAGAACAAGAGATACTTAAATACCTTGACTGCTTCTATCTCAAGTAGGACTTCTGCAATGGAGGGCTGAGGGGCAAGGATGAGAAATGTCAGTAGTCTACCTTATCCACAGTGTAACTGCAGTCTCAGATAAGGAGCTGGGGAATGGGGAGCCTGGGTCTTCTTGACCACACATATGCGGGAATAGGGCTCTGGCTACCACAACAGAGCTGATGGAAGGTAAGCATGACAGTGAGATGCAGCTTAAAAGCCACATGTCTTGCTGTTCTGAAATTCAGTAGATTCTCTTGAGCCAAGATTTTTTCATTGCCATATGCCCCTAGGAAAATTTCTAGACACTTTAATGATTTTTTTTTCCTAACCTCTGAGTTAAATTGTTATGTTGTCAGATAGTCTACTAGTTGTCCCACCTCTGATTTGTGTTTTACTATGTTTTCTTGACTGAGGAAGAAAGAAAGGTATTCCAGTTTCATGCCTGTAAGAGCACATACGATTATAAAGCTGGGAATGACTGTGTAGCATCGTGTGTGTGATATGATAAAAATGTAGAGGACATTAAAAATGAATAATAAGTCATTTTAGAGGTTTTGAACAAAAGAAGGATAAGAATGTAACTGCCCTGAAATGACAGTTCTTGCAACTGCCAGAAGAATGTGAATTTGATAAAAAAAAAAAAAAATAATAAGATGGAAAACAAGGAAACAGAGGAAGAACTACTAAAATTGAATCCAATGTCTTATCAGCTCTTTCATTTGCAGCTTGTCCAGAAAGCAAAGCTCTTGCAAATGAATTCATAAAGACCTATATTAGAATGATAATGATGACATTTGAAGGGAAAAGAGTAGGTGAGGGAGAGGATATTGTGAAGGAAAACTCCATGGGTTTTGGCAGTGGATTGGATGATGAAAGGCAAGAAAAATAAAGAATCAAAGGTTACATTGAGTTCCTAAGGCAACCAGCCGAGTTGCCATTTACAGAAACCGGGGAATTCAGACAGAGGCCCATAGATTTGAATGTTAGACTTGATGGGGATGAAATACCACTGCTTCATAAAGGAGATCTGGATCCACTAAGCAATTGTTAATTCATCTGGGTTTTAGGAGAGAAGTTATTGCTAATGAAGCTGTGAGTGTGGATTAG
Organism: Urocitellus parryii; assembly: GCF_045843805.1. NCBI lineage: Eukaryota > Metazoa > Chordata > Mammalia > Rodentia > Sciuridae > Urocitellus > Urocitellus parryii. The sequence continues at coordinate 205,403,205 of NC_135531.1, forward strand.
ATCACTGAGATAGAATCTATAGATAAGAGGGCCTCCAGGACCTTCCTAGAAGGCTAGCACACAAAGCAAGGAGGACAGAAAGGACAAGGGTGTGGTCAGGGGAAGAAAAAGAGTCAAGAGGGTAATCTCTAGTATCCTTAAAGCTTCCTTGATTAATTATGCTATATAGTCTTTAACTTTTTCATGTTTTCATAATTATTTTAAAATCCTAGGCTCCATGGCAATTTGATACAGATCAGATGGCTTTATCATTGAATTATTTCACAGAAAAATATTTTTTTTCCTTCTATAAGATCTTTCTGACCATCTATTCCTATGACTTTTTACAGGAACTAAAATACAGCACGAACACACTGGCATCAGCTGCCTGCCTGTCTCTATGTGTTTGTCCCAGGAATTCCTATACCTTTGTCTAAAGCTTAATGAATTCTTAATTCACAACTAAGGGACATATTGAGCTTAATTATCAGGATGTTGGCCTAAATGAGTTGCTTTACTTCGGTATCCAAGATTGAGTGTCAGTTCTACTTTCCAGTACCTTCTGTTTTGGCTGCTTATTTTTTTTCCTGTCACCTTCTTTTGTCCATAAATGTATTGAGTCTTATGAATATGGCCAGCTCAGCACAAGTTCCCCTCAAGGAGAGAGTCATCATATTTCATACCTTGAAATGACAATAATAATGGGTGATATTTATTAAGCACTTTAGTATTCACCAGGTGCTGTCCTAAGCATTTTAATATATTGACTCTTTTGATCCTTACAAACACACTGGGTGTTCAGTACAGTTGTTATCTCCATTGTACACATTCAAGGCTGATGCAAAGGGAGCTGCCGGCCTTGCTCAGGCTTGCAGAGCCAGGACAAGCACAGAAGCAGGACTCAACCATGGCTGACGCCTGCCAGGCCCATGGTCAGTAGATCTTTACCCCCCTAAATTTGAAAGAATGTATCCTAACTTTCTCTGATCTAAACTATTTGGAGGTTGAAATGCATTCCAGATACTATTTTTGGAAAAGAACTTAGAGCAACCTAAAGTCAAAGTCTACAGCTTCAACAAATAGGAACCTAATAGACAACACCATGTGAAAACAATAAACAGAGAAGGAATGGTCACTTGCAAATGAATTTGAAAAAAAAAATAAATGTCATCTTAAGGCAAGCCTATCTTTCATTAATGTCTCCCTCTTTTTTTTTTTTAAAGAGAGAGAGGAAGGGGTCAGAGAGAGAGAAAGAGAGAGAGAGAGAGAGAGAGAGAGAGAGAATATTTTTTAATATTTATTTTTCAGTTTTCAGTGGACACAACATCTTTATTTTATTTGTATGTGGTGCTGAGGATTGAACTCAGCGCTCTGCGCATGCCAGGCGAGTGCACTACCACTTGAGCCACATCCCCAGTCCACATTAATGTATCTTTTTTATTTTTTATTTTTTTGGTATAATAGTGTTCACGCTTTATTTTCCCTTTCTATTATTGAACTTTTTCACTGGTTATTTAATCCCAGTACAACTAGACTCCAAGGATCAAGTGTTCAGCCATTTCAATCCTTGGATAAATATTATTGTCCTCAATATGCAAAAAGTTGTTGGATGTAGAGACACCAGCCTGTTTCTCACAGTTACATTCCACGATAAAATGACAGACAGGATGCCATTCAAATATTTCCTCTCATTGCACATTCAGACAGCACTTGTACAAGCCAGGATGGGACCAAGCTCTTAGGGCTTCTGTGAAAAAGGAGCACACAGAGTCCAAATTTCAGGCTTAATAAATATCCTTACTTAAATTCTCAACTCCATCTCCAGTTAAAGACCCAGCTGGTAACTATAATACTCAAAGTGATATTGAAAAAACTTTGTTAGATTTCTAAATGGCATTACAGCTGCCAGTTGAAAAGAAACAGTTGTGGCCAGTCACATGTTCAAGCTGGAAAACACATAGTGGAATAAGTGTTAATTGTTAGCAAGGGAAAAAAACGTATGTCTAAGGAACCTACAATTAACACTTAAAGTCTGGATCTTTGGCTCAGGTTATTTGGTCAGTTGCTACAATAAACCTTTATGTATTTTTTTTGTGAAGACTTGACCAAAATATTGCTTTGCTTCTCATATGCTCTTTAGCTTTGTGAACAAGAAATGCACTAACATAAGTCTTGGAATGTATTTAAATCCAGTTCTTTGACTCACTATAAATAGGTCACAAGCAGCAAATCTGGTAAAATTAACTGTTGTTTATGGAAAAATGCTGTAGAATGCAATATCCTATCCCAAGTAAGACTGAGACCCTCTCAGAATGTGTCCTATAAATTACACAAGAAACTAATTATGAGAAAAGTCTATTATTCTTTGGGTTAAGATGGAAAAAAGCATATATGTCTCCCATCTCGTTCATCAGTATAAAATACAGATGGGGGTGTAGTAGGGGAAATTTTGCTTCAGTGACTCCTATCACATTTGTGAGTGTGTGTGGAGTGGGAAGATTACTGGGGATTGAACCAGGACCACACACATGCTAGGCAAGTGTTCTATCACTGAGCGACACCTGCAGGCATTTTTATTTATTTATTTATTTATTTATTTTGACAGGTCTCACAAAATTGTCTCTAACTTGTGATCCTCCTGCTTCAGCCTCCCTAGATGCTAGAATTATAGGTATGCAGCACCTTGGTGGCTCCTATTACATTTTTAAAACAATTTCCATTCTGGGATCATAGAGCTTGTGCATTGCCCTAATTTCTAGGTAAGTGATAAGAGCTTTACTATTTTACTAATCTTTTCTTTTACTGTACCAAGGTAGCCCAATTCAGCAAGTAGGACAAGAATAATTCATTTTCACAATAAGAAGACCCTTTAGTCTCCTCTCCCTTGAAATATGAGGAATAATCAAACTCATTTGTGAGAGTCAAGTATTTAATCAGATTGAAAAATAATACTAGTGCACTCCTAGAAAGAGCCCATGAGCATTTGGGACCCTAATTAAAAGTATGATTTTTAAGGTTTTGCCCTTTGGGAACCACTTACATTTGTAGACATTTTCCAAATATTTCCAACCACAGGAATTTGCTTTTAATTATTGAGTTGAAACACACACACACACACGGAAAAAAAATTGAAGCAAAGAATTTAATCACATATGGATGAATTGTGCACAGAAGTCCTGTACAAGTTACTGCAGAGCTGAAAGACAAAAATAAAACTGACAGAGAAAGCAGTATCTATTATTGAAACAGGGAAGGACAGAAGTGGGTACTTTGAAAGTGTGTAGTAACTCTTAGCTAATTGATCCTTTAGTTGATTCTTATAGTCATGGAATATGAAAATGATGCAAAGTCCTCCTTCAGAAACTTTCCTGTCTTGTTTGCCTGGAACAGTTTATATTAAAAAATAGTGAACATAGTTCTGAAAGGTCATAGAATAGTCCAAATCATAGTATCCATTGAAGAAAAGTAGATAGTTTAAAATAGATTCCTTATCTCTCCTAATCTTCTGTGCTTCTTGTCTTCAATTTATTCTTTAAAATTCCCATTATCATGTTCTAGTTTATATGTCAGAGCTAGAAAAAAAATCTTATTTGAACACATGCACATGTTGATTTTGCTCTGTCTGCATGCAACACAGAGTAGCATCCAGATTAGAGAACATGATTAGTAACAGCTCAAACATAAAAGTAAGTAAATGAAAAAAAAACTGCTACCTTTTCTCATGTTCACCATCTTTCAGGAATTAATGAAACCACATTTACAGCAATAATTTAATTATTACTGACTTTGCTAATATGGGCCCTTCAGGACTCTGCAAAGCGCTCTCCAGATACCTTCAGAGGTCCTCAGAGTCTTACAAGTGCTTACACACATAAATACAAACCAAAATGTAGCCAATACTCCATTTTTTAAGTAACCTAAAAAAACAAGCAACAACAAGAACAAAAACCTGACCCAATAATGATTATATATGGTAAAGTTCAAAGGCTTTTTGTCATTTTGTATCACATTCTATTAAATACTCCTCCAAACAGTCCTACTTGTACTCTGGTTTCTTAGAGCATCTGATAAGAAAGTTCCTCCAACTTTGAGTTCTTTTGCTTCACATACATCAGGAATTACTTCTAGAACCTACATATGCAACTGTTGTGTTAGGGTAGCTGCAGGTGCAAATGAGACTTACAGTTCCATGTTCAGAATCACAAATATTACCTTTAAGTTGACTCAGCATCTGAGATGTGCACAGATCCTTCTTCTTCCTGATCTGCTGTTACACTATATGGGAAGGTACCCAGCCCTTCAGCTAACAGTTATTGTGATATACCAGACCTATCCCCAAGGCAGCTGAATTCAAACTGGAACCTCTGACGGACCATGTAATTGTCCTTATAGACAAAAACATGTGTTCCCTCATGTTTGCTGCATTTTAAAAAGTAGGACATTAATCCCAGAATCAATAGCTTTTAAGTACATTGTTTTCTGAGTTTGTGTGTTCCAAAGAAGTCCAAATTGATGGTCCCTGGAGAAAGTCTCCTATAGGAAACCATGAACAATACTGTCTGTTGCTAAAGTATCATAAAGCTGCCCAGTAGAATTAGCTAAAGACTACATTTAATAGAATCTTCTTTCATCTGGGTAACATTTACCAATCTTTCCATGGGGAGGAGAAGAAATAACAGTTGGTGTTCTGGTCTGCTGAGACACATAAAGCAGGCACACATTGAAGGTCAACTCTGCAGTCTGTCAAGTTGAGGCATGTGTGTGAGGAGGAGCATTTGTTCATTCTTAAGGAAAGTCTCTTACCATGTCCCTTTGAGCAACTGGAGGAAAAGAACTTTGGAGAGTATCAGTGTTCTTTGGATCACTTGACGGTGCATGAATTATCAACATATATGAAATTATTCATTTATGCAAGACTATAATTTGTATAGCCTCTTATTTAGCATGAATACCACCCATGTGTGCCAAACACACACAGTCATAACTTCATTAGAATAAGTATTCAAGGCAGGGATTTCTAACCACTAATTTCTTTCCCTGTCTTACACACACGTACACATAAATTGCAAGAGAAAGTTCATATTTTCTCATTATAGATTTTGGTTAAAAGTAGCAACCCAATGTAGAAAATATTCAATGTTCACAGGAGAAAATGTCTACAATAATATGAGCAGAATTAAGGCTCTAAAGCAATCTGGGCAGGTTATGTGATCCCTTGAAAATGTCAGAAATTTCACATTTCTGAAGGAATGCTATCATGTAACAGCAGAGAAAAAATGGGTTCATTTTTAAACACTCTCGTGCAGGCAATCCTGATGAAGAAAATAATTACATTTATGTTCTTGATCACCCCACAAATTAATATTATTTGTCTCAGCATTTTAAATTTTTTACAGTAAGAATGAAATAATTATCTACATTCAGTCTATAATAAAGAACCAACTTCCTCATTATCTGGATTACTTGGTATTTAATGAAAAAGAAGGAAGAGTAAGAGGAGGAAAGAAATAAGCCAAATCAGCTAAAATTTCTTATCTTATTTAGCTAGGTAAATAAAACCCAAACAATAAGCAGAAGTTTTTCTTTGTGGTCAATTCTTATATGCTTAAAAGTCACGTTTATATTTGTGGTTCTTCCATGTAGATGTAGAGCAAACCCACACCCCAAAATTGGGAAAAATAGGGCATGTAGAGAAGCTAACAGGTGACCAGAAACTGAGCAGCTAGAGTTCATTAACTGGAATTTGAGTCCGATTTTGTGTTTCTGTAACCCAAATACACCACAAAAACAACTTACAGAAGGAAAAGTATTTTTCAGCTCATGTTTCAAAGGTCTCAGTCCATAGGCAGCTGACTCCGTTGCTCTGAGCCCAAGGTGACCCAGAATATCATGGCAGAAAGGCTTGGGGAAGAGAAATTGCTCCACATATGGAAGCCAGGAAACAAAGAAGGAAACAGTGGGGGAGCCAGGGGAGATGAATCCTTTGAGGGCACCTCAGTGACCTACCTCCTCTAGCCATCCCCCACCTACCTACAGTTACCATCCGGTCCATTCAAATTTGGATGGGCCTACTGAATTACAGCCCTCCTAATCTAATAATTGTACCCCTGAATATTCCTGCATTAACATAGGAGATTTAGGAGGACACCTCATATCCAAACCTTAGTACTAGTATGACACTTAATGCTATTTTGATAAAATTGCTAGAGGCTGAGTGGAAACTTCTTGAGAATGGGAAACTTCTTGGGGGCTGTAGCTTTGGTGAGCCCCACACTTTTACAAGCCTTTTTGACTCCAGGAACCACACCAGGTTTTTGTGATAAAGAACTGAAAATTTCTCATGGCTCTGATAAGGACAGAGGGCAACTAATCAGGAACCAGAGATTTCTCTATAACAAAGGCTTACTCTCCAGGGGAAAGATTTTTCTAGAGTCTTATCCTAGCTGGAGAGGGCATTCCTCCCTCTCCATCCTCCACTGGCCATCTTCTCTCACTAAAATGTGCATGTGGTAGAGAGACAACAGAGTTTGTGACAGCAGGAAAAACAGATTGGGAAGGCTGCATCTAGAAATTAGGGAAATGGAGCCGGAGGGAGGAATACCACTGAAAAACACTTGTGAAGGTCAGGTCCCAGAGGCAGAAGTCCATGAAAAGACTGGAACTTAACTGGAAGCTTTGCGACATTCCCTTCTCCCAAGCCTTAGCACTAGATCAACAAGACTCCAGTGTCATTACAGTGTGTTACATTAGAAAGGTGTAAGACACAACACTTGCTGAGGAGGAATGTTTATGAAGGTCTAAGTCAATGTGAGACTAGAGGAACTTGAAGCTCAGTCATCCATAGCCACAGCAAGTATTAAGAATAACTAGGTTAACATAAAACTTCACATTCAGGGTCTATTTAGTCAGCAAGCCAGAAAGGAAGTGGGGGACACATATACTCTGAAGAGACAAAGCAGCCATTAGAACCAGGAATGTAACACAGAGATTGGAATTATTAGAGGATTTGAAATCACTATGATTAGTATGTTAAGGACTCCAATGGAAAAAGTAGAAAACATGTAAGAACAGATAAGTACTATAAGCTGGGGGAACCAAAGCTTTAAAAAAAATACACAAAGAAATGCTAGAAACTAAAAACACTGTAGCAGAAATAGAAAATCTCTTCATGGACCCATCAGTAGACTTGATATGAACAATGAAAAACATCAGTAGTTTGATAATAGGGCAGGAAAAGCCTCCCAAACTAAAATATCAAAAGACAAAATAATTTAAAAATCAGGATCTAAGAACTGTAGAAAACTTTTAATAGATTTAAAATATGCATAACTGAAATTCAGATGGAATAAAAAGAATGAATGAATCAAAAGAAATATATGAAACATTAATGGCCAAGAATTTGTCACAATTAATGATAGGCACCAAACCACAAATCTGCAGTCAGGAATCTCGGGGAACATTAAGCAGGATGAATGTCAAGAAAACCAAATCTGCACATGATATTCCAACTATAGAAGAGGCAATGAGAAAATCTTCAATGTAGACAGAGTTATCAAAATTTTGGAAAATCAAAAGCAATGGTCAGTGGAAAATGAATAGCATTAAATATTAACAATTTAGATGAAATTGGCCAATTTCTTGGTCAGTATTCACAGAAGGGAAAAATGAATAACCTGAATAGCCCTAGAAAAAGCAAAATATAGAGATGGTAGACAGATCAGCCATTGTATTTGTCAAAATCCATAGAATTTTACAGCACATAAAGTGATTTTTAATGTGTGCATACAAACACAATAGCACAGAGGAGGTAGAAAGATCTCAGAATGGAATGTAGAATGAATCAAGAAAGGGGGTGGGTAAAAAAGGTACTGTCCCTTGTGACTTTGAGAATGTGTGGAATCTGTAAGAAAAAAAGGCAAAAGGAATTATATGCAGGAATTGTGTTTGATAAAATCATTTCTCATAGGAATAGTTTAACAATTTTAAAATCACCATACATATAAACAGAATTTGAGCAATTAAGGTAGACAGTGAGTGGAGGAAGCCAGGTGTCTATGTTGGAGTGGAAAATTACAGGAAAGCAGTGGAAGAAGCTGGAATAACCCAGATGATGATCATGATTAGATTGGGAAATAATAAGAGCTCGTGCTTAGCTTAAGGCAGACACAAAAGCTTACACAGAGAGGTTTTTATAGATCTGTGTGTAGACCGTGGCTAGTGTGCACATATATATTTCCTTGCTCTGACAACTGAGATGGACTGGAAGCAATAACTCCCTGGTTGTAACTGGCACATTGAGAGTTTATATTTTGGTTTCTGCTTCTATTTTCCAATAAAAGGAAACAATGATTCTTAAAGAAATGATTGAGTCTAGAATTGAGTCATGAAATACACCATTATAAGCCTGGAAAACCTTGCAGTTCCAGAAAATAAGGAGCCTCTCAAATGCTTGAATATGTGGGAATGTACACACACACACACACACACACACACACACACCATGTTAGAGGTTTGTCAAGAGATACAAGAGCCAACTGAAAGAGGTCCCAATGGCCAACATTATAACCATTTAAATACCAAGAAAAAGAAGTTTTGGATTATAATGCAAAATACAGAATAAATATCTGTGAGTCAATACTGATATGAATAAATGACTAAATAGATGATACATAAAAAAGAAAAAAAAAGCAAATGACCTCTTCAGAATTATTCCAAATAATTTATGTAGACGTTCCAATCTCATACACATGGAACACAATTTCCCTATTCCTTTAATGTGGATTTTGCTTACTGACTTCTTTCCAAAGGGTTTGGAATGGAAAGGAGGGGAAGATGGTAATTTTATTGTAAAGAAATCTAACAAACACTGCTTCAGTCAGGCTGTCCAGGTGAATGTCAGTAGTGACAGCATGTTGACAGCACGTTCCCTTGACGGGATATGATGAGGAGAGCACTTTACCTCTGTGATTTTCCACCCCCAACCCCTAACCCTTGTCCAATCATAGAAACACACAAATCCCACTCAGAGATATCCTAGAAAATACCTAATCAGTACTCAAAACTTTCAAGGTCATTAAAAACAAGAAAAGTCTGAGAAACTGTCACAGCCAAGAGAAACCTAAGGAAACCTGGTGACTGGATGTAATGTGGTCTCCTGAATGGCCTCCTGGGATGGAAGGACACTGACTAAAAAGTAAGGGAATCTGAATAAAATATGGACTTCATTTAATAATAATGTGTCCGCATTGGTTCACTAGTTATGACCATGTCGTATTAATTATGACACGTTACTGTAAGATGTTACTAGTAGGGGAAACTAGGTGTGAGATTTAAGATAATACTAGGTATAAATTATCTTCACAGTGCCTTTCTAGAAATTTAAAGCTTCTCTAAATTAAAATCTGTTTTTAAAGATGATTATTGGAGTTATAATTTCTTAGCCCTTCAGATATTTTAAAATAACACAAATAGTAGATGGTAACTGAATGAAAATCATAAAATTAATATAAGCAAGAAGAAAGTAAATATTACCAAACTTTCACTACCCCATAATAACCACTGATTATTATTTTGTTCTATTGTTTATCAGACATATTTCCCCCCAAATAGGACCAAACCATATATATGTTAAAAATATACATTAAAAATTATATATAATATATATATGTATATATACATAAATAAATAAAATTGTGAAAGAAGAGACCATTTCCCTTTGGAATATATATATATATATATATATATATATATATATATATATATATATATAAATCATATCAGTTCTTATTCACTGCTGCATCCTTTTCTTATTGATTTACAATCCCACCATCATCATAGTTTGAATGCTTTAATTCCTCCCGACCTCTTTTTTTTTTTTTTTTTGGTCTTCCAGTGTGTCCTTTGGATCTCACTGTCTAGTGTACTGAACACTCACTCTGTTGCTTCTGTTTGGGTGACTAAATCGGTGACTTCTTGCAACTTTGTGCTGCTTAGTGAATAGCCTTGGTAATGTGCAGATTGGAGGCAGTCTTTTCTTCTTTGACCATGTCCTGGAGGAATGGGACTTGGAATTCAGTAATCTGAGTAGAGGTTTTAGTGTCAAATACTGAGCTTTGTGAAAGAAGAGACCATTTCACGACCAATGATTATCTCTATGTTAATTCCATTTTAAAAGGAGAGAGATTTGGTGACGTGTATGTTCAGATGTTACCACATGCTAAGTCAAACGGGTTCTCCTGTTTTAGGTTGTAGGCTTAACACTCAAGAGGTCAGGAAGGTTTAGTCTCCACAACACCCTGTCCCCCTCCCCCAGCAAAGGACAGTCTCCTGAACCCAGTCCAGAGCTTGCCCACTTCCACTGGTGAACACCACTCTCCTTCACAACGTTCATCTTCTGTGACTGATCCTAGCTCTTCTGAGTGGGACAATGCTTTGATCAGCACTCTTCTATTTTTTAACATTTTGGATGACTCTATCAAATAGTATGTTAGAGGAGGAGGGTGCTAATTACCAATTGGAGTTCTATGAGTGGATTCCCTTATTAAACTTGGAAAAATTCCAGATATTCAAAATACCAAGAAGACCCCAAATCACCCATCAGATCCAAGATAAGTTTGGATCCATGGGTTAATGGGTTAAGACTGATTCTTCTTTTGCTAATTGTTCTTTGGCCTCCTCCTATTCTTTCTCCTCCTACACCTCCTCTTCTTTTTCCTTGCCCTACATAGCTATTTTTTTTTTCTGTTTTGCTTGTAAGACCTCAGGAAAAAAAGAACACTCCTTCCTTCTAATCCCTTCTCTCCTCCCCATCTTAGGGAAGCCCATGGGGGAGGGAGTTATTGTGGGAATGAGGGAGGGAGGAACCTGTAAGAGGAGACTGGGTATCAAACCACCAGAGCAAAATCAAATTCTGATGTGACTATTCTCGAAAATACGAAAACAGTCCAAGATGTTAACTGCTTCTGCTAATGTCTACCATAAACCTAACTTTCCAAAACACTTTAGCCATCTCATACCTTCTTTAATTAAGAAGGTGAGGTGAAGCCAGAGAGACTGCGATGCTATACTTGATAAATTTTCTACAAGGACAAAACTCTGTAAAATGAACCTAAACTCGGCTAAAGTTAGTTGACAGAGTTTGGATTTTAGTCAGTTCTCCACTGCAACTTCCTCTTTGCTTCTGTTGACTCATATACTTGCCAGTTATTGGGTGAGTGCAAAACATCTGACCAGAACATAAACAAACCTTCAGTAGAGTCCGGTGGCTCCAGCCAGAATGTAGCCAGGAAGTGCAGTCAAAGTAAACTCTGAAGAGCGTCGGCCAACAGGCTCCTGAGCCCAGTCTGCAACATTTACACATATGTATGTAGTCATAAAAATAGTTTAAGTATGAACCAGGAACAAGCTATAATTGTAAAGCTGCCAGTAGGCATTTTTTCCCTATTACTTGAGGTGGAGAAACGTAGAGAATTGAAAACTATTCAAGCAGGGATATTTTTCATTCTTTGGTAGAAATAGAATTTGCCATGGAGTAGACCCATCCTTTCTTCCTCCTTATGTAGGACATCATTTTGCCCAGCCTTTTCAACCATTCAATCCCTGGTATCAAAAATAAAATAAAAAGTCTTCATACTTGGACAAGCAAAATCCAAATGCTGACCCTGCAGACTCAGATAGTGTCATTAGTGGTGCAAACTCTTCTCTGTGCCTCTGATGAGGTATGACTGTGACTGGCTTTTTCTAGTCCAGAGGCCTGATTCAGGGCAAGACCCCTGGACTTGATTTAAAAAAAACAAAACAAAAAAAAAGGACCAGGTAACAACTCAATCTTATTTTCTTAAAAGAGAACACTCAAATAATACAATTTTTCCTTAACATGCTTAATTTCCTTCATTAATATTTTTATCTCACTATGCTTAACTGTGGTTTTTGGTGACTTTGAAGCTTTTTTCCCATCGTGACTCCATATTGGTAATGCCATGTTAGTTTTTCAGATTGTCAAATTTCATGAATTCTCTCAGGTTTGCTCATGGAGAAGTTTGCAAGATTTCAGAGCATTTCCTATTTTCTCCAGCAGCAATTAATCTTAGGCACTCTTTGAATTGATAACACTTATTAGCTAGTTTATCAATGTCCTCATTTTCATGGTTTATTATGTTTTATATTAACTTTTATAAGAAACCCTTTTTGTCAAATCAAACATTTAAAGCTCTTTACATTTATTCACATGACTGCCTCTTCTCTACAAACAATCCAAGGACCTCTTTAATATTTCTTTTCAAAGTTTATAATTTACTTCTAATGAATTACTTATTTGGTATGATCTGAAAAATAATTTGTTGTGATTTCCATGCCCCCAGAGGCACCCCTGGTGTGTTGTGATCTGTCACATTAGGAGGCAGCATGAGACCCTTGGCAGAGGTAGCTGCCTGATCTTAAAGATCATAACTCCAGAACTGTGAGCTAACATAAACCTCTTTTCTAAGTTACCAATGTAACTTACCAGTCTTTGCTGTTCTGTTATAGAAAAAAAAAAAAAAAAAAAAAAAAAAGGACTAAGACAACTCTGCTGAATCAATTCGTTCCTTAAAATGCTCCTGACCATCCAACGCCTCCTGAATCAGTTGTCTAATGTGGCCCAACAAAAACATCCTTAGAGTCAGGCACAGTGGTGGCACATATCTGTAATACCAGCAGCTCAGGAGGCTAAGGTAGGAGGATCACAAGTTCAAAGCTACCCTCAGAAACTTAGTGTGGCCCTACGCAACAAGACTATGTCTCAAAATAAAAAATAAAACATATGAAAAAAAAAAAAAGAACGGGAGGATGTGGATCAGTGGTTAAGCACCCATGGGTTCAATCCCTGGTAACAAAAATAAAATAAAAACATCCTAAGACACAACAGCTTGGATAATAAACCGTTGTTCCTTTATAGTTGCTATGCATAAGGAAACGGGGATTGCTCAGTTGGGTCCTCCTGTCTTAAGATATCTATGCTGTCAAATTGTTGGTCAAAGTTGTGCTCTTGTCTGAATGTCCCACCAGGGGATCATCCACATCCTGGTTCACCCAGGTTACCTGTTGGCAGGCTCCAGAATGTAAACTTCTAAATTTACTCATGTAAACCTTTCTGCAGAGCTTCCTCAAGATAGGCAGCTGCCTGGCTCAGAGGGAGAGACCCAAGAGAGTGTGTTTTCTATTTGCACAAGCAATACTGAATAACTTCTGTCATGTTTCTACTGTATGTAGTAAGTGTGGCCCACAATCAAGGGCAGGGGAATTAATGAAGGCATGTAGACCTAGAGAGGACACCACAGGGACCATTCCATAGGTTGCCTACTATGCCTCTGACATCAAGCAAGCATGGAATGGAGGTCAGAATAGACGAGAAAAGTGTCAATATTATCACATTGAGATTAAAATATCTTATTTTTGAAAATTATACAGTAACATTTTGCTAGGGCTACTCAGCGATTTCCAAGAGGCACAAGTGAAGGCCCTGAACTTCAGCCCCCTTAGATTCACCTTTTTGTGCACTCTCTCAAGGCAGTAGCTGGCCTTTAGTAGACTCTTGGCTAGTAATAATCCATGTTGCCACTATTAATATTCATCAAGACATGGGTACCATGCATATTTCCCAGATAACACACAAATTTTAAATATGTTGTTCTATTTTTCTTGGTCCACCTTTCCATTCTCCTTTTTACACTCTATTTTGGCATTCTATGTGTTCTTTACCTCCCTTCTCCCACTTAATTACCATAAGTTAGAACTAGAGAAGTTGGTATTTAATTGGAAATTCTCTTCCAGGTGAACAGTGTATAAATAGTTAAGTTTTCACGCTTAAGATTTTTAAAAATATGGATATGGGCTCTTTGTGTGCATGTGTGTGTGAGTGTGTGTGTATGTCTGAATTCTATACTCATCAAACACTATTTTCCAGGCATGTAAAAGTGGCAGAAGGTTTCTTAACTGCATGAAAGCTCAGTAAGTGTTCATCTGGCAACACCATTCCAAGCAGGCCTCCTCAGTGCCCTCTCAGTTGTATTTAGTGATCTTAGCTGCAGTTGTTCCAGAACACAGCAATATGCCAACTGCATGTTCTAGGTACTGTTGCTTTATCTGTATTCCTGAATATTTGTGACCCCCCAAATTCATAAGTTGAAATTCTAACCCCCAATGGGATAGTATTAGGAAGTAGGGCCTTTGGAGGAGATTAGGCCCTAAAGGTGGAACTCTCATGAATGGAAATTGTGCCCACATAAAAGATATGCCAGAGAGCACTCTCTCCTGTTTTCTGCCATGTGAAGATAAAACAAGAAGGGAGTCTACAACTGGAAGGAGGACCCTCAGCAAAATGTTGGCATCCTGATCTTGGATTATCCTCCTCCAGAACTATGAAAAATAAATTTATATGCCACTCAGTCTGTGGTACTTAGTTATACCAGTTATTGGACCAAATCCTTGTGGCAGCCCTATGAAACAAGTATTTTTACTGTTTACATTTTTAGATGAAGGAATAGCAGTTCATCACCACATGGCTAGTGCTTTACAGTTGGGACTCAACTCAGTCCATTTATTTATAGAGTTCTTGTCCCCAACGTAGGGTGAGATATCATAAGGACCACATTCCAAGTGAAAGATACCTAGGAATTTGGAACCAGTTGTCAAAGGTCTGATGAAAAGTCTAAAGTTCACTACGTGGTATGTTATCATCAAAAGATGTGTAATAACTGGTATTGACAACTTTGAAAACAATTGCTTGCTTGATGGAGAACTTCTAGGGACTTGACTTATGCAAGTTCATCAGCATGGCTATATCCAGAACTTAGTGCCTGTATTAGTTTGACCATGAGTTTGTGCCCCAAAGTCCTTCTGTTAATGCAGGCATGTTTGAAGATACAGGGACTGGACTGTGAGAGCTGTAATCGAATCAATGCATCCCACTTTGAATGGACTGGCTTGGTGTAACTGGTAACTGTGGAGGTGGGTCGCTGGGCACATATCCTGGAAGGAAGGGCAGTTCTTCCCTGCCCTCCCCTTTCTTGCTGCCAAAAGATGAGAATCTTCCCTCTGCCACATTCTTCCTCCATGATGTTTTACCTCACCTTGGGTTCAGAGCAAAGGAGTCAGTTGCCTATATACTGGGTGCTCTGATATGGTTAGCCAAAAGAAACTTTTCTTCCTCTACATTATTCTTGGTTGGGTATTTTGGTCATAGCAACAGAAAACCTGATTAAACTAGATTCCATCCCTACTTCTCCTTTCCCTTTCCTATCTCTCTGCACCCCAAACTCTTTAAGATACTGTCCCTTCTTTAGCTTCTCTGAGCAAAATGAGTCATTCAATTCCTTTCCCATCCCCAATAAAATTGCTTGACAAACACAAACAGTAGGATAGATCATTTACATCTTTGAAATCAAGAACCCAAAAGGCAGTTTAAATTTTGTCTTTGTTCCTAGGATTTGCTGGGAAGACTTGTCCTACCTCCTGTGGACAGGGTACCCTCTGCTTCAACAGCAACATTTAAACTCTAAGTGAGTTCTTGGCTGATCACTCTACTTGTTAAGTCCTAGTTGGCACATTTTGTCCCACTGCATTATTTAAAGCTGTACTATTTTATTCGTTTTAGGAAATGCTACAAATTTCTACACAAAAGTGAATCTGGAACAATGTTTTCCAGTATTTAAAGATGAATGTTTGCTAGAGAAATAGCCAAAAGAAAATAGCTCTTATCATGTTTATGGCCATTTGTGAGAACAGAAATAAGGAGACGTGCATGGTGTGTTTCTTTTTCTCTTCTTTCCTGGAGTGTGGAAGTGAAATCTTTTCCATGGTTTCAAAGACTCCAGAGAAATCTTTCTATAATCACTAATTCTGACAGTTTTCCATAAATCTCTGAGAAAAATACAGGAAAAAGCTTCAGCATGTGTCCCTAGGGATGTTGAACTTGGAAAGATGCCTGAGACTTCATGTGACGCAGTGGAGACACGTGTGGCTGATTCCTCCACAGAATTCCTTGTTTCCTGTGTGCTTTCTTGTACACCAGTTTCAGTTTTTTTCCACAAACTTTATGAACCTTACCAAAGGTTCTGGGATGAAAACTGTCCCTTGGAGATAGATGGCACCATACTGCTAATC
This sequence comes from Urocitellus parryii, assembly GCF_045843805.1. Classification (NCBI taxonomy): domain Eukaryota; kingdom Metazoa; phylum Chordata; class Mammalia; order Rodentia; family Sciuridae; genus Urocitellus; species Urocitellus parryii. Next base: position 205,419,324 of record NC_135531.1, read on the forward strand.
CTTGGGCAGAGGAGAGACTATTTTTATATTTTCGTTGAGCAATGACAACCAACAAAATAAGTACTTAGGGAATGCATTAACATAACACATGCCTTAATGTAAAATGTCTGTTTTTAAAGCCCAAAATTGAATTTTCTCTTTTATTACTCATTCATAATGAACTTAAGAGATTTTAATGAGAGCTGTTTAGCAAAGCTAAAATCATGTCTGTGGAAAACATACTCATTCCTTTCTGCCAATAGGTACCCCCAAATGACTGTACAGTTCTCTCTCCAGCTCCTTTGGATGTATCAATGGTTCTGGGCAGGGTGGATCTTGCCTGTAATCCCAGCAACTAGAGAGACTGTGGTAGGAGGATTGCAAGTTTGAGGCCAACCTCAACAACATAGAGAGGCCCTAAGCAACTTAGTGAGACCCTGTCTCAAAATAAAAACTAAAAAGGGCTGAGGATGTTGGCTAAGTGGTTAAGGCTTTCCTGGGTTCAATCCAAGTACCAAAAAGAAAAAAAAAAAAGAACAGAGAAAATTAATTGGAGGCATCAACCTTTTGCTGCTCTCATTTCTGAATCCTGATAGCTCGCTCAGTTTTCACATTTGACAAGCTTCCTGTCTCTGTTTCCCTGCAGCTTCCACATCTGTTTCTCACTTTGTTCCAGAACAGATGTGGCCACTCCAAAAACTGATTTGCTAAATACAATTCTGTTTTCGTGGATATAATCTTTGGGGTCGATCAATTCTTAAAAAACCTTATGAAATAGTGTTTCAGCTTAATTCTTGACCTTCAAACATTTTTTGGAGTTTTGTTTATTTCTTAAACATAGGAAAGATTTTTAAAGACAATAAAAATTGAGGATTCATAAATAAAATAGAGTTACTCAGATGGGGAACTCAGTATTAACTTTAAAAAAATTTAGGAAGTTTTTTTTTGTATTCTTTAAACTTTGTTCTAATTAGTTATACATGACAGTGGAATGCACTTTGACCCATTGTCCACAAATGGAGCACAACTTCTTCCTCTGGCTCAACATGGTGTAGAGTCACACAGGTAGTGTAATTATACCTGTATATAGGGTAACAATGTCCGTGTCATTCCACTATCCTTCCTTCTTTTCCATCCCCAAACCCCTTCCCTTCCCCTCACTCCCTTCTGCACAATCCAAAGTCCATTCACACCCCTCTCAACCATTATGGATCAGCATCGCTTGAGTCTTGACTTTTAACAGCAAAAGCAGGTCTGGGCAGGAGAGGAGGCTACATTTGGAGACAACATAGATAGGAACAAGGCTAAGGAACTGATCCAGCTCCAGTATGCCCTGAGGAGAGAACTTTTGGACAGGCCAAACATATGTTGTCTCAATTGCAGGTGCTGCTATGGGAATACAGATAAGATATGCTCAACACCTGTTCTGCAGATGACCCTCCCATCTGCATAACCTTTCAGTGCAAAAGTAGGATTTTGGCCACCTGGCTATGGTTCAGTGTTACTGACTTTTTTTTTCTTTTATTAGTTACACATGACAGTACAATGATCTTGACAATTCATACGTTTGAATCAAATGGGGTATAATTTCTCATTTTTCTGATTGTACAGGTTGCAGAATCACATTGGTCATACAGTCACCTATGTACATACAGCAATAATAATGTCTATTTTATTCTGCTGCCCTTCCTATCCCCCCTTCCCCTCCACTCCCCTCCCATCACTTCTCTCTACCCAATCTAATGTGACACAATTCTTTTTCCTTTTTTTTTTTTTTCTGGAGCCAGGGGCAGGCAAGAGTAAAATATGAATTCAGAATCCTTCAAGGTGTTGAGATTGGGGATGGTGAAGCAGATGGTCAGATCAGATACTATGCAGCCAGCACAAGGTTTAAAACCTGTTGCACAGATTAGAGGGAATAGACAAAACAGGTGAAAAGCACAAAAATTAGCATCTGTTCTAATAAGCACCTAAACTGTTAATGCTGGGTTACCATTTTCTTATTATTTATTTATTATTTAATCCACAGAGACAAATTAATGTAAAAAAGAAGACTCAGATGCTTCCCAAAGTGCTCTAATAAAGGTTATCACAGTAGAAGACTAAAAATGTATGAAGAGCTCAATGCTCTTCCCCTGCATTCTCCCTTGCTTCCAATGACACTGTTTTCCTGGACCCCTGTTGCCATGACAACTCATCAGTGGAGAATGTAGAGTGGAGGATGCTACAGGGGCAGGGGAGATTCTAGGGGGAAAAAAAAAAAGAAGATACCCTGCAATAGGTGACTCCTCTTTTCAGCCTATAAACCAAAGAGTCTTCCTGTTGCTCTGCATTAGAAAGGACTTCCTTCCCTTCCTTTCACCCTCCTGCTCTGCTTCCCACCCAACTTTTTCACACCTGGGATTCCAAATCAGCCAAGGATGCATAGAAATGGAATTTAACACGTGTTGAGTTGTTTCTTAGAGGGGAAAGGAAATGGAAGCTGTAGCCAACAACTAGAGCAAATTAGGCTTTTTCTCAGAAAGCAACCAGCTGCCTTTAAGAAAGAAGGAGTTTTGAAGAGTCCTGTTGTGCACCAAGCCCTGCTTTGTGTGCACTGGAGTGAGTGCCTGCACTCTTCTGGGCTTCTGTGTCATTTCCACATGTTTACAACTGCTGCGCCTCCATGCCGAGGTCATGCGATGCGTATTAACACCTATGCTGGGTGTGGGAGCCCCGAGCAGCTGCCGGGCATGTGTTTCCAATGGTCTGGGGTATGTTCTAGCCAGAGTGTGTCTGTGGGAGTCTAGTAAAACATTTCATCCTGTCTTCCCCTTTAGTTCCTCCGGATAAGTGCATGTGGGAATTGTGAGCCGAATATGGGGAACAGGAGGGGTGAAATGAAATCTGCCCCTGGAGTTGATGCAGGAGGTGGGGAGATGCAGCACAGGGGAACTCCTAGTTTTTGAATGGGGCAACAAGCCAATGGGTCACTGAATTGAGGTCTTGGGAGTAAAAAGGAATAGCCTCAATAGTCCAATCTTTCAAAATATGTTTGACCTGCAGTTACTGCCAAATCAAATAAGCATTAAGTTTCCTTCCTCTTTTCCTTCCCTCCTCTCCCTTCCTCGCTCCCTGCTTTTCTTTCTCTGTCTCTATTTCTCTATCTCTCTCTTGAAATACTGCCAGTAACTTATATGCAAATCTCCAAAGAGTGGTACTCATTTATCTGGAGCATCTAACTCCCCGGTTTACTATGGAGACAATCAAGCTCTTAGTTAATATTTGACAGATTATTTGAAAAATAGAACATCTCCCTTTTATAGTTAAGTTTGAAATAATGCTGAGGCAACCAATAATTACTGTGCAACCATTAGACACGAAGCCTTGTTTGTGCAAGATGCCAGGCTTTCTTTGCTATATTGGATTGACCCTTCCATAATTCTGTTAGCCCATTGCTCTGTCCACGCAGGAAAATATTCTGCTAGATGCCTCAAGCATAGGCAGCATGACTGATTCATCTAGAGTTGCTTTTTGAGTCGCTGACATCATTTAAAAAGACAGTTATGATAGTCTCAACACAGCTGCCACTTCCGCTCTGTTCCCATGCCCCATTGGTCATCTATATCTTGAAATGATGAGCTCTATTCTAGAGTAATTTGAAACAAGATGTTTAAAACTTCATTATCTTGTGCTTATTTTCAAAAAAGAACTTAACTGAATTTTTTTTGCTCCATTCATAAAACCATATCTTTGTTAAGCTTATCTGTTTACAGAGGGAAATGGCAGCTAGTTTCTCCAAGTAATTTAAAATGTAAAAGATAAAATATGCACAAACTGTTCTCTTAAAAAAGCACATATAAGGGATTATTATGTGCATGACAAAACACCAAGTTATACCTCTGAAAGATTCTTGAGTGAATTCCCTGTATTCCTTGAATTTTGTAGGGTATCTAAAAGATGACTTTGTTATTCTTCAACAGGTCCTAATTGTAGAAAAGTTTCAATTTTTTTTAAACATAGGAGAAAAAGTCCCTTCCTTCCTCTCTATTCCTCACCCACAACCCAATTCTCTCCCAGTAATAATATGTAGTTTGGCACAGATTTAGCTTTGTGTACTATACAGTGCTAAAGCAGTTACTTTTGTTCCAATTAATTTCCTTTTTTAAAAATCTGCAACATTATTACTAATCCTTTCACTACCCATAGAGAAAATAAAGATTCATTTAATTTTCCTCCAATAGGCTCAATTTTTCCATGTCCACCACTACAACTAAAGAAGAGAAAAACATTCATTAAGTTCCCACCTAGATGATTTGTCTCCTTAGTGACAGAGTACGTGTGACACACATACCTAAACACAAACACACACATACACACACACACACACACACACACACACACACTTGAATTTTTTTAGTCAACTGGATGTTTGGTATCCAGTGTTTTTTTTTTTTTTTTTTAAACCTAGACATAGTTTAGTTAGAACTCATTAGTGTATAAACTTTTCTTTTGCAAAGAGGGTGAAAAATCTGGAATAGGGGTCTTTACTTTTGTGTAAATAAAAATTTTAAATGAATTTTGGAATCATTACATACTGTATTCTCCTAGAGTCTCAGTGGAAACCTAAAGCAATCTGTTTAACTCAGAGTTCACAAAGGATATAAGATAGCTTACACCAAATCATAGAATTAGAGCTGAAAAAGAACAGCCACATTATTTGCCCTAACAGTACCTTACAGATGAAAAAACTGAGACCATGAGTTTTGTTGAACTGGTTATACAGGACTCACTGTTCTTCTACCCTGAGATAGGCAGGCAAGCTGTGTCTCAGAATGGCCCTCTGGGGAGCAGCCTTCCTCACAGGAGCCCATCCACCTCCCATTAGGCCCCATTTCCCAACACTACTGCATTGGGAATCATCTTTCCAACACATAACCATGGGGAACATATTCATTCCATATCAGACCTGAAGTGTCTATCCACTGCAGGGAGGCCCTCTTTAAGAAAAAGAGCATCCTGGCTGATTACAGTGGCACACACCTATAATCCCAGAACCTCCAGAGGCTGAGGCAGTAGGATCACAAGTTTGAGGTCAGCCCTAGCAACTTAGTGACACCCTCAATAATTTAGCAAGACCCTGTCTCAAAAAACAAAAAGGGCTGGGGATGGTGACTCAGTGGTGACGTTAAATGCCCCCTGGGTTCAATCTTCAATGCAAAAAAAAAAAAAAAGAGCAAATTAATTTGCAAGTTTAACAAAGCACTTATTAAAAGGAAATTTCATTGGAAGATCATTAGGCTAACATGTCTCCAAAGCCTTACATTATTAAGCACACAAATAAACAATAAAACAAAAGTAAGCAACAAAACAAAATTTAACCTTTGCCAGTCAGAAACTGCCAAATAATCTTTAAGAATTTTCTACCTTAACCAGTCAGATATATTTTCTTGGTCTTGCTTCTGTGAATACCTTGGAAAAGTCTTCCTCTCGCTCTTGCTTATGGAGTACGGAACCTCTTCTAGTCTCGTACTGACCAGTTCATGAATTGCTCTCTATGCAATAGACTCTTCAAAATATAAACAAAAAATGTTTATATTTTAAATGTTTATGTATTTAAATGTAGTCACATGGCTAAAGATCATCAAATAGCCTTGGAAATGACCCATGGACAGGAAGAATTTCCAGTTCTACCCTGTATTGGCTTTATAGTGGATTTACCTCTGCTTCATATTTTTTTGGAACATGAATTTGATGCTTTTTAAGCACATGTCTGTGTGATAGTATTAGTAATGACAATTTTAAGGTTTTTTTTTTCTATATCAGCCCAAAGGACTTCTGTTATAATAATTATCAATAATCCTCCTAAGTATAAAATGTAGAATAGAAATTTATTTTGGTATTCTTAGGTAATTTTCAGAAGTCATAATCTACAGATAAAATTTCCTTAATAGAAACTATACATTTTCACTTCATTCATTACCTCCTCAGATTATTTTACTTAAAACTCTTGAGTAAAATTAGTGTATTTCACAACTGGTGACATATTCATTTACCATTTATCAACCTGATATCTGTCCTATCCACTTCTATATTCAAGAACAAAGAATACCAAGGCAATTTTCATCCCCTGCAAGTGAATATTTCCCATTTTCACAAGTTCTATGTTGATTCCTAGAGATCTATATCTTGTTTTCCACAGAATTTTCTTGGAAAAAATTCAAGGAATTAAACTTGTACCTTGTTTCTCTGTTACCCCAAGAGTTTATTGATTTTTCTTCATCATAAGAAAGCATTTATCAAGTGCTTCATTGGATCCATTAATAAGTGCTATACTAAATATTGTCTCTTGGTGGGTAGAAAATTGACATTTATTTGTTAACGGGATTTTAGGAAAAGATTTCTTTACAGAGCTGTAGGAAGACACTAAAAAGACAGAAAGTATGGGACAATGAAAATAACTAGACCTGGCATGGAACCCTGTCTCTTCTTTTCACTAATTGTGCCACTTTAGGTAACTCACTTCACTGGGGATATAAACTTACCAGGAGGAAGAGTTGGAAAGAGCGTATGAAGCTCCTGATACTCAGTAGGTTCTTAGTAATTATGCTATTGTAACCTCATGACCCAGTGCTCAGAGCCTATGGGACAACAGAGTTCCCATTCAGCTCAATTAATGTTTGAGTCTCCTTGCAGGACAAGCTCACCCTGTTTTCCCTTTATACTCCCCTCATTTACTGCTGGAAAACTCCAAGCAGTGTTGAGTATGAACAAAGAAACGAGTCCACACATCTTCTTCTGCCTCATCAACACCCCTCACCCCTGCTTCTGCTGCCAGTACTTCCACAGTAATGTTTCAGTATCTTAATGGGCCCATCCTCCACCAGGTGCTCTAAGACTTCTGTATGCCAAAGGTGCAATGCAGGTTGGCGTGACGGAAGGAAGATATAGGGTAGTAGCCCAGACTCTTTGGGTCATAACAAAAGAATCTAATATAAATTTGCTCTTACCAAAGGGGAAAAATAAGAATTTATTAGTACATATATAATAGAAGTGATTAGGTACTTGGCTTCAGAAACAGCTGTATCCAAAGATAATAAAAGTGTCAAGAGACTTTGTCTCTTTCCATTCTTGCCCCTGCTTTCCTCTCTGTAAACTTCACTCAGATAAGCTTTTAACAAATGATGACCCTCACAGTTTCAAAATTAAATAACCTAAGTCTCTTCAAAGAGAGAGAGTGAGAGACAGAAGTTCTCCATATCACTTGCTCCAGTGAAAGACTTATAAATATGTTCCATTGGCTTGTTGTGATTTGTCTGTTTGTGAACTACTCAATGAGAATAAGAAAAGCCCCGGGTTTGGGTCCTGTTCTGTCTCCCGTATAGGTAGCGTGGAGTTAGCTTTACCAAAACTCCAAAGATTTTGAGTGAAGGAGGGGAAGTTCCTTGAGATTCCTTTACCAAGAGTATTAAAGCTGGACAGAAAAAAATAATAGCTGTCCACTTGTACTGGTCTTCCTAGCTGTGTGTCAAGACTTTATCTGCAAGCTTTTAACTATACAGCAGTACAAAGTCTGACAGTCTTTTATAAACAAAACTTCTTTAGGCTGTGGCCCTAAACCTTCTTTCAATACAAGCTCATATCCTGTCCCTAAGGCAGCAGAGATACAAATGTTCTTTTCACCAACACCCAACCATTGTTCCTTTCACTCCTATTTCCTATGCTTCCTCACATTGTCACACATGGAACACCCTTCGGTCAAAAAGTATAATTCTCCTATGCATGTTAATCCATGGTTATAGGCACAAAAGAGTGTCAATTATTGTCAGTCCTGCAAATATTAATCCAGTTGGAACTATTTAGGCTAACTAACAGAATGAAAAGGCAGAAGTTGAAACACCATCCCAGTATGTTTTTGCTGGTGCATATTAATTACACAGAAGAGTAATTATCACTGTGGCATATCTGTACATGTATATACCATAATTTGATAAATTTTGCTCCCCTATACCTTCCTCTCCCCTTCTCTTCTCCTTTCTGCTGTCCCCTTCCCATATCCCAGTGGACTTCCTTCCACTTTCATAACATCTGTTTTTTTTCTTTTTTTCCTTTATCTTCCACATATGAGAGAAAACATACGATACTTGTCTTTCTGAGTCTTGTTTTTTTCACTTAACATGATGCTTTCCAGTTCTATTCATTTTTCTGCAAATGGAATAATTTCATTCCTCTTTAGGGCTGTTAATATACAGCACATTTTCCTTATCTATTCACCTCTTGACAAATACCTGGACTGATTCATAACTTGACTATTGTGAATTGTGCTGTGATAAACATGGGCTTGCACATATCTCTTAAGTATGCTGACTAACTCTTTTTGGTAAATATCAAAGACTGGTGTCACTGAGTAATATGGTATTTCAGTTTTAGTTTTTTGAGGCACCTCTATTATTGATTTCATAGTGGCTGTGCTGATTTACATTCCCACCAACAATGTATGAGTTCCTTTTTTCCTGCATCCTCACCAGTTATTGCTATTTGTGTTCGATGATTGCTGGATTGTACTCTATTCTAACTGGAGTAAGATGGAATCTCAATGTAATTTTCATTAGCCTTTCCCTGATGTCCAAAGATGTTGAATTTTTCTTTTCATATAATTGTGAATCATTTGTACTTCTTCTTTTGAGTATTTCATTTTTAGTATATTCAAACCCATTTATTGAATGGGTTATTTATTTATTTTGGAGTCGAGTATTTTAGTTCTTTGTATATTCTGGATATTTGTCCTTTGTTGGAACAGAAACTGGTAAAGATTTTCTCCCATCCTATAGACTGTCTCTTCATTATGTTAATTGTTTTCTTTGTTGTGCTCCATCTCATTTATCAATTCTTGGTTTTATTTCTTAAGCTATAGGAGATATATACAGGAAGTCATTGCCTGTGCCAATGTGTTGGTGTGTTTACTCTGTTTTCTTCCAGCAGTTGAGGTTTCTGGTTTTATATTTATGTGTATTTTGAGTTGACTTTTGCTAGGGTGGAAGATAGGAATGTAGTTTCAATCTTTTACATTTTCTACAGTTTTACACATATACAACCTGTTGTTATTACTATTATTTCAGATGATTGATTCCCTGTTCTATTGTTTGTTAAATCAGACACGGAGGCTTATCAAGAATTTAGAAACAGCCAGGCACAGTGACACATGCCTGTAATCCCAGCAGCTTGGGAGGCTGAAGCAGAAGTATTGCAAGTTCAAAGCCAGTCACAGCAACTTAGCGAGGCTCTAAGCAACTTGGCAAGACCCTATCACAAAAGTAGAAAATTTTAAAAGGGCTAGAGATGTGCTCACTGCCTAATGGGGACCTGGTGGGAGTGAGAACAATTGTTTCTCAGGGTGCGAATGGTATAGTCAACAGTCACATAACTGAATGAAGACCTTGGAAATGAGGTTATCATAGTGCTGCCCTGAACCAGAGGACTATAACATCATAAAAGTGGCTTAAAACATCCAGCTTGCTTTATCATTTCTGTACCAAGCTTCAAGTTCACCGTGAAACAGAAACTAATACAGCTTACCAGGTTCCTATTTGACCTTCAGAAATAGAAGGGCAGCAATATCAGCTACATTTATTTTGCACCTGACTCCAAAAGTATAGTGTGAGGTATTGCAAGGAATATGTAAAAGGAGACACAGGAAGAAAACTCTCTTCCCTCTGCATTCTCAGAGATAACATTTCCAAGCCAAAGAGGAAAACTGAGCTCAAGCAGTGGAATATTTAATAAGGTCTAAATTTTTATTTCTTAAAGGCCAAATTCCATTTACTTAGAAAAAAAAGCCTTAATCCATGATGTGATTGCTTTCATGACAATGTTCTTTTTGCTGACCATGTTACATGAATCAGAAACTTTATACACTGCAAATTCAAATTCCTACAGAGTGTGACTGGTGATGTCAACAGAATTTGATATGACCTTCTAATTCAAAAGGCTCCATTTACCTTATGCCTTAAACAGGAACACTCCCTCAGGTGCCATAAGCTTGGAATGCCTTTTCAATAGGGGTATTTTATATGAAGAAAAGAATGGGCCCAACTAAGTTTCCTAGCTATCTCCAATTGTACCATAAATGTAAAGGCACATTCATATTTATTTGCATATTAAAATTTTGCTAGAATCAAAATAATGGAACTATTGCATTCAATCTACTCTTTTTTTGCTACCTTGGACATCTCAGTATGCAGACACTGATTTTTGGTCTTGTAAAAAGATATAAACTCCACTTAATTTTATTCCATAAGGATGGAGGAAGTAATAATAATTTGTAGAATGAATAGATTCTGTAGTTGTTTGCTTGGTTAGGGAACTCTTAAGACTTTAAAAGATCTATTGCTTTATAAGCATTTCGCCAATCAATAATTTGAATGAGAATTGATGTTCATCTAAAGTTAATTACTAATGAATTAGAATTTATCAATGTGGTATACTGAAAACATTTTATTTTTGATAGCTTGAATAACTCCAAAATTGTAAATATATAGTTAAAAAAATGTTGATGTGTATCATGAGAAAGATCCCCAGAAACTAAGTTTCTGGACATGTCTTCTGCTTAGCTACAGGAAGAAAAAAATCTCAGAGCCTTTTTATAATTTAGCCCTTTTTTTTTTTACATTGTATGTTAATTAGATTAACTTAGAGTTATTAATCTCCTGAATGCTTTTTTAATTTAAGTAGCTTAAAATATTACAAGAGTAGTTTCTTTATTTTTGTTCACATGTATGTATGGTGCATATGGAAGATTATTTTTTTAAATAAAGTAACATGCATTTCTCTAAGAGATGACTGATTAGCACTTTCACAGGGATCTGTTCTGGGCAATGTGACCAACTCATAATCAACTTTTTAGTCAGTTGATCAAGTGCCCAAAAGTTTTAGTCCTTTGGTGCAATGTCCAAGTTAAATGGCCATTTGATTGAAATACATGGCTGAAAGCACTAGGGATTTGGCAAAGCAACAAGATTGACAGCATGACACTCTCATATACATAAAAGAGGCAGAATAAAAAGATACATGTGGATGGTTTTTCCATCCAAAACAGAATTTTAGTCTCAAGTGGAAGGACGTCCAGTGCTTTCCCAGAAATAAAAAGGAACCATCATTTCACTCTTCTAAATGGAGTCATTGTTTAATACACACAGATGCAACATCACCAAACACACAAACTCACATGCCAACAGAGGAAATGATTAAATTCTGGCCCCAGGGAAGCAACTTCATATAGTCTCTTATTTTTATTGTATTTTATTTTATTTTACCTTGATTGATTTACACTTTGTAACACGATTGCCAATGAGTCTTCTATGACTGTTGCAAAACACCTGGTTAAATTGGCAATTGCTATGACAGAGCTTAAATGCCTTGGTAACATTAATTTGTTCTTTTACTTTTTAGTTGTCTGAATGGCTGATTGCCCACAATCAATCACATCACCATGTGGCCAACCTAGTATAGTAATTATTCCAAAATAGAAACTGCATGATAAGTTCATTAGTAGACAGTGTGCAAATGGTCCATCCTTTTGGGCATAGACTCATCCCTAAGATGAAGGTAGTGCTTGATGGCTTCTGAAATCATTAGTATTCAAAAAATCTTATTAACTCTGGTTAACTAATTCATTTTAGCTTGAGGTTCTTTGATTGAACTCAAACACATTACCTTCTGTGTGTTATTTGTCAATTCTTTCCAAGTATTTTGTTTGTTTGTTTGTCTTTGCTGTTCATTAAATTGTTAAATTCACTTAGTTGAATGTTTATTTTTAGTTGGACATGTGGTGCATGCTTGTAATCCCATCAACTGGGGAGTCTGAGGCAGTAGGATCACAAGTTCAAGGCCAATTTGGGGAACTTAACAAGATCCTATCTCAAAACAAAAAATAAAAAGTGTTGGGGATAAAGCTCAATGGTGGAACACCCCAAGTTCAATTCTCAGTACCAAAAAAAAAAAAAAGGTATGCATGAGTGTGTGTGTATATATATATATATATATATATATATATGTGTGTGTGTGTGTGTGTGTGTGTATGTGTGTGTGTATGTATGTATATATGCATTTTAATGAAAATTTTATTACATTAAAAATAAAATATAAAGATGAATATTTCTCTAAATAAGTTTTTAGCTGTCTCTATAGATTTTGATAAGTGTTCTTTCCTTCATATTTTGAGCAAATGTTTTTTTTATCTAATATTTCCCTCTTTAAGCTGAGTTATTTAAATTGGTGGTTAAATGTTAAAACATTTTTGCTGTTTAAAGTATTTTTTGTTAATTTAAATTTTTATTTTAAAAAATTATTTTATTAGAATATAATATTCATAATGAAGAAAAACTTATAAGATCCCAGCTTATTCACATAAGACAAAGTGAACAAGCCATGTATATATGTATATATGACCCAGGTGAAAATACAGCTTCAAAGCATTCTTTATTTCTCTTTCCAAGGGGAACTACTTTTCTAACTTCTAACGCCTTAAAATAATTTTGAAAATTCTTGAATAAATATTTTGAATGCATATAAAGTGAATGCATTTTACATGTATATATACATGATATATTTGATGTACATATATTTTTAAGTACCAGGCTTCTTTTGATTGATAGCTGTGGTTGCTCTAAATTGTACTATGCTAACTTTCATTGCTACATAGTGTTCTGCTGCATGAATATAACAAAGTATATTTATTCTAATGTTGATGGGCATTTCTGTTCTTTTTCAGAAATATGCAAATAATGCTGATATGAATATTCTTGTATATGTGTTTATGTATAAGTGTGTATTAATTTCTTTTGTCTATATTTATAAGACTGAAATTGTTGGTTATACAGAAAAAACTAAAATATTTTCTCAGTGATGGTACTATATTGTACTCAACAATGAATGAACTGTCGTATCACTCCTTATTTCCACAATAACTTTTTATTTACAGTCTTTGAAATTTTCAACATTATTGGGACATGTAACATTATCTTCTGATCATTTTTATTTGCATTTCCCAGAAGATTTAGCAAGTAGTGGGGTTGAGTAGTTTTTCAAGAGCTTCTGCTGTTGACTATCTTCTTTCGTAAAGTATTATAAGACCTTGATCCTAATATATTCCATCTTACCAATATTTTCTTCATGGTTTCTACTTGTATGTACTTTTCTTGAAGAAATGTTCATCTATTTCAAGGACATCATGTGGTACTCCACCTGTGAAGCTACTTGAGTGGTCTTTTACTCAGTACTGAGCCATGGGGGACTTAGGGCTCCCCTTGGGAACAATCTAGCATTCTGTTGTGTAGACCGCCCAAGGCCTGAGATCTCTGCCCTTGCTTTCTCTACCAATGGGACAACTCTTGTAGCTCTGGAGTTGGGTGTAACCTATTGGGAACTAACAGCCCACCCCCTACCTTATTTGGCAAAAGAACATTCCATGGAAAACCTTTGAGGTTTCCTTGTACAAATAAACCAAACAGAATACTCATGCACTCTCAGAGTGGGAGCCCTATCGCTAAGGTCACAGAGCTGTCCTGCCCCCCACTTTTCAAAATTACTTCCATGTCGTGTGGTCTTTTCATTGCCTTCTTTTTCTTGGCTTTATTTCACCACCAGTCTACTCCACACAGAGGAACTCCATTTTCACTCCCCATGTGGGACTTGGGTAGGAACATCATATTTTAAATAATAAGATATTTTTCTATTTGTATCTTTTATGTGCTTTATTGCTTTGCCGTTTACACTTATGAAAACAGAGGTTCATTTCCACCTTTCCAATTGGATATCCAATAGACTGAACATGATTTGACAAAACCATCATTGCTTGAGTACTGGGTAATGCCCCTTCTGTCAGGTCTGTTACTCAAGTGTCCATCTGTTTAAGCAGTCTCTTTGTGTGCTTTGACACCACTCTCACATTACTTATTTTTCGGAATGGGGGGGTTGGGGTGTACTGGGGATTGAACTCAGGGGCACTCAACTACTGAGCCACATGAAGCAGCTCATTGAGTTGCTTAGCACCTCACCGTTGCTGAGATGGCACTGGACTCAACATTACTTAATTTCTATATCTAGTGTTTTCTAGACATTGTTTTAAATAACTTGTAAAATAAATTCTCCTTTGATTTTCTTTTCTTTTTCATCCTTTCACATTTCCATCTACATTTTAGAAATAGATTGTTAAATCCCAACAACTTGGTTGAGTTTGTTTGAATTGTGCTGACTCTTAACAGTCAATTTAAGCAGAATGGGCTGTATATAATGTGAACAAGAAACATCCATCTTTTTATTTAGATGAGTTTAACTATAAATATGAGTTCCTCCTCATATTTATAGTCACCGATACACATATTTTGCACATCTTTTATCAATTTTTGTTCCCACAAAATTGATATTTAGGCAATCATTAATATATCTGTTAACAATTCAGTTTACGATTTGTTATCAATACATGGTAATATAATTTTTTAAAATTTTGACCATGTATCTGTTAACTTTCATAAATATATACATGCACATATATATATATATATTTCTATATGCTCAGTTTTCTACATATGAAATTATGTCATTTGTCAATAGTGAATTTCATTTCTTCCTTTCTAATATTTTTTTTTCTTTTGCATTATTGTACTGACTAGGATCTCAACATTAAAATTAAAAATTAAGCCTGAAGAGATAATAGCAGGCATCTTGTATAATTCTAAAATCAGGAAGAATGTCTTTTGATATTTCAGCATTAAATAAACTATTTACTAAATAGGTATGGAAAAATTTTAGTGAGATTAAGAAAATTTCATACTGTTCCAAATTTTTATAAGAATTCTTAAATGTATGAAAGATGATTTATCAAGAGCTCTGTAATGTTTGGAACAATCAATTAAAAAAATAATAAATAAATAAATAAATAAAAGAATTCTTATTATGAATTGCTATTAAATATACCATCATGTGAATTTGGAGCATCTATTAAGCTGATCATTTGATTAAATTTTATGCTATGTACATCCTGGAATAAAACTGTGCTCTTTTGTGATATCCAATCTTTTTATATATTTTAATCATTGTTATTATTATTTCATCATTTTGAATCTAAGTTAGTGAGTATGATTGCCTTATAGTCAGTCTCCTTTCCTATAATTTCTTATCAAATTTTCTTATAAGGATATGTAAGTCTCATATAACAAGGTGGTAGAAGTCTCTTCTTTTTTTATTTTCTGGAAAAATTTATGTAAAATTAGCATTCTTTTTTATTTTTTAAAAAGTATTTGCCATGATTCATCATCATAGTCATTGAGGTCTGGAGTTTTCCTTTCTGGGACTATTTTTCCTTACATATTTAATTTATTTTATAATTTAGAGTCTATTTTTTCTAGTGTCAGGTTTTTAAAATTCTGCAGTTCTAAGAATTTATTGTGTATAGTATATTCATATTGACATTTTAATAACTGCTCCATATGTAATGATTTCATCTTTTAATTCCTGGCATTGTTATTAGTATCTCCCTGACTTTTTTTTTAATAACCAGTATTTTGTAGTTTTCCATTTTATTAACCTTTCCAAGGAACCTAGTTTATCTTCTCTTATTTTTTTATACTGCACTCTAGTTTTTATTTGTTATTATTTCTAAATTAATATCTTCCTTTATTATTAAAAGTTCCTTTTTTTTTTTTACTTTTGGACCTGAATTATCTGTACTTGAGATGGATTTTCTGCATCGACTTTCAGTCTCTTTTTTCTAAGATATGAATTAAAGCATATAAATTTCCTTCCAAGGCATGAATTTAGCTGTGACCCAAAGATTTTGAAATGTGGTGTTCCTTTTTCTTGAAGTGCACACTATTTTAAATTATTTCCATTGTGACTTTTTGATTTACTATTTGAAAGTATGTTACTTAATTTTCTAGCAAATGTGATTATCAGGTTATCTTTTTTCTCTTTATTCCTAGGTTAATTTTACTGGGCTCAGAGACTATTCTTTGTATAATTTTAATAGTTTAAAATTTGTTGAGACATAGTTTCTAGCCAAATATGTGGTCAGTTTTGCCAAATATTCTATGTACTCTTGAAAAGAATGCATTTTATATAGTCACTTAGTACAGTTAAGTTGTAATTTAAAATAGCAATTAAGTCAAGTTTGTAAATCATGCTGTTCAAATCATGTACATCATAATTATTTTTTTCTATGATCATACTATCAATTATTTAGACTAATGTATTAAAATCATTTATTCTGATTATAAATTACTTATTTTGTTCAGTTATTTTGTTTAATATATTTAAAAACTATTATATTATCTTTTCTCAAATAATAAAGAATTGTTTTAGCTTTCTGATGAATTAAAAATTTTATCAAAATTAAGTATCCTATATATCCACTAATGTTTTTGCCTTAAGTTCTACTTTGTCCAATAATAATCTAGTTTAGTTGTGTGCTTTCTTTAAACTTGTGCTTTTGTGCATTTTGTATAACTGTAATTCTATAACTAAGGCCTGATTTTTGTAAGTTTTGTGATTATTACTTGTTTGTAGCCACTCTTAAATCTTTAACTCTCAAGATATTTAGTTCATATTTTATGTAGTCAGTAATGTACTTGAGTTTAAATTTACATTTAGTTTTTGCTTATTTCTTTTAATTGCTTTGTTTCTTTTCCTCATTTCTATTCTTCTTCAATTATTTTTTATTTCTTTTTTTAAAAGAGAGAGAGAGAATTTTTTAATATTTATTTTTTTTAGTTTTCAGTGGACACAACATCTTTATTTTATTTTTACGTGGTGCTGAGGATCGAACCCAGCGCCCCAGGAATGCCAGGCAAGTGCTCTACCCTGCTTGAGCCACATCCCCAGCCCCTTCAATTATTTTTTTTAATTTAAGTTTTAAGAATTATTCCATATTAACCCTCTAATAGTTTGGTAATTATGCATACTACAACATAGTTCCATTTCAGAGTCTTAAATATAACCACTCCCTGAATTCTAATATAAATTGGTACTTTTCTCACTACCTTGTCAATATAAATATCTAGAATATTTAGATCATTTGTGATGTGTCCATAATATATCTTATTGTTTTCATGAATTTTCACTTTCTATATCCCTTAGATTCCTGGATGCATTATTATTAAATTGCTTTATGAATTCAATATTCAGTTAGATATCCTAATTAATGTCTCTTTCCATTGCTCTTTAGTCCTTCCTGTATATCAAAGTTAGCATCTGATATAATTTTTTTATTGCCTGAAGACTCCCTTTATTGTTTTCCTCCATGTGCATCTGATGCTTATTAATTCTTTTAGTTTATATTTGTCTGAAGAGAAAAAATGTCTTCAGAGAAAAAATATTTTATTTTTAAGAAAATTTTCAGTGATAATAGAATTCTAAGTTGACAGTTTTACCTTCTTAATTTTGAAGATGTCATTTCATTGTCTTTTGACTTCCATTGTTTCTGTAAAATAGTTGGCTCCTTCTTCAATATTATTTCTGTTACTTCAGAGGTCTCTCTTTTCTTTCTCTTTCTCCAACATCCAGTTAGATAAATCTAAGATAAAGTAGAGTTATTTGAAAATGTGTACCTATTGTAACATCTATTTGTGGGTTCTCTTGTTTTATTGATTGTGTTTGTTTCTATATACCTAGTTATTTTTTTTTTGTCTGAGTCCTGAACTCTATATGAACAAAAATTGCAGAGATAATTTGGGAATCTGAATCTACTAGAGCAGGGGCTGGCAAGATCTTTTTCTATATGGCCAGTTGGTAAATTTTATGGGCTTTGCAAGACTTGTGTTCTCTTTTACAACTTTTAAAATTTACCATTGTAGTATGAAAACTGCTACATATAATATGTAAATGAATGAAAGAGCCTGGATATACTCTAATAAACCTTTATTTTATCAAAAGCCAGTAAGTAGGCTGAATTTGGTTTAAGGGCTATAGTTCGCAGACATCCTGTTCTAGAGAGAATTTTCTTTACTGTCTCATAAGTGGATAATTTAAGATTATTAGCCATTCAATGCTACCTTTTTCCAATAAAAAATGGAGATAATTTAAAGCTAGACTTCAGTCCTCTTGAAAGGTGGTCTCTATCTAGTTCATCCAATCCCTTAGAGTTTAGAACAGGATGCTTAACCTTAGCTCTGTTTGTATTTGATAATTCTCTATTGAGTTGGAAAAGTTTATGCATTGTAGAATATTTAGCAGCTCCCATGTCCTCTAACTCCAGATCCAGTAGCATACACTAGCTCCCTGTTGTGACAACTTAAAATATATTCAGAGATTGCCAAATAACTTAGGAGAAAAAACTTCCCCAGGGTGAGAACCACTGACCTTAAATATAGCGTATCAGGTTAAACTGAGAGTCCCTTTATAACAAGACCCAAACCCCCAATTTTTTGTCATTGTTCTCCTAATGCTCCTACTACTGTGACCTTGAAGTCCTCAAATTCTTAACTTTAGGCTACCTGTCCAAGAATGGAATGACTACTCAAGTGTAACGCTCTCACAAATGTTAGTCCCATCTCTAAATTTCCTTCTTCTTTCCAATCTTGGCACAGTCTGATTTTTTTCTTTTGCCCCTTTTCTAGTTTCTTTTGTAGATCATTTTCCAAGCCTAGTAGTCTCATTACTATAAGCAGAACTCCCAATATGTAGGACTATTAATGAATTTTTCCCATAAAATCATTGCACATGAAGAAATATATTTTCATAAATGTTATTTAATTTAATTTTGTCTTTCAGTAGCTGTAATTGGTGTGACAAAAAATAAGAAAAAAGAAAGAAAACAGTGATAGATTTTGCAATATATTTTTAAATAGATTCCAGTTATACAAAACATAAAATTTTACTTATTACAGAACTTTTCTATGTACATTAATCATTTAATTATAGAGCCATTATCAAGCTTAAAATTAAATAATTCAATTTCCATGGAAAAAATGAAAAGCCATTACATTTCGAAATTGACTTGGAAAATCCTATAGTATAATTGAATCTTGATATAATTTATTTGTTAATCATAATTTAATACTAAAAACATGCAAATCACTTGAGGGTATTAGATTTTTAAATGGACAAAAAGATTTAAGTAAAAATTATAAGAAAATTTAAGCTTTAGTCTTTTCTTATGATATTGTTAATTGAGTTTGTTAAAGAGTTTTAATTACGTGATTCTCAGACAGTATGTGCTCAGTTTTCTTTTATTAAATATCTGTGTGCTGATTGTCTATTCACTATGTCTATCTGGGGTTCATTTTTATCTTCTGTAAAATAAGTGCTAACAAATTTTTTTAAATAATTTACGTAAAGATTTGCTTTTATGTATT
Source organism: Urocitellus parryii (assembly GCF_045843805.1). Classification (NCBI taxonomy): domain Eukaryota; kingdom Metazoa; phylum Chordata; class Mammalia; order Rodentia; family Sciuridae; genus Urocitellus; species Urocitellus parryii. Next base: position 205,438,628 of record NC_135531.1, read on the forward strand.
TTGTGTTTATTAATTTGATTAAAATCCTTACAGTATCCATAAGAGGTTGGTGTAATTATTATGCCCAAACTTCAGATGAGAAAACAGATTTACATGTCTATCATAAGTGTAAATATACTGCCTACAAAAAAATATGATTGATAATTAGAATTGGAGATTGCCGTGATGAATTTCATTTAACTTATAAAATTATTGTTAAATAGCTTTAGTTGTATGCAATTATGTAAAAACTCATAGTATAACTTACAATACATAAAAATATCATTGGAAAACACTTTGGTTAGTGATATTTTAGAGCGCTATTGTCGTCAAATGCTGGAATATGTCCTTGTATCCAATCTCATACTATTCATATCCTTTTATTGCCTTTAAGGAAAGTTTTAACCAAACTATGCCCAAGTAGTTCATATATTCCCTTAATCAGAATTGCTTTCTCTCAAACTATGGATTTTTAAAGTAATTTACTGTGATGTGTCATATATATTTGGCCATTTCTTGTGATCCTGTGCTTAAGCATCAATTAAGTCCAAAACAAAAATGATTAATTTTCTCTATCCTAAAAGTGCTAACTAGCCAAATTCAAAAAATCAGATAAAAAAATTACAAAATTATATTTTTAGAATTCTGTGTTCACCAACAATCTTTATAACAGCATTAATTTTAAAATATGTTTGCATCTTGAATGGGTAACATATGCTCATGGTATAAATTAAAAGGTATCCAGTGGAAAATAAGTATATTATATCCAGTTTTTCTCTAAATACTGAGTTTTTCTCCCTAGAGTCCCTGGAAATTGGGTAAGCATTTGAGAACAACTAGAAAAAAAAGTAATTTTAAACAAGCATTTTTCTCATAAGAATTTTATATTTTCTCACATAACATTTAAGTTTTTATAGCTTTTTAATATACATCTCTTCTATTCAATTACTATATATTCCATGCCTAATAGTTTCTCAGTGATGAGATTTAGGTCATTGGTTTTAAATCTGTTTTAGATTAGATAAAGTGAGAAGTTTTCAAAAAATAAAAACAGAGCAAAAACAAACAAAAAAATCTTTGTTACCCAGAGGAACTAAGTCAAAATCTTAGAGATAGTCTGTTTATATGTTAAATTTACTTTCTTTCTATTTTAAAACTCTCCAATGAATCCCAATGTACCAGATTAAATATTGATTGCACCTTACATTGTAGGATATATAAAAATATGTTTGGCACTAGCACTTTCCTCAAGTTGCTAATAATTAAATATCCACAGTGTATTATAATGTTTAAAACTGGCTAGCTGAAGAGAAACTCTGATTTGTAGCATTTGCTGATTTTCACAGTGTAAATACTTTCATCACAGTCAATTGCAAGCTTTCAGTATGCCTCACTGAATACAGAGTTGGGTAGAGCATAATATTATCTCTAACATGAATATATTATAGATGTAAATAACCTCCAGAGAACAGGTTATAATAGAGTGAAGTAAAATAATGAGTTATGGGTTTTTGGGTATGTATTACAATTTTAATATGATTTATTTAATTTTAAGTTTATATAATTTAATTTTTTAATAATGGCTGTGTTTAACAACCAGCCTACAATGTCCTTGACAGTGTGAAAATCAGTTCTGATGAACTTGGATAAACTTGCTCTAGCACACCAGCACCTCTAATATTTAATATGTTAACTATGATAAAATACTGGAAGTAAATAAGCATTACATAATTTTATCATCTTCTCTTCTCTTGAAACCCAGTTATTGAAGGTGACGGAATGAATATTATCCCTTTAGTGATGAGGACATCAAGACTCACAGAGATGCTAATTTGTTCCCTTGTGAGTAAGCTTCAGACCTGTACCAGAACAACATTGTCTGGCTCCCATTGCATACCAACATTCCTTCTAGATTCATCTGCAAAATAAAAAACATAAATTTGGGGACAATTTTGACAAAAGGATTTTAGTCTTTGTCATATATTTAAAAGTTGTCTAACCTAATCCTTGACATGATTTCCTTTTAACGATGAAACTTGGAGTAGCATTTTATGTGGAGGTTCTCTGTGACAATAATAATATTCATCCAGCTCTGGCCATGAATTCTTTCAGATATATGAAGATCCCTGAAGAAATGAAAGTCTTGGTGTCTCCATGAAAGGAGCTACCAACCTCCAAAACATCAAAAACAGAGCAGCCGAACTTGGTGCCTCAATGCTCTAACTTTTAGTGTAAAGGAAAGTTTATACCAAGTCAGAGAAGGCTCTAGAGGTTATGCCTAATCAAGGAGAGAGGACTTGAGTGGATCTTCCAAATTGGGTAGGTAGCTATCCCAGGAAAAGAGGAAAAGTATCTCAGATAAAATACAGCTTCTTAATTTCCTCTCTTCTCAAACCTGTCTGTTGGGTAACTGCAGTAGGGCCCATCCCTGGTGCCCTTCTCAGATTACTCAGTGGGAAGATCTTTCTGAACAATGGCAAAGAGATAATGTAAATAAACTTGGCTTGCTTAGAGTTGTGTGATTGCAAGCTAGAGTTTTACCCTACTTGTTTTCCCCTTGGATAATATTGGAAAGTATTGTTTTTTGCTTTTTTTAAAGGAATATTTTCCAATAAAAACTTCCTTTTTGTGAATTGTGAGTCAGGTCCATCCCATTCTACATTTTTATACTCCTTTTCTATATTTTTAACAGTCTGTCCGATTTCAAGTAGGTATATAATAGAGATAGTCACAGGAAAGTTTTTGGATCAAACAGAAAAGCAGAGTTCTTAGATAATTGGATTTCAAAGTGCCTGTTATTCTGTAGCCAGTGTATTGAGCCAAAGAACTCAATTCCAAGAATATATTTTAAAGGGGGGGGGGGGTGGAGAATGTAATTTTAAAAACCTTTCACCAGTGGACCAAATGAGCATTATATGCTCTAACAGAGAATTCTATTCTGTTCTATTCTATTCTATTCTATTCTATTCTATTCTATTCTATTCTATTCTATTCTATTCTATTATATTCATCTAACACAGAAATATTAATTTACCTTATTGGCTCCCTCTTTCCTTCCTTCCTTCCTTCTCTCTCTTTCTCTTTCTTTCTTTCTTTTTTCTTTTCAATACTGGAGACCGAACCAGGGACACTTCGCCATTGAGCCATATCTCCTACCCCTTTTATTTTTTGACGCAGGGTTTCATTAAGTTACCTAGTGCCTGGAGCTATCTATGAGATGTGTGTGAACTGAGTGATATTTAAGCCATTAGGCTGTTTTGGGAACTCCCAAGAAGAACCTCCCTGCTTCAAGAATGCCCAATTCACTGCTGACCCCCGATCTAGCTCACAGCTCAAGTTCAAACACAGCCCAGGAGATGAGAGTGACCCAACAAGAGTCAAATAACCTGTTAACTGCAGGACCCCTGCTAAACAAGACTTCCTACTAAACTCCTATGATCTGTACTGCTATAAACAAAGCAAGTTTTAGGCTTCTTCTTTGTGAGAACCTTCTGGTTGGCTCAAGTGGTCGCGCCCCTGTTTTAAAAATATTTTTGCCTTTTGTCTTTATTTTTGATATATTACTTTCATAGCTTTTCCCCCACAGCCAGTTCATCCCTCCAACAGGTTCCCATTCCCTCATCTACATGGGATGTGAGCGAGAAACTAGATTGCCTTTGATCATGGAATCCTCCTGCCTCAGATTCCCAAGTTACTGGGATTGCAGGTAAGCACCACTGCACCCAGCTAATTTACTTTATCCAAGCATCAATTTAATTCCTTAAAAGGGATATTGACCTTTGTGCCCATATATCTACGCAGGTATGCATACATACACATATGCACACAAAGTAGTGCATGTTTCCAAGGAAGCAGGTATCTAGGTTTTTATCATCTGCATAAAATTGATTTGCACTCTTATGGTTAGGCAGTTAGTCTAGCAATTATGAGTTCTGTAATTGGAGTCACACAAATTAGCACTTGAACCCTGAATCTTCTGCTTAGCAACAATGTAATCTGAGCCAGAGAGCTGACTTTTTGAAGCCTTCCTTTCCTTATATATAAAAAATACAGGGGCTGGGTTTGTGGCTCAGTGGTAGAGCACTTGCTTAGTATGTGTGAAGCACTGGGTTTGATTCTCAGCATCACATATAAATAAATAAAATAAAGGTCCAATGACAACTAAAAGAAAATACACACACACACACACACACACACACACACAAACAATAGTTTATATCTCACTGAAAATTTGTTAGGTAATTCATAGAGAATATGTATAACAATGACACATAATATATACATAGAAAAACAGTATATAACTATGAGTATAATACAGTTATTGTTATATGTGACGTATAACACTAAAAAATAACCAAGAATATAAGAAACAGCAGTTTTTCAATAAAATAATAAAATCAACTAACAGTAGTAGATTCAAAAATTGTAAATACCAAGTATGCACTTTAAAATAATATCAGTCTCAAGAATACAGAAGTCAATCTAGGAATTTTTATCATGGAGGATTGAATATAGACATTTATTTAAACAAGTATGGTAGGAATGAGGAAGTAAAAAGGGACTTCTGAAATAACAAAGGAGCAATACCTGAATAATGGTTTGACTTTTCAACAAAAATGATGAAAGCCCAATGACAATGGAATGGTGTCTTCAAAATAATGAAAACAAATAACTGCCAAGTTAGAATTCTATCATCAGTGAAACTATCCTTTAGAAATTGAAGGTAAAGGAAGAATTTTTTCAGACAAAACATTAAAGTCTTTAACAGTTAGAGACATGCCAGAAGCAAATGGTGTTCTTCAGATAGAAAAAGTCTTATCCCAGATTGCAATTTGGATATGCAGGAGAAAAGCAACAGCAGTGGAAAGGATTCTGATGTTAGAAACTAACTATTGCATAAATAAATCAATATTAAAAATGGGTTGGAAAGTTCAGAAAATAAATATTCATGAAAACAATAGCATTTATAGGAAGATGACAAACGATTTGTATTCTAAGGTGTGTGCATTGACAAAGAAATACTATAAGGAAAATACACTTATACTATCTTTCTGTCTATATCTCCATATATACTTATATTATCTCTATATATACATATTTTGATTTCTTCTTTTTCTTCTTTTTACAAGAATTCTTCTCCAATAAATTTTTTGCATCCCTGACTCTATTTCAATATTTGTTTCCAAGAGAAATCAACCTGTGATGAGTATCTTCAACTTTAGAAGTCAATGCCGTTGTTATTTTTTTCAGTTCTACTTCACTAACACTATAAGATTTCCAATTATTCCCAATTATTACAAATACATGTATCATCACTTTTATTAATTTCAGTCACTTTGATGGGTGTGTAGTGATGTAATGCTGGATACTTCCCCCACTGATGATGCTCAACATCTTTTCATGTGTATTTTCAAAGTTATTATCAAATGCCTGTTTATGTCTCTCTTTTCTTTGAGTTTACTGGTTTGCATTTAGTAATTTTGATGGTGAGTTCACGTTCCATAGAGTACTATGTATGGGATTTCTTTGAGGCATAAAACAGAATTGAATTTCAGTAGACAGAAATATCACTTGCATTTACTAAGTCTCCTATGAACCACTGAAAGCTAGCAGTTAAATTTAGAGATTTTTAGGACAGGTAGGGCATTTCATATCTGAGATAAGGGTGGGTTTTTGGTTAGAACATCGTCTCCTATGAACCACTGAAAGCTAGCAGTTAAATTTAGAGATTTTTAGGACAGGTAGGGCATTTCATATCTGAGATAAGGGTGGGTTTTTGGTTAGAACATCTCAAGTCATTCATTCTTTTCTCTTTCTCTCCTCTCAAAGCTGAAGATAGGCCACCTTTGAGACTATTTTTTTTTTCTCAATTTTCTTTCATCTAAAGAACACCCTGCTGTTTCCTTCTGTGCATGCCTGTTTGCTGATGAAGACCAAGTTTGGGTTGTTGTTGTCTGAAAAAAAATCTTCCTTTGCCTTCCATTACTAAAGGATAATTTCACTAATGATAGAATTCTAAATTAAAGTCATTGAGAGTATTCTCTCTCAGGGTCTAGTGTGAAAAGGGAATTCCTCATTCTGTCTCCCTAGTTGGTTCACAGACTTTGTCTCATTTCCACTGAGGTGAGGTCATACAACAGATCTTAGCTACCCGATTTTAGATCTTGGCTACCAAAATTTTACCTCCAGAAAAAAATTTTGGCCCCACAACTTATTAGATGTTTTGAATCCTGTGCTCCTATCATTTTAGTGGATAGTGCTGTGCAGGTAAGTGTTTAGCAATCAAATCTTGGAAAAGAAGACAGAGGGCGGGGATGGGGGTGGACAGAGAAACAACTGAGGTTTGTAGTGTTATCAATTCCCATGATTAACATATTCCCAACACGACCAATTTCAAGCTCTTAATGTAACTTCATGGAACATGGGACTGGGAAGAAATGTACAGCAGCATGCGATTATATAATTTTTATCATACAGATATATTATGTATGATATACTGCCAAATATTTCTCCTGAATGTTTAGTGCCTTATATTTGCCCGAAGTAGAAATATCTTCTAAGCACTTTCATAATTAAGTGATAGACCTAATTATGGGAAATTTTTATTTTATTTTTTTAATTCACCATTTTCCAGGTGTTAGGTTATTTGATACAGCAATACAAGAGATTTTGTACTATAATTGGTCCCATTTTATAGATGAAGAAATTAAGCCACAGAGAGAATAAGTTCCCTATGTTCATAAGGAGAACAAGTACTAGAGCAAGGATTTCAACCCAGATAAGTCCAAGATTCAAAATCTATCCTTTTAACTACGTGCTATCTTTCCCCTGGAATGAATGACTCAGGTAGGGATGTTTGTTGTTTGTTTAAGCCCAGTGGGGTTTAAGGGAGAACATATTATTCAAATGTTTGCTATTTGCTCAAGGAAATTCAAAAGATCCACCCTAAGACTTGAATGGAAATCTGACAGCAATATTTTACTGGGCTGGGTCACAAACAAAAAGACAGGGAAGTTAGTTCTATGCCTAGGGCACTGTTTATAGCCTGAATCTAATCATGGGGCACCATCAGCTATATCCCAACCAAGGGATATTCTAGCAAACAACTGGCCTGTTTTCTTAAAAAATGTCAATTAAGTGCAAAGAAATACTATAAAACAGCTCCATATTAAGAAAGATTAAAGAGATGCTACAATGGGAGGCAAACCCGTGATTTCCAATTCTTTTGCTATGTTAAGACTACTGATTAAAACTGAGATAAGGTTTATAGATTAGATAATATGAAGGCACCAAGGTTAATTTCTCCTCCTCCTCCTCCTCTTCCTCCTCCTCCTCCTCCTCCTCCTCTTCCTCCTCCTCCTCCTCTTCCTCCTCCTCCTCCTCCTCCTCCTCCTCCTCCTCCTCCTTTTTCTTCTTCTTCTTCTTTTTTGTAGTTGTAGATGGACAGAATGCCTTTATTTATCTTTATGTGGTGCTAAGGATAGAACCTAGTGCCTCACACATACTAGGCAAGCACTCTGCCACTGAACTACAACCTTAGCCCACGGAGGTTAATTTCTAGATTTGGGGAATTATACTGTGGTTCTGTAAAATAATTATTTGCTTACAGGAAATAGATCCTAAAGTGTTTAAGGGTAAAGGGATATCACAAATCAATTTGCTCTTAAGTTCAGGAAAAAGAGCAACATATAAACATAAAGAAGTATATGTGTGTGTGTATATGTATGCATATTATATGTGTGTATATATATATATATATATATATACATGCATACACACACATACCATGTATACAATGCACACACACACACACACACACACACACAAACACACAGAAAGAAAAAATAAATGCAGTAAAATGCTATGCTTGGGACACTTGAGTCAAAAGTGTATCTACTACTCTTGAATTTTTTTCTGTAAGCCTAAAAGAATGTCTAAATAAAAGATTAAAAACAATCAAAAAAGAACTAACTTTGTTCTCATGCTCCATCATAAATGTGACTTAACCAACCTCCTGTGGGTTCTCATGCAGGTGTGTGTCCTGTTGGGAAAAGTATAAACGGCAGCCGTACCCCAGAGAAAAAAACCCAACATGGCGCCTAAGGACTTCTTCTTCCTACCTTCTTCTTTTCTGCAGTGGCGCTAAAAATTCCCGCCCATGTGAACTCTCCCGCCGGTGCCAATTTCAAATCTCGCTGGCGGGGAACCTTAGCCCCAATGAGAACCTATTCCTGGGCTCCGGAGCTGATATCTGGAAGAACTTGCCAATAAATGGGTGGCCTGCCATTTATCTAAGCCCTACCATCTCCCCTTTAGTTCTATATAAGCACACAGCTTTTTGCAATAAAATTGGAATTCTCCCGGCAAAGTGTCTTTGCGTGGGGAATTCTTTCATGTTCATTTTAATTTCTCTCTCCTGAACTCCTTATTCTCTGCAGTTCCAATTCCATTCCATTTCTGAGATGACTTCAGATTGACCCAGTTTATAACCTCAAACTTTAGTGACTGGCCATTCTCTGGATTGGCTATCCTAGGTTGGGTTCTCTTACCAAGATCTAGTTCCCACTTGTCTTATGGCAGAGGTCATAGAAGAGCTGTTTTCCTTACCAAAGGTCATAGGTAAGCATGCAATAAAGATCGACATGCCTGGTACAGATAGAATAATTTAGGAACTATAAAAAGACAAGTGAAAGATTTCCAGTGTTCAGAGTTCAACCAGTGGTGGTAATTGAAACAGAGCAGCATATGATTTGCCCAATGCAATAAATTCTCAAACCCAAAATCTAGGGGGAAAAAAAGTAAAATCACTTTTATTATTCTGCAAACACAACTTCTTTAAAAAGTATCTTCATATTAATATACTTACTCAACAAGCATTCCCCAAATTTCATTTTCGTTAAATTGTTTCATACAATTTCATTTAATGAGTTTTATATCGTTTTGCTTCCTTGCTCCATGGCTATTTTGTGCTTTGGGGTGTGAGTTCAAAGGTTGGTTGCATTTCCTTTATGTTCACTGTGGTTCCATATCACAATTTAGAAGAGCAAAAACTACAGTTATTTCCTTTCCTTTTTATTTTAACCATATCTGAAGATACCAACAGCTTTTATAACTTTTTCTATAAAGACTTTCTCTAAAGAAAACTGAGAGATTTGGTTTCATGTTATATAGGTCATTTAATCAGAAAGCAAATCATTTGTCTTTGATCGTGCCCTTGCCAGAAGATCCCTAACTCATTAGTGTGCTATTAATGAGGCTGGATTTTAAAGCAGGTGTTGTTAAGTGCAATCAGAGCAGCTTTATTAAGCCGAAAATTGTCTTGCGATGACAAAGGAAGTCAGATTGGTCCATGTGCAGTTAACCTTTGTCTATATGCATGACTTGGCTGATTAAACAGCAATTGATAATGACCTTCAGTCTGGCAAAGCTGGAAAAAAGGTGATGCCTGATGTTGGCATTCATTGTATGTGATGAGTGACAGGCAGGCAGTCTCTTTAATTTAGAAATCTATAATGCAATTTCAAAATTAACTAATATTGCAGTGCAATGAACCACTAATTTATGTGTATTAAACTGATATTTTGATGTGCATGTTATTTCAGAATAGAACATCATTGCTGCGAGAGTTACCTTCAAGTCAAAGTTGTTTTCACTGGCCATCTTTTAGTAGATAGGAAGATTGTGGAAGATAAGGAAGAGCTGCTTTTGAAGATTTATTAATTTCTTTAATAAACAGACTGAGCTCCTGATATGTCGAAGACCCTGGCCTGGTAAGTTAAACACAGGCCCTGCTTCTGAAGAGCTCACAATGGGGTGACAGACAAGAACACCAATTTTATTACAATTTATTCAGTGCCACAACAGTTTATCATTAGCACCTGAGGGAAAAAAAAAAATGCTTTCTATCATTCTCAGGACCTCAACTGATTCCAAAAATGTGGAGGGAGATGCAACAGACTATGGTGAGATTTTAATTTGTAGAGTATATGTTATATGCCAGATACTTTGTTCATGTACCTCATTGAATCCCTGTAGCAATTCTTAGGCGAATATGACTGGTCTCATTTTACAGTTAACAAAACACAATTTCAATCACAAGTTGAGTATTTTGCCTGAGTTCCGGCAAAGATCTAACTAACAAAGATCTGAACTCAAGCTCTGTTTGTCTCTAAAACTCACACCATTCTAAAACACTGTAAAAAAAATTACCCAAGATAATAGAATAAGTGAATGGTAATTTTTTTTAATCTTTTGTGCAATGTGTGTGTGTTCTATTTTGTTTGCTGCCTGATTTTGGGAACATAGCAGTGGATCACATTGCCTGGAAATCAGTTTAAATCAATGGCTTCCTCCTCATGGCATCCTATATTTCCCTGTATTTTTTGAAAGTTCATCTTCATAAACAGACATTTGAAGAATTCAGCATTTATCACAGCATCTGTCTTTTGCATCTGAAATGTTTTACAAAGTACTGTACTAAAATGTTAAGTAGACCAAAAGTGGTCATAACTTGAAGTTTTGCTAATACTTATACCTCCCAGCTTCGAATTAAGGACATTTTATTTGGGGGGGGGTATGTTAATAAATTGCTGGATTCAAATAGGTTTGTTTAACTGTTAAACAAAGTTAGAGAGATTTCTTTCTTACTGCAGGAGCTTTCAGAGCCTTTAACATGCTAATGGTATTGTGACTTTCCAAAGAGAGAATTTGGTATTCCACATTTCCCAAGCTTTCTTGATCACGAGGCTCTTTGTTCTTGGAGCTCCAATTAACACTCCCAAGAATTAGGGTGTGCAGAACAGAGTGAGCCCCTGCTCTATAAAACATTAGCAGCCAAATAACAGCATACAGCAGGCTGAAAAAAGAAAGAGAAAAAGATATTGATATAGGAAATAGAAAACCCAATAATTGATTGACATTTTTCACAGCTTTGCTAGATCCTATTGTGATTATTTAAATGTTGAAACAGTCTTAATGAATGGTATGATCATTAAGTTTATAAATATAAATGATATTCATCTAAATTGCCTAAAGCAAGTATCAATAGTTAATACAAATGTTAGTTGAGTTTCCCTGACTCCTACATCTCCTCTAAATGACACGTGAATGAGATGTTCATTTTCAGATTACATGAAGGCAATTAAAAGATTAATTGGGATAAAATGTGGGATTTTGAAATAAACTCTGTAGATTTTATAAGAATTGACTAAAACCCATAAAAGTATAAATTACTTGCAGCTTTATTGGTAGCATTTTTCTAAGACAACCCTGGTTGAAATTTTAGAATCATCTTTTAAAATACGTTTATAAACTACCTTTCGAGATCAAAATCTCTGATGGACAGTCAGGGTCAACTTTTAGTCTTTCCTCACTAGGGCATTATCTCCTTCATCCTGGCAGGAGGTCCTTCACTTTTGTCTTTGCTCTACCACATTGTTTCTAATGTGTCTTCATCCTACTGGTTGCCCTCCTTGTAAAAGAACTATGAAACCAATAACACTCCAACTCTCCATCTGCAAGTGCAAAATCTTAAATTGCAGGTTATCTCTTCCACTGCCAGTCCGTTTGCTATGTTCTAATTGTTATGGCTATAGTACTTCCTGCTCTGATCCTGTTACTGCTTCAGTGTAAGTAGCATAGTAACCGTGGGAGCTGACCTGCAGAGCCCTTCCCCCTCAAATCCCCTGGAATGTTTCCAAACATGCCCTAGAATAGTATCATTGCCTGGAAGTGCCTTCTGCTCACAGGGAAAGAAGTCAGTCAGGAAGACCATCTGGGAAGTGTTATATTTAAGAAGGCATAGAGTTGATTTGCCATGGTTCAAAATTATTTTTGTCCATTCAGAGGCTTTCCAGAATTCCTTGGAACAGCGTTTGGGTCTACCCATTTTAAAGGAATCTATTTTCTCCCATCTCCTATCTAACTCTTGCACCAAGTAGATACTAAAAAAATAACAGATGCTAAAAGTTACAAACTGGCACTAATGTCAATGAGGCCACCTGTTCAGCCTGATGACAATCTCAAGTGACTTTCACAAGTAGGCTGGTGATCTGCAAATAGATGGAAATGATGCCCGGTCATTGGGCCATTAGGACATAGCAGGAGCAATCCATGTCTTCCTCTAAGGCCATTTATTTCCCTGTCAAATAATGAACAGGTTTGAATAAGGAATATTTTATAACTTGAGCAACCATAAATTATGATTTGGATAGGTGAACATTATTTTGGAGAAGAGGATAAGAAAAGTGGACTTTGGCTGATAGATATTTCAATTTTCCTGAGAAAAGATATGCATTTACCAGATCATAATCATTTTGGTAAATTACAGTTCACTGCTGAGTCATCTGCACAGTACTGAGGTTGTACACACCCTTTGGAAGATAAATTGCACAGCTATATTATCCAAATCTCTGAATTAGAAATGGCTTGCAAGGAGCTGCAAAAGGAACTCAGTGCGTGCTGAGAATTTAGCTTTTACAGTTATCTTTCAAAAAGGAAAATGTGCATAAAGATCTCAGAAATAATCTCCAGGAAGCATTTGCACTAGAAGCACTGTATACATGACTGCCTTGTTTAGACTTCACAAAAAATTGTGGCTTTGAGCATCAGATGAATAAGAGCCATACAAAATTCAAGGAGTCAGCACTGAGGCTAATTAAATTAAATTGGGGAAAAAAATCACTGCTATTCTTTTTCTAGTTTTTTCTACTCATCCTCTTTATGACTATTGTTTTGTGGCTTTTTCTTTGTCTGTCTGTTTGTTTTTAACTTCACAGTTACATAAGAAGTAGAGAGTCATATTCTAAGATAGTGTTTCTGGAAGTGTGGCTCCAAGGCCATCAGCATCAGCATATCTAGGAAACTGCAGGCAAACAAATGCTCACGCTGTAGTGCAGAATCAGATACTCTGGAGGTGGGTCAGCAATCTGTGCATAACCTGGTCTCCACTTACCAAAGTGACACATGCTATGATTTCCATCCTGCCACAGTCTGAGAATCTTCCTACTAAAATCTCTAGAAATTGGAAACTCTAATTCACCAAATCAGCTGAGTGAAAATAAACAACCCCTGAACTTCCCTGGGATCTGAATCTCTTATCTGCAAATTAAGGAGCGTGTGCTGTCTGATTTCTCAAGTATCTTCAAATTCTGTAATTCTACATGAATATTTACCTGTTAACATTTAAATTCCTCCATAATAGCTCAGCATTGAAAATCAGAAAGCCATGGTTTCAAATTCTGACTCTGCTTCTCAATAGTCTTTGAGAGCCTCAGTTTTCCCATGGATAAACTATAGACAATAAATGTTTATGTCATGGATTTTTTGAGAGGTAAAGGAAATAATGCATGTAGAGCACTTAGTACAGTAGATGGCATACAGGGCTGCACAAAGGATGATTATTATCATTTGGAAGTAGAGTTCTGAAAAAAGACAATCTTCAAAGTCACAGAATTAGAAAAGGGGCTTCCATGTGAAAGCCTGTTACACAAAACTAGGAACTCAAGTTCGAGAACCACTGGGCATGTTTAGTTTCAGTTACTTGTGACTGACTCAGGCTATTAGAAAAGTCATTGGCACTAAAGACATATTTTCCATGAGAAAAAAATATGTGCATTTTCATGCTACTTGATTAACCTACAGTTATTTTAAAATATGGAGAGGGATTTGGTACTATTTTGGTGGCACAATGAGATGCTAATATAATGATTTTTCATCATTTCCCCAGCTTTATTTTTGTTTGGCAAAAAAGGAAAAAAAAAAAAGAAAACAGAATTGTTTGCACTGTATTTGCAAACAATCAACTAGGAAATCATGCATTAATTGTACAGATCAAAGCATGATGCTGCTTATATTTATCTGTGTTTATCGCGGCACCAGCCGGTCTGATTGGGAAAGTACTTCATGGCAGGAGAGCCTGGGACCAGCAACTAAATAGATGCCTCTTTAATGTGAGGTGTTCAGTATCAGACAGGGCTTTGTTGACCTTGTTCCTAAACACAATGAGTCTGTATGGAGGGTTGTGTGCAGCAGCGCCTAGGCCTCTGTTTTAGTTCTTAATTTCTTTCACAGCATCAAAAGGCTTTTCTATTCAAAAGCTTTTCTTTCTCTTTTACCCCTGAGCCTCTGCAATTGAGGCAGAACCGCAATCTACCAGCAGCAGCCTTTGTTCTGGCCTTTCAGGAGGCTGGGGAACAGTGTGAGTCCTTCCTAATTAGCCTGTGGACCAATGAAATACTTCTCCAAGCCAGAAGAGGCTGCAATCCCACAGCCCAAGTGGCAGGAAAGGGGGGAAAGGCCTCTTTAATTAAGGCCCAACAAAACAGGCTAAAAAATGGTATTTTGCTCTCCACAAATGTCTTTTTTTTTTTAAATCTTTATAAATGTTGGCACATGCACATGCTTTTCAACCATGCCTTCACTTTTGCCAATGTACTGTTCTCTGCTTTGGTTAAGATTGCAGAAATTATGAGCCTCAAAGAATTTAGAACCCAGGAGCCTTAAGCTGGGCCTGTGTCTGCATTTGCACAAGAAGCACAGGCTGCTCTAGCAGCAAAGAGCTAATAATCAGGAGATGCTTTCTACTTATAAAAGTGATGCCTGACAGCCCACCTTACAAGTCTGGCATTTACACAGGACACTCACAAATGTCACCTGCACAAAAATCTCGCCGAAACCACAGATGTATTAATTTATTAGTTTTCTCCATTTTTTGTCCCTCTTTTCTGTCTTTTAACTGTAATGCATGTATTTTTTTTCTTCTGTGACCTCCTTAGTGGCTTGCGTTGGACAAGGTACTGTCCATTTTCTGTCTGTTTCACCTTTATATATGCCAAATTATATCTTACCATGTGTAACAGGATGATTCAGTTTTGTTCCTGTTATGTGTACACTAAAAGTACATTCACTTGGTGTTAAAAATTATAAATATTTCCTGCAAAATATCTAGAAAAAAATTTATTACAAATAATTATAATAGGAAATGTTGTTAAAAATCAAGTAAATTCCTACTATTTATAATCTCTCTTAAGATTTTGTGATTTAATGGGTCCATCTGTGTATTCCTTGCAAGTTTACACAAGTAGAATGTTTTCATACAATATCTTGACAACATGTGTGGTTGTTCATTTAAGTTCATTTAAATGAGTACATGTGAATATATCCTTGTTTTATTTATTCTTGTGAAGAATAAAAAGCTCGTTATTAAATATATTTTTTGGTTTTTTGTTCTTATTTATTTTTTTGTAATTTTTTTTATTGGTTGTTCAAAACATTACAAAGATTGCAGAATCACATGTTTATACATATTTAATACCAGATTTGATTTTGTATTCTTCACAATTAATTAGATAATTTCAAATTCCCTCTTTGATGGTTTTTCTCTCTTGCAGTTAATATGGTCTAGATAGGAATATATGGGAAGAAACAGAATAATTGCATGTGTTTTGTATCATGAGAGTAAAAAATACACATAAACTTTGTTTTCATTTTATTTTCATTACATGAAATATTTTTTCCAAAAGGAAAACCATATATAATGCGCTGTTAGTGAATGTCCATGATCTCTTCAAAGCTTTCTTTGTGAACATCTCAAAATAGTTTGGTTTATTTTCAAAATAGCCTATGAGGTGGCTATAGTCGTGCATACCTGTTATCCCAGATACTCAGGACACTGAGGTAAGAGGATGGCAAATTCAAGGCTAGCCTCAGCAACTTAGTGAAGCCCTATCTCAACATAAAAATAAAAAGAGTTGATGATGTAGCTCAGTGGTAAAGCACTTGCCAAATATATGTGAAGCCCTGGATTCAATACCCAGTACTGCAAAACTAAAATTAATAAAGTAGTAAACTACAGTAGCCTACTACACCAAACAAAAATAGCCTATGTCTGTACTACACCAACTGTTTCATCCATTCACTACAGAGTAGTGAAGAAGCATTGAAATGTTTGACAGATTTTGTGTTTGGGCTGTTGTACACCAAGTATCAGGCTAGAACAGTCTAAGTAAATAAGAACAAAGAAAAGTAAAATAACTCCTTGAATTCTGTTATGTTTTTCTAATTTTTATTTTCTAATTTTTATCCTGAAATATGCATGCCTCTCTTATAGACAACATAATACAGAGCAAGATACACCAGAAGAAAGACTAGGTTTAAAAACAGGCTACTAAACTAATCTGCTTCTATCCAGTCACTTAATACTTCACAGCCTCAATGTCATTATCTATAAAAGGAGGAAAGTGTCTCAAAGGAACGCTGTAAGGATTGAGCTCTATCATGTCCATAGTAGTACTTTATATTTTAATTACATTCAGGAAAAGATTCTTTAAGTACATACTATGTTGTAGGCTTTGTGAGAAGCACAGAACCAGTTTCATTTTCATAGCATATCATAGCACACAGAAGACTGTCTTATGTATGGTCCTATCTTTTCCTAAGTCTCCTTCATTGTTGCAATTATCACTCCCTTTTGAGAGTTGAAGAAATTGAAGTGTGAAAGGAAAAATAATGATTTCAAACCTGCAAAACTCTTTTTGAGTGTTAGAGTTAAAACAGCCTTGGATCTTCTTTTTGCTTGGTTTACTGTCTCCCTCATTAAGTGGCAAAGATGGCAAGACAATGCAATGCAGTCTCCAACAGCAGCTTCATGCACATTTTGTCATTTTATTCATGCGATCATTTAACTCATCAATAAAGGTGTGTGGAGATCAGGTTTGGATAGTCGCAAAAAGATGCCAATCAGGCAGGTGGAAATATGGTTGAGAGCTTGGGAGAGATGCTAGAGCTGAAGTTATACCAGGTGGGACCCACTCATCTGAGGAGCCACCAGCAGTTGTGGGCATGGGGGAGCAGGCTCCAGGAAGCTGCCTTGAAGCCCACATATATCTAAAGGTAAAACAAGGAAAGACAGTGAAGAAAAAAGACTGGGAACCATTTTCAGAGAAAGAGGAAAACTCAGACTCTATGATATTATGGTAGAATATGTGAGGCTATTATAAGAGGACATTGGAAGCCACGTAAAAGGGAAGGTTTGTCTTGCCCGCCTTGAGCCTGGTGTGGTGGTGGGCATAAGTATGCAGGTGCACATTTTCACATGCATGTTATTGCTTAATTTTCCCAATTACTGTAGGAAGTTTAGGAAGGATGGGGACGTTTTGAGAATTTGCCTACCATCATGGGCCTTGTAAGTACTGGAGTTGTGCAGTGGAGAGCTGTCTAAGGCCCAGGCTTAGCAACACTACCCATGTGCAGAAATACATAGAAAATAAGTGAAAGAAGGAAATGAAAAGTGCTTTTTGATACCATTGCTATCATTAGGTGATTTTTTTCTCAGTAGAAAGGAAAGGTTTAAAGGCAGAAAAGGCATAAGGAAATAGAAGCCATGATTCTAGACTATTTATTTCATTTTTTTCCATTTTTTATTAGTTCATTATAGTTGTACATAAGCATGGGATTTATTGTTACATATTTGTATATGCACACATTATAGCATTGTAATTTGGCCAATATCATTTCTTGGTATTTCCCATTTGTCTTCCATCCTCCCTCCCCTGATTACTTTCCTCTACTCAACTGATTTTTCTTCAATTTTCATGAGACTCTCCCCCAACCTTTCTTTTCTTTTCCTTTATCTTCTCTAGCTTCTACATATGTGAGAAAACATATGACCCTTGATCTTTTTTTTTAAAGAGAGAGAAAGAGAGAGGATTTTTTAATATTTATTTATTTATTTTAGTTTTCAGCGGACACAACATCTTTGTTTGTATGTGGTGCTGAGAATCGAACCCAGGTCGCACGCATGCCAGGCGAGCGCGCTACCGCTTGAGCAACATCCCCAGTCCCTTGATCTTGAGTTTGGCTAATTTGCTTGACACAATGATCTCAAATCCCATCCACTTTCCTGCGAATTACATACTCTATTGTTTGTATATATACACACATACCACATTTCCTTTATCCATTCATCTTTGATGACATGCAGACTGGTTCCATAATTTGACTACTGTGAATTGTGCAATTATAAACATGGGTATGCATGTGTCACTATAATATGATGACTTTAATTCTTTAGGATAAATACTGGTATAGTTAAGTCATATGGTAGTTCCATTTCTAATCTTTAGAGGAAAGTCCGTACTAATTTCCATAGTGGTTGTACTAATTTACAATCCCACCAACAGTGTAAAAGTTTCCTTTTTCTCCACATCCTCTCTAGCACTTACTGTTTTTTATATTCTTGATGGCTGCCATTCTGACTTGAGATAAAATCTCAGGGTACTTTTGATTTCCATTTCCCTAATTGCTAATGATGTTGAACATTGTTTTGTATTTTTGTTGACCATTTGTATTTTTTCTTTTGAGAAGTGTCTGTATAGTTCATTTGCCCATTTATTAATTGGGATACTTGAGGTTTTGTTGGTTTTTGGTGTTAAGTTTTTTGAAATATTTATATATTCTGGATATTAATCCTCTGTCAGAAGAATAACTGGCAAAGATTTTCTCCCATTCTGTAGGTTCTTTTTTTCACATTCTTAATTGTTTTGCTATGCAGGAGCTTTTAAATTTGGTGCCATTCCATTTATTAACTCTTGGCATTATTTTCTGAGTTTTAGAAATCCTATGAAGAAAGTTACTGCCTATTGCATGGTACTGACATTAAAGAAAAATAATACATAGACCAGTGGTACAGAATAGAAGACACAGAGACACCATTGCAGTCATCTGATCCTTGACAAATATGTCCAAAACACAAATAAAAAGAAAGAATACATTTTAACAAATGGGACTGGGAAAACTGGTTATCCATATGTAGAAGGATGGGAATCCCACCCTTATTTCTCACCCTACACAAAAATCAACTCCAAACAGATCAAAGACCTGGGAATTAGACCAGAAACTATGCAACTCCTGGAAGAAAATGTAAGTGACTTATTTATAAAAAGTAATTGAGTACAGAGGAAGATCCATGTGTCATTATTCACAAGGGCAATTGACTGTTTTATAACTATTTCGAACTCAGAAGATCTTGGAGGTAAAGTGTCCATGGGGGCGGGGAGTGAATTATTTCTTGAGGCTCAATGCAATAATTGATTTAATCTTTGTATCAATTCAGAGTTTTATCTATTTTAGCATTAGTCTTTCTCTTCTAATATTTATCAGTTCTTTTCCTGAATTCCATTTTTATAGTAGCACGAGGACATCAATTTCTCTTTTCTTACAATCTTGATTTTATTATTTCAAAACTTTAGCTCAGAGAACTTCTCCTTGAAGACATTTTAATTTAACATTATCATTCTCCTCCAGGCTCCTATATGTTCACCTGATTTTGATATTTAGGATCTGCCTATTAGCCTGAGGTTGTTATTGATGAAAAAAAAAAGATTCTAAGAAAAGATATATATGTAGAGAAAAATCTGAGACATTTGGCTTCATGTGCCTGGTGCATAGAACAGTGATGGGCATTGGTAGCTGTGAACCATCAAGAGGAAAAGACAGCCCTCAGTGGGGACTGCACACTGTGGACAGCAATAAGGCTCCTTCATCAGGTTTCTTCCGCATGTTTCTTTTCTTCCATAAATCATCCCAAGGTCAAACACTGGATTGACAAAGAAGCACCTTGGAGAGTTTACTCAGGTCTGCCTAATGCGGAAGCCTAAACAAGCACCGTAGAATCTGGCGCCCTGGGTGGAAGCCACCCGCAATGGATCCCCAGAAGAGCCACAACATCTAAAGAAGTAACAACAGAGAGAAGTGTGACTAAGGCTCCAAAGCCCATTAAGACTACTAAGTGGTGTAATCTGATGGTAATGGAGCTGCCTCCTTGCTGCAGAGCAGGAAGAGTGGAATTTGCCCTTCAATTCCAAAGGCAAGGCTGCCAAGCTCTGGCAGAACAGAAGGAATTGTCCAAAGATAGCTGCCAAGAAAAGCATGCAGTGGGGCCCACTCCCGCAAGTGCAAAGATAGGTCAGCCTGTGGCAGAAAGTGTCCGCCTAATGAGCTGGTGTGCAAAAGCTTCTTGAGTGGCAGGGGCATTTCTGTGGCCCCCGATTCTAGATGTGTTAAGATTAGGTAGACTTGGTTAAAGCAGTTTTTGTTTATATTTTGTTTACATTTTGTTTTGTGTTGTGTTCTACCTCCTTACACATGGGCTTTCTGTGTCTGGATTTATTTAAATAAAAAAAATTTCTCCCAATTTATAATTGGAAATGGGTGGCCACCTTATCATTGCCAAATAAAAGTAAAAAATGGAAATAAATGATAATTTTTAGCTTCAGGCTGGAGTCAAATTGGACAATGGTGCATTTGCTGTATCTTACTGGTTCCCTTTAAATTGAAATATATTATGTGTAACAAGAAAGAAAGATTAATAATAAAGTAGAAAGCAGCTAAAGGAAGGCCAAATTGGCTTCTTTATTACAGCCTGTCAAAGTAGTAATTGATACAAAATTCAGAAAGACTGTCAGAATTTTTTGAGAGAAAGCAGAATGTATTTTAAGGTAGAATTAGAAATGAGTGAAGAGGAATATTAGGTTTGAAACGTTTCAAAGGAACATTTTATCATTGTTCTTTCACTATGTCTCTTAACTGCTCTATTTCCTCTTTTTTTTTTTTTGCCTACTCTAATGTAATTTAGTTCCAAGTTTATAAAGAGATTATTTTAGGGCTGTGTCTTTTAGGGACATAAATAATAGATGCTCAATAAATGCTTCTTGGATAAACAACCATATGAAAATGTATAAAGGAGGTCATATAGCATAGTATATTAGTCAGGATTCTCTAGAGAAAAAGAACCAGTAGGATATATAGAGATACATATGAAAGGAGATTTGTTATGGTCATTGGCTTATGAAATTATGGAGGTTGAGAAGACCCAGGATCTGCTATCAGCAAGCTGCAGACCCAGGAAGGCTATTGGTCAGGTCAGTCTAAGTGCCAAGACCTGAGAAGGGAGCTGCTGTCTAAGTCTCAGGGTCTGACAACCCCCAAACCGGGACCTCTGATTTCCAAACACAGAAAATGAATGAAAAGACAGACAGAAACAGAGGCAAAGAAAGCAACACAGAATTAGAACGAATCTGCACTTCCTCTGCCTTTTTGTTCTATCCATGTCTGCCATGGATGGGAGGATACCCTGCCCACATGTTTTGGAGGTGGATCTCTTCCACTCAATCTGCTAATTCAAATCCTGCTTCCTTCTAGGAACACCCTCACAGATACTTCCCAAAATAATGTGTTATGAACTAGTTGGGGAATTGTTGGCCCAGCTGACACACAAAATTAACCACCATACATGGCTTTGTTCAGTGGTCCTTGGAGTAATTATTGACGACAGTTCACTCCGTCCAACCATTTGTGTTTCCTTTTCTATTTCTGTTGCTCTTTTCATTTCCTGCCCTTCTCTTTCCCTCCTTTTCTTCTTTACCTTCTCCTTCTCTTTTCCTTCTTTCTTTTTCTGCGTCCTTTCTTCTTTACCTTTATCCTCTCCTTCCACTCTTCCTCTTCTCTCTCCTTTCTGATTCCTTCTTTTTCTGTCTTCCTTTCACATACTTTTTGTTCACTTGCCTATAATTTATGCAACAGTTTCCAAATGCCAAGGGACACTGTATTTTGCCAGTAGAGGCCACAGGAACTAAAGAGATTGTCCAGCGGGCTGAATGGACCACTACAATCAAAAGGGAGGGTGACCAGCATTTGTGTAATTCTGTGTGTCTGGACAGAATTGTCTACACTCAGTCAGCTTCCTAGATGTTGAGTACATTTGTCTCAATGTATTCTGCAAACCATTTACATTTGGATAACTATCCACACTGGAATTCTGAAGAGATTATGAAAATTGAAACAATAGAGGGCAAAATAACACATTTTACAGAGGGATAAGATTCTATTAATGGCATACTGTAATCTATTCATTGTATTATGGTCCTACATTCTCTAAGGAGTGTCTGAAATCTATGAGATATTCCTACATCCAAATTTACATTGGTCTCTCAAAATATCTCTGAGGGCATTAACTGCAAAATAGATCAAGGTCTTCCCTTGATTCCATTGTTTTTGCAGCAAGTGCTCTAGGAGATTGCAATTTTCTGGCTTTAGTCACTGAGGCCCTGTAATTAATATTCACCCAGGAAGGGTAACCAATCTAGGGAGAACATGGGCTATGCATTTTGAATTTGAAAGAGCAGGGAAAATAGCAAATATTTACACAGAAATTTACAAGCACAATCTATCAAAAATAGTCCTAGTCCTAGTTATGCCTCTTTCCTGCAGTTTTTCTCCCCTTTCTCCCTCTTCCCTTCCTGTTACCCTCAGAATGACTTGGATCTCCACTGATTCCTTCAGAAGGTCTTGTGCTGAACCTTCATCTCTGAGTATCTGATTTCTTAACCCTCCACTAACATTCTTCTATGACACAGGTATGTCCCCCATGTCTCCATCACCACCAGTTTTATTTGGGGGTATTAATTAGCCATAATGTGAATGAAATTCCTAATTTTAGGACATAGAATCCATATTCACTCTTTTAAATTTGAAACATATATGAATTAGGCATTTTCTATTTCCCTTTCTCAGAAGTAAACACCCCAAACCAAATCAAGCTACGTTTTACTTGTATTGGGAGCTCAGTTAATAACTGCTCCAAGAATAAATCTCTCCTTTTTTTCAGAATCCCTCAGAAGTTATTGTAGGGAGATTAAAAAAAAATTTCAATTCAAATAGTCGAACCACTTTGCAACATATTTTGGTGATTTCTTGTAAAACTAAGTACAGTCTTACTATGAAGTCCAACAGTCATGCCCCTTAGTATTTTTATTCAAAAGAGCAGAAAACTTGTGACCATGACATGCACACAGATGTATATAGAAGCCTTATTCATAATTCCAAAATATTCTTCAGTAGGTGAAAAGATAATAAACTGAAGCACATCCTGACAATGGAATATCATTTGGCATTAAGAAGAAATGGGCCATCAAGTCCCGAAATTAAATGGAAGATATTTGAATGCACATTACTAAGAAAGAAGTCAATCTGAAAAGCTACATACTGTATGATTCCAACTGTATGATCCTCGGGGAAAGCCAAGACTATGAAGACCATAAAAAGATCAGTGAACACAGGGGTAACAGGAAAAGATGGATTAAACTAGCAGAGCATAAAAGATTTTGAGGGCATTTCTAGTATCTGTTTGATACCAACATGGCAGAAACATGTCATAATACATTTGTCCAAATCCATGGAATGCACAACACAAAGAATGAATGCTAATGTAATCTAGACTCTGGGTAATAATGAAGTCTCAGTGTAGACTGATTGATTGCAACAAATGTTATCACTCCAATAGAAGATTTTCATAATGGAGGAAACTATGGACTTGTGAGACAGGAAGAATGTAGGAAATATCTATGTATTTCCCCCAATTTTGCTGTGAATCCAGAGATGCTCTAAAACTAACCTATTAATAATCATTACATAAGTAACATAATTTTTTTCTGGCACTGGGGATTGAATCTAGGGCCTCTTTACCACTGAGCTACATCCCCAGTCTTTTTCATCTATTTGCGTATTTATTTATGTATTTATTTGTTTGTTTATTAAGTGAGGGTCTCACTAAGTTTCCCAAACTGGCCTGAAACTTGAGATCCTCCTGCCTCAGCCTTCTAAATTGCTGTGATTACAGGCATGTGACACCATGCTCAATAAGTAACACAGTAAAATTTTTAAAATTTTCATGCACATGGTGTATAACATCCAATAGAACTTTCTGTAATAAAAATATGCTGTATCTGCATTAACTAATACACTATCCACTGCCCTAAGTAGATAATAAGCACAACATGTAAGGTGATTTTTTCACACCCTTTATTTTCTTGTAGTGATAAATTCTAATAAAAAGAAAGATTTCCAGATAGGAGAAAAAATATTGGTAAGCCTGCTTTCTAGTAGTACCCAGTACAGTGGGATAGAAAGCCCAGAAACTGATATTTGTCAATAAAGGAATTCTATTAGGACATGAATGAAGAAACAGTAGCCAGCAGAAAATAGATAAGAGACAAGTATTGGGTTTTGAAAGATCTCAGGTCTACCTAACATTTGGTTAGCAATTTTAAAACTTCAGCCAAAGTTCCACAGTTTATGTTCAACTGGTCTTTTGATAAATTTTACCAAGCTAGCTTGTATATATAAAGTCAATTTAGGAGTTGTGAAAATATTGTTAATTTTAAAAATAATGCTTAAAAAACATAGAAGAGCAACTAGGTAAGCACAGTTTGACATGATGTAATGCATGTTTGAGACTCAGTAACTGGCACAAAGATACAGATTTGAAAATAAGTCAGTACTGCACAGTGGGCCTGTCCAAAAACAGAATCCAATCTAAGTACAAAGTTATTTCTGACAAAATTCTGGAAGTTGGTTTCATTCCTAAGAGATATACAGTATTGAAACATCTAGTATTTGCCTCACAAAATACAAGATTCTAAAGATTAATTGGTTTGCTCATAGTATACTTTGTATATACTTTTTGGAAAGGAGTAACACTCATGTTTAATACTCTGTGTCTTCTATGAAACAGCAGGAATTGAAATTGAAAACCTTATTGCATTACGTATGTTGTGAGCATCATCTACAAGCTCAACATGCATTTGCCAAGCTGTTGGGATGACTGAGTGTGGGAAAGAGAGGTAGAGGTAAGATTAGCTAGGCATTAATTGTTACAAAGAAACAGGGTGAAGAGGGGAAAGTCAATCAGCCTTCCCAGTACTCAGTTTCCTCCTTTGTAAGATAAAAAGTAAACTAGTGGCTTCCAGATTTTTTGTTTGTTTTATTATCCAATTACAATTTAAATAGATACAAGATATGATAGGTATTGCTGACTTAGTTTTGCCAAGTGAGGACATTAAAAAGGTGCTATTATCTGTCACCAAAGTTTTGTGAAGGGGAGGAAATTTTAGCACCAAAAGTTATTTAATCTAGCTTTACGAACATCTCTCTACATAGTTCTTATTATTCTAGCATTTTATCACTGACAAGTATGGAAGAGTATCTGAGAACCTTGACTTTTGTACTTGGTGACTGCTATGGTCTCATGTTTTGTCCTCCTGAAATTTATACATTAAAGCCTTAACCACCAAGGTGGTGGTTTTGGAAGGCAGAGATATTGAGAGTTATTGATTAAGCCATGAAGTCAGAACCCTCACAAATGCAACTGGTGCCATTATAAAATAGGCCTCCAGGAAGTCATTTTCCCTTTCAGCATGGAAGAATACAATGAGTGGGCACCATCTAAAAACCAGAAAACCGGCCCCACCAGGCATCAAATCTGCACGGGCCTTTATCTTTGGTTTTCTGGCACCCAGAACTGTTGGAAATACATTTGTGTTGTTCATGAGCTATTCTGTTTGCAGTGTTTTGACATAGCAGCCAAATGACTAAGACATGGAGAAAACAACCATTAGGCAGACATAGCCTCCAAAGTCTGCATCACTCAATGTTTACAATGCATTTATTTTCTCTTGTTTACACTTTTTTTTGTTGTTGTTCATTAAGTTCTTAGATTAAGCCACATTGAGAAATACCAATTTTCTAAACTTTCCTTCCTATTGCAGTGATATCACTGAGCTACAGGTTTACTAATGTTTTCACCTCTATCCTAAACCCTTCTTGTCTTGACTTTTGTTTGTTTACAACAAAGAAAAACTCATACTCATTTCAGATGCTCCCTTGTCAAGGGTAGCAAGGGACTGCTGCATTGGACAACTGGAGTGTTCTCTTGGATAGGGCTTGTCTGAGAGTACAAACAATAAAATACAAAAAAGAAATTTTTTTTCTTTTTTCCACCCAGAATTAATGACTGAGCAGTTTGAAAGGAAGGGAAGGATTTAAGCTTTGTACATTCGTCAGCTGAATTCTCATAAGTGGCTAGATTTTGCTTAGGGACTTCTTAATCGAGGTCTTCATAGGTCTGGTATTCTTTGACACAATCTTTGTCAACTGCTTTGTTCTTGTGCTAGCTAATAGGGCAAGGCAAAACATATTTCATGATTTCAGTTTCTTAAAACCCAGTTCTGGGTTCCAAGATCTCGTGGGAAGGAAGGATTTTTTGGAAACATCTGCTCGGTCTGGACAACCCTGCTTTTCCCTTTCCAATCCCCCTTTCCTTACCACTCCCCTCAGAGTCTCCATTTACTCAGTCAAAACGGAAAGCTTGCCAAACAGTCTCAAATATGCTCCATCTGCTCACTACCTAATCTCTATTTAAATCTAGCTAAATAAACACTTTTTTTTTCCCTGGGGGAACTGGGCACATTTCTGCAGTGGTATTGTATGGAAACATCTCTGCTCACATCTTCCCCAGCATTCATTTCTGAGGTTTGTTATTCTTTAAGATCTTTTCAGACCATACTGTAATTAACATTGCAGCTTTCACTTATTCTTAAAATGATTATCTGCCCAACACACACACACAAAAAGAAAGGCAGAGTTTGTGATTATTTGGTTAATTTAGTCAGCGGAGTCAGCCACAGCAGATAATTATGCTTCTCTTTTGAAGAAATCATTCAGAGAATGGATCTCTGTTAAGTTACCTGCATTGATCCCATCTATCAAATTATGGGCATTTCCTTTTGTGCTGGGAACGGGATACATACATCTCTATTTCTGCACCCAGCCTTCCCATCCTGTCCATCCCTTCTCTCCTGGCCCCACTTCCCCTAATGAAACAAGGAAAGTAAAACTAATATGACAGGTTGTTTTCTTGGCCAGAATGAGACTTGATGCAAACTGTGCAGTCTTCTGCCATTTCTGTATGATTGGGAGGGAAAGTGTGTCCTATCAAAATCACAGAGAATTTTAGCCATTTTCAGGAGGGAGACTAAAGAGCAATGAGCTTTGAATTTCAAGTTTTATTATACTTTTTGAGCACCAAAATCTTTCCCAGAAGGTCATGCAAACCAATTGGTGCCTAGTTCTTCTGCAGAGATTATTAATGGTAACTTATTCTGGTCCCAGAGAAGACAGCGGTAAAGGGCCATTTTAGTGTTTATAATGGAATGCCAGGAGAGGTTCTTTTTTCTTTTTTTAACTTCAAAACAGGATGTGAAACTTATATATAAACCAAAAACCATAGATGAGTTTCATTCTTTATTTGCTGTTTTCTTGATAGTGAAGTGTTTTTCAAGGCCTCTCCAGATTCTGTCTGGCCCTAAAGGAACATGGCCTGGTACTGCTCTGGCCCATGTGACATCATTCTCTCTTGGCTCAGACCCTTTGGGGCACTCTAGATGTCCCTAACAACTTCAATTATATCAGGCCCATCTTAATTCTGAGTTTTTCTTTATTTTAAGTTCCTCTTCCTCATGTTGTCTACTCTCAAGTGCCTGTGCACCTACTCATGGTCCATTAAGAAAACTCTTCTATTCTGACTTGTCATTATTTACATTCAGTATTTCTTTTTGAGAAACCGGAAGAAGAGTCCTGGTTATTATCACCAAATATCCACCAGCGATAGCTTCACATGTTTTCCTGAAAATGCCACTTGTAATGCCATTGTGGCTATGAGGCCTCATTAGTTTAGATTAGAACTGTGTCTTAGACTTCAGGTTATTGATGTAAAAACTATTACTCCTTTTATTCTATAGATTATCAGGAGAGGTGTGCTTAATGACAAGAAGAATGCTCATTCCTTGCATCTAAATACCTCCATCAGATGGGGGAAAATATAAACATTATCACCTATCTGAGGAATGGGTCCCAATTTTGTGCCTGTCACTTTCCAGCTACAAGCCATTAGTTGGGTTAATTAGCCTTCTTGACCTGATGGACCTGTCTATTTAAAAACACAACACAAGAATCTCTACCTTAGTGTAGGAGATGTGTGGTATGAATAAAAATGATTACTGTTCTTTGTGGATAAGAACTGTCTTTCGTCTTGGTATCTCCACACCTGGTGCTTTACTTGGAAAGAGAGCAGGTAATCATTAAAATGGTAGTTCAAATCCACCAGGAAGTGAAACGATGGGTGTCAATCCATTGGCTGAATTAGTCAACAGATATGAAGATTCTATATAAAGATAGGTCTTTTAGTCTCATCCAAACAAATAGAACAAAATTTAGTATAGAAAACTGAAAGTCTTAAAATCAAAGGCAAGTATGACTTTAGGCACTTCTGTTATCTAATTAATATGAAGAAACTAGAGTCTAAATCAGTAGCCAATTGGATGACAGTGTTTCCAAACCATTTGTTAACTTAATGATGATGTCAACGACCATTACAACAGTAATAACAAGCATTAGCCGAGCACTGGCAAAGTGCAGGCGCACTCTATATAAATATTTTATCTGATTTATTCCAGTTTATCCTGAAGAATGACCCTAAGAGGGAAATGCCAACATATCCCTACATAAAGAAAAGTAACGTGACCAAAGCTACACAGGCAGCACACACGTGGCCAAAACACAGTTGAGCACTGTTTCCTTATGATCAAAGTCATATTGTCATATAATCTTTACTTTGCTGGTCTCACTTGTTTGATAGAAGCTACAGAAGAGATAAACTATTAGATTTTAAGTCCTCAGAACCCATTCAGTACCTGGTTCATGGATTGTGCTTAAATGTTGAATAAATTAATTGATGAATCAGCACATACACAAACTTAATTTTCAGGCATCCCAAAAAATTAGTTGAAGAAATGCTCAATTCTTTTCACTTCTCCTCTCATTCCTCTATTACCCACGGGTTCTTCTTACATTCAGCCAATCAGACTTCAGAATCCCACTCCTTCCCAATTCACATCATGACCTTGGTTCAGCTGAATTGCTAAGGTTGAAAATTCAACCTTCTCTGCAAATCTGCTACTCATGTAATGACATAATGGGATGGATCCTCATTTTTCTCTGCCCTGTGGTTACAGATGAGGGTCTCTATGCTGCCAAGGAGACCCTCTGGCTTTCACACTTCTCCCTGAATTATTGATTTATCATCATCAGTCTGTCACCATCAGTGCATCACTTGCTCCCGGCAACAGTCCTCTAATCCATACTAATCACTTTCCCTAACTGTCCTGATTTTGGGGAGACTGCCCCACCAATGGATTCCTATCCACCATTATCCCAGCTGACTTACCCCTGTTGTATTCCAAGGTTACCATCACTGCAGTGCAGGGGGCGGGGGTGGGGGGTGTCTATTGCCAGGCACCCAGTTCCAAAATACTATTTTGGCTTCTGCTTTCAGTATCACTGATGGTTCCCTCTTGCATATCAGGTTTTCTGGCCAACATATTCTTACATAGCATTTTACATTTAAGAAGTTCACTCCCTCTCAGGGACCTTATCTGAGAGCGAATGAATGAAGTGAGACTAAACAAAGAGGAGGCAAATTGTGGAGCATTCCCTTCTTACATCTCAGATTTGATCCATAATGGGCTCTGGAGCTGGGAGAATTCTTTATATATGCCCCATCCTAAGGCAAGGAAGCATAGATTTTACCTCCTCACACCAATCAGCTGCTTCTGACAAGTAAGTGTGCTTAAGCACAGGGAAGGCAGCTCTCTTCATATGGGAGAAGCTCCAGGGGAGAAAGTATCCAACCCTCGCAGTGGCTGAGGGACAGAAGGCCATTTGCAAGAGGCATCTGGGCAGTACACAATGTTGTCCATTTGTATATTTCCTGAGATAGTAATATGTTTCATTCATATTTGTAAAGTCAGCTTCTAGCATGATACCTGCCAAAGACTAAGTAGAAAATAAAGATTGTTGACTCAGTTAATGTAGAGGGAAGATGAAGGAAAGAAAAAGAAAGAGGAGATGAAATTTAGGAATCTAGACCTGTTGAGTTTTAGAGACCATCTTGACTTACCAGTGTATATGTCCAACAAGCATTTATATGAATAAGTTTAAATATAGAG
Organism: Urocitellus parryii; assembly: GCF_045843805.1. NCBI lineage: Eukaryota > Metazoa > Chordata > Mammalia > Rodentia > Sciuridae > Urocitellus > Urocitellus parryii. The sequence continues at coordinate 205,468,504 of NC_135531.1, forward strand.
GAAAGGTAAGGGTGAAAAGCAACAATTTGGGGTCCATTAGAAGATAAATACCATTTGAGTCCATCCTCCTTACTGACAGAACTACAATTTTAAAAATAAAACAAATTATATTTCCAAGTCTTCTTTGCAGATGGGTGTAGCCATGAATTTTATAAGTGAATGCTATGATTAGAGATCTTTAAATACTCCTTCTAAGAAAAGTGAAAGGATTAATGCTCTCTTATATTTTTATCAATGCCTGAATATCTACAGGCAAAAACTCTGGGAACTTAGCCCCCATTGATTGACCTTGAGGGAAAGGACAACAGACACCATCCCTACCATCCTTGGACCACCATACTAGCTTAGGATAGCCTAACTCAAGTTCTGTCATTTGAAAGAAAAATAAGCTCCTGTCCCGTGGACACCTCTCTTTGCAGATACTCGTGTGCTAAATGTACTCGATAACTGATAAGAATCCTAGTTGACAGAGATGCTCAATGAAAAGAATTTATTGTGGGAAAAGCAAATGCTTAGAGAAAACTCTGGAAGATATTTATGTTTAAGAATTGAGTGAAAGAGTAGTCCATGAAGGGGACTGAGAAGGTATCAGAAGTCAATAGTGGATATGGGAAGAGGCTCTGAAAAGTGACATCATTGGAGATAGAGGAGTAGTCAGCATTTGAAATGCAGCAGAAGAAACCAATAAGTATTGAAATGTGTCCACTGGATTTGATATTTAGGAATCTATGAAGCTTGGGACTCCAACAGAGAAGGTGATTAATAAATTCCTACCAACATTGCTTATGAGTGACTCATTTATTCAACAAATAACAAATGAGCACCAACCAAGTACAAGGCATCATACGTGCAATGATAATCAAAACAGGCCCAGAGCTTAAACTCTCATAAATTTTAAAGATGCTTACCACTCTATTAATGAAAATTTATAACTTTAAGTTATTGAAATACCTGAGTTAAATTTCCCTTATAAAGTCCTTTAAATAAGGATCACAATACAGCCCATGTTACACAACTATTTATTCACACTCCTTCATACATCATGGAAACCCAAGTCTTTCACCATTACAGATGCTGAAAGCAGCCATGGAGCAGAACTTAGGGGTGCCTCTTAGGAAACAAGTTATGAAGTTGGGTGGCAAGACAACGACACTTACTCAATCTGACATGATTGGTCTTGTGCTATGCTGTCTGTTGTGTAAATAACTGAAATAATGAAGGAGACACACCTGAATAAAAAAGTGTAAGTATATAAATAATAAAAACAGGAATACATACAAAGTGTTTTTGAGATGAGATGGTCAGGCTGCTATCAGGAGACATGTGAAAACTTCTATATTTTTAAAAAATTGTATTCTTTTATCTTTTATGTAAAAAAAAATGCAGGTCTAAAACAACATCCCAATTGTAGCGAGTGGCCCATCTCCATAATTTAACCTCACTTTGGAATTGTTGGAATTCACTCACAGTTCATGGTAAAAAACACCTCATGGAGTAGAAGCAGTCTCCACATTCCCTTGTCCTGTGAGCCCCAAAGCCAAATCCCACTTTGGGAGAACTGGGTTACTGGGTTTGAGCTCTTTTACAGAATGAATGCATTCCACTCTTTCCCCAGGACACTCCAGTTCTACAGATCAGTAACACCGCCCATTTAAGGTGGTGGTTACAAAGCAAGTCAAAGCAACAATAGGAACTGGTTATTACAGGAAGAAAAATGAAAGGGGCTGGAAAGATTAAAAACATGGGCTGAGAATATCTATTTTTTTTTCACACTGGGTTTGCTAGCTGTACATCACAATGGGCCTGAGAGGGGTGATGACAAAGAAAGATAAGCAGATTTCCACTCCTCCTTGGAAACTGTTTGAGATAGATGAGTGAGAATTCTTTCTGTTAGGGTCACTATAATTTCAATTTCTAACCCTTCCACCTCAACAAGAGCTTTCTCAAAGGACTTCACAGAATACAAATGTGTTTCACAAGTTTTGAAAGATGTTGTTTCCTCAAGGTATTTTGTTGCTGTTACTGTTGAGATGTACAGAAAACATGATGTCAGGCAAAACTATGGTAGAATACATTGCTGTTCACTGGGCACTTCCACATGTTTCATTAAAAATCCATATGGAAACCTAACTGAGCACTCGTTCATAAAACAGAGAGAAATAACTCAAAAAGGGAAGGGGAAAATGCAATCATAATTTGGTAAAGCATTTTTCACTTAAATATATGACTAACATATAATACATATACCATTTTGTGGTATGCTGTATAATTAAAGACAAGTCTGAAGAGAGTGACAATTTTTTATACTACCTATATCTTATTATCATATTTATTAATGAGATTTCTTTAAGAATATGAATTTAGCAAAACACCTAATATTTTTCAGCACGCTGAGTTTAGATTGACAGTTGTTTGAGGGAATATATGAGATGCATTAGTAATAAGGGCATAGAAAAATTAGCAAGCAATTATACAGCAAAAAAAATATTAATTTTTTTGGAAAGCAAAAAGGGTTGCAGGAAAGAAAGACTAACATAGAATCCCACATTTCTCAGGTGTGACTAATGTAAAATAAACTCACAATGATGGAAATACTAAATATTGTTCCACTCTAAATACTTCTTGGTATGAAGAAAAGATGATTTGTGCGTGAATGCATGTGTGTGTGTGTTCATATATAAACATAAATGACTATGAATATAGAAATGGGTGTTAAAAAATAATGCCTAAAACTGAAAAGAAAAATGGTAAGATAAGCGTACTACCAACAAATATAATGGTAAGTACTAAGACAAATAACAAAAATTTTTCAAATTGGTTGTCTTTGGAGAGCCAAAATGGGGAACAGGATGACATTTGGGAATTGCTATTTTCTTAACAAGATCTGAAGGACAATTTGATTCTTTAAAATCTGAAGGCATATAATTTTGACAAAAATCGCTACTTAAATCTAAAAATGCATGTTACATCACAGCATGTTATAAAAGTAAATCTACTTTTACATATTTAGTAAGGAGATATATAATGATTAATTGTAGCTAATAATTCCTATTTCTGAAAAGAGGGCATAGGGTATTGGGAAGAGGAGGGTGAGGAATTTTACAGAATTCAGTATGTCTGATATTTTGAGTAAGCGCATAGGGTTCTACAGAGGCTAAATTTCTACATAAGTAAAAATGTATATAATTTAAAATTTGAAATATTGTAAATAAAATAAATAAATAAATTTTTAATTTATATTAAAGTTTGTTCTTATAGAATCTTAAGTACCCTACATGAATTTTGAAACAAAAAAAAATTGGCTAACTTATCCATTTATCATTTGGATACTGGGGACAATATCATGGTGAGATGAACAGGGATGAAGTCTGGTGAAGTGGCATATTTGATAAGGTTGAATGAGACCCTTACCCATAAAAGCATGTTGTGCAGTTTAAACTGCACACCAAATAACTGCATGAATTTTCATACCTGGAGCACATGCAGGCAAATGGTAGACCACAAATGGGCTAGTGGCAGCCCAGAGACAGGCTGTTTTTCAAGATGACCTAGAACAACTCAGAGCCTTCTGAAATTTATCATCACTCAAATGCATGCCCAGGAAGCTAAATGTTTGGCTGCTGTGAGTTCTGGAATCAAGTGTAGCTTTTAAATGATGTTCAGTCTCCCTGAGTTGAGATTAATCATTGTATGGGAAACATATGTGGTTAGCTAGTTGCTTAGCCAAGTTTCTTGCTTTGATCCCCAAGTAGGCTGCCTGGCTTGGTTCTATGCCCTAGCCACAAACAATACTCCCAAACCCACCAGCCTTAGAACTGCATGCCTTTGACCACAAAGGAGATTAGACAGAGGAGTGTGATTAATCCATGCAAATCCATCCACTTAATTAGACAAAGAGTTCAAATAATGTTCCTCTATGTTAAATAACTAGCAACACATTTTATGAGTAGGCAACATTTTCCCATTTCATCCTGATGCTGCTTTCCTCTTGCTGTTGGGGTTTGCAAGTCTTGAAACACTTTTGCTTTCTTCGTGAGAAGGTACTGAGAGTCTCAAAATATGAAGAAACTAATGAGCAACAGATCATTTGATCCACTCCATAGCATGATGCAGAATTTTCTCTATAGAATCCCTGGAGAAATCACTTAATCTCGGTTTGATCATTGCTGGTGGTTGAGAGGCTGGGTGGGACACTTTGTTATCAAATGGCCAATCACTGTATTATTGGGTGATAATAGTCAAAAGTCACCGCTATCATGGGCCCACCAATCCTAGCTTTGCTGTTTGGCAGAACATCAAATAATTTCAATCTTTCTTTGAATTGTATGCAGATAACTTGTATTTTTCTATGCCTTTTCTATTCCTGACAAAGCAATTTTTAAAATAATCTCTAAAGGCCTGCTTTTCACATGCTTTATGATCCATATGTGTTTTAGATTGTTAGTGCACCTCCAAAAAGGATACCCAGACTGAAAAGAAATTTGAAGTAGTGGTTCTCCTGGTACAGTAACTCTTGTCTGTAAAATTTCTTCCTTATGTAGTTCTATGAAGACAACACAAGAAAGAAGAGCCATTGGCTGGTTGCTCTAATCCCAGTGTACGTTGGTCTCCTGATTCTGAAGGCCAAGACTGTTGTCTGGGCTATGAAACTACCAGCCAACAATTAAAGGACCAAATTGAAATACGAAGCCCAGTTTTAAAAGGTGAATAACACAAATAGTGGTTAATAAATTCTTTTGTGAATAATATAGCTTCCAAATCATCACTATTAAAAAAAAATTGAGGACCTAATCCAATTAGGATACATCATTAGAAATGACTTTTTAAATAATAGATCACTATACAATTATGTAAGTCAGAAAGTGTAGAAAAAAAAATGCTATGGTTTGGAAGTTTATCCCTTCCCAAACTCATGCAGAAAGTTAATTGCAATTGTAACAGTATTAAGATGTGGGACCTTAAAGAGGTGATTTGGCTATGAGGGCTCTGTTCTCATAAACCAATCAGTGTCATTATCATGGGAAAAGACTTCTTATAAAAGGACAAGTTTAAACTCTTGGGTCTATCTCCCCACTTTCTTTGTCCTTCTACATGGAATGATACAACAAAACGCTCTTGCCGGAGGCCAGCCCTTCAGTCTTGGACATTGCACCATCCAGAACCATGAGCCAATACATTTTGTTCCTTATAAATGACTCAGTCTGTGGTATTCTGTTACAGCAGCACAAAATGGACTAAGATATATATGGAATGATATTTTTTATCCATTATCATTCATCATTTTATTCATTATTATTTATTAATTCATGTGAACAAATTTTCTTAATGCTTATAACCATAAAATAAAAAAAACTAATAAGTATATTAAGACTGAATCCTGTTTCATTCTAGTAATAAATAATATTTACTCATGGATTTATGAATGAATTTTTAAAGAGCTCAATTATTAAGAAATACATCTCCACTATAGTTTTGCTTTTTAAGCCTAATAAATATGTATTCAAACTTATAATAATTTATACTTTTTGGTAAATTACATGCTAATAAAATTGTCTTAACTCAACATGGAATATTTTAAATACTGAGAAACTTATGCCTACATGAATTTTTTTAAATGTTTAAATTTGGGTAGATGTTTGGTTTAAACTATTTTAGAAAGATTAATAAAAACTTTCAAACATAAAATCATGAAAAAAATGGAATGATACAAAATTTCCTATAAAGATATAATGTGTTCTTCTATTTCAAAAATGGATGACCACGAATATCAAGAAATTAAATTATCTAAATTCCACTGGATATATTTTACAAATTAAAATAACCCTTTCATTTTTAAATGTCAAAGTTATCAACATACCAGAAATTACAATCTTTTGAACTACTTAGAGAAGTATGTTCTTCAAAACTACTTATGGTGAAAATTTATAGATGCTGAATTAAAGCTTTATTAAGGGATACATCTCTTATTTATTAGGTTGTTTCCCCTCGTAGTGCAAAAGAGTTGAATTTCACTTCCCTAAGTCTCCTACCAGGAAGCCTCATGCTATCCTGCTGGACTAATTAGGACACAGAGAATTCTGTGTCTTGGGAAGAGTCTCTCAACCATTTAATCACTTGGTGCCCTTTGTTAAAGGCAGGGTCTGAGAGCTTCATTTTAATAATCAGGACTGGGTGGGAAGGGGTTGGTGGGGCAGAGGCAAAAGTAGCAGAGATGGGCCTATGCGTAGTTCATTTCATTCCTCTGGCATGTTGCAACAGACCTTGCCTACAAGACTGTATCCAGTGATAGGAAAAAGGTATTTCCCTCATTTGCTATGCAGGAATCAAGTATTTGATGTTTGCACTTCAGGTTGAAAAAAAGTATCTTAAGCATAGTTCCAGAAGAGTATCTGTTTCACCTACTTGTGTGACTTTTTAAATTCTAGTAGTAAATTGCCAAAGACTTAATGACTGTCAGAATTCTATTTGGGCACTCTCCATGGCCAATTTTAGTTATGCTGCACTTAAATGATTGAAACCACTCCTTGCTTATTGATTTTTCATACCATATGAAATGAAACCCTGTCTCACGGAGTTTTGAAAAAGCAGATAGAGATGCTGCCACAACCTTTGATTTAATTTGAGGGCCTCATTTCCTGCCTGATTGAGCTCATGTACTTTTATGGAAAATTATTCAGCCTCATCCGAATGATTCAGTCCTTTGAGGAAAACTGGAGTAGGGCACAAAGCATCTCCTGCTCAAGAAAAAGAACCTCTGACATTCCAGAGCCCAGCAGGGAGAGATTGCAACCTGGAAGAGATTGACTCAGGTGTACCCTTGGGGAAGCACAGCTCATTCTTTAGAAAAGTCAGGAGGCTCATTTGCAACCAACAAAACCTGACGTTTCAGAAATTACTTGGTTCTCACTTAATTTTGTAATTGCTTTTAAATAAACTGTTTAACGCTTACAAGCATTTCTAGACTCAGCTATATTTGAACAAGTTGACACACCCTAATTAAAAGGTAAAGAGTTATAAGGAATAAAAGATTATTCTGCCTATATCAGTATTACCAATATAACTATACTTCATGGAATAAGAGAGTTGTATACTCCATGGTCCCCGTAGTTTCTTCTGATTCCATCAATGGTGATCTATGGACATGGCAAAATCAATAGAAAGCCATCACTGGGATTAGAGAAGTACTAAGAAATACCCTGTTGGTAATGGATTAATAGAGTTATAGACTTTCTGAGTTAGGGGTAGTCAGTCAGTGCCTGGTTCCAGATGAGATGACCTGAGACTCAAAGAGTTTTTTTCTAGTCAAAGTTAGGTGGCACACTGGAGTTGGAATCCTGCTCTAGTCAAAAGTCACCCCTATCATGGGCCCACCAATCCTAGAACATCAAATAATTTCAATCTTTCTTTGAATTGTATGCAGATAACTTGTGTTTTTCTATGCCTTTTCTTTTCCTCACAAAGCAATTTTTTAAATAATCTCTAAAGGCCTGCTTTCCACATGCTTTATGATCCATACGTGTTTTACATTGTTAGTGCACTTCCAAAAAGGATACCTCATACCCTTTGTCTTTTTTGGTCTTTGTGTATGAAGTGATACACTTTGAAAATAATGACAGTCCTCTCTCTTTCTGGGAGTCCTTTTCATGAGCAAGTCTAACAGACAACTTAATTCCCTTCTTTTCTGTCACCTCCACTGTAGAAGATAGAAGCAAAATCTCCCTTTCCAAGTCACCACTGCAATTAGAGGTGCTCATGTGACTTATATCTAGCCAATGAAATTCATAAAGATGTCTGCTAAGGGCTCAAGGGAAGACTCTAGCCTTTTCATATGAAAGATGTGTAGAATTATTGGGGACTTTTTCTTTCTCCCTCTCCTGAATATGAATTTGCAACCTGGAACTGTGGCAGCCATCTTGTGAAGTGATCAACATTTTATGAAGAAATGTCCAAGAAAATTATAAAGGTACCCTGACTATTTGGGCTACTGAAGCATTACCAATCACTATCTATTTTCAGATTTCTTATTACATGATTAAAAAAAAATTAACCTTTTTATTTAAGCCATTGTACTTTTATTTTCTGTTTCTTGTAGCCAAAAATATCCTTTACTCCCATTTCTTGTTTCCCATTTTGTACACAATGAAGATTATACCAAGAAGATTCAGGATATCAACACAGGAGACCAAACTGAGGCTATGTGTGTATCTGATGGCTTTGGCCATCTAAGGAAGTTTAGGAATCCTGCCCTCTGCATTGGCTGCCTTTGTGAATTCTCATCTTCCTATCCAGCCACACTCTCCACAGTGAGTGAAATAGTGACCCCCATAATACACGTACAAGTCCCAACATTTGTACCTGTGCATATGACCTCATTTGAAAATAATATCTTGCAAGTTAATCAAGAATCTTGAGAAGAGGTCATCTTAGATTTAAGGTGAACCCTATATTTCAAGTGTCCTTATAAGAGAAAAGAGATTGAATTTGTGAAGATGGAGGCAGACTCTGGAGGGCAGCCACAAGACAAAGATCATCAAGGATCGCCTGCAGCCAGATGGGGGGAGGGCACGGGGAGGGCACAGAGGGGACTCTCACTGAGCCTCCAGAGAGGACATGGCTCTGCTAACATCTTAATTTCACACTCATAATTCATGAACTGGGAAAAAAATTAATTTCTATTGTTTACATGACTAATTTAGTGGTTATTTGTGATCAGAGCTCTAATAAACTAATAGACACCCAAAGGTGCCTGGTGCTTTGATGTTATAGAACAGTCTGAAAAAGGGAGAGTGATCTACATTTAGTACAAAAAAAAAAAAACACATATTTAACCAATAAGATGCCCTGTAAATCATGTTTGGAGCACACGTGAGGCTTTCCTGGCAAGCTATTTTACTTTTTTTGTGAGAACCCTACTTCAGAATATAGCATAGGGTTGGGAGAACCTGCAATGTGATGGAAAATGTCATTTCACCAAGTGCCCTAGTGGTTATCCAAGAGAAAGGAGGTAAGAAGTGGGCAGACACTCCTCCCTAAGGCCAGGCATTATGGAGAACCTTACCTGTGTATATAAGGATCAAAATTGAGAGGATGTTTGGAAATGAATGGGGGAGCTTGGCTTCATTTTTAATCAGTAGGACAATGATTGAGGGAAGAGGGAGGCTTTCATTTAATTGGTGAAAGCCAGAGTCGCTAATTGTTCTGCATCTCTCAGGACTTCATAGGATCAAGCATTCTCCCTTCTGAAATATCCACATCACCCCATTGAGAAATACTGCACCAGAAGATCCCAGGAAATCTCAGTACCACACTGTTACTTCCACTAGCAGCCCTGGAGATCTATATACTGGGCCTGTGTCTTCAGTACATGGGAAGCTGTCTACCTCCTCTATTAGACACATTGGCTAAAACCTGCCTTCTAAGTTTATGCTAATACTGCTTCTGTCTCACTTCGTTGGCTAGGAAAAAACAGAGAGTTTAGCAAATTCAATAATTAAATCATTAGTCAAGAAAAAGAAGCCAGAACTGAGGTTATAACTCAATTGGTATAGTGTTCACTTAGCATTCATGAGGCCCTGGGTCTCATCCCGGGTACTGGGGGGAAAATAAGGGATGCTTTTTATTTTAAAACCCTCTCTCTCCATTATGAATTCTAGTAAAAGCTATATCAAAACTGCACTTAATGGAAGAACTATTAATTCAAATGATCTATCATTTGAGATCACAATTCACTTACTTAAAAAGATTCATTTGTTTGTATAAAACACATCTTAATAATGGAATTTTATTAGATTTTTATTTTTCATTATTTAATTTTTTAAAAAATGTACTATTATATTATTGTCATTTAGTATCAATGATGATAACACATTTAATAAAGTTAGGAAAATTTTTGGTAAATTTTACGGATTAGAATAAGTAATTATGTATAACTGTTTTTTATTGTATATAAATTGCACTATTATTCATGAACTCTTACAAGGCAATTCTAACATAATGACTAAAATTACAACATGCTATTCTTACTTTTATGACAAAAGTTGTTCAAGCCACTGCAATGAGCCAATAAAATTAAAATTGTATCCCTGCAATCAATTTCATTAAGAATAGTTGTATTTGCCAAGAAAAGACACAGTGATTTTATTTTACCTAGGTTGATAGAATATTCTCCAATGATTACAATCATTTTAAAGTCTACATGCTCTTAAGAAACAAATACTATAAGTGATAGCTTTGTAGAAAGAGAGCATTATACTAGCAATTTTTTATTCTTAAGCAGAAGAGTTAATAAAATTTTAAAAGAGATAACTGTGAAACTCAATTCAAGACAATTGCTAACTCTTGGAGACAATATTTGGCTCGATATTTTCTCTTCCTACATAGAAAAAAGAGTACCTTAGGTTTGCTGAAAACCATCTGTACATAGCCACGGGTACAATATTCATACATTTTAAATTGCATGTCATAGTGAGTAGCATGAGATTTCACATCATTTCATCCACTATATGAATTATTCCTTTGTCTAGCAAATCCATTCTGTATATACTATTTGCCCATTAGTCACTTGGTAGCCATCTCAGTTATTACATTAACTGTCACAGTACTGCAGTACTGTGTTCAGGTAACCCTTATTTAACAGTGGCTCCAGAGTGCTGTTTGCTGGCCATTCAGACATGCTTAGGAGCTATAAGTGCTACCTCTAAGCGAAAGCACCATCAAATATGTGGAGAGACAGATTGCATGTACTTGACCTTTATTATAGTACATTGTTATAATTATTCCATTTTTATTAGTAGTTACTGTTGATAATCCCCTCCTGTGACTGATGTACACATTTAACATTATCATGGATATGCATGCATAGAATATATGGATTATATATATTAAACACACACACACACACATATATATATACATATATATAGTACATATATATGAATAGATAGATATAGATACATACATAGATAGATTTGAGTACTATCTGTAGTTTCAGGAATCCATTGGGCATCTTGAATGTATTCCCTACAAGTAAAGTGATCATTGTAACTAAATCATCATAATGCACATAATTATTTTGTCTTAACAGAATATTTATTATATTATGAGGTTCTAAGAACAAATGGTGCTGCATTAATGACCAAAAGAGGAAGGATATTTTATACCAAGTAAAACTGAGATATAGATACATGAATGGCTAGGTCCCAGTCAGCTATGGGAATGAGACTGGAACCCAGATACCCTGAACTCTTGCCCATTTATCCATCTTTAAGTTGCTAGAAATTACTTCAGAGAAAACGGGGGAGATAAAGAGAAATTTATAAGGAAAGTATAAAGTATCTGTTATGCCTGCATTGGATGTTACTCATTGACAAGGAAAGTCATGCAAAAGTACCACGATTTTTTTCCATAAACCCTGCCCTCTTAACACTATTATTTATGATTAAAGGAGTTTCTTCTGGTTGTGTTGTATCTTTGGTTGTTGGAGGGCATATCTCCTTCAGACCAGTGGCCAATTCAGTATATAAATTTAGCTGCAATGCCATGGGAACCCCGAGTAGGCTCACTCAGCAGCCTCCTGTGAATTAATGGCCTTTTGACTATAGGATAAGTCACATGCAGATGTTGAGAAAGGAAGTACAGACTTGGAATTGTGCCTCTCAGCAACCACAGGAAGGCTAAATGGACAATACATACTCTCTCAAAGTACACATTGGTGTCTACATTATTTGCACTTCCCAACCATCACTATACAGATTAATAAATCCCAAATATCCACATCAAGGAAACAGTGTAGACATGTAGACTTAGCTCTGGCTGTGGTATAGACATAGCAAATGAATTGAGTTAGAATACAAAATCCTTTTATGTTTATGAAAGGGACAAGATTCATCATTCCATGTACAATATTACAAGCACACTAGACCTTTTTTTTTTAATCTATCATTTCTAAGTATCATCAAGATCTCTATTAATTTACAGATATTCTTGGTTGTTTGTTTGTTTGGCTGTTTAGTTTACTCATTTATCTATTAATGGGGCAAATATTGATTGATAACTTTTGGTGGGAAAAAACTGGGGTGCAAAAAAAAAAAAAAAAACCTGAAGGGCATGTCCTTGAGAGGCTCACAGGGAGCCCAATACCTCACATCCCAGTGGTGACTTTGGATGTGGATAGGAGATGGCTGTAGTCAAAGCATGTCAGTTTGAAGGAATGTGGAAGAAACCCAACAAAAAGGGTACACAGTTCATCTCAGTTTCCAGGCCTCACTGCTGACAAGTGAAGATAGTCAGAGCGTCTGTGAGAGAAACAGACATTGTTCGAACTCGCTGTTGTGAAGGCCAGAAATCATAAAGCAAGTACCAAGAAACATTCATCACTTGCATATGCTGGTCTAATTACACATACAGATGAATGATTCTCAGCTACCTTAGTGTTGCAACACTGGTTTTTGTTCTTTTGTGACATCTTTATTCTCTAGCCATCCCCCCTCAAGTGTTATACGACACTATTTATTTTCAATACAGATGTTGTATCGGGAATTTTATGACACTGCTTAACATACCAGGAGATATCCTGAGGTGTGACAATTACCAGAATGGCTGGTATGGGGTTTTATTGCTCCACTTCTCTTAGCATAACACATATGCCTAGGGTTTCCTGTTCTTCTAGGCATTTCTTTTTCTCAGTCATAAAAGAGCAGAAGCAGCTAGTGGAGCACTTGACCTTGGTCGGTGCCCAGTGTCACCAGGCCCTCATGCAACTCAATTCCAGTCATCTTTTCCCCTTGGAAACCGCGTGTCTGCTCTGACCCAGCCAGTCAAGAGGGCTTGTAGGCTACAAATTAGTCCCGGGTGTTTCATGTGGAAAGCAACAAATCAAGAGATCAGCCACGGGGAATTTTAATCAGTGGACTTTGAGGGCAAAAGTTTCCTGTGGAACACCCCAACTGACACCTCACGGTGTCGTTGTAGTGACCCTACTGATGAAGTGAGGCCCCACCCCTCTGAGCCTGCGCGGTTTGCCTTTGTTCCCTGCCTGTTGGTGGATCCATTTAGCTTACATCCTTCCCTTCTGGGTATAAATATATAAAAAATAGGAGCTTGTGATATGGAGAGTTATTTTTCCCTAGCCTTTTTATTTTAATTCTTCTTTGAAGCATAATATGGAGGAAGAAAGAGTCAGAGAGAGAAAACAAAACAAAGCCTTCCTGCTAAGGCAGCATGAAGTCCCCATGTATGACTTTCCAAGGCTTAAGGGCCATCTGGCTCCACCCAAAGTCACATGCCTGACCCCTTGGTATAAAGCCCCAGATGAAGATCCAGGTAAGGCAGGTCCAGCCTCTCAGAGGATGCCAGAACACAATCACCAACTCCTCATCCACCCTTCCTTCTACTATTTGTTTACACCATTTTGATCTTCAGCTGCTGTGTTTGGGTTGGTGACTTTGCCGGGGTGGGGGTGGGACATTTTCCATGCCTCTTGCTACTCAAGGAGAGAGGGACAAGCGTGTACATTCAATACCTGTCAAAGGGTACAACCAACAGAAGACTCAATGAGAATTCAAACCGGATGCTGCCTCCTATGAGAAGCCTTCCACAATTTCTCATGTTTGCTTTATTATTTTTAGGTACAATTTCTCGAGCCTTTATATTATTGGCAATTATAAAATTTTTTTATGTGTATGCTTTATCTCGCTTTAATCTTCAAAACAACTATTTAAGATGGCATAAATAATTCCTAAGTAGAGTCTTAGAGAGTTTAAAGTGATCGGGGGCCAGAAATGTTCTAACTATAGAGCTGAGATTCAAACCCAGACTCCAAAGTCAGTGCTTTTGACTGCTCAGTTACAGTTCAGAATGTCCTGGGGAAGGAGGGGCCATGACACTCTTGGTACCATATTCTGCCTTGTAAGAGTCTAGGCTTGTTATTTAAAATACTATATTAAAAATATTTCTAATTTGGAATTAAATAAAATATGCATTGAAGCCCCACTTTTGCTACTTATCAGGCATACAAACTTTAGGAAGCATACCCAGTCTTCCAGAATTCTTATGCTTTCCTGCAAATATGTTCTCATATGGTGGTCAGGGTCAACAAATGGGTGCGCAGTGTACTTAAAAAATTAAGTTTGATGTTTACTAGTCTCCAATCTTTCCCCAGCATGGTAGCAAAATATGCACAACTTGCATTATCTGCCACTTTCTCTTAGCTGCATCAAAGTCAGTGTCCAATGCTGCCTATTAACAGCTGGGAATAAGCAGTGACAGGAATCTAGACAGTTCCAGCCAATTCTCTGACATGGGATCTTGTGTGAATTGATTAACTCTTTAGTCTTTGATTTTCCCATTTGTAACATGAGGTTCAAAAGAGGTAACTTCAGGAATTTCTTCCAACTTTACTTCAGTGAAATTTATTTCTTCACCTACGATGTTGGTGGTGTGGTCTAGGAATGAGAAACAGTGGGCAGATTATTTGCCAGTAGCTCAGTAGAACAGTCTAGTGACAACACTATTTCATGTACAAACCTCAGAGCTCCAGGTCATCCAGAGTTCTCTGTCCCAGAACATAAACATAGCATGAGATTTAGTGTTTTCCTTCCTAAGAAGCTGGTCTAGTTTACCTTCTTGATGCATTACTATCCCAATTTTTTTTTTAAAAAAATGGTTAACAAAAAAAATAAATATCTGTCTCCCTCCTCCAAACAGGTCTGCTTTTTGACCCAAATATAAGATATTTGTCCATGATTTCCACCAGTCAGTATTCAAAAACAGGACATTCCTTAACATCTGAATCATACCGCTTCGACCAGTCACTTTGACTCTGATAATGTCTCAAGCTGGTCATTTTCACACTTTGGTATTTCGCACCTTCCTTGCTTTCTGGTTGCATTATTTGCAGCATTGCTTGTATTTGTCCGTCTCCTCCACTAAATCCCAAACCCCAAAATGGCAAGTACTTCCACTTTCACCTGCGTACCTATGATGTGTGATAAATCCTTGGCTGAAGTTCAACAGAAAGTAGCATTTCCACATTGTGACCAGGAGTCCCCCAAGTATGCAGATTCCTAGACCTCTCAGAAGTCTTTCCAAGCTTGAGTTCTCAGACTCTAAAATGTGCTTCTGCTGATGAGTCATGGAAAATTTTGAGATTTCTCCTTACTTTTTCTCAAGGACCTGCTAAGTGACTTTTCTTGGTTAAAAACACAAGAATCCTCAGTCATTTTCCCAGCTATAGAGCTTTGGTCCAGGATTGTGTGCATAGAAGATGTACAGTAAAATATTGATAAAGTCAATAAATCAATAAACCTCTCCTTCTTTGCAAGTCCTATTCTTCTTCTTTACGAACACAGGGTATTATGGGTTAAATTGTATACTCTTTAAATTCACACGTGAAGCATTAACTCCCAGTTCCAGAGAATTCAAGAATATCTGGGGAAAGAATCATTGTAGTTGTAATTAGTTAAGATGAGGTCTTTAGGGTGGGCCCTAATACCATATGACTAGTGTCCTTATAAAAGGTGAAAACTGGACACAGAGATTTCTACGGGGAGATGCCGTGTGAATATAAAGATATTCATCCATAAGCATCTGGAAGAAGGACAGAAGTCTGGAAGGAGTCTGGAACAGAACCTTCTTTCATGGCTCTCACTTATAATCACCCCTGCCAACACCTTAATTTCAGGTGTCTAGCCTCCAGAACAGGGAGACAGTAAATGTCTGCTTACTGTCCAGTCCAGTACAGAGTACATTTGTATACTCTTGCGTATAGTTGTGGAACAGCTGTACCAGCAAACTGATATACAGGGCCCTGGTGAACTTTCAAGTTTCTTTCCAGCTCTGCCTTTGAGAACTTCCCCACATTTGGAGAACATGGAAAAGAAGCCCAGAAATTGTCTCATTTCAACATTTCTGTCCACTGATATGCAGCGGACAAAAATGTATCTTGCATCTTGTTTTCTTACCCTCTGAATTCCTGTGACCACATTTCTTAACCTCTAAGCCCAGTTTGCCTCCTCCTTCCTGCAAGATGCTGGGTTCTTGGTCTGCTACTGATGGCTGAGGGCCACAGCTAACTTGAAAGTCTCCAGCTCATAGTCTGCAGGTCCAATCTAGCCTAGGAAGTTGATGTTTATACTCAAGTGTTTTTGGTTTCCTTGTGAATTAAATTGAATTGCAACATCAAACATTTCCTTATAGAAACATTTTTGTTTCTTAAAACATAGATTGGAAAATTTGATAACACTGGCTTATATTGTTCCTTTATGATTTTTGTAACTCTGATCCAAAATAATCTGGTCAGGTATAACTCTTTGGTCTTTTTGATGGATAGACAGGAACCCTCAAGATCCTTGAAGCAGGCAGAGTTACCAAATCTTCCAAATCTCATAGTAAGTCTCAGACCAAATCCTGCCATAGTACAGCATTTATTAAAAAAACATTTGCCAGCAAGCTGTCCATTCTGTGAACCCTACCAAGTTTTCAGTACTTTCTGGGGCTCTGATCAAACATGAAATGAAAATCTCACTCAAGGAAGATGCTGCAGGATTCCAGAGGCAGGATCTCCTGTAAACCAAGCTCTGATCCAGTGGTTGAGGCAGGGATGAGTGTTGGACAGCATTTTTACAGGCAAAAGTTCACAGGGTCCATTAGATTCTTAGACAATGTCCATGTACATCTAGGTAGTATCTCTGAATTATGCTTCAATTCTACCAAGAAAAGGCTATTTGTGAAACGAATCGTGCTAATTAACAAGTCTGATTTTTTTAAAAATGACATTCAGTATACTAATTAACTGAACTTCTCATGCCCACTTGGCAGAAGCACTTGTAACAGCCACTTCTGGAGTGTGGCCTTTTGAATATACTATTGGCTGACTCTCCCTGGCGTGTGAATTATTCACGGATCACAATGCCTACTGCACCTGGTGTGTAACTACCCTTAATCCTGCACAACATATCACATTGTCAAGGCTTGCAGTTTTTTAGCCACGCTGCCTACAAGAATCACCTAGAGAGCTTTAAAAAAATTCCAATGCCCAACCACCAACTCCAGAGACTCTGATTTAATGGGTCAAGGGTGAGGCCCAGACACCAGTATATTTTAAAAGGTCCTCAGGTAATTTTAAAGACCAAGACTGACGATCACTTGTTTCTGCTAAAGTATTTTAAAATACATTTTTCCCATAGTAACAACAATTAACTAGAGCTAAGAGGAGGCTGCTCTGATTCAGTGGGGATGGTATGATCCAGTGGCCCCGTAGCCACTTAAAATTAACCTTGTGGTTTGTTAGACCCTTGGGCAGCCCTGGAACCCACAGCAACTTTACTCCTAGTCTCTAAAATATTTCTAGACTCTCCTAAATTTAGCCTTTGCATAAATCAGTCTAGTCTTTACTAGCCAGGCCTGTGCATAATATGAAGCAAATAAAGAAAAATTAAAAGTAATTTGAAAATTATATTTTCATGCAAAAGAGAACAGATTTTTTTAAAATTTTACACAAAGAATTTTTTTTTTAAGATCCAAGGCCTGAAAAAAAGGTTTGAGAGGTGCCAGGATAACTCTATAGAAGAGGTTTAATTTTTTACAACTCATGAGGAAGCTGCCCCAGGTCAACAGCCCAGACAGGCATTAGCCTTAGTTCAGCTGTAATGAATGAAGGAACATTTGAATGCATGGACTGTATCTCACCATAGACTTCATTATACTTTTATGCAAGAAAAGTTTTATTAAGAAAAAATGACTTACTAGTCATTTATCTTACTCATTTCTATTAATTACTTATATTACTTATTTCTTCCTAGTAATGCAGCCCTCCCACCAAATTTAAGCACATGGTAAGCAGAGAAGAAATTGCTATATACTAATGAGTTGTGTAGCCATTTAGACTACTAGGTAGAAGTTCTGTTGATTCTATATATTTCATTGCTTTTTCTCTTTTCATCCTTCAAGTTTGTCCTAAAGCTATTTTCATGGCTTTTTCCCTCTTACACTTTAGCTTGTACCAACTGATGGCTGGAATAAAGTTTCTCCAACTTCCTATTTAAAGGATGAGGGAAAAGAGAAAGTTTTAAGATTGCTAGGATAAGGAATGACCTAGACTGGTCAGGTACAAGTACTCAGAAAAAGTTACCAGGAGATCCTTACATCTAGTATTGACTTCTCTCTTTTTATCATCCTTCCCCAACAAGCCCAAACCCTACATCCTCATCCCATACAAAATAAAGAACTATATAAATAAATCACAGAATCAATGACCACAAATCCCAGAGCTTCATTTATTGAACACTTTAGTGATTTCTGAATTGTCATTCAGGACATTTAATGTTACATTCCACTTGTTCTGCCATCTTTTTGCCATAATCATAGTTTCAGTGGTCCCTCCACCACTGTACTCCATCTTGGTTCTCAACTTTGGTTACATGTTGATTCACTGAAGAGCTTTTATAAATGCCAAATGTGTGAGTTGCACCAATCAGAATGTCTAGAAGCAAAGTGGGACCCAATAATTTGGTCAAATGATTCCAGTGACTAAGAGGCACAGCTTTAAATTGAATAACAAACAGAAGTTTTATGAATCCATTCATCAAATCCTCACAAGAATTTTAAAACATAGTGAAGTGATTCTTAGATATTTTTGTGAAGAAACTCGCCCTACCGTTTTGATCAGATTAGCAAATAAAAATAAAAATTCAGTAAAATTTGACTTTCATATATATATATATATATATATATATATATATATATATATATATATATATATACCAAGCATAATTTTTAGTGTAAGTTGTAAGTATTTGGGTTATCAGAAATTTAAAGGGCATCCTGTGTTTTATCTGGCAACCCTACCCTACATAGTTCATAACAGTGCAGTTTGCTGGCCTTCAACCTAGGTCAGGAGTGGGTCAAGCTAACTGTATTTTTAAAAAGCACAACAGATGATACTTTGGCCAGCAATACTTTTAGGAATATGGAAATACTTTTATTTACCAACCTTGCTTTTTCCCTTGTTTTTTTTCACTCTGAAGTATTGTAACTACAGAAGGAAAATCACTGAACTCTTTCATGAAGTATTGGTGTTCAGCGACTCAGGTTTCTAGTGTCTTAAAAGCATTAAGATAGAATATGAAGCCTTACTCCTTGCATATTCCCTCGGGCACCCCAAGAAGTCCAGCAATGGGAAAGCTAAGTTCCTCTTGCCTTGTCAAGAGGACTCCATCGTTAGCCAAGTGAAACTGTGGTTTTCTGAAAGGAATGGGCACTGTCAGTGTCCATCCTGATCGGGAGCTAGTCAGGAAGCAGTCTGGAAGTGTATGGCCAGGATGGCCTCATGGAAATCTGGCAGGTGGCTCTCAGGAAGATATACTTAGTCTGGATCATCCTCAGGGCAGTTTTGCATAGGGAAGTGACAGCTCCAAATGAACGGAACTGCCTTCCACATGCTTGAACAAAGCAGTGAAGAGGGTGGCCAGTACCTGTGAGGACATGGGTGGTAGAGAAGAGGGAGTGTTTCCTGCCCAGTGCTTCCTTTGACCTTGAGCTGCTGGAGCTGAACAGTATGGTAACCACCATTAAAGGAATCAGCTGGACTTCACAGGATTGGTTCATCCTACTTGTGAGTGCCGTTTGGTCTGGAAAGCTGACTTGTCTTATAATACCCACAGCGAGGACATTCTCTGTAATTATGAATTGTCCTTATTTTACATTGAAAGAGGATGTCTGATCACTAGAGTTTGCCAGTATTGGATGGTTTCCACTGTGAGGTTCTTAAACTTTTTAGCTTATAATATTAAAACAACTCATGTTAGAGACACTTTCCACATGAAAAGGTTTGTAGTTGAAATGTTATAAATATTTTACAGTTTATAATAAAAAAATCATGCATACAAATGAGGTCTCGGTGTTAATTTTTTGCACAAGATCTATTTTCCATGATATATTAACATCTGCAATTTCACTAACTGTTAATGTTATTTTCTATTGAGATTTCAGGAGCCCAGGGAGATACTTGTTCTTTTTTTCAAAATTTTTTTGTTCTTATTTCCCTAAAGCAAGAGACTGTATGGCCTTCAGTGCAAAGATTTCAGACCAATTCTTTGCATTACACTTGGTTGCCTCTTGGCCATATAACTTCAGAGTGCAAATCACTGAACTCTTTAATAAAGTATTGTAGAGAATAAATCATGATGGGTTAAAAAAAAAAACAAAAAGATAGAATATGAGTGGAATTGAGGTGTTCAATCTACCTCTTCACAAATGGAGACTCTCATTGTTCAATCGGTCCAGGGACTAGATTTGGACTTTTAGTTGCTGGGGGTGTCATTAATTCCACTTAACATTTAGACAATAAACCTATTTACTTGGCCTGAACTAGAAAATGAGAATGTTAAGAACCTATGTATCATTATCCAAAGTACAGGTATGAAGACATGAAGTGGTGTGAACATACTTTATATACAGAGATATGAAAAATTGTGCACTTGTGCGCTCTCTCTCTCTCTCTCGATATATATAATATATATATATATATATATATATTATATATCGCAATGCATTCCACTGTCATGTATTTAAAAAATAAAATCAATTAAATATTTTAAAAAAAGAAATCTGCCAATCTTCGAAAATAAAAATATATTTGATCAGGGAAAAAAAAAAAGAACCTATGTACACCTGCAAAAAATCAGAAAGCACAAGCAGCACTGAGACTGCAGCACAGAGATGCTAATTCTACCCAGCAAAGATAAGGATAAAGAATTCATCAAGTAGCTTGTTAGATTTAAAATGCAAAATTAGTCACTTAGTTATTCACTAATAAATTCTAATAGGAGTCTCTGATGCACCAGGCTTTGTGCTAAATGCTAGAGTCATGCAGACAGATACAGTATGTTCCTGCACTAGGACAACCATTCTCAACCTTCTGGTTCCAGAATCCCTTTAAACTCTAAAAAATTTGGGGGAATGTCAAAGAGCCTTTGCTTACTGATTAAATGCCTATTTATTTATTCATTCAAAATTAATAATCATAAACTAGTATGCAGATTCTTTTGATAACATTTTTATAAAAAATAACTTTTATAAACAATAGTGGAAAAAATGGCATTTTTGAAGAATTTTTAAAAATCTGACTTAATAGAAGACAGCTGGAATCTTGTATTTGCATCTGCACTCAATCTGTTATGTTGTTTGTTGAAGTATGCGAAGAAAATCTGGCCTCATGCTGACATGTAGGGCCATTGGAACACAAGCTGTACCAAGGGAATATATAGTGTGGCCATGCGATACATGAGACCCAGGAGGAGGTCACTGACTGGATCAGTGGCTTCCACACATACTCCATTACACATCTTTGTCAATTAAATAGTTTCATCAGGAATGCAGACACATACATACACATTATCACTCAAGGCACAACATTCACTTAAAATGAGATCTTTTATTCTACGGAGCATAAATCTGCATCACAAATAGTCCTGAAACTTTCACATTTTACTTTCCCCCAAATCTTGACAGATATGATTTCCTAATATAGCCGATAAGAGCAAAAGTGCCAGTTCTGCCGTTTTCTTATTTTTCCTATACACTTCCATCATTAGCATTTATATTAATCCGTGATCTCTAAGAGTCTTTTTAAGCCTCTTGTTTATTTCATAAAAGTTACTTTAGTGAATCAAGAAAACATAACCCATGACTGCATTCACCCAAAAACCACATGATCTACCAGGACAACTGACATGTTATCATCTGACACAGGGACTGAAGGAAGATGCCTGGATCAAGCAATATATCAGATGTGTCATGCTTATTATTATTTTTTCTTTATGGTACCCACCTCCAAATTAGAAACTCTAATATTTTCTTCCTACTCCAGGTGCATGGTCTGGAGCACACCTTCAGGGCAGATCGATGTTATTGAATTTGGTATCATCACAGCCTCTAAGAACAGAATAGGGAGGAAGAGCATGAGAAGAAGATCACCATTAAACAGGGACGAGACGGGGGAGGGAAAGAGAGAGAGAAGGGAAATTGCATGGTAAAGGAAGGAGACCCTCATTGTTATACAAAATTACATATAAGAGGAAGTGAGGGGAAAGGGGAAAAAAACAAGAGAGAGAAATGAATTACAGTAGATGGGGCAGGGAGAGAAGATGGGAGGGGAGGGGAGGGGGGATAGTAGAGGATAGGAAGGGCAGCAGAAGACAACAGACACTAGTGTGGCAGTATGTAGAAAAGTGGATGTGGAACCGATGTGAATCTGCAATATGTATACGGGGTAAAAATGGGAGTTCATAATCTGCTTGAATCAAATGTATGAAATATGATATGTCAAGAGCTTTGTAATGTTTTGAACAACTAATAATAAAAAAAAACAAAAACAAAAACAAAAAAAATATAGACCACGGGTACAATAAAGTACTCATTTGGGATACCAAGGCAACATGGGTGCTTCAGGAAAGTTGCTGGAGACAGGGATTCTTGAACTAAGGTTTGAAGAGAGTTGGTATGTGTTAGTGGTGTGGCATTAGAGCATCCCAAACAAGGTGTACTTATTTCAACTGGAATGATTTTTTAATCTCCTTCACTAGAAATCTTTTTTAAAAAGATTTATTAATCAATTGATTAATGACTAGGGGCCAGATTTAGCTAAGTGATGTTCACACAACTACTCATCTCTTATCTCAACTCAATGTGTTATCATAACACCTGAGGAAACAGGCTAACAGAATGTAAGGTTCCCAAGGCCACAGAGCTGGTGACCACAATTATGGGGTTCGCATTTATAATTACTCTGTAATATTCCCTCACAAATACCCGAGCAAATAAACCTAAATTCTTACTGGAATGCCTGCAAATGTTTTCCATGTATTCATTCAATATGTGTTTGTTGAACCATAATTATAAATCAGAGACTAAAGTCAGGTCTAGTGATATAATTGTCACAAGAGAGATGAGTCCCTGCCTTCATGGAGCATATGATATGCAAGGAACCAAAGTAAAGAGATGCCAATAATTTTAGAAGGTGATGAGTGCTATGAAGGAAGACAAATGGGTGAGATAGAAAGTAATAAAAGAACTTATTTGGATGGTCAATAGGGCATCTCCAAGATGCTATCTGAGATTTCAAAGACGAAAGGCTGGTCTATGCACAGAGAATGAAGAAAACCTATTTCAAGAAGAGGCAATGGTACATGCAGAGGCCCTGCTGTGTAGAGTCACCCACAGAAATCTACTCTTTCTTTGATGGACACATGGCGGGATGGAAAGCAAGGTGGGTGGCCCTGCGTGCTGCACTGGGATTCTAGCTATAGTTCTTTGGCTTATATTGCGTGTTACATCTGTTTTGATTCCTCTTCAAGTGATTAGGGTATTAACACCCAAACTTGCCAACTGAGCAATGACCAGTGTGTTGTCATCTAAAGAATCTTATCTTGATGAGATCACTCAGGCATGATGTGTGGACATGCTACAGCTTGACCAGCACTCGAAAGGGAAATCTTATATAATTTGCAAGGTAAAATTCAGAGATGAGAAATTAATTAGGAGGATACAGGCATGAAAATCTGAGGTTATGCAAGGAAGTAGAAATATTTACTTCCAAGATGCATTTAATAATCTAGTCTATAATTCATTTATCATATTTTCATGTTATAGCTAAAAGAATATTCAGAAATAATAAATATGGCATTGCTATATAAGAAGTTATGCATAATATTAAAACCTACCCCCCCAAAAAAAGTGTTTTCATAATTGCAAGGCAGAGCTGAACATTAGGTAGCGCTCCCAGCTGGTTTGCTTAGTCTTCTAGGCCCAACACTTTGTATCCAATTTCACTAAGCAGTGTCCGCTGGGAGCACAGAGTTGTAGCACCAAAGGAAATGGGATTTAGATGTGTGTAGGGTACATTTCATTTTCCTGGTCTCTGACACTCACTTAGGAACAATCAATGAGGCACTGATAGCATTATTGATCACAGTGATGGTGGTGTTGATCTTAAGAGTCATCCCAAGCCCTGCAGGACTCTGAACAAGGAATCCTGTTTCACAAAAGAGAATGATTTTCAAGATGTGGTGTGTTTGACCCTTTACCCTCTCACAGAATAAGGAGCACATGGTTGGGAATTAGGATTACTAGCCTAAGAATGAACCTTAGTCTTAGTTCATTTTCAAATTTTCTTAACACTTGAAGAAATTTTAGACTTGATGGCTTGACTTCTGACCATGCCCCCGCTGGGTGGGAGGGGGCTCTATTACACTCTGAGCTGCTGCACGCAGTGCTCAGGTCATACCTGTAAATTCCGGGGGATGCCATTCCTTGGTATTCTGCACTGCAGCAGGACTGCTTTTGGTGAGAACGGCTATTACAGTGCTATCATTACAGTGAGCACGCACAACCTGTGCTACAATCAGAACTCACCTCTTTCATTGTTTTCACTGTTATAATCTAGTCACACTGTATTGTCCTTGGGTGAAACTCAAGCAGGCCCCTAACACCTTTTTTTCTGACTTTTCTTCCTAACTAAATCACAGTCATATGGTCCTTTTAAGTCATAACTTGGTTCTCAAATCAGGAACCCTAATCAAATCCAATATATTAATCAGTAGCAAACTTGATTCAGTGTCAATTTTTTTCCCATTTCCAGTTCTGGTTAGCTTTAGGCTAAAAGCCTAAAACGATAAAAGGGGCAAAATTGACTTAGCGGCTGGTCTCATACTCCCTGGTGATGGCATGTGCTTAAAGCAGATTCCCTTGAGCGCCTGTGGTCTCTCCAGTCTCACATGTGCCACGTACTTCTCATCTAGACTGGGATGTGAATAGTCCCTCCTGGAAATCAGAAAGCATCAGAACTGTCTTGCAAAGGGAAGCTAATATGGTGTGATCAGTACACTGAATAAGCAAAATTTGAGTCAGAATCAGAATCTCTTATTTGTCTTTTGCCTTCAATAAAATGAGTAATAAGTACTTCTCTTCACCCGGCCACTGGCAACCTTAGCTACTCACAAGCATTCCCTACTTGGCTGCTGTTCCCACTCACATTCAGTCTTGAGGTGTTCTTTCCAGCTTCAGGCAAGTGCCTTCTCTTGTGTGATGACAGACACACCTGGACATTTTTGTCCCCGACAAGCATGCTGAGACTTTGTCCTGCTACCACAGGTTACTGTGGCTCATTTGAGCCTTGATCTTCCATCCCCTTGACTTCAGAAAACACCCAGCAACTAACTGAAAGGTCCACCTGAAGAAACTCCTTGCTAGGTTTGAAATTAGATTGTAGTTCACTCTGTCCTCCTCCCATCAAGGAGGAGAAAGAGTTACGAGCAACAACTCTCCTTCCAGCAGTACTATTCTATAAAAATACAATAGAACCAACCTAGGTCATTTTAATTTTCCAATAGACACCAAAAGTAAACAGGTGAAAATATGTTCGATAGTATATCTTATCTGTATGTTCAAAATATTATTTTAAAATATATCTAATATGCAGAAAGTGTTGAAATACTTTATAAATTTTCCCCCATGATAAATTTCTAGACTCCAGTGTGTACTTTACAATTAAATCACATATCGATTTGGATTAGCTAAATGTGGCTAGGGACAGCCAAGATCTATTGAAAATCTCTATTTTCTCCATTTTTATGCAATGTCTTAGTAAGGAATAATTTACATGCTATCCATTTCTCCCATTTTGGTAAACTAATGTGCAATGACTTTTAGTAAATTTACAGAGTTGTATAACTATCTCCTTCCTCAATCTAATTTTAGATCATTATCATCATCCCCCAAAAGATCCTTTGTAATCACTACCCATTCTACCAGCTCCTAATCTCCTTTCAGGACATTTCATATTGGTCTTCTTTCACTTAGCATCATTTTTTTAGGTTATCCATGATGCACCATGTTTTATTGCTTTGTACTGCCAAGTAGTATTCCCTTGTATGGATATACCACCATCTATTTATCCGTTTCCAGGTTGATGAGCATTTTGAATGTTGCTATTTCGGGGTTATTGTGAATAATGCTGCTATGAACATTTGTGTTGAAGTCTTCGTGGGGACGTATACTTTAGTTTTTCTTGGTAGATTCCTCAGAGTGGAATTGCTGGGACAATGGTAAAGTTATGTTTTACTTGTAATGAAATTAACAAATTCATTTCAAAAGTGGATGTACCATTCCCACCAACTTTGTGATTTCTTTTATCCTTATCAGGTTTTAAGAGAACTAGTTATTTACAATTCCCTTTAGGTCTGTACATTGGTTATATAATGGCTATTATGTAATCTGTCTGTAGGTATTAAGTCTGAAACTGCCCTGTTTAACATTTAATAATATATATGTTCTAGGCACAAGCAATTCTTAGGAAAAGTTGAACACCCTTAAAGAGGCTCTGGGTGATTCTTTAAAATGAGCAAGGGAATATAGGATTTAAAAAAACCTGGAAAACAAGGTCTATTTGTGAAATATTTCTAATATGTTGCTGTTGTGAATAATTAATTAGTAAAAAATGTACTTAGGTATGGAATTTTCTTTTTGTGTGTAATAAAGGCAAACGTCTTAAAAGCTCTCTGGTATCCTGGGAGACAGACTTTCTGAATGAGTCTCTACTGGGCAGCCTGACTCTGAAACAGACCTGTCTCTCCCATGATGCTTCTAAGACTACTAAATTTTAAATAAAAGGACCCCAGATGGAGAAAGAATGGAGAGAAACATTGGATACAACTTCTGCATAGATTAGAAAGAACTATTCTGTTGTTTCTTGTTTGTATCAGCTTAATAATCCTGTTGGGGTTTTGAGAAAGCTTGAAGCCAAAGTCTTATGACTCCAGTGATTTCTCTTGGTGTGCACTGGAGGGGAATGGAAAAGACAATGTGTAGATTTAATCAGCATTTGATTTTCCTCAATCTTTTTGCATGTAGAGAGGAGCAGCTGGTCGTAGGTAATCTTGCTCTTGGGAATTATCAAGTAAAAGCAAGAGAAAAGCAGTAGCTTCTACAAAGGCAGCTCTTATGAGGCTGAGCTAAAGAATCACCAGGGAAGCAGCTGGGTTCACCATTTTCATCCAAGTAATTACAGGAAGAGATAGATGGTTTTCAAGGTCAGTGATAGAATGGGGAACTAATGGCCAGCCCTTCCTTTGGGAGAACATTCACAGAAGAGAGGATGGATGAAGATGTCAATTTCCCAGGCTGCCTGAAAGAAACAGGGCAATGCAGTCTTTTCCCATTGGGCAAGAAAGACCAGAATTCAAGTCCTACCTCTATTATTAGCTCTTAGCCATTTCACTGGGCACACGACCAAACCCCTTAGCCTTGGTTTCCTCATTGGAAGGAATTTCTGAACATTTCTTGCATATGAGATCTGTACATTTGGTTGTTTCCATCCTTTCCCAAGTAGCTAAGTTAACAGATGTATCTAGAAGTCTCCACCAAACACATTCAACATCTAGCTGTCCTTTTCTTTTGAAACTGTTTCCATTAGAGAAATTTTGGAAATGTTATTTTCTGGTTATTATAGTCATTATAACAAATCAGATCTAGGATAGTTTAAATGCCTCACTTTTAAAAGTAAATCAAAGTAAAATCTCTCTTTGGAAACAAAATTCACTAAAGACTTATTTTATTGCATAACTGCTCCTCTGATCAAAGCTACTTACTAAAGCCATAGTGATTTACAAATTTATCTACTTTGACTTGAGCCTGACTTTTGTGGCTCAAAATTGTTCTTCAGAGAACTGGTCTTTGCTTTGGCTGAACTAGGGCCTCTGGGTTCTCGGGACTTGGAAGAAAGCAGATCTAATGCTATGTGGAGGTGGATTTTGGTAAGATAGTTTTACAGGTCACCCTTTGAGGGCCATTACTAGCAATACCAAGCTAACAATGGTTATTATAGTCCCCTCTGAAAACCAAATGGTGCAGTGTAAGTTGGTACCCATCAGTAAAGAAGCTGGCTTGACTGCTGAAGATTCTAAGTTTGGAGAGGGGTGATACAGACTGGCATACATGCCAGTTTCCTTGAAAGCCCTGGTAATCAGTGTGTCAAAGAATGTGTTCCAGGTTCACATAGATGAGAATCTCCTGGAACTTTGGGTAAAATGTAGATTCTTGAGCTCAATGTATTGATGCAATCTCTGACATAGCCTAATAAAACAAACTTTAAATAATTTTAAAAAAATGAGACATTAAAATTAAAGCTGGAGAAACTTTGCATTTTGCTGATGGCCCAGAAGACTCTAGGCATTGGAGCTAGAAGAAGTTAGGTGATGCTCCTCTCCATTCTCTGCACGCAAGTTCATCTTCCCCATGTTTTTCTGTACACGCTCTAAGTTAACAGTCCAGAATTATTAAGGAAGCATCAGAGAGCTGAGTTTAACTTTTCCACTAATGGAGAAAGCAATACCATGCACAGGGCTTCAGGCAATTTTGAATTGTTGAGAAGAAAAACCTTCACAAAGCCAAGCATTTGTTCCTGGCTCCATTTTCAAAGATTTTCAAAGATGCTACCACCCGGATTTCAGCCTCTGGCCTCTAGGTTTTAGAGTTCTGTTCTGTTCTTTTAAATATCAAAAGTGACAGAAATGATACTAACAGTAGAGTTTTGGGAGGAGTTTTGACCTTTTTTTAAAATAATAGTTTTATCTATTTTCTTATTAAAAGCTTTCATCTTATTGTTTTCCCTCTCATTAGAGAATGATTGCTAAATTTCTAACTTCTCTTTTAGGTTTAAAATAAAATAATTCTATTTCATTACACATATAACTAAATCTCTGTATTTGAACCCCAAGCCCATTTGGTCATGTATTCCCTTTCTGGACAGGCGTCCCCCCACAGGATTATAAATGGGACCGGCTGCAGTTTGCAGGTGCAGTCATTTTGTGGTAGCCCAAGTCAAAATTTACATATGCAAATGATGTGGATGGATGTGCCCAAACTGAGTAATTGTGCATGCAAATAGGTGATTAAATAGACAATTACCAAATCTGCATGAACAAATGAAAGTTGTGCATATTCAAAACGCAGGGGCACCTGAACATTATGCAGGCAGGCAGCTTTTGAAGTCCAAGGAAGCCTGGCCCCAGGGCCTCACAGTTGCCTAAATCCCTGAGCCAGCCAGGTTCTCAAGTTGCACAAGTGGAATTTACACTTTGACCTCAGCTGCCATGGTAATGACCAGATCTCTGATAGGGTCATCTCCAGGAAGTACCATGGGAAAGGGGTTTGATTTCTATTTTTTTTTCCCACATACTAGATGAAAGCAGAATTTTAAACTAAGGGTTTCTTGATGTTTTTATTTATTTTATGTTCAGCAGTAAGAAATAAGATTTGGATATTTCTGTGGGCTATGCTACATGTCCACTCCCCCAAACCCAAATTTCAAAGAAGGTATACAGAATTCAATCCAAGTCAAACTACCATATCACACTGGATGCAACTTCATAACATTTTTTTCTTACATCTGTGGGGCTGAAAGGAGTGGGATTTAATCTCTTTTAGGTAGCAGGTTTTAGTTTTGTCTTTGTGGGATACAGAAAACACCCATTGGTTTTAATTCTTCATTTCTTCACCATTTGGGAACTCGGATCTCTACCTCCCACGTAACAGTGATAGATGGTGTTGTCAGCGGAGTACATCAATGAGAAATGATTTCACATAACTAGGGGGGCTTTTTTGACAAAAGATTAGTGGCAATGCCTAGACTAGCCCACCAGGAACCAGAGATAAGTAGATTCTGATACTAAAGCGGCCAGAAGTAATGATTGCTGAAATCTTTATGTTTCAGGAAGGTATTTCATCTCCGGGATATTCTACTTCTCCCACATTCCGTTTCATATGAACCACTTCAAGTCTTTTACTTTACAAAGTATGGACTGATGTGACAGCAGACCATAAAATCAATTGCTCAATTCAATCAATAACCCAGTTAAGTGGAATGATTTCTTTACTTAGCACCTGTCAGGAAGAGATTTCAAAATATTCTCAGTAGGTGTCAGAAGTGAATGGAATTAGCTGTGTTCTACAGATAAAGGAGTCAAGTCTCCTAGGCAGAGTGGTAGGCAGTTTCTTAAAACATGCAGATAGAAACATTGAGCAGTAATTATCCAAGGCAGAGGAGACACTGTGGAGAACCAACTTCCTAAAACTCCCTTGCAGCATTATCTCTGCACAGATGGCACATTCTTTTCTCAGAATTGTTAGTGTTGAGATTGGGCAATTGAGGATTAATTGCCACCCAACTGTGGGACTAAACACTCTTTCAAATGACCAGGGAACAGAATGAAATGCAGGCATACGTGGGAGACTGAGATGAAACAGCAAAGGCCAGGACTGAAGGGAACTCTTCCAGGTGGCTCTGGGTTTTGGACAAACACCAGAAGGGACAGAGAGTATCAAATTTTCAGGGAGTGGAGTCCCAAGTCTCTGTCTTTAGTGCTGATATCTGTCCTGATATCCAGATTAAAAATAGCTTCTGGGCTTTCATTTCATTATTGCGAAAGCAGCTCAAATTTAGTTGGATCTCTATTCTAGTTCTATGTCTTATGTCAATTATGTCAGCATCATTCAGTCTGCCGATAAATCTAGATCCTTTGGAGTCCTAGATAATAAAGGCTTAGAATAGACAAATGTCATGGGGAAGCAGTTCAATATCCAAACCCCCCCTTACCAGCAGTGAGACAGGAGGTTAGGAATGACAAGATGGCTGAATATGGCAAGATGTGGCCTGGGTCACAGGACAATGCACCTGTGTGTGTCACCATGTTGCTATGGGAACATTTGCCCTCAGCTCAATAGGACCACTTATGTTGCTGTGGGAATTTCCTCCCTGGGCACGACAGGACCAAGGGCAGAGGAATGAGGCCAGGTACCAGCCCTTTTGGAAAACCCCGACTACTGGCAGATATAAGCCACTGGTTTCCTGATCTTGGGGCCTTGAGCCATTCTCTTGCACTGCCAGCACCTCTTTCCAGATTACACTTTCAATTTCAATAAATCTTTGCTCTGGCTGCTTTTCCCTTGTGTCTTGCTAAATTCTTTGTTCCAGTCCCCAAGAGCCTGGACATTGACTGGACACTCCTCCAGTAACAGTAGAGGAGAATCCACTAGAATTATTCACAAGTTCCCCTCCTTCCACTTAAAGAAAGAGACTTCCTTTACCCTCAGGCTTGGTACCCAGAATTTCAAGTCCATGTTTGTTTAGCATCATCAGAATAAGGTGCAGACTCAGGAGCACAGGTTCAGAGGGCATCGTGCCAAGTGGTAGCAGCTGCATCACTACACATGGGCTACATTTTCCTCCTAAAGACAATGGGAGACCTCCCTGCATCTGCCTGCCCAGAGCCTTCCTTGTCTCAGCCCGTTTGCTTTCCATTTTTTTTAAAGTCTGGTCCTCACCCTCACACAGTCTTGATCAGATCTCACTGATAAAGTCCTCTTGTCCCTCATAGCCCATAGCCTGAGTCAGTGTTTCTTGCTTGTAATCAAAACTTCTTGATCCACCCTGTTATTCTGTTTTATTTTCTTTTCTAAATTTCTCTCCTCCAGGCATACTTTTCTATCTCAACTCAAACCCTTATCTTTTAGACAACAACTGCTTCTCCCTGACACCCGCCTTTTCCCATTCCAATCCAACATCTACTCTGGTATTTTATCTTTCCAAAAATCAAGCCACAGCACAGCATTCCTTTGCTAAAGAACAAATTGGCTGGATCTTCATGGCTCTCTTTCACTTACAGAGTTAACTCTAAACCTCTACCTACCATGTAGAGCCCAGCCTACTTTACTAGGCAGCACTCAGCTTCTTGAGAAAGGAAGCCAATTCAAAATCATATTTGCAGTCCAGGATCTGTCACAATGCCTGGCATGGAGTAAAGCCCCCAAAATGTTGTAAATGAGTGAATGAATGAATGAATGAATGAATGAACAGATAAATAAATAAATGGATTATGTGTTACTCAGAAACCTTGTACACCAGACCCAATTAAGCACCACCTAAACTCTCTACAGAGACATTCGTACCTTTCTATATTATGAAATGTGTATTTGGGGTGTCTCTGTCCCACAGGGCTTTCCTTCTATTGCTAGCCTATGTACCATGATGTTTTAGAGTCAGATTGATTTGCCTGACTTGTCCAATAATGCATGAGCTCTCCCAGGGCAAGAGCCATGTCTTATTCATCTTTGTGCCTGAGATCCTTTTAAGTAGATGCTTGATATATCTTTGCAGGTCTTGCCCTGCAGAGAAGAAATGCATAGTGTGGGAAGGGAGTGGGTAACCACTGTGCTTGGCAAAAACTTCACTTTCCATAACTCACGTAGGAACATGAGTTAAATATGATCCTTTCTACAGTTTTT
This sequence comes from Urocitellus parryii, assembly GCF_045843805.1. Lineage (NCBI taxonomy): Eukaryota > Metazoa > Chordata > Mammalia > Rodentia > Sciuridae > Urocitellus > Urocitellus parryii. The sequence goes on from NC_135531.1 coordinate 205,500,838, forward strand.
TTGTAGACTTTTTGCCAAATCAAGGATATGTCCCTTCTGCTCTCTGCTTCTGACAGTGGTGACCCTGAGGGCTTGACACTTGCATACGGGAAACCTCCTTGACTTCAGCACTTCCTCACATCCCTAACAGCGGACTTGGTGCTTCCACTGTAAATAACACAGACAAAATAGAAATAAAATCTCCAAACGGCTTCTGATAATAAAGAGGGTTCTGAAAGCCTATGTAAACCTCTATAATTATCTCAAGTGAAACCTTCTTATTAAACTTTAAACTCTTTTCATTTTGGTTATTGTCATTTACATGAAATGGGTGAATGGGAGGGAAGCCTGGGAAAATTGCAAAGTTGTTAATGTTGTTTATACTCATTCAGCACAGAGTTTGGGCTTCCAAAGTGGAGAGTGTATAGGGGCAGCAATTGAAGCATCTTTATGAACTAAATTCAAATAGTAATTAACAGATGCTATTGTTTGTTGTCCTTTAGTTGGAAAAGAGAGAAGAGTCCACAATAGGCAATATCTTTTCTGTTGTGTCTGATGTTGGTCAACTTTGAAATGTCCAGTGTGTTCACCAATTCTTTTGGTTGAGCAAAATAAGGAATTTTATTTGGCGGATTCCAGACTAAAACATTCTGAGCAATGTAAATGTTTCCAGCTTAGGGACTGGTTTTCAGTGATTATCAATCTGTCTTCAAGACCTTTTCTTAGGTCTAGCAACCCTCTTTTTTTAGGGATGTGGCAGCAAGAGGAGCTATGCCATGTGGGTGGGAGAGGCGTGGATGAATAGCAGCCCGGGCATGCCAAGTGGGGATACCTGCTCATCCATCATTCCATTTAGACAAATGAAAGATTACAGCCCTATGAGGAAAGGCAGCCACAGCCACACAATGCTTTGTGCACCCAGTAAATTGCTAGTTTCCTGTGATCTTTCTGACAAGTAAATTACTGCAGAAAATAGCATAGATGGGAACACAATGACAAAAATGCAGAGACTTGGTCCTTCAAAGGAGTTATTAGACCTCAGATACAACCATTTCTAAAGAGTCCCAGAAGCTCACCCACCCTCAATGGAATGAGGATTTTCCCCCTCATCTTTCTATCACGTCTCTTAATGAAAAATACTATACAGTGGGTAGAGTGAAATGGGGGTTCTTCAATAATCAAATATCTTCTTTTCAAGATCAGGCACATGGTAGAGAATGTTTATACCAAGAGGCACATGCTGCGGGCCGTGCTGTGCCTATGCTCAGTCTAGCTTGCTGTGGAAACCCACAGTGACGGAAAATACGTGACAAAAGGTAGCCTCTGAAAAAGGCCTCTTTATACCTCAACAATCTCAACTCTCCATAGCATTTTTGTTCGATGATAAAATGTAAATTCTTATTTGGCTTCTAAATGAAATAAGAAAAAATCCATCTCATTAGAATTCATTTCCCTTTGCTATTCAAAGCCAAATGTCTCAAACGGCTTCTAAAAGCTGTGTGAACCCATGAGGCAGAAAAAAGAAATGCTTTGTTAGGTAAGGCTAGCAGAGGAAGCAAAGGTATGGAATACCTAATAGAAGTCATAAACACATTGCATATATCAGTAGACAAACCACAAACTTCTGAGCTTCAAATTCCTCGGGGAAATATCTTACTGTGACAGATTTCATCAAATTATAGAGTCAGGTACGGTTTTTGCAGGACTCGGTGACATGAGATGACTTCCCAACACCTACTGTGCTGGGTTCTCAAGCCGACACCAGAATACTGATCCTGTAGTCTGCCGAGTTTCCACTAATAAGGTAGCATTTTCTTCTAGAGAATCTTACAGAAGGATGTTGTAACCAACAAAGTACCTAGGAGGAAGATCCGATCCTAATCTCGCTCCATTGCTCCTGTGTGATCTAACACAAGAGAAAGATACTCTCTGAGCCTTGTGTGGAAAAGGGCATAGGATGAAATCAGGCCTCCTCAAGAGGCAGCGGGAGGAATATGGACCAGAACAGCATATATTCAGAATTGTTTTCACAATTTTAGATTTAAAACAATAAAAATCATTATGTGTGATGGTACACACCTGTGATCCCAGAGACTTGGGAGGCTGAGGCAAGAGAATTTTAAGTTTGAGGCCAAGCTGGGCAAATCAGCAAAACCCTATCTGAAAATAAATAATGAAAAAAAGATTGGGGATGTAGTTCAATGGTACAGTACCTGTGGGATAGATCCCCAGTAACCAAAATAAACAAATAAAAAACAATAAAAATTACTTTTGCTTCAAAGAATAAAAATTATAGAAAGCAGAATTCAGATAAATAGGCTTGTGAGGCATACACAAAACACATTATAAAGCATAGGAATAAAGTGCTAAATTTATTTCCTAAGCTGATGGCCTGAATCCTCCCAAATGACCAATGACAGTACCTTCTTATTCCTAAAATGCTGCCTAGCTTTCCATTTCCTTATTGTTATTGCTTTGTTATTGCATTGGGTCCCCTTCCATGATCCTGGGAAAATTGATCTAAGAGTATAAAATCATAGATATATTTTTAGATGCTGAACATATAGCTTCTTCCTTTATATTTAAATAGTATCATTTGAATTCAGTTCAACAAACATACCTGTGGCTTCACTGTATAAATAAGACTTTGTCCCTGCCTTTGAAGACTTACAGTCTCATGCAGAAGACAGACACATTATTATAAAAAGACCTTAGGGTCTCTATGCTTTCTTCTAGGAGTTGTATGGTCTCAGGTCTTACATTTAGGTTTGAATATATTTTGAGTTGATCTTTGCACATAGGGTAAGAGAAAGATCCATTTTTGTTCTTTTGTTTGAGGCTATGTAGTTTCCCCAGCACCATTTATTGAAAAACTATCGTTTCTTCATCGTGTTTTCTTGGTGCGCCTGTCAAAAATTAATTGACTGAAAGGGTTAATTTCTTGTCACTTTGGCTTTTGAGTGTTCTATATAGAAATCTTTCATCAGATATATGATTTCTAAGTATTTTTCCCAATCTTTGTCTTGCTTTTCAATTTTTAAATGTCATCTTTTGAAGCATATGAGTTTTTAATTTGATCAAGTCCTAATTATGAATTTATTTTTATATAGATCTTTTAGTATCATATCAAAAATTCTTTGCCTCGTCAAAGTCTACAATAATTTACCATGATATCTTCTTTTCAAAGTTTTATAATTGTTTATTTACATTTAGGTTTTTATGATCTGTTTTGACATTTAAGTATATAATTGTTGCAGTGACATTGAGAAAAAAGAATTCCTCTGATAACCTCTGGGATTTTCAAGATGGTAGAATAGAGGAAGTCACTTTTCTGGCTGCTGCATAGCATGAAGCCAAGAAAGCAGATAGACAGCTTCTCAACAAGATGGATTTTAAAAAAAAAAGACTCTATTAGGAGTTAATATTGGACATTCAAAGCAGATCATATCAGGCATTCAGGAGGTTGAATATAATAAAATAAGAAAGAAATCCCCAATGTCACTGCTGTCACAACTACTGCCACTACCACCAGACCAACAGGAGTGGTTTCCCATGAGCAAAGTGGAAGGGTAAAGGAATTAAAGTAACCTGCAATTTTAGGAGGCCTGTGGCATGTCTGGGTACAGAGAGATCAGAGATCAAAGATGCTGATGGAGTAACCTGAAAGTGATGCTGCACAATATCCTAGTGAGGGGAAGAAGCCACATCTCTCCTGGCTGACCAAGGAGGACAGAGGAAGGACAGATTTTGCAGCCTTGCTGTGGGAGCCAGCAGCTGGGGGAACAAATTTAACAAACCTGAGCTGGTCCCAAAACACAGGCCTACCAAACCCACACTGCCATAACATAGAGTGTGCCAAGATGACCAGGAAAATAACAAATGCGAAGAGGGGTTTACACAGGGGAATACAGGTTGTGGAAACCCATATGGCTTCTCTCTTGCCTCTTGAGACTGGTGGCTTCCAGGAACATCAGTGAGAGTTGTGCATGACTTGGAATTGGAAAGGGTGAGAATGATTAAATTTAGAGACTGATCCTGGGTGACTATGGATTGGTATCTCTGATGCACGATTGGTACCCAGAGGAGATCCTAGGATGCAGTCTCCCGGTGAGCGCCAGCAGTTGTTGGGCCCTGGAGGTGCACTGATTTAAAATCTTCAGACCAATTATCATTCAACATAGAACCTGGAGCCTAGCTTAGACTAAATCCTGCCTTCAGGAGCTCTGCCTGTGGGATTTCCTCTCACACTCCAGCAATTCCACCCCGAGGGTGGAGAGACATCACACTTCATTCCACCCCATCTAACACTGAGAGGGTAAGCCGAGAATTTTTTGAATTCCAAGAGAAACAATTCTTTAAATTTTCATTGCAATTTTTTTTTCTTTTGGTTTAATTGTGACCTGAATAGTTCATGGACACTTATATATGTACATATTTGTTTCTTTTCTTATTTCTAGTATATAAAAAGTATATATTTTTCATAGATCAGTATTTTGAAGACTAAGTATTTTTTATTAGTATATTTTTATTTTGTTTTGTATTATTTTATTTTTTAAATCTTTATTTGATATCTTTTTCTCTCATTTATCTGTTTCACTTGAATCTCTTCCTTTTTTTTTTCTGCTCACAGCCAAACTCTATTTCTCTCTCTTTTACTCTTCCTTTAATTTTTCACTTCTGTTTTCTCTTCTCCCTCATAATCATCACATTCTACATCTCTTCTGTTCTCTCCCTATTCACCATTCAAAATTGTAGACCCTATTGCAAACCTACTGTCATTACTGTGAGCCATAACTGATCACATCATTTCTGTTTGTTATGACAATTAGCTTATAGATATTATAACAGGAACTGTTTGGTTTATTGTTGATTATTGTTTGCATCAGTTTTGTTATTATTTGTCTCCCCATAAATAGTGAAGTACTGGAAACCTTCAGGAATACTATAAGCCCACAGAGTAGAAACTCTACTGCCTCATAACCATACTGTTAGATAACAGGAAAAAGCAAGAGGAAAAAAATCACTGCAAACAAACTAAAATACTTCAATAACAGAATCCAATTACACCACAGTGAAAGAAATGTCAGAGAAGGAGTTTAGACTGTTCATAGTTAAATGGAAGTGAAAGATGACTTCAATAAAGAGAGATTCTGAAAAAATTTTAAGCAGAAATCCTTGAAATGAAAGAATCAATAACCCATATAAAAATTTATTAGAAACTATCACCAGATTAGACCACTTGGAAAATAGTGTTTCAAGCAACATAGATAAAATATATTTGAAAATAGAGCTGAACATAGAGAAAAGATGTTGAGCCGGGAATGGTCGTGAATGCCTGTAGTACCAGCAGCTTGGGAGGCTGAGACCGAAGGATGGAGAGTTCAAAGACGCCTCAGCAAAAGCCAGGCACTAAGCAACTCAGTGATATCCTGTCTCTAAATAAAATATGAAATTGGGCTGGGAATGTGGCTCAGTGGTCGAATGCCCTTGAGCTCAATCCCAGTACCCCCCAAAATAAATAAATAATTTTAAAAAAAAGATGATGAAACCATGAACAGAACTCTAAGAAATATGGGAAAACATAAAATGATTTACTGAAATAGATGAAAACTCAGATATACAACACATAATTTTTTTCAATGAAATAATAAATGAAAAATTTCCAAACCTAAACAAATAAAATGGAAAATCAAATGTAGGACCCTAAATACACAAAATTACAACAGACCCACACAAAGGCACATTATTATGAAAATGTCTAACATACAGAATAAGGGTACAGTTTTAAAAACTACCAGAGAAAAACAACAGCTAACATTTGGAGGGAAACCAATTCAGTTCTTAGCTGATTTCTCAACCTAGATTCTAAAAGATAGGAGGTTTTAGAATAATATATACCAAGCTCTGAAAGAGAATGGATGCCAACCATTAACAGATGCAACCAAGAAAACCATTCCAAGAAATTAAGCTTCAGATTTGATGAAATAAAAACCTTCCATGATAAACTAAAGTTAAAAGAATTCACAATTAGAAAGGCTGCACTACAAAACATACTCAATAAAATATTTCATGAAGAAAAAAATAAAACTAAAGTTGAAAACTACCAAAGGGAAGAGCTACACTAAAGAAACAATCAAATGAGAAATTAATTTAAATTAAAAACTAGAAAAAAATCAAAATAGTAGGGTCTAAAAATAATTTCTCAATATAACATTGAATATAAAGGAACTAAACTCAACAATCAAAAAACATAGATAACAGATTGGATTAAAAACAAGAACCAATAATATGCTATCTTCATGGGACTCACCTCATAGGCAAATACATCCACAGTCAGAAGGTGGAAGGATGGGATCATTCAAATGGATACTGTAAACAAGCAGGGGTTTCTGTCTTCTTACACATAAAGTGGACTTCAAGATAAAATTAATCAAAAGGGACAAATAAGATCATTTCATACTGCTGAAGGGAATCATACATTAATAAGACATAACAATCATAAATGTATATGTCCTGAACAATGGAGCAACTACTTATATCAAAGAAACCCTTCTCAATTTCAAGAACCATATAGACCACAATAATAAATGGTGAATTTAATTTGCCTCTCTCATCACTGGATAGAACTTCCAAACAAAAACTAAAGAAGCTATAGAATTAAAAGATACAATTAATACTTTAGACTTAATAGACATATGTAGAATATTTTATTCACTAATGAATACACTTTCTTCTTAGCAACACATGGATCCTTCTCAAGAAAAGAGTATATCTTAGGCCACAAAGCAACTGTTAGCAAATACAAAAAAGTATATAATAACTTGCATACTCTCAAATCATAATGAAATAAAATTAATATCAATGATAAAATAAAAAATAGAAGCTACTCTAACACATGGAGACTAAATAATACACTATCGAATGGCCAATGGATAGCAGAAGAAATCATGGATCAAAAAATACTTAGAGCTAAATGAGAATAGTGACACTAAATGAGAATACTTGGTTCTTTGAAAAAATAAATAAAATTGACAAAAACCCTTAGCCAAGCTAACCAAGAGACAGAGAAAAATTCTAATTACTAAATCTGTGATAAAGAAGGAAAAATCACCATGGACACTACCAAAATACAGCAATAAACAAACATTACTTTGAAATTTAACATTCCAAAATAAATAGAAAATATTGAAGCTGTCAACAAATTTCTGGAGACCTATGACCTACCCAGATTGAATCAGGAGAACATAGAAAATTCAAATAGATTGATTTCAAGCTGCCATCCAAACCTACCAAGAAAGAAAAGCTCAGGACCAGACTGATTATCAGTTGAGTTCTACCAACCTTCAAAGAAGAACTAATCCTCCTGAAATTATCCCATAAAATAGAAATGGAGGGAATACTTCCATATTTATTCTATAAAACTAGTATTACCAAAACCAGAAAAAGGCACATCAAAGAAAGGAAACTTCAGGTCAATATTTCTGATGAACATAGATACAAAAATTCTTAATAAAATACTGGCAAATAATATACAAAAACATATTTAGAAGATAGTGCACCACAAACAAGTAAGGATGCAAGGTTGGTTCAATATATGGAAATCAATAAACATATTCACCACATCAATAGTCTTAAAAACAAGAATCGCATGATCATCTCAATAGATGCAGAAAAAAAGAAGTAGACAAACTATAGCATCTATTCATGTTCAAAACACTAGAAATATAGTTGGAACATATCTCAACATCATAAAACTGTATATGTTAAACCCAAGTCATTGTTTTTAATTATCATAGCAGTCACTCTTAAAACCAGGTTTTATTTGTTCTTCAACTTTATTTCTCCTTTTTCAAAGGTGGTTTGTCTATGTGAGGGCTTTTCATCTCCACTTGAATTTGAGAATCACCTTGTCAATTTCTAAAATATATCTGCTAGACTCTTGATTGTAATTAAGTGGACTCTATAGAACATTTTCAGAATAATTGTTCATAAAAATGTTTTAACATCTATAGATATTATTCTTTTGTAGTTTTCTCATATGGTGAGAAATTGAGCATCTCATCCCTTGAACAAGACCTATTTTTCAATTTACCACATCTTCTTTAATTTCTTTCAGCAAAACTTATGGTTTTCAGGGTATGAGTCTTACACCTCCTTTTACAGATGGAGCTCTTAGTATTTCAAAATTATTATACTCTTTTAATTTCTATTGTATTGCATTTCTATTTCTTGTTGTTGATATAAATAGAATTATAATTTATTTATCTATTATATTATCCTATATTCTTTTTTTAAAGAGAGAGAGAGAGAGAGAGAGAGAGAGAGAATTTTAATATTTATTTTTTTAGTTTTCGGCGGACACAACATCTTTGTTGGTATGTGGTGCTGAGGATCGAACCGGGGCCGCACGCATGCCGGACGGGCGCGCTACCGCTTGAGCCACATCCCCTGCCTTATCCTATATTCTTGATAAACTCCTTTATTAGTTTTTATAACTTTTTAGACTCCAAATGAAGTTCCATATTAGCAATTATGTCAAAAGTGAATAAAACAGCTTAACTTCTTTCTTTCCAATCTGGAAGGCTTTTACTTCTTCCTGGCTCATTGCCCTCACTAGAACATCCAGGCGTCCAGTACAATTAGGGAAAGAAGTGGTGTGGACATACATCCTTGCCATATTCTTGATCCTATGAAAGAATTCAAACTCACCACTAGGTATGATGTCAGCTGAGCAAGTTCAGATTGAACACCTTCTCTCCTAGACCAAGTATGCCAAGAGCATTTTTTTTTTTTAATGAAAGGGTATGAAATCTCATCAACTGATTTCTTTAACTTCTATGCATATTTTTCTTTTTTAGTTTGCTCATGTGCTGAATTACATTGATTTTCAAATATTGAACTAAACCTGCGTCTCTGGAAGAATTCACTGATAAAACTTAGAGGCAGTTTCAATTTTTAAAATTGGCAAAAGAGAAGGGGCATGGGGGCACATGCCTGTAATCCCAGCAACTCAGAATGCCAAGGCAGGAGTATCGCCTGTAATCCCAGCAACTCAGAATGCCAAGGCAGGAGTATCTCAAGTTCAAGGCCATCTTCAACAATTTAGCCAGACCCTGTATCAAAACACAAAATGAAAAGGGATAGGGATGTAGTTCAGTAGCAAAGCACCCCTGTTTTGGTCCTAAATACCAAAATGAAAAATGGGACAAAGATTTGAATAAACACTACATCAAAGAAAATATATAGGTAGTAAATCAGCACTTGAAGGTATGTTCAACATCATTAGTCATTAGGAAAATGCAAATTAAAATTGCTTCAACATATCACCCATATCTATCAGAAAGACTAAAATTAAAAGGATACAATGTGACATGTTAACAAGAATGATAAGCAAACTGAACTTTCTTTTATAAATTTTTTTATTAGTTGTAGTTTAACACAATTACCTTTATTTTATTTATTTATTTTAAATATTTATTTTTTTAGTTGTAGTTGGACACAATACCTCTATTTTGTTGATTTATATGTGGTGCTGAGGATTGAACCCAGGGTACTGCATGTATTAGGCAAGCACTCTACCATTGAGCCACAGCCCCAGCTCCTATTTTATTTATTTTTATATGGTGCTGAGGATCTAACCCAGCGCCTCACACATGCTAGGAACTCTTAAGCACTGACAATACAAATATAAAATGGTGCAGCCACTTTGGAAAAACAGTTTATATTTTTTAAAAAGTTAAACATATACATATCATATGTACTAGTCATTCCCTCCTATATATTTACATATGGCATACAATATCTTATATGTTAATACTTGTAAAAAAGTTCATTTGAAATAGCCCAAAACTGGAAATAATCCAAATTTCCCTTAGCAGATAAAAAGTAAATTATTTTATATCCATACGGTGGAATACTTCTCAGCAATATAAAGGAATGAAATATTGATAAATACCAAAACCTGGATAAATCTCAAAATAAATTTTGATGGGTAAAATAGGCTAGTCAAAAAAGAGTCCAGGGGTTGAGGTTGTGGCTCAGCGGTGGAGCGCTCGCCTGGCACGTGCGGGGCCCTGGGTTCGATCCTCAGCACCACATAAAAATAAGTAAAATAAAGGTATTGTGTTCAACTACAACTGAAAAAAATTTTTAAAAAAAGAGTCCAAATATATGGCACAAATTTTTTAACAAAACTAAACTCTAGTAATAGAAAGCAAATCAGTGGTTGCTTGAAAACATGGCTGTGGACAAAGACAAATGGAAATCAGGAAGGATACAAAGGGGTGAGAGGAAACTTTTAAGGGTAAAGGGCATATTCGTTTTCTTGATTGTGGTGATACTTTTTACAGTTTGAAAATGCACTTTAAATATATTCAGTTTGTTAAGTCACTTATAACTCAATAAAGATATTTTCAAATGGTTCATATTCTTAATCCCTGATAAATTCTTATGATTCATATAAAAAAAACAAAAACACCAAGTAAAAAAAATTGACAAAGGATGTGAACATGAAAGTGACACACAAAAAAGGAGAAATATAAGTTATTAATATATATTTTAAAATGCAGCCTGTTTCATAGTCAAAGAAACTGGAATTTAAACAGTGTCTTTCTTAAATGAAGAAGCAATATTAAATGGTAATAGTATTTTGTGTTGGAAAGAATGCTTAAAGAAACAACATTCTCATATTTTCTTAAAAGAATGAAAAGTGATACAACCTTCTTCAAGTTCAGTTAGGCTATATATATACATACATATATATCAAGAATGTCAAAAGTAATCAAAACCTTTGACTTCAGTATTTTCACTGCTTGGAATTTATCCAAAAGAAATAAGAAGAAAAAACATACAGATTAATATAATGAAGACTCAAAATATTATACATTATAGCCAGAATTTTGGACATGCATTGATATCCAAAAACAAAGTTTAAGATTTTAAGATATGTCTAAATAATAACAAATTGTTTAGTTCAGTAAAAGTAATGTTTTCAAACAATATTTAATGATGTAAAATACATTGGATGCAATATTTATGATCCATACATATGCATGCAGTCTGGTTTCAAATTGTCTCACAATTGTAAGTAATTACACACACACACACACACACACACACACACCCCACACACGCATGCCCACAGTTTTATTTTTTATTATCAGTAGATCTATTACAATATTCAAAGATGCCACCTTTAGCTAATCATAAAACATGATTTTTTATATTATCTTTATCTTTTTAAAATCTCAGGTTATTTCTATCATGAAATATGCAATTTTATAAAGATCTAATAAATGTCATGGAGTATATAATTTGATAAAGATATAAGTAAATGTTGTAAGAAATAATAAATAGTTTTTGTTTATCTTTTGGCATCCGTATATAATCAGTCTTGAGGATGGGATAGAGGGATAGGGACTGTGACTCAAAAGACTGAGAGGAATGATTTTGGATATTTCTTTTACCTACAGGACAAAAATAATCTCCATAAAAAAATTAACAAGCATGACTACACACAATGACACTCTTTCTACCATCTCAGCCTCATTCCACCCTCCTTTTATACTATTTTATTATGCATCGTATCAAAGGATGCAAAATCTGGCTCTGGGGTTTCTTTAGGAGAGCTGGGGGGAAGCTTTGTGCCTCCAGGAAAGTTAGTTGAAGCCAACCACGAAGAAAATGAAGAAAGAAATATAGACAGAAAAACTGACATAATGATAACATTTCAAGGCCAGAGCCCTAAATGTCACTATTTCCAGGAAGTGAAGGGAGGGACCCAACGAAAGGAAGAACACTGATTGATGGAAGCAGTTGCAGCAGATGTTTTGATCAAAAGGAGAACTGGTACTCACCTGTATCATAAGGTTTTTTTCCAAAACAATAAGTCACCCCTGCCAAGTCCAGCTTTGGTCCTCTGTGATTAGCAAGATGGGCTCTGCGACCAGCAAACTCCAATTTCCCAGAGGAATGATCTTAGGTGTTTTGACAGTTCTGAATAATGTCACTGTTAAGGTGTTGTGACCTTTACCATACATCTTATTTTATGGGCATGTTAATCAGAACTTTCTGTGATGATAATTCCACATCCTCTAATTTACAGTCTTTTTTTTTATTTCCTTACAAAGCAGCAAAACTCTTACCCTCCATTCCTTTTTTTATAGGACTCTAACTTTTGTGGGAGGAATTATTTATTATCGTTTTGATGTAAATGTTTAAATCTCATGTAGTGAAGGCCCCTGTGGCATCTTGGGGAACTGGGTTGAATGGCCTTAAGGGCATCTTTCTTACAAATTGTATCCTACAGAGTTGCTGGTTTCAAATGATCTGCCACATTCTTACTTGTCAAGGTTAAGCCAGGAGCTGACAAGAATGGACACAAACAACTTCAAATCTTTCCACATTGGATTTTTCCATTTGACTATTGCAGCTCCTTCCTGCTGTGTATCCTTGGTCTGCTCCTATCATGGTTTTCAGCTCTGATGCTAAACACCTGGCATTTCCTCAGGTTCAAGGTTTCAAATGTGCAGTTAGGTAATTATATCCTGATTACACATCTTTACCATTTACCCTCAGCTTCTGAAAACACATAGGAACCAGCCGTATTTTCTGTCAAAAGAATAAAATTATGCTACTACTAATTGTAGCTGTTTATATTTCAAAGTAATTCTATAATAATAAACATTAAATTGGCTTAGAAAAGAATCTGCTTGTGGGCTGGGGATGTGGCTCAAATGGTAGCGCCTAGCATGTGTGAGGCACTGGATTCGATTCTCAGCACCACATAAAAATAAAATAAAGACATTGTATCCTCCTACAACTAAAAAATAAATAAAAATTTTAAAAAATTTAAAGAAAAGAATATGATTATATATGTACTATGTATATATGTATAACATTATATGTGTGTAATATATGTAATAGTTCTGAAAAACCTGTCACTGGACTTCTTAATGAGTGCCCAACACAAAATACAATAATAGATTTACCTTAAGGAATATTGTAAAATGTCTAACATAGTAAAAATTATACACATTTGTGGAGAAAAAAAGAAACGTTCACATACAAATGATTAGGAATTAGAATAGCTTTGGACTTCTCAGCAATAACAGAAGCAAAAAGACATGGAAGTGCATTTTCAAAATCCATATGAAAATGGATCTAAAACTAGAATCCTATACTCAGACTATCAGTAAAATCTGAGGGCAGAACAAAGGTATTTTCAGACCTTCTCTGTATGATCGCCTAGGGATCATACAAAACTAAACCAATGAAAACAAAGATGTGAGTTCCTGGGCAGGAGAGAGGCCAGGGACTCCAGCAAAAGAGCAGGGAGTCTCCACAAGCCACCTGCACGTGGGAAATGCAGTCCAGACTAGAGCCATTCAGGAGGCAGCAGGAGAAATTTCTTCAACAAGGGAAAGTTGATTGACAACCTGATACATCTGAAAATACTGAGAGAAGATTTTTAAAACTGAAAGACAGTTTGGGGTTTAATTATTGATAAGTGTACGGAAAACGAAGAAAGGCAGAACCATGATTAACTCCAGGGAAAATTTTTAAAAATTTTTTAAAGTTAATCAAGGCATACTACATAGATCATAATTGTGTCAGCACTGTATATTATTTTAGTATAATTAAAGCTTAATTATATTGGAGGACAAGGGATGAGAAGAGAGTGAGCACAGTGGTAGGGTAAGACGGTGCAAGAAAGTTCAGTTCTGGGCTGGGGATGTGGCTCAAGCGGTAGCGCGCTCGCCTGGCATGCGTGTGGCCCGGGTTCGATCCTCAGCACCACATACCAACAAAGATGTTGTGTCTGCCGAGAACTAAAAAATAAATATTAAAAATTCTCTCTCTCTCTCTCTCTCTCTCTCTCTCTCTCTCTCTCTCTCTCTCTCCCTCCTCTCTCACTCTCTCTTTAAAAAAAAAAAAAAGAAAGTTCAGTTCTTTTGTAGTGAGAAATCGATGGATAAGGAGGGAGTAAAACCAAGAAAAAAAACAATCAAGTGATTAAAGGTATGGAGATAACAAAAAAAATAAAATAAGTAGAAAGTTGTTACCTCTCAAAATTTTGGTCAGGGTCACTACTGTTTTGCCACAAGCTCCCCCAGTGGACTGGAAACATTGAAATTTTTAAAACCATGTATATCAACACTTGCTCTAGAACTATTAGTAAAAACTGAACACAAGAGTGTTGTGAATTAGAAAAGAAAAGAAAAAGCTGATGCCTAGGTTTTTTTTTTTTTTTCCCTTCTCATTATTTCTACTTAAAAATAATTGCCCTTTGCACCTTCTTTGTGCTTTTGGTATACAGAGGTGTTGAATATAATCCCTGTCCTTGGGGGGGGGCGGGTAGTCTAGTAGCAGTGAGATAATATATACTGGTATAAAAAGTAGAAGCTCTCAAGTTGTGAGAATTGAACAAAATATTGTGAAATTTAAGGGGAAAGATTACATCTATCTGACGGAGGTCAGGTGTAGGAGGCCAAAGAGTCTGCCCCTTCCCTGGAGGCTCTCAAGAGATACACATCCACATGTGCAGGAGACCTCATATGGTTCAGGGTGTTGCAGCTCTGAGCATGTGCAAGAGGAATTAAGCCAGGAAGGCTGGCCGCAAATATATTGCGGAGGCTGGTTCTGCCAGCTTAGAGTTTTCTGGGACTTCGGATGATTTTCCCATGTACTTTGACCCTTTGTTTTCAGAAATGTAAATCTGCAGAAAGAGGATGGCAAAGCCAAGCTATTGCATTATTCATAAAGCATGCTGTCTTTTAAAGTTTTCACCTTCTGAATCTTCCTATATCCCACCAGAGATTTTACCGGTTTCTCTAATTAAATTTTCATTTCCCAAAGGATTTTTTTTGTGTTACAGATACCATTATACTGGGAAAACTGAGTTGTATTCTTTCCCCAACTTAAACTAAGACAATAAAAGTAAATACCAAAAAAAGTTAGGGAATGCAAGAAAAGTAAATACTGTTAGCTTCCTGGGTGATTTTACATTTTTAGTGGTTATTGAAATGGTTTTGATTTGAACTGAAGTGGCAGTGTCAATCGATGAACATCAAGTGGCCAAATCATCCTTACATATGAAAGGAAAGACTTGTGGGTAGGTCCTTATTGTCCTGACCATCTTAATTCCAACTTTCCTATTGAGTTCTACAAGGATAAACTGGTCTCTAGTCCCATGGGCTCACTATTCTGCATCCCTCAACTACTGGAATATGTCAAAGCCTAAATATTCTTTTTAGTGTCACATGGATTAAAGTCCCCTTACAGACAAGCAGCTCCTATAAAACTGTAAAACATACTGAAAAGACAGACATCAGAGAAAATTTATCTGATTCTCCCATGTCTCTGCCTTTGCTCTTTCTTCTATCCAATTAAATCTTGGCTCCCTCCTTGGCTTCCCCCCAATTCTAGGAGTTGGATTGTTAATGTCCTGTAGACATTTCTCAGGATTGTACTGTGAATCCCTTCACTGGCCCCCTGGGATCTGCCACAAAGCTTGCTTCCAGATTATGAATTCAACAGGACTTCTGATATTGCAGTCTGTTTACCAGTTTAGCACATCCCAGATTTTCTTTGTAGCCAATCATTGAGCTTGGTAAAAGTAAAAAGCAACAAACTGATTTAAGCATGAAGTCTATTTAACCAGTAGACTCATTAAACACTGCCTCGCCTTCATGGACAAGATCTTTTATTTCATCTCCTTCTTCTTCTTCTTAGTTTCTATGGAGCACAGCTAAATATTTTGGGCTGGCAAACTGAGGGCTCTTATCTTTGTCCCTGGAACAGAATTTGGAAAAGACAGCTACTATATAACCACTAATCTAATACTAGAGATGTTGACCAACGCTGGGCTTTTATTAGGGCAAGGGCTAGAGAGAAAAATTGATCCAAACAGGGCTCAGGTAGTTAAAGGAATGGTCTTGTTGGTTAGAAAAGTGAGTTAACAGCTTCATCTGGTTATTAACTGGATCCCAAACCAAAAACACAAAACTTGAGAAATCAAGAGGGAAAAAATAGAAAAAAAAGAAAAAAAACAGAGGTCACCAACTATGTGCCAGTTGCTGGTTTAATAATTAATGTAGATTTCATCACTTCGTTTATCCAAATGTCTGTTAAAAAAAAATAAAAAAGAAATGATATAAACACTTCTTGAGCACTATATTTGTCCACTTTTACCAGAGTAAAAAAACACCAAATCTGTTATTTTCTACAAGAAACTTCAAAATCCATGTATGTCTTGCATCAAGTCTGGAGGTTAGACCTGCTCTGGTGCACTCTGCAGGACTCAGCTAAACTTGGGTGGCCTGCACCTCTCTTCCTATTTTGGGAGAACTGACTGGATGTACTTTTTATGAGGGAACGAGAGTCTGAAGAGGAGCAAACAGAATCACCGATGCTTATAAAAGTCTCTGCTCAGAGCTGTCACTTAAGAAAGCAAGTCTCATGGCCAAGCCACACTAGAAAGAAGCCTGTGGCATGAGTATGCTACTGATGGCATGGATATGTCACGTGATGTTGGGCTGATAAGTATTATCCTCTTAGGGCGTAAGGTATTGCTAGATATGATAATCTGATTAATTTTCAGCTCTCACTCACTCCTCCTCCGTTTTTAGATTTCTTTTCCCTTCGGTAACACTAAGAAATAAGAGATATACCTCACTGTATAGATCAGTATACTGAGACTTGGAGAAGTTAACTAATTTGTCCAAGAATGGACAAGTATTAAATCAAGAATTTAAACCTAATCAGTCTCATTTTCAAATTCATGTATTTTTTTTCACAACACTTTTGTCTAGAAGAACTCCAAGGCTAAGATTTAAAATAATCCGAGGTGACCAGAAAAAAATTATGCAGGAAGTAGAAATTTGGGGAATCATTTTAATATAGTTAAAATATAAACCTAATTAAGTTGAATAAGTCTATATGCTAGACATAATTTTCTTGGAAGTCTTTTTTTATATACCACCCTTCGGAAGGATGGGATAGGAAGGGGTAATGATTAGTCAGCCTTGAACAAAATCATAAAGAAATTTCCTTCCCATGCCCTTCTGTCCCTCTTGCATCTGTTCCTTAAGTCAGTAGAGTCCTCTCTGACTCAGAGGCCGTCTACACTGCTCCCTGATGCCGTCCCTTCCTGTGCTTGCCTTCCCAACAGCTGTCCAGATTGCAGAATGACCCTGTCTCCTGTTCGGCGTACAGCCTGCAGGTCACCAGTGTTCTCATTAGAAGGAATTCATTTTGAAAGAGGATTCCTGAAAAAGTAATTTCTGACCCCAGAAAATATGTTTCTTATATTATCATCTGACCCTAGGACCTATTGCTAAAAGAAGTAAATTTGAGGAAGCAGAACTTTATAATAACTCTACAACCAAGCATTTAGCCTCCAATTAATCTGTAAGCATGAAAAATGATTTAATTCTTGTGAAAGGGGGAAAAAATACCCTCCTTCCTTCTCATTCATGATCTAATGTCAAGTGGATTTTATGCCCTGTTGAAAATAGATGTGTGCTTGCCAGCTGGGGTGCCTCTACCTTTTTTCCCATGAGATGCTTCTTGTTTGGCAAAAAAAAAAAAAAAGTTTGGTCTGTTCACTTGGGAAAAGCCATTCTATGCATATTGATGGCAAGTCACAGTTTCAAGAGAACTGCTTTTATAAGCCCTTCTAAAATATCTTCCCCAGCTCTGTGACTCCACTAAAACCCAGTCTTCCCTCTAAGGGAAGTAGGACATCCAGCAAAGCGAGAATGTAACGTCAGTTCTTTTCTTGCCTTCATCTTTCTCTCGTTAATAAATACAAGTTTTTTTAACTAGTAAATCACAAAATTGGAATGCAGAATATGTTTCTTATATTTCATTGTAACTTTATAAAGAGAGAGTAATCCACAATGTTCTTATTATGTGCCTGGGACATAGTTGGAATTCAATATCTATTTGTTGAATGAATGAATAAATGAGTGAATATGTTGGAAAGTATTAATTAGGCCTTAGACTCTTCTAAATATATTAGTAGACTTTCATTTGTGTCTATTTAATATTTGCATATTCAGAAATATTGGGGAGATATATATATATATATATATATATATATATATATATATATATATATATATATATATTTATTTACATACATATGCAGATCTTACAAATCTTTGTGATTTGATTTAAGCTGGTATCTAAACCTTATAAATGTTATTGTCATCTGACTATATTCATAGCAATTTTCTTTAAAAGGCAATATGATATCTTGCTTTTACTTATATATGCATTGCCAAAATATTTTTATAATATAATAGAATTCTGAATAAATTAACAGGAGAAGAACGACTCTTTTTGTAAAGGTAATTATATTTGCACATCTCAAAGAAACACCTACAGTTTAAGAAACCTTCAGCTTATATGCAGAATATACTCTTTTGTGCGCAGGGCACTGTGTCTTTGTGGCAAGTGCTTCCTTCCTGAGCTGCCTTTTGTTGTCTTGGTTGACTGACCTTATGGTATGGCTTGGTGAGAAGGGAATAGAGGTCAATAAGAGGAGAGTGGGGTAGTAGAGAGAGGACAAAGAGTGAATAAGTGGATCATTGCTAATGTCAGAATTCCAGAAATGCCTGGGATGCCTGCAGCATTCCTGCTGGAGATTGAAATAACATAACAGAGTGACCCCAGCTCTAGAGATTCCTGCCTCATTTATTTTGCACTGGAAACCACTGTAAAAATGATCCTTAGCTTTGCTTGAGCGCTGACCTACTCTTAAATCGAAAGAAACCAATAACAGCTTTACTCGCAATCCCCAATGCCAATACGTCTGAAAAAAAAATATGTTGTGAAGGGAAAAGAAGGAGGAGAAAAAAACTTTCATGAGCATAACTTATCTTTGACTGTCACAAAATCAATAGGCTTTGCAGAGCAGAGGAAATTCAATAGCTCGGCATTCATAATAAAGATTGGTTTGGGTGATTTGTCTGTCTCTAATAAGGCAGGCTTTGGACCCCAGCTTCTCTTCCTTTAACACTCAAAGGGGGTGGGGATTTCCTCATCACAGCCAAGTCCTCTTGCTTGTCTATTGTCAGGACTTTACAATGGTGCTGCTTGTCTGGCCAAGCCTTGCTTCACCCAGGAGAACAGACCTCACATTGGGGCGTGGAGTAACAGATGCCCAGCTTTATTCCAGCATTCAGCCTCCCTCGGCCTGCCTGACAGCCTTTTCATGCATCATGGATTCATCTGTTTCAATGGAAAACCCAAAGCAATGCTGTGAGTATTTATTTATTTATTTTTTTCCTGGAAACTACTTTACAGAATGAGTCCAGATATTCACTCTGGAAACTGGGCCCATTGCAGAAACATGTGGAAAAGATTTTTGAGTGCCCAGCCTGACCCAGCTCTCATCTGGAGAAGCTGTGCCCAAGCACTTGTCCATGTGCTCAGTCAAGTGGAGCTTTAGAGGACAGGAGAGAGTGGAGAGGATGGCCATGCTGAGGCTTGCCAGCTCAGTGGCTGTGCAGCACCCAGATCCCTGAACATGGCAGGGAATGAGAAGACGTCAACTGAATTGAGGTAAATGTCTACTAAACTCCTAACATGTGCCTGTCACTTTACATACTAGTCCTAATCTCCAAAGAGTGCCTAAAAACACATGTATCAATATCTCTACTTTGAGAAAGAAAGAAAGAAAACTGAGACTCAAAGATATTAAACAGGAATCTAAACATCTGCCTGACTCTAAAGCCAGTAGTCCATCTGGAAATCCTCTTTTAGTTCCAATTCCAGGCCAAGGAATGAGCAAGCAGAACCCATATTAATTGATATTTCTTGTGACCTGCATGTACTAGGGTTTTCCTCAAACTTAACCTTGTATCACTCCTTTGGACTTTATAAAACCTGGATTTTCATGTTGTCTCTACTGCTAACTCACTGTGTGATCTTATGCAAATTAACCCTTCTGAGTCCAAGTTTCTTTTCTGTAAAATGATGAGTAAGGGGTCTACCCCAAGGATATGGATAATAAGTCCAAGGACATTTTCCCTAAGCTTTTGTCATTTAAAATCCCAGGCCTCAGCCAGAGTGAAGGGGCACTAAAGGCACTGGCCCCTGACTGGCAACTGACCACCCACCCTAATGGATCAGCTGACCCCAATACAATAAGCCCCAGGAAATTCCCATTTCACATTCCTGTCCCACCCTAATGAATCAGCTGACCCCAATACAATGAACCCCAGGAACTACTCTCCTGTCCAGTCCTAAAGGAAGCCTGTATAACCCAGACCCTTGCTTCAGCCTGCCGCCATTTTGTGCCCTGCCAATGAGCCATGCCAGGTGTTCAACTGATTGACTCTGTCACTGACTGAATAAAGAAAAACTTGCTGATCTGAGGTTTGTTTCCTATCTCCTGCCTTCGATATGTCTGTGTCATTTGTGATAACACACTCTGCTTCCTTTGTCTGCGTGAATACATGAGAAGAAGTATGTAGATGCAATAATTCTAGAAGACTTATGTAGATGCACTAGATATTCTACATTTCTAGTTTAGAAATGTAGGCTAGAAATACCAGTTATGGCAAAGCCCTCTCTGGGAGGAGAAGGAAGGATGGGCAGCAGAACAGAGGTGGGGTGGAGCAGTACCAGTGGGCAGTGGGCAGTGGGCGACAGGTGTCTTTCCTTCCAAAGCTGCTCTGCTGGGACATCCTGGAAAAACAGGAAATGAACATTGATCAGTCAGTCAATAAGTAACTATTGCACACTGGCTTGGTATTTGCTCTTGCAGCCCACCTGCATTATGGATCAAAAACTTGGAGACTGAGGCCACAATGGAGACAGTAGGTGATGAGAGTCTGGTTCAGTGTGACTGCAGAGGGTGTTACAGAGCTGTGGCCTCTGGAAAACTGAGTCAGGGTGAAGACGCCCCCGCCCTTCAAACACCGATTCTTGTATCAAGTCAGAAAGATTTCAGGCATGTCCCTCAGAATAACAGGAATGAGTTTGTTAGAAGGAATGGGAAAGGGGAAAGAGTTGAGAGTGTCCTCTCAGAGAAGAGTGGGACAATGTGTCTTTCCTGCACTCCAGTGTTATTGAGGATCCCAGAGAAGTCTGCAGAGAGTCCAGACTTTTAAGTCCCCACTGCCATGACAACTCTAGCTCACCTGGGCCCATGCTAACCAGTTCTAATTGGATTCTCAAACATAAATTCTTATAGATTTTATGGTAGGAGGAATTATCCTTATCTCCCTGAGTTTCAGGATCTAGTCTAAGAAAAGGCACATGGCAGTCTCCCCCTTCAGGGTAATTTGGGTTCCCATTATCAAAATTATTTCAGACCTGCATTTCCTCTGCAGCTAACAGGTAGTTTGCTGAGGGATGTGACATATCCCGGCCACTTAACCCAGACAGGGCTGTAAGTAAATTGTTACTTGGAAAAGAAAGCATATGGGGGTCAGCACAGTGGGCCCATTTTATAGAATTATTCTCTTCACCTCATGTTCCCATCATTATCATCTTTTTCTCCCCAACAAGGGAACAGTTTAGAGGTAAGACGTGTAGGGCCCTAATCCTCTTCTACCTCCCTAGGCAGGAGCCCCTCTCCTGATTAACTCCACCTGCATGCAAAGAGTGATTCTGGCACAGAACTGCCAGAGGGGAGAAGGTTTGCTCCCTTAACCAAGATGAGGAGCGGGCAGATGATCTGCCTAGTTAAAGGGAAAAGATGAAAAGAATGCGCAGAATCATGGAAACAACTGTCAGGTACTTGAAACTCGAGGAGTGAAGGAGCACGGGACCAATGCCAGTCAACCTGTTCCCCACATGTTCAACAAGCTTGGGGTTTAAACATGGACATAGCTAGGGAAAGGAATAGGGAGATTTGGGTTGGTGAAGGCCATCAATAGAGTCACATATGTTACATTTATTGTGAGTGACAGAAAATTAAAATTTGTGAATAAAGTAGCAGTCCATTGCTGTTACACACACGCACACTTGCACACAGTCTGAAAACTGTGATCCAGGCCTCATAGGAAGACATCACAGTCACAGGGACCGGCACTTTCTTTCATGCCATTTCACCATCCCATCTTCAGCTTCTGGCAATCTGTCTACTGTCGAAGATAAACCCAGACTCTAACCACCATCTCTGAACTCCAACCAGCAGAAAAGGAGCAAAGACAGAAAATTCTCTATTTCCTTCAATGAATTTCTGCCAAGTCTCATAAGACACTTCTAATTATATCCCATTGACCAAAACTCAGTGACTGATGTAGCTGTGAGGGAGATCCTTGGCTATGTGGCCTGCAGGGATGTGTCTGTTCTATCGTTAAGGAAGATAGGGAGGATGGATATTAGGAAATAATTTGCAGTATCTGTCATCCATTCTTAATCCAAAATAATGCCAGAGCTTTTTCGCCAGAAGCCCTAGAAAAAGCTGGCAGAAAAGGCTAGCAACTCCTTTCTATCTTGTCTAGATGACTGACATACAGGCACAGCCAACAGGTTGAACATAGAGCCACCAGCATCCCACCAACTGAGCTCACTTCACACTTCAGAAGGTAACACAATAAAACTTCCAAGAAAAGTAGAGGAGGAATTGGGGTGGGGGAGGGGAGGCAAGAAAAAAAGGAAAACAAATGAGTTCAAAGAGGGGAAAATTTATCAACTTGGATTTGGAAATTTTATTACTCTGAATAACTTGGCATAGATGCACAGAGACCCCTGGCTTTTGGTGTTCCTATTTGTCACAAAGACAAATATGTATACCCCTACACACATACACACACACACACACACACACATACACACAATCTCTCTCACTCTCTCTCTCTCTCTCTCTCTCTCTCTCTCTCTCTCTCTCTCTCACACACACACACACACACACACACACTTCTTACACTCAGTCTTGCATGTCCACAGCTAAAATTCCTCATTCTGATGCTATAAATGTGTCTCTGGGACTTGATGACAGCTAACTCTTATCTGAGAACTACTGTCATTTCATAAAAGATGATTTACATAAATTCAACTTCCTCAGTACCCACAATCAAGAACATGTAAAATTTATATTATCTGTGACTTCCTTTGGAAGTGTAAGACATAAATTTAATATAGAGAAAGAAATATTTTCCTCCTCCATCCTCTGTCATCAGAGATGGTCGATGGGAATAAAATTATTTGACTCTTGCTTTAAAAGAAGCTTTTGGGATTTGTGACAGCCCTTTCATAGACCTAGTGAACAAACTAATCAGATTGCAGGGAACTTGTATCTGTTTAAAAATAAAATGCATTTTTTCCTGAAAAATAAGCTCTACAAAGTAGATAAGTTAGTGTTAGGTGAAATGTGATTCAAAATGCTCTTAAGTGGA
The DNA here is from genome assembly GCF_045843805.1 of Urocitellus parryii. Classification (NCBI taxonomy): domain Eukaryota; kingdom Metazoa; phylum Chordata; class Mammalia; order Rodentia; family Sciuridae; genus Urocitellus; species Urocitellus parryii. The sequence continues at coordinate 205,524,174 of NC_135531.1, forward strand.
AGGCTCCAGAAACTTTGGACTGTGTTAGTGAATGCAGAGCCAAAAAAAAAAAAAAAGCCTAGTACCTTTTGGGAAAAAGTAAACTAAAAGTAAACTTAATTGCTTCTTTTAATTAGTGATGAATTAGCAAAAACACAGTTGGCTCCTAGCCTTAGAGCACTAATCTCTAAGATATATAAAGCACTCAAAAACTTTAACACCAAAAAATAAGTATCCCAATCAATAAATGGGTCAAGGAACTGAACAGACAGACACTTCTCAGAAGAAGATACACAATCAATTAACAAGTATATGAAAAAATGTTCAACATCTCTAGCAATTAGAGAAATGCAAACCAAAACTACTCTAAGATTTCATCTCACTCCAGTCAGAATGGCAGCTATTAAGAATACAAACATCAATAAATGTTGGTGAGAATGTGGGGGAAAAGGCACACTCATACATTGCTGTTGGGACTGCAAACTGGTGCAGCTAATCTGGAAAGCAGTATGGAGATTCCTTAGAAAACTGGGAATGGAACCACCATTTAAGCCAGCTATCCCACTCCTTGGTTTATACCCAGTGGACTTAAAACCAGCATACTACAGGGACACAGCCATACCAATGTTTATAGCAGCACAATTCACAATATCTAAACTGTGGAACCAACCTAGATGCCCTTCAGTAAATGAACACATAAAGAAAATGTGGTATATATACACAATCAAATATTATTCAGCATTAAAGGAGAATAAAATCATGGCATTTGCAGGTAAATGGATGGAGTTGGAGAATATAATGCTAAGTGAAGTAAGCCAATTCCAAAAAACCAAAGGCTGAATGTTTTCTTTGATATGAGGATGCTGACTCATAATGGAGGTGAGGGAAACATGGGAGAAATGGAGAAACTTTAGATAGGGTAAAGGAGAAGGAAGGGAAGGGAGGGGGCATGGGGGTGGAAATGACAGTGGAATGAGATGGACATCATTACCCTTAGTACATGTATGAAGACACGAATTGTGTGAAAATACTTTGTGTACAATTAGTGACTTGAAAAATTGTGCTCTATATGTATAATATGAAATGAATTGCATTGTGCCACTGAAGCCAGATTTAAAGTTAGGTAGTCAGTGTAGTTAGATAAATCGGGTCTAATACCGAGTGAAATCTAAAATGGAGGCCATGCTGAGAATGATTCCGGGAAATGCAGGACAACTCATGGAATGTTAATGAGGTCCGAAAAGGCCCTAGGCCAAAGTCCACCTCAAAGAAGTGTTAATGAACAGCCCCCAGCAAACTTGAAGGTGCTGACTCAGAAGCCCTTCCTGACCAGATTACTTCTTTGGCCCACCTGTGTCCCACCCCTCGGGCCTTCCAACCTACATTCCATCACCAAAACTATAAAAAGGGGAGACAACCGCACTTCCACGGATTCCACCTCTCGGGTCCCCTTCTTCCTCCGGCTTTTCTTTTCTGCTGTCCTTTAATAAACTTCTAATTTCTACTCTGACCTTGCCTCGGCGTGCTTCTTTGGTGTTATTCTTCAACATTGGGGAAGCAAGGACTCGTCACCGGTCAACAGCGGTAACACCATCATGTACAACAAGTTAGAATAAATAATTTAATTAAGAAAAAAAGAAATAAATGCTGAATCTTACTAAACTAACTTAGATATTGCCAATGAAGGAGAAATAGAATGTACAGTAACGTCCACCAAATATTCAATTTGTTTCTCTGTATTTCTCAGTTGCTTTGCAATTATACTGAATCTTTGGATTAATTTTGCCCAATAAAATGTAAACAGATGTGACTTAGCATTTCCAGTCTGAGGCATAAAAAGTCCATCCCAATTTTCTTATTTTTCTCCTTTTTCCTATCATTGTGATTGAGAAGGCCTTATAATCAACTTTCTAGAGCTACAAAATGACCAAGTCTCATTTTGCCTGGCTTCCTGAATGATAGAGAAGAGCTTTGGCCCACCAAAGTGGGACACCAAACATGAATGATAAATAAACCTTCATTTTGTTATGCTTCTATGATGGGATGGTTTATTATCACAGCACAACCTAGCTGATCCTGACTTAAACAAGAGATAACTTGTTTAAGTCAGAGAAAGCCAGGTTTTGAAATTTGAAAAGAGACAATGACAAAACCCTCAAATCTCCCAGGTTCTCAATAGCTCTCTAAACAGGAATTTTGTTAAATTAGGTAAAATTATTGCTAAAATGTTCTGTCTATCTTTACTACCAGTTATATTTTATTCAACTACCAAAAATGTTTCTGAATTAAGCAACTCTGGGTTTGTTGGTCAACCAACTATACAAAAAAATAATAAAAAAAAAAATAATTTTTTTGTGCTTACTTGTTTTAACTGAGCTATTTACAATTGTATTGAATAAAATGCCAATGTGTATAAGCCCTTTCCCTAGATACCCGATTTATTGATTCTCTAATAGTCAGGAGATTGAACATCTATAGATCAAATCTTTGATAGAGGAAATTATAAAAGTTTAGGAAGAATACATTTCATAATTTCTACCAAATTGCAAAGTACACTGTGACCACGTGCTAGAAAACCTTCCATTAGGACCCAAACTACAAAATGGTAACAAGACAAATTAGGGACTGAATTGGCTGCCTGAAATAATGAGTCAATGGGGCCCAAGTCAAACTGCTGAGAGAAGGGTTTATACTGTCATTAGCCTGAAGCACCTGGTTGTCAACCTTAAGCACCTGAGTGTACTCTCTAATTTCATCTGCTTCTCAGAGCCTGAATATTTGAAACTATCTGTTGGAAATAAGTAACATTAATTAAATGTCTACAGAGTGCTAATTCGCCACACTGTCTGTTTTCTAAAGCAGATTTCCATTTTACACATAAGGAAGGTAACTGAGGCTAAAAGTAGTGTATAACTCAAGGGTCAGGGTCAGGATCCAACTGAGTTACCAGGTTTTTTCATCATAACATGGGGCAACATTTACCAGCATATAAATGGGTCCCCAGGCCATACTCATGGTATGGAAAACTTTTTGGTAGAAAGTTCTAATAAAAATCGATGCTACTTTTAAACCAAAGTATCTGAGTCAGCGTGCAAGGATACATAATATCACAGTCTCAACGGCCAAAATACACAGATTTTGGTGAAATTTCAGTTTGGAATGAAAGAAGCAATAAGGCAGTTGTAGGAGACAAGACTTATCATGTTGAATTCATGCTGCACAATCAGTAAGGAGGAAGCATGCTAAAAGTTATAATTAAAAATAACATCGACACCTTGCTGGTAAGGACTCAGCACAGTGGAAAACATTTCTTTGTTCTCTCTGTGCTGATTTTGCTGCTGAATAATGCATATTAAAATTCATTTAGATTTTTGCCTTTATTTTTTAAATATGCATAAGAAAGGAGCATAGACAGAAATCTAAGGAAAAATACTTTCATTTCATTCTTCCTTTTTTAATTAGAATTTGGAAATAATCGTATAATTTTCCTTTGAAACACATTCCTGATAAATAATCTTTCTGGTCATTGCACATTCCTATTCTAGACTTTTTTTATGTATTTAGTCCGTGAATTCATTCCTGTTGTGTATGAGTCATATTCATCTCATCTTCACCTCTGATTCCTACATTATACCAATATGTTGAGACTCTTGTCTTTTACTGAGGGATTGAGGGGTACAGGGCAAGCTGAGATAACTAAGGCAGGAGAGAATGATCTCTCATCTCTTAATTGGCCATCTGTTTCTTTAAGCAGAGACCATAGCATCCCACCTTCAGGCAGGACCTAGGAGTCTAGGTCGTGAGCTTCTGATCCCTGGGCCCTGAGTAGAGGCAGAGGGTGTTCCTCAGGGGTCTGTTCTCTCATCCTGAGATTACCCTCTTCCACTCACCTCCTGGTGCTGTACAAACAATATCATTACCTTTCTGTTCTATATCTGAAAGAGTCTGGAAAGCAGTGCCCTAGAAAATTCAACCTTTTATCTATATTCTTATAAATTTCACTTTCTAGAAACAAGGTGATAACATTTCTATGTGAATAACATGCTACAACATTTCCACGTGAATGAACCCTATTTTGCTCTAATAAATTCTTCATCTGTAAAGACAGTTCAGTGAGAACTGAAAACCACAGATCACTGAAAGGAGGCACATGGCCTGAAGTATGTATTCAAGAAACATCAGTTTGCTTTCTTCTGAATCCTATTTTGTGTCTATTCTAAATGCTTACTGGAGTTCCAGCACCTTAGAGTCAGGCACTTTTTCACTTATCTCAGTTTCTGCAGCATCCAGAATAATACCTGGTACCTGAAATATTTCTTAAATGAATGTTCATTCTTTCCTTTTCTGAGAATTTTTATATCCACTCTCAATTTCCCATTTTTTCCCAATTTCCTAAAAATTAGGGTCTAGCAGATGACACTTCTAGATTTCAATCTCCTGGGACTCTGTCTTGATACATCATTCCATATGATTTCCCATCCACTGAACTACGTCTCCAACTTCTGAGGGATTCCACAAAATCACATTTGTGCTCAGGCTCTGACTTCTTCTGCAGAATATGGTTTGGATGAGAAAACAAGTGTTTAAATGTTTCCATCTATTATATGCGTAAGTTAAATGCTTAAGTCTCAAGTTACCTCCTAAGACTGCTATAAACCTGAAGAACTAGTCAATTAAAAAGTAGATAAACAACACAAAGCAAAACAAAACAAAACAAAACAAACAACAGTAGTTTTTAAGCCAGAACTTAGAAATACCAATCTGTTGAGGAGTATTTTTATTGTTGTTGTTTTGTTGTCTTTTCTGTTTTGCTGTGTATCATAAGGAACTTGAAATGTAGTTTCTCAGTTACCTCAGAAAGCAAGGATTAACAAAACAATTAGTTTTCTAGCTTTTGCATACACTGTAGACATGTTCTTACTCCCCAATTACATTTTTCCATTTTAATCTTTCCATATTAATATTATAAACTATCATTTTCTAGCCATTGCAAGAGAAGCACAAACAAAACATACAGAAACTTAAACCTTTGTTCAAAGAAAAACAAGGCTGTGGTCTTGTATTTACCTTTATTCTGGGAAAAGCAAAAAAAAAGAAAAAAGCAAACATTCTTTGCCCTTACCCTCAGTCTCGACTTTGAAATGGTTAGATAGTGGCTGATCTCTGTCAGATCAACTCTTGCCCTGAATAAAAACTTCTATTTATAATGTCTGTGCATAAGCCCAAAATGGAGAGAAGAAGAAAATTATATGCATAGAGCTTGATTTAGGCACTGGAATCAAAACCCCAAAGTGAACTGGTTAACCAGAAGAATGGGGAGTGGGCAAGGGTGAGGAGTTTATTACTCTCAGTGTAAAGACAGGCTGGTTTCTGTGGTGCCAAGGGGTAGCCCTCAATCCCCTCACAGCCCTACTCAGCAGGCACTGAACTAAAAATGGCTGTTTCTTTGCAGCCAGGAAAAGTGTCCCAGAATGGTTGGCTCCTTCCATCTTTATCAAAGGAGAAAGGCTGAGGCTGAGGGAAGTCATTTCAAAAGCCTATGAAAAACCTGAAGCTCAGAGGAGAGAACAAACTAGTAGCACCAAGGAGTTGTCAACTTAGAAAACCAGACAGGCCCACCTTCTGTGTCTACTTCAATCACTTCCTCACTGCTCAACTTCCTGCCTTCAATCTCTGCTCTCTATGCCCTTCTCCAAACTGACCTATTTGGAAGCATGAGATTGATGATGACTCTCTCCATTGCCCAAATCCCAAAGACAAGGTACCAAACTCTTATGGTACCACAGGAAATACTCCTAGAAGTCAACCCCTCCAACTATGCCTTGCTGTTATCTCCACCTGCTCTTCATCTTTCTCCTGACTTGACACCTGCTCTCCTTTGCCTGGAAAGCCTTTTGTCCTTTTGCATTCCCAGAAGTCAGTCGCTTTGTGCCTTCTTTGTGCCATCTTTGAACTTTGTATATATTTGGATATTGTATCTGTCCCAGCATATCCTGGGTTATCTGTTGATAAGTCTCTTTCAGACTCCAGACACTGCCACATATGATCATGCAAAGCTTTCCCCTCACAACTTCAGAAAATGCTATGCACATTGTAAAACACGCGATTTGCCAGTGTGACAGCTCTGTCCATACTGAATTAGTCATAGTATGGCTACTTATTGAATACAGACTAAGCCCTACTTCTCGATCATCTCATTTTATCTACACAACAAAATTGTGAAGTGAGCACCATTCCTGTCTCCAGTGTTTACAGGAGGAAACTGAAACCCATGGAGTATGGGTAATCTATCCAGTCCCATTGGAAGAGCTTTGAGAGCAAAGTCTGGAGATTGTTCTTCTATATATTCCCAGTGCCTACCATAGTGTCTAGAACACTGTGATACCCAATACACGCTTAGGTGAATGAATGGCCTAATGGAAATTGTGCTCACTCTCTCCAGCTTCTAGAAGTGCTTCACAGAGGCCAGGACTCTTGACTGCACAGACGTCTGGAATATGAATCAGTGCTATAGTTTGAATGTTTGTCCCCCAGAAGCCTTGGTATTAAAGGGTTATCTCTAGTCTCTACTGCTACCAGGAGGGAATCTAATCTTTAAGAGGTAGGGCCTAGCAAACATTCTTAGGTTATTGAGGGTGTGCCCTTGAAGAGGACTGGTCTCCTGCTCTCTCTCTCTTTCATTTCCCTGCCTGAATTGCTTGCTATATCATAGCTTCCTACCATGATGATATGCCTTACCCCAGGCCTAAAAGCAATAGGGCCAATGGAGCATGGACTGAAACCTCCCAAATTATGAGCCCAAATAAACTCTCTTTTTTAAGTTGATTACCTCAGGTGTGTTGTTACAGTAACACAAAGCTGACTAACTCAATCCATACAGGCAAAAGGAAAATTACATGCTCAAATAATTTAAATAATATAAATGAGTTTCAGAATAAGGGCAAATTTTCTGTCATTCATTCAACACTCTTGAAGTTTGGAGCCTTTTTGGAGGTAACCTTCTGGCAGAGGAGACAAATAATAAAAGTAGAAATAATAAATAATGAAAATGTACAATATACTAAGGTAAGATGTGCATTGAGAAAAGGAAACAGAACAGGGTAGAGGTGATGGGGAGGAGGCAGGGTAATCAGATTGAAATATAAGAGGACAAGATGCCCTCCAGGGAGAAGCACATTTGCCCAAATATTTGAGGGAATAAAGGTTCAGCAGGTAGGTATATGATGGAAAGACAAGTCTGGCAAATAGAATATCCCATACATAGCTCCTAACGCAGCAGAGAGTCTGAAAAGCCAAGGGAAAACAAAGAGGCAATGTATCTGAACTAGGGATGCCAGATAAAATCCAGAATGTAATTTAAGTTTGAATTTTGATGTGACCTTGCTATAGTCAGTTGTTGGGGTGGTAAGTAGGAAAGAATCTATAGTAAAGGAAAATTGTAAATGTTGCATGGATCCTGCTCATACTAAACAATTATTAGTTGTTTTTTTTCCCATGACATTACAAAGTAATTAGATATCTTATATTTTTATTTGCCCAGCCTACAACCCTAATCCAGATTGAGTTAGAAAAATAAAATAAAATAAAAAAATTTTGAGTCACCCTGTAAGCATGTATTTCAGACTTGTCTCTGACTTTCTTTCTGGAGTAGGTGGCTAAAAAAAGAGGCTATGGGCAGGAAAAACTTTCCTGTCCCTATCTCTGTCTCTCTATGACCTTAGCTTTTATTTTCCCTGTACAACTGTGTGCCTTCCTCCACAGGAAGAAAGCTTCAGAACTTCAGAGCTTCAACCCACAAATTCTGCGACCAAAGGAGTCTAATTCACATGTGCTGTGATTCCAAACTCAAGAATCCAAGGGAGGATTCAGAATGACAGTGGAACACGGCGGTCAGGAGAACTAAGTACTGTAAGAGACTCAGCTTGCTTCGGTGGAGTGCAGTCAATCATGTTAGATGGGCAGCTCCCAAAGGAACCGCCTAATTGTGGCGGAGGGAAGAAAAGTGGTGTTCAGGGATGTGTGCACACAAAGCACTTCCGCACTTAGGACCAAGGCAGAGGCACAGCAGTAATTGCTTAATTAGATCCATCGGTGGATGGAAGCATCAATGATGTAAAAAAATCCCCCAAGTGAAACTTCCAAGTGTAACTTACATTTGAAATATATTGCCCATTTATTTTTATTTGTTTGTTTTGTTTTAAAGTGTTGCCTTTTAAATTAGCATTTCATTAATTAAACCAATATTATTCTTAATTGTTTTAACACATACCAAGGGCCTTTAGGGAGAGATGTTCTACAAGCATGGTTGGTAATGAATGGGTAGAGCTTCCTCAAACTAATAATTTCTCACAATAATCCACCATGGTGATAGTCCACATTTAGCTGATTACAATGTTATGCTTCCTATTCTGGTTTTCCTGCCGTTGGGAGAGAAATAAATTTCCTAGCAGAGAATTACAATTCCACCTGGATTATAGAAGTTGGAGTCATGTTAAAAAATAATGTTTAGAGACCCTCAAGGGCCTGCACACCTGCAGCCCTCTCTCTCTCTCAAAAGTTTTGGATACACTGGTAACAATAAATTCACAGAATTCAAGTGATTTATCACCAGATTTTGCAATATATCTTGCCTGATAACTGTAATTACAAGGTGTCACCACTATAGCTGGCTGTTGGGGTGTCGAGGTGGAGAAATGTCTGTGTTGAAGGAAATTTACAACTAAACTTGGGTGAGAGTGTTTTTCTGGCAGGAGAAGAGTGTGTGGGCTCTGGTGTTCAGGATTTGGGAGGCTGCTGGGTGCCACACAGCTGTATAGAAGCTGTGCCCAGGGGTCACCGCCAAAACCCATCAGGAAAGATACATTACAGCTGGGAGTGCTGTCTCTGTGCTCCCTGTGGAGTGAGGGCGTCTTCATTTCATACATCATTTATTCCTCCCATGGAGGGATTTCACAAAGGAATGGCCCAGAATAGTTATCAGGCAGCTTGTGACACCAGCATGCCCTGTCCCCTGTTTGGGGTACCATTTCTCAACTGCTCGGGTTTTGCACCGTCCCTTTCTTTCATGACAACTTGTTTGTTAATCTGTCTGTGAGCCTTTATATTTCTCTGGAAACCTATTTCCCACCCATACTGAGATTCGTGTTCCTAATATAACATTCAGTGGAGGAGAATGTTCTGGTCCTTTCTCTGAGATCCCATATAAACAGATGCTGGCCCATAGCAGAGCACAGAAGAGACACCTTTGGTGGCTTTGTCAGTGTCACTTCCTGATCATTTTCACAGGCTCTGCTTAATGACTGCACTTGTGCATGGAAGGTTCATTAAAGATGTATTCATCAAAAATAAGGTTAAGGGCTGAGGATGTGGCTCAAGCGGTAACACGCTCGCCTGGTGTGTGTGGGGCGCTGGGTTTGATCCTCAGCACCACATAAAAATAAAATAAAATGTTGTGTCCACCGAAAACTGAAAAATAAATATTTAAAAAATTCTCTCTGTCTCTCTCTTAAAAAAAATAAGGTTAAAATCTATCGAGATAGTTCTTGTTTGGTACCGCTAATTATCTGATCCTGATGGGCCACTCAGAGAATCTCTGGGTATTTCCAGGCATGTGACAGAAGCTCAAATGAAAATGATTTTTTATCCCCTTTCCTTTGGAAATGGCAATATGCTCCCCAGTTTTGTTCAGGAAGAGGGGACTTCCTAACATTCAGTGGAGGAGAATGTTCTGGTCCTTTCTCTGAGATCTCATATAAACCGATGCTGGCCCATAGCAGAGCACAGAAGAGACACCTTTGGTGGCTAAATAATACAGGGGTTCCATAAAGGTGAAATGTGAGGTTTGTTGGTTCCAAACACCGGGGAACTCCCCAAATACTGACACCTGTTTCTCTTTATATCATTTGATTTAAACATGGCTATTTGGAAGTACCCACTAGGTGCCAGGTTCTTTGTGGGCAATGTGAAAAGGCAGCCTTAATACCTCTTGTCCAAAGCTAGTTTCACCCTATAGTGTTCTAACATGTTCCTACAGAAACTTTCTTTCAAATCCTAGACCCATATGTAGAGGGTTTTTTCCTTTCACAGGTACCCACACTGTAGACCCACAGGGGGATAATGCTGAGCTGCCTCCCATTGAGCCCTCTGTGCCTGTCTGTGTGCCACAGAGGTAACCTGAAGCAGGAGGGCCTGGAACAGACTCCCACCCACCCCAGGCTTGTTCTTTGTCCATCTGCTGAGGCTCTGTGGAGGAGAGGCGGGTAGAGTGGTTGTTGGGCTTGTATCGGAATCCCTCCCCTCCCCATCTTTTGTTGTCTGTCAACTCAAACTCCTACCAGGACACATTGGGAGAAAAGCTGTCACCATGAAAGGCTTCAGCTGCCTCACAGGGCCGAGTCGCTCTGCCAGCAACCCCGGGCCTGAGCACTGGCATGAAAGTCGCGCTTCCATTTAGAGGGAAATGAAAAGGGCGAAATGAATAGACTTAAGCCCTTTTACGACTCCTTTTCAACTACACCCCACCTCTAGGCACCCCAAAATGGCCTCCTCAGGTTTTTCTTGCCTCTTTCTCTGGTAGGAAGACAATGGGGGTAGAGAAGAAACACTGCTGGTAGGCTTGAAAGGCCTGCATTTTCTATCCAGATCCAAATGCTGCTTAACAGTGAAATAGGGAAATTTCCTCCTTTCACAAGATTAATTTATGTAGGGCCTGCCCCAGTTTCCGTCCTCTGACTCCATTGGAATTGCCTTATCCCCGCTTAATGAAATGCTGTTTTTATTTCCATCCCAAAGACCTTTGTGCATTTGGGGAAATTGGACAGAGGAGGTGAACTAGTCTATGCCGCCTTAAAGAGGTGGCAGGAAATGATCCAGACCAGGGGTTTCTAATAGTGAGGGTAGACTATGGGTGGGTAAGTAGGACCTTGTGTTTGGAAAGAGAGGGAGAGGAGTGTCCCCTGTGCATTTGAATTTTGCCAACTCATTCTCTTTCTTCAGTCTTCCAGCAGGCTCTTGCTTTTCAGTTCACCTACCTCTTCTCTCTCTTGGAGCAAAACATTGATTGCCACCAGACCCAGAGCTAACTATTTGTTATTCAGGTCTTTTTAGATCACCATTAGCCACAACTACAGACATTGCTTCTGTTAGAGGAAGAGAAGGAGAAAAGAAGATAAATGAGCATAAATATGCCAAGCTTAATGAAATATTATTGCCATTATGGGTCACCTTTCATCTTAGGGTACCCCTCTACCATTGCTGAAGAAAAGGGATTTTTTTTGTTGTTGTTTTTAAAAACAACCTACCTCCTTTTTAAATATATCACTTTGCTTCAGTTCTTTTATTTCCTCTTACTAAGCCTATCTTATTGCTATTTTCTCACTTTGATTTCTCTAGCATGCATGGTTGGGACCAAGCCTTTCTTGGGAACCATCTGTTGTTCATGATGAAAAATAATTTTGGAGAACAGAGCAGGAAGGAGTGAAGGGACATTGCTAAAACACGCCTGTGAGGACCCTCCATGAGACCCCCCCATGACCTGTCCGCCCCTTCATTTACTTCCGTGCTCCAGGTCTTGGATGATGAATGTACTTACCCCCATCTAACTAATGAACTCAAACTTGAACTCTTGCTTCAGTACCCAGCAAGAAATGACCCTCCTCTGTCAAACCTGATGTGGTTTTGCATGTTTCCACTTCCTCTCCTCTGAAAACCTCCTGTATAAATATGCTCCGGGTATTACCTTATGCATGTCTCTCCCCAGTGAGAACCACTAGCTCCCGAAGAAAAAGAATTGTGCCTTTCATCTTCAGAGCCTGGTGCCTGGCACACAGTGGGGAGTCGGTAAGTGTTTCCCTGGTATGTTTAAATAGACTGTTCCCCACCTCTTTGTCACCCTTCTATTTTGCTTGAATTTCTGCTAATTGACCCAGAATATTTCCTTTATCTTCATCATGGCCCACTGTGATAATGATGCCTACTACCAAGGCTCTTTGAGTTTGGAGTGACAAGAATATTAAACAGGTTGCATGTGAGCATGTTGAATGTTTTTAAAAAGTCTGTATATATGCATATGTATAAACACACAGAGATATGTATAGACAGTAGCATTTTTATTGTTTTTTAAATTGGATACTCATGAGCTTTTTTTTCCTAAGTCAGAAACAGAATCCCAGACTCCAATTGTACTGAAGCAATTTATTTAATGAATGTGTTGACACTCCTTTTCCACATCTGTGAAATGCAGGGATTGAATCGGAGTCTCTCTACAGTCTCTTTCAGGTCTAGAATGCTCACTGAGGAATAGCCTCTGTATGGGGCAGGTAAATTTGGGCTGAGAAGCTGAAGTGATCATAAAGCCCCACCCAATCCTTCTAGACTTGAAGCAAAATCCCACAAAGGGCTATTTTGATGAGTACCCCTGGCTGCCAGCTGCGACACCATCCATAGTGACAAGGGCTGAGGAGTAAATTGCATCTCCTCATTAAGAGGCCCAGTTGAGAAATGTTCTGGGGTGAAGTCAGGGACAAATCAGAACACTAGCAACCTCCTCTCGTACAATTAATCATTTCTTGCCTCCACTTGATGTTATCTTATAAAATAACAAAATCTACTTTAAAAAATTAATTTATTGGTCTTTTTCCATTAAATACTATTTGGCAAAATATAGTAAACATGTTCTCTCCTGGTGTTTGTATTTTGGGGGCAATCTTCCAAGAGTACCCAAGAAGTAAAGTAACAACAGTATATAGTCGCAGCATAGCACAGTATTTTACTGATTTATTTGTATGGACTTGTTTCAAGCCAGGTTTTTCAAAACATCACCACATGTAAAAATGTCTAATATAAAAGCATTAGACTGTAACATAAGCAATGGAATGATTATTATCATAATTGTACTTTTAAAAAAGATTTATCCATGGGCTTAAAAGTAAAGACTTGTGTCAGGTCCAAAGAGAAAGAAAAATCTTGAAAGATTTCCAGTGACATGGTACTCATGAGGAAATGTGTTATGGCTGCTTCTGCTGTTTTTTTTTTTTGTTTTGTTTTTTGTTTTGTTTTGTTTTGTTTCCTTTTTTAAAATACTCACTTTCCAGAACATTAAAAACCATAAAAAGAATAGATTAATATAAGCATGTATTTCTTTCTATATATTTTTTAAAAACTTTCATTTTTGCTATAAAATACCATTTGGAACATTTCAGTTTTGCTCGAATGTTTTGACACTCTGTTCAGGAGATTTGGTAATAGAGATAGCTCGTTTATTCTGCTGTTCATGTCTAAATTCTACATGGCTGGCTAACACAAACATGCAAATTATATTTAAATGTTCATGACCTTGGCAGATTTGTGTGTGTGTGTGTGTGTGTGTGTGTGTGTGTTGCTGTGGCTTTGCTCTTCCTCAGCTGTAGCTGTAACTATATCTTTTTTTTTTAACACTCTGAAAAACATGTACTCAGACTGTTTTGAATTCAGTGCCAAATCCAATTTCTTTCTTTCCAGTTATGATGTTTTAAAGTCTAAACAGATTCCTTCAAGACTGAAATTTCTGTGTATAGCCTACTTTCTTAAAAACAATCACTAAACTTAAAGGAAATGTGGAGATCATGTATTATTACTTTATTCCGTATTTTGACTTCTCTTATTACCACACTCTGACTTCTTTCTTGTCCCCTTCAAGCACCGTGTCAGTTCCCTCTCCCTCCCTCTCTGTGCCCATTTGCTCTCAAGTACAGCACTTCTATGACATCCTGTGATGAAGTGGCATGAGATGATGACGAGCCTCAGTCACAACCACCGATGGTGTCCTCAGGAAGCAAGCCTCTCCATTTACCTAAAACTCTTACCAATAGGAGAAAATTGGCTTGGGAATAATTACAAATCAAGAGCGTTCATCTTTCCAAACATTCTTGTCTGCAGTTGGGCGTATCTGTGATTTTAAAACAGCTACTGACTTACAAATGTCAAAATTCTTGCTCTGTTCTTTTTTTTTCTTTCTTTCTTTCTTTTTTTTTTTTTTTTGTTAAGCATTAGGAACTACATCTAGCACTTGGGAGCTTATTAATGACTTCCCCCCATAACTGGTTTGTCCCAAGAATGCTGAATAAGAAGACAAAGACACAGTACCAGGGTTGAGAGAACCCAGACCAACTTAAGTGAAATTGTCAACCCCCCAGGGAGGCATTAATAGTTTATTGTGTATGGAAGATGCATAGGCAAGTAAAGGAAGAAGGCTAGTAACCTTTAACATTAAGAAAAATAACTATTATTGTGACCAGTGTAGCATGAAGCACAAACAGAGTATTCTCCGGGCAACAAAACATAACATGTAGCCCACCAGAGCAATTAATAAAATGAAAGCGGCCGTTTCTTGCAGATGGATATGTAGGAGAATAATGGCGCAGGGCTGCGCTGAGCTGTCATGCATCAGATACTACATCTGTTATGGAAATCAGGGGAAGTGGGGGCCTTTTGTTCATGCGAGAGCCCTCCCAACAGGGATTTGGCTGGAGTAGATTTTCTTGTTATTAAACATGATTTCTAGCTACTCGAGAGCAGATGCTTCTGCAGCATTTGGAACTAATAACCAACCTTCAAGTGTATGCCACCCCTCCTTAAAGAGGCTGGTACTATCTGAGAGACCAATTTCAGCTCAAAGATAATGTGTTCGGTTCAGTTTCTACTTTGCACATGAATGACACTGATACCAGATGAGCCTTCTGGCCTGGGGTCTGTGAGAGACAGTGAAACAATGACACCGATCCTAAAAATGATCACATTGTAAAGTTCCCTATTTTGTCTTAGAGTCAAAGTTGAAGTTTTTCAGGTGTTCTCATAAGGGGCAATTCAGAGTGGGAATCAGCAATGTGGGTGGACTTTAGTTGGAAAGCAAGGCATGGGAATGGAGGGAAACAGTCGCACTCATCCTGAACCAGACAGGTACCCCAGTCCATGTCGTTCCCAGGTGGACTTCCGGGCAATGACGTTTTTTTCAATAATCCGTGAGTCTGCAAGTCACTGCAGAAGAATAGGTCTTCTTCATAAACCACCCAAAACAAACTGCTCAATATCTTATGCTTGAGTTATTTTATTATGTCAAAAGACAACACAGTAATTTTACAAAATAATAATAATAATAGCCACTAAAAAATAAAAAAAGAAATCAAGCAGTTATGAATTTCTACTTACTTTATAGATGACAAATACGTATTCAGATCAAAATCTTTACAGTTATAAATGAAATTTGAATTAAGGTAAAGAAGTGTCACATGGAAAACTTTCAATCACTATTCAAAAACTTTTAAAAATGCAAAAGCTAGAAAGTAAATAAAAATTTTTACATGTTGTTGGCTGTTCTATTACAGATGGTTATAGGGCAAATATAGATACAGATACAGATCATGCTCTTATTTTATATTTTACTTCTGAACCTTTTTGTTTTTTCATTTTATTTCAAGAACTGCCCTGTAGTTTGTTTTTACGTCCTTAGAAACTGGACAGTAACCAGGAATGCAGCCAACTGTAACCAGTAACCAGGAATGTGCCAACTGTAATGCAGATTGGAATGGCAACATATTAGACATTTCTAAATATAGAAATAAGAATAGGTATTCTGTTATTGGAATTTTGCCTGATTTTCAGAGGCTGCAACTTGGACTTGCTCCTTCACCTCTGGTTATAGCTTGAAACACTCTTCCAAGGCTTGAGAGTTTTGATTTCCCCATGCTAAATCATCTCCTGTGATTCTATGTGGCCTATCCCATAAACAGCAATCTCAACCTGTTGAGTTCTCAGCTACCTGGTAGGCCCATAGGGTTCTCTTCTTGAAACTGATTCAATCCAATATATAACTAATAAATAACCCCAGGACCTTGTCCAAAGCACATTTTGATCAAGTATAATCAAAATGTGTGGTTAATTGATCAAGTCTACTCTTGAGAAATTTACCTATCTGCTCACAGGTGAGCCATTCCCATGTTTTTCCCATGTTATTATAGAAATGTTATTGCCTAAAATAACATAACAAAAGTAGTTTGCATTAGTGAGTTTATATCAGCTTTTTGTGTGCTTTCGGATACTCCATAACATTTCATTGGATCCTCGTTGTTATTTGGAAAAAGTAGCAGATGAATGTTACTGCTTTCATTTTCCAGATAGGGGAACTGAGCCTAAGGAAGATCAAGTGTTTCCCTGGCTAGCACACAGATAGAAAGTGATGAAGTCGGATCTGAACCTAGGGCCTCTGCCCCAGTAAGAGAGTCCATTAAAAGTTTTCTTTTTAATTGTCTTATGCCATATTACTTTGAATATGCAATTGAGTTTTTATTTCTGTAATTATAGTTAGAAGTCTTGATAAAATCTCCAAGCTAAATGAACATATTTCAAGCTTCCACTGTCTTCCCATAGCTGATAAGTTTTTGCCATGTTTTGAGCAGGTGTTAAGGGATTCGGTATGTGAGAAAGCTTTTAACTGAGATGTGAACCTAGACATTCCAGTCACTGGTGATCCATAAAGACGTGGTGGGTAGATATTTTTTCTTATTATTTCATACAAACCGTGTTGTTAACCTTAATGCCCTGGCCAGTTTCCAGATAAAGGATTACAATTTGCCTTGCTAAAAAACGTTCCCTGCTGCTTTAATTAGATATGGTATTTCCCTCCCTTTCGGCACAGTCTGTAGAGCCGCTCGGTCCTGTCAACCAGCTGCTATCACTCACTCTAGGAGGATAAACGATTCTTCTAATACCAAGAGACAAAGCAAAAGCCACAAAGCTGCATTTCCAAACAATATGCAAACTTAAATGACGGATGGTTAATATTTTAAAAATTAAATCATAGAGTAGGAAAGGCGCTTTTAAGATTATCCCTTTAAGCTAGATCATAGAGAGGCCACATTCACAGGAAACCAGAACACCAAATTAATTTAGCCAACTCTGCTTTTAAAAATCCACTCAATTCTGGCAAAAAAAAAAAAAAAAAAGAAAGAAAAGAAAAAGAAAAAGAAAAAGAAAAACAATTAAACCAATTGACTTTGGGATAAATGTCTGTTTATTCAATTTGCTGTTTGATATACACCATAACAAGGGTCAGCACAGTCCTAACCATTACCACGAAAATAGATAATTTTAAATTCTCTTGTAACATCCTAAATGTCTTCAGTAAGCATTTACTTAACGGAATGAAAATCATTTAAACCAAGGACCAAGAAAAGAGAAGAAGAAAAAAAATGAAAAAAGAAAAAGGAACATTCCACACTTTGCAAGTGGATTTGTGAAGAAAAATGAAATATTCATAATGTGTTACTGTAAAACAGTTTTCATGGGATTATGTGCAAAAGGCTATATTCCATATGGTGTTTCCAGACTGCCATCCCAGAGAGCTGCCATAAGGTGAGAGCTGGCTTGACAGAGGCAGTGCCCATCTGCATTTGGAGGTGCTGCTGCTGCTGCTGACAGGGCACATCTCCCTGTCTGGGCATGGCTCAAAAGCGGGACAGTCCTCCCTGAGCTCACGCAGCACCTGTCCTTTGCTTTACCATTGAAGTTACTGAGTGTGACTCCACCTCTCAGCTAAGGCAAATCCTTGCCTTCCCACGACCAAAAGAAAACCCATTTGGGGTTGCTTCCTCCATATTTAAATATCTGTCAATTCCTTTATCCATACAGAACCTCTCAATTCACACACTTTTCCCTCTTCTTCTGTTTACTGAGATCCATTTTCTTGCTTTTGTTCCTAGTGAACCCAAGGCTGGAATTTGAAGAAGTTAACCATTACTTCTCTGCAGGTACTTTGCACTCATTGAAGAAATTGCGTATGTGCACATTTGCCTACATCAATGGAGTTTAAATGCCAAACATAAAAATGGGATGGCTTAGCACAGGAAGCCTGTGTTGAATGCTTTATATTCAGAAAGGTTGTCATTAAATGAGGGAGACAGGCCTAGAAGGGGGCAATATGGAATGGTAGGGATTGTGGGAAACTGGAGCCCTTATTTGTTACATAAAAGAGAAAGCTTCTATTAGGCACTTATTTAACTTGCAAATTATAGTAACTAATATAAAAATTTTAAGAAATTTTATCAAGGTCAAGCTAAACATAAGTATACGCCCAGGTGTTCTGTGTTTGTGTCCTCAAAAGAATGGCTAGGATGTTAGTTACATTGACATTAATTAAGCTCAATAAGAGGCCAAGCCAGAGAACAGTGTGAATTGTTCAAATATGGGAGACTGGTTTTCCCAGTCATCCAATATGGGAAGAATGTCCACCCAGCAGAAGTTCTAGGAAGGGGATTAATATATCATGTGAAGGGAAAAGGGATTATTTCTGAATCTAATACAGGATTCTAAAAGTAGATAGGGATTTTTCCAGCCACATCATGGTACTTTCTTCCTCAGTACTGTACTTCACCCTCTCTGAAAGACTTTTTTTAAAGTGTCCAACAAAAGCAAAAACAAAGTGGGATACTCATGGGACTGCAGAATGAATGAGTAACACATGCTAAAAATAAAGA
Organism: Urocitellus parryii; assembly: GCF_045843805.1. Taxonomy (NCBI): domain Eukaryota; kingdom Metazoa; phylum Chordata; class Mammalia; order Rodentia; family Sciuridae; genus Urocitellus; species Urocitellus parryii. The sequence continues at coordinate 205,542,659 of NC_135531.1, forward strand.
ATAAATATTAACAGAACAACTGTGTTTGGTAACATGAGAGTGGCTGTCAGATCTGATTCTCTGGCTCTTATACTCACCGGATATGTGTTCTTAGGTAATCCTTTTAACATTTCTTGACCCATTTAAACCTTAATAACATAAGGTAGTTAAACTGTATCAATCTATTCATAGGGCTAGGTCAGTTTTGCATTGACAGTGGACTCATTCTTCAAGTGAATTTGTCTACCACAGAAACCACCACAGAGAGCAAGTAGAAGTAGAGTTGCTTCCATGGAAGAACATAGGGCCTCTGAGATTGTTCTTCCAAACATGTTTTGAAACTGGTGGGCAAAATTATTTTTAAGTTTCTATTATTGAAATTCAAAAGTTAATTTACTAGAGACACATTTTTATCCTAAAATAAACATTTCTACTTAAAATTAGAATGATTTTTTTTGGCCTCAAAATAACCTTCTGTTACAACTTTTTTAATCAATATTAAATCATCTTCTAAATGTCCATTGTATGCTAAAAGTATTATCCTGGCCTCCAAAGAACTAATAAATGTTTTTGTGAAGTCAAGATTTTTGTACAAAGTTAAAAACAATAATTATAAACTAATAAGAATGATAAATAAACTTGATAAATCATAATTGTGTTCATAGAACAAACATGGTTTATCTAGTAATAAATGAGGACAATTTTCCTTTATGGTCTAAATGACATTTGGCTCAAACTTTCAATGACACAGTATCCTTAAATTATTCCTGGGCATCCTTAGGGATTACTTCAGTTTTACTCACAGGAGAGCATTTGCTAAACTCATTTCTCACTGTCTTGATTTTTCTCTGTGGCTGCAGCTCCCTCGGCTAATGTCACTGCTTTATAACTTGTCTGCTAGGGTGTATTGTCAGCCTGCTGCTGCTACTCTTCAGGAGACAGTGCTTTCGATGCTGCAAAAATTCCTCCCTCCATGTATCACAGCAGTTCCAGTTGCTGTGGAGATGGCTGGGTGGGGGTGGGGCGTCCTCTTGCCAAGAACTTGCCACATCTGTTTTAGTTGATCTTCAAAGTCCTGGAATGACTCTTCAAAACTAGCCCTGAGGTTCTCCACTCTTGATCTTCTGCTATAAATGCTCAAGAAACTTGCTCATCAGCTCACCCCCTATAATTTAAGTAAATAATGTTTTCATTGCCCCCAAATAATGAATGGCCACCTTGAGAAATTTGTGAGTTTGGAAAATTTTCTTAAATAAAGCAGATCATTCAGGGTGGGTCTGGTTATGCAAAATAATAATAATAATAATAATCATCATCATCTCTGAATTTTAGTGGCTTAAAAAAATCAAAGATAGCTAAAAACAGAAGTGTCATGTCACTTAAATTCGCAACTCACTGCCAAAGCAAGTCATGTGGCCATACCCAACTCCAAGAGAGAAGAGAAGTACCCTTTCACTTGGTTATGATTAGAAGGCCAAGAGCTAGAAATATTTGATTAAAACCAGTGATGGCCACATCTCAAAACAATCTTCCACTGAATTGAATTGGAGTGTCTACCTCAGAGATAGAAAACCACTTGCAGCTTTATAGGCCAGCTTCCTGATTCCAGCCCTCCTTAATATTTCAAAACTCTCAAGAATTAGAAGTGTCCAGCGATATAACTCAACATGCAGTTCTTTAAATGGGTCTCCAATGACACTGGGAAGGTTTAAGAATCATAACAAAAAAGAGGTAGAATATGAACTGGACCTCAAAGGAAAGGGCTCAGATTTTTTAAAAAGCAAATAAGGGAAATGATATCCATAAATACACAAAGGAAAGAGTGGACATCTCAAAATGTGGGGAATAGCGGACAGAGTGGGGTGCTTCACTAATGGTCTGTAGTGCAGTAGTGGTTGACATGAGCTGAGCAGCAGCTTTGCCAACAGATCACAGAAGGACAGGATGAGGAATTTGGTCTTTATGTTACAGGAAATAAAGGGTCATTCCAGATGTTTGAAGCTGGGGTGCTGATTTCAATTTAAGAAGAGAAATCTATGAAGAAGTTGATGGATCAGAAGGAAAAAGAGGGAAACTAATTAGTCCATTCTTTTTTTTTTTTTTTTTTTTAAGAGAGAGGAGGGAGAGAGAGAGAGAAATTTTTTTAATATTTTTTTTTAGTTCTCGGCAGACACAACATCTTTGTTTGTGTGTGGTGCTGAGGATCGAACCTGGACCGCACGCATGCCAGGTGAGCGTGCTACCACTTGAGCCACATCCCCAGCCCAATTAGTTCATTCTTGAGATCATTAAAAGGTCTAGACAAGGATGGGGACAGCAGGAATGCAGGGGAGAAACTGATGGTGAAAACTTGACCAGGGAAGGTTTTAGTGGACTATGTGTGTGAATGAAGGAACAGAGAAAGGAAGAGTAACCCAGGCATTGGCTACTTAGGTTGGATAACCCTGGCACAATTGGCATTCATTCCTGAATGGACTCCTGAGGAGTGTGTGTGCATGTGTATGTGAGACAGAGAAACAGACAGACAGACAGACAACAAAAAAGGAGGAAGGGAGGGAGGGAAGGAGAGAATTGTCACCTTGGGCTCTTATCTGACTCTGTTTTCTTCCTTCATTTTTTAATTTTTATTTTTTTTGGCACCAGGGATTGAACACACGGGTGCTTTACCACTGAGCTAGACACCCAACTTTTTTACTTTTTATTTTGAGATAGTATCTCACTAAATGGCTGAGGTTGGCCTTGAACTTGTGATTCTCCTGCCTCAGCCTCCCCAGCCGCTAGAATTACACACATGCAGCATTGTGCCCAGCTTCTTCCTTTAATTGTCCATAAAGATTCCAATAAGCCTTTCTCTGGTTGTGCAAATTAAAAAGGTTCCAATTACTATAAAGATGATTCTTTATAGTAGTGATCAGTAATCAGTGTTCAATAAGTTGAATAGTGTTGTTATGATGGGTAACCTACTATTTCTAGGTTAAATCATAATTTTGCTTGTTAAATGGCTTATGGCTAAACCAGTCATATCACTCTGAGATGTCGATATTTGACACTTAAAAATCCTTGTCTTCAGCTGGGCATGGTTGCACATGCCTGTAATCCCAGTGGCTCAGGAGGCTGAGACAGGAGGATTGCTAGTTCAAAGTCAGCCTCAGAAAAAGCAAGGCAGTAAGCCTTGAGACACTGTTTCTAAATAAAATACAAAATAAGTCTGGGCATGTGGCTTAGTGGTGGAGTGCTCCTGAGTTCAACCCCAGTACCAAAAAAAAAAATCCTTCCCTTGAAATTTTTCCATTTAAATTGCCCTAAAATGATGTGGCCTTTCATTTATTTGGTGCCATCAATGTCTACCTTACCAGCTCAGGCCATCCCTCAGGGTTGTTTTGCAACACAAGCACTTGACTGGATGAATCGGCATCTAGGCCTCCAGTCTCATCATATTTTGTCTGCTAATGTTTTTCCAGAAATACAATATTAATATTTGCCAATGTTTCCTTTTAACTTATTCAAGAGGTTTTTGCTCATGGTATTTTTCCAACTGATGGATTTAGAATGTTCTCACAGCCAAATGTAATTTTTCCAAGTGATCAAGACAGAATGGGCAGTACTTTCTGTCCTTCATCCTCTGTGGCTGACAACTTTGGGAGATAACATATACCATTGTTCTTAGAGTATTCGCCAATGTGTATTTTCCTCCTGTTCCTCTCTATTTCTCCAAAGGCCCACAGTCGGAGCTGCTACCATAAAACATAACTCAAGACATATGCATTTTATACCAAAGACATGGGCCTTTTCATAGCAGAAGTGGACAGTCATAAGACTGTACAAACCATCTTTATTGTAACTTTATTAAAGCCACCATTGCATCCTAGTCAATTATGTGTAAGAAAGTACATCATTTTAAAGAAATGACATTTCAAATTCAAATTTCTTTTTCACTTTAGGATTACATGGTTTTATGTACATGTATCACCAACAGTCAACACCCAGTCAGTTCTAACCATATGCTCAACTAAACTACACTGATGACGGTCTCATGCTGATGTAAGAATATGCTGATCATCAATGTCATGCCGGGTAAGTAAATGATTACTGTCTGGTGTTTGGGGTGGAGTCTGGCTTAGCTCCAGCAACTATACTCCTAATACCACTCTTGGGGTCACTTGCCTATAAGATATCAGAGCACTATACAACCTTAATAAGACAAAATTGGGCAGTCATAATCATAGATAAACAGACCACTGGAGTAGAAAGTGGATTGATTGTAAGAAGCATCTATGTCTATGTGAGAACACTGACAATCACTCAAGAGAGAAAAAACAAAATTGTGTCCTTGCTGCAAACAATGTACAAAGATAATTTTTGGATGAATTCCATGCTAAACATAAACAAGCAAAACTATAAAATGCATTAGAAATAATGTAGAATTACTAAAATGTGATTATCCTTTTATCTATATTTATATATTGTTCAAGTATCAAGAATAATTTTATGTGTGCTAAATGGAAAATTATCATAAGTTTTCTGATAATATGAATAATATAAATCCTTTATGTAATATGATACACATATAGACACACATATTTTATTCATGTATAGGTGTGTATGTATATAAATATACATTCCTATACAAACACATGGATGTATAAATGTATATGTGTTTACATACATGCAAACATACAAGAAAAAAGGTGAACACAGATAATTTTCATTTTTAACATAAGAATAGTAAGAAAAGTGTTTATAGGTGATTGAGATACTGCTTCTTTTCTTCTGTATTTTCTCTATTGCCTACACTATATATTTTGATCCTTAAAAATCAAGCAGGTATTATTACATTTGAAAAATTTTATATTTATGCCAAATAAAAATGTAGTTGAGGGGCTGGGATTGTGGCTCAGTGGTAGAGTGCTCACGTAGCATGCATGAGGCCCTCAGTTCAAGCTTTAGCACCACATAAATGTAAAATAAAGATATTGTGTCCACCTAAAAAAACTAAAAAATTAATATTTTAAAAAATATATAGTTGATATTGTCTTATGCTGATGAAATAAGACAAGCTATTCTGAGTCCTCCTGTATTTCTAATGCCTCCTCTCCAATGACTCCACACAGGACAGGTAGAGATCAAGTTCTCAGCCTACACCTATGCCAGCTTGATTATCTCTTTTCTTGCAAATTCCCTTATCTAAATTATTGTGTTGTCTTAAGGTACCCTGCATATTTTCCTGGTATCACATAGCAAAATTAAAACTTAAGTTTGGGGATTTTTTGTTTGTTTGTTTTTGATATCAGGGATTGATCCAGGGAGTTTAACCACTGAGCCATATGCCCAGCCCTTTTTTAAAAAATATTTTACTTAGAGACAGTGTCTCCGTAAGTTTCTTAGGGCCTTGCGAAGTTGCTAAGGCTGGCTTTGAACACACGATCTTCCTGCGTCAGCCTCCCAATGAATCTCTTTACTTAATGTCTGCTTTATTAATTCTGTAGATATCAAGAAGACAGGGACCAGGTGTGTTTTGTTACCTACTGAAACTTCCATCATTTGACACACTCCCTTGCCAGCAGTAGATAAGTAGATAATAAGCAGGTGTTGAATAAATGAATGAATGAGTGAATTGCATGAATGACTGAATTGCCTGCATAAATGAATAAATAAATTATCCAAGACACAAACCACTAATTTCAAAGTATATTCACTAAGGAGAATATACTTAGGAAAAACACCAATATCATTTATACATAACTGTACGAGAATTGAAAACACCGATACCCAGGGAAGGAGTGAGCAGTTGAATGGGAACACTTGCTCTCAATTTTCTTACAGACTTTTTCTAGCAAGAAGCATGCCAGGAAGTGCCGAGTGATGAAGGTCAGATGTGTTACTGACAAAGCTGCCTGCATTTTCCAGCCCTATTTCAGGTCAGGCCTGGCAAGATAACTGGATACCCAGGAGAGTTCTTCTTTGATTCTGTAAATGAAGGTTCTAAAAGAAACATACTGGTGAAAGACACAGCCCTCAGACCCTGGAAGGAGCATAATACAGGGCTGGCCTGAGGGAGGGACAAAGAATCAATAGCTTTAACTGTGAATGAGACCTGCCTCTTTAGAGCTAATGTTGGTAGAAGGGAACCCTCGGGGACATTGATGTTGGCACTGTCTCCATCAATTTCCTCTGGCTCTGCTTGATAGCAGATAACAGCAGGGCTTGGGGGACGCAGAGGATTTGGCTGAGGCAGGGAGAGGGAACCAGGGATGCCCAGCTGGCTTGCAGGGATGATTCTCTCTGCTTAATTCTCTCCTCTTGGTCATGGGAAGCCCGTGGGGCCTCTACCAGGCAAGAACCTGACCCTGGGAACATTAATTATATTCCTGAATTGAAATTAGAGCTTAAGACATAAGCTTTCTCTTCATCAACCATTGTATTCTGCTACATGAGGGAACAGAAATTAAAAGATTTGCAAAATTAAGATTCCCACCAATGAGGCAGATGCCTCTCCAGTGATGGCAGAAACCTAGGCAGAGTCCTTCTCAGTCCACTGGCTAATGATAGGGGTTTCATCCCAAACTTTTTCCTATTCACAATGGTCCTTGTTCTTTCCAAGATAAAGAAAATGGTTTCCTATGACAGGATCCATTAATCAAAATCAATAGCCGTAAAAGCAATTTTTTTGTTTTTGAGTTAAGGGAGGAGAAACCATCTGGAAAGAGAAACCTGACTCTTCAGCGAGGAAACACCCTCAGTCCTGACCCAACCTAAATTATCCCTTCAGCCTGGGCTTTTTTGTTTTTGTTTTTGTTTTTTTGTTTAAACAATGAGGTCATCTTACCCATTAGCCACTGGTGCAGTCTTAACTGTTTGGGGGTTTTTGTTTGTTTGCTTGCTTAAAATGTGGGCAATTACTTTAGATATCAAGCTTTCCTTCTTAACTTTAATTATGGCTTCACTCTAAAAATCACACAGTTGAGAAAAGCGGATCATCTCCCCCAGGCCCCTCTTAGGTAAATCAAAATTCTCTATGTCCAGGCCAGTCTCATATAATAATGACTAGGCATCATTTTGCAGTACAGTGTACACATAATACATATAATATTTATGGGTTTATAGATCTTTTTATTTATAGGTTGGTTTATAGATTTTTAGTATACACTGGATTTTAGTATAAAGCTGCAGAAGATTAATTTAGAATAAGCGTCGCTACAGGTTTATAGTCTTTTAAAGATAATTTAGGCTGGAAGAAAAAAATTAACCTCATGTGACAGGGAAAACTGCCCTATATTTCCATTTTCTAGAATGTAATAGGAAAAATAAGGCCTAATTAAAAATCAACATTTCCTCACTTTACTATTTATAGAACCAAAATTATTACTATTCATGCAACGTCAGTGTAGTTCTGTGCCAATATCTCTATTGGGTTCTTCTGATGTATTAGTGACTTGGAGAGTAAAATTCGGAGAAAGTCCACATGGTCTCAGTTCCATTTGCCTTACCAAAGCTGAGATTTGTTGAGCTGAAATTCTGCCTGTGATTCTTGCTGGCAGCAAGGAGATTAAAGCTCTACTTGGCTTAAATAAGGAATTAAACAAAAACAAAAACAAACAAACAAACAAAAAAACACCTTTAGTTACTGCTCATTGTCTTGACTCCCCAGGACAACATTGTTTAAATGCAGACAAACTGTTCTCCTGGCCTGGGAGAGGGCTGGATAGTGGAGTGTGGAAGCTGCTTGAGACCTGGGCAGGTCCTGGTTCAAACACCAGGTGCACAACTCCTGAGCTGTGTAACCTTACATGGGTATTTCTCTGAGTTTCAGTTTCCTCTTTGAAATCTAACTTAAAGGATTAAAAATAATGTATGTAATGCCCTTGGAGAACAACAGATATTCCATGATTGTTACTTTAAATATATTTGATTTTTATTATATTGACAAGTACCACCAAAAATAGAAACTTAATAGTTTCTTAGTAACATAAAGTCAATATACCCATTTTCTTTTCTTGTGAATAAGTTTGACCAGAAAGTCATGGTTAATATTAGGCATTAAATGGAAGCCTCAGTACTTTTTTTTTTTTAAAAGGAACTGTGGTTGTCTGATAATGCTAGCTACCTAAGAGAACAGAGATTAAAAGATTTAAATATGTTATTCCAAATCACTAATCTTGTGATGCTCTATGTTACAGAATTTGTAAAAATTATCATTCATTTATGTGCTAAAACTGGTAAAATTTGCACCTTAAGATCTACCTTTACCTATAGGGTCTCCTATTATCGCTATAAAAAGATAGGTGGGTGTTGGCTTAAGAACCAACTTCCTCAATAAGACTCATAAAGCACAAGAAGTAAAATCAAGAATTAATAAATGAGACAGCATTAAACTAAAAAGCTTCTTCACTATAAGGAAACAAAGAGTCTACAGAATGGGAGAAAATTTTTTACCACCAGCACCTCAGAGCATTAATCTCCAGGATATACAAAGAATTCAAAAAACTTAACACCAAAAAAACCAATCAATAAATGGACAAAGGAACTGAAGAGGCACTTCACAAAAGAAGAAATAACGATGGTCAAAAAATTAATGAAAAAATGTTCAACATTTCTAACAATTAGAGAAGTGTAAATCAAAACCACACGGAGATTCCGTCTCACCTAGGTCAGAGTGGCAATTATCAAGAATATAAACAACGATTAATGTTAGTGAGGATGTGGGGGAAAAGCTTCACTTATATTTTACTAGTGGGACTGCAAGTTGGTGCAACTCCTTTGGAAAGCAGTATGGAGATTCCTCAGAAAACTTGGAATGGAACCACCCTTGGACTCAGTTATCCCATTTCTCAGGTTATACCCAAAAAACTTAAAATCAGCATACTACAGTGACACAGCCACTTCCATGTTTATAGCAGCTCAATTCATAGTAGCTAAGCTATGGAACCAACCTAGGTGCCCTATAACAGATGAATAGATAAAGAAAATGTGGTATATATACACAATAGAATATTACTCAGCCATATGAAGAATTAAATTATGGCATTAGCCTATAAATAGATGCAACTGGGGAATATCATGCTAAGTAAAATAAGCCAGTCCCAAAAAACCAAAGCAGAATATTGTCTCTGATATGTGGATACTAACCCACAACAAGAGAGAGGAAGATTAGAAGTTCCTTAGATTAGACAAAGGGGAATGAAGGGAAGGGAGGGGAGATGAGAATAGAAAAGACAGTAGAATGAATCAAACATATCTTTTCTATCCTTATATATGAATACATAACCAATGTAACTCCACATCATATACAACCACAATAATGGTATCCTATTTGGAATAAGTTATACTTATTCTATGTGTGTGTGAAATGTCAAAATACACCCTACTGTCATGTATATCTAGAAAGAACATATAAAAAGAGAAACAGAAGAGAGGTGGCCTTCCTACAGCACTTTCAGAATTTCATTCATTTATTTATACATGCGTACATCTGTTCAGAAAATAATTATACTTCAATGAGAAAAGAACCTGAAATTGCCTGATCTATAAGTACTACAAGAAAACTTTTCTAAAGAAAAGTAATTTCTAAGAGTAATTGTTTTATTATTTTTTTCTAAGATTTTAATTTGTCATAATTATCATAATAAGAACTTAGTCATTTAAGGAAGCCTTAGACATACAGATTTTAAAAATAATCTACTGTCCAATATAGCTTTTAATAACAAGAGTAACTTTAGACTTTAGTTACTATATAATTATAATATATTAATTTTAAAAGGACACTGTATAATTTGACAACTGTCATTTTCCTTTAAAAATATATCCCTAACAGTACTTCAGTCACAATTAACAGGACACTCAACACCATATGGATAAAAAGAGGGAATTTATTAGCTCTTATAATTAAAAGATTGATAGACAGAAGCATGGTTTCATTCGGAGTAACTCAACACATTAGACAACACTGTAGGTAAATTGTGAAGGGGAAAATAAATGTCAACGCAAAATAAAAGGTAAATATTTTACATCAGGTACATATCAACAAATGTGTACCTTCTATTTTTAGACAATCATAATTTTATTTAACCAATATTCTATTGTTGAACATTTGTAGTTCACATACAATAGTATTTAAAAAAAAAAAAAAAAAGAATGGTTCACTAATCAGCTGATTAACTTTGGGTAAGTTTTTTGTTTTTTTGTTTTTGTAGGATTTGGTGGCATAGTTTAGAATTCCAGAGACTTGGAAGGCTGAAGCAGGGGGATCACATGTTCTAGGACAGCCTTGACAATTTAGTGAGACCCTGTCTCAAAATAAAAAGGGTAAAGTGGCCATGGGTTCCATCCCCAGTATCAAAAATTAAAATTAAACAATAATAATGGAGCTTGCCTAATACAATTGAAGTTTGAAATTAATTATGTAAGTTATACTCAGAAGTTCCTAACATACAGTAAGCATATTGTTGTTATTGTTATTATTATTACTAATTACTGAATGACAAAGTAAAAAACATATTCCTATATGATGTGAGAAAATTAGTTTTTTATTCTTGCTTCATTTTTATAGGGTTAGAGTTATCATCTCTATTTCTGTTATTATGGTATTTTTTATTTTACTACTTTTTATAAGAATATTTAGACATTTGTATTCTGTGTTGTTATAGTTGTTTTTTGTGTGTATAAATCATTTTAATGTTGACAATAAGCTAGTTTATAACATGATACCTGTCCAGCTTCTCATATTATTTTTTAACCTCATAGAATATACTTATTACAAATCAACAACAGTATGCGGAGATACCATCTCACTCCTGTTAGAGTGGCAATCATCATGAATTCAAATAACAATAAATGTTGCGAGGGTGTGGAGGGCCTGTGGGGGAGGGCCTCTTATACACTAGTTAGTCAGAATGTAAGTTAGGACAGCCACTATGTATATGGCTATGGCAGTTCCTCAAAAAGCTAAAAATAGAACCACCATATGATCCAGCTATACCACTCTTTGGTATTTATCCAAAAGAATTAAAAATCAACATACTTTAGTGATACATGTATATCCATGAAGCACCATTTACAAAAGCCAAGCCAGGGAACCAGTCTAGGACCTTGTCAACAGATGAATGGATACAGAAAATGTAATGTATATACACAATGAAGTTTTATTCAGTCATAAAGAAGAATTACACTGTGCCATTTGCAGGGGTGTGGATGAAACTGGAAACCAGAATTACAAGGGAAATAAGTCAGACTCAGAAAACTATCAAATATTTTCTATCTTATTTGGAAGCTAGAGAGAAACAAGAGCAAAAGGGATGACTCTACCATTATGGGAGAGGATGGGGGAACCAGCAGGGAGGGAGGAAGAAAGAGTGGGAAAGAATTGGGAAGTGAAATCCATCACATTAAGTTTCTACAAATGTGTAAGTATGCCACAGAGAATAATCCTGTATATTTACTTCATTTCAGTGAAAATTACCTTTAGGAAATGTTTTTTTAAGAAAATATATCATATTATATTCTTTCTGCCTTCTCATATCTGAATATTCATTTTTTATTCCTTTACACATAAAGGGCAAGTGGACCAAGTATGAAATTCTTGACTTGCAATTGTCTGCCTTCAAAGTCCTGTAAAAGTTTCTTTATTACTATTGTTGTTTTAATATTTTTTGTGGGGATGGTGGGGATTGAACCCAGGGCCTTGTGCATGGGAGACAAGCCATGCTACCAACTAAGTTATATCCCCAGCCCTATTGTGTTAATATTCTGTTTCACAGATTGAGACTATTTAAATTTTGTTACATTTGCAAATAAACTATCTTCCTTGAAACTCCTATGGTTTTAATTTATTCTTTCAGGTGTAAGTCTTCTTCATTGACATTAACTAGAGTATGGTGATACCATTCTACATGCACCTTGCTAAGAAAAATTTTCTTCTATGATATCTCTAATTGTTTATCTTACTTCATTTGACCTTTTGACATACAATTTTACATGTGCTGTTTTTTTGTCTTTCCTATTCTATATTATTCATTGGATTGAATAGTGTTATAGTTTGGATGTGAGGTGTCCACCCAAAGCTCATGTATGAGACGATGCAAAAAAGTTTAGAGGAGAAATGATTGGGTTATGTAAGCCTTAACCCAGTCAGTGAATTAATCCTCTGATGGGGATTAACTGAGTGGTAACTGAAGACAGGTAGGGTGTGACTATAGGAGGTGGGCATTATTGGTATGCCTTTGGGGTATATATTTTGGATCTGATGAGTGGAGTCTCTCTTTGCTTCCTGATTATCACGTGAGCTGCTTCCCTCTACCACACTCTTCCATCCCTACCTTGAGCACTGAGGAATAAAGCCAGCTGTCTATGGATTGAGTCCTCTAAAAACTTTTTTAGTGAGTCCTCAAAACAACTTTCCTTCTCTATGATTTTTCTGGTCAAGTCTATTAGTCATAGCAGCAAAAAATGCTGGCTAAAACAAGTAGTCTACATTTGTCCTATTGATCTTTTCTCCATTCTTCTCCACTATGTTCTGTACCTTGAAAGTCTGACCTTTGTAGCCATATAACTGGATTTTCTTAGCTCTCTGCCTTTTGTTGTGTAAGGCCAATGAGGGGTGATTGGAGATGATTGAAGGATAGAAAAAATTAAATGTTTATTTCCTCAGTTTCCTCCCTACTGGGAAAAGGCTTGGCAGTGCCTGGTTGTTCTACCTCTAACCAGAGCTTCTGCAGGCAATCTTCTATTGCTTTCTCCAAATTTCAGCACTGGCTACTCTCACCCCTTGTGGCCTGAAAGTGGCAACTCATTTCCTCTAAAACTAGTTCCAGATACTTCAAAACCTATTGATTTCCCTTCATCATATCCATGTACTGTACATAGTGTTTCATTAAACCCTCGGTCACTCTATCTGATGATCTATTTATTTCCTGCCAGAACCTTTATGCATTTACTGACATCATCATTTTTCTCTCATTTTCTTCATATTATTTTTTTCTCTTCACTGTAAAAAAAAAGTTTCTCAGTTTTGTCCATGAATAATAACTCTTCCATGGCTTCAATTTAGACATTAATTTTGCTACTATATTTTTCAATATTCTTGCCTTGCTTGCTCATGTCATAGTATGCTGTAATGATCAGGAGTACAGGTACTCCTCCAATGATAATGAATTTATGGCCCAATAAACCCAAAATAAGTTGAAAATGTCAGAGGTTGAAAATGCATTTCACATATCTAATATACCAAATATCATACATCAAATGCACTCAGAGCACTTACACTAGCCTTTAGTTAAGCACAATCATCTTACACAATGCCTATTTTATAATAAAGTGTTGAATATTTTATTCTTTTGTAATTTATTTAATGTTGAACTGGAAATGAAAAACAGATGGTTATAAGGATGCTTTGGTACCTTGGAAAGTCAAAAAATCATTAGGTTAAACAAATGTAACCAAGGGACCACATATAGAGGTTTTCTCAGTTTAAATGCCAGCACCATCATGGGCTAGATATATAAGTTAACTGAATCTCTTTGGGCCTCTGCTCTCCTCAATTGAACAACAGGAAAAAATAGTTATCTGTTTTCTTTGTTGTGCCCATTAATTGATTAGAGGGAGTAAACTACTTAGAACTATGCCAAACACCACAGAACTGTTTGCATCATTGCTATGAGTTGCAGACCGGGGAGATTTTCCCTCATTCTTATCTTACTTCTCTGTAATTAAACTCAAGTATCTAAAACCTTAATAGTGCATCTTTTGTCAGTATTTTTTGTTGATGTTGTGAGGGTTTGGTCTTCTTTGCCTTCCTGTGTACTTTAGGGAAAGGTATTGAGAAACTTTGGAATCTTCAGATCTTCTTGGAATTAACCAAACTCACCAATTAGCCAATGAATCTGACCTGTACTTTTTGGACACTCTTTTGAATTATTTCCACTAAAGTGGGTTTGTAGTAATTTATTGATCTTTGTAGACTGAAGCTGGAAAAACTTAGTATATGAAAGCTAATATCACAATTTATAACTTTGGAGGCATTTTATCCAAAAAAAAAAAAAAAAAAAAAAAAAAAAAAGGAAAATGAGGGAGAGAGAAAAGAAGAAGAAAAAGAAGCAGCAACACCAGGTAGGGTGTTTCTAGAAAGAAACAAACCAAAACTCTTTGCTATGGTTTGGATATGAGGTGTTCCTCCAAAGCTCCTGTATTAATAAATTAACTTTTGGAGATAAAATGATTCCGAATGTGAGAGGCGTAACCTAATTTGTCCATCCAAGTTTGAATGGTAACTGGCAGAGGTGGGTCATTGGGGGTGTTCCCTGGAAGAGTGCATCTTGCCTGTGTCTCTTCCTCCCTCTCTTCTCTTTGTTTTTTTTTTTTTTTTTTTTTTTTTTGTCCCCCATGAGCTGAGCAGCTTTCTTCTGCTGGGCCTTTTCCACCGTGATGTTCTGCCTCCCATTGGGCCCAAAGCAATGGAATCACCACTTATGAACTGAGACTTCTGAAACTATGTGACTCAAATAACCTTTTCCTACTCTTCATACAAGAACACTCTTTTTTCATACAAAATGTGTCAATTTTCTGCACCTACAAATTCTCAGATTCTCTGTGGACTCCAACTGCTTCAGTGCAATTTAACTCAGTTTGAACAGTAACTACCCAGAGGTAGCACAGATCCCACGGCTTAAGGACTATGAAAGTCACAAGTCACAAAGTCCTAGGTTGTGATATAAACTTACCAGTGGGCTGTATGGTGGAGGTACCCACATACCCACTCAGGTTGGATAATTTGCTAGAATGACTCAGGAAAGCACTTTACTGACTAAAACTTTTTTTTTTTTTTTTTTTTTTTTTATTTCCAAAGGCACAACTAGCACAGGCAAATGGAAGGGATTCATTACTTGGGTATGGGGTTGGTGATCACACATCCTCTCTGGGTGTGCCACCCTCCCAACACTCTTTCCAAAATGTGTTGCTTAGTGTTTTCAAGGAGGCCTCTTCGCATGGGCGTATAGGTCATATCATTGGGCCATGTGATCAGGTCAGTCTTCTTCAGCTCCTTCCCACCTCCCAGGAGGTCTAGAGGTGAGGATGAAAACTCCAGGTTCTTATCATATGGTTAGCTCTTTTGGCAACCAGCACTACCCCCATCCTCCTAAAGAGTTACCATATTAGCATAAACTCAACTATGATGGAAAGGACTTATTATGAATAATAAATGATTCTCTTCCTCCCATCCCTCAAAATATTTCAAGAATCTTAGCAGCTCTGTGCCAGAAACTGGAAGCAGAGACTAACTATACATTTCCCAGCATGTCACAGGAGTATATGGTACTATATTATTGGAGAAAGGAACAATATCAACATCTGCTTTGGCAAAATAGCTCCAGATGACCTGGAACCAAGTTTCAGAGCCCAACAGGCTGCCTCCTGTTTCATCCTACTCAAATGAGCCCCAGACATTTCACAGGAAATTATAAAGGCCAAAATTATACATGCTTTTAAAACATTTGAACAAGTGAATTTTTTCGCCTTTTATTCCTTTCAGTGTGCTCAAAATTTTGTCAAATGGTAAAAAGAAAAGGTATGTAGATGAAAGAATGACCTCTAACTACTGATATTATCTGTATTTTTTAATCCATGTTTTTAGTTTGGAGTTTCTAACAAATGAATTTCTCATTTGAAATTCAAAGAAGTAGACATTATTGCACAACAAAAAAGAAAAAAATTTAGAACAATATTAAAATGCGAGCCAGTTTGATAAGTAATTTCTCCACCGAGTTATCCACACCAGGGTTTATATTAGACTTTTTAAATTCAACTTGTAAATGCCATGTACTTTGCATAGGTAGAGATTTGCACTGTCAACTATGATTTAAACTACCTGAATTACAAAAACTTACCATTGAATAGACTGTTGAATTGTTCAACTAATCTTTAATGTACTAAGCTAATAAATTGCACTATGGCTACGATTGTATTTTAAACAGTGTCAGCAATTTAAATGAAGCTGATAATTGATCATGAATTATATAGATATAATTTTATATTAAAGAGGAAATAAATTATTACTGTAATAGTATTTTATTTAAGTTATGTGACAAAATGATCTCAACTCTAAACAGAGTTAGTGTGCTACCAAACAAAGTAACGTGCTAGAAAGGCTAAGGCAGGAGGATCTAGAGTTCAAAGCCAGCCTTAGCAACCTACCAAGGCTCTGAGGAACTCAGCAAGACCCTGTCTATAAATAGAATATAAAAAACGGCTAGGGATATGACTCAGTGGTAAAGCACCACTAAGTTCAATCCCTGATACAAATAATAATAATAATAAAGAATTTTAGGATGCAACCATGTATATGTGCTAACTCTGGCCAATCTACCTAACATGTAGTAAAGTTTTGACTATTGTCCAGTTTTTGTAATTTCATATCAAGACCCAACTTGAGAAATAGTTTAATATACCAGGAAATGAACAAATCTCTGCTTGATTGTGGCCCTGCGGACAAAAGCTTAGCAACAACTCAGAGGAGCATTTTGCTTTTAGTGGTATACTTCTGAAGAGTCTGCACAGAGCCAGTATCAGTACTATACACAGAATGTGGGTGTCCCTGTGTGTTTTTCCTCAAGTGAAAAGCACAAATATTGTACTAAAACTGAAGAAGAAAGAGGACCACACAAGTGAATGAAAGCAATTTTAGAGACTAAAATAAAACTAATTGTGTGAAGCTTTCTTTCTGGCAATGTGTGCTTTGAAGAAGATGATGGCAGAGCCAGGAAATTTGATGTGTGAGGAGCTCCGGGGAGAAGTTTGCCTGTAGCAAGAAGGCCAGCATAAACCATGCAGCAAGTTTCCCTCCAAATGGGTGGAAGAGCAGGTTTTTTTTTTTTGTTCTGGAGGTCACCCATACAGGAAGCAATTGTGTTTCTGAAGATGAAAGCCTGTCAGAGGTCCTGGGAACCAGCCAAGAAGCACTAACATCCCTGACAGGATGTGATGGATGATTAAAAAAAAAAAAATGTAACGAAGAAAGATATTATCTTTGGGTGAGTCAATTGATCTTTTATTAAAAAAAAGATTTAAAATATTAAAAAATGAATAAAATTTTTAGTATTCTAATTTTTAAGAATAAAGAAATTTTTCAATAGTATTCACCACTTACCTAATCAAAAGCAATATGGAGTCACTGAAAAATATAATTATCTTTAAAGTCATATTTTAAAATAAGATGTGACAAATTTTATGTACAAGTCTAGAATTGTCTACAGTATTTTATGTGTAAGAAAGAGAAACCCAGAAAATAGTTTGTACTACTTTCATAAGCAGTAAATGTATTTGGGTAATTTTTGTAAAAACAGAAATTTCAACTTTCTATGTATCATAATTTTATATAATCTTATCTCTAAAATTCAGTCTTAACAAATCAAAACACAAAGTAATTGACATTTATAATGTCTTTTCTTTATCCTTACTTGTCTTGTGTCTTTAAATACACCAACCTCCTGAGTAGACATTTCAGTGTTAAGGAGGTATTATGCATTAATACATTTTGTTCCAAAATGTATTCCTTTTCCTTCTGTATGAAGCCAACCTAAGCTTTTTTTTTATTGTCACAAAATATACAAACATAAAACTTAACATTTCCATTTGACAATTTTTAAATATACCATTCAATATTCAGAATAATATGAATTCACAATAACCATGACCAATACTGTTTCTAGAACTTTTACATCATTCCAGATCTCTTGTATACATAAAGCAATAGCTCCCCATTGTCCCCCAGCCACTGGTAAACTCTGGTCCACTCCTTATAAATTTGACTATTTTAGGTACCTCATACAAGGAGACTCATATAATATTTGGACTTTTATGTTTAACTTATGCCAACTGGCATAATGATTTTCATATTCACTCTGTAGTTGATATCAGAATTTCATTCCTTTTTAAGGTTGAATAATATTCCATTTTACGGATATGTCATTTTTCTGTTTCTTCATATGTTAGACATTTTAATTATGTTTACCTTTTGCTCTAGGGAGAAATAATAATGCTACTATGAACATTGTACAATATCTGAGTACCTGCTTTCATTTCCTTTAGGCATATAACTAGAATGGCTGGATCATATGGGAATTCTGCTTAACTTTCTTAGGAACCAGCAAACTGTTTTCCACAGAGGCTTCACCACTTTACATTCCCACCAGCACAAGGGTTCTAATTTTTCTATTTCTTCATCAACACTTACTCTTTTCCCTTTTTTTCTTCTCTCTGGCCCTTCCCCTCCCTCATTTCCCTTCCTTTCTTTTCTCCCGTCTTTTTAAAACAGTAACTATCTTAATGAGCATAAAGTGGTTTGTCCTCACAGTTATGATTTCCATTTTCTTAGTGGTAAGAGATGTCGAACATCTTTTTATATTCTACTGGCCATCTGTACATCTTTTTCAGAGAATTATCTACTCAGATCCTTGGTGAACATTTCAACTGGGTTGTTTTTGTTGTTGTGTTGGGTTTTGTTTTTAATAGTCTAGTTATTAATTCTACATATTAATCTCTTATCAGAGATTTGCAAATACTTTCTCCCATTCTGTAGCTTGTCTTTTCACTTTCTTTCTTTTTTTTTTTTTTTTTTTTTTTTTTTTTTTTTTTTTTTGTTGAAGAGGTAGTGGTACTGGGGATTGAACCCAGGCCTTGTGCATGCAAGGTAAGCACTCAACCAACTGAGCTATATCCCCAGCCCTCTTTTCACTTTCTTGATGGCATCGATTGATGAAAGTTTTAAAGTTGGAGTAAAGCCATGTTTTTTTCCTTTTATTGTTTTTGTTCTTGCTGCAATATCTAAGAAATCATTGCAAAATCCAATATTATGAAAATATTACCCAATGTTTTTCCTAAAATTTTTATATTTTAAGGGTATGTTTAAGTCTTAGAGCCATTTTGAGTTTTTTTTCAATATGGTGTAATGTGAAGTTCCAACTACTTTGTTTAACATGTGAATATCTAGTATTTCTAGCACCACACATTGAAAAGACTGTCCTTTCCTTATTAAATGGTCTTGACACTTTTGTCAAAAACCAATTGGCCATATGTATAAGGGTTTATTTCTGGGCTCTCTAATCTATCCCACTCGTCTATTTGTCTGAACCTATGCTAGTGCCACACTGTTTCGGTTACTGGAGGCTTATGATGAATTTTGAAACCAGGAAACTAGATCCTCCAATTTAGCCCCCTCCATCCAAGGTTGTTTTGCAGCTTCACATGTCATATGAGTTTTAGGATTAACTTTTGTAGTTCTGTAGATAACACCCTTGGGATTTTGAAAGGAAGTTTATTGAATCTGAAGATTGCTTAAGAAAATGTGCACATCATAACAATATTGTCTTCTAATCTGTGAATGTGGATGTATTTTCATCTATTTATATTTTCTCTTATTTATTTCAACAATCTTTTTATTTTTCACTGTACTAGTCTATCACTCCCTTGGACAAGTATGTTTTATATTTTTGCATATATATTCCTAAGTACTTTGTTCTTTCTGTTGCTATTGTAAATGGGATTTTTCCTTCCATATTCTGATCATCATTTTTTTGAGAGAGAGAGAGAGAGAGAGAGAGAGAGAGAGAGAGAGAGAGAGAATTTTTTTAATATTTATTTTTAGTTTTCGGTGGATACAACATCTTTATTTTATTTTTATGTGGTGCTGAGGATCGAACCCAGCACCCCACGAACTACCGCTTGAGCCACATCCCCAGCCCTGATCATCATTTTTTTTTAAGAGAGAGTGAGAGAGGAGAGAGAGAGAGAGAGAGAGAGAGAGAGAGAGAGAGAATTTTTTTAATATTTATTTTTTAGTTCTCGGCGGACACAACATCTTTGTTGGTATGTGGTGCTGAGGATCGAACCCGGGCCGCACGCATGCCAGGCGAACGTGCTACCGCTGAGCCACATCTCCAGCCCTGATCATCATTTTTAATGACTAGAGATTCTTCTGTTTTTTTTTTAATTATTTATATTCTAATTTATTATATAAGACAGCAGAATGCATTACAATTCATATTACACATATATCACTTGGTTTTTATGTATTGATTTTGTATCCTGCAACTTTACTGAATTTGTTAGTTCTAATGGGTGTGTTTGTGTGTGTGTGTATGTGTGGGTGTGTGTAAGTAATCTTTAGGGTTATTTATATATGCCAGCACCACACAGAAATTTGTAAACAAACTTTACTTCTTATTTTTAAATTTCTTGATTTTTCTTTCCTAATTTTTCTGACTAGACCTTGTAGTACTGTGTGGAATAGAAACGACAGAAGGGAAGATCTGTGTCCTATTTCTTCTCTTGGGGGAAAAGCTTTGGTCTTTCATCATTGGGCATGATGTGAATTGTGACAACCCTACCTTTGACTAATTTCATGCTCTGCCAGAGAACTGAGAAATCAATTTGACCTAAACCAAATAGATAGTAATAATTGTGATAAACATATTTATATGTGCTTACCATTTTGTGCCATTTATTCAATTCACAGGAAGTAAACAGATCAGACTTACACTACAATGTTAAGTGATTTATGAGAAAAAGTATCTCATTACTATAGCTGAGATTACAGAATAAATCATTAAATACAACTCAAGCAACTTTTTTTTGTTTTTAATTGCTACATATTATTGTACAGAGTGGAGGGTTTTATTGTTGCACATTCATATCATGTAGAATTTTTAAAGTCTTATCTAATTTGATTATCTAACTTTAATGCCAAATGCTTAAACTATTTTCCTCACCAGAAGGAATCAAAATGGATTTCTTATCCATATCAGCTCTATAGGAAATAGAGTAAAACAAAAATCAGTCTAGGATACAGTCATAATATATTTTTCACAGTTATTATCTAGTGAATTCTAGACAATAGAAGACCTAATGATAAGAATATTTTTCTGTGAGAACAATGGAAGAATGTCCTTAGCCAGGCACTGAATAAGCATGTGTTATGTCATAGCTCTTAATTCTTTACCCATTCACTCACTCAATTATCCCTTTATCCATTCAAAAATTATTGAGCATCTACTAGGTTCCAGGCACTGGACTAGGTACCAAGAAAACATGCTTATCAAAAAAATCACAGGTACAAATATAAGATTACATATTCTATGAGTGCTAAGGAAAAGCACAGGTGCTATGAGAGTGTCTAATGGCAAAGTGGCACTGATGGAGTGCTTAGAAGAGATTTCCCTGGATGGTGCTCATCATGTTAAGTTCTATAAGAAGTTAAGATATCCGTGAGTGTGCATTAACATATAAACCTAAGTGTTATCGTATCAACCTCTTAGAAGACAGAAATGCAATGGAGAAGGGGGCAAGCCCGTATTTGAGGCTGTGTTCCAGTGGTTTTTACAAGTCAGCGTATATCCACCACCACAAATGACTCTGTAAATCCTCTTGTACATATTCTTCTCTGCTGGAGTTGTGTGACTTCCTAAATAAACTGAAATGTCCAAAAGAGAAGAAACAGTAGATTATATGACACACACCTCCAGCGTCAGTATCCAAAAGTTGACTAAATGATAAATTACATATTCAGTACAACTTTGTTAATTTGAAAAAAAATTTTTAGAGGGAAGGTATTTGGAGAATTTTTGTACCTTAAAATGTTTGCAAAAATTTGAACCGATGCTGTTTCTTCTCTTTTCCCTCAGTTATAGACGTATTTCTATCAAATTCACTTTATTGAAACTATAATTGCACTTAAATTTGTATTATTCTTTAAAAATTACTGTTGTGACCAATAGCCTCCCATCTTTGATTGGCTCAGAAAAAAGTCAAAATTTGGTCTTATTTTAAAGCAATTACATTTCTATAAGATATAGACCTTGTTTCAATTTATTTCCCTTTATTTTATTCATGTATTTATTTTATTATCTTGCTTTGTATATGACTTAAAAGTCACTTCTCATATTTTTGGAATTAAGTGAGATATAAAAGAATAAATAATATCTTAGAAGATCTTTCAAAGGAATTTAGATTTAGAGAACTGAACTGTCATAAAAATAGTTTGTTATTGTTCTATTTTTTAAATTTTAACTTTCTTATTTGGAAAATGTTTAAGAACTACTTTTTGGAAGA